>NC_084468.1:129391875-130626250 GCF_027409185.1 Cynocephalus volans | reverse complement strand
CCCCCAGAGACATCAATTCTCATAAAAATTGGACAAAAAGGCTTTCAAGAGAACATGCCCTTCATGACAGCTGCTGAATTTCACTATTTAATCTGATTCTTTTATGAGCCTGAACACATGATCAAGTGCTTTATTTTTATGATAGACTAAAACAATCTTCAAAGATCGGCAGAAAATTAGACCAAGAAGAGGGAACAAGAACTTGATAATTTTGAGGATGTTCATATCCTCAATTTTAATATATTGATAAGCTTTTACTCCAGTGTGACTTTTTTATTCTGATGATGACAAACTATTCTCTTTATCCATCTTCTGGTCATTTCACTTAAATGGAATTGCTTTTTCACTGTTGGAAGTAACAAAGCTTTGGGTTTCCCTCCCATTTCATTCATTTCTTCTTTGTCTTCTTCTCAAATATATTTCCTAATGGTTAAGAAATCAGAGATAGTTCCTTTTGAGTCCCTTCCCTGTCATTCTTCCACTTAGCCTAAAATGCTTGGGTATGGCATGACACCACAGAGGGTTTCCGCGATTCCTCAGGGACGGACTGTCTCCACAGCAGCAAGGCTAGTCCAGGCCCCCCGTTCTTAAACATCTGGCTTATATAATAGCAGAAGTAAGGAAGAAAAGGAGAAGAGGAAAGAAAAAAGCATAAAAAGAAAAGATCTAATATATCAATTAAATTTAATTTAAGCGAACCTCATAGTTCCCCATTTGGTTGGCTGGAAGACAGCTACAGATTACTACTGTAGATTCTACTGGTACATAAATAAGCTTCCTGTCCAGTCAGAATAATCTTAGGTGCTTCTAATGATCAAATAGTTAATCATGGGGACAAACAAAGATTTATTGAGAACAAACTAAATGCACTGTAACAACACAGTAACACCTTTTGATAAAGTCCAGTCAGGAAATTTCCAGCCAAGGTAGCAGTTTTAAGTGGGAACTCACCTCTCCTCCCACATATGCCCAACTACACCAAAAAAGATAAAATAATATTTTTAAAATAAAAGATATAATTGCACTCAAAAAGTTGTTGTGCATCTCTGTGGAACAGAATCAGAAAGAAAACATTCAAAGTCAGTGGGAGCCCAAGCTAATGATTCCAAGACCAACTGAAACAGGCAGAACCAACCAGAAGTTTAAATCCCATGGGGTTCCTCATACCTACAATACACCAGGCAGGGGGCGAGAACCAGGCTCTCCATGTAGAACTAGGGGCTGGGAGAAGCTCTCCACAGTAAATGGAGGCCAAAAATCTGTGACCATCTTCCCCACTTGCCTGGGGAACTGGATTTGACATTTCTATCCCTCCGATCCTGAGACAAGAGTTACATGCTAGAAATAATAACACCTGGTTTGGAAGCAAGCACCTAGGTGAACTCAGTGGAGGCAACAGCCAAGGAGGGAAAAGAAAAAAGAAAGGCGGAGGGTAGAGAAGGAGGATTCAACCCACCATGACCATGCAACACACACAAAATCCTCCTTCACACCAGCCCACCATGACCATGCAACACACACAAAATCCTCCTTCACACCAGCCCACCATGACCATGCAACACACACAAAATCCTCCTTCATACCAGCCCACCATGACCATGCAACACACACAAAATCCTCCTTCATACCAGTCCACCATGACCATGCAACACACACAAAATCCTCCTTCATAACGGCCCACCATGACCATGCAACACACACAAAATCCTCCTTCATAACGGCCCACCATGACCATGCAACACACACAAAATCCTCCTTCACACCGGCCCACCATGACCATGCAACACACACAAAATCCTCCTTCATGCCAAACTTGTAGACTGTAACTTCCAAGAACAGAAGGAAACCTAAGATAGTGAGAAAACATGACAAGTAAGAAAATTCAGAGATCTAGAGATTTGTAACATGAAGAATAGAAATGAGATTGCCAACATCTAGGTCCCAGAAGAAGAAACAAATTAAGAAGAAATATTTAATGAAATAATGACCAATTTCTCAAAGTTAAAGAAATTTCAAAGACCTCAGTATAAAGAACTCAGAGTGCCAAATAGGGGAATAAAGAAAACCTTGCACATAAGACACAATATTATGAAATTTAAGAATACCAAATACAAAGAAAAAAGCACATCCAGATAGAAAGAGCAGAACATATAAAAAAGAAAAAGAACCATATTAACATCATATGTTAACAGCAACACTATAAACAGAACAAAATTGAAATAATATTCTTAAAGTATTAAAGGAAAAAAATTTTGAGCAGAGAATTGTATATTCAAACTGCCAAATTGCCATTCAAATGTGAAGACATAATAAAAATATTATCAGACACAAAAGTCCCCAAAGCTTTGCCACACAAAGAACTACATTGATAACATCCTTAGAGAAATTCTTCAAGTATTTAAATAAAAGAAGTAATATAAGATGCTCAACTGACTTGATAATGTCTATTGTTGTCTTAAAAAAGAAAATCTGGTAGAAAAGAAAAGGAAAAACACACAACGAAAATAATCCAGAATCAAAATTCTAGAAAATACCAACATGATGAGGGTGGGTCAGAGTTGAGAGCCCATTAAATTATTTGTCTTATTGTGGGTGGAGAGAGAAGCTTGGATAGTTAAGTTGAAGAAATCAACAGATAAATAAGACTATAAGTCTCAAAATAAAAGCAATCACTGTAGAAACAAAAAAACCCAGAATATACTCGCATATCACTGGAAACAGAACATTTGCTTTTTTGAAGAGAAAGCAGGCAAGGAGAAAAAGATCAAAATTCATTAAATGAAATATATAAAATAAGATGACAGAAATCCTAATATGATGGTGATTAGAATATATAAATGAATTAAACTCACCAATTAAAAGACAGTGACTCTCCAACTGGATTTTTTAAACCCAACAATATGTTAACTACAAGAAACAGGCTAAAAAAGAAAGAGAGGCCAAAAAATAAGAGAATAAAAGATGGATATACTATGTAAATATGGACAACAGAAAGGTAATGATCTTAATAAACTACATGAATGTTATTCTACACTGATAAAGAAACAGGATGATTGAAAAGAAGATAAGCACCTAATGATACTGTATCAAGCAACAAATGACAGAACTGCAAAGTACAGAAAAACCGACAATTGTGGTTGGAAATTTTAACACTCCTCTGAGATACTGCTATCGAGTATGCAAAGAAAAAAAAATCTGTAATCAACAATGCAAAGCTGACATATGTCGTACACACACAGAGAACTCACAATAAACTGAAGATACAGTCTTTTCAAGAACACATAAAATATTTTTGAAGAAAGGCTATAAAGTTTTAACAAATTCCAAAGGCTAAATAGTATACAAATTCTCTTCTCAGACCAAAATTGCAATATAACTAGCAGTTAACAGACAAAAGGATTTATTTTACTATTTCCATATATTGGTAAATTAAATATGGTTAAGAAAACATAATGGGGATTAATAAATATTTAGAACTCAATGCTAAAACATATCAAAATTTGAGACATGGCAAAAAATAATACCAAAGAGAGCTTTAATAGCTTTAAAATATTTATTAGGAAACAAGAAAGGTTCAAAACGTTTTTATGCCATTTTTAAACAGTTTCCCTAAATACTGACAGTCAAAGAACAGTCATCATGACTCTTTAAATATTCAAATTAAATTCAGCCAAAATGAAGCCTCAATAAAGCTACAATTTTTTTATTTTAGTATACACTTAACAGGAATTACTTGTATACTACAATTAATACACACAACCTACTCCATAAAGTGAAAAGCTAATATTCTGATGGAGTTTGGATGTGTTGTCCCCTCTAAAACTCATGTGGAAATCTGATCCCCAATGTGGCAGTGTTGGGAACTGATTGAGTCATGGGGGCAGATCCCTCATGAATGCATTAATGCTCTCCCTAGGTCAGGGGCGTAATGAGTGAGTTTCTCTCTCTCTCTCTCTCTCTCTCTCTCTCTCTCTCTCTCTCTCTCTCTCTCGCTTCCTCTCACCATGTGATCTGCTTGTACCCGTGGGCTGCCTGCCATTTTCCACCATCAGTAGAAGCAGTCTGAGGCCTGTGCCAGATGCAACTGTCCCAGAATCGTAAGCCAAATAAACCTCTTTTCCTTATAAATTACCCAGTCTCAGGTATTTCTGTTACAGCAACACGAAACGGACTAATACATATTCCTAACTAATATTTTTTATTATTTATTGATATAGAAGATTTTGATTAGAAATATCTCTAAAATCACAATGAAAATTTAAGAGAAGATGAGATCTGACATAGAAAAACTCACTCTAAATACAGAGAAGTAAATCTCAAGGCTAAACATTACCTATTTTACTTTTGAGGGTGGTTTTAACCAAAATTAGGTGGACTTTTTCACCAGCGGGGAGTACACAAAGCTGCCCTGGTTAACATCGCCTCATGCCCTCTCCCCTTGTGCCTGGACTCATCCTCTTGACATTCTGCATTTTCTATCTTTTAAATAGGGCCACCCAATAATAACTTAGGTATATTACAACATTTCTTTGCCCCAACTGAAGTGTTTGCCCTAATGATGCTGTACCCAAGGAGGACTAAAGCACTGAAAATTTAGGTTTAGTCCCATTTGAAGAGGGCTCAGGAGGTGGGAAAGAGAAAAAGGATACCCTCAAGAACAAACATCTCTGGGTAGAAGTCACAGTGGCAGACAGACTAACAGCTCTGGGAATGAAGTCGATGGGAAGAAGCTGAAACTGGGAGAGAATTACAAAACACTACAACAGGAAGGGAGTTTTGTTTGTTTGGCTAACTTATATAAGCATGTTAAAAACATAACCTTTGAACTAAGCAGGAGATAGCCATGTCCTAGTTTCCACCGTGTGGCAGATATTATGACATCAATAAAATCTCCTAACTACAGTGGCCTTTTCCCTGAATAACACCCAGGACATACAAGGCATTGAGAAGGAGAGGGGTGCCTAGAATCAGGAACAGAACTACCAAATTTATTTCCTATATTCTGACAATTTCTACTCTACTAAAAGAAAGTCTGGGTGGCTATATTTTATGGCAAAAACTAGTGCCTAATGCTACACTGACTACTGTAAACTACAATACGCCAAAAATATATTTTCCCTCCCCCAGCTCAAAATGCTGTTGGACTTGACATTGTAAATAAATCTAACGCTGAACAACAGATGTGGAGGTGACCTATATAAATAAAGTTAAATCTGTTTAGGAGCTGGTGAGACACTTCAGATATATGAAACAGAAAGAAAACGTATCTTCACCAATTTTCATAAAGCCAACCTCATAGATGAGCTGGGGATCAATAATTGAATTTTAAGAGTGATAGAGATGAAGGGATACAGCTGCCATCCATTCCTCAAGGATCCAGTGCATGGGAAGTGTGTACCAAGTAGGACTGCTCCCTAAAATGTGGTTAGTACAGGTCAAAATGTACTACTTGACTTAGAATAAATGAGACTTCATAGAACTGTTAGACTGGATCAGAACAATGACCCACCTCGTACGGAATTCCGCTTTTAACAAGGATATCCAAGAATGCTGTAGTTGTCCATGGCCTTGTCCCTCCTACCAGTCTTACCATCTGCTTGCTTTCAAATTGCTGGATGAAATTGCTGTGGACAGTGAAACACTGAAGACTTCCAACTCTGAGCAAAAGAGCACGGCTTCCAGAACAGCCTGCCACTCGCTACTACTCCAAAGGGAGGAGCATGGTTTTGTCCCATGTTTTGTTTTTGCACGTTGTCCTTAGCACGGGCACGCCTATAATTATTGACTTTCAGAAACTAGGGCAGCCAGATATCCAAACTTACTGCAAAACTGAGGAAAACAAGAGAATGTCATGCCCAAATAACACAGAACAACCACCTACTTTGCCTAGCTGGATTATCTGAGACTGGTTTCTTCGAAGGAGCCCATTCCTTGGTTGGTGAACAAAAGCAACAGGCTTGTTTCTTCACAACTTGCCCAGATGCTTGGCTGGGCCAGAACGTCATGGAGTTCTTCGACCCTCTCTAACTGGAAGCTGTAGAGCAGTCCGTGAGCAGCACGGCCAAGAAAAGTCATGTCAGATCCAAGGCCTAATTCACACCTAACCAACCAAAGAAAATCAGATACTCCCCTCACATCTTTCCATATGCTAGTCATCTTGAACTAAAACAGCCAAAAAATTGAGTGAGATAACTTTCTCTATGAAGCACTATCAACAGTGGCATCAAACAGGTAAGAGTCAGAGAAAGAAAGAAAACAGTCCAAAGCAACACAAAAATTAAGGTTGAGATATTTTTCAGATTTTTCAGAAGAGATAGTTATTTTCATCCTCCTCAAAACTTAGGCCAGAGAATTACATCATATTACACATTAGTTTTCCTTAACTGCAAAAGTACATACACATGCACACAGTTTATTAAACAAATTAGAACAATAAAGATAGATTAGGGAACTCAAATTTTGATTTCAGAATTGAACTTTTTAAATTGTGAATGTATAGGTATCTTCCCTTAAAAATGCAAATCCAACTCTACCACTCAAAGGATATTCTTCCTCGCTGTCCATAGAGGAGTAGGTATTAAGCAATCACTCTTCGAAAACAGTCTAGATTCTCTGATCAGAAAATCGTCCATAGGTCTTACGTTAGGGAAAAGGGGGGCGGGGATTAAGATATTAACCCTGTCAACTGCCCATTAAGGGAAGAAAGCTAATTGTGTTTCTCAGCAGGGGGAGGTGCACTGGGACACAGGTCATAATTGCCAAGTGGAAGGAAAGATTCCTGAAGTCCCACTTACTCAGCTTCTCAGTTACACTGCAAATTCAGGAAATGCCATCCTGGGTAGGGGGCCGTGCCTCTCACTTCATTTTGCCTTCGTGAAACAAGACATACCAAAACGGGAACCATAGTGAAGCTAGATAACATACAGTCAATGACAGTCATTAGCTAGGTAAGAATAATTCACTTGGGTAACACAATTTCTTTATCTGAAATCATGTGTAGGAAAAAGAAATGTGATTCTCAAGGAAATAGCCTCCCACACCCCAATCTCAAAAACACAAAAACAAAACTACATATGAATCTGCATCCCCCAAATAACTGAATAAGAAATAAGGTAACTCCTGAATTACAAATAAAATGTCACATTAAGGCATGAAAAGATGTAATGAAATTACTATAAACTTATGAAGTAGATTTTATTTTCTATTGCCCAGAGATCTATAAAACTGAACATAATGCTTAGCCCAAAAAGCTACTGGACAGCTAAAATATGCCCAAAGTGTATGCTAGGAAAAGCTGATGAGGAAATCACCTGTGTTATAATCAATCACATGACAAAAAATACAGACCCCATTATAGCAGCAGCTAACGGGCATTAGGCTACAACTGCACAAACCACCTCTACTATTTGCAAAGGTCAATTGAAGTCTGCAGCAATTCAATTATAAAGCAAGTAAGATCAGTTCAGTTGCAATGTCAGTGGAAGTCAAAGCAAATTGCTTTACTCTATAAAGCAAAGAGCATTTTTATATCATAATCACAGTCTGGGACATAATTTAGAGACTGAGATTTCTGCCTACGTAAACAAACAAACAAAAATAACAACTATGTACTATTATCCTTAGAAACCAGAAAGTAATCAGATACTGAATCATACTGTCTTCCATACACTTCTAAGGAAGGTTGCCACTTGGACAGCTCAGGAAATTTATAGCACTATGCTCAGAACACAAGTCCAGTCCAGCTAAGACAATGAGGGCTGTTAAACTCCTTGCTATTTACACCTGGCCTCCTCTCCTAGAATTCTTTAGGTGAAAAGAATATCTAATTATTATTAATTGCTATATTAAGATGCTAGCAACCAATAAGCCTAGGCATTATGCTGGATAAAAATAACCAAATATAAGAAAGTAAATTATATTCTCTTTGAAAGCATACCAAATACAAAAGTATATTTAAAGCCCTCCTACTTCATACATCAGTCTCTCAAGAAAATATATGCTAAAATTCTTGGGTATTAACTATACATTGAGTGGTTTGCATCCATTTCTTGGCAAAAATCGCATTAAAGTTTTATTGCTCAAACTTGTGAGGCTTAGAGAGGGAATTGCTGAGATCATAAAAGACATCAAGAGGAGGATAGGGATTTAAATCCAGGTTAGTTTAACTCCACACGTAACCACAAACAAGTCTACCATTCAGTACAATTCTTTACTGTCTAAGTATTTCCAGTAATAGTGATCCCAAGAATGATAGGCCAACGTGCCCATGAGAGAGCAGCCTAAGTAAAAGGGGAAAGATATATTAAATCTAACAGGAAAACACCCAAGCAATAAGAGCTAACCATTCTCAATGTGGTGCCAGTGAAGTTTCTCTAGGTCAACTCATGCTAGGACTTCATATCCTTTCTTTCTAGGGCTCTGCTTGTCATTCCTTCTACTTCAAAATCTTGAATGTATACCCAGCACACAAAGGACAAAGCACAGGCTGCTTCAGAAATTAAGCTGAAACTTTTGTAAATTAAATAGATATAAATACATGTATGTTGTATGTTCATATATGTGTATTTATATGTGTATATAACAAGTAACACACTATAGATCATTTCTCTGTACATAGATATGTATAAAGAAAATCATCCCCAAAGGACAGCCACTGTCATAATTATTTTTCCAAACTTATTTACATAGTTTTTCCTTTAAAAGTGAGATTATTTTGAAAATTTTGTTTTATCACTTGCTTTTATCATTCAAAAGCATACCACGTATATTATTTCTATGGAAACATTTTTATTATCATTGGAAAGCTAGAAGCCTGTGTGTGGTTAGGAAGGGATCTGCACCGTCTGATTGCATTTGGCTAGGCTGTAGAACACAACATCCCTTTTTGAGTACATCCACATAATAGAAGGCATAGAGAACCACAGTATGCACCAGTTAAAAAAGGGGGGTAGGGAGCTCTCTTTATATTGCCATAAAAAGCAACAAACAATAAATGGTAAATTTTTAAATTTTAAACAAAAATAGTACAGAACTTGCTCGTGGGTTCGCAGATAGTAAAGATGGATCTATATTCATATTTGCTTATATATACACATAAAGAATTTTAAAAGGATAAATAAAAACCTATAGGTTGAACCATATGAAACTGCTAATATTCAATCACACTAATAGCAGTTTTACATGGCATGAGCTTACCAATAACAGTGATTATTAATCTAGTTTGGACCTTTTGGATCTCACCTCTGAAAGGATTTCAAAACTACAGGCTGAACTACATGAAATTCTCAATGGTTTACTATTTTTGACCTACGAAATGAAAAAAAAAAAAGAACATTTGAAGTTAATGATATGAGATAATTCTGGATCTAAAAGACAGCAAGTTTATATGGCTCAGCCTATTACTATCAGTGGTTACAGATCTGGTTTGCTAATGCAGGAACTGAATCACTGGGATGGAATGGAGTCTGTCTACTTTGTGTCTTTTTATTCTTCTTGATTTTTCAAACCTGAGAATATATTACCTGTTTAATTTTTTTTAAAGAAAAGAAAGTGGTGGAGGGGCAAGTAACAGCAAAATCTGATATATTCAGGCAGTATCAAATTCAGGACTGTGTTCACTTCTTGAATTTCTAACAACCTGTTAAAGAATCAGTACCTGACATATTCTCACTACAACCAACCCAAGACCAGGTATTTGTTCATTTAGACGAGAAGTGTCATAAATCATGATAAAATACTTCTGAAGAACTAAATATCATCAACTACAATGGGTCTTTTCCCTCCCACCCTCCCATAAACGTGAGCAGCCCCTTTTCTCCTAGAGGGCCCATGTTTGTTACAGTGCATTGTGTTCCAGGTTGAAAACCACAGTCATCTCTGGCTCTTCCTTCTCCTTCACCTCCTGTATCAAGACCACAGCTCTGATTCCCTTACAATAAAACCTTTTTTTTTTTAATTGGAAAAACTAAGAATCATTCTTAAAATAAAAAAAAATAAATCAATCAACATGTTGTGTGAAATGCATAAAATATCTCTGATCGCTTCTCGGCCTTTTGGCTAAGATCAAGTGTAAAATATCTCTGAAAGGACTCACAAGAAAACTGACAAAGTTCGTTAACTCCAGGGAAGAGAAGACTGTTCACTGCAGCACTTGGGTTTAGCACTTGAGTGGGAAAGAACCCAGATTCTGGAATCAGTGGTAAAGAATCCAGGTTCAAGTCTGGCTTTGTCAGTGACCAGCTGCTGACATCTGAGTAAGTCACTGACCCTCTTCTGTGACTCAGTTTTTTGAACTCTAAAATGGGATAATAACACTACCTATAGGATTGTTCTGAGGATTACCCAAGTTTAATAAATATTGCTAAGAACAGTATTTGGCATATAATACGGTAATAAGCATCTGTTCATTATTATTACACTATGAATTTTGTATCACGTTCTTGCATTAACTATCAAAAATTTAAAGAAAAAAGGGTGAGGATATACTTTTAAAATAACCAAGATAATACAGTCAGAGACTTAAATAATCACTATTTCTGTTCTGACCCAAAGAGAAACTACAATCATGACCACAAGCACATTTCAAGCTCAAAAAATCATGCTGCCAATGTTAGGCAGTATGAGTAGATCCAAAATGCCAGCCAAGAATTCATTTTAATAGGCTTGAAGATTTCTTTTTCCATCCAAAGGCAACACTGTACTCTTAAATACAAGCACACAGAATGCCATGGGAAGCAGAATGAGCCTTCAGAAGGAACCAGCCTGCAAAGACCCTACCCAGAACTAACAAAAGCCAACTAGAGACAACCAATGATAAATCCAAGCAGGAGTATTCTCTACAGTTGTCTCAATCTTGTATTGTTTCTTTTTCCTCAATAGCTGGTGAGGACTCATTAAGTAAAAAAGAACTGGCCATGTGTTTGTTCTACTAATTGTAGAGAACACCCTTACATTGTGGTTAATTTGTATTAGGGTCCATAATAGTTTTCTGAGTCGTAGAAGTCATTTGGAATTGGTCACACTGAGATAGCAACTTCTTCCAGATTTCTGCTCATCTTCTGGGATACCAAAGAAAACGTTTCAAATCAGTCACTCCTGACAGCCTTAAAAATTCTATTTCATTCAGGATAAACAATACTTTCATTGGTTTGAAAAGATGTTTCTTAGACAGCCCGGCTACCTCCTACGCTGTAAAAGTTTCAAAGAGGGCTATAATGAGAGTGACAGCTGCTTGAATTCAGAACTAGAAATTAAAATAAAAGCTATTAGAAGTGAATAAAAAGCCCACTCCATGGGGAGACAGCTTTAAAGAATTTTTCTCTCTTCTATAAATTCTAGTTACCTGCCATGAACTTATTTTCACCACAGAAGCATCTATGTAATTTTTTTAAAAAGGCATTAAATAAGCCTTTTTCCCCCTCCAGAGAAAGGCGGAAATGTTCATCCCACACAGCAGCACAGTTAAGATTATATAGGAAGTAATAAGAGAAGGTGCCTTTTGCTTTGTCACTAGCATTAGGGGGGCTGAGCTCAAAGGGAGGCTTCTGGGAGACGCCAATGCAAGGAGGCGTGGCGTGTGATTTATGGGCACACCACAACTCAGTGGCAGCCCTGAGATTCCTGGCTGCCTTCTCCAACCCATTGATCTCATCACTGTAAAAGGGAGTTGAGAAATAATCCGTCTACATATTCTGTCACAGATTCAAGCCTGGTCTTGGATTTAACATCACAACACAGTCATTCCATGTCAAGGAATCATAACATTGCTCTGAAAAGATGGCAAAAGACCTCCACCTTCACGAAGTTAGTATGCAGAATCCACCCATGAGATGTCATGCAAAAAAAAAAAAAAAAAGGTAAGAATGGAGAGAAGACTGCTAAGCTTAAGACAAAGATCTGCTTGTGCCCAGTTATCTGGGTTGATTATAATTCTGTCAGACTGATCAGATATGTCTACAAGGAAACACCAATAGCTGTTGAATGTCACTGACAATCCATGCCAACAATGGGGTTCTTCTCACACAATGTTTTAAGTGTCCTGCTAACGTTTTGAGCAGGACAGTGTAGTGACAGTTGACTTAAGAAATCATGCTTTCAAGAGGGGGATTTCTAAAGATGCTCTTTTGGGAAGTGAGATTAGAGAACAGAGAGCTGCCATGAATATCAGCTATCCGTCCCTGACATCTACTGAAATAAGGGTCTCTTAGATGGCCTGCCATCCTTTACGATGAGCCTATGGATGAATGTGGATTTATGTCTGCAAGGTGAAGTAGGATAAAAATGAGCTTGAACTTGTTCATGGTTATGAGATTATTCTTTCTCTAAGACATAACTTTTTTAAAATTTGTATTATTATTAGCATATGCATTCTTTCAAATCGTTATATTTCTTTATGCTCTTCCCCAACCTATCACTTCCCAAACCTCCTCCCTCCCTCCCCATCTCCAGTATCCTTAGGTTTGTTCTCTCCTGCTGCAGGTTCAACGAATCGTTGTGCTCTTTTCTCTCTTTCTTTCTGTCATTCCTACCTTTCTCCTGCCCTCCTTTCCTTTCTTTCTAGGAGCCAGTTATAAGTGAGAAAATGTGATCTTTCTCTTTCTTTGTCTGGCTTATTTCACTTAACATAATTTTCTCCAGACTCATCCATGTTGCAGCAAATGGCAGAATTCTGTTTTTGTTTTTGTTTTTTTATGGCTGAGTAGTATTTCACTTTGTATACCACATTTCCCTTATCCAGTCATCTGTCAAAGGACACTTAGGTTGGTCCCATATTTTGGCTATTGTAAATAGAGCTGCAATGAACACAGGAGTGCAGATATCCCTTCGACACGATGACTTCCATTCCTTTGGATACATATCCAGTGATGGGATTGCTGCATCATATGGCGGTTCTATCTGTAGTCCATTGAGGAACCTCCATATTGCTTTCCATAATGGCTCTGCTAATTTACAGTCCCACCAACAGTGTAGAAGAATTTCCCTTTCCCCACATCCTCATCAGCATTTGTTATTCCGTCTTTTTAATAAAGGCCAGTCTTAACTGGGGTGAGATGTTATCTCAATGTGGTTTTGATTTGCATTTCTCTGATGACTAGTGATGCTGAGCATTTTTTCATGTACCTGTTGGCCATTTGTATGTCTTCCTTTGAAAAATGTCCATTCATCTCCTTTACCCATTTTTTAATTGGATTATTTGTTTTTTTACTGTATAGTTGAGTTCTTTGTACACTCTGGATATTAATCCCTTGTCAGATGTAGTTTGCAAATATTTTCACCCATTCCATGGGTTGTCTTTCCACTCTGTTGATTGTTTCCTTTGCCGTACAGAAGCTTTTTAGTTTGATATAATCCCATTTATTTATTTTTTCTTTTATTGCTTGTGCTTTTGGGGTCTTATTCATAAAGTCTTTGCTCAGTCCTACTTCCTGGTTTCCCCTATGTTTTCCTTTAGTAATTTTATGGTTTCAGGTCTTATACTTAGGTCTTTAATCCATTTTGAGTTGATTTTGGTATATGGTGAAAGGTACAGGTCCAGTTTTATTCTTCTGCATATGGATGTCCAATCTTCCCAGCACCATTTATTGAAGAGGTGGTCTTTTCCACAATGTATGTTCTTGCTGCTTTTGTCAAAGATCAGTTGGCTGTAAGTATGTGGGTTGATTCCTGGGTTTTCTATTCTGTCCCATTGACCCAAGTGTCTGTTTTTATGCTAGTAACATGCTGTTCTGGTTACAATAGCTTCGTAATATAATTTGAAGTTGGGTAGCGTTACGCCTCTGGCTTTTTTTTTTTTTTTTTTGCTCAGGATTGCTTTGGCTATTTGGAGTCTTTTGTTGTTCCATATGGATGTTAGGATTACTTTTTCTATTTCTGTGACGAATGTCATTGTTATTTTGATGGGCATTGCATTGAATCTGCAGATTGCTCCGGGCAGAATAAACATTTTCATGATGTTAATTCTTTCTATCCAAGAGCATGGTATGTCTTTCCACCTTTTTGTGTCCTCTTTAATTTCTTTCAGTAGTGTTTGTACTGTTTTGTAGTTCTCATTCTAGAGATCTTTCACCCCCTTCATTATATTGATACCTAGGTATTTTATTTTTTGGTGACTACTGTAAAAGGGCTTGCTTTCTTGATTTCATTTACTGCTCGTTTGTTACTGGAGTATATAAATCCTACTGATTTGGGGGTGTTTTGTATCCTACAAAATTACTGAAATTGTTAATCAGCTGTAAGAGTTTTTTGGTAGAGTCTACAGGTTTTCTATATATAAGATCATGTAGTCTGCAAACAAGAACAGTTTAACTTCATCCTCTCCAACCTGGATGCCCTTTATTTCTCTCTCTTGCCTGATTGCTATGGCTAGTACTTCCAATACTATTTTAAATAGGAGTGGTGAGAGTGGGCATTATTGTCTTGTCCCCGTTCTTAAGGGAAAAGCTTTCTGCTTTTCCCCATTTAGGATGATATCAACGATCAGTTTGTCTTAAATGGCTTTTATTATATTGAGATAATTTCTTTCTATACCTAATTTGCTGAGAGTTTTTATCATGAAGGGATGTTGAATTTTGTCAAATGCCTTTTCTGCATCAATTGAGATAATCGTATGGTTTTTGTCCTTGGTTTTGTTGTACCACATTGTTTGGTGTACCACATTTATTGACCTGCATATGTTGAACCAACCTTGCTTTGCTGGGATGATTCCCACTTGATCATGGTGTGTAATTTTTTTGATGTGTTGCTGCAATCTGACTGCTAGTATTTTATTGAGGATTTTTGCATCTTTGTTCATCAAGGATATTAGTCTGTAGTTTTCTTTTTTGTTGTTGTTATATCTTTATCTGGTTTTGGTATCGGAGTGATGCTGGACTCAGAATGAGTTTGGGAGAACAGTTTCTGTTTCAATTTTTTGTAAAAGTTTGAAGAGAAGTCGTATTAATTCTTCATTAAAGGTTTGATAGAATTCAGCTGTAAAGCCATCCAGTTCTGGGCTTTTCTTTGTTGGAAGATTTCTGATTACTGCTTCAATCTCTTTGTTTGTTACTGGTCTGTTCAGGTTCTCTGCTTCTTCTTGGTTCAGTCTTGGTAGTTTGTATGTGTCCAGAAGTTTATCCATTTCCTCCAGGTTTTCATATTTGTTGGTATAGGTGTTTATAATAATCTCTTAATGATTCTTCATATTTCTGTGGCATCGGTTGTCTCCCTTTACATTTCTGATCTTTGTCATTTGGGTCTTCTCTCTTTTTTTTGTTAACCTAGCTAATGGTTTGTCTATTTTACTTATCTTCTCAGAAAACTTTTTGTTTCACTGACCTTTTGTATTGTTTTTTGTGTCTCTATTTCATTTAGTTCTGTCCTGATCTTATTTATTTCTTTCCATCTACTACTTTTGGGATTGGATTGTTGCTGTTTTTCTAGTTCTTTGAGGTATAGTGTTAGGTCATTTATTTGAAGTCTTTCCATTCATTTAATGGAAAGAATATGTAAGTGTTTATTGTAATAAACTTCCCTCTTAGTACTGCTTTTGCAGACCCACAGGTTTTGATATATCTTTATTTTCACTAGTTTCATGTAATTTTTTGATTTAATGTTTAATTTCTTCTTGGACCCATAGGTCGTTCAGGAGTCTATTATTCACTTTTCATGCATTTAAGTAGTTTTTAGAATTTTGCTTGTTATTGATTTCCAGTTTTAATCCATCGTGGTCTGAAAAGATATCTGGAATGATTTCAATTTTTTTTTAATTCGCTAAGTCTTGATTAGTGACCTAACATGTAGTCTATCCTGGAGAATGTTCCATAGGCTGATGAAAAGAATATATATTCTCTAGTTTTTGGCTGAAATTTTCTTTAGATGTCTGCCAGCTCTAATTGGTCTAAGGTGTAGTTTAAATCCTGTGTTTCTTTGTTGATTTGTTGCCTGAATGATCTAATTCTGAGACAGGGGTGTTCAGGTCACTCACTGTTATCGTATTTGGGTCTATCTCTTTTGTTAGATCTAAGAGTGTTTGCTTTACATACCTATGTGCTCCAGTGTTGGGTGCATATATATTTATGATTGTTATGTCTTCTAACTGGGTAGATCCTTTTATCATTATATAATGGCCTTCTTTGACTCTTTTTACGGTTTTTAGTTTCAAGTCTATTTCATCCAACATAAGAATAGCTACCCACTGTCTGTTTTTGGTTTCCATTTGCATGGAATATCTTTTTCCAACCCTTCACGTTTAGCCTGTGTTTGTCTTTATAGGTAAGGTGGGTCTCTTGAAGACAGAATACATTTGGGTCTAGCTTTTTAATCCAATCAGTCCATGTCTTTTGAATGGGAGATTTAATCAATTTACATTTGGGGTTGTTATTGATAAGTCTTGCTTTACTCCTGTCATATTGCTTTTTGTTTAGATGTTTTGAATATTTTTTGTTCCTGGCTTTCCCTTTTGTTTTTCATCTTCAATGTTTGTTGGATTTTTTTTTAGGTGACATGATTTAGCTTCTTTCTCTTGTTTGCATTTTGGTTTCGCTCTTGCTTGTGAATCCGTCATACTGATTATCGTTTTTCAGATTCTGGATGCAGGACACTTTTGAGTATTTCTTGCAGGGCTGGTCATGTGGTAGTGAACTCACATAATTTTTTCAGGGAAATACGCTATTTCTCTCTCATTTCTGAAGGATAACCATGCTGGGTATTGGATTCTTGGCTGACCACTTTTTTGTTAGTATTTTGAATATATCATTCCATTTTCTTCTGCCCTGTAAGGTTTCAGTTGAGAAGTGTGCTATTAGTCTGATAGGGGCTCCCTTATAAGTGACTTGAGCTTTTCTCTTGCTGCTTTTAGAATTCTTTGAATTTTGGCAATTTGACTATATAACATGTCTTAGAGAGGACCTTTTTGGATTGAATCTGCTTGGGGGTCTTTGGGCTTCTTGGATCTGAAGGTCAGCATCCCTCCCTATACCTTGGAAGTTTTCTGTTATTACTTTCTTGAATAAGTTTTCAATGCCTTTTCCTTTTTCCTCGCCTTCTGGAATACCCATAATTTGGATGTTTGTACACTTGAGATTGTCTGCTAATTCTCTTCAATTTTCTTCATTTTGTTTAATTCTTTTTTCCTTTTTCTTGTCTGCCTGGGTTATTTCAAAAAGATCATCTTTGAGTTCTGAAATTCTTCTGCTTGCTCTAGCCTGTTGCTCAAGATTTCTGTTCTTTTTTTAAATTTCATTGAGAGAATCTTTCATTTTTAGGAGTTCTGTTACATTCTTTTTTAAGTTATTAGTCTCCTGTAAATTTCTTCCTTCATATCCTGAATATTTTTTTTTTGTTTCATGTGTTCTCTAATTGATTCTTATTTTTTGGAGTTTTCTTAAGATCAGTGTTCAGAAGTCCTTTTCAGACATCTCAAGGGCTTCTTGCTCTATGGGGTTTGATACTTGAGAATTACCACATTCCTTTGGTGGTGGCATATCTTCTTGTTTATTTGTAGTTCTAGTATTTTCGCACTGATGTTTGGTCATCCGGTAGGACATTGTTTCTTCTATCACTCTGGAATGGGCTATGAGAGGAAAGACTTCCTCCTCTATTTGTAGGTTGTGCTGGTGACTCTTCTTGTATCAATGCAGTTGAGTGTGTAGTGGGCTGCCTTGGCTCCCGGTCAGTAAGTGGGTGGGCCTCTCCAGTGCTCAGTCTGGGCAGGCCTACAGCTGGGTCAGACCCAGTGTGCAGTGTGGGTCCAGTATGCTCACCTGAGTGGCTACCCAGTGGGCAGGCGGGCTGCTCTGGTGCTCAGGTGTGAGTGGGCCTGCAACGGGATCAGGCCCAGGATGCAGCATGGGTCCACCACACTCAGCTGGGTAGCTACTCGGTCAGCAGCCACTTGGGTGGGCCAAGACATAACATTTTAATAATTACTTAATATTTCTCTTTCCACTGACTTTTCATATACACTATACTGACACACTTCACACTATTTTTACTAAACCTATTTTCCAAGGCAGTTACATATAAGAATATGTATTGAACACAGTAACAATATAAGATGCTGCCCTCCTTTTGATGGAATGATGGTCTATTTTTATACTGCAAATCAAAAAAAAAAAAAAACTGATGGCAAAAACAAGGACAGAAACACAATGATAGATTTACCTAAATCTATCATTTTATAAGCCTCAAATGTAGCTGATATTATCCATTTTCATTATCTGCTTTCATCTCCCACATCTAGTCTATTAAAAAGTTCCACTAATTTAGTTCGACATCTCTCCCAGATATCCATTTTATTTTCCCTTCCCAGTGCTAGTTCAAGCCATCAACCTAAGCCTAAATTATTTAACTAGCCTTTTACCTTGGCCTTCCTGATTCCTATAGACAGATTAAGTCAAATTAAGTTTCCTTAAATATTGCTTTCAAAATGGTACAACTCTTCCTCCTTGCTGAAAAATATTCAATGGTTCCTCTGATCATTTTAAGTAGTAAGTACATTTTACTGGCTTTAAGAAGAATATTGAGTAGCAGCAGCTAGCATGTGAGGACTTACTGTGTGCCAGACATTGTACTGAAACATGTTAACCACCTTAACCTTCTCCACCACCCTCAATGGCAGCTACTATTACTACCCTGATTTTGTAGTTAATAAAATAGATTTAGAATGTGTAAGCAATTTGTCCATGAGTCACAACACAATCCCTCAGCCCAGGCTTCTAACCATTTACTCATTCCTTAGGCTGTCTTTCTCAGGTCTGGACGAATCTCATCAGGCCCACCTATCACTAATTCCAGTGTCAACCCTGCCCTCTTTCTCATCAGGCTGGCCTCCTCCTCACCCCTTGCTTTGTCTCTCTGTTGCTGCCATGCCTTCATTCACACTAGTCCCCTCACCCGAAACCCTTCCCCACCCAACTGCCAAAATGGCTCAGCTCGAGGAACCATAAAACCTTTCCTACATCCAGAACCCTAAGGTCTCCTTCCTCAGGGCTCTCACAGCCCACAGCTGGGCACTGGAACTGCCATGTTGTTTCATATTCTACTGTATAGTGGCAAACAGAATGAGGACAGAAAAGTAACTCCCTGAAAGCAGAAACTGTGTGTGGCATCAAGAACTTATAACAGCTCTTCAATAGATATGTGGCATAATTTAGATTTTAGTATCCAGTACCATAAAAATCACTAATAAATGATAGAGGCAGAAAAACTCCAAATAGCTAAAAACATTCCATATTTTAGGATTAAAAAATCTACATTTAAAAAGATCTTACAGTGGCCTGCTTTCTAGTTTTCTATTCTCTTGCTCATGTCTCAAAATTGAAACAGATTCTTTCAACCTACCTAAGATGGCTAATTTATATCATCAGTATCACTCTCATTGACATATGACATTTAAACATTTGGTTACTATTCCAAGTTCTAATTTGATATTATTCAGGCTGAAAGGACATCTAGTATTTTGTCCTACTCTGATTTGGGAGACTGATCCGTATTAGGATATGTTCCTTCTTAGGACAGAAGGAAATGATAATGCTTCGTTGCTTATCCATCTCCGTCTCAACAGTACTATTTTCACTCTTTGCTTATAAGGCTCCGTATCGTCATCATGGTATCTACCATGCTGTAGGACTACAATAACACATGCTCGACAAAATGTGCTGCAGTTAACACATTTGTGATCCAAATGTTAAAGTGCCAACCCAACAAAACCCAAGTAAGACCAACACTAAAATAATATTAAATCCTGCCAATTGGCTTGCAAGATAACTTTGTTTTCAACTTGCTATAAATCATATTTTTAAAGTTGACTAAGTAAACTGCTATATCGTGTACAAAATAAGATAGGCACAGAATACCTCATTACACAAAAAGATACAAGTAAAAACTAGTCCCATAAATGCCTAGTCCTGTTTAAAATTAAAGCTAGCATAAAAGAAGAGAGAACTTAGTCAAAATTCAGGTGGTAATGCTCTTCGCCCCCACTTCCCAAACTTTCACCTAAAATCTGCCTTGAATGGAAAAAGAAAAAAAAAAAAAACAGTGATCACTTTCCTCTCATAGCTTCATAAACATCCCTTGTATTGGGAGGAATTACAACAAACACAACAGGCCCTCTTCATATAAGAGGTAGTGAGGATATATA
This sequence comes from Cynocephalus volans, assembly GCF_027409185.1. Lineage (NCBI taxonomy): Eukaryota > Metazoa > Chordata > Mammalia > Dermoptera > Cynocephalidae > Cynocephalus > Cynocephalus volans. The sequence goes on along the minus strand of NC_084468.1, from coordinate 130,606,131 downwards.
TTTGGGGTGCACAAGAGAAAACAAACATACAACATACGCTTAGCTTTTTTAGAGTTACTTTACTTGTAAGGAAATGAAAACACAAAAGGATAACTAGAGAATGAAATGAAAGCAAACCTTTGATTCTTAATCTTTTTAGCACTTAGCAGCCTACCTCATATTTTGCTATTTCACCACCGACTTAGCCAAATCTACTCAGCTTTGAAGTTCATGAGATTATTAAATGCTATATGAAAGTGAACAATATGGCTTCTACAAAATAATAAAAGAATCTCAGTGAAGATTTAATAGCTGTTCTAATTTAAGAAACCCAGCTAGATACTATATCCATTTCAGTTGATATTAACCATCAATATTATTAACAATAACTAGAATTTTTAAGTCTTCTGCAAATAATAAGTTTAATATCATTTAATCATATATGACAAAGAAAAATAATGAGCACACACAGTGTGGCTAAGTGTGCCAATGCCAATTAAAGTCTTCATCGAAGTGAAGACACTAAGTTTCTTTAGTTAAATTGGTCATCTCTCAACTAGGGTTGGGCTGAATAAAACATAACAGAAGTCACGTCTAACAGCGGAGGATCTCTCTCCTGGTTCATGCTGGCGGGATCTCTACTTCCTGCCTGTCCTACTGTGGCCCCTGCTAACAGGCTTGCTGACTCTTTCCTAATGACTTTTTGATCTGCCTGATGTTGAATGAAATCAGTTCTGAGTGTTTTCCAAGATTGGCTGTTGGTACATCACATAGTCTCATACTCTACTCAGTGCAGAAGAAAAAAATAACATACCACAGACCACTTCACTCAAATACCAAATTTGTGACCAAATCACAGGGCTGAAGAAAATCTCCAGTCATCCAATCCAGTCCCTCTAATCTTGGCACACAGTCTAACTTTTAAGCAAAAGCTATTTATCCTGGATTTTAGTAAGTCAAATGTAACTTATACTACAATGGTATAAATAGTATAAGTGGGGGACAACCTATTTGCAATTAAATTTTCTACCAAACTAGAAAATTTGGAAAAATAATCAACCAAATTATAATGCATATTTTAACCAAACTAGGTAAACATGGCAAGTGACTTTACTACTATCAACAACAACAAAAAATACCTAAAAAAAGATAAAACTTTTTGAAACCTTCAAATAGTGTGAACAATTAGATGATTCAGGCTACTAAGAAAAAAAAATTAAATCCTAGCAACAAGAATATATCTTTTTTGAGGGGGTAGAGTTTTCAATATGCCAAGTGACGTTCAATAATATGAATAGCTTTTTAGTATCCTTTCCCTACCTGCTTCCTTTCAAAAAGCATACTCACCACCTGTCTTATTTCCCGATTCTTTAGAATACATAAAATATGAAAACCTATGACAAAATACAAATCCTTCTTTGCTCTCACTGAAGCAACTTTTTCACACAACTTGAATTTCACAATGTTTAGCCACAAGTAACTGGTGGAGTGTGGGGTAGGTATGATAGCTTTTAATTGCTTTATCTTATCTTATGAACTCTAAGTTAAAATACAATCACTCCATGACCAAACTCATGAGCTTTCTTGGTTCTGACAACTTCCAAAAAAACCAAGGCTACATTTAAGAAGGATTAATGTAAAGTTATAAAATACTTCATAAAATACAAAATGTAGAATAAAACATCATATACATAATGAACATAAAAACAGACTAAAGGAGTATTTGAGACTCTTCTTCTTTCCCTTAAATTCAAAAAATCTTTAAGAATTATCATATCACCTAAAAATTAGGAAAGCTATGACTATATACAATCTTGAGTTTTCCCATAGAAGATAGGCTGAATACCCTATGGTATTCAACAATCAAAAGATTCGTTCATTCCATAAATTTAATTGGATATTATGATTCCATTCCTAGGAAAAGTAGATGTGATTCTAAGGCAAAATGTCCCTTTTTGGTCATCCCCTGTGTGAAATATAGTCAATTCCATTTTTCTTAATGGACAATGAGCCAATTTAAGTATTATTCTATATCTTCTTGATTTCTTTCTCCCCTCCTACTTTCCAACATTTGCTTATTTCACGATTTATTAACACTTCTATCAGAGGACAAGTGAGATGTAAAGAGAAGGTGCAATTCAAACCAGTCAGTTTTACTCCTTATTAGCAACTCTGTTAAGAGCGAAAGTGAGAAAAAGAGAGAATAAAAGTTAACTAGGATCAGAAGTTCAAACTACTGTCTAAACGCAAGTTCTGAAATTGTAAGTTGATTTTAATGATTTGTGTCTTTCCTCTGGAAAATAAGGACTTGATTGCAAAACTAATACTTATATCATATATACATATGTCTTAAGCAATTTAAAGGAATACTAGAATGTTTCTGCCCTCCAGTGTTATTGCAGGAGGCACTGTGAGTCTTCCTGCAGATACCTCTGAGTTGGATGAGTTGAAGACAGCTGTCACCTCCCCGCATGGATCTTTGTACATGAACTACCTGGCCACTGGAACGTAGAGCTGCTTATGACGAACGTATCATCATAAGCATGCTTATCCCCTTCTTTCCTTTCATGATTATCTCACACTTCCGAACCAACATAACCTCAGTAACTCAAAAGGATAATAAATGAAAGATATTTTTTTTAAAAAAAGGAGGAAGAAAGATAAAAACTAATTTCAAATTTGAGAAATCGTCTCAATGGGCGGGGAAGCCCAATGACAACAGTCACAGTTTTAGACATGCATGCTGAAAACGCAGGGTTTGAGACCAGGCTCTTCTTATTCACCACCACAATAACCATCTGATTCCCAATCAGCAATTAGTGGCCTCGGCATGCTTCACACTCTTGTTTTATATGGATCAGCTTTGAAAGTTCGCATTTGCAGGCTCTCTTTAAAAACTGGGCAACCTGGCAACGTGGACACGTGGCAACAGTTAGCTGGAACACGGTAGCTTGGCTAGGACGTGAGAACTGGCATTTGCCAGGGTCCCACGGTAGCCCAGTCCTGGTGGGCAGGTCAATGTGTCACCCCTGCCTGATGAAAAGGTTAGAGAACCAGGGAAGGTGCAGAAGCCAAAAACCCTAGTGCAGTGACGAGCTGTGACTTTAATCTAGATGCATTTAACATTAGACTCTATCGATTCCTCTCTCTAGCTTTCTGCTTTAATTTCAGTTCCCTTTCCACGTGTCTCAGGGTTACATAACCTCACAGGAGGTCACACAAGTCTCCCAAAAAAGAAATTTAAGCTGTCTTTTAAAAATAAAAAAAGAACCATGCATAAAAAAGACAAACACAAAACCGAAACTTGCATTTTCCTCCTGACAAGAAAGCTTCTCCCTCCCTGTTAATCTTAAAAATTATAATCAAGAGAAAAAGAAATGAAAACACAGAGGATAGAACCGTGGCCCACCATGAGGACATACGATATGCCATACTCTCAACAACAGGCTGTCAAGCGGAAAAACATAAGCAACATCTTACCATCTTCCAGCTCAAGACAAAGATTATATACCGCCACGGGCCTCTTTGTCCTCTGGCCTTGTCTCTTTGATTGCCTTGGTGGAGCATTTGGGGGCGATGCTGACAGGCAGGTGGGCTCAAGGAATGTGGTATCAGGCGGAGTTCGAAAAATCTGCCATTGAGGCATAAAGGCCATTAGTTGTTTACCCTGAACAGAAACCAGAAACCTGTGTATTGCTACAGTAAACCAGCATCAAACAACATTTGATTTGGAGTTCATTCAAGATAGGCTAGGGCCAAAAATCCATTCCTTCACATTTGGGGAATAGGTCATAAGCCTTTTATTTACTTTTAACATAAGATTTCAAAATAAAATTTCACATTAAAATTAAGTAAAAGCAACATCAGATCATTATATTTCAAATAATTCATTCTAAAACTAAACAAGTGTGATGATCTTTACCGGGTGTAGACAGTACCACGGCTCTTCATCCACAGAAAATGTAGCCAGGATAAAACATTAAAAACAAGTATCGCAACAAATTTCAGAGGATTATATTTATGCCAAAATGCTAGTCTCAATTTTTTTTCAAACTACATAAACAGAAACATACAACTGCAAATATTTTTTCTACGTTTAAAAATAGCTTGTACTTATGAAATTACCTTTTTGGATTCCCATTTACATTTTTCATAAGATGTTTTGTAGATTTTATCAGTTCATTTAATACCCTCCAACTTCTCTTAATAATTTTCCCTTTCATTTATGAAACTCAGAATATTAGCACCTTGATCTATCTACAGTGTCATTCAAATATCAGCAATAATAACATGAATTAAAATGTGCTTCCTCTTGCTTAGCAATTTTTTCCTTTTGAGAAAAAGCAATCTGTGCCACAAAGGGAAGGGTAACATATAGTGTAATTTATAATAGACCTCCCACAGCTGCCAAGACCTGACTTCAGAAGCTTCCTTCCAACAACACTGGAGACCCTTCAGCCTTCAATGAAGTCATCAAATAAAATATATTAGAGACATCAACCTAACAGACACTGCATTTCCAAAGGACTGACATTCCTCAGGTAGAAACAGAAAATAGGAAGAAAGCCAACTAGCTTTAAACAAGATATAAATGTAAAACAATAAAAGGAACTGCATGAATATCCTACAGTTATAAAAAAAATTATTATTTCTACACTTAAATAAAACCAGGCACATGATCTGTGATACCTGTGAGGGTGTCACTTACATATGTGTATCACATTTAATAACAAAGATGTTGGAGTTCTAATTGCAGAGCCTAAAAGGTCTCACCTAAAAACTACTATATACAAATAAAAATAAGCAATTTTAACAGAACATTTGCTTTATAGTACCATACTGCCCCCTCATGTGTAAATGGAATAGAAAATTGATTTAAATTACTGTGGACAAATATTTGCTGGTGAAAATTTAATTTATTGCTCCAACTGGTAACCTGGTAACACCACATTTCCACAGAATCTGCATTTCAATAGGGCACTCTGGCAAATAGCAAACTACTTATCAGCCTTAAAAATCCTCTGCTGCCTAGACTATTGTCCACAGCTGGATTTATTGCCATCTGTCCTTGTTCAAATTAAAGAAAGTTGTGGAGTTGTAGGAACGAGAGACCAGTTGGGTTGAGAAGAGTATGAATAAAAGTAGTGAAGGAGAGAAGAAAAGATGAGAAACATAAATTCATTGAAAGAAAATGGCACCTGTGGCCAGCATTTGGAATAGCTCCTTGACTGACCTATGTTTGATTTTTACAAATATGGCAAATGCCTTTGGGATATTACCAGAATAGGAAATGAAACAATACACAGAGCCAGTACATCCAAAGCATAAAGAAGCAACAGAGAAGTAATATCCCAAGAACTAGCACTGGATAGATGACAGCATTCCTGGAATGGTACAAATGTTGAAAACTGCTTCACCTCCTCCTTCACTTTGCGGTGGGGGTGCAGGGGAAGGGTGTAGAGGAGTGAGGCAGCCCCAGTCTGCAGAGCCAGACTACCAAGCAAAATAAGACTCGAGAGAGTGACACTGATGCTCCCAGGAGACTGATCTGAGTCCTTCCCAGCACCTCAGTCCAGAATGCAGGGCTGGGCCCAAATCTCCAGGATACTTAGGCACTATTTAGTTTCTATCAGAATATCTGGGAATGGGGACTGGGTTGAGGGTTTTTTTCATTGTTTGTTTTCTTTGGTTTACATTTTAAAACTCCCCAGGTAATTCTTTTGTGTAGCCAAGGCTAAGAAACACTGATTGAGAGAGTCATTCCACAGTATTCTACACTTGCCTTGGATGGAATAAAGTCAAAATCAAAACACCGGACAAATTACTTCAGAAAAATTGGCAGTGGACATATACAATCAATTCCTTGGACTTTTCCAACTCCTAACTAGGCATAAAATATTTCAAAGATTCTAAATACCAACCACTCCTTCGATAAGCTCTATATTATATTAGCATTTCATAGATAAACTATCATCCAGAATAGTGCAGGTACCAAATCACAGATGCTAACTTGAGACAGCACTATGCTGGCTTTTAAGTTTTACCAGTTACAGAAGCTTAGATGTTCTTCTTAAAACAGTGTATCTCATTTTCTCATGTGTATAATGAGGGCCATAACACCTACATCTTAAGTTATTATAAGAATTACATAAGATGTTTATAAAGTGTTCAGTACAGGACTTGGCACACAGTAACAAATGGCAGCTACTTGTATTTGTAATATGATCACATACAGTAAATAATAATAAAAATGAATTTATTACTCTGCTCAACCACTGCTTTGATAGGGCACTAATTTCTTGAGGTCTTAAGTATTCCCCTAAGTTCAATGCTCTGAGCAAAGTCATTCTAAAGTATTCTAGGAAAAGACATCGAGCAATGGGCTAATGGGAAGTAACAAACAGAGCACCTTACAAAATTCCCAGGTAACCCAGAATCAGAGATTCTTATTTATTTCTCCACATTACCACTGAAATTTTAGATTTAAATTACTTCTTATTTCATTTAATAAATTTAACATTTAATAAACACCTACTAGGTAGCAGGCTTTCTCAGAAGCATTTTTATATTCAAAACCTTTGAGATAATTATTGTTCCCTGCACTTTACAAATGTGAAAAGCTCAAAAATTAAATAATCAGCCCAAGTCTCCAGTTTAAAAATGGTAGAGGTGGCATTTGAACTTTCTTTTTTATTTTATTTTTTGCTAAAAGGGAAATTTAACATAAGTGCATACATTAATTAAAAAGAGAGATTTTAAGTCAACAATCACTTTTGCACCTTAAGAAACTAGAAAATAAAGAGCAAACTAAGCCTAGATATAGTTAAGGAAGTAAATAATAAAAATTAGAAAACAGATAAAAGAAATAGAAAATAGGAAAGAAAAAAAAAAGAAAAATCAATGAAACCAAAAGTTGGTAATTTGATGAGATCCACAAAATTGACAAACCTTTACCTAGATGGACTGAGAAAAAAGAGAGAAGATTCAAATAACTAAAATCAGAAACAAAGAGGGGTCATTACAACAAAATTTACAGAAATCAAAAGGGTTATAAGAGGATATTTTGAATAATTGTTGATCAACAAATTAGATTATCTAGATGAAATGAATAAGTTCCTAGAAACATACCACCTACCAAGACTGAGCTATGAAAAAAAAAAGTTTGAATAGAACTATAGCTAGTAAGATGCGTGATTATCATTTTTGGGTTACAGATGCAGGACTTCCTTGAGGATTTCTTACAGGGCTGGTCATGTGGTGGTGAACTCCCACAGTGCTTTTTTGTCTGAAAATTATACTATTTTCCCCTCATTTCTGAAGGACAGCCTTGCTGGTATAGTGTTCTTAGCTGGCAGTTTTTTTCTTTTAGTATTTTGAATAATATCATTCCATTTTCTCCTAGCCTATGGAGTTTCTGTTGAGAAGTCTACTATTAGTCTGATAGGGGCTCCCTTATAGGTGACTTGACAATTTTTCTTGTTTCTCTTAAGATTCTCTCTTCATCTTTGAGCTTTGCCTGCTTGACTGTAATGTGTCTTGGAGAGGACCTTTTTGGGTTGAATCTGTTTGGGGATTGTTTAGCCTCCTATATCTGAAGGTCTACATCTCTCCCCATATGTGGGAAGTTTTCCATTATTATTTCATTGAATAGGTTTTCCATGCCTTTTCCTTTCTCCTCCTTCTGGATCACCCATGAATTGAATGTTTGTGCACTTCAGGTTGTCTGCTAGCTCTCCTAGATTTTCTTCTTTTAATTCTTTTTTTTTTTTTTTTTTTTTTTGTCTGCCTGGGTTATTTTGAAAACACTATGTTCAAGATCAGAAATTCTTTCTTCTACTTGTTCTGGCCTGCTGCTTAAGCTCATGGTTGCTTTTTATATTTCGTTGAGTGACTCTTTCAGTACCATGAGTTCTGCTATATTCTTTTTTAAGGTATTAACCTCTTTGTAAACTTCATCCCTCTTACCTGATTTTTTTTTCTCATTTCATTATGTCATCTAACTGAGTCTTCTTGTATCTCAGTGAGTTTCCTTAAGATTGTTGCTCAGAATTCCTTTTAAGTCACTGCAAGGGCTTCCTGCTCTATAGGGTCTGGAATTTGAGATTTGCTGCATTCTTTCAGTGGGGTCATATTTTCTCGGATGTTTGTATTCCGAGTACCTCTATGCTGATGTCTTGTCATCTGGTAGAGCAGTTGTTTCTTCTATTACTCTGGAGTGGGCTTTGAAGAGAGAGACATCCCTTCTTTTTCTGGTCTCCACTGGTGACTCTTATGCCAATACAGTCAAGTGTCTGGTGGGCTACCTATATGATGGCTGTGGCTACTGCTGTGGCACTGAGCCACTTTTGCAGCAGCCGTGGCTGTGGCAGTGGCTATGGTGGGCCACCCACATGGAAGTGGTGTTTTTGTAGTACTAGCCTGCTTCCAGGCAGGGGATGCTACCCCTGGCTCCTGCCTAGGACCCCAGGTATGCTCTATTTCTTGCCTGCTTCCAGGTGGAGGGGGCTGCCCTCAGCTTCTGCCTGGGACCCTGGGCATGTTCTGCTTCTTTCCTGAACATTTGAGCTCTTAACTCTGATTCCAAAGCCCCTACTGCCACACTACCAAATTATTATAGTTTATGAAGCAAAAATTAATCCCTAGGGGAAAAAAATCATCAGCTAGTATTGTCCTGTATCTGTTTAGAAAGAGTAAAACTGGGGAATATATGTACATAAACTCACTGTCATTGTGCTGTGCCCTCCTAGATGTTTCAAGAATGTACTACCTTTCATGTGCATTCACCTCGTCTCCCAATGCACTATCCTCAGTTCCAAAGTCATTTTTCTTTAAGCTGCAAAGCTATGCTTTTATGGTTCTCTCTGAAATGCCAGGAATGATTTAAAAGGATAGTCTTTTTAGATCAAGCAAAAGAGGAAATAGTAAAAGTATTTACTTTAAAATTTTGACCTGTTTTTTGGCAAAGTTAAAATTTAATTTATCTTGCTCTACATTGCCAAGATGTGTGTCATCTCTAAATATAACCTTGCTTTTCCAGTTCCAGAACCACTGCATGCAAATTCTTATCACCCATGTCTCTTTCCAAGACCTTTCAACTCTAACTTTCCCAGCATCATACCTCACACTGCCTTTGCTCTAGTATAGATGAACTCATCTTAAGCAATATTGAGAATCAAGAGATCTAGTGTATTCAAAACTTTTTTTTCAGGGTAGAAACTTCTTCACTGCACCTATGTATTTACAACATAAGAAAAACTCGAACGAGACAATACTATGACAAAAAACAAAACTCCACGCATAGGTGTGTTGGGTAAGGAAGTGCTTACTTACTCAGGTCTCCTCAGAGTGTCAGCCCAAACACAAGTCTGGCACCACTGTTTCGAGCCACAGATTCCTCACACACAATAAAATGCATGTTTATGCCCACGTAACTCAGCCATATGTATCTAGCCGTCCCCAAGTCCTTCGTGCTCTGCTACCAGGGCTCACATGTGGCAATGACAGTGATACTTCTGTCAGAAATACTTTCCAGATAACGGGAGATAAGAATGGTCTCTGAACTTTTTCCTTTAGAACCCAACTCAAACCTGCAGCATTTGATTCAACTGAATTAATAAATATTATGGGTAAAGGAAATTAAGGGAGATGAGGTAATTCTTTTATCAAAAGATGTTGCTACAGAATGTTTGTTGGTTTTTCTTGTGCTGGGAAGATCATTAATATGCTTGTATACTCCTGTCATCTCAAATAATTACAGTTGCAACTACTGGGTACTTACAATATGAGGGTACTCAAAAAGTTCATGGAAAAACAGAATTGAAGGATAATACAAATCTTCCCATGAAGTATATGAAGTACCCTCATATGCCCAACATTATACCAAGTGCTTTAACTTAGAAAGATTTGAGCCAGATTTCTTGACTCCAGTGTGCATGTCTTGGTCACCGTGCCCCACTGCCTCCCATATCACCCAGTCATGTGAAGCCTCCCTCATACTATGTCCTCTCTGGCAATGTCTCATCTCACACAACTATGTGTATCCATAAGCAGGCAGAGCTAAACCCAGAAAGAAGATAGATGGGAATCAATGCATACTCTCCTGAGTAAACTTTTAACATAGAAAAGAGGGACAGAAATAAAATGTCTAATCTTCTGTCTAAAAAACAATTATAAAATGGTCAAATATTACTTTCAGCTTCAGAGTCTACACTATGTTTAGACAACACACATCACCTTGGGTTGTGTGACTGAGTTGGCTTCAAGGTCTCCTGAACTTCCATCTGTGACTTAACTTCAGATCTGGTTTAGATACCACGTGAACAACACTCACAGAGCACTAAAAACTTTTTCCAGCTGTATGTCCTTGAATCAGTACTACCGCATGACCAAATATGGGTCTTTTCTAGAAAATTTAATTTGTAACAAAGACTTCCAGTGAAGTACCAGTTGGGTTCATGCTTGAGGCTGGGAATATTCTAAGGCTTCATGTTTGCTCTGGTCCATTGGAACTCAGAACCTCAGAGCTGGAAAGTATCCTCGTTAGGCCAACCCCTTCATTTCACAGTTGAGCAAACTGAGGCCCATGTGGTTAAAGATTTGCTCACGTTCACACCACTAGTTAGTGGTAGACTCAGGCCTTACTCCCAAACCAGGACTTCAACCAACGGCTATTTCTCATCTGGCTGGCTCTGACCCTTTCTCTCCAACAAAGTATCCTTGTGTACCTCCTCTTCTGGGGAGATTTTGCTCAATAGTTGAAATTCCTCAAGGTGCTGACATATGCATTATCTGGCACGAGCTTGCAGGCACAGGTCTATGAGGCTGACACACTGGAGCACGTTAAGGGTCCTGTTTGGAGTCCTACTGCTATCTTCTGCTGTGTCACAGGAGAAGGGAGAAGGGCAGGCAGGAAAAGAGGGAGAGAAGAAGGGAAAAGGACACATTCCCTTTCCAGTGGTCATTCATCCCACAGGCTCAGGCCCTGACTGTGGCCCAGACTTAGCATGAGCTTTTTTTTGTCTTTTTCGTGACCGGTAAGGGGATCGCCCCACACCACGCTCAGCCAGTGAGTGCACCAGCCATTCCTATATAGGATCCGAACCCGCGGCGGGAGCGTCGCGGTGCTCCCAGCACTGCACTCTCCCGAGTGCGCCACAGGGTCGGCCCTTAGCGTGAGCTTTTTGAAAAACAACTTCGATTTTTGATTACAACTAAAAAAAGTAAAAGAAAAAAAAGGGTACTTTTTGGAATATATCAAATTGATAGAGTTCCTGTTTTTCTTTCTAAATGTTTTTTATTCAAAATATTTTAACATTTACTTGTACATATTTGTGGGATACAGTGTGTTGTTTCAATAGGTGCACATACTACACAATGATTCATTTAGGTAGATAAAATAGCACCGTTTTATACCCATTAGTTCACCACTTTTCTAAATTTGGGTGTTTAATTTCAGGAGACAGTTTCAGACTTTTTTCTGAAAACCCATTAGGGTATACCGTAATGATTTCTGTTGCACTCTACACACTAAATAGAATGATACATAACTGATCGGTTTTTGCCTTAGAGACTTCAGTAAATAACAGCATTTATCAATCAGACTTCATAATGTGGAACATACCCCCAGAACTACCTACTCCAAACCACAGGTATTTCGGTGGCATTAACTATGGCTGCAACATCAGTGCCCTGTTTCTTCCAGGATTTAACAACAGAGGAAATTACAGTAATAATAACTCTGATAACATGCTGGGAACCAAATGGTATTAAAGTAATTTTCAAATGTTCACAAAATGACTTTCTCCTGATCTACATAAAGTGAACCTCTCCTGATTAAGCCAAAGCTGCATCACTCATGTCCATGGTGTGAACATATATTCCCAATTATGAAATGCTGTTTTCTGGTTTGTAAACCTTTAAAAACACTCCAGGTGCAGTTTTATCAATTTGCACCTGCAAACATTTGGGAAACGTAGCATACAGTTTCCAAAGTCAGAAGAAAACACTTTCCCAAACACAGCTGTAACTTTGACTTTCATAACCCAGTATCTACAAAGACTTTTCACTGAGTAAAAAGCCGGTACCCGGCTAGAATTTTTTTTTTTTTTTATGTGCCCTTTGCTCACATGCAAACAAAATGTTTACATCTCAGTGATAAAGGCTAGACTAACATTTACAAAATACTCTATGACAACTAGAAGGCAGACTCCATACATGATATACCTTTGTTTTTTCTCTTCCATTTTCTCCTCCAATTCTGGTTACAACATCTTTTGAGGTTCTTTTCCTTCTCTCTTTTTCACCCTTCTTTTTGGGCCTCAAGCCCCACTTAGCAATCACTTGATCCTAATAGCAAGCAGCACAGAAGATCAGAACACAGGAAGCCTGCCATCCCATCTGCAGTCCCAAAGCCCTGGGGATCCCCCAGGAGTGGACTCTCTGTCCAGGCTAATGTGATCCCTGATAAAATGTCACCTCTGAAACTTTAAACTGAATATAAGTAAACACATTTAAAATGGACTCATCTCATGAAATTTTCAAGGTTAATGGTATTTTTCTGTTGGAAAACAAGCTATGACCCCTAGTCATTCGTGTAAGCCTGAATAAGTACTTCCCTACCAAAAAAACAAGTCATGGACCTACTAATCTCTCAGAGGACACTGAATTTTAATCAGAGTGAAGAAAACATCTCTTGAAGGCATGTGTATGTATTTATCAAAATCATCTGAAACCCTTTCCAAGTACATATGCCGGCAGGCGTGCTCTACATATTTAAGAGATAATGCAACATTCTTTTTTTCACATTTTAGTTCTAATAACAATAAAATGCCTAAAGCAAAACCACGTTTTAAAGGCGGTCAATAGTGGTACTATATAAAAGGCTGCACTAGGGGTGTGGGGTGGAGGGATACTGTCAGCCTTCATATTTAATCACTGCTCCTAAGATTTATGTGAATAGTTTGGTTTTTCTCTTTGTACTGATAAACTTTTTTCCCAAAATTACAATTTATTCATGTTACAAGGGTGATAACACACATTACTTTCCTTGTACAATGTTAGTAAACACAAAAAAGTCCTTAAAAAAAGTTAAAAACCACCCTTCATCCAACATCCATAAACAATTCTGTTAAAATTTTTGACTATTCTTCAGGGTTTTTTCTTTTCTTGTAACATTTTGTCTCATTCTGAAGCAGAAAACAGTCAATACATTCAGGACAACTATATATGGACCTCAGACTCCTAGAATTTACCAGTGTTGTCTCTAGTTATACATGAGATGTGACCTCTGCTATGTGCTCATAGATCTGTTAAGACTAAGGGCAAGATTTGACTTCTAAACACATTAGGACACAGCTAGATTTTATGTTCCAATTGAAACATTTCTAATCAGGGGTATGGAAAATATTCATGAATACATTTAAAAAACATTTCAAACAGACCACTGTTCCAACCCTTACCCCTGCCAACTTAAGTCTCTGTGGAGGTCACACATCTAGAGCCAGACAGCAGTCAGTGTTCATTGTAGTAAGTCTTAAATATGATAACAAAGTATAATCTTCAGGTAGTCCCTACACCTTAAAAGGAATAAACATTACTACTTAGATTCTTGGATTCCACATCAGTTTGGAACCTGCTGCCGCTCAGGCATAGCAGCTGTGTTGGATGAGCAAAGGGGAACATCCTTCCACTGATCTCACTTCACCCAGGCCTGGGACCAGCTCTGGCACAACGTTTCAGTCCCGAAGAATGGTGTAATAATGCCTTGTTAGGTTCATTCCTTCATTGGAAGAAGCTAAAACAATCAGGATAAACAGCCATTGAACCACACACACAGAGGAGAGCAGAAATCGTTCATCTGTATTACTGCTGACATCCTAATAATCAAGTGTTCGACACTAACATCAGTAAGAAATGTTTAATACCTGTCAGATTGGGTCATCCATGCTTATCTTTGTTGCAGGAAGGACTTCAAGAATCCAGCACAGTTCTCATTGTGTGTTTTTTTTACTGGGAGACTGACACATCAAGATTATGTAATTTAAATCCCAACTAAAAAATGTAGAGGAACCAACAATAAATGCCGAAAACAGGATTCTTAGATATTCTCAGGGTATCTCCTGACAGATTACCATTAATTACAAAGAGAAAATAGGTACATTTACAATTAAGAAATCTGGCAGTCACCACTTTAAAACAAGGCTACAAATTCTTTGACACTCTTCCCATCAAGAGGTGGCAACTATGCCACCAGACCCCCCCAACCCTTGAATCTGGGCAGGATGACTGCTTCAGTGAATAGCTTATCTGTATGTGAACTATATGACCGCTGATGCTAAATCTTAAATGTAACACTGAGATTTTTAAAAATGTTAAATATGTATTATTTGATTAATAACAATAAAATCATTATGTATTAACATAATGTTTTTATAAAGAAATAACTGTTTTCCAAAGCAAAAATAGCTTAATGAGAAGGGCATTGCTTTTTATATTTTGCAAATCTCTTTAATGCCTGTCTTAACAGAGGACAGCTGGACTCCCCTATCTGCTTCTGCATTCAATGTCTTGATATCACATGTCACGTTGACTCTGGAAAAAGCCACTCAAAGATTGCAAAGAATGAGAATGAAAAAGGCAATTATCACAAAAATAGTTCTGACCTCACAGACCTCTGAAAGGGTCTCTGGGGACCCCTGGTTCACACTTTGAGAATACCAGTCTTAGATGCATATTTATATAATTTATATATTTATAAATATTTACATATATTTATATTGATAAAATATTTATATACTTATATATTTATAAGTCTGCTTAACAAGACTGAAAAATATCATACCCACTGGACACTGTTTATTAGCACTACATTAACTTTTTTTTTTGGTAGCTGGCCTGTAAGGGGATCCAAACCCTTGACCTTGGTGTTACGAGGCTGTGCTCTAACCAACAGAGCTACCCAGCCAGCCCTGCTACGTTAATCTACGTGAGGGCTTCTGAATCTCAGCACCACTGACATTTCTGCAGACTGTTCTTCACTGTGGAGGAATCATCCAGTTCACTGTAAGATGTTCAGCATCATCCCTGGCCTGTGCCCATTAGATACCAGTAGCACCCTCACCCCTATTCTTGATGATCAAAAATGTCTCCAGACACTGCCAAATGTCCCCTCGGGGGCAAAATCGCTCATGGTGGAAATCTACCACTCTAAATCTACAGAATGCCTAGTAACATGCCTCAGAGCTCTAGTTTAGTATTTGTTAACACTGGCTTGGTTTTCATCGGCAGATGACATGAAATCAGGAGAGATACTAAATAATTTCCTGAGCAAGAAGTGTGTCCAAGAAACTTTCAGCAGGTTAGAAACAAAGAGACCAGCAATACAGGATTCAATAGAAAAAACTATCGAGCAGTTCCTACATGTGTTTCTAAAAAGGCAGTTGCACAAGTACAGTAGAGTATGTGCCTCGGTAGCAGCAACAAAAAAAGCCAACGTGGACAGTAAGCCCTGAGTGAGGCCACCACACACCATGACTGGCAAACTGATAACGTTTCAGACAGGGTCAGCGGACACGGAGCATCCCCACAATGAGGAAGATGCTGACCCTGACTGCATCCTCATTGACTGGACCACACTAGGGCATTACACTCAGTTCTACAATAAGAGAGCGACTGAGAAGCACAAGTGTCTCCAAAGAGCATGACCAGGAAGGTGGGAAATTCAGAACTAAGTCCTACAAGGAACTGAAATGAAACCAGCAGGACATGGTACAATTCTCAATTTCTAAACACACTATGATGTAAAAGAGGGATGAACCTTGAATTTGACTCTAGAGGTTAAAATGAGGGCTAATGGGATAAAAATACAGGAAGGTATATGTCAGCTGAATGGGGCGGGAGGGTGAGGGGGCACACCTGAATTGTTAACACGACTCCAAGGCAAGTTAATGTGGGAGACAGTGAGTTCTGTGTCACCAAAGTTTTACAAGTTAAGACAGAATTTTCCAGAGAGGTTCACATACTGTACACAGGACTTGCATAGTTGACCCATGAATCCATGGGCAAGAAAAGATACACCCCTTCCCAAGAGATATTCTCACCAAGTTATTTGAGCCAAGTGACTCACTGTTCTCACTACAGAGCCGTCTTGTCAAGCTGACCTGTCACCCTTTTCTGCAGGACAGGGTAACCTTTCCATCAGCCCTGATAAATACGCACTGTACCATGCTGGAATCTGAGCTCCCATCCTTCCCTCATTACATGCACAGTGTAACAGCATTAACATTCCACAAGCGTGGCCCTAATCGTTTTAGGGAGAACCTGTAGTAGTCAATAATGTCATCTTAATATTCCTTTTATTCTGGTTTTCTCTATCCAAAAGAAAAATGTGTCAGATAAAAACAAGCACATGAAAAGGTTTTGTAAACTGTAACCATTTCATAATTATATTCATTATAAATGAAGTCATCTTTCTTTGCCCCCCCCCCCAAACACTTACCTTTTACTTCTTCCACAGAAATGGAGAGAGATTTTTGTCCAAGGGCATGAGAGTTAAACTTTTAAGCTTCATTGCACTGCCAGGCATTTTAACCTTATTTTCCTAATCCTATTATGTGAAAATAAGTAAACCAAGAAAAACTATATAAGTACTATAACACTACTGAGTATTGTTCAGACAAAGGGCAGAGAGTACCACTGATAAGCACAGTGTGTGCATTGGGAAGGCTGGGGGGGAGGGTAGGTGGGAGTCTTAGCCAGGTGGCTGTGGCTCTAACACTGCTGTCGATACGGTGAGACAGTGTGAGAAGAGAATAATTAATCACCTGTCAGATCCTGCACCGTAACTTCATTTTCATAACTTTTTATCATATGAAAAGATGAAGGTTATTCCTCTGTAGACACACAATTTTTAAACATACTCCTTTTTAGTCCTAAAAGAACACTCTTCTGGAAAACAATGGGGAAACAGAACTCAAAACCAAAATTCATTTTCAGTGAAATAGTGGGCCATATCATCTGTTCATTTTTGCGTAATAGGCCTCTCTAAAGCTCAGTGATGTCAAACCACCACCATTTTATCATGCTCACAATAGTCTGGCTCGGGGATGTGGGCATGGCACAGCAGGAAGGATCAAACAGCCTCAGCTGGGATCAGTCAAAAGGCTGGAGCCATACACCTGAAGTCTCAGTTTGGGTTGTCAGGTGGGTTCCTTGGTGTTCTGCACATCATGTCTGCTAAGGTCTGGGATGACCGAGCTGTTTTCTCCTATGTCTGATGTCTTGGATGGGAAAGCTGGAACTACTAGCACTGGCTGGGCAGTGATCTCGCTCTCTCCTCCCCTCCCTCCCTCCCTGCATCCGCTCTACATGGCGAGCACGGGCTTCCTCACAGCTTGGCAGGCCCAGGGCAGCTGGACTTCTTACACAGCAGCTGGCTTCCTCCAGAAAGAGTGTTCCAACACGAAACAAGTAGAAGCTGCCAGCCTCTTCAGGCCACAGCTAAGAGTCACTTCTGCCACAGCCTAATGATGGAAGCAGTCTCAGGGTCCACCCAGGTTTAAAGGAAGGAGACAAAGACCCCCACATCTCTATGGAAGGAGTGTGAAGGGATTTGGGCCATCTTTAATCTGCCACAAAGAGACACATGTATTTAATTTTTTCATGTAATATCATGTGTATAACCAGTCAATAGTTTGGATATGAGTAAAATAGCCATTCCCAAAGTATCTTCAACATATAAATGCTTCACAATAAACAGAATGTGCTATATAGATTGTACACACAAATGCTCACTGCTTCAAGTTTCTGTCATCTAAGGGCAAGACACAGGACTTCATTCATCAGAGACTAAGGACAGAAAAGAATGTAAGGAGCTCAAACTGAAAGAAGAATCACTCATTGTTAAAAGTTTCTTCAGACTGAACCCTGGTCTCTCCAGCAATTTCCAGTTTTATCCCTCAGATTAGTCAAATTGACAGACATTTTTACCATCTGAGATACAGAACTAGAATATTTGTTTATTCTGTAATGCAAATTTAAGTATGTGATGGATGGCCTATTTTTTTCTTTTAAGTCAAAGAAGAAAACTACAATGGACCTATAATGTCTTCATCCTGACAACCCTGCTAATGATGATACATATAGAATATTATAAAATTCATTTACTCAAGGCTTTCGTCCCCCAAATGCCAAGTCTGCTCCTCCCCACCAAGGTAACCATTTTCAATAGTTTCTTTGATTCCTTCTAGGAAAATAAAAAATTTAAAAGGTGCCTATACATATACCTGCGTATAATTTCTATATATGTATATTAACACACAAGGGATAATAGAAATAGAGTTCCACATCTAAATTTTTTTTTGTTGTTGTTGTTGGCTGGCCAGTATGGGGAACCGAACCCTTGACCTTGGTGTTAGAATGCTGTTCTCTAACCAGCTGAGCTAACCGGCCAGCCCCTAAATTTTTAACTATCCATTCAAATATTAACTACGAGATACACAACAAGATGCCCACTACGAGATACACAACATTCTAGACATTGGGAAGAAATGAGTAAGTGCAAAGACCCTGAGGTAAAAATGTGCCTGGCTTGTCCCAGAAATACCAAAGAGGCCTGTGTAATTGGAATGTAATAAGTGAGGGCATGAATGGCAAGTCAGATCACCAAGTGGCCTGAGGTTTTTTTTTTAATTTCAGAGTGACACAGTTTGCAAGTGTCTTGGAGACCACTCAATTTCAGCATGTTAGTTTTCTATAGCTGAGAAACAAATTACCGTAAACTGAGCAGCTAAAAAACAAAACATTTAGTATTATGGTATTTTCTGATTCATGCTGCATATAAGGAAGCTATCAATGATCTCAATGTTTCCAAGGGTCAGGAGTCTAGGCACAGCTTCACAGGGTTCTCTGCTCAGGAGGTCCTCAGCCCACATAGCTATAATTAAGATGTCAGCCAGGCTGCATTCTGGAGACTGAACTGGGGATGAATGAGATTCCAAGCTCATACAGGTTGCTAGTAGAATGCAGTTCATTGAAATTGTAGGACTAAGGGTTCTGACTTTATGATGACTATAGATAGGCTGGAGGCTGATAGTCTGGAAGCTGCTTTAGCTCCTAGATGCTGCCTGCAATCCACTGCCACGTGGTCCTCTCCATAGGCCATTCACATGGCTGTTCACTTCTTCAAGGCCAGCAGGAGAATTTCTCTCTCTAGTCTGCTAAGACAGAGTCTTCTATAACAAAACACAATCACCTCTGCCATATTCTACCGGTTAGAGTCAAGTTACAGATCCTATTCCCACATGAGGGCCTAGATCAACTCACAGTGTGTCTGCCACAGTCACTATCAGCATTTACAAATCTACCTCATTCTTTTTTTTTTTTTTTTGGTCTTTTTTGTGACCGGCACTCAGCCAGTGAGTGCACCGGCCATTCCTATATAGGATCCGAACCCGCTGCGGGAGCGTCGCTGGGCTCCCAGCGCCGCACTCTCCCAAGTGCGCCACGGGCTCGGCCCTACCTCATTCTTTTTAACAGGCTACAGAGTGCCTCTTCCTCCGATTGAAGGCTATTTGTTTCTAATTTTTGCATTTAGAAACAATGCGGCAGTGAACATACTCTACATTTTGTCAAAATCTTGAGAGAATATCTGTATTTTGTAGGAGAGTGACTGCCTGCAAAGCCCTCAAAGTGATTTTAAGCTTTGCGGGACACTGCCAAACTGTCTCACAAAGGATGCCCCAATTCACACTCCCATCAGCAGTATATAAAACCATTTACTTCTCCCCTCAAAGAGACTTTTCTCATGTCTTTTAGTGGAACTTTACAGCTTTCTTCACATAGGCTTACATTTATATTTTTGGAAGACACTGTTAACAGGACCTATTTTCCACCGTATTTTCTGATTCTTGTATATAAGGAGGTCATCAATTTTGTTAGTTACTTTTAATCCCCCATCCTAATAAATCATTTTAGTTTAACAGTTCTTCAATTTGTTCTCTAAGACTATCTATGTATACAGTCATATCCATAAAGTACAAAGTTTTCCCCTTCCAGTTTCTATATATCACCTCTCTCTCTCTCTCTGTCTAGTACTTCCAGGACAATAATTAGTAACAGTGAGTCACGTTTTCAATATTTTAAGCACTTCAACAATTAAACAGAACATTAATTTAAGGGTTAAAATAAATATTTTCAAACATTTTTTGAAAGTATTCACAATTTCTGTCTCACTGAAGTACTGTATTAGGAATTAATATAAATTTTGTCAAATTCTTTTAGGGATCTGCTGAAAGACTTTCTCCTTTGACTTAATAATATGGTATATTACATTAATGTATTTTCTAATACTGAGCCACTCTTGTGGCTCAATATCATCCCCTTCAGGCATGAAAACAACTTAGATTGAAATATTATACTGTTAAAGTACTACTGTTATTTGCTAATATATTTTTTAAGATCTCTATATAACATTTATAAATAAAATTGATTTACAACTTTACCCTGCTGATGTCATAAAAAGAATCTGAAGTTTTTCTTCATTTCTTTCATTATTATTTCACTAACAATCCTGTGCACTGTGTATAAACTCACTGGTTATTTCCACGTTTGTTTCTATATGTGAGCCTTCCCTCCCACCCCTTTTTCTTGAGTAGCCTAGCCAATGGCTTATTTGTTCCGTTTTATTTTATGCTCCCCAACCCCCCAATTTAAGATTTATGAATGTTTATATAAATATTTAAATATTACACTTATAAATACTTATAATTACTGTTGTTATCGTCTACATTTAGAGTATTATGGATCAGAAAACAGTGGTCTGTTTTATTTCTGCCTTTTGAAATTTGGGATTTTTCCTTGTGGCCAAAAATACATACTCAAGACCTATCAACATTGTTCGCTGTCTTCTAAGCTGCTGTTGGAAAATATGAGGCAACCAGATGCATCTCTTCAATGGGTTTTCTTTTTCCTCAAAATCCAATGGCTGAACCACAGTATGTCTCCTGTATGGATAACTCTGAATGACTTAGAATTCAGAATTGATGTTTCCTGAAATTCAGTGGATTCCTTGAACAGATTAAGTTATCCCTTGGGTTCAGAAATAACATTCTCTTCTATTTTATCATTAAAATTATTTCTCTGTATTTGGGTCTGCACCCCATGCTGATGCCTTTTGATGGGTCATCTTTGCCCTCCATGTTTACTGTTTTCTCCATCTTCTTCCCTCTTTTTCCCTTCGCTTTCCATTGAATGTGTTTCATCAAGTGTCAGTAATTTAACTTTTGATTCTGTTCATTTCCATTTTTAATTTGTTCATGTGTTGTTTTGTATGTCAGTCTAGTTTCTTAGCTCAGCAAACTCCTTTAAAAAATTCTGTTTCATCACTTTATTTTTGAACTCCCACTTTACTGAATATTTAGTTCTTAGATATAGAGATAAATTTTAGTAAGTTCATTTCTTCTCTTCCTTAGATCAGTATTTCTTCCAAAACAGATTTTTGATCTACAGTTTACATTTTCCCGCTCCTGCTGCAATGCACTTGCACAGGTTCCACACTGGATATTTCTGGTTGGTTGATTTCAATTACACTCATGTTTTAAATAGGCGGCTTTGTTAACATTTTCTGTGCATACCACTGCACTACAGGTGACATCTCCTTGAATCTCTTCCCACCTTCTGAATGTCTGTTTTGTACTTCTATGCACTATAGTTTTGCCTGCCCAGTATTCTACAGCCTGAGAGAATGGTATACTAGTCTGCTGGGCTGCTAGAACAGAAACCACAGACGGGGTGGATTAAACTTTATTTTCTCAGAGTTCTGGAGGTTAGAAGTCCAAGATCAAGGTGTCGGCAGAGATGGTTTCTCTTGAGGCTTCTCTCCTTGGCTTGCCATTGACCACCTTCTTGCTGTGTTCTCTCATGGCCTTTCCTCTGTGCCTCTGCAACTCTGGTGTCTCTTCCTCTTCACAGAAGGACACCCATTTACTGAAGTAGGGCCCCACTTTATGACTTCGCTTAACCTTAGTTAACTCCTTACAGACCCTATCTTCACATACAGTCACAAGGGCAGGTAGGCCTTCAACATATGAATTTGGATGAGCACAATTCAGTCCATAACACATGGGTATGGGGGGGCAAGGACTCCACCAGGCCTCTATGCAGCCTGGTCATTGCCCTCATCTCTGTGGTTTTGCCAACATGCTGGTGTCTATGTTCACGCCCCCGGCCTGGGCTGGACACTATTCCAGTAGCACCCCGGCCCTCCAGCCTCCACCAGGGAGTCTCAGTCGTAGGTGGCCAGTTTATCAATCACATCCTCTCATTCTCCAGGGACCAGATGGACGAGTTATGAGGGGGTCACTTCTAGGGCTCATGTTGGAAACTATCACGGTAGGAAATGAAACTTCCCCCTCTATTCTCAGGGTTCACTTTCCACATTCCTCTCTTGGAGCAGCTTTTTATTTAGTTTCAGTGTCGATGTTTTCATTTTCATTGCTCTTCTGTTTATTTCTGCAGATCACTGACTCTGGGGTGTTTATGATAGAGAGTCCCCAGTACGCCAGACTCCAGCTATTCTCCTTTCTCTGAGAGGAGAGAAGGATGGTCAGGAGGAACCTGTACCTTTGTGGAAGTTGCACATCTTTACCCAAAGCTGCCCAAGCCATCTCCTTCACCTCCTCAGAGAGATTTCTGAGGAATTCGCACATCCATTCATCCCACATCACTTCTGTGGAAGGTCACGTTGGGAGTAAAACAGAGATGGACCATGCAAATTTTTGGAAACTTTGTTCACTGGTCTCTAGCCTTTTCCTCTACTTGACTAATATGGAATTTTTTTTAAGTTTTTTTTTTTTCTTTTAACCTATTTTGGGTTTATATTGTCAGATTTTGAGATCCTTCTTTACTCTGCCATCTTACAACATGTGTTTGAGATGTCTGTTTTGATAATAAGTGGACAATAAATAATACTTATAAATATGTAAGTAAAAAGTAATATACTGTGACATGCAGAAACCTGTAACTTGATTAAGCTTCACTACTCTGCCCACTCACCACACTGTGGAAATGGATCACATATTCTTATTACATTATTTCAGTATCACCCTAGTTAATCACCTAGAGCAGGGGTTTCTAACCAAGGTTGAATCATAGACTTTAGAGTTACTATGCACCCTTAAATCATATAGAAACAGTTGGTATTTTTTCAAAAAGTGGGATTGTTATCTTTCAAATTCTCAAAGGGGTTTGAAACATGAAAATTCGTTAAGAATCACTGACCTAGAGTAATGAATGGGAAAGTTGGCAAGAATGGGAAACAGTGGAGAATGGAAAATTGTCGGGCCTTAAAAACTAACACCACCTTAAGCGACATTACAAGCGGCGCTATTATGGGCCCACAAGGGCGTATTAACGTGGCAGCCTAGATGGCACTGGGAGGAAGTAGGGTGGGAGTGTCTGCGGGAACCTTGCCTTAGCCCTTATTGGCCAAATACGCGCTTCCACGCTCGTGAGCACTGCGTGATTGCAATAGCTAGGCACTGAGACAGGATGCATGCTCTCAGTAACCTTTAAACTGATTGGAGGATGTCAAAAACCTCCCTTCCCCATTTGCCTTTAAAAGCAAGTGCTTGTGTGATAATAAACGGAACTGCTCAACAGAACCCCCGCTGTGTCTGAGTGTCCTTTAACGGGCTGGTTGGGGCCGGCGGCTGTGCTCACCTCTCTTCACGGCTCTCTTCCCCCTTCTCCTTCCAGTGGGGACCGGAGGGAAAGAGGAATCCAGGCCATCCGCCCGCCCACCAGAAGGGACACCTAGGGAAAGACTGATAATGAGGCTAGGGCTGTTCGGATCAGAATCATTTACAACAGTTTGGATTCATCTGAATAATAAAGCCAGGTAAAAGAGTTTTCTTTAAGTTACATGGAATTTGGATAAAAGCACAGCAGACTTTCAAAAAAGTTAGACTGTGGATATGTCTGTGGCCTCCACAGGAACCTGTCCCACAGGAACCACAGAATAAAATGATTACACACAAGAAACAATTCTCACTCATAAGACCTTTCCACATCAGTCCATCAGTAAGTATAGCTTACCCTGTGCTTATTAGCACATTAAGCACAAACGACTTAATTCCTTCATTAAATTTTGAAAATGATGACTAATCCTCTTAGTGATCATTCCCCTCCATTTCTACCTAACTAGAAATCACATTCCAGAGAAATCAAGTGTTTGAAACCTACTCTGGGAGAATGTCTCAACTTTTACTTATTGCTGAGGTAGGGAAAGACAATTACCTAAAAAAGGGATAGCCGACAAATAAATTCCATTTTCAATATACGAATAAAGGAAAGTTGATTTGGCAGCAAAGTAATGACAACAGGAGGTGGGTATACTTGAGATTACGATCCACATTTTGAACGAGTTTCTGATGGGTACTATATAGGAACATAAACAGAATTATTATCATTTACAAAGGATAATAAATCTTCCTCATAACCTATTGATCCCACCACTTTAGAGAGTTGGTTTGGCACAATCTACAATCTGTAGCTCATGTGCACTCCTGGTAATTAAAAATAAGTAATAATGACAAACAACACACCAGCTGTGCGATGATTAATAAGATCCTTCTTGTGCACACAACCAGGCACTGGCATGTGTGGCTCAAGCAACTATATAAAGCTCATGACTTTATGAAATCAGACACAGGGATTTCCTTTCTCACTCCCACATATTCCAACAGAGACGTACATAAGCACTTTTGTGCAATTTAAACTTGGAGCCCTTCATGCAGTAATACTGATCGAAACACTATGCATCATTTAAGCTTAGGGGAAAAAAAACACCGTCTTGTTTTTATTGGGACATTAGAAAGACCACAAGGAACTTTCTGTGTGGCTTAACTGCCTGAAATCCCCTTTGGAACAAGGCAGGCTATAAATGAATAAAGCAAACTGTGTGACCTTGGGTAAGTTAGTTTCAACTCCCCAAGCTTCATATTCTTGCATTTACTCATAAAGTGCAGACAAACCAATACTACCCTACCCTTCTAGGGTTGGCCAGTTGATTCACGGTTTGTATGAACGAGAGCTTGCCAGTGTCTGGAACACCAGGTGCTCAGTCAGCCTCTAGTGCCTAACCTCTTCCCCCGAACAGACTAGAATGCTTAGGAAAAGGAATCTTGCATTTTATAATTATATCTGTTCTATCCCCTGCAGACCTAACTCACTGCTGTCAATGGAATAGATAAATATCTTCTGAAGAAACAACTAAGTTGACTGACAAAAGAATGCCTAGTATACCAAGTCTTCTAAGTGCAGAACGATCTTAACCTGGCTTTGGACAAAGAAAGCGACAGGCTTCCTATAGGCCCAAACTCCAACACGCAATCTCCAGGCCACTTCATTTGATCTCCACTGTGTCATAATTGCACTGTTGTCTTTCTCACTACATGCTGGACTTGTAGAAAGCAACACATGCTTTTTATTTTTTTAATCATCTGTACCTGTCCCTATAGTATAAGGCATATAGGACTGGCTTAATAAGTGATTGTTGTATGAATTAATAATTGCATAAAAATAATTGCCAACTGAAAATATCAGATCACTTAACTATTACCATAATTTCAAATATATATACAAGTGAAAAGAATATAACGAATTCCTATGTACATATCACCTAGCTTCATCAAGTCCTAACTCATGATCAATCTTAGTTTATTTATACTACCACCCTTAAGGTGGTTTTGAAGCAAATTCCAGACTAAGTACAAATCTTTACTATGCTTTATGTGATTAGATTTGCCTCTACTCTAGAATTCTAGGTAACTATCTCTATTGTAAGAAGAAACACTTCCACAATACTGCTCACTGATCAAAAGAACTCATCACTATCTGGTCAAGAGAGAAACTGTGGCATAACTGAGAGTAAATGCAAACCCTTTCCCCAAATAACTATGGTTTGGGGGATACTTTTAGCATGACTAGTTATTTTTAAAAAGAGACAATAATTCCACAAATATCTGCATCAGAAGAAGTAATGACTTTGAGATAGCTCACAGGAGGAGAAAGATGACCCTAAAACTAGACAGCAAGCTCACCTGTGGAATAACTGGCAGAAGACTAGAGATCGTTTTTTAAAACCTTTTATAAAAAGAAAGTTTTTTTAAGAGAAAAATCCAGATCTGTGGGGGGAGAAAGGGCTAGTGTGGTCCAGACACTCCCAAGCCTAGGCTGAGGTAAGGAGGGGAGTTTTGTCCAGATGCAGAGAGAGGGCTGGACAGACACGGCAGCACCTTGCTTCTCAAGAAAATGTGGGAGCCCAAAGACAGCACTCAACAGAGTTAACGGGTGAAGAGAGAAATTAAGCTAAAAGAACTGATTCCTGCCCTCCAGGGTCACTCTCAAGGAGAAATCAACCAACTGGAAAGTTAAAATAAGGAAGCTTTTGAGGGACTTTTCATCCTGTGCCAAATTGACCTAGTGACAATAATGCTGCATGGCTTGTAACTTCCTTAACTTGTACTGACCACATTTTTCTAGATTCCCATGCTCCTCAGCAAAGTTAACCATGCATTTTTTGATGTGGCTCACAATACACACTTCACCTATAGAATGGGAGAGAGACTTCTAAAGCAAAAGAGGAAAGGTCACGAATCCCAATAATAGAGAACATCTTTGCGGGCGAAACAGAACCTCATCCTCACCCCTGTCCCTCAAGTGGCATTTAAAAGGTACCCAGTGTGCAGAAAAGAGTAACACAGCAGATTTCACACTGCTAGCCTTAGAAAGGCCTTCTCAAAATTGGCCCTTGGTTGGCATCTGGTAACTTAGCTGGCAAACAGTTAAGCTAATATAAAACACTCCTTAAATGGTTATGATGGTCCAATGTGCCCAAACTACACAAAAACATGCATGTGCAGGTGTTATGCTGAACACCGCCCTTCCTTCTGGGAGTCTGCAGTTTTAACACACACTACACAAAGGATGCTCATGTGACTACCTCCCCACAAAACCTTGGGCACTCAGTCTCTAATGGGCTTCCATGAACAGAAATATGCACTCGTTGCTGTGTTTTCATTGCTGAGGGAAAAGTAAGTTCTGTATGACTCCTCCCAGGAGAAGACAGCATAAGGAAACCTGCATGTGGATTCCTCCAGACTCCACCTGGATTATGTTCCTTTTATGATCTGGCTGTGTAGCCTTACTACATGGCTGTAATAAATCTAGCTGTGAGTACAACTTTATGTTCAGTCTCATCAGTCCATCTGGTAAATCTCCAAACATGCGGGTGGTCTTGAGAGAGGCAGGCACTGGACTTAATGGAAAGACTTCTATTTGGAGGACACTGTAGATACCTGCCATTTTGCAGGTTTTCTGCTTTTGTAGAAAGTAACCATCTTGCCCACTCTTATGACTTTCAGTGAAAATTGGAGGATCAATGGGAGTCTAGCAGAACTAGAACTGTTGTGTCCCAGTGTTCATGAGCTAAGACTTCAACTCCTAGTTCAGCCATTTTCTTGCTAACATGAATTAGTCAAAACATTTAGTTAGGTAGGATGATAGTGTTTGTCATTCTAAAGATACAGGAACTGAGATTCTAGCATAAGGTCATCCACCAGTCATCACTAACTAAAGGTAGCAGTGGTGCTTTAGCATGTTTTTGACTTGTGGGAAATTAAGAAGAATTCAAATGAGATCATGAAGTTGCCTGTGAAGACCTGGCCTGGACAGAAGTGCCTTCTTCAACCTACCCCAAGTCAATTTCCTTCCTCTTCTTCATTCAGGCAGAAGGCTGAATTCCAGAGTATCTCAAAATAATGGTTAGTGGGTGTCTTAAATTATTGAAGCAGCACATCTTTTAGTGTGGGCTAATGCCACCTTCCACAGCCAGACTGAGGAATTATTTTAATAGATGGTTTCCTTGGTGGCTGGCCCCAGCTGGGAACAGGAACGGCGCAGTGTCACTGATGGTATAAAGCCTGAGTCTGAGATGAGGGACATCCTTCCCTCCTTCCCTCCCAGTTCCTATGTAGAAGCATGGGAAAGAAGTCATCCAGAAAAGACAAAAAGGCTGAGTCTGAAGAAATGTTCTGGACCCCAAATATTCATGGATCATAGTGCAATTTTTGGCTTCCCCATGGTTCCTGGTTCCTAACCTAGGAGGTCCCCAGATTCCTGAAACTTACAACCCAAAAGTTTTCATTAAATTTTTAAAGTGGGACTTAATGTAATAAAATGTCAGAATTATTTGCTCTAGATAGAGGAAAAGGAGGTCAGATGCAGGAGTGGACTTTAAAATGCTAACTGACCAACCTAATGGCAAACCAGACAACCAACCAGCAAGGAGGTATGAGAGAATGCAGGGCATATCAGAATAGAGATCAAGATCTTAGGAAATAATTACTAAAAGAAACTATGTGGAAGCTGGGAGAAAAGCTACTGCTGGCTTAAACCTTGGGCTGAAAAGAGGAAACTTAAGAAGAGAGTTAAAGAAGTTCTAGTCATAAGATTACAGAAATAGAGCAATAGGTCCAGGTTTGGGTGGCTGCAAAGGACCCGTTTCCACCTAAAACTATGCTGACCAGACACACACGCTTGATCTATTTTCATGAGGAACGGACCTAGGAAGAGCCAGCCTCATGGACAAACAGCAGATATCTGAAGTAACTAATATCTAAACTAAACCAAGTGAAATCAAAGTCATTGAGTAAACTATTTCTGTATATTCATCAACTTGCAAGTACCCTGAACTCTGTATATTACCACATCGTCTGAAGGATGATTTGGCTGCAACCAAAACATAGCCAAGCTGACCGAAGTAAGAGGGGATTTATTAAAAGGAATCAGTGGGAAGCAGAAAGCACTAGAAGTCAAGACTGCCTTGAATTAGTTACTCGAGCCCATTAAGAGTCAAGGCAGCAACTCCCCATTTCTTGCCTCTTCATCTCTCCTCCAAGGAGCTGCCAGATCCTCTCCCACTCATGGCTTCCTCTTTTCTGCCTGTACCTGGCCCACCACAGGGCTTTCTTCAGTCCCAAAGCCCAGGAGCAATCTCACAGGAGCTGGCTCAGTTTCCCCACATCCTGATTCCAAACTTCTCAGAGAAAGGCTCTGGCTTGGTCCTGATTCCAGTTTGACTACCCCTGAGTGTTTTGCCCAGGTGTCATCAGCAGATCTAGAGAAGATGGGCACCAAGTCCTCCAAACAGGCTGAGGGGTCCATCTCCACAGTGAGCAGTTCTCAGAGGGGCTAGGCTGTCACCTGAAGGAAACATTTGTACCAAATGCCTATGGGGCACTACAGACTAAGGAGGGACCCAGAGAGAGGTAAAAAGAAAAAGTGGCTGTGAGTTCAGAGTCTAGAAAAACACCCATTTTCCAGCCCTGCCTATCTGGAAGTAGCAGGAAATCTTTCGGGGGCGGGGGGAAGAAAAATATCTCTGCAAGTATCCTAGTCTGACACGAATGGCTGTATCATTATTGTATAGGCTTCAACCATATACATACTATATTAACATAAACTTTTATCATTCTTAACTCCAAAGTTTTTGCTAAAACCATGTAGCTTATTCTCAATATTCTTGCTTACAGTTTAGAAAAATCAGTTCTTTACATATTATTGAAGTGATATTTCATGTTTATATTTTCCCACTTATACTATGTGTTGTGATTTTAGATTTCTAAAAATATAATTGGGACATCAAAACATCCTATTTTCAGTGATTTAGTAAAATCCGTGAATACTCCATATCTGTTGTTTCTGAAGGTCAGATGATAGTAGTCCAGCCTATTACACGATGACAACGAAGACAAAAGCCTTCTAGTTAAAGACACTTAGAAGGGAAGGAGAATCAGTCGAGTCCAGGGCTCATGAATTCCCCTCTGAAGCCAGGCAGTCCTGAGTTTGAATCCCCACTTCCCAAATTCTTAACCTAAGCCCCAGTTTCCTCATCTGTAAAATGAAGCTGATAGTGTTTACCTCACAGAGTTGTTGATCAGGACATTAAATGAGATCATGATGTCAAGTAAAGTGTGAGCCCTTGGTAAACATTAGGTGTACTATTATGCTAAATTAATTAGATTGCAGGTGGTGCAGATGAGGGGGAGGATAGTAACAGTTTATCTAAAGCTGAACAACAAAGGTTAGGCTGCAGAGTATGCTTTCTCAGACAATAAAGAATAAATCTCTTCCCCCTCTCAATGCATCTCTTCAACTTTCTGGAGACTGCCCCAGTGTTGTCTATACTGGGCCCTAAAATGCTGCAGCATAACTCTTGTCTCCCACATTATTAAACCACTCTAGTCCCATGAGAAAATGCTATCCACCACCTACAAAGCTACATTACAGCACAAAGCAGAGGTTTCCTATGTTCTAGCTAAATGAAAACAGCAGAATTGGGAAGACAACTTCATTATTATTTTACCTCTCTCCTTGAAGGAAAAAGGAAGACAGAAAATTTCCTGTGCTTTTAAAGCTTGTTTTTAAATACTCCAGAAAATGTAAGTCCCTGTTGGGAAAACAGCAAAGTTTTCATGGCAATGCCAAACAGCCCAACATTCATGAAAACGGGGGAGACACTGAAAATTAGTCAAATATTCTTGCTTTAGAGTTTGACTTCTACACTGAACAGCTACTACTCAGGCAGACACAAAACTTTTAGAAACTTTGGAGTTTTATTATTGTTGTTGTTTAAGATTTATTTTTTCTCTCACATGAAAACTGTTGCTGCCTAGCAACCCAGTGCCAACAAAGCTAAATCGAGAAGTATTTTAGGCTGAATTCTTTAAAAAAAAAAAAAGATTTCTTTTTCTCATTACATGACAGGCATGCTCTAAGACTGGAAGATTCCCTGCACTTGATGGAAAATGGTTTGACTACTACTCAGTCTCTTTTACATCAGAGGATGACAGAGACCAAGCTGCAGAAGGAGGTTAAGGATGTATATTGTTTGAATAGCTACAGGAATGGAGCAGTGGACTGCCCTTATCAAAAAACATACACTTGTGGCTGCTGCTGGGACAACAGCAAGTTTGGACTAAATAGGGAATCCATTCCACCACTGGACCTGAGAGCAGGATGCACTCTTCTAGCTTTTGGCAAAGATATGCAGATGCAGGTCAGAAAGTTGGTTGCAAGGTTAACAAGAGTTATGCAATGCAATTTGATACTCTTCTGTGTGTGTATGCAATTTGATATTCTGGTGACCACACTGAACGCCTGATGGGAAACATATACGTCCTTCTCACCTTCACTCCTTCTAGGTTCTTCTGTGACTGGAGGATACTGGCTACTTGTGGACTTTGCAACACATGTTGTAAACAGGGATAAATCAAAGCATACTGAAGAAACCTCTGAACAGGACAAGGACAGCAGTCTTTTCCACAAAGTAGATCATCACAAATGGCCTCATTTTCACATCATGAAAAATGTGACGTCAACTACCCAGGGTCTCCATTTCAAAGGCAAAAATGCTTTATTTTCACAAAGCATCCTCCTCAAGTAAAAGTTTTATGTAAATAAAATGAAATTGTCTCTCAGCACCCTGAGGTCCACAGAAACTGTGTGATACATAAAGGCTAAACACCCCATGACCTCCTGACCATTAGAGAATCAATAAAACAACAGAACATTCTGAAGCACCACACAAATCTAAGGTCAACCCAAAGCATATTTTGCATATCACATTGAAAATCCAATGAAAATCATCAATATGACAAATGTAATCTAGATTATATTATTACATAAAGTGATTAGGTTGATAACACTATACACTTTATATGAATTGCAATTTTTTTCCATATTAACATAAAATAAGACAGATATTACAAGAATATTAATGTTCTAATTAATTCTGATATTAATGTTTTCTTTGATGCTTTTCAAAGCCTCTTCAGAATCTAAAAGGGCCCTTGGGGAGTCGGGGGAGATGAAGAGGGAGCCACATTATAAACATAATGTTTTGTGACTTTAAAATGCATGAAATATAAGAATCGGCTCAATCCACACAGACCCTACAACTCCCAAGAGGGTTTGTTACCCACTACTACCTAAGTTCCTTTAAAGAGCTCCCCACACCAGATATGAGCTGACAGGTAATTAGGCTAGTGACTTTGCTCTGTCCTTTCCTTCCACATCTGTTCTGATTTTTCTTCTTGCTATATTCTTCTGTAATATAAGAAAAACACAAAATAAATCTATACTTATTATCACCCATTCCTGAACATTCCTGAACACTCACTCATTTATGCCCTTATAAGTTGAATTCAGTTCTTGCTCAACAGAAATTTCACTCTTGAAGGAGCTCACACCACCCACTGGTCCTCATACTGTCCCATCTCATGGGCAACAACTGGCATCCTTGACAACACCACTAGGTGAGCTGTAGCCATCTCCACCTCGAGCAGGCTCCAGAGCATGCCTAGGGTCCTAGGCAAGGAGCCGAGGGCTGCAACCCCCTTCTCCCAGAAGCAGGCAGCACAGCACACCCAGAGTACTAGTCAAGGAGCCAGTGGCAGAACCTCCCACCCATAAGCAGGCAAAAGAGCATGCTGAAAACATCACTTCTAGACAGGGGGCCCACCACAGCCACCGCCACAGCTACAGCTGCCAAAAAAGCAGCTCTATGCCACAGTAGCAGCCAAAGCCACCATGAAGGCAGCCCACCAGACACTTGACTGCATTGACACAAGGAGAGTCACCAGCAGAGACCAGGATAAAGAGGATGTCTCTCTCCTCAAAGCCCATTTCAGAGTAACAGAAGAAGCACTTGCTTCATCAGAATAACAGAACCAGATGACCAGATATTAACAGAGATACCAAAGATACAAGAACCCAAGAAAATATGACACCACCAAAAAAATATGGTAATTCTCAAATACCAGACCCCATACAACAGGAAACACTTGAAATGATTGCAAAGGAATTCCGAGTAACAATCTTAAGGAAACTCACTGAGATACGAGAAGACTCAGTTAGATGACATAACGAAACTAGAAAAAAAAAATCCAGGATATGAAGGAGGAAATTTACAAAGAGATTAATACCTTAAAAAAGAATGTAGCAGAGCTCATGGAACTGAAATACTCACTCTGAAATAAAAAATGCAACTGAGTTTAAACAGCAGGCTAGAACAAGCAGAAGAAATTCTGATCTGGAATATAGTCTTTTTGAAATAATCCAGGCAGACCAAAAAAGGAACAAAGAATTTTTAAAAACTAAGAAAATCTAAGAGAGCTAACAGACAACCTTAAGCACATAAACATTCAAATCATGGGTGTTCCATAAGGGGAAGAGAAAGGAAAAGGCATGGAAAACCTATTCAATGAAATAATAACAGAAACTTCCCCAGGTACAGGGAGAGACATGGACCTTCATATCTAGGAGGCTCAAAGATCCCCAAACAGATTCAACCCAAAAAGGTCCTCTCCAGACACATTATAATCAAACTGGAAAAACTCAAAGAGAGAATCTTAAATGCAGCAGGAGAATCTTAAAAGGAGCCCCTATCAGACAAACAGCAGATTTCTCAAGAGAAACACTTACAGGCCAGAAGAAAATAGGATGATATATTCAAAACACCAAAAGAAAAAAACTGTCAGCCAAGAATTCTATACCCACTGAGGCTATTCTTCAGAATTGAGGGGAAAATGGGGGCGGGGGGGTTCCAGACAAAAACCGTGGGAGTTCACCACCACACAAACAGCCTTACAAAAAATCCTCAAGGAAGTCCTGCACTCGGAATCCAAAAAATGATAATCACTACCACGAATACATAAAAAAAGGTCAAAACCCACTGGTAGAACAAAAATGCAAACAAGAAAGAAAGAAACTAAATCTTACCACCACAAAAAGCCATAGTGACGATGCAATAATGCCCCTATTTTATTTCTGATTTGAGTAGTTCAATCTTCTCTCTTTTTTTCTTGGTAAGTCGAGATAAAGGTTTGCAAATTTCATTGATCTTAATAAAGAATCAACTTTTGGTTTTGTTGATTTTCTCTATTGTTTTTTAATTCCCTGTTCTATGTTTCTGATGTAATCTTTGTTATTTCTTACTTTTGGTTTAATTTGTTCTAGTTTTTCTATTTTCATTAGATAGAAGTTTACATTACTGATCTGAAAATTTTCTTATTTTTAATATAGGTGCTTACAAGTATAAATTTTCTTCTAAGCACTGTATGAGCCCTGCATCCTATAAATATTGATATGCTGTGATTTGATCTTTTTCTCAAAGTACTCTCTAATTTCCCTGAGATTTTTCTTTTTACCCACTGTTTATTTAGAAGAGTGCTGTTTAATTCCCACACATTTGTGAGTTTTCTAAATCTCCTTCTGCTATTGTGGTCAGAGAACATATTTTCTATGATCTCAGTCTTTTAAAAAAAATTAAAGAAGGAAAAATCTAAACAAACAAAAAAAATCATGGAAAGATTACCTCTATCTTTCAATTCTATTTTTCCACAAATTTTTTGAAGTGCCTTGTGTTTATATTGTTTTGTTGATTTTTTATGCAATTTATGTTGCTAAACTTAGATATTTAATTTCTGTTCTTGATTTCTTTTTATTAAATGGACTTGTTGATTTGCTTAGAAATTAATTTGCCTTTGAAAAGTTTATTCATCTTCCTCTGTTGAAATTAATTTGATATTTCATTACTTTGGGAAGACTTTAAAGAGCTATTTCAAGTAATTGCAGAGATTATAAAATGAAATATGTACATTTTAATAAGTTTTAAATCTCTAGTTTTTGTGAAAATTTGAAGCCCACTTTCCTAAAGTATTTCGTTATTCATCTGTTATTCAGTTTATGTTTTTGTTATTTGGACAAATAAATGTACATATCCTTAAAAAAAGAAAAAGGAGAAAATCCTAAAAGCAGCTAAAAACAATAAACAAAAACAACATGTTACCATGAAAGAAACAAAAGTAGAACTTTGGCTGACTTCTCAACAAAAGCAACAGAAGCCAGAAGAGCATTAAAAGAAAAGAACTGTCATCCTAGAATTCTATGTCCTGAAAATTGTCAAAGCAAAATAAAAATATTTTTAGGCAAATTAGAAAACAAAACAAAATTTTAAAAACCCTAGACAACTCTGACACAAATGCTGGGTTTCTTCTGGCTCCTCTTTTATCACTAAATAGTAAAATCTTGGTGTTTCTCAAGGATATTGTTATCTTCTCCTAGTGATGGAGGCTTTGGGGTCAGTCTCCATTAAATCCCCAGAATTGCCATTTACTAGCTGTGTGCTCATGAGCAAGTTAATCTCTCACCCCTCAGTTTTCTCCTAAAGGGATAATATATATAGTAAGAACTTTGTACCTATATACATATATTTATGAAATGGGGATTTTATGTGTTTTTAATATGTATTTTAAGTGTATATATACAGACACAAACTTCCACACACTAGGGTTATATGAGGTCAATACACAATATAGAAGACCAGAAGCGTGTAACACCATGAACATCCAATAAATACTTTTTCATGCCTTTAACTACACCTTATATTTTACTTTCTCACCCTACATTCTCTCACAAGCTTGACTACCACATCTCCTACTGTCTACTGGACTTACGTTGCCTGACATCCAGGCAACAACTAAAGTTCACCATGTTACAAACTGAATTCCTCTTACTCTTACCCTAACCCCTTTTTTTCCTTCCTTTTATTCATGACACCAATATTCTCCCAGGATTGAATCCTTCTAATACCCTCCTTTAAGATCCCCCACAAATCCAGTCCCTGGATTTTGTCTATTTCACCACACAAAACAATGCTTTCCACCCTGGAAGTCCCCATTTTCACTGTCCTGTTCTTAATCTATGCCTGGTATTTTTTTCCTTTGCTTTCCATTGCAAACCCTGCTGTCAGATTAAGCTTTCTAAAGTAGTGTACTTGAAAACCATGAACGATCCTGGTACCTATAAAATTCAAGTGAACGTCCTGAAGTGGCATTCTCAGCCTCCCCACACCTGGCAGAAACTCTTTCCAATCTGATCTCATGCCATCCGCCTATGTTTCAACGAGAGCTTCATTCCCAGAACACAAACCTCCTCTCTGTTTCTGATTCCGTGATCTCCTATACCTGAAATGTCCTCTCAAAAAATCTCTACCTGTTCAAACTCCGTTCTAAAACTGATTCCAACCACCTTCTCAGGAAACTTTCCAGATTCCCCACAGTCAGACCTTAACTCTCCTCTGAAGTCTCAGCTTGCTTGCTTTCTCTCTCGCTCTCGCTCTCTCTCTCTCTCTCTCTCTCTCTCTCTGAGAGCACTGATTCTCCACCGTATCTTGTAGCTACTTTTGGACATTTCTTCTTTCCCCTACTGGACTCACTATCTTTACTTCCCCCAAACCTCACACCATGTCTGACTCACAGCAGGCACTCAGAAAAAAAAGCACTGAATTAATGCATAGCAAGTATACTTTATTAACAAAACTTACACAAAACTCACAAATTCTAAGGCACAATCCCAATTTGAAAATCCCTGGGAAGTTCACATTACCGTTTTCCACCTGGGAAACACAATTTTCTGGTTTGCAAAAGAAGAAAGACCTGATAATATTTTTGGCCCATGAACACTTCTTTTAAAACATCTTAATGTATTATGTGTAAATGAAGCCAAAACATATGTATTAAGTTTCCTATAAAGTACACATGGATTTTATAAAAATAGCAAAGAGGCTAGGAGAAATGGTGATCTCCAAAGCAGATTAACGGGGGTCTTTTCCTAACTCCAAAATTCATCTGGAGCTATCTTGTTTTAATTATACATTAAAGTTCCCGCTTCGCTTTAGGGACTTTCCTCGAGAGAGGAAAAAAAACACATTCCTAGGGAGAAAAATAAATAAATAACTGAGGAAAAGAAAATGACTTCCTTCTCTTGTCATCCCTGTAACCCCCTTACCCCATCTATTCTCTTTCATTGACACTAACTAAGCCTCTTCCTTTCCTCTCCAGTTTACCCCTCCTTTTTTGCCCCCCTACCCATTACTGTAAGTTTTCCCTTCCTATTAAATAAATTATTCTTTTTAACCTTTCCTATCCTCACACCCTCTCTCTTTTCATTTTTGTTCTCGAACATTTGAGTCAAGTGTACAATCCTTTGGGTGGCATGTGTGCATCGGTCCTCAGGAAAACCTGTGGCTAACGCGGATATACACATCCCTACGAAGTTCTCCTGCACACCACCCTTGCCAGCAGAAACATGCTTCCTCACAGCAGGGCCTGGACTGATATGAAGTCCACCTGAGCAGGAACAAAGAGCTGGGAGTGGGTGTGTACAAGGATAAAATCAGAGAGAAAGAGGCAAGAGAGAAATTGAGTTCTCAAAACTGTTAACTAATCCAAGCTGACACCCCCTTCTCCCCCACCCCCCAACTCCCGCCATGCAACCCGTTGCTTCCAAACCTAAACCTATGCACACAGTGAAGAATCTGAAACTCAATGCCCACCTCTCCTCCCCTCTTGATAGGACACCTCAGGACTTTAATAATACAGGTTTGTGTTCACAGCACTATCTAGAAAGGAAGAGAAGGAAAACTGAAAGCCCTCTACTTAGCTTTATAAAGCTTTATCTCTGAGAGCAGGGCCACTTTCATCTGCTGTAACTATTATAATTGCCTCACCCATGCTACTTGGAAATTCCTATAAGATCTGTTAACAAGGTGAAAGCACTATCTACTTTCCAGCAGAAAAATCATGTACTTTTCTCCCCAGCTTCTGATAAGGGAAGAAAACAGAAAGCTGCCGCATGAAATGGAGATCCTTTGCCCAAAAGACCCAGAGCCAATATTTTTACAAATAAATTGCATAAAAGTTCCCTAATTAGGATTTAATCAAATGATAGTGAGCTACTGTAACATCATTTCAAAGCTTATAGTCTAATTATTTCTCTTTCTAAAAATGAATAGATGCCATCTTTCCACGAATCTGTCTGGATGGCTTAGTGCACACTAATGAGGTTTAATGACAGTTTGACAGGACCATAAAGAGAGGCATAAATTCTCCATCACTGGCTTAAAAAAAAAAAAAAAATTCTTACACTCATAAACAAGCTGTTTTTACCATACTGGTAAAGAAAATCCCCAACCAGCTTTACAGCTTAACTTTTTAGCAGTAAACAACATTCACACAAGCTAGAACTGCTCTAGTAAGTGCAGCAAGGACCCAGGAAATGCTCCTGCAATGTTTTGCTCAAAGGGACCTCTGTTTGCCTGTCTCTTTTCTACTTCTCCAACCCCCTCAAAATGAATTACATTCATTAATTCATTCAATAAGTATTAACTGAGCACCTAACATGCACCAAGTATTATTTTAAGTGTACCAAAAGATCTCTGCCCTCAAGGACCTAGCTGGGAGAAATAGACAACTAAGAAAAATAAGTTACATAGTATGTTAGCCAAGGATAAGTGTTATGGGATGCAAGTCCCAAAACACAGCTTCTCCCTGCTAGTTGTAACCTGCTTTCCAACGGGTGCTGTAACACTCACCTCCACATCCCCGCACCTACCACACGCTCAACATGTAATGCAATCTCAATGTTTAAAATTCCTTTTAATAAACAAATGAGGGACCAATCATTTCAACAGTTCTCAAAGTCCCTCTCTTAGAGGCAGAAGTAAGGAAAGGTATTAGCAAAGTGCCGATCTGTAGTTGACAGAATGAGGGAAAAAAAATCTAAAAGTTCTTAAAAGAATCTAATGTATTTTGAAAAATCATGTATTCCCTTGATTATAGAGAAACAAGTAACAAGATAGGTCACTTAGGAGATTATTCATTTTAAATAGGAGATTCTTAACCTAGAGTCCGAGGATTCAGGAACACATGTGAACACCCTGAAATTGTTAACACTGTAGGGAGATAGGGAGATAGGGAGCTGTGTGCATTTATTTGGGGAAAGGGTTAATAACTTTTGTCAGCCTCTCAGAGGTCTAGATCCCAAAAAGATTAAAAAGCACTGCTCTAAAGAATAAATGTTTCTTTAAAAATTATTATGCCTTTGTTAATAGTGAAAATGTACTTTTAATCCTGAGTAAATGTTTTTGTCTTTCTTAATAAGTGGAAGCTTTATTTTGAAGGTTGAGAGAGTGGGAGAGAGGCAACGAATGAGGCAGTACTTTTGAGCAAATCGCTGCAGGAGCATCTTGAAACCATTTTTCCACATGCCCTCCAAAAACCATCTTCAGCCCCACTTATACATGAAGACCAGCTAAACTTGAATGGACACCTACTCATTCAAAAACAGACTGCCAAGGGTCAGACCTAACACTAACAAAAGTCTTACTCAGGTCTTATTTTAACTATTATGAACAAAAACCTCTAAAATATGAATGGAAACTTCTCCCCTGTTCCAGATTAAAGTTCTCTCTTAAGTACTTGAGACAGAGAAGACACTTACTTCTTAGATCAGAGGTTCTCCCTAGTGGCTACTTATCATAGTTCTTAGGAAGGAAAAATTTAACAGAATACATGTGGCTACACAGCCTTGCAAAAGAGTCCCTCAGGTGATTTTGATGGTTTTCCAAGGTTGAAAATTATTGGTCTAGAGCAAGGATCAGCAAGCCAGACAGTACATATTTTTGCTTTGTGGGCTATCTGATCTCTGTTGTAACTACTCAACTCTGTTGTTGTATTGTCAGAGTAGTCATAGACAATACGTAATTGAGGAGAAAATAACAGTAATTTGGGGAAGAGATCACAAGGTAACAACACCAAATACTACTTACTTCTAAAATTTGAAATGTTGAGTGGGTATGGTGGGAGGGAATATATGTGTGTGTGCGCGCATATATATATATATATATATATATATATATATATATATATATATATATAATTTTTTTTATAATAATGATATATATAGTATATATGATATATAATAATATATTGTAAATATAATGATCTATACGCTATATATACACTATATATAGTATATACATACATAATTCCTTCCTATCATACCCACTCAACTTTTAAATATGTGTGTATATATATAAAATGTATATATATTATATATATATATATAGTGTGTGTGTGTGTGTGTGTGTGTGTGTGTGTGTGTGTGTGTGTTGTGTATATATCTTTTTTTTGGCAGGTGGTAGTAAGGGGATCCAAACCTGCAACCTTGATGTTATAAAGCTGCACTCTAACCAGCTGAGCTAATCAGCCAGCTCTTTTATTTTTTTCAATTAACTCATTACAATGAGCTTTATTTAATTTATTTATTTGTTTGTTTATTTATTTATTTATTTATGGCAGGTATGGGGGTTTGTTGGGGGTTTTTTTGTTTTCTGTTTGGCAGCTGGCCAGGGAGTAGTATATTAAAACAGTTTATACTCACCCCTTATATAAATCTCCTAATTCAAACCAAGCTCAATCTCATCCACCAGACCCCAGAGATGTGTGCCCTCCTCCCACCCCCTGCTCAGACATGCTGCCTGAGACTGTTTGAGTTTACCCTTCTTCGACTTCTCCTCCTTTACTTGCCATTCATAACAGCTGGGTGCAACCAGGAAAACACTTTGCAAGGCAGGGCAACCTTTACAAGTGGGGTGCAAACATAGGCTAGCCTTTGCCAGCAGGCCTCAGAGGGACCCTGCCCTCAACCCTCCCTCTCAGAGATGCTCATGGCCTTCTGGCTCCATATCATTTCCTTTCAAATTTATCTGCCTTATTTTCTCTTTTTCCTAAGTTGCCAAGCTCTAACTTGATCAAGAGTACAGGACTGTGGTGCTAACACACGGAATTTGAGTGAGAAATCCAACAAAAGGAATGAAAGCAACAAAAAAAATTTAAACAGTTCACAATTACATTGCCAATATTCATTTGCATCTGGATTAAATTATTCTTCATTAAACCAATGAGATAATAGGCCAGAAAAGAGTAAGATTTATGGAACTCCATCAGAAGACAGAGATCAATGAATACTTCAAACCAAGTTTATAATAGTGATTTTATATATATATATATACACACACACAGACATTTTTTTTTAAAAGAGAGACAAGGGAAATCTAGAAGAATAGTTGTGCATTACATGGTGACAAGCCCCAAATATGAGATCTCTTAAGGTAAAAAAAAAAAAAAAAAAAAAAAAAAAAAAAAACCCACGATTTTACCTTTTCATGGTTTTCAATTAAGATTTCCACAACAATATTCTGAAACTTCAAATCCATGATGGCAGCAACAGTTTCTTCCTGTGGCCTCATCAGAGTTGGTCCAAACACCACTCCTAAATTGGCCACGGTCATTAGGTTCTGCTTGGAGTGATCTGAAACACTAATATTGATGAGGAAAAAGAAAAGTCTCTGTTTAACCAGAGGGGCAATAATTGTGGAACGTAAAGTATTCTTCAATTCTGTATATTTCCTTAAAAACAGAGGCAAGAGACTCAACTGCCCTCTCTGTCTGTCTCTGAAATAACTGGATCCAACAAGACCCTAATGTGGAGGCCCCTTCCTACTCTTTTCTCTCTCTCTTTGATGCTCTACTCTAGCCACAATGGCTTTCTTAATAATTCCATGTATATTCTAAGCTTGTTTCCCCTAAAAGCCTTTATTTACTGTTCCCCTCTACTTGGAACACCTCTTATTTCCCCAGACCATAAGATCCTTGTGTCCAGGGACTATTAGACTGCATGGCACCTTAGTAAAAATTAGCTCTATAAGCATGAAGACTTTGGTCAGAGCACCCACACTCACTCCTTCGGCCCAGTACCATTGTGCAGTGAACAACCCGAACATCTGTTCTCAGCAGCCCTGCCACTTAACTCAAGTCTCAACTCAAAGATCTCATCCTCAAAGGGACCTTCCGCAATAACCGTCTTTATATTCCCACACTATAAACATATATTCTCTAATCCCTTACTCTTTTTGTTTGCCACTTATCATCTGAAACTATTTTATATTTTTATTTGTAATTTGTTTATAATCTTTTCCCCCTAAGAAAGTAAGCTTCATGAAAGTAGGATCTTATTCAACTACGTATCCGCTAGCACCTAAAAAAGGTGCTAAATATCTGTTGACCAAATGAATGAATGGCTATATTATTAGTAAAACCTTTGGCAAGTCACAGTATACTCTCGCCTTCAGTTTCTTCTTATGTAAAATAAAGGGTCTAAAACAGTGTTCCTGAGCTCCCTCTTACCTCTAAAATTCTACAGTGATAGTGATCTGAGAGTCATTTATATTTGAAGAAATGGCTAATTTCTCCACTGAATTATTAGACTTTCCTTGCTTTTTAAAGGAGGAGGGAAAAACGAATGGATCCTCTGAAATAACTACCCATTACTGAATTCAACAAACTTAGAGTTAGGTAGTTGTAAAACCAAGCTAAATTTGCTAACAGACTTATAATCACATTTCCAGAATCTGTGAATGGCACGATGTATGGTATTCTCTCCTTTCACTTCAAATCAAACCCTGAGTTCCTGGCAGTGACATTAAGCAAATAATTATACTACTCATGAAAGCATCATATTTCAACACTCTTGTCCAAAATATACACAGTGAGTCAAACGTCCGGCCTGCCCTTCCAAGTCTGGTCCCTGGTATTGTGTATATAGCCCCAGTTCCAACCATTACAAATCCAAGAATACTGCATAGCACCTAGAGCAAAGCAAAAAAAATTTTAAAGGAAATAAAAGAGGCTTACTTTGTTAAGTGTTTCACCAAAATATCCAACATTTCTTTATTTTTCTCTGGCAGTTTGTGTACCAAGAAATGGATAGCATTAACACGAGATTCTGGGCTGCCACTTTCTTTAAAAAAAAGAAAGAAAAGAAAAAGAGAAAAAAACAGTTAATACTCAGAATCAAACATATTCTCCAAAACCAACTATTACAATAGTTCAACTGGTCAAGTTCAGCATTTAAATATATTTTGCCACCTTTAAAAGGAAAAAATCTCTCTCCCCATTATTAATCTTCTCCTGCCTCCCGCGTGAGGTAAGCTCAGCATGGCTGCAGGTGGTGCCTTCCCCTAGGCTCATATTTAGGAACAGCTGGTGGCTGCAGCTTCTTCTGACATGCTGCACTTCAGGTCGGGTCATCGCTTACTGATGGAACCCAGTCACTGCACTGCCCTTGACGGAATACAAGCCAAGTATCAGCAAACAGGTTATTCCCTGTAATGGGCTGAACTGTGTTTTCCAAAAAGATGTGTTGAAGTTCGAACCCTTAGTATCTCAGAACTGCTTGAAACTGTGCTTGGGATTTATTTTAATCAGGTATGGTACGACGTGGAAACGACTGTCAGGGAGGCAAAGCTGATACTCACAGAGCCCTAGAAACGGAAGGCACTGCACACCATGCAGGGCCACACGGAGAAGCCCCAGGGTCGGTCAGGAGGCAGAGAGGGGAGCCTTTACCATGGTTTCCACAGGAAGGAACAGGCGAGGCAGGTAAGCAGGCTTTGTATTGACTAGTCTGAATAATTTCAAAGGGCTCTGGGACACAAGGGCTGTCCCAAGTTGTCTGATACTTGGTCCTGGCATGATTGGGGCAGGAGAATATTGACCTGGAGTGTAAGAGTGGGGGCCAGGGGTAGTGGACTTTGAACTGGATAGTTCACATACGCAAAGCGTGCTGGGGTTTACTGTCTCTAGGAACTGGCTAGCGTTGGGAGGGGCAGTCTCCCAGGGTCAGTGAGACCCTAAATATCAAAGCATCAGAATATTAATACAGTGACTTTATTTTGAAATAGAGTCACTGCAAACGTCAGTTAAGATGACATGTAAAGCGGGGCCCTTCATTCAATATGAATAGTGTCCTTATAAGAAAACAAAGACACAGAGGGAAGACGGCCACATGAAGACAGACACAGGAGAATGACACATGACGACACAGCAGAGATCAGAGTAAAGCATCTATAAGCTCAGTAATGCTAAGGATTGCTGGAAACTACCAGAAGCTGGAAGAGGCAAGGAAGGGTCCTTCACCATCACCTTCAGAGGGAGCATGGCCCAGT
This sequence comes from Cynocephalus volans, assembly GCF_027409185.1. Classification (NCBI taxonomy): domain Eukaryota; kingdom Metazoa; phylum Chordata; class Mammalia; order Dermoptera; family Cynocephalidae; genus Cynocephalus; species Cynocephalus volans. The sequence goes on along the minus strand of NC_084468.1, from coordinate 130,562,186 downwards.
CAATACCTTGATCTCAGATTTCTAGCCTCATTTGTGACAGAATAATTTTCTGTTGCTTTAAGTCACTGAATTTGTAGTACTTTGTTACAACAGCCCTGAGAAACTAGCACATTCTCTTTACCCCTTAAAATTTGGGATTTATTATCTGTGGTTCTTATTAATGATGTACCTAAATTCCCTTTATTGTGTTAATTGTAAAAGTAATCAATAAAATGCCTGATATAGAAGATTATGCTCAAGTTTCCATGCCTGATATAGAAGATTATGCTCGAGTTTCCATGCCTGACATAGAAGATTATGCTCGAGTTTCCAGGAGTGTCAAAGAAGTAACTGGTGAGAATCAGTCATAGTAATAGTAAGGGAGGTTAGAAATTGCTATGGAGGTTCACACAGAGCTGGCAGAGGCAGCCCAGGAAGGGTCTCACATAAGGGAAAGCACCTGAGTTGGGTCTTGAAGAACGGAGGAAGAGGTCAGCGAAAGGCAGAACTGAGGGGCACACAGCAGGTTCAGCACGGGCATGACAAAAAGCACAGAGAAACCTCATGCAAACAGAAAGCGAGCCCGAGGCCAAACTTTAGTCTGTAACGGCCAATTGAAGAATTTTCTCTACCACTGGCTTCCAAATTAGTCACTGAAAGTAAAGCAAGGAAGGATATAAATAGAGTTAGATCTGGAGAAGGTATACCTGATTTTCTGAAGGTTGGAGTAGAATGGGGGAAAAGCAAGTTGGGAAAGAAATGCTATTTGGGCAAGATGTAATTGAGAAGGAAGGGGGGATAGGAAGTAGAACTACAAATTATCAAGTACAGCAAAGAAGCAAAGCCTGGAGTCAGATGTTAATCACTGCTTCTAAATGACAGCTGAGTGGCCTTGAGCAAATTACCTAACCTCTCTGTGCCTCAATTTCCTCATCTGCAAAATGAAGATAACCATACTCTCTCCAAAGGCCGTTATGGGATTAAGCCCAGTAACATACAAAGCATTGAGCCCTAGTGGCCGGCACATATAGGCACTCAATTACTGTTAGCCATTCTTACTGTTGTTACTTGTGTTAGTATTATATGAGAGCTACAACAGAAGTTGAATCAACAGGATTTAGCAGCAGACGGGGGGGCGGGGCGTCCAAAGGAAGAAGGCAGGGGTGGCCACTGTTTCATGTCTGGGTTACCTGGTGGTACAGCCAGCTTCACTGACAGATAGGACCGCTGGAAGCAAAGCTGGTTTGAGGAGGAAGATGATGGTGGAGATGGAGGAAGTGATATTCAAGTGGCTGGTATCCAGCAGGTAGCTGGGAATGATAGAAGGCTTCAGAGATCAAGGCTTCAGAGAGCACGGCCAGAGGGTGTGACCTCCAGCATGTGGAAAAGGCTTCTTGACAAAGCTAACTGAGGGCACTGCAGAGAAAAGAGCTCCAGAGACATACAGGAGAAATGCCAACTTAAGGGTTAAGACGAGCAAGCACAGAAAACCGAGGAGGAGGCAGACGTGAGAGAACCAGGGAGCTCCATTGTCATCAGGAAGCCAAGTGAGAAGAAAGCTGCAAAGGCTGAGTGTAGCCAGTGGTATCAAGAGTCAGAGAGAGACAGAGGGATGAGAGGACTGGGACAAGGGGCCCTGGACACCGCTAATTATATCAGCTGAGAGACCCTTTTGACTCAAATGTGGAGGTGAAAGAGTGAGCTGTTGGAGAGGAAGCGGAGAGTGGGATTTCAGAACATTCCTTCAGAAAGCAAGAAATTGAAGATAATGTGAAAGAGGTAAAGCAGATCAAGAAAGGGGCATTTATTTTTTCAAAATGATAATAGTTTTATGTTTTTTCTTATGATAAATACCTGCTATGCTAAAATTTGAAAGAGAGAGAGAAAGAGAGAGGAAGGAAGGAAGCATATGCAAAAAGACTATAAAGAATTCTTACAAATCAGTCAGGAAAAAAATAAGAGAGAACCCAACAGAAAATCAGGCAAAAGAAGGAGCAGAAACTTCACCGAAGATTTGTCCATATGACCAGTAAACACATGAAAACGAACTAAACCTATATCAAAGAAATAGAAATTAAAACCGCAATGAGAGACTACTCACTCACCCACCAGAATGGCTTTAAATGAATACTAATCTTTGGCAAGGATATGCAGCAAGTGAAACTTCCAAACACTAACTAGGTGGGAATAATTAATGGTTCAGCCACTCTGGAGAACTGTTTGGCAGTAGCTACTAAAGCTCAACAAACATATATCCTATGACCCCCAAATTCCACTCATAGGTATATAACCAGGAGAAATGCACATAAATGTTCATTAAATGACACATACTAGAATGTTCACAGCAGCACTCTTTGTAATAGCCTCAAACTGGAAACAACCCAAATGACCATTAACAGTTGAATAGATCAATATATTGTGGTATATTCACACAATGGAATGCAATGAGAATGAATGAGTTACTGCTTCATACAACATGGATGAATCTCACAAGATGAGCATAAAGAAGCCAAATACAAATGAGTACGTTCTGTGTGATTCCATTAACATAAAGTTCAAATACAGCTACCCTGACCTACAGTGGAAGTCAGCAGAGTGGTCACACCTCGTGGGAGTGGATAGTGACCACCTAGGTGTGGTGACAGGCTTCTGAAGCTCTGATGTTTCCATAAAGCCTCAGACCAGGACATCAAACATTATCAGAGCTTCAGGAGCCTTTCACATTGTGAAAATTCATTAAGCTGTACAGTCATTCGTGCACATTTATGTTATACCTCAACAAAAACTTCATTTAAATTAAACTTACCCATAATAAATCTCACCCTAAAATAAGCTCATAAATTTTAGGTTCAATGCTTTCAGAATTTTTTTTTTTCCTTCTGTAGTGAAATGTTTAAACAGCCTATTTCATTTAATATATCTTGGACACCCATCCAGGTCATTAAATGGAACATCACACTATCAATTTTACGAACATTTAGATTGCTTCCAATGTTTGTAAAGTTAAGTTTGTTCTAGTTTATACTCTTAATAATAGTGTTTGGAGGTGAGGAATGAGATTTTACAATGGAAGACATTGAGACAGCTGTTGCTAAAAAGAAAGGAAGCAAAAACACTAAGAAATTAAAAGGCTCATAAAGCAGAATAAGAATAATCAAGTCATATTACATAATAAAAACTTTTAGATACAGACTAAATTTATCACTGAAAACAAAAGCACAGCTGTCTAAGAAAATAAATGCTGGAAAGGATGTGGAGAAAAGGGGACTCTCCTACATTGTTGGTGGGAAAGTAAATTGGTACAGCCATCGTGAAAACAGTATGGGGATTCTCAGAGAACTAAAAATTGAACTGCCCTAAGACCCAGCAATCCCACTACTGGACACACAACCAAAGGAAATGAAATCAATATATCAAAGGGCCACGTGCAACCTCCCATATTCACTGCAACACTATTTACAATAACCAAGACAGGAAACCAATCTAAATGCCCATCCACGGAAGAATGGATTAACAGGCTGTGATATAGACACAATACTATTTAACTATTCAACTACTATATTTAATAAATGAAGATCCTGTTATTTGCAGAAACACGAATGGATCTGAAGACCATCATGTTAAGTGAAGTAAACCAGGCACAGAAAGAAGCTGGGGGAAGAAGCAGCGGACTAACAGGTACAAAGATATGCTATCTACCCTAAGTGAATCAACGTATGTATTAAAACAAAACACTGTAGCCCACAAATATATACAATTTAATGAGAATTTTTTTTAAATGCACAAAAGCACAACTGTCTGAAGTTAGTTGATAAATTATAATCCAGTTCGTAATCTGGAGTTGAAACGAAGATACTAATCAACACTGGAGAAAATTAAAATAAAAATATAACAATTTCAATTCATAGCTTTGATTTTAAAAAATAAAATTAAAGGAGAGACTCTAAAAGACAGCCAAAAATTCCAAAGGAATAAAAGAATAACCGCTGAGGATAAGAATTTTGTACTACAAAAATTGAAAATTTTTTAAAACTTTGCACTAAGTACTTCTAACTCATGAGTCTATCTTGTCATTCATAACTATCTTTCTCCAATGAAAACCTAGGTTTATTTTAGGATTTATTACTTACTTAGAAACACAAGCCACAAAAATGGTTTCTCACCCTCTAAGAGAGTTCATTTCTAAAAATAGTGAAATCAGTTTTGAAAAATAGTCAAAATCTTCCTCTTTCTTGAGTCCTTCAACCACTAGCCCACCCCAATCTCTTCTGAAACCATAAATATATTTTTTCCCTCTTCTACAAAAGAAATTTTTTTTCAGTAAGGCTTCTAAAATAAAACTTTTTTCTCTATTTTGTTTTATTTTGACATTAATGACAGCTTTCTACTAACGGGCATTTTCATATGGCTACAGCATAACTTTAAAGTATTAAAACTTTTTTCTAAGATGTTATCTTCAGTTGCTTATGCTATATGCATTTTATTATATTTTAGTTGTTATCAGTTGACAGAGTAAAGGTCTAACTTTTTAAAAAAATCTAGGATACTGAATTAATGATAATAACAAATTCCTAAAATATGCCAGGGAATTAGGAATTTACTGTAATAGAAAAGCATTTTAATTGTGAAGCTACAAATCAGCCTCCACCACACTTTAATGTCCATCTGTTTGTGATGCTGTGCCAACTAACAGAGACTGAAAAAGATATGCTCCTGGAGCTTACCAGAGACACAGAGGCAGATAAATTTTAAATTATTTCAATACTTAAATGCCATAAGTCAATAACACTGCAACTTTTGGACATTATCATTAACCATCCAAGCACTTTCCAAGGGACAAGGAACTTCAGTCAGCAGACCTCCAGTATTCCAGTTCTTCTATGGAGTTCCCATCTGCTGTGAGATGAATACATCAGACTAAGAGAGATGGGTGCCAGTAAGCATTCAATTCCTTTAATTCCCAGGTTTCTGAGTCCTTCCCCAACAAGAACCACATGATTTTGTTTTGCTTCCCATGCAGGTTTACCAACAAGGATGGAACATTCTGGTTGGGCAAACACCAATGCCCTAGGTCTTATAATAGTTAGTTTTCTCATTATAAAGGACTAAAGAACACTGTGGTTATGGTTTTCCTTCCCCAATAACTTGACTACAGGAAAAAAAAATATAATGAACACAGTAACACACGTATTCTGGTTTGAGAGAGTTAAGAGATTTTTTTGTATGATGCAACAACAGGAATCCAGGCTTTAGTTGTCATTCTTGTACTAAGTGTAATGTGAGTCCAACCCTGAAGCATGAGTCTGCTCTTACCCATATGATCTCTTAAGGACTCTGAACATAAAAGGCTGATATACAAACTGGTGACTATGACATTGTCAAAGGTAATAAACGTCACCCAGTTAACTCACCCATGTAGATGCCTACCAGACTTCCAGTGGTGGACACACTCTCGTTACATTCCTGTGTACACCAAGTAAACTTCATTCTCATCTTATGAATTTCTACACCAAAAGCCCACTATAGTCTCTCAGATGAATGGTCTCTAGTTCCTTTTAGCAATTTTAGTTAACTGAGCTAATGGAGAGAGCTAAATTAACTCTCTTAATTTTCTCAAATAATTTTTTTTCCCAATGCATTCGACATAGAACAGTTAGTAAATTGTTTTTTTTTTTAACAAGAACATAAAATTTTTTTTGCTTTTTGTGCTGACAACAGAAACAAAATTCATAATGTGTATCATGAACTTCAAAAATTAACTCAGAGGTTCTCAACAGAAAACTACAGGAAAGAAACTGATGAGAGAAAATGAAGGGACCCAGGAGAAACCTTCAGAACTCTCAGCAGGGAGCGTAGAAGAGACGATCTCAACACCACAGAACAGATGGAAACCACCACACATGACTGAGAAGAATCAAAAATTAGTTTCCATGCTGGTGGGAGAGGTGGTAACAAAGAATGGTGATGCTTGGTAATTTTAGCAGTCAGCTCAGCTAACAGACATTTTAGCAAAACACGGTAAGCTGTGCCATTCTTAACAGAAAATGATAGCTTAACCACAATCCCAATTTTCCAACAACATTCAAAAGGGGAGATAATTATGGCCACCTGATTTCCGTAACTGTTTTATTCAATACTTAAAAGTACATATGCAAAAGATTAAAGGATCTGCTCCCACACTCTTTCCTAAGAAAGGCAGTGAATACAGGAAAGGGTACTCATAAGAGATTAAAATAAAAAATTTAAGTCTCCATTGGAAATGCTGCCCTCTAAAATACACCCATTTAATACATGTACTTTTTCTCATTAAATAAGGTCACTACACATCCCATTCCAACCACAACTGCACTTAGGTGCAAATCCATGCCACTGACTAGAGTAGCTTCAGTATTTCTCTGGAACAGTTCTGGTATTCAAATCACCATGAAGACTATCACAAAGTCAGGAAGCAAAACACAAGGTCCAACAGGTGATGTCTTTTGCATTTATACAACCCTGTTCACCACATTGCTCAAAGATACCTTCAACGACGTACCTTTAAAGACTTTTAAATTCATTTCCTATCACCATGGATTCCATTACCTCTTAAGAAGTAAGTTCCTACCTTTTAGGAACATCTTCATCTGGTAAAATAAATTGGTACTAGAATTTCAAACACAATGCCTTCAGCTTTGGGCATGACAATGATACTAATGGCACTAACATGTAGTAACTTAAAACCTTATTCCATAACCACTTTATCTTTCTCCAGTTCTCAAAGGATTCTAGATTAAAATTGGCACTCTTCTGCTTTTTCCAGTCTCTAAGGCGAATAACATGAAACAATTGTCCTCCAACTAAGTTTAATTTCTCTTTCCCCAGTTTGCCAAAAATGCCACAGGGAAGAAATCAAAACAACCAAGCATTCGCTTGAGCTTTTGCCAAGAAAACTTTCCCCCACTTCGTTGATCACACAAATTTTCTTTTTTTAAAAAAACCCTCTCTCATATGAAAACAAAAGTGAATAGAACCATATTTTTGCCTTTTCCAAAAGCCTATTTTATATATATAGACTAATTGGTCTGTATATTGCTTCTTTCTGTAACATACAGGAATCTTTACACTGGCTGGAGCAGAGACCTCACAAGAAGATCACATTTAAAGTTATGTTCGAGCAGCAGTAACATAGGACCCAAAGGGAATGCTGTAAGTTTTTCAACAGATTAAACTATGGAATACATCCAAAGGGAAAAAAATAAGAGGAAATGAAAATACAATCACAGCTACTGTCAGTGCACCTGTGAAAACCAATACTGCAAGTTTTAGCCAGTAAAACTCGGGTTGTGAATTTTAAATAAGGTTCCTATAATCTAGCAAGTTACTTAACATGTCTCAACCTTCATTTCCTTAACTATTAAACACCTAACACCAGTGGACTGCAGAAGACTATGATGATTAAACAGCATGTGCCAAATATAAAAAGAAAGCTGTGTGACAGAAAGGAAACAAGAAAGCCTCAAAGGAGTAAGATTTGCAGAAAATTTAATCACAAATTAAAATTCTACCAACTATAGGCCTTTTTCCTTTAACATTTTATCACATATAATTCACTCTCTATCAAATATTGTTCGGCCTTCTGGCATTATCTCATAATATTCCTTCTGCTTGTTATTTTCATCTAAATATCTTTCTATGAGAAGCTGTCTCCAGCCTACTAACCTCTTCAAATCTGCTAATCTCCCCAATCTTCTGCAAGTTAAATACTTCTGTGTTCCAGGGGCATTTTACTCATGTCATTATTATATATTTTACGGCCTAATAAGAGCTGTGTATGCCCAAATACTTGCTACAGAATTGACTCCGAGGGGCAGAAATCCTGCTGTGGCTCTACATATCCAGTATCTACCAGTGACTAGCATACACTAGGCAATAATTAATGTTTGTGAAAGAATAAGTGTATTGTCCCTTTTTTCCCCACCTTCTAAAAGGGGGGGGGGGGTTATCTTCTAAAGTGATTTTGATTTTTAACACAGATTGCAATAACATTTAGTTAAATTTTTCATGTGGAAATTTTTAGTTTATACACTCCGTCAACCACAAAACTGTTTCTGTGCACCATGACATGATACTTACTGGCTGGAACAATGAAATCTCCATGTAAGTCATAGGTCATGAGAGGCTCCGGAAGACTCCTGTATGAAAAGGACAGCTCAGAATTACCAAACGAATCCCAATGGCTCTAAGTTTATTTTTTATAAAAGAGTGTTAAATACCTTTATGGTATGCATTTCTTAGTTAACTTGTAAAACTTCCCTAGGGAATACTTTACAAATCGAAAGATACATAAATCAAATGGATCACTTTATTAATTGCTATTTGCACCAGGCACTATGGATGCTTAAGCAGCCACAAATCCTTACCATATCAATGCATATAGTATTTCAAATCTAATCTTGGAAAGTACCTTTATGAATATCTGGTTTTATGTATAAAACTTCCTTCCACATATTAAAGTATTTAAAGTTAAACACTCTAACCAAATGTAAGCATAAAATTTGAAAATTGTCTCTAAGATATTAATTGAAGATTGCCACAAAAAATATGTAGAAAAGATTAAACAAAAAGTCAAATTCTCTCCTCTTAAATATCTCTATAAAAAATATAAGAATTTTTCCTCTTTGTGCCTGTGAAATAAGTGACATGAAATAAAATTGATTAGCTTATGCCTTTAAAACAATTTTAAGTTTACACCTATAAAAGATATGAAATAAAATTGATGACAACTTAAAAAATACATGCATCATTTTAATTTCGACATAACAAATTACATAAACAGTAGTATATTTTATCCTGTGACCAACAGAATGTTACAGTTCACTTAACTTTGCTATGTTATCTTAAATTTTAAAAGACAAGATCTCCAAACTTTAGAAACACTTTAAAAACACTTAGACAAGTATCAGTCTGTCTAGCCTTTCTGGAGGACAATCTGGCAAGATATTAAAAATTTCTAAAAGGCTAAGTCTTGTAATTCAGAAATTCTTCTTCAAGTGTTTTAATGTTGAATATGTGGAGAAGTGTAGGAATGTTAAGATGGAGAGAGACCAGGGAACTTAAGCAGGGCAAAAGCCCTTAGTGTAGACAAGAGATTGGAGGCAGAACAGGGATTGTTCAAAGTGCAAAAGCCCTTAGCATAGCAAAGATCTTCAAGGATGCTCTGCTAGATTAGATAAGAACATTAAGGTCACTTCTTATCCAGTTTTACTCCCCTTCCTTTTGTTTTTCAAGATGTTTTCCAGAGATTGCCCCATAGCCAATTTCTTTTCATTCCTTTGATAAATGATTAAGTTGTTTTTTCTCTTGCATTTCCTTGTCTTTACAATAAAAGCTGAAACCAATACTGACTTGGGGCTGCACCTTGTGTCTCCCTTCTTTAGGGAGTTTTCTCAGCGCCGTCCCTTCAGGCTTCTCATTGCTCTTAATATTTTGGCTCTGAATAATCTTTGCATCTTTTCACACAGCGAGAAGTGACAGAATATACTAATTACCCTGATTTGATCATCACATATTGCACACAGGTATTTATATTCAACACTGTACTCCATAGATATATAGAATCAATTATGTTTCAATTTTAAAAAGAGAATTTTTAAAGTAAAAACAAAAAAATGTTTTTAAAAAAAATCAAAGAGGCACCAAAAACTTTTAAAACATATGCAAAATCGAAGAATACTGAAGGGATAAAGAAGATCACTTCATATTAATAAAAGGGGGTCAACTCATCAAGAAGACATAACAGTACTAAATGTTAGTGGATCTAATAACAGAGCTTCAAACACATGAAGCAGAAACTGACAGAACTGCAAGGAGAAATAGAAAAATCCTAACTATAATCAGAGATTTAAATACCTCTCTGTCTCAATAACTGATAGGAAAAGTTGACAGAAAGTCAGTTAAGAAACAGAAAATTTCAACAGAGCTGTCAACAAACTCAGCTAAGTGGCCTGTCCTTTTTCTAAATGACAGTCCACCCAAAAGCAGCAGAACACACACTCTCAGTGCACACGGAACATTTAATTTCCAAAATAAGCCATATTCTTCTGGGCCATGAAACAAATCCCAATAAATTTAAAAGGGTTCAAGTCATGCAGAGTATGTTCTCTGATTATAATAAAAATTGAATTAAAAATCAGTAACGAAGACATCTGGAAAACCTCAAAGAAATCAGAAAGTATTCTGAACTGAATTAAATGAAAACACAACATATCAGAATTTGAGTAATGTTTGTATAGTAGTACTTATGGAGAAATTTATAGCACTAAACACCTATATTAGAAAAAAATAAAGGTCTTAAGCCAATGACTTAACTCTTCTACCTTAAAGAGCTAGGAGAAAAAAGAGTAAATTAAACCCAAAGTAAGGGCTGGCCAGTTACCTCAGCTGGTTAGAGCACAGCCTTATAACAGTCAGTTCCCTGTACTGGCCAGCCATAAAAAAATAAAAAATATAATAATAATAATAATAATAATAATAATAATAATAATAATAATAATAATAATAATAATAATAAACCCAAAGTAAGCAGAAGAACAGAAACAATAAGAATCAGAGCAGAAATCAACAAAACCAAAAAAATAATAGAGAAAATAAACTAATCCAAAACTGGTTCTTTGAGATAACCAACAAAATTGATAAATCTAGATAGGATGATTAGGAAATAAAAGAGGAAAAAAATGCAAATAACCAATGTCAGGAATGAGAAAGATGACTGCAGAATCACTGCATGTACTAAAGATATTAAAAGAAAAATAAAGAAATATTACAAACAATTTTATGCCCATAAATTCAACAATTTAGGTGAAATAAACAAATGTCTTGAAAGACACAAACTAACAAAGCTTCCTCAAGAAGAAACAGATAACCTGAGTAGTCCTATATCTATGAAATTGAATTGGTACTAAAAAAATATATATATATATATATATCTTGCCAGAAACAAAACACTGGGCCTAATGACTTAGTTGGTGAATTCCACCAAATAATTAAGGAAGAAATAATGCCAATTCTATATAAATTATTTCAGAAAAAAGAAGAAATACTTTCTAACTCATTCTGTGAGGTAAGCATTACCCTAATACCAAAATTAAAGACATTACAAGAAAACTACAGACCAATATCACTCATTAACAAAGATGCAACTATTCTAAATAAAATGTTAGTAAATTAAATTTAACAAGATAAATAAAAGGATAATACATCACAACCAAGTGTGTCTTATCACTGAAATGTGATGCTGTCCTAACATTTTTTTTTAAAAAAATGCAATTCAGCATACTAGTAAACTGAAAAGAAAAACTGTATGATCATCTCAATAGACAATCTAGTGGAAAAAAGGAAGTCTTTCTCACAAATGGTACCAGAACAACTGGACATACACACACGAGTGAATTTTAATCCATACCTCATATCTTACACAAAAAATAAAAGAGATCATAGATCCAAGTATAACACCTAAAACCATAAAACTTCTAGGAGAAAATACGGAAGAAAACCTTTGTGACCTTGGATTAGGCAAAGATTTCTTGATACATCACCAAAAGCACAGTCCATAAAAAGAAAAAATGATAAATTGAAATCCATCAAAATTAAAAAACTTGTCTTTGAAAGACTGTTAAGAGAAAAGACAAGCCACAGACTAGAGAAATCATCTGCAAAGCATATATCTGAAAAAGAACTTGTATCCAAAAATATAAAGAACACTTAAAACACAATAACACTATCTAATTTTTTAAAAAGCAGAAAAAAGACAGACACTTCACCCAAGAACATATATAGATGGCAAATAAGCACATGAGAAAATGGTAAACATTATTAGTCATTAGGGAAATGCAAATTAAAAGCACAACAAGAGACTACCAAACACCTATTAGAATGGCTAAAATTGAAAGGTTTGACCATATCAAGAGTTAGCAAGGATGTAGAGGAGGTGGGACTCTTGTACACTGTCAGCGGGAATGTAAAGAAGTACATCAACTCTGGAAAAAAAAGTTTCTCAGTTTCCCAAAAAGTTAAGCATGTATCTATCCCATGATTCAGATATTCCACTCCTAGGATTTATTTATCTAAGAGAAATGAAAGCCTATGTCCACTGAAAGATTTGTACACAAAGGTTTTCAGCAGCTTTAAGTGCAATAGCCAAAAGCTACAAACAACCCAAATATCCATCAAGTGAATGAATTAAATTAAAAAATTGTAGTATACCCATACAATGGACCACTAGTTAGCAGTAAGAAAGAATAGACTGGTACATGCTACAACGTAGGTGAATCTCATATTAATTATGCTAAGTGAAAGAATCCAGATTTTTTTAAAGTACATACTGTATGATTCATTTATATGAAATTATAGGAAATGCAAATTAATGTTCAAGGATGAGGCCCTTAGAAGGGAGGGCTGTGAGGGAGGAATTTCAAAGGTCAGGAGGAAACTTTTGGGGATGACGGATAGGTTCACTATCTTGATTACAGGGATGGTTTCAGAGGTATATACAGATATCAAACTTACCAAAATGTACACTATAAAATGCATAGCTTACTGTGTGTCAATTACACTGCAATGAAACTTTAAAAAACAAATCAGAATAGACGCAAAAATATATTTACAGGTATGTTCCTTATATACAATTTATGATGGTGCAGTATACATACCCATACACACACACACACAGAAAATGACAACCGCGGACAAACTAAAACTTAAAGCATCAGTGAAGAAAAGCTGCTCTTTTATTTCCTCTCTTCCTCTCCTTCACTCCCGTTTCAAGAGGAAAAAACAAAAATCAATTACACCACAGCCTAAATAAGGAGGAAAAAGAGCCAATGAGAAGTAAACCTTTGGGTTTTTTATTTCAATGTATGGACAAGCAGGAAGTAACAAAAAAGAAAAATGGTTATTTGGCAGAGAAGGAAAGTTAGAGGGTGCTGAAAAGGGGGAAAATGAGAACACTTAGAAAAACCACAGAGAGCATTTCCTTTCCCATAAAAATGAATCTGCATCTAAATATCTTCCCCAAGCTACTTATATCATTGCCATATGTCTACCTAGGCAATGCAACATAAAAATCAAATATTGTTAATGTTAGGGAAGCAATAATAAAAATGACAAGTTCCTCATACAAAATTTATTACAGTGAGTCACCACATCTCGCAGCCTCCCACCCGACATGTTTTTAAGCAACCTCTCTTCCCCACCTGTCGGGATTTGTTGGGGGATATAAATCATAATATTTACCTAAGCTGGCATTTCCTTCCCAAAAAGTCTCATTCCAATTTCCAAGCTTAAAAGAAGTTTCCTCCAGGTGAAGTCATTTTACTGGAAACATCACAAAATAGCTCATTTGTTTCCTCACAATGGGCAACTGTTGTAATGAACACATTGCTGGAAATCAAAATTATGGTCTGCATAGATAAGAAATCATTCAGAGGGCTAGTATTCAGCCCTCTAACACACTAGAAGTAAAAAAATTTGCCTCAAGTCAGTAGAAGAAAAGGAAAGATGCCACACATAGGTCCACGACACATCTCTTTCCTTCTGCAGGACTCTTGAGGTTTTGCTTCCTATTTTAGTTTGGTGCTTTGGGGGTTTGGCTGTTTCCCTCCTTCTGCCTCCATCCTTCCATCCAATAAGATGGCTGGGTTATTTGCAGTGGGAAGAATACAAGGGCAAGAGCTTTTCTTGGTGGGAAAAGCTATGTCCAGCTTCAAACCATGGTGGCATGGGTGACAGAGCTGGGGTTCCAGCCCTGCCAGGCAGGCTGACTCCGGATTTTGTGCTCCTGACCATCACACCACACTATCTTACCACTAATGCCAAAAGAAATACGTTTGATTGGGCCATAACCAGGCAGTCAAACAGAGGTAGATAAAAACTGTTTTCTCCCATTTGGTGCATCACCAGAAAAAGCGTCAATTAAATCCTAATTACTGTGTTTCAGTTGCTAAAAATAACAGGGAAAAAGAACAGCAACCTAACTTTCAAATCTCCCAAGGCATCTGCCATCTTATGATAATCACATTATCACATTCAGGCAGAATGTGTATATCGTCAGAAGTGAAGTTATATAATAATAGCGTCTCATAATGTTGGTCTGTAGGCAGTGTTTGCTCAAAAGTGGAATTCAACAGGATGAAGCAACACAATTAGAGAAATGAGGTGGAAAGGCAACACAAGACCAGGGGCAATGAGGAACTAGCTTCAGAGAGCCTCAAGATTGAAAAAGAAATCGTATACACTGAATAAAAAGATCCTCTAGTATATTAATTTTTCCCACAAGGAAAAAGAGAAAAACCACGTGGAGCAGGGGGAAAAAGCACACAATTTAATACCAAAGAAGTGGATTTTTACCCTTAGTTTCCCACCAATAACTGAGTCATCTTGGTCAATACCTTTACCTGTACTAGGTATGAGTTTACTGAACAGTAACATGGATTTAAAGGTATCTTCTAGAGTGGCAGTATCCTCTGCTGGTCAAGTTAACATATGCAATTCATTATATTTTTATATCCCTCACCTATTCTTTCCGTCATCCATCTAATACAGGCTTTCTCAACCTCAGCACTATTGACATTTTGGACCAAATAATTCTTTGGGGGAAGTGTGGACTATTCCACAGGATGCTTAGCAGCCCATCCCGGCCTCTACCCATTAGATGGCCAGGAGCACCCCCTTCAGCAATCGTGAATCGGGAGGACCAAAAATGTCTCCAGACACTGCTGAATATCCCCTAGGGGAGGGAGCAAAATCACCCCCAGTTAAGAAACCATTGCTCTAATATTTTAGTAACAGGCGCAGCTCTGGTTGCTGGAAATACTGCAATGAACAAGACATGTGAGATGCCTATCATCGGGGAGCTTCCATTGTGATCCTACAGTGGGGACTAGAGAGATTCATTTTTACCATCATCCTTATCTAAACCACAGTTAGTCACTATCAGTGGCAATTGAGATATAAGTACATAGATTTGGCCTTAATTTTACCCCTTTTATCTACTAGGGGTAACAATAACATAGCTAATAGTTGAAAAAAATCTAAAACAGTGGCTAAAAACATCTTTAAATAAAGTACTCAAAAATAGGTAAGACATATCTGATAAATTTTAATACCATTAAAATACCATTAAATACCATTAAAAAGTGAGACAACCAGACAACACAGGCCTGATGCAATGCAATAGGAAGAATATAGCACCACTATGATGTATTCTTGAAATAAATAAAATAAAACCTAACCTGAATCTAACAAAACCTATAGATCTGTTAGTTTACAGGAAATATGATGGCCGGAGAAATATGTTGAATGACATCCTCAGGATATAATCAGCCCTATCTAAAACGTAGAAAATCCTATTTTAAGAAATGACCCAGCTTCATCAGCAAATAAACTCCAGGGGTGGGGGAGGGGGGGGACTGTACAGATTAAAAAAGACTTAAAACCTATCAACCAAATGAAATGTTGACATTGTTTAAATCCTGCAGCATTTAAACCAAATATAAAAAGACCTTTTTGAAACAAAACAGTGAAAATGAAACATGAGCTGAGTACTGGATGATATTAATTTTGTTGGGTAAAATACATTCTGATTGTATTTTTTTTTTTAAAAAAAAACTTATCTTTTCTGAGATACAAGTTCAAGTACTTATGAATGCAGTAACCTAATGTTTTGGAAAATCTTTAAAGTATTACCCAAAAAAAAAAAAAAATTAGCAGGTAGGGAGACTGATGAATCGAGAAGCACGGAATGTTGATAACAGGAAGCAGGATGGTGGGGCATAAGGATTCGTAATCTCTCTGGTGTTATATATTTGAAATTTTTCATAATGTTTTAAAATACAAAATACGTAGTATGAGTTGATTCTAACGTGCTCACTGGAAGCCAAATAATGTTTACATGAAAAACAACCCTATGTATGGTTTACAAGGATCCTAGGGAAACCTTGTCATTTGTTTGCCATACAAAAATCCAAGCCCACAGCAGAACCACAGCAAGGGAATTACAGCGGTGATGTTTTTTTCCATTCTTTTATTCACTTTTTTTTTTTTTTTTTGACTCATTTAACTCCAGCTTATCATTCAATTCCTTTTTAAAGAAAGGGTCATGACTCATGAAAATGCAAAACAATTTTCTAACTCTAGTCCTAAGTATTTTCTATAATAAATTAAAAACTTATTTTAAAACTTCATCAAGTACATTTCTTTTCAAATAACTTTGTATGTATGTGTTATTATAAGCCTTTAATTTCAAATGGTTTAAATTTAAACTAAAAAAAACTTCATTTTACCCTAAAATATGAATAAAAGATTCAATAAATTCAATACATAGCCTTCATCCTATTGTAGATGTGAATTTTAAGAATTAAAAACAATGAGGATAAAGGCTATTTTTCTCCTTTTCAATATGGTTTATCAATATTTACATACAGAGTCAGCACCTGTTTTATGCCACATTTCCAAATAGTCATTGAGAGGAGCTTACCTCAAATACTGTTTCAGGGCACTGGTTATTGTCTTCACTTCCCAATCTACAGAATTCTCCAGGTCCACCTCATTACATGTATTTACATCTAGTGAGTAAGCAAGCAAGAAAAATAATAATAATTAAGACTTTGAACATTCAAAGACCCTCTCGACTAGTTCACAAAGCTCCTATTTATAAACAGCCAAACCACAAATAATTAATCCTGTGGTTTTCTACAAAAACGTTATATACAATTTCTTTATCATACTGTAAGCCATGTTATACTACTAGAGATCTCCAGTACTACAGAAAATCTGTAGTAGAGGTCAAAGGACCAGGGTTGGACCAGAAGTAAGGAAGAACAGGTCACAGGGTACAGCATTATAACCTCTACAACTGCAGTTCATATACACCTGTTCCCATCATCATAATCATTAATGGTATTAGTATCCATGGCTTAGAGCATGCGGCATTTTCAGTTGTATGTGTATAGTTTAACTTGTTTCAGGTGGCATTATTGCTACCACACTGTGTTATGAACGGGGAAACAAAGTGGCACCATTAATGGCAAAATGATATCAGAATGGCAAGTCAGTGGCAGAAAGGATAATAAGCTTAGTCCCGCACATCCAAGATTGTATTCACTGTATTAATTTTCTGAAGATTAATACATATATGATCAACTAAAACAGAGATACGATTACAAATAAACTTAAAAAGTCATTTATGGGTAATCTTTCACATTATCACCATAATATATACACTAATCCGGGAAATATTTATTGGAGGCCTCTATATGACACTTCAGACATTCACTCCAATTAAGCTAGTTTTGTCCTAAAAGTGTGTTACAGATGTGTTTCTTCCATATGTCCTTTCAAATAGCTAGTAAGTTCTAAACAAAATGCATGTGGTGCAGAAAAAAAGGGTGGGGGGGTGGTTACCAAATTACAGAGAGGAAAAAGTGAATCCTGGTTGAAATAAAATGAGAGGATGGTGAGAAAAGCAAACCCTCTGAGTATGATGGCATCTTTGACCCTTGTGACTCTGGGCTAGTTCACTCAGCCACAGACAGCAGCAGGCAGGAGTGCAGCACTGGCCTCACACATTTGAGCTTAAATGCCGGCACCAGTCCAGACCAGCCATACCACCCAAGCAAGTGAGTTCTGAACCTATCTGTATTCCAGGTCTTCATCTGCACAATGGAGATAATATAAATGCTCTCACAGAACTGCCAAAAGGATCAAAGCAAATCAAGAACGTATGCAGATTTTTATAAATTATTAAATGAAGGTTATTACCACAGCTGAGCCACTAAAAATTATAAGCATTCAGTGATGGTTACCCACCCAAAGGGAGAGGAAGTAAATGACTTCTGATGAACGGTATCAAGGCACCAATATAAACCTGCCTGGTTTTCTACACTCCTATCATGAAAAGGAGAAAACAAGAGATTCATGGAAGAAACTATTTCTCCCTCACTCTAGAATGATGTCACAACAAAGACGAAAAAACTGTTTGCGGGGGTAGGGGAGTTATTTGCCTACACAGAGAAGGAAACATCTTGTTAGTATTTCCTTTTTTAAATACACTAAACAAAAAAACCTGGTCAAAATGGGACCAGCACATTAAGTCATGCATGCCACTTAAAAAGTTGTAGGCTGGGGCACAAAGAAGGATGGATGACAACTCAATGTTGGTCTCAAACTTTTTGAAAATAAAATAAAACAGGAAGTGATGGTTATTTCACAGCCATAACATCATACATATGAAGTCAATTACTCAAAGGTCTGGAGACTTTTTAAAGCACTTCAGCATTTCTTGATTACAGCAACTGACAGCAATATGCAATAAACTGCAACAATGGCAATTGACACTGATTACATTTTGATCAGTTCTACAATTCAGAACTCATTTGTTATTGAGCTTGTCAGACAAGCCACAGATACATTCAAGAAATCAAGTTAAGCACCCTGATTAAAGGTGCAATCCTTTATAACTAGGACTAAATAATTCTGTTCTAAAGGCTGTGCCAACCAATTACTTCTGTAACTGAATATTCTCTCTCATTAAATCAATTATTTAAATTTCATTTTAACATACAAGTCAGATAACATTTTCAATCAACTTGCTACCAGCAAATCACCATTTTAAAATCCAAGAGGCTTTTAAAAAATTTTTATTTCCACCGTTCTACCAAATTATCATTCTATATTTTGAGAATCATATTTTTTCTATGGAAAAATAAGCCATCCTTCCAAATTCATAGAATAAAAAACAGCTCTCACATCAGAAGCTAAAGACTACATAGCACCTATGTTACTAGTCTTCTATTAAGTTTTCATATAACTCAATCATACCTAGCACTCCTTTACAATCAGTAAGTGCACTGAGACTAGGCAGAATTTGTTAATTACTTATTTGGGATTCAAACATAAAAATACTTTTGGGGTATTTGTTCAGAATATATGTTCTATCATAAATAAGGTAAAAATGTTGCTCCTTTCTGACCAAGAAACAACACCTCATGGATTAGTTAAAAATCTAAACCATCAAGCACAGATACAAAGAGCTGACTTTTTATTTGGGGGAATGTTTCATACTTATGTAACCACTGATCATTTTTTTGAAACTGGAAATATGCAGCCCAACCTAAATGCAAAGTGCCACTTTATGCAGCTGCTAGCACCCTACTCAACACTGACTTAGGTCCAATTTTAAAGGACTTGAAGAAGTACACTGGATGAATTTTGAAAATATGCTTTATAATCAAAAATCTGAAATTTTTCCAGCTACCTTAGTTCACTTTTTTCCCTCTCTGTGAAAAAGCTATCCTATAAAGTAAACAAGGTAATTTCTTAAGGTAATACTCTCCTAAATTATTACTTCTTGTTTTCTATGGTTCTATGCCTAAAAAATACATAAAATCATCCAGCTTTTTTTTGCAAATTAGTTTTAGAAGTAATCTACCATACCACACACTACCACATTTTCTCACAATTTCCCTTTCCTCTGCTCTGATGTTTTCATTCTAAGTGGGGAAGAAGGAAAAACACATGACAATTCTAACTCATATCAGTTCTAATCTACCATTAACTGCTGTAATTAATTTTTTACATTCTCACCCCATTAGCTAAAAATCCATGATTCACTGAAAGACACCTCATTTGATATTTCCGCTTTCCCAAACTGCTCCAAGTTTCTATTAAGAGGAAAAAGAAAAACTTCACCAGACAGTGAGTGCCCTATCTTACAGACAGCAAAGGGGAAGGAATGGAAAATGGCCTGTAAATGAAAGGAAGGCACTTGCTCACATGGTCCAGCTTGGTCCAGAGAAAGGCTCGGGGGCTGCTAGAAACCCAGCAGACCACTGCCTTCTGCTCCCAGGGAGGAAGACAACTAAAAAGGCTAACAACTCTCACCACCAGAGGGAGGGAGGCAGCTGCCCTCTCCTTTACCTGGCCTGTAGGAGTACAGATGACTTCTCTATTTTTCTATGGTTAACTGCCATGACTATATCATGTTGGCAAGAGTCGTCGGGGAAAAGTGAGGCGAAGGAGGAGGAAGTGGGGGAGGAGGTGGGGAGGGTGGGGGGGGAGGAGGTGGGGAGGGTGGGGGGGGAGGAGGTGGGGAGGGTGGGGGGGGAGGAGGTGGGGAGGAGGAAGGGAGATTTAATCTTAAATGCTAAGGGGAAAAATACATCCAAAAAAAGGAGGCAAGTGAAGAAAACATTCAAAAGATTAGGCATACACCCTTTCTTTAGAAATCATCACGAACTTTTATTAATCGATATTTAAAGAACACAAAATATTTTAAACAAATATAAAATATTTTATGTAAAAATGGCAATAATGAAAAAATAGTTCTAAAGTAAATAATAAACTCTCAAGAACTAAAGAGAATCAAGCAAACAGCAGCTCTCCTTCAAAAATAACACATGACTTCAGACTTTTTCTCAGGTCAGTACAAATTAGACTATTTTTCATTTCTATGTAGAAAAATGCATTATGAACAAAATGTGGTTTGAAAAAAATTCAAATCTGAAATAAACATTACCTTCAAGAATAATAATAATAGGCACTGAATGGTTTTAAAAAGCAAAGTTAAAAATTTGGCAGACCCACCAAATTTTTTTTCTCTTTAGGAAGTATAACCTTAAAACAATGCAAAGAGTTGAGAAAAGTTAGAGAGAAAACATAGCTATGGGACTGTGTGTCGACTGAGTATTCAAAACTCTAAAATCTTTTTTTCCCAAGAAGTATTAAATTATTTCAATTTGAACACTTAATCAGAATGAAAGGGAAAAAATCGTAGGAAATCTAAAATTGATTAGGAAATAATGAATAAATGTATTTTGTCAAGAGCTAAGGTTCATGTTAGTATCATAAAGTAACAAAGAAAATGGTATTAAGGCTAATAAAAATCCAAAATTTTTGATTAACAATTTTAACTTATAAATTAATAAAAACAAATTTATATTGTGTAGCCCTCTTAAATGAATTACTTAATAAGAAAATCTTTCTTCACATCAATTCTCTAACTTCCTCTGTACACAGAATATTACTAAAAGCATAGCATTTCCCTTGCCAGCAGCTTGAATGATGTTGTGTCATACTTGGGTCCTGGACTTCTCTACTCTGAGGCTCAAGGAAAGAAAAAACTGTTTTCCAGATCCTGAATTTTTGTGGGTTTAGATATTTTAAGATACCTTGTAAGTAAAGGACTGTCTTGGGACATTTCCCATGAGTAAAGGTAACTACCACCTGAGTTCAGTGATGCTGTGCATACAGGACTTTGAGATTAAGAACAAATTTTGAGATAGCTTAACACTTTACAGTGACCACAGAAATACCCCTGTTCAGACTTTCCTTGAACATGAACAAGAAGATAACAAAAATAATGCCAGGATCCCTTTGACCAATTTACCACCAAAATGTGCCTTTTAGCCAAAATCTCCCATTCTGATACCAACAAAGCCTTCCAGTTTTAATCATTATAACACCATGTTGGAAATGAGCGAAGTGTTTCTAATTTTAAAATTAAGTAAAAGCAGATGCTGTAGTCCCATTAAACTCTTCCAGCTGCTACTGAACCACTGGCAACCTAAGTCTATTTAATTTGGAGACCACTAATAGTAAAAAGGAAAATCTGACTGCCAAGATTGCACACCCAAGTTAAACCAGAGAGGCAAAAAATAAAAACAGCTCATGAAAGCGAATGCATTCTAATAAGGCTCTCCAACTGATGACAGGCAATTTTTCCTGTGGTTAATAGCTAAAAAAAGGTTGTTGCTTATTAAATCCTTAATTCAAATACAGCCAACAAGCAATCCTATCCGTAACGTGTCAGTTGATTTTATTCATCTTGGTTTATGCCTCCTACAAATTCGTCTTTGCTACAATGCTTTAAGATGTAGATATTTAAATGCATTCACATCATACCTGAGGGCATTCTTAATACTGATTAATTAAAGTGAGATATCAAGTGAATTAATATGTAGCATGGTCACAATGACAGACTGGTTTGATATACAGGCCCTCAAACCTGATGAGTTATCAATACTCCTCAAGAGGCTGCCTGCTTTGGGGTGGGGGAGAAGTGAAGTGTCTTACAGGTGGCACTGAACTGACAGCAGTGTGTAATGGAAAAGAGCTTTGTCATTCACATAATGTCTGGGGTAATAAAATGAATTCACTTTCTGGCTTCCTCTAGTCTGAGATGCCAAAGAACACTGTGTTATCAGCACAGATGGAGCATGCATGGTTTGGAGAAGAGCCTGGTGTGAACTGCAAACAAGGCTCTGTGAATACCAATGAATCCCTGAGAATCAGACCCTCACTGTCGAATGACAGTTTTGAGTGAGTCCCAGCGGTCTTGTCCAACCAAATGTACTGTCAAGATTCTGGACAGGCAATTTGGAAGCCATGCAACTCATGGAGGCTTGGCTACTACTCTCCTGTGAGAAGCAAGCACAGGAAGACATTCACCCATGAGCGCATTCTATTTTCCTTTCATCCTTAATAAGTAAAGAGGTGGTAGGTAATCTATGCTGATGAAAATACTCATCTACCTCTGAGTCAACTGTCTCTACTCAGGAGAAAACTCATCCAGGCGGGAGAAGAAAAGAATGGATTCACAAGTATGTTATATGTTACCATGAAATATTAAGTTGTGATATCAATGAACATAAACAAATAATGCATGGAAAAATGATTAGAAAAGAGGCATACCCATCAACATACTCAGAAGTCTCTGGACCTTTGAACTCACCCCCACAACTCTGTACAATCCTTGGTCATTTATACCTATTGGAAGAGACAAAATGTTAGCAAAATACCAGAGTATCATATTTTAAAAGCTGTCATCAAATAGCTGCATTCAGAATCTTTGCTAACTCACATCGGCAGCATTCCAGTTGACTCTAAAAATGATATTTGACAAAAGCAAGTGTTTACCAACTTTTCTTACCAGCTTTGTAGCTGTGGTTGGAAAATAACTGCATAAAACAATGTTCCTTGTGGACAAAAATGTAATGAGTCCATGCTAATGAAGTCAGTTAAATGTCTTGGTTATACTGAAATGTATACAAAAAAGATCTGTAAAGGTGCATTAAAACTTTTATGCTTATTAGTTTACTTATTGTTTACATTTTTCTTAAAACATTTTAGCCTTTTAAAAATAATATGGTAATGGTTACTATACAGAAAGAAATCATAGTTTGGATGATTCTCAAAAACCAGGGAAATCCACTCAGTTTTTTTTAAAGAGTTGTTATGAGCCCTGTCCAGTGAGGAGCTCTGAAACTTCAAATGAGTATCACCACAAACTACTCAGCGAATGAACCAAATTAATGCATCCTCTCTCCAGAGACCTGAAAACAAAGTGTCCCCCAGCACAACAGACAAATAAAGGCAAGAAAATTTATTGTCAAACATAACTTAGTATGCTGAATAAATGTCCTTATTTTGATTCTGACCTGAACAAACCAATTGTAAAAGGACATTCTTGAAGCCATCAGGAAACTCTGAGTGGCATCAAGGTTATATAAGAAAATATACATTTTTTTAAAGTTGCATACAGGAAGGGGTGAAAGTAACCTTAGGTTTGCTTTAAGAGGGAGAAAGGAAGAGATGAACCAACTGTGGCAAAATCTTGGTGATAAAGCCTGGGTGATAAAAATATGGGGCTCATTGTACCAATCTCTACTTTTTTATGCTTGAAAATGTTCATAATAAATTAATGACTTCCAAAGAAATGTGACTTCTCCTCTTTACTTCTCAGAAGAGTTGCCGCTTTCTGACTGTGTGTTTATTTTCTACACTAGAAATGTTAAAGCTAACAAGAACACAACTGGCTGACAAGGAGATGATGCCTCTAATCCTCAAAGTTTCCAAAACAAAATAACACAACAACACAAACAGAGGCCACGGAATTTGCCCAAAGGGGTTTACTTTCTTTTCACCTCCCTGCTTGTAGTGATAGAAAGAATACTAGACAGAGTCTAAAGAACTGGGTCAAAGTCACAGCTCAGTCACTCATGTGCAAAACAGGAAACCTCTCTGGGTCTTAATACTGCATCCGAGATCAAGGACAGTACCCTACGTCATGTGGGGAGGGAAATGATGACACCTGCACATGTTCTGTAGATTATAACTCACTACACACATGAAACTCATTATTCCTTACCAAAATCAGTGTCTCTTTTCTTTCTTTTTCTCCTTACTCATTTTTGTAAGCTTTTCAAATGTTCTTTTTTTCCTTCTGTTATGGGCTGACTCATATCCCCCCAAAATTCATATGTTAAAGCCCTAACCTCCATCATCTCAGAATGTGACAGTATTTATAGATAAGGTCTTTAAAAGAGGTGATTAACACAGTTTTTACTCTTTCAATGAAATTTAAATAAACCTTGGAAATAGCACGTAAAATACATACACTCAAGTCTTACAGGATTTTCTGTTACTTGTTTACATAGTTCTTAAAGGCTCTGACTAACAAAATGAGAATCGGAACATACTTTATGTCTATGAACACATACATGTTCATATAAAAGACACCAAATATGCTGAAAGAATATAGACCAACCAATATGCAAGCCATATTAGTAGGTTTATCATATCCTTTCCAGCTTCTCTTTATCAGGGTGGGCCCTGATCCAATATGACTAGTGTCCTTACAAGGAGAGAACATTTGGACACAGACAGAAACAGAAGGAAGATCATGTGAGCATACAGGAAGAAGACGGCCATCTGCAAACCAAGGAGAGAGGCCTCAGAAGAAACCAACGTTCTTAACAGCTTGATATTAGACATCTAGCACTCAGATTGTGAGAAAATTAATTTCTGTTGTTTAAGTCACCTAGTCTGTGATACTTTGTTATGGCAGCCCTGACAAACTAATACACCTTCTCTCTCAGTAATCTCCTTAGAGCTCAAAAACCAGAAAAGCAAAGGCTAGCCCTTCAATCTATACAAGTCTATTCAAAATACTAACAAGTCACAGGAGCAGAGATGTACCCTCCTTTTTTTTTTTTTTTTTGTCATTTTTTTTTTTCGTGACCGGCACTCAGCCAGTGAGTGCACCAGTCATTCTTATATAGGATCCGAACCCGCGGCGGGAGCGTTGCCGCGCTCCCAGCGCAGCACTCTACCAAGTGCGCCACGGGCTCGGCCCCAGAGATGTACCCTCCTAAAGGGGAATGCTCACTGACTACAAGAGGAGAAAAAGGCAGTACAACCCTGCCAGGAGTTGGAAAAAAGAAAAGGAAATTGCCAAGAAACACAAAAAGAAGGTTTTTGAGCCTGTAAAAGAGAGAAGAATGAGTCTCATTCCTTCCTTCTAGAACCCAGAAGGGTATGTCCAGATAGTTTAAAATACCAAAGGATTTTCTCAATACTACTCTATTTAGGAAACTTAAAATAGTTTAACCTCAGTGCCAGAAGCCGAAAGAGCAAGTTATATTCTGCAGTCAAACAAACGTGCCTCTATGAAAAGTGCCTGAAATATACAGAGAGATGAGAAATAAGAATGTTATTTCAGCAATAATAATCACTCTATGGTGGTAATTAGTATCAGATAATTGATCAAGTTCAAATTCATCAACCTGAGAGAAGCAGAATTAATTGCTAATGCATAACGGAAGGTGCAAGGAGAAATTAAGCTACTCAACACAGTTTTTACCTTTTTAAGTAAAATTGAAAGAAACCTCATATAAAAGTAGCTTGGAAACAGCATGTAAAATACATACACTGAAGTCTTATACGACTTTGTTTTGTTACACTGTTCTTAAAAGCTGTGGACTGACAAAATGAGAATTGGAACATACTTTATACCTATGAACACGTACATGTTCATATAACACATATTAAATACATTTTTAAAATATAGATCAACCAATACGCCAGTCATATTGGTGGGTTTATCATATCTTTTCCAGTTTCTCTCCCAAATTTTTCTTTTTCAGCCAAAGAAATCACTATTCCTAATCGCCAAGCACTAGAATTTTGGAATTATCTTTGACTTCTTCCCTGGCACTTTCCAAATTCAACAGGTCAATGTCCACTCTTTCTTCAAACTTCACACTATTCTCTGCCTCTTCAACATAATTGAAAATTCATTCAAAATTCTCTTGAATTTTATGCACACACATTTATTAAAGAATCCCTGCAAAGAAACACACACAACTCTAATCCATTTTAAACACCATCTTTTTTCTGTTTTTCAAATCACTTTTATTATCTAAGGTCCTCCTAACCCCATTTAAGAGTAAGCTATCAGATGAAACCCATATTCCCAGGTCGTAACAAGTATGTAAGGCATAAACACACAAACATCCATAATGGGTCCCACTTCATCTATCTACATTTATTGCAGAGTACTGGCCTTAACCGGAGCAGACTGACGACTATCACCCACAAATAACCAAGTTTGTTCCATCCTCCATGACTGCGTTCAGGCTGAAGTCTTGCCTGACAAGAATGCTCTTCCCCTTCTCCTCACAAATTTACTCGTCGGTCATATATTCATGCATCAAATATGTGCCAGGTGCTACTCCAGCTGCCCAAGATTCAACAGTAAGTAAAACAAAGTCCCATCCAAACAACAAAGTCCCAGCCGAACCTTCAAAACCAGACAAAATCCCACCTTTTCTGACACCAGCCCACAGTGATATTCTTTTTCTGGACATAACTCATAATTGATTCCTTTTAACACTTAACATTTTAAAACAAGCCCATAAATCTTAGTCACAATTCCCAAAATCAAAAGTCTGAATGCTTGACCTGACATCAGGTATTTAAGTCTTTATTTCCCCCACTCACTCTGAATGCTTATATTTCAACCTGTTAAAAGTAATGTCCACACCAAACCTATCTGGAGATGTTATATACTATACAGTATATATCCCATATTACTTTTACAAAATTTTTTTTAAATCTTAATTCCAAAACACATCCAGCCTTAGAATTTGCAGATAAAGAATTATGGACCTCAGGCCTGGCCAGTTAGCTCAGCTGGTTAGAGACTTATAACACCGAGGTCATGGGTTTGGATCCCTGGACTGGCCAGCTGCCCCCCCCCCCAAAAATAATAGTAATTGTGGACCTATATTCCACCTTCTCTCCCCAAATACTTAGAGATACTACCTCAAAAAATACTAGGACAATCTTCGTTTTTGTTTTTTGTTTTTAATAGCTTTTATGGTACCTTGCATGGAATAGTTTGGCACAGAATTAGTACAACTAGGTTGACTTGACCTTAAACTAATTCAGAACTGTAGATACAGACTTGGGCCAAAATGGACATCACAATTCAGAACTGAAAAATTAAAGTTAAAATATCCCAATAATTGTAACTTTTTTCAGGACACAAACGTTCACTGATAGAGAATATTAATACTTTAGAAAACAAAAATTTGTAATCTGGTCAAAGATTTTTTTTTTCTTTTAATGATGCAACTGGTTCTGATCAGCAGTATAGAAAAGGTACATTGCTGTCCATTACAGTGAGGAGCAGCTTATGACAGCTGTCCCTGGGTAAAGTAGATAAGGGTAAATCAAATGTGTCTTACTTCCTATCACCTGTCTCCTCCAATCTCACACAATGCTATCCCAGAGCGCTACGCACATCTTCCTTGGGGAGAAAGTCAAAAAGTGGGAATGAGTCAAGACTCACCATCATCTCTACCCAGAGCCAGAATCCATTCAGCTCCAGGATACACCTGCATAAAACTACTGAATGCCAGTGGGCACCCACATGCCCTTGCAGGTGGGCTGGAGAAGCAAGAGAGAAAATAAGAGGCTTAGAGACAATCAAGGAATTAGACTGAAGAGGAAAAGAAAACTTAAGAAGGTCGATAAATTCAGTTAAACAATAGAGATCAAGGTGAAGGCTGGAGAGAGGCTGCAACTGGCAAGTAAATGTGATGAATAAGAAGAAAATAGAAATGGCATTTAGGTCAAAGGAAGCAGAAGAGAAAAGACAGGTAATTTTTTTAAAAAAAGAAGTAAAGGTAAACAGAGAGAATACAAAATGAAAGGAAAAAGAAAGCAGAAATAAATGAGATGGTAGGATGTACTTACTATATTTTAGGCAGTGAGGTAGAATAAAGTGAAGACATAGGGTAAAATTAAAGAGAATTATAATCAAAAGAGAGACCAACTTGAGACCAACTAGGTCATGAAGTCCTTTTTTTTTTTCTTTTTTGGCTTCAGGAGTAGATTCTATTCCTGACAGCTCTGTATTCTTAATACCTCATGGTCCCCAACACATGGGATGCATCAAACAAGTGAATTGAAAAATAAATGAATAAATGATTAATAAAGTGATGATAATTTGTAAAGGGAATATGAAAAGAAAATAAGAGACAGAAAAGGTTATATATAACTAGAAAAGACAGATGTAACTAGATGAAGGAGAAGGGCTCAAAGTGGAACATAAACACTTTTGATGGTAACAAGCACAAAATTATTAAAAAGGATTTTGCAGCTGCGTGATTCTACAGAAATAAGTGATCAAATTCCACAGGCCTATCAACATTCATTCAGCTGTCCTCTAGTAACCAGGAGAGTGCCTGGCATGGAATGAGGTACTCAATCAATATTTGTAAAGTGACTGAATCATTTATTTGCACTTGTGTGTGCTGACAACAGGGGTGAAAGGTCATTAATGTTCATATTCGCCTTCACTAGATTTCCATCAAAAGTCTGCAACATTTCATCATTAATGAGGTACATGTGCATACATACACATATGTATGCACAAATACGGTTTAGATATCACTTCCACACTGCAAAGACAAATTCCCCTATGGGTTATGTAATGAACAAACAACTTATGAATATATAAATACAAATCATTTTTAAATGTCTTACAATTATAATACTTACACATTTTATATATAATTATAAATATTGCTAATCTTGAAAGATTCTTGAAATTAAAAGAAAAAAAATCACTATACATGAAATGATTAGAAAAACTGTTGAGAAAATACCTAGCAACATGGCTATGATATGCCATAAAGGTGACTCTAAGAAAAGCAATGAAGAAACTCAGGTATATTGCTTCAGGTCATAGGTGGTTTACAAAAATGTGATAATGTGTTCTTTACATATATGTATAATTAATCCCAATAAACACTATGTTTAAATGCCTGTGTAAGTACAGTAAATACTTTTCAGGCTATCAGCTGTACTAAGTTACATAAAAATA
The DNA here is from genome assembly GCF_027409185.1 of Cynocephalus volans. Classification (NCBI taxonomy): domain Eukaryota; kingdom Metazoa; phylum Chordata; class Mammalia; order Dermoptera; family Cynocephalidae; genus Cynocephalus; species Cynocephalus volans. Next base: position 130,533,004 of record NC_084468.1, on the reverse strand, counting down.
AACAGGTTCATACACAAAAATACCCTTCCAAAATACTCACCAATTCACAACATTTAAGGTTCTGTCAAAAATGTGTATTTATATGAAATTGGCTTTAAATATAAGCAGACAGTACCAAGAATGATTCGCTCTGCTCCATCAAAGAGACATATTTACCATCATAAATTTAAAATATTGTATTCACATAATTTTAAAACTTCGGAAGAAGAATGCATTATTTTGGCACTGACAATGCTTTAAATTCTGCAAAGAGCAGGGTAAGAGATAATTCCTAAACACTGAGACAAATTCACTGCAGCTGTATAAAGATGAGAAGCTCAAAATGGCACTCAATAACATTTTAACCTTGGTACTCTCAGTTTAAAAAGTCCTGGGAACAAATTTATAAAGGTTGTAAGATATAAATTATTACAAATTAAGGTTACCAATATCCTGGAAACTTCCAACTCTATCACCTCCTAACTGTGTGACCTGGCAAGTTACTCAGTCTCTCTGTGCCTCAGTTTCCTCAACTGAAAAATGATGGAATGGGACTGTGAAAATTAAAGGAGATAATGTTTGTAAAGCATGTGTGGGAGCCTCACACTTATGAACTATTCATTAAAAGCTTTACTGGTAGCATAAAATTCAAAAGTAATTTCAAAATAGCTAGGCACAATACATAGAAAAGTCACCCTAACCAAAGCATTTAGTCTACTAAGGAGAGACTGCTGGGAAGAGTCTCAAAATGTATTTAATAAGAACGACTCATGGAAAATATAAAATTCCTGCTCACCAATAACATTGGCAATTTTTTCCCCTGGATGATAATTATTTGGGCTGCAGATAGAAAAACATTACAGACAGCTACTGCCTGCCAGCAACTAATCTGCATTTTCTCTTCCTATGAAGTCTTGCTTTCACTTTCATGTTGGCTTTCACATACTCTTGTTGTGAAAGCTCACTTCTGTATCGTGATGAACAGCCTCCCTACCAGCAGGCACTTGAAGGAAAGGGCTCATGATTTCATTCGCATGGTCTGCCCACACCCAAACAAGCCAGAGACTGAACTCAGAAATGAGACAGCTTGGCACATGAGGGTAGCTGTGCCTGCTGAGGCTGGCCATCACATCCACTTCCACAACCACTTCCCATCCCAACACAAGTGAGAAATATGGAGAAAGTGCAAGGCCAATATCCAAAGCCAGGTCTAAATTAATATTTTTGGGAGTCCTGATCATTTCAGGACTCTGAAGACACCTCTAGGCTTGACTCTAAATCTATACTCTCAAATCCAAGTTGTGAATACAGAAAGTGGTTGGTTTAGAAACTGGTACATTAATATTAGGGTCAAAATGAACCGTATAGTACATGTAGCTGGCCTCATTTCCAGTTTCTAGCCAATATAATAGAAAACATTTTGGCTTCTGAACAGACAGCCCTGTACTTGACAACCACCATGCCACTGGCAAAGCACCTAGACAGGGACTACAAGAAAGCTACAGAGTAAAAAGGAGTTTCCTCTTTCATTAGTAACACGTGGGGTCCCGAACTTTCCCAGAGGTCTGAAGTCCACCTGTCTCAGGATCTAACAGAGGCACTAACTACGACTCACTTGAAGTGCCCTTCGGTCTTCCCTCACAGTGTGAACCTCAGTGACAGAAGTATCTCACAGCCTCTGGGCCTTTTGGCAGAATTCAGCTTCCCTGTCACCACTAAGTTGTACTGTTGACCGACTCTTCCCCTCACCCTATTTCCACTGCCATAGGACACTGGGGCAGCTAAATACAAGTAGATTTGTTTCCGAATCCATCACTCGTGCAGCTCAAGTTTTAGTAGCAAAATTTTACTAACATAAATTAGAAAAGAAACTCAAACTCAAGGCAGGAGTTGGCAGGTGCATTTTGCCTGATTCCTTTCCCTCCCTTCTCCACAGAGAACATTAGAAAGGGTCTAATGGTGTCTCGCTGCTGCCATCTGTCTCTCCACCTCAGAGCAGCTGCAGCAGAGGCACTAAATCAACTCCAGGCAACCTGGGACAATGGCATCTCTCTCTCTTTTATCTTTTTGCTTCTGAGAGAAAGCTTGGGATAATCTAAAACCTGGTGTTTTTCCTGAGCCTCTTCCCTTTCTTTGCCCTCTCTCTGATCATTTTACTGCTGAAGATATTTAACTGCTCAGATGTCCACAAGACACCGAGGAACAGGATGTCAAGAGCCAAATCAGTTCATTCTGCTGCTTGTTACAAGAGCCACAAAAAGTTACCAGATAAAGTGAACTCAGGTGACTTATCTCCTTATGTAAATTGCTATTTAAAAAAAAAAATCTAAACAAAATTCCTCAGAGCTCATAAAGCCTTGAATCAATACTTGGACTACTTTATTATGATCGGCCTAATTACTGTATTTATCTCCAAATCAGCAACTCACATTTACTGAGCACTCACCATGTGCCAATGTCCTAAGCATTCTCATTTAAATCTCACAACCCTATGAAGGAGATACTAGTGTTATCCTGTTTTACAAATGATAAAACGAAGACACAGAGAGGTTAAATAACTAACTTGCCATGGTTGCAGAGTCAGAGTGCTAAAACCAAGATCACAATCAAGACTGCCTTTTGAGCTCATGCTCTTCTCTAAGTGCATAGACAGTATTTCAATAACATGGAGACGGACCTCATCAGAGCTTGAAGCAAACACAAAATGTACCATGCTTTCTCTGCAGCAAGATAGTTTTACCAAGTTTTCTCTGTCTAAAAACACCTCCAACACTCCTTGAAAGTGTACCATTGTCATTCTCTTGTACCAACCCAATCTCCAACCCCAAATATACCCAGAAGCAAGATGACTTATTGTAATGACTGTATAAAGTCCTATTAATTTTCTTAACTCCTATTGTGTGGATGTGATAAAGAGGAGAAAAATGGATAAAACCACAGGTAACAGAAAAAGAAAAGAAGGTTGTAGAATTCATGGGCTGGAAAAAAAGTCACTGCACAACAAGAAAGTAATAGCCATAAACTAAACCCTAAACCACATGAACTTGGGATAAAGGCAAGGATTCAGAGTACACCATCTCATAGAAAGTATTCACCCCTATGAACTTAACTTGACCACTCATTCAGAAGGTATAGCTTTTCAGAGTTTTCTTAAAACAAATAAGATTACTAATTGGGAAAATGAATATTCAGTCCTGACTTGCCTGGATTTAGTATTTCAACTTTGCATTTGCATTTCTGCAGACACCACAAGACTCTCCAGCTCCCTCCCACATGAGACTGTCCTCTACTGCCTCCCACACTCACCTCACACCCGTTCTGATTAAAAAAGAGACAGTGAGCAAGAAACGCTAGCTTGCTTGCTGTAAATTTTCTGAGGACAGCTGTTCTTTATTTTCTTCATTTTGCACGCAATTTGCCCTTGGCAATTTAAGATTAATGTGCAACTGCGGTAAAATATGCTGCAAGTTCACTTTGGTAATTCCCTCCTACACCCACAAAGGTTAATACTGAAGCTATACATCATAATCCTCTACCAGAGCCCATCATGAAACTCCATACAATTCCAAAGTGTTCTGGAAGCAGAACAATCAAGCCAACTTCAGTGAAATTTTCCAAAAATCTAAAACTTTCCTTTTCAAAGGAAGAGAAATTCACTTTTACATGTGACAAATCAAGGACTATCACATCTTATATGTGGCTTCCTACTTCTATCCCATGAATTCACAGCTTGTTACAATGCTGGATTTGATAACTGACAGCTTGCCTAGACCAACATTTTAATGTCATACTCTAGAAAATTAAAGTGAATATTCAAATTATTCACATATGGAAGATTTTTTTAAGAGAAACTTCATAAACAAAAGTGGCATGCAAATTTAGTTTTAAATCATAAAGACTATTTAAAAAATAGCAACTAAGATGTATTTAAGCAAAAGAGACTTATTTTGTTTTTACATATTTTATAGCACGAGCACCTGAAAAACTAAGTGTCATGCATGTCCAGAAAAGACAATGTACAGGGCATGAGGGATGGTTCCTTTTTAGGAAGGTGAGTTATCTACCTGAAGAAATTATGTAAATGCACTTCAAGCTTTGAAACTATAAGACCTTTCACATGTAACATGATATATCTTTCTATGTCTAATATATTACCCATAATTCAGAAAGATGCTCACAGAAACTCGTGAATTGACAAATTCATAAAGGAATGAAGACCAATCCTACATATGTTATGTGAAAGTAATTCCAACTACATAAAGAAGAATAAATTCTTCCAATAATTTTTCAAATTGTTGGAACACATAATATCACCAATATGGCATTTTAGTCAAATATCTGACTACACAATCAAAAAACAGTTGCTTATTGACTACATACTATGTATGCAAGGCACTGGCTATACTTAGAAATGAGAAGAGACAAGCAAAGTAAAAATAAGACATTTTCTCCATTCCAAGTAAATAGTAAAGTTCCAGACACAAAATAAATATAGGGAATATAATTAACAATATCAGGCAATATAAATGTCAAATGAGGAGCGTGCACATTCTTGAGCCAAAACAATGCAGAGAGAGGATGAAAAGAGGAAATGAAGACATACATTTAATGATTATCTACTGTGTACAAAACCTAGCTCTTTTAATCCTCGCAAACCTGAGTTGCAGATACAGTGTTTATGAACTTCCTAGTTATATTTTTCTTCAGAAACTAAGGGTCTGAGAGGTTAAGAACCTTCCTAAATGCCTCGTTTTGCACCACTTTGGAGCTTAAACCTGACCACCTCTCATCACCAAAGACAAGGTAACCTCTTCCGCAGAGGAATGGTGAGCCTCCCTCCCTCCAGGCTACTCTCCAGCCCTTCCTCTTGTCTTGCCTGATGACTCTTAGGTTCCAGATGCATCACACTCTTGAAAACATCTACACTTCCTCCTCCACTCTTTTCCTCTACCAAAATTCCTTCCTTCTAACACAACACGTATGTGTGAACCTGGACAATTCCTCTTGTCCTGCAGAACTCAGCTCAGGAGCGGCAAAGGAGAACCCCAAGTCTGTAGCCTTTTTCTAGAGATGTAGGAGGAGCAGCAGACTCCATCATGAGAGAGCAACAGATCATGGTGGCTGCCCAGTAATGTTCGCTTTCAGCAAGGCCAAGCCAATGGAGGACAGGGTGTGTAAAACTGCCTGAGAGTAATGGGGTGTTTTCCCACAAAGGAGCCAGAAACTAGGCGTCATGCAGACAGGTAAGAGATGGGAGGTGAAGCCATGCATGAGAGAACGAGAGCTGCCATCAACACGTCTGAGTGTTGCCTTGGATGCACCTACAAAGCATGCAAAATTTTAATTGCTCTTGGCTTCTCACACATTTGAAACATAGCCTCTTTTAGCCATTTAGTTATTTCTTCCCTCAGCGTCATATTTTAGGGTGAAGGTTCTACCCTACATCCATGTTCTCTCTCATAATCCCCAAAACAACATAAATCCCTTACCCAGGGCCTTCATAAACTCTCCTCTCTCAGGAAATCCCTTATGGCTTCCCCTAACCCCTACAAGCATAAAGTTAGAAAATTTCTCTCTCCACTTGACTACCCCTTCTTACTGGATCTCCCATTGACTAAAGCAGACACCAAGCCACCACATCTGATTCAAAAGATCTTCAATGGATTCAGGAATCTGCAGTTTCAAGAAGAGCCTCTGCTGTTACTGGCATATGTCAACAGGTCTGCCATGGTCCCCTGAGTTTCTTCGATATCCTTTGTTTCCCAAACTAAAACTTGAAGGTAAAATTCCTTACAGAACTCTATTCTCCATATACAACCAATTGCTAAACATTGCAAGCACAACTTCAGCCAAATCACTCGGATATACCTGTGCTGTCTGCCCCACTGCCAAATCTATTATACAGAATGAGTTATCTCACTTATGGAATACTCCATCGTAAGCAGAATTCTGGGGCATCCCACAAATGGCTACCAATACTAGTTTTCATATTTACATTTCTAAGCCTGCTACTTTGATATCCACCACCTTCCAGTACTTACCCAGTTTGTTCACAATTAATGCAAATAACTAAATACCTGCTTTTACTCTGTTTCTTCATTCTTTTCCAATCAGGTTTGGCTTGTCTCAGTCATATTTGTCTCTACATCTTTGCCAAGGTTTCTCTAAATGCCAAAATATACTTTTCTAGCCTTTAAATATGAAGAAGCCTATTTCTAAACACAGTTCTCAACATCAAGTCCTTTCCAATCCATCAACATGCACTTAGATTCTCTTAATCTATGCATTTTTCTTTTATTTCCTGGTATATTTCAACTGCTTACAAATTTCTACGTTTTGTCTACCATTAAGGGATCAAAGATCATAAGCAGCCAACCTTTAACATGTATCCCAAAGGCCTACAGCAAGGCTATGTACACCCTGTAAATGCTAAATAAATACCGGCTAATTGACTGGCATCGGATTAGAACTGGGATTTAACTACCATAAGTCATCTGTTATTGAGGGAAGGAAAAGGACATTGTGCTATTTTCTTTGAAACTTTTCTGCTTCATTTGTTTGGGTTTAGGTTGGGTTATTTTTAAAAAGAAGAGACAAGTTCTCCATGTACCAGGACACTATCAACATGAAGATAACAATTGGATTTCCCATTTCTCAAATACATGAGCAACTCTCCCATTAGGACAGTGGTTTCCAAACTTTGCTACATATTAGAATCACCTGAGCAGCTTATAAAACTCTCACTTCCCAGTTCATATCCAATAGCAATTAAGTCAGACTGACTGGGTATTTAAAGCCCAGCACCAGTATTTTAAAGATCCCAAGTGATTCCAATGTGCAGAAAAGTTCGGGAGCAACTGCTTTAGGAAATCCACTTGGTATACATAAGCAATAAGTTCCTAGTGGTAGAATTGGTACATATTATTAGAAATATTTGGTAAATGGATGAAAGCTCAGTTGATCTGATTCCCACACATCCGATAACTTCATGAGCAAATAACTCTACGGAAATGAGAGAGTATGATTTGTTAACTGATGCTGACACCATAGCAAAATGGAGTTTGTTCTTAACTCAAAATTAGAATAACTGCGAAATAGTCCTACCCAGGCCAAGATATGTTAGTATCTATATATTGTATATATTATTGTATTTATTAGAGATACCATTTATGTTATATATATTATCTGAGATATGTTAGTATATTACTACACTAAAAATGCTTTCTTTCCTTTATGACGACTATAGTAAATTTTAGACATTTGTCTGATACTCTGCAAATATTTCAGTGATATCACAAATAAGATAGATAATTTGAAAATGACATTTGGCACTTTTATTAAGAAAAAGGTTAACTACTTCAACCAAATTATATAAAATGGCAGTTTGACAGTGATAGTCATATTTAAAACACTGAAGACAGTGTTTAGAAATAATTCTCCAATCAGATCTTATTAAATGTTTCTGGCATTAGGCATGTTGACCCAAGAAGTGCATGGTAGTCATTAATGCTATTCACCAACTATTTTCAGCTCTCTCCCTGTTTTGTAGGCTCATGGTAGGGCTGTGCTTCCTAGACACTTTGGGGTTAAGTAGGGCCATGTAGCTATTTATGGCCAATTAGTTGTGAGCAAATGTAATTCACTTCAATGACAGAGCATCTACTTATTGGTCCAAAGCCCTCCAGAGCTCTGTTTCCCTCTGGCAAGGCAATCAGGCACCTCTAACTTGGCTGGGTGCCCCATGAGCCCAGGTATCTGAGGGATGAGCAAAGCCCTCTGACCAACGCTTGATGAGTGAAAAGTATGTCCTGTGTTTTAAGCCACAGAGATTTACAGGTTTCTTGTTACAGTAACATGAACTAGCTTTATCCCGACTGGCAAAAGAAAAATAAATAAATAGTGAAGTAACAACACCTGTAACATAAAAAAGATCAATAGCCAAGATATCCAGTTTGGGGCAAATCATTAAGAGCAATATTCCTTGAAGGAATTTCCAAGTTTAGGATAAAAGCCTGAGAGATTCTACAATGTTCCCCGTCATTTTTAATAATATGATCTGACTGTTGATTCTTTTAAACACTATTTTTAGTCTATTACTCAACTGAAAGCAAAAGATTTCAATAATGGAAAACCTCTGGGAACAAAAGATTTGAAAAGAAAAACATGCTTTTTGTGTTTTATTTTAAAATGGGAAAATCTAACCTAAAATATGTAGACTTATTTTTCTGTTAAAAAATCCAACAACTTATATATTTACAACATATTCAACACATGTAGATTCCAATATATATTTATTCCATTTGATGTACCTAACACTCCACAGAACTACACATACGAATGAAAAAGACTTCTAGATAGACTTTTATATGTTCAGGAAGAAGCAAGTATATATAAAACATACCCTCTTCGGAAAGAATTTATCAAAATTAATAAGCATGCAAATGATATAGGTTCTAACTGAAGAACTTCAGAAAGAAAGAAACATGAGTGTCGAATGAGAGACATTAAAATTATAGTATTTCTTTGAAATTTTTGAAGCACTAAGAAAATGAACAAATTTGTCAGCTCAACTTCAGTGCAGGCAGAAATGAATGAAAATCTGTCAGCCTGAATTGCCACTGTAAGAAAACGTGGGAGAAAAGGCTTTCTGTGGCTTGGTTTGTCATTATTGATGGGCAAATCCCAAATCATAAAACAGCTCGTATTCATCCGTTATCCTGCACTCTTATTTCACAGGTGGCAGTCCTGGCTTTATAACAAAGACGTTGTTGTGGCAGAAAATGTGAATGCAATGCTTCGTCCCACTAAGTCATCCAAAGTAGGACTGGAATATACAATATATGAAAGTGAATTAAATATTCACTTTATCCAGACTGCACTGGGTCTCTAACCAAAGAGAACTTCAATCTCCAGAAACAACTTGTTTTGCAATGTTCAATACTGGTTTCTCCAAAGTCTGCTGGAATGGCTACAAAGTTTAGGGCCCTATTTTTTTCTTAGGGACTACAAAGAAAAATCCTTTAGGCTTTTGGTCAGTGGAAGAATTAGCTATCCTTAAATTTAAAATGGAAATCACCCAAATATTTATCAGCAGGTAAATGGATAAACAAATGCGGTCTATCCAAATAATGGAATACTAATCAGCAATAAAAAGAAATGAGCAAAGGATACACTCAACAAGATAAATCTCAAAAGCACTACACTAAATAAAGCCAAAGTCAAAAGACTATAATGCATAATTCCATTTGTATAAAATGCTTTTTTTAAAAAAAGGCAGAACTAGAGTGATAAAAAGCAGCTCAGTGGATGACAAGGGCCAAGGAGGGAGTGGAGATTGATCACAAAGGAGCAGAAAGGAATTTAGAGGGAAAATAGAAATCTTCTATGATTGTAGCAGTAGTTACACAACTGTACATATTTTTCAAAAAAAAAAAACTCTTTAATTTGAACAGTTAAAAATCAGTGAATTTTACTATATGCAAATTATACCCCAATAAAACTAATTTTTTAACGAGAGCCCACAAGACAATGGAAAATGAAAAATATCTTCATAATGCTTGAAGAAAAAATGATTAAGTGGTGGAATTTTCAATATATTGTCCTCCCAGAATTCACATTGGGGAAATTTGATCCCCAATGTGGCAGTGTTGAGAGCTGTTTGAGTCATGGGAATGGATTCATCACGAATGGATTAATGCTCTCCCTGGGGGGTGGGAGTAGTGAGTGAGTTGTTGCTCTATTAGTTCTCATGGGAGCTGGTTGTTTAAAAGACCCTGGCACCTCCCTCTCGCTCTCTTGCTTCCTCTCACCATGTGACCTGCTTATACCCGCTGGCTGCTTGCTAATTTCTACCATGAGTAAGAACAGCCTGATGCCCGTGCCAGATGCAGCTGTCCCAGAATCGTAAACCAAATAAACCTCTTCTTCATAAATTACCCAGTCTCAGGTATTCTGTTATAGCAACACAAAATGGACTAACACAGTTGTCCAACACTGTTGATTCTTCTGATGATTCTTATGGGCTGAACTGTGTCCCCCTAAAATTCATATGTTGAAGCCCTAAACCCCAGAATCTCAGAATGTGACTGTATTTGGAGAAAGGGCCTATAAAGAGGTGATCAAGTTAAAATGAGGTCATTTTTTAGTAGGACCAAAATGACTCATCCTTTAAAAAGGAGGAAATTTGGATGCTCAAAAGACACCAGGAACATGCATGCATGGAAAAAAGGCCATGTGAGAACACAGCAGTAAGGTGGCCAGGGAGGCCTCAGAAGAAAACCAATCCTGCCAACACCTTGATCTCGGACTTCTAGGCTCCAGAGCTGTGAGAAAATAAATTTTTGTTGTTTAAGACACTCAGTCTATGATATCCTGTTATGGCAGATCTAGCAAACTAACAATTTTCATGTCAGTATTGACCTTTTATTTTAATACAGAGAAGAAGTATGTAAATAAAAAGGAAAATCCCACATTGTCATAGTAAAGGAATAACTGATCCTCTGATAACTAGAATGAGCATTTTGTATTAACACATTTCATTCTGCAAACACTTAACCATGCAACAAGTATTTTAAATGGCTTTTAGATTTTACATACCTATAGCCTTTCATGAATAAAATGATTCAGACAATCATGTTACCTCGTGTTTCAACTGCACTGATACATTTTCTGAGAATTGTGAATCCCATCTTATCCAACTGTGCACCTATAAGAAATACCATTCGTTATAAAATATTAAGGGCACAGTTACTTATCACTTTTCTCTTCCTTACAAAGATAGGAAAAAAAATTACTGAAATCTAATCTTAATTTCACTACTTTAAAAAAATTAAATGCCCCGTATTCCCTATATAAATGATATAAATAGGAATTTTACATATTTAGAAGAACACTTGGCTGGAGTATCAGGACATCTATTACCAATAACTAACAATAGATATAACTTACTTTAAAGTAAAAAAGAAAGTGATACAAATCTCTAAGGAAAACTATCTAGAAACAGTCAAGACATATTTTGCCAAAAATTCCAACAGCAGGTCAGTTAAAGAAAACTATTCTTGCATATATGAATGAAGGTTCTTAAATTACTTAAGAATCTGAGAACATAAACTTTTCTTAAACCTAGAAGGGAAAGTTTGAAGAAAAGCTTTTTAAAAAAATATTTGGGCAATAACCTTGAATTAAAATTTTGATATTTTACACCATGCTCCAAACTTTTAAAATAATATTTTATTATTTTCATAATGAACTCAAAACAGATGATTCATGTGGCAGAACAGACTATTTTTAAAATATAATTTTATGCCTTTTCTCATATAGATACTGGACTATGATTAGGCTAGCATATTTGTATATTCTGATGAAAGACAATTCTTGTTCTGAAAATTAAATCAAGAAAAGCAGTACCCTTAGCCACTGCATGTAGAACCCAGGGCACAGTAACACTAACCCTTGGCTCTCAGAGGGATTACATGAACAATCCATGAATGTAAACTTGGTACGTAATCCATAATGCTAAGCTTGTGGAGAATTTTGAGAAAAGCAGGTTTACTGTTTAAGAATTCACAAACTTTTATAAAATACAAGTATTTTTTTCTGCTTAGCAAAACTATGTTTCCCAAAAAAGTTTTAACCTCCCTATAACAAAAAAAGAAAGAGGGGAAAAAAGAGGGAAGGAGGGAGACAAAGGAGAGAAGGAGACAGGAGAAGGGAGAGGGAATGAGAAGGTGCTTCCGTGGATCCACCCTTCCATGGCTCCACCCTTCCATGGCTCGCTGTCATTTTCCAGTGCCAAGCTACATGAGATGTCTTTATTCAAGCACTGGCTCAAGTCATCATGATTATTTTTAAATCATACGTTACATAACATAGTGTTTTCAAACTGTGGACATTTGACAAATGTCTCCAAATATATCAAAAGTTAATTCATAAAGAACCCAGCAAATCTGATTACATTTTTGCTCATCTTAGTAAAAATTAAGAGCACAGAGCTAGGCAGTACTTCATTTTCCTCTAGTACATAGAATGCACGTGAAGATCATTGTCCTAGAATATTTGAGTATGCTTAGTTGTTACTCGTTGCTATGTTCCAAGGTACCATTGTACTACTTGTACAGCCCATACTTAGAGACTAGAAGGATGAAAGATATGAAGGGTGGGGGTGAGGGGGGTTAAGAATGGGGTCCTGGTAAACAGCTCCTACCCACAGGAGCTTACAACTTAGGAAGTTGAAGGCTGCATACCTGAAACTCTTAAATGATTATTTATGGCTGTGAATAAATATCAAAGTGAATTGTAGAGAAAGCATTTTAGGTCTTGCAGGGAAAGAGAAAAACTCATAGAAAAGTTCACAGATCGGAAAGATCAATGAGGGTTATAGCAGTCCAAGAAACTCTGAGGAGGTCCCCAGTGGATGAGACAGAATACAGAGGGCTAGCTTGGAGAAGGTGCAGAGAGTGAGCCCCAGCAACAGTTTGACATCAGCAATGGACACAAAGTAGCTCATGAAAATGGATGATGAACAGTCATTTTTATAAATAGGCACTTACTTCCTTCTGGTCTTGGAATGATGGCTCTATTAAAACTATGGAACAGCTAGTGAAAGAGAGAAAAGGGAAAAAAAATATTTTTAACAAATCAATACAAAGTATTCAAGTAGGCACACTTAGGACCATGCAAATAATACATTTTCATAAACATGATATTGCTTAATGTGGTATAAGAAGAAATATATTTGGTCTTTATCTCTGCTTCCTGGCACAGAGCTCCTAAGCCCTTGGAATTTCCTGAGTCATAGGAATGTCTTTTGCTATTCATAAGGAGTCTCTTTTGATCACACCAGAGTGTAGGATCATGAGGTCACTTAGAATAGGGCCCCTAGACAGCCTCTTAGAGGGTTAGGACTTTCAGCCTCACCAGGAAAATGTTTGGGGACAGAGCTTGAAATCAAGCTTTATAAAAACTCTTAAACAATGAGATTTCATGAGCTGCCAAGGTGGTGAACACATCGAGGTACCAAGAGTGAGGTGCCCACACAGAGGGATGGGAGCTCTACACGCCCACTCCCCTCACTTCACACCTTGCCCTGTACAGCTCTTCCACCTGGCTGTTCCTGAGTTGTATCTTTTATTTTATTTTATTTTATTTTATTTTTTTGTCGTTTTTTTGTGACCGGCACTCAGCCAGTGAGTGCACTGGTCATTCCTATATAGGATCCGAACCCGCGGCGGGAGCATCGCCGCACTCCCAGCGCAGCACGCTACCGAGTGCGCCACGGGCTCGGCCCCTGAGTTATATCTTTTATCATACACCCGTAAAGGATTTCCCTGAGTTCTGTGACCAAGTTATCAAACCCAAGGAAGGGATCGTGGGAAGCCCCAACTTATAGCCAGTCAGGCAGACGTACAGGAGGTCTGGATTTGCAAATGGCATCTCAGGTGGTGGCATTCTTGTATGACTGAGCTCTTAACTTGTGGGCTCTCATGCTAAATCCAGGTAGATAGTGTCAAAATTGAGTTAAATCATAGGATATCCAGCTGGTGTCCAAGGAATGGTCAGTTTAAGAAAAAAGCCACACATCTGGTGTCAGAAATATCTGCGTGAGAACACAGAGAAACACTGTTGTGTTTTCTCAGCTAATTACATATTATCATGTACTTACACGCAAAGATAAGTAACAAAACAGGACATTGCTGCATCATGTTTTCCTCACTGAGGTATGCCAAACTAGCAAATATAAGATGAAGGGGCCATGGTCTTTCAGGAACTTATTAAAAGTTTATGTAAATTTAACATGCTCAGCCTCCCAGCTATAGGACACCAAAGAAAATGCTGCATTGTAACCAATCAGGTGAAGTTCATTTTTTCACCACTATTTCTAAAATCTGGTATTTACTTAAGAGATAATCCTGCCCATAATTTAAATAACTATATCTGAAATAGCAAGGTGATAATTCTGGCCAGCCACAAAGAATTCTAATGCTGGCCCATTGTTTGCAAAGCATATGGCACGTGCAAAAAATAGCTGGTACGTTAAGTGTCCCCATATAAACACATAGCTGAATACTGTCTGAAGATTTGCCTTTGACTGTTTATCTCTGAGTTAATCACTTGGCTCTTTGCTCTAAAGGAGGGATTATACGTCTTCAAGGTTACATTGCCACTGGCAACAGACTTATTTCTCAATGACTTAGTCATGTGATCTTTCTGCTATGCAAACTCAATTTCCAAAGTACTTATTGAATCTCTAGGGAGAGATTCTAGTTAGTGCACTGCCTTTACTAAACAGGATTAGTATAACCTGTTTTGGGTCTCAGTAACCAACAACACTGTAAATACTTGACTCCCAGGTAGAAATTTCAAGGACAAATTGAGAATAAATAGAAATAAAACTACACAGGCTAACTGCAGCTCAAATATGGTATTTGACATACAAATGTGATTATTGCTTTTTTTGCAAGGGTGATCTATTCCCCTATGCAGCATCAATTTTTTAAATATATTCATTTGGGTTTTCATTTTTCAAATACCACATCAAGATTGCCACACGCACTGCTGACCAGCTTCCTCACCCCCACTTCCCACACTCTCACCAATGTGCTCTCTGTGACCATGAGATAACATTATCTTTCACTCATTACAAAAGCTCTATTCTGCAACCTCTCTTTCTACTGTGTATAACACCTCTTCCACTTTTCAAACCACATTCTTTACCTTTTTCTAAACCTTGTTGAAATGGCAAACATTTTCCGGATAAGTCCTCTTGGTACCTCCATTGGGAGTTTATTTAGTCATAAAATCCTAAGCAGAATTTATTTAAATCGGTTCTACGGTGTTTTCTATACTCATCCACAGTAAATCTTCAATTCAATATATGATCTTCCAAATTCTCAACTCCCAAAGGCCACTCCTCCACCAAAATGAAAGTAGTGCTTAAATAAAGTAACAAACAGACTGAATTCTGGTGCTCCTAGCTCTATATCACTACCTTTAATTTATTCCTCAAAGCAATATGAGTACAGAGGCTTATTCACTGAGATGACATAATACTGCATACTGTAAGCCATTAGACTAAACCATAAGTTGTTAAATCAAGCAAAATAATTACGGCAGTCACTTATAACATTGCCTCCAGTGCCTCATATTTACTGTTCCATCTTCACTGGAATCAAAACACAATGCAAGCACTTATGATATTCATCACCCAAAGTACTGTCAGGTAGGAAAGAAGAAACTGAGAATTTAGATGACTTCCTCAAGCAAAGCTAATCAGAATGGCAAAATCAAGTGAAATCAGGAATGAAAACTAATGATATACAGTCGTATGTGTACTGCTGTTACCCCAAGCCAAATTACTAGAATGTTGAATGCTTCCAAGTTGAATTCAAATACCAGTTTCAGTGGGGAACTTTTCTCAAGTACTATAAAACAAAAACGACATAAAAATAAGTACAAGTCAACTCTAAAGAATCTGAAATAAAGTTCAACCATTGATTATTCTTACAGCTTCTTTTCCACCCAGAGCTTCCAACCACTGTTTCCTTTCCTCTTCAGAAAACGCCTGCATGGTCAAGGAAATACCAGGCCTGAAAGACACCAGTAACAGATCAGGTTACCTCTTGGACACTAAAAGAAATCCTCCTTTCTTATTTCCTAAGGTTTTATTGTGATAATTAGGTTTGTTTTTTGTCTTTTGGGTTTTTTTTTAATTTTTAACTATGGTAAAATACATATAACATAAAACTTACCATCTTAATCATTTATACAGCATTAAATACATTCACACTGTTGTACAATCATCATCACTATCCATCTCCGAAACTTTTTTTCATCTTGTGAAACTAAAGCTCTGTACCCATTAAACAATAACTCCCCATCGCTCCTCTCCCACCCCTGGCAACCACCATTCTACTTTCTGTTGCTATGAATTTGACTATTCTGTGCAAGTAAAATCATACAGTATTTGTCTTTTTTGTAACTGGCTTATTTCACTTAGTATAATCCATGCTGGAGCATGTGTCAGAATTTCCTTCCTTTTTAAGGCTGAATAATATTCCATTGCGTGTATATACCACATTTCTTTTATCCACCCATACATCCATGGACATGGGTTGCTTCTGCCTTTTGGCTACTGTGAATAATGCTACTATGAACATGTGTGTACAAGTATCTGTTTGAGTCCCTGCTTTCAATTCTTTTGGGTATATACCCAGAAATGGAATTGCTGGATCATATGGTATATACAGATGGATACACAGATGGCAAAAAAGCATAAGAAAATATGCTCCCCATATGTCAGAGAAATGCAAATTAAAATAACGAGATACCACAACATACCTATTAGAATGGTCAAAATCCAAAACACTGACAATACCAAATGTTGATGAGAATGTAGAGAAACAGTAAGTCTTATTCATTGCTAGTGGGAATGAAAAATGGTACAGACACTTTGGAAGACATCTTGGCCATTTCTTACAAAAGAAAACACACCCTTACCACATGACCCAGTAATCACATTCCTTGGTATTTACCCAAAGGAGTTGAAAACTCATGTCCACATAGAAACCTGCTCATCAATGTTTATAGTGGCTTTATTCATAACTGCCAAAACTTCGAAGCAACCAAGATGTCCCTCAGTAGGTAAATGGATTAATACACTGTGATACATCCACACAATGGACTATTATTCAGTGCCAGAAAGAAATAATTCAGAGTCATCCCCTAAGCTGAGAAGGCACTTAGGAGACAAAAAGCACACTTTGGATGAGCTAAGATCGGCCTCGTCACTGGTCCTATAAACCAGCTGGAGAGTGGCACAACAGAAAGCTGGAGGCACAGACCAGGGTCCAGACACACAAGGCCTTTTTCACCGTGCTAAGTACGAGGCTTATCCTAAGTGTCAGTGAAGGTTTTTAGTTGGGGAATAACATGATCAAATTAAAACTGTACATGAACACTCTAGCTGCTGAATGGAGAGTGGACTGAAGATAGGCAAGAACGTCTGCAAAGAGATGTTAGAATACTGGAAGGATACAAAAGAACAGCAAACTGAAGGAGAAAAAATGAATGGGCTTGAGAAATATTCCAGAAGTGCTTCTACATGCTATGGGTGAGAAAATGAGTAAGAAAACTGTCACCCCAAGAATGAAGAATAAAAAACAGATCAATTACAACACAGCATTGATAACTAGTAAAGGGATTCAGTGAAGGCCAAAAACAATTGTAGCAAATAAGGACTTGATATACTTTTACTCACAAAATCAGACAATGAGCCTAAACGATCCTTGTACTCTAGTCTCTCTTTGTTTTCCCCTAAGGTTTTTCACTGATGTTCCTATTTGAGGGGTAATGATACTACTTACAGGTAAATAGTTGGATATTCTTAACCAAGTTACACACAGAGCAGCAGATAGAGATGTTGGATAGGAGGGAGAATGATTGATTCTGGTAACTTAGAACACAATGAAATAAGTGGTAAATATGAACGGTTTAAAGAAAAAAGCAATTGTCAGGGTTCAGATCACATAGCCGGATAAAAATCACATCTAGATAAAAATCCAATGTGGCATAAAAACTAGTCTTATTACATGCCTTGCTTCTAAGCTCAGTGAGTCAAACTTAAGCCACCTAGCCCTTTACCGAATACAGCAGAGAACAAACTTGTTGAAAGATTAAGTAGAATAGATACAAGGAAAAAATTCTATTTGTTTACATTTTCGCAAATAATATCATGGTAACTTTAAAAATTCCACTACTGAGATTTAATTCATCATACCACGCATTCTTCAGGACACGTCACACTTGCAACACATTACTTTAAAATTAAAAGGATGGACCACTTCCGTGTGTGTGTGTGTGTGTGTGTGTGTGTATTCTTGGAGTGACAGTTTTCTTACATATAGCATGTGTGGGTATGTATACATACACACACACACACACACACACACACACACACACACACACACACGTATATATTATATAAAGGCTGGGTTCCCATCCTATCACAAAGACTGCTCATATTCATCCTCTATTTACTGAGCCCCTACCTCTACAACATTAGAGTGGGAAAAATAAAATGCAGGGCACTAAAACATGCTTCAACCATTTTAACTTTCTTGAGTTTCTTTTTTTAGCAATTGCTAGGAAATCATTAAACAAAAATGAGACTTTAGGAAACATTGGATACATTTCAAACTGCAGTATTAATAGCATATCACTATTAAACTAAACTATATAAATTCTGCAGTTTTTGAAACAAACAACAGACATGTTTTATTAAAAAAATTTAATGGATGATATGGTTTGAATGTGTCTACCAAAGGTCTATGTATTAGAAACAATCCCTATTGTGACAGTGTTAAGAGTGTGGAAGACAGTTTTACGGTAATTGAAAGGTGGGTCCTTGATTAGATTGGGAGAACTATGCCCTTCTAAATGGATTGATCCATTCATGGAGTAAGGGGCATGCTTCTGATGCCTTTAAAAAAGGAACAAGTAAGGAGGTTACTCTCTCTCTGCTCAAGCCATCTTCCATGTGATAGATACCCTGCATCACTGTGCAGAGTCACCACCAACAAGGCCCTCACCACATGTGTTCCCTGGACTTTGGACTTCCCAGCCTCCAAAACTGTAAGAAACAAATTCTATTTCTTTATAAATTACCCAGTATCAGGTATTTTGTTGTAAGCAACAGAAACTGACTAATACAGTGAATATATAGGACAACACGGCAAAAATAAGAATAGTAAAGAACAGAAAATTTTACAACAATGTACTGGAGTACTCACATTCAAAGAAAGAGGCAGTAATTACATCTTCATGTTATAGAAAAATTAAAGTAATAACATTAGTGACTCCTCCATTGGAGCTATAATTAGAACTGAGAAAGTTATAATCTGGGGTTCTTGGAGACAATATTGTTGCAATGCATTATAGTGGTTCAGCTGAGAACATAGACATTCTCTTGTTTATCTCATAATTCATTTCCAAACTATAACCTGAGTACCTACTATGTACCAAAAACTTTGACGTGCTCTGAATAATTCACCATACACAGTGAGTCAAAACCAATTCTTGGGGAATACAGAGGCAACAGTATAATCTTCATGATCAAAAAAAATAAACCAGGTAAAAGAGCGCAAACTGCCAGAATAGTCTTTATTTAAAACCATCATTATTATCTGTAGATCATAAGGTTGGGAATTGAAATCTAAAGAAACACTTACGTTAAACAAGTTCTTGTTCTTAAACCACCATCTCAATCTCTTTTCATTCACTAATTTAAAAAACATACCTACTATTAATAAGCATCAGGCACCACCTTAGGCCCAAGCTTGGGAAGCAGTCCAGGGAGCTATTGTCTGTTTTCTACATTTTATCCCATATCTACTAATTCTCTTTTAATTGCATTTTTATAGTTCTATCAAAGTATGTGGAAGACACGTTTTCCTTGTGTTTTACCTGACAGATTATTCAGCTTGTAAATTCAGAAAATATAAAAAAAGATAAGTAGAAAAAAACATTCACAAGACAAGTAGGATGGAGGAGTTGTTAAGTAAAAAAACTAAGCAGCAGCTACCAAACCTTATAATGGTAACAATCAGGAATACTGTAATGTTTTTCTAAGAGGAATATTTAAGAGGAAAGGGAAAAAACTAAACCAACATGTTACTAAAAAACCTGCCCTAAATTTTATTATGAGTAGGGGAAAGTGCCAAAACCAAACAAAAGACTTTTAAAGGTTACGGAAGTGTAGCAGTTATACTCAGTTTCTCATAAGGGTTCCTGGGGGAAAAAATATAAGGTACAAATCTATGAATCATCTATTTTTCCAGAGATGACAAAAGTATGTAGCCTGATTTTACTCAAGGTGAAGTCTTTATAATAACGTCATTCTTCTGTCTACCTAAAAAGCGTTTCAAATGGAGCAAGTGAGCAATGATACAGTCAGAAGTAGGATTATACATTCCAATAACAGTGAATTCAATCAATCAATAATTAGAGAACTGCTGCTTCTGCTTAGAATGTAGAAAATTATGAGAACACCATTCCCACCTTAACACCAAGAACAAGACGGAGAACTTACAAAATCACAGTTTTTAAAAAACTCATCTAAGAGCTGAAGATGCAAAAAACCTAATGAACCAAAATCTAGAAAGCCACAAACCCCTCCTTGGAGAGAAGATAAATTCACACACAAAGATATACACACATACACAAAAAATGGCTGCTTTCATCCTTAGTGGAGCAGCAAGATAAAGAGGAATCCATCAGAGACAGAGAAAACAGTGGAATTTAAACAAAATTTTAAAGGTAGAGTACAGGCTGGTGTGATGGTTTCAAATTACTAGGAGACCTACGCACAAAGAGAGTCTGAACCTACCTTCCAACTCCCATGAAGTTCCACAGGACTTCATAAGTGCTCATGAGAAAGTCTGAGAGCAGGACTGAAAGAGACCACGCCTAAGTTGTGTGTTCTAAGTATGAGGCGCAAAGCAGAACTGAGAAAACCTCCCGGTACCCCATGCCATCTCTGAGTAGGACACAGAGGCCTCTTGTGGATGGTGTAGGAGCAGGAGAGCTGAGACAGATGGTCCCACAGGCACAGACATGTAGGGCATGCTGAAGATGGAGGACGGGACAGGAGAGCTGAAACAAACCTTCCAGAGAAGGTTCTGATGGCGTCCTCGAACCCCATGAAGCCTGTGAAAAACTGAATCTAACTAAGACAGCAACAATGCCAAATCTCAGCTCCGCTACAAATTCAGCCCTACGCATTAAGCGAGCTGACAGAAGAACAGGTATGACCTTTCCCAGGCATAAATATCACTTCCTTTAGTCTCTATTGTTCTCACACACACAATACCTGGCATTCAATCAATAGATTATGAGACATGCAAAGCAGCAAGAAAATGTAACCCAGGATCAAGAAAAGTTGCAGTCAAGAAAACCAGACAAAGAAATAGTGAAGACATTAGAAAAAAGTAAGCAAGAAAACTAAAAACAACTATAAGTATGTTAAAGGATCTAGGGCAAAAGGAGGTTAACATGCATAAATTGGTGGGGATTTTCAGTGCAAAGATGGAAATTATTAAAAGGAGGCAAATGTATATACCAAAAATGGAAAATAAAATAAGAGTGAAGAATTCTTTGAAAAGGTTTAACACAGCAGAGGAAAGATTCAGTGAATGTGAAGATGGATCAACGGAAGTGTTCCAAACTGAGACACAAATGCAAACCAGGTGGGCCAAGTGGAACAGAGAATCTGAAACCTCCAGGGCAATATCAAATGGTCTAACACAAGGTAATTAGAGTCCCAGAAAATGCAGAAAGAAAACTGGGAAGAAGAAATATATGAAGAGGTATTTGCTAAGATTTTCTAAAAGTGATAAGAATATCAACCCACCTATCCAAGAACCTCAGTGGACCCTAAGCAGGACAAAACAAAGAAAACCGTAAAAATCACAAAAGGAAAATCTTGAAAGCAGCAAGAGAAAGAAGCCATATAGGGCAACAAATATAAGAAAGATGAATGATTTATCATCAGAAAACAAATAGAGGCCTGAAGACTATAGAATGACTTCTTTGAAGTACAGGGGGGAAATCTATCAATCTAGAAATCTATATCCATCACAAATGAAAGCAAAATAAAGACATTTTCAGAGAGACAAAATATGAAAAATTTTTTTTCCAGCAGACCAGCATTACAAGAAATGCTCAAATTAAGTTGGCTTAAGGAACTTAAGAGAATGGTGTAAGACAGAAACCCAGTGCTGCAGAAAAGAGTGAAGAAAACTAGAAAGGGTAAATAAACATGTTGGTGGAAAATAATTACAAATTACACACATGTATGTATATACACATATGTAAAAAAAATTCATTTAAAAGAACACTGATTATTGATTTCATAAAGTAAAAGTAGTAACGTATATTGCTTCATAGTGTATATAGTTCATATGCTATGTAGTTCATGGTTTCATAATGTATATAGAATTAACATATAAGGCACAGAGGGCAAAAGAATGGTAATTAGAAGGTCACTGTTCTGTGGTTCTTGTACTGTTTATGAAGAAGTGGATACTATGATAATTTTAAAATGCATGTTATCTCCTGAGATAACAGAAGCCTAGAAAAATACACACACAAAAAATAACTAAAAATCAACACAGGAGATAAAACAGAATACTAAAAAATACTCAATTCACCAAAATAAAGGTAACAAGGAAGAAAGGAGCAAAAAGAACAAATAGAAAAGAAAATCAAGATAGGAGGCTTAAACCCACACATATCAAAAATTACTTTATATATAAATTAAATAAAACCCTGATTAAAAAGCAAAGACTAACAGATTTTTTTTAAGTAGGACTCAATTACATGTTGTTTATTTTTTAAAAAGTTTAAACGTGAACACACAAACAGGTAATAGGAAAAGGATAATAAAAAGGTACTATGTGAACACAGTATAAGAAAGCTGGTGTGGCTCTATTAATACAGAGAAGGCAGCTATCAGGATAACTATTAGCAGAAACAGAGAGACATTTCATAATGATAAAAAGGGTCGTTTTATTAAGAAATCATCAGATGCACACACATAAAAGAAAAAGATCTTTTTAATATTTAATACCTGCACATGAAACAAAAATTGACACTATTAAAGGGAAATAGACAAGTCCTAGTCATAGAGATTTTAACATATCTATTTCAGTAACAGTATCAAAAAAGTCAATATAGACTATGTGAGCAACACTATCAACCAACCTGACCTAATTGACACTTGGAGAAAACGACACTCAACAGCAGCAAAAAAACTCATTGATCTCAAGTGCACATGAAACATTTACTTAAGTGAAACCACATCTGAGGCTGTTAAACAAGTCTAATACATTTCTAAGTATTAATAAAATACAGACTATGCTCTCTGACCAAAAGAGTACCAAAGTAGAAAAAACAATTATAAACAATTATAATTGTTTTAATTGTTAAGGTTAATATTAATAACCTTAATTAATAATATTGTTAATTGTTAATATTAATTAAGGTTATGTTTAACCTTAAAAACCTTGTTTATTAAGGTTTATACTTAATAAACCTTTAAGTATGACTTATCAAGAAGAAACAAAACAAAAATCTCCAATATAAAGCATAAAAGAGGTATCACTACAGATACTACAGATATGAAAAGAACAAGTAGATATTATGAAGAATTGTGTGCCAAAGGCAACAACTTAATGTAAATAAACTCTTGAAAACCACAATTTAACGTAAGACTAGAAAATCTGAATACCCTTATACCCACAAAATAAATTGAATCTGTAATTTTTAAACTCTCCACAAAGAAAACTCCAGACCAAGGTGAATCACCTCAAGCACTTAAAAAAGAAATAATACCAACATTACCCAAACAGATTCAGAAAAAGAAAAGGGAAAACTCCCCAACTCTTCCTGAAGCCATAATAACCCTTCTACCAAAATCAGACAAGGACATTTTTTTAAAAAGAACATAATACACAGTATCTCTCATAAACATACCTACAAAAATCCTTAACCAAATATTAGCAAAATGGATGTAACGATATATAAAAAGTTAGTACATCGTGACCAAGCAAATCTTTTATCAGGAATGTGAAGTTAGTGTTAAAATACAATGCAATTCACCACATTAACGGATTAAAGAAAAATATTTAATGATCATTTCAATAGACACTAAAACATTTTTCTTTTTCAAAACTCAAGCCTATTCATGATTAAAACTAGGGACAGTAATTTCCTCGACATGAAAAAAAGGCATCTACAAAAAATGTTCAGCTAATGTCACACTTTAGAGTGAAATAATGAATGCTTTTTCCCTAAGGCAAAATGCCCAATATCACCACTTCTACTCAACATTTTATTGGATGTCACAGGCAGTGTAAAAACGCAAGTAAAATAAATAAGAGTCATACAGATTGAAAAGAAAAAAATAAAGCTGTCTTTATTCACACATGATATCACTGTGTACATAAAGAAAATCCTAAAGAAACTGGCAGAACTAACAGAACTAATAAGTGAATGTTGTAGGATACAAAAATCAACTACATTTCTGTACACTCAAAATGGCCAGTTGGAAAATAAAATGTAAAACAAGTATCTTAAAATTAACATCCAGAAACATAAAATACTTATGGAAGTTTAATAAAAAGGAGCCCATTACTAAGAAAAATTAGAGATTTAAGGGAATGAAAAGTCAATGCTCATGAATTGTAAGGCTCTATATTGATCATACTGACCTATGAGTTTTAGGGGTTTGTTATGTGTTTCTGTGTGGTTTTTTTAAAAGACATTAATTTTAAATTTACATGAAAATGGAAAGGATCTACAATAGCCAAAATAACTTTTACATGAACAGGGAAGTTATATTACCTTCAGCTACAGTAATTGTGATAATGTGGAACTGGCAAAAGGATAAACAAAGAAATGGAACAGAACAGAGAATCTAGAAACAGATCTACACATATACAGTTAAACGATTTTTTACAATGGTGCCAAAACAATTAAATGAGGGGAAAGTATCAACAAATGGTGCTAGAAATACTGGTTATCTATATGGGAAAAAATAAGTAAACCTCAACCCCCATACCTCACACAGTACAGCCCCCAAAAATCTTCACAAACCATAGACTAATTATAAAGCTTTCATAAGAGAAGGTGGAAAATTCTTTTCACAACTCTAGGGTAGAAAAAAATTTCCCAGAGCTAAAAGCTCTACCGATAAAATTTTCAAAACTTGATAATTTCAACTTCATCAAAATTAAAATGTTGTTTTCACCAAAAGACACCATTAAGAAAATAAATAGGCAAGCCACAGATCAGAGAAAATAATCACAATTAATATATCTGATGAAGGATTTGTATCCAGAATACTTAAAAGAATTTCTAAAATTCAACAACAGAAAGAGCAACGCAATTTTTCAAAGCAGCAAAAGAGTTTAACAGACCTGTCACAATAGAAGAAATATAAAAGGCCAATAAGCACATAAAAAAAGTGTTCAATGTCTTTAATCATAATTGGCTAAGATGAAAAAGATTAACAAAATCAAAGGTCATAAGGAAGTGGAGCAACTGGAACTCTCATACGCTGCTGGTAGGAGGGTAAAACTACTTTGAAAAATTCAATTTCCTAAAAAGTCAAACATGTATATACCATAAACCCAGCAATCCCATTCAAAGGTATTTATCCAAGACAGATGAAAAGATGTATCCACAAAAACCCTTGTACAAAATTGTTCATTCCAGCTTTATTCACAAAAGCTAAAAATTTTTCTATGATCCACACTCCAATGTCCTTTAGCACACATTTTAAAATTAAATCCATATTAATGTCGATTCAGATTCCCATTTAAATATCAGAACCAATATAAAATGTGGTTTTCAATATATCACTATCAATGATACCATCTTTAGGGTAAAATCTTACACTCTATGAAAAACACAGAAGCCTTTATATAAGAAATGCTGTTTCTAATTCTAACCATTCCATGTTCTACCAATTCCATTTAAATTCTTTAAAAATAATTTCTGTACCTATTCTCTCTCCAGTGGAATCTGAGTAGAAGTCTTGAATGACTCACCATCTTTAAGACGATAAAGCCACACAGAGTCCTTTCCATTTGGCTTTACGGTAGCCCCCCCTTTTCTGCAGTTTCATTTTCTGTGGTTTCAGTCACCCATTGTCAACTGAGGTCCAAAAACAGGTGAGTACAGTAAGATATTTTTAGCGAGAGACTACATGCACATAACTTTGTGGCTGGCTACTGTTAATCTCTTATTGTGCCTAATTATAAAGTAAACTTTATCACAGGTATGTACATAAAGAAAAAAAATAGTACATACAGCATTTGGTACTCTCCAAAGTTTCAGGCATCCACTGGGGGTCTTGGAACATATCTCCCGCAGTAAGGGGGGACTACTGAAGTCCATCGCCTATACTATAACCAAATTGAGCCACATATACTTTAATTGAAATATATACCTCATAGATATATTTATGTAAAAGAAAGCAGTTTAGTACCATTCAATTCAACAAGCATTTGTTGTCTTATCAAATGCTTTAAAAGCGGGACTTCTCAACAATAGTACTATTACCATTTTGGACTAGATGATACTTTGTTGTGGGGACTGTCCTGTGCACTGGAGGATGTTAGCAGCATAGCTGGCCTCTACCCACTAGATGTCAGTAGCCACTGCCTGCCCTCTGCCAACCACAACTCCTCCCTCAACACACACGTGCACACACAGACACACAGTTATGACAATCAAAATGTCTCCATATATTGCCAAATGTCCCCTGGGAGCAAAATAGCCCACGGTTAAGAACCTCTGATTTCAAGGACTATTGCAACATGTTTTCTCAAGACTTCCTATGATTTATTTTGCTTTGGGCCTCCCTTCCTCTGAGTTTCCAAACTATTAACTAATCCTCAAGAGTCAATTTAAAAATCACTTTCTATAGTAAGCTTTCCCAGCCAGCCTCACTCCCTAATGCTTCTCCACTCTCACAGCACCATGGACCTCTGAATTGTTATTTGTTTGTGAACCCTCCTGGTCTGTGAACTCCCTTAAGTTCAGGCCTACTCGTTTCTGGTTTACTCTTGCATTCTCGATGCCAAACACTCAATAATCATCTAGGTGCCTAGATGAGATGCACTAAAAAATACTTACAAATATTACTAAACTTAATGTGTTACATAAACATTATTATTCTGTCTATTTGCATGGGTATCTGGAAGCAACATACTCTTAATTCTTTTAAAGTGAGGAACAGTATAGTTCCACACACACAGATGCTAAATAAAGTCATCGGTATAAAATCACTCTAAACCTATGTTTCAGATACACAGGTGTTCTCCCCCTCTTGTCATCATAAAAATATAAATGGGTGAATTATAAAAGTAAGAAGCATCTTGCCATCCTTTCAAGAGTGATCTACTAGAACTAGGTAAAACCAAACCAAATACAATATTTGAAATGTCAGATTTATGAGAGCAAAATGGGAAGCATTTTCTTTAAGCAGTGCCTGAATGTGATGTGTGGGAGAACTTCACAGAATGGTACTTATTTATCAAGCAAATGTGTGTGGGGGGGGTCACAGCACAATGTGGCACGTGGCAAGAATGCCAGTGAAGCTAAAAGCACTTTATGTAACAAAATTGTTGGGGCGGGAAGAGGCTGATCTTTTCAGGGAAGAAAGCTACATCTCCTGACAGAGTAATCTTGCCATGGAGAAAACAATTATACAAATATTATTTTTCCAACCTAAAATGAGTGACATGTTCATTTCACAGCCCATAGTATTTGAAATGTGGCTGGCACGAAGCCGTGAACGTTTATAGTCATTTAAGACCCTTATTATAGTTATAGTACTTCTTTATTTGGAGCTGTGTTCCTTTTAAAACAAAAAAACTTTATTGAGATATAATTCACACCATAAAATTTACTCACTTAAACTGTACAATTCAAAAGCTTTTAATACATTCAGAGACTTGTGTAACCATTGCCAAAATCAATTTTAGAACGTTTTTATCACACCGGGAGGGAAGAAATTTTACCCATTAGTAGTCACTTCCCATTTCCCTACAAACCCCAGACCTAGGCAACCACTGATTTACTACCCTTCTATACAGATTTGCCTGTTCTGGACAATTAGCATAAATGGAATCATGTAATATGTGGTCTTTTATGACTGGTTTCTTTCACATAGCATGATGTTTTTATAGTTCTTCCTTTTTATTGCTAAATCGTTTTCCATTGTATGGATACACATTTATCCATTCATCAGTTGATAGACATTTGGGTTGTTTCTACTTTTTGACTATTATGAATAAATGCTCCTATGAATATTCATTTACAAGTTTTGGTGCAAACATTCATTTTCATTTCTCTTTAGTACATAGCTAGGAGCAGAAATTCTGGGTCAAATGGAACCGTTATGTTTAACTTTTTAAAGAACTGCCAAACTGCTTTCAAAGCAGCTACACCATTTTAAATTCCCACCCTCAATGCATGAGGGTTCCAATTTCTCCATGTCTTCGCTAACATTTGTTACTATCTGATTTTTTACTTATGGCCATCCTACTGAGTATGAAGTGGTATCACTCTACGGTTTTGATTTGCATTTTCCGAATGGATGATGATGTTAAGCATCTCTTCATGTGCTTATTAGCCACTTGCATCTTTTCTCTGGAGAAATGTCTAATTCAGATCTTTTGCTCATTTTTTAAAAAATTTTATTTGTCTCGCTGAGTTATGAGTTCTTTATATATCATGGAAACAAGTCCCTTATCAGACATATGATTTACAAATATTTTCTCCCATTCTGTAGGTTTTTCACTTTGATGATATTCTTAGCACATATGTTCTTAAATGCTCCTTTTAGCTAAGAAAATATTCGAAGTAACCTTTTAATGAATGGAGAGAGAAAAGAATGAAGCACACATCCATCTAACCACTGGTAATCAAAACAATAATGGCTGGTTAGACTCCACACACACCCCCCCCCCCCCGATTAGACAATTCTCCCCTTTGCTCTCAGTAAAAGATCCCATAAGTATCAGAGCAGCACATGGATGTCTGAGAGCAAAAGACAGCAATTTCCCAATCTTGGGATTTAAAAGCCTCCACTCTGAGTTATATCAACTCTGATCTGGCCATCTCTGGGCATCTCAAACGAGAGAAAAAAAGAACTCTGACACTGTTTAAAGCACCTTATTTTGAGTTTGTTACATGCAACCAAACCTGATATGAACTAATGCTTCAATTAAGTGAAAACTCTTGATTTACATTTACACAAATCAAACGCAAGCCCAGGCTCTATATTGAGTTTATTAAATATCACCTACAGTTACAATGCTACCTGACCACTCTTTCAAACCCAAAAATTAAAACAGCAAAAATGGATACTTGGAAAGAAGACAAAATATATTCATATTAAACATATGCAATCAACTGTGAAATTGCTATATTGTTATGGAAACAGACTGGATCAAGAAGCGGTTGGCACTCAGAGGGTTGGAGAGTCAGGTGTTTTTATTACACCAGAGGGCCCAGACAAGCTAACGCTTGGAAATCTGGACCCCGAGCTCAAGTCTCACAAGGTTTTTAAAAGTGGACTCTTCCAGGGTTTTTTATACATATATATATATTCCCCCCCCCCCTTTTCTCAGCATTCACAAGGTTAGCATATGTGGTCTGTGCAGATAAGCGAGCTCGGTTACAGAAGCCAAAAACAGAAGCAGTGATTAGCAGCCAGACTTGTGGAGCAAACAAATATAGTTTCAAGGACAAAATATTACTTCAAGGACAAAACAGGCTTATGAGAAAATTATTTTGGAATTTTTCCCAACATTTCCCCCTTTGATGCTCTCTCTAGACTTCTGAGTGAGCATCACCTTATTCAATATTGTTTTCGGGGTCTAAGAGACGTTTGAGGGAGGCACAGTCTGTTAAGGCTAGCAGACTACCGGCTGTTTTTCTTTTGACCAAAGTTTCTATGGTGGCATGAATGCTGTGCATTAACAAAGGGAGTAGACAGGGTAAGATCAGACAGATACCTAAAATGAACAGAACAGCTCCTATTATTGTTTTGAATCCTCCAAGCATATCAAACCAGTCACCAAAGACCCCCTTGAGATTTATTCCCGACCATTTTTGTACTGGAACATGAGCTAATTTTCTTCTTTGTGTGGCTATGTCAGTAACTGTTTTATGGTTGTCATCTATATGAAGGCAGCAGTCCGAAGAATTGAGTTTTCCACAAACTCTTCCTCCTTCCACTAGGAGGTAATCTAATGCCAGCCTATTTTGATAAATGGCTGCTCTCATTTGGGACTGTTGTTTGGCCAAGAGTTCCAGTGCTGAGGCAGTTCTATTGGTGATTAGTTCTAAAACCGCTTGTAATCTTATGATGCGGTTTAGCATATAGATGGAGGTTCTATAACCCCAACTACCATCCTGAGCCCAGGTGGCTGGTCCATAGTATTGTATTATTCATTGGGGAGGCCATTCATCCTCTCCCCACATTTGAGTTCCCCCTATGTCCCCTATGCCTGTTGTACTGATAGATCGTTTAGATCTTACATCATCATACAGAGGGACTCCTAACTGTGGGCCCCATTCCTGGGATAACAAGAAAAAACGTGGCAGAATAATTCTCAGAGTGCAACATCCATTCCACCCTTCCACCTTTCTCCCACAGATCCAGAAAAGTCCTGCAGGTGCCCCCCCAAACTTTGAGATCAGTTGAATTCAGATTTTTTCCAATACCAGTTAATTTTAGGAATTCCCTGGAAGGGCCAAGATCCTGCACAACTCTGCAACTGAGGGTATCTAGTACTTGGAATGCAGGAACAGTTGTGGGTCATTTTATTGGCTGTAAGTCGGACCCAATACTGGGTGGTGGTGTTAGACCACCAGGTATAGATTGCTTCATTTAAGGAGTATACCTGCTGGCACGGGGTTTCTCCAATCTTTTGGGTGAACCTTTGGCCCCTTCTGCTCAGGCAGTCTCATCCTACAACTTCTGAAGATAAAATCCAACTGGGGATGGGGGGACAGGTGCCTGTGGGGTAATAGTTTTATTCCATAGGAGAATTTGGAGAACCTCTAAACTCGACCCTTTCCATGGCCAAGTTTCACTCATGAAGGCTCCCCCACATAGCCAACAGTGCAATATGTTCAGGGTTTTAGCTATGTTTTCTGCCAATAACATAAACAGGTTCTCACCAACAATGGATAAGTCTAGGGTCTCTTCGAAGGAGGCCCTGAGTTGGGTGAGAAATCCCATCTCTTGATGGCCAGTTGGGGTGATCATGGGGACCTGAATGTTCGAGAGAGTAGGCTCAATCAGGACCTCTTGGGTCCTGCCTTGAGGGCCTATATGTACACAGGACCTCTTACCATTTGAGATGTTTATACATGGGTTGGGGTTTTCAGAGCAGAAATAAACTCCATCAGGCCCTCAAGTACCTTGGACCTTAGTCCCATTTGATAGGAGGCAGGGTTGCTTTTTCCTTCTTTCTCCCTTTTGTTTAAAGGCCCCAGACTTGAGGCCCTGGCATTTACATACAGGTACCCAGTTGTCTGGAAATATACCCATGCCTAAGAGATTGAAAAAGTCATGTGGTGGATCAGGTGAGGGATCCTTTCAACTTCAGTTCAGTAGAGCCTGTGTGAGAGGCTCCACGGACTAACACCAGGAGGTGGAAGTGTAACAGTCCCATGTTCTGGTATAAAGTTAAACAAGGAAATCTATTATTAATCGCAGAATAAAACTTAACACTCTTGACAGGCAGATAGAGTAAAGAAAGGGTTAATTTAACAGGCACATTGCCACCATGAGATGCCTAAGAAACATCCTGTTGACAGGAAATAAAAGAATGCTAGTAAGAGCTTTTCTATTCTATTCCAATCTTTTGGGGCAACTGCTGTCAGTCCTATGGCAAATAGCAAGGCAAGTAATATAACAAAAACTAAAGGCAAGGGGTGACATATGTTTATCATTTCATAAAAGTTTATCAGTGTACTTGCTATATTCTGCAGCGACAAAATCCTCAAGCTTTGGCCGTGCGTGGATTGGTCAGCTTCCAGTGTGACCAAAGCAGGGCTGTGATGGGTTTTGGAATGTCTCCAGAGCTGGATCTTGAACGGGTCAGAGGGATCAGCCTTCACAGACCATGAGTTGACGTCACCTAGGGAGGCTGCCTGTTTCACCTGCATATGGTGGATCCAGGGAGTGAGACCTGCCACCTTAACTGCAGTAGGGGTGGTTAATACAATTATGTGCAGCCCCATCCAGGTTGGCTTTAAAGGAGCCTTTTTCTAATCTTTTACCCACACTGTGTCACTGGGTGGAAACTGATGAGCCCAACTTCCTAAAGGGAAGGGAGCTCCTTCTAAAACTGTCTTGGTTATTTGCTTGAAAGTCCTAGCCAGTGACTGCAAGTACTGTGATATCTCTACCTCCCCAAGCTAGTGAGGGGCCCGCTGCATTCTAGCTATAAGCGGGGGTGGTCTTCTATACATAATCTCAAAAGGGGAATATCCTGATGGCCCCGTCATACATCGGACCCGTAGCAAAGCTAAGGGAAGCATATCTATCCAGGGTAGCCCTGTCTCCTGACAGAGCTTGGCTAATGTGGTCTTTAGGGTCCACTTCATGCGCTCTACTTTCCCTGAACTCTGTGGCCTATGTGCTGTATGGAGCTTCCATCTTATCTCCAGCATTTTGGCCAGTCCTTGAATGACATCTGTGACAAATGCTGGCCCATTGTCTGACCCCATAGTGAGAGGGAGCCCATATCTTGGGACCACTTCCCTTAAAAGGGCCTTTGTGACATCTCAGGCTTGTTCAGACTGTGGGCAATGCCTCAGTCCATCCAGTGAAGGTACATATCACCACCAGCAAGAACTTATAGCCCCTGCAGGAACTTACTTCAGTAAAGCCCACTTCCAGGACCCGAAAAGGTGATGTCCCAACTGGGGGGCTGGCCAGAGTCTTTGCTTGGCATTGTTTGGAATACAGGTCGGGCATCATGAGCTGACCTGGGCACAAAGAGAGGCCAATTTGGGGATGAAGTAGTAGTAACTCAGAATGGTTTCCAGAGCCGTTTTACCCCAGTGTGTGAGTCGGTGGACCAGCCACTGAGGAACCACCAGTCTGTGCTCTGGGAGCTCCCACCATCCTTCAGGGATTTAATTCTTTCTCTGCCCATTGAGCCTCCTCTTTTGCATACTTATCTGCTGTGCCATCTCTGGTACCAGCATGATTTTGGCAGTTTCCTTAAGGCTTTTAGCAGGCTCTGCTTAGGCGCTGCTCTCTTGGCCATCTGATCAGCCAAGTGATTTCCTTCACTGATCCTGTCAGTGCCCTTTTGATGGCCTTTGCAGTGGATAATGGCCACGTGGGTGGGCTCCCAAACTGCCTCGAGAAGCTGGAGAATTTCTTCCTTGTTTTTGATCGTTTTCCTCCTGCCATTAGCAGGCCCCGACATGCAAGGCTGCAAAGGCGTATTTAGAGTCAGTGTAGGGCCGACCCCGTGGCTCACTCGGGAGAGTGCGGCACTGGGAGTGCAGCAGCGCTCCCGCCGCGGCTTCAGATCCTATATAGGGATGGCCGCTTGGCTCACTGGCTGAGCGCGGTCACAAAAAAATAAAAAAATAAAATGGCTAATTTAAAAAAAAAAAAAAAAAAAGAGTCAGTATAAATGTTGACCCGCTGTCCTTTTCAGTCTGAGTGCCTGGATAAGTGCCCATACCTCTGCCTGCTGTGCTGACTGACCCTGGGGCAAGAATTTTGCCTCTATAACCTCTTTATGAGTTGTTACCACATTTCCAGCTCTTCACTGTCCTTCCTCAATGTAACTGCTCCTGTCTGTGAACAGTTCCATGTCTGGGTCAAAGGCAAGTCTGTCAAACCTGGCCTGCTGGAGTATATTTCATCTATCAGTTCTTCACAGTCGTGGTCTGGGGAGCCGGACTCAGCAGGTAGTCTGGATTCAGAGTCTGCACTGTTTCAAAGTGCACCTGGGGGTTTTCACAGAGGAGTCCTTGATGGTGAGTCACCCTGGAGTTGGTCAGCCACTTGCATCCGCGACTGTTCATTAGGGTGGTCACTGCATGTGAGAACTTTACATTGAGATTTTTGTCCCTGAGTCAGTTTCTCTGCCTCTTGGATTAAGGTGACAGTAGCTGCAAAGACCCACAGGCAAGGTGGCCAGCCGGCTGCCACAGTATCCAGCTGTTTGGACAAGTATGCCACCTGCCTCTGCAAGGGCCTTAGGGTCTGGGTGAGGACCCCCAGAGCCACATGATCTCTCTCGTGTACAAAGAGGTTGAAGTCCTAAGTTATATCTGGAATCCCAAGGGCAGGAGCCTGGGTTAACAGGGTTTTAATGTCTAAAAATGCATGCTCTTGCTCCGGGCCCCACACTACAGTCTCCCTTTCAGCTCCTTTGATTGCTTCATATAGGGGATTAGCCTTTTTTGAGTATCCTGGTGACCAGATTCGACAGAAGCCGGCAGCCCCAAGGAACTCACGGACTTTTCTCTTGATGTCTGGTCGGGATATAGCACAAATAGCTCATTTCCTTTCTATTCCCAGCAAGCAGAGTCCTTCAGAGATGTGGCAGCCTGGGTATCTGAACTTCTGTTGACATATCTGTGCCTTTTCCCATGACACCTCCTTGTATCCGAAGTCAGAGAGCAGACTCAGTAGGGCTCTTGTTCCTTCCCAGCAGCTTTCCTGTGTGGGACTAGCCAGGAGGATGTCATCAACATATTGAAGAAGGGTGCAATTCAATCTGTCTCCTGGAAAGACAGCAAAGTCTGAAGCTAGTGCCTTTCCAAAGAGTGCAGGTGAGTTTTTGAACACTTGCGGCAGCCTAGTCCAGGTCAGTTGAGTTTTCCTTCCAGTTCAGGGATTTTCCCATTCAAAGGCAAACAGTGGCTGACTTTTGGGCACCAGTCAGAGGCAGAAGGCGGCATCCTTGAGATCACAACAGGAGAACCATCTAGCCTTTACAGGAAGCAGACTCAGGAGCGTGTAAGGATTGGGCAACATGGGATGTGAACAAGCTGCCTTGTTCACAGCTTGCAGATCCTGGACTGGATGGTACCCCTTTCCACTGGGCTTCTTGACCAGCAGGAGTGGCGTGTTCCAGGGCGAACGGCACTCCACCAAGATTCCTGCTTCTCACAACCGGTGGATGTGTTCCTGGATCCCCAACTGAGCTTCCCACAGGACTGGGTATTGTTTTACCCTCACTGGCATAGACCCTGGTTTTAGCTCTATAATTACCAGGGCATGGTTCTTTGCCATACCCAGGGGTCCCAATTCTGCCCAGACCAAGCAATAGCCTCTAAAGAAACAGTCTTAAGGTCCAGTGGTCCTACGTTTGAGTCTTCTTCAGCCTTGGTGTATAGGTGCCATTCCTCTTCCCTGGGTACCAATACAACCATCATTAGGGTTTCCTTGTTACTTAAAGTCAAATGAGCTGCTTCCCTGGGTGTGAAGGTTATTTGTGCCCCTAGTTTTCTCAGCAACTCTCTTCCTAGTGTGGGTACTGGACAGGCCTTGCAGAATGGCTGGTCTGCTTGTGTCCCTGCAGCACCACGATGGTAGCCTTTTGACCTGAGAATGGAGCCACTGGGTGGGTGACTACAGAATGTTCTGCCCCATTATCCATCATGAAAGCCATAGGTTGGCCCCCATCACCATTTTGACCATGGGCTCCTAGGGGCCCAGGAACAGGGAGCTTGGTCTTTCCTAAGCTGAGCCTATTCCTGCAAGGCCAATGAGGTTCTGGAACTCCTCGCTTGAGAGTTCAGGCTCATATTTTTTCTTTCCAGAATGTGCCTTATCTTTGGACGTTGGTTGGGGTTTCTCCCACTTTCTAGGCACCCATTTTTCCAATGGCCAAACTCCCTGCAAAAAGCACACTGGCTGAACTGTAGGGGTGCCCACCCTTCTCAGCAGGCATTCTTCTTCTTCAGTGCAGAGCTCCAGTCTGGACTGAGTGCTGCTGCCAGGAGTGCCACCTTCTGTCTCAGGCAATTATCTGCCTCTTTCTGGGCCTCCTGATCTTGACTGACAAATACCTTGTTGGCCACCTCTGGGAGTTGCGTGCCATTCATCCTAGCAAAACCTTCTAGCTTTTGAAGCTTGCAACGGATGTCAGCACAGGACTGGGCCACAAAGGCTGCACTGACCATCCGTTGATTCTCGGCTGCTTCAGGTCAAATGGTGTGCAGATTCAGAAGGCCCCGTGTAACCTTTCATAAAATTCTGCAGGTGGCTCATCAGGTTTCTGTGTCATGATGGTTCTTTTGGACATATTAGTGGGTTTCCTGGCTCCTGCTCTCAGCCCTTGGAGAAGGTCCCTCTATATCAGCAGAGTTGATTCCTCCCCTCTTCTTCGTTGAAGGCCCTTTTCAGCGCTGTGTCTGGTGCAGCATCTCTTGCCCAGGTCTCAGGATCCATGGCAGCTGTAGGTGCCTGCTTTCATAACCACTGCCTAGTGCTGGTCAGGATGCATCACTGTTCCTCGGTGCTGAAGAAGGTGAGGAGTAGCTGATGACAGTCTTCCCAGGTAGGCTGATGAGTAAGGAAAATCGACTCCAAGAGACAGATGAGAGCCTAGGGCTTTTGTGAACATGAAGGATTATGGTGTTTCCAATTCAAGAAGTCTGTAGTTGTGAAGGGTTGATAGTAAAAGAGGGGGCATCCTGGCTGTATACCACCATCTGGATTGACCTGCTGTGGGCCTCAGGTCTCCCGCAGGGACATCTGGAGGGCTGGAACTTGTTGAGCAGAGCAGAGTCATCTCCCCACCAGTTCAGGACTTTCAGGACTCTCTGGACTTTCTGGCGATGATGCTAGTGGGGTCAATGGAACTGACATTGGGGGGCTGTCTGGCAAAGGGTGCCTGGGGCCAAGCATCCCCGAAGGGGTGGGATACAGCGGAGGCAAAAGTTCTTCATCTGGGTCTCCTTGATATATAGGCCTTTATATTTCTTTCTGATTGTGCTTTGACTTCCGCACTGTTTGTACAGCAAGGACCTTACTCTTTCCCTTACAAACACAGAACCAGACCTAGGGTGGCAGAGTCATAGCTATAGTCAGCCAGGAGACTATGTATGGAAATTAGTCCACGTGTCTTGGCTTCCCTGTAATGACCTCATAAACTGCTTGAACTTTCAGGAGGTCTAGGGTCCCTTCTGGAGGCCACCCAACCCCAAAGGTGAGCCATTCTAATTCATACGGGATCCGGAGTTTCCCGGGGGTCATTTTAATCCCATACTCCCCTGAATACCACTTTTTGAAGCTTTTTAGCATACACTCCAAAACCATGGGTCTAGAGGCAGCCCCTCCCATGGTGGTGGGAATTCTTTGTGCTGCTGCTGGACTGGGCAGACCAGCGGGGCTTGCACGCCAGATGCTGCTGGTGACTCTACTTCTCAAAAGCAAAAAGTTCCCACTGGCTTGGGAGAGGGGGAGGCTGATCAGGCTCAAGAAGGCCAGGTCCTGCAGCGGTCTGACCTCCAGAATACGGGGCGAGGGGGGAACACTTTCAGGGAAACCTACAAGCTACTGGCCTAATGAGGGGATCTAATGGGTGACACATGAGAGCATGGAGGAAGGTCAAAGGGCCTCTAACAAAAACCTCTCAGGGTTCTAAGGAATGGTAGCCAGGCGATCATGAGGAGAAAGGGGGCCAGAAAATTGGTCTGTGGCAAAAGAGATGAATCACAAGGGGAACTGGATCCAGAGAGGAAAGAAACAGGTTCCGGGGAGGTCTGGACCCAAGAGGCCAAGCGACTTGGTACAATGGGATAGTGTCTCGATCCTCGGCACAAAAGGAGCAGCGGCATGGTGGTAGGGTGAGGTGGCTGAGGAGTTCTAGTGTGGGAGGGTCAAAATAAGTCTCAGCAACTACTTCAAAGAAGCATTCCCCCAATTTCCAAGGGCAGAGCGGTCAGCCTAACATGGACTGGGCCTGTCAGGGTTTAGGAGATGGATCCAACCTTCAGCGTCACCCTGGTCCAAGAAGAAACTCCCACCTCTCTTTCAGGGGCACCAGAGGCATTCAGGCATCAACAAGGGCGTTTCCTTCCACTATGTGTGGGACCCCTCACAGATCCCTCACTGCACCGGGGAGACAGGGGTAAGGAGCCCCCCTTCTCCTGGAGGAGAAGGAAGACCACCAGGGACTGGAATCACCATTATGCCTTACAACATGACCACGGACCCGCAGGCTGGAAGCCACTCAGAAATTGCATTTATCGCTTGGTTCCATACACAAACACTCATACACACTCAAACAGAAGTTAGACATTTCCCTCCCCCAAACCCTCACCTGAGCTGAACAGAAGGGCCTCGCCACAGGGCCCCGACCAGATAGACCTTACTACAAGGTCCGGCACAGAACAGAAAGGCCCTGCCACAAGGCCCCAACTGGATGGACCTTTTACAAGATCCAGCACAAATGCTCAGGGACCAATCAGGCTCTCAAAGAGGCCCTTCCAGAAGGTGATCAAGCTCCTCTTCCACCCATAGACAGGCCTGACTGAACTGATGGGGGAGGGTGACTACCTGCCCTGCAGAAGGTGGCAGGGGAGGTTGTTCTGGCTGGTCCTTCCCTCTGCTGAGTCCAGTCGGGCAGCGCTCCCCAGGACCAGCAAGGTCCCATTCTCCAAGATCCGAACAAAATGACCAGGTGGTGCCTCTTCAGTTCTTCGTGGCATCGCCAATCCACCAGGTCACCCTGCCTGGACTGGTGGCTCAAGGGGCCAGTCTGAGTTGCTTCCCGGCCAATGCACCAGAAAATGTTGTGGAAACAGACTGGACAAAGAAGCGGTCAGTGCTCAGAGGCTTGGAGAGTCAGGTATTTTATTATGCTGGCAGGTCTAGACAATCTAATGCATGGAAATCTGGACCCTGAGCTCAGGTCTTACAAGGTTTTTATAAGCGGACTCTTCCAGGGTTTTACATTTTTTTTTCCTTTTCACAGCATTCACTAGGCTAGCATATGTGGTCTGTGCAGATAAGCGAGCTCGGTTACAGAAGCCAAAAATACAAGCAGTGATTAATAGCCAGACTTGTGGAGCAAGCAAATAGAGTTTCAAGGACAAAATATTACTTCAAGGACAAAACAGGCTTATGAGAAAATTATTTTGGCATTTTCCCCAACAATATGAAGGTACCTAATAGGAATTCTGCACAAAGTGTATCAGAAATCTACTTACAATACCTACACACTCAGAAACAGAATAAGCTTATTTTTCTTTAAGCAGAATAAAAACACTGGATAGAGCTCACAGTGTAGCAGTGTGGTACAGAAGAAAAGGACAGTTGACGGACAGCTGCTTGATTGAATCTAATGCCAGTTCTGTTCCTTCTGATCAATAATTCAATTTCATTTAATCCAGTACAAATTTCATAAATGCCCACCATATGTAAAGCATTAAATTTGGTATTTCAGTACCAAGTAATATTAAGTGAGACAGGGTTCCTACTCTCATAGAATTCAGAATCTAACAGATAAGGAACAAATTAATTATAATTCCCAGTAGCCTACTGGGTAAGGAATCATGGAAATAGATAGGAGAAGAGCTTATTTCATTCAAACTTTTCACTAAATAATGCCTTCAAATCCCCAGAATTAGAGTAGAGGTCTCAAAGCACACCCCCCACCACTAGATCATGCTCTACAAGTGGGAGACCAATAGCAAAACACTGACGGCAGGGGGTGGCTGGAACCTAAGGGGCCCCCCAACACTATCCATGGATAACATTAAACCTGAATAGATGTTTCTGCTTAGAAATGAGGAAAGAAACCCCACAACAGGAACTTGTAATTTTTTTTTAAGTAGCTTGATCTTGAAGACTCAAGGAGACACATACCAAGTCAAACAAGGAGCTTTAGAAAAAGTTAAGACTAACACTAAGCATGTATTACTTCTGAAAGAAATATTTATGTATTAGTATTTATATGGTAGGATTGAATTCATATACTTATATAAAATGCTGGATCTCATAAAGAGAATATACCTCCCTCCAAAGAATTCTTAGAAAATTTACAAAAACCAACCTCTATCTCCCACATCTTCACTCTTTGAAATGTATACTAGACATCCCAGCAATATTGAGCAGAAGCTGGATATAAGAACCTGGAGGTCAGGAAAGAGTGCCGGGTAGAGAAAACAAATTTGGGAGTTACCAACATATGGGCAGCACTTAAAGTTATGAGGCTGGACAAGATCATAAGGGAGCATGAGGAAAGAGAGAAGAGAGCTAAGGACTGAGCCCCAGAGAACTCCAACCTCAAGAGGTCTGGGAAATGCAGAACTGGCAAAGGAGTGTGAAAAATGAAAAAGCCAGTCAATGGGAGAAAAAGGAGGGAGGTGTTATGCCCATGAACCAAGTGAAGCAAGTATGTCATAGAGGAAAGAGTGACGGGCCATGTCCGATGCTACCTCCAGGAAAGAACATAAGAACATGGGCACTGACAATTGACCAAAGGACGCAGCAACATGCAGACGGTTGATAACTAAATCAACTGCGGTGGAGAGGTGGCGCATGGGCCTGACTGGAGAGAGCACAAAAGAGAACAGGAGGAAGGAAACTTGAGGCCATAAATATAATGGCTTTTTCTGAAGAATTTTTGCTGTTTATGGGGGGAAAGAAATGAGCAGTAGATAAAAGGGAAGGCTTGTTTCAGCGACGGTGGTGGTGATTTTATTTTTGAGATGGATGAAGTAAGAACATTTTGTATCCTGATAGGAGGCAAAACTAATGTTAACTAATGTTAACTATTGTTAACTAATAGCCTATTTGAGGCTTGTGGTCACAAATTTGAAGTGATCCCATTGAATATGACAAAACGTATCTCTAGGAAGAGAAAAGGCAGAACTGAATCTTACTTAAGTTGGGGTTGTGAAAACAACCCAAGAACAGTCTGACCAAGAACAGTAAAGAAGGAAAAGAGCATTGAAGTTGAGGGTATTAAAAAGAGAGTGACTTTGATGACTATGACATTTAAAGTCGGAAAGGAAGGAAGTTAGGGCAAAAGGGGGCCAAAGGTCAGTAAAATCAATTGATTATAGGTCTTTATTGGGGAACCTAGGGGTACTTACTAGGAGAAAGTAAGCAGGGAAAGGTAGAAGGTGGTGTCAGAAAAGAAAAAGGCTTACAGTTGAGATTACCACAGGACTGCAGTTCCTTGTGATGCCAAGGTCAGAGGAACGATCACAGCAGGGAATGGCTAGAGCACGGGAAAGAACAAGGTCACCCAAGGAGGGGAGTCCAAGGAGTCGAGAAGCAAAGTGCTGAAAGAATCATCTAACACGATACTAAAATCACCAAGAATTATAAAGAGTAGAATTGGAGATACACCATCTAAGAAGCTAAAGATTCTGAAAGCAGTTCAAATACAAAAAAGAGCAAGAAAAATACAGATTGTAGAAAGATAAACTTTGAGGGCAAAACCATGAGAATGAATAGATACAGAAAAAAAGAAAAGACAAATGTGGGAAATGGCCATGTGTAAGAGTCATGGCTGAAACAGAGAGAACCAAGAGATTTGAGAACCTCAACGGTTCACTGTCATAAAGGATGGGACAGTTTCAAAAGGCAGAAGGTAAACACCAAGTCAAATACTGCTGTAGCTGCCAAGCACTGTTTCCTACTGGATTTCTCTATTGAGTGACTCACAGGGATATAAATCAACAGGACCAAAACTGAATTCACCAATTCACCATCTTCTCCCATCCTTATTCCTCCTTTGTTTTCTGTCTTAGTCAATGGCACCATCTAGTTGCTTGAGCCAGAAACCTTCCCCTTCCTTCACCCCAACATCCAGCATATCTCTAAAAATCTCCCTCAAATGGATGCCCCAGCCTCACTTAACACATTTTCTGGAAAAACAACACTACTGATTCGCCTCCATCAGTTATTTAGGAAAAATCCTAATCATATGGTAATATGCTGAGGCTTATAGCAGAGTGATTAAGAGCTTAGCCTTCACAGGGGTTCAAATCTCAGCTCTTCCACTTACTAGCTATGGAATGCCTCAATTTCACATCATAAAATGGGAAGAACAATATCTAACTGACAAAGGTGTGGTGAGGATTAAACGAGGTAAAACACATAATTTAAAACACTGGCACTGGCTGTCCCCCAAGGCTGCAGTGCAGCAGAGGCTGCTCAGTATGCAGTGGTGCCATGCAGTCCCACTCAGGCCCACCATAGCATGGGAACACCAATGGGCCAAACACTGGAGGGATCCAACAAGTGCTGGACTGGCAGGGAGCCTGCTGAAGCAGGAGCCCATTCAGAGAGCCAGGCTCTGTGACCACCAGTCTCTGCAGCAATGCCCTCCTCCCACCAGTGTCTGACCTAGGCAGCAAGGGAAGCTTGCCCACAGCACTGCCTAAGGATGCCCCAACATGGGCACCTGTGCCTGTGCCCTCCTGCTTTGTGTGGCATTGCTGTCATGACCAATGCTACCCTGGATCCCCCACCATGAAGCATCAAGTGTTCTGTGGAGAGCCACAGCTGGACACACAGGGAGTTAAACCCTTGACCTTGGTGTCATGACACCATGACTTCATCTTTTTCAACCTGGATGCCCTTTATTTCTTTCTCTTGCATGATTGCCCTGGCAAGTACTTCCAATAGTATATTAATGCAATTCCCATCAAAATACCAATGACTTTCTTGACAAAAGTAGAAAAAACAATCCTAACATTCATATGGAACAACAAAAGTCCCTGAATAGCCAAAGCAATTCTACATAGATATACAAAGCCTAAAGCTAAAGGCATTACACTACCTGACTTTAAATTATACTACAATGTTACAGTGACCAAAACAGCATGGAACTGGCATAAAAATAGACACTCAGGCCAATGGAACAGAATAGAGAATACAGAAATCAACCCACGTACTTACAGCCAACTGATCTTTGACAAAGGCACCAAGAACATGCACTGG
Organism: Cynocephalus volans; assembly: GCF_027409185.1. Classification (NCBI taxonomy): domain Eukaryota; kingdom Metazoa; phylum Chordata; class Mammalia; order Dermoptera; family Cynocephalidae; genus Cynocephalus; species Cynocephalus volans. The sequence continues at coordinate 130,490,505 of NC_084468.1, read as the reverse complement.
GGAATGTACAGCCTCTTCAACAAATGTTACCGGGAAAACTGGGCATCCACATGTGGAGGAATTAAACTAGACCCATACCTCTTGCCATATACCAAAATCAACTCAAAATGGATTAATGACTTCACTATAAGACCTAACACTATAAAACTCCTAGAAGAAAACATGGGGAAAACACTTCAGGGCATAGGTCTGAGAAAAGACTTTATGAATATGACTCCAAAAGTACAAGCAACAAAAGGAAAAACAAATGGTATTATATGAAACTAAAAAGCTTCTGCACAAAGGAACAATCAACAGAGTGAAAAGACAACTTACGGAATATTTGCAAAATACATCTGACAATACATTAATATCCAGACTATACAAGGAACTCAAACAACTTAACTGTAAAAAAAAAAAAAAAAAAAAAAAAAATCCAATTAAAAAATGAGCAAAGGAGCTGAATAGACATTTCTCAAAGGGAGACATACAAATGGCTAACAAGTACATGAAAAAATGCTCAACATTGCTAATAATCAGGGAAATGCAAATCAAATCCATCTCAAGATATCATCTCACCCCAATTAGACTAGGTAGATATTATCAAAAAGGCCATGAATAACAAATGCTGGCAAGGATGCAGAGTAAAGGGAATACTGTTGATGGGACTGTAAATTAGTATAGCCATCATGAATGACAGTATGGAGGTTTCTGAAACAACTAAAGGTAGAACTACCACACAATCCAGCAATCACACTATCAGGTCTATACCCAAAGGAATGGAAAGCATTATGTTGAAGGGATACCTGCACTCCTAAGTTTACTGCGGCTCTTTTACAATAGCCAAGTTATGGAACCAACGTAAATGTCCACCAATGGACAACTGGATAAAGAAAATGTGGTGCATATATACATGATGAAATGCTACTCAGCCTTAAAAAAGAATGAAATTCTGCCATGTACAGCAACATGGATGAGCTTGGAGAAAACTATAAATGAAATAAGTCAGGTACAGAAAGACAAATACCACATGTCCTCACTCATAAGTGGGAAGGAAGGAAGAAAGGAAGGGAGGCAGGGAGAGAGGGAAAGAGAAAGAAAGAAACAAACAACAATCAATAATAAGCTGAACTTTCAGAAGGAGAGAACAGAACTGTGGTTACTAGAGGTGGGAAAGGGTGGGGGGGGCCATCGGCAAGAAATCAGGTAACAGACACCAGGAATGATCACGTATTGTAATGATAAATATGCTAATTACCCTGATTTAACCATCACATATTTCAAATTAACAGTCAATTCTGTACCCAACAAATACGTATAATCAATTATGTTTCAATAAAACAATTATGTAAAATGCAAAAAAATAAATAAAACCCTGTCACTTAGGACTCATATAAATGCTGGCTATGGGTGTGCGCACACATATGCATGCTCAAATTATATTTTACAGACTGAATCTCTTTATAAAGTTTTTGAACAAGTTCTTATTGGATTGAAATTTAACCTTTTACATTGACATTCTCTTTTACTTTTCTCCAATCTTGGAAAAATCCTTACTTAACTACTTGTCCTTTTCATGGTAGTACCAAATTGATCATGTGCTTAAGGACACAGTTTTATGTACCTGGTCTTCCATTCATTTATTGGAAAGTAAAGCACAGGTCTTTCCTGTCTGCAGTACCCCCATAGACTCAGCTATATCACCCAAGGGAAGAAGCGGCATTAATTATTTTTATATTCTCGGGTTCTGACCTGAACGTTTGCTTTAAAATTTTTCATATCATAAGACTACTATACAAACATGAAAAAGCCTTATCTAAAATCCATCACTGCCAAAACCAGGACTGACAAGGAATCTCTGTGTTGTCAGTGACTAAAAAAGAAATACTGTATGAGTCCCGTGATTTCCCTTAGTGCTACTGGAGGACACAGAAATTAATGCCAGATAAGTAGTAATAATGATAAACAAACTTTTGTCCTTCTTTTACTTCCTCCTCTCCGGCAAGGATTATTTTATAACTAAATAACTGAAACTCATACAATAGGAAAAAAATAACTACTCTTTGAGTAAACATTCACAGTTTGCCTAAGACCCTCCATCACATAGAGTACATACACTGAAAATTCCCACACACGAACATGAATATTTTTCTATATTATTATCTACCACCACCCATTCTTAGCTTTGTCACCCAGTTATTCACTCTCACTTACTGTTCCCTTTCTCCCACAAATTAGGCTTGGATCGACAATGAAAGTTCCAATGTTATTTTTTAAGTGACAACATTGGTCTGAATGACTTCAAACTTCAGTCAAGATGAAGCTATCACTCCACAGCTAAACATAGTCACCAAGACTAAACAGTTTATAATGAATACACAGCCTGGAAATGTACCAAGATAACATTCTTCTAGGCCATGGAAATCACAGCTGCAATTAACCTCTTTTTTTTTTTTTTTTTTTTTAATTATCTTTTAAAATGACTCTTTCATGTCATCCAATAATTCCAATAAACTTACCGGTCAGCAGCTTCTATGTCGAAACAAAACCTTCTGTCCGTGGAGTCAGTATGCCTTTTGGTACATTCTTTTAAAAAGAAAACTTCTCCATCCCCCTGCAAATAATCATTTTAAACATTCTCAAAATCTATGGTAAAGTGTATACACACTGAGGCACCCCATATTGCAGGTGGGAAGCGAAGGTTCAAGATTTTAAGTCCCTTGTCTTTGTCCTATTCACCTTCACACTAAGTTTATATAAACACTTTAGAATCTAAAACCTTAATCATTTTTTGTCATTCTCCTATTCTTAAGGTTTTTTAGATCTTGCTCTGACTATAGTAACATTAAACCGGACCTCACCAATGTTAATTTTCAAAGGTCAATTAACAATAGTTTCCAGTTGCTGGGATATTTGTTATTCTCTTATCATACTCTTTTTTAAAGAGTGAAAACTTATTTCTATTTCATATTAACGTTATACCATACATCAATATGAGACTGTGACCATTTTGGCCTATAAAAATTGCAATTCCATATGGATCGACCTAAAAGAACACTAAGGTCCCTAGATCAGGTACTGTGATAATCTAAAGCTAGAACTGCTCGATCCATGCAGTTTTTCTGTTTCCTAAGCGAATCGCTCTGAATTTATCTTTACTTACTCATTTTAATATGGTACCATTTTATTTCATTAAATCATCCTCTCTCTTAGAGCATTAAAAAGAGGGGAGAAGACAGGAAACAGAAGCAATGCAGGAATACATGTATTCCATAAAAAACTATAAGGAGTCTGAGTACACATTTCCGGAACATTTTAATATTTTCTAGAATATGAGGATCTCTAAATAATATTAAAGAAACATTCAAGTATATAAATATTCAGAATATCACAGTTATATTCCATTTTTTTATTATTATTTGGAGGCTAAAACAGAAAGATATAACTAAGCAGAAATGTCTTAGGACTTGAATTAGCTCTGACAGGAAACTCAGACTGAAACCTGATGCTTGATCTTAACCCCATCAGCCCTCAGGAGTGATATCCTTACTTCCTCCTCTCCTCTGACCCCAATTTTCCACGTTTATTTCATTTTTACATAAATGTGTTTTTATTACAAACTGCTTTAAATATATTTTTCAGGAAGAAGCAAAGTATATGTAAATAGAAGTGAACTTGGGTTAATTCTGTATTCACCTAAGCAAAACTACACCCATCCACCCAGCCAGCAATGAATTAACCTGCTTTCATTACCAATTGTATTCAATATTGGTGGGAAGAGCTTTGTCTCTAGACCGTTAATTATTTTAAGCTGCATCTTCTATTTAAAATGCATATAAAAATCACCTTTCCTACACAGCCAACTCCTGAGGTCTTCTTGCTCATTTCTTATTATCATGCTTTCCTTTGCTGTTTATCTCTTTGGGAGGAGTACTTAAGTAAATGTAGAATACCTAAGTGAGAACTCTGTAAGTCTAACTGAACAACAGTAAAATTCATTAGAGATCACTCTATATTGTTTTCAGGCTGCGAATATATGTGTACAGGTCAGATCTCCTGAGTAAATGCTGAGTCATGAAAGCTTGCTGTAGATGTTTATCTCTATCTTCCAATAACAGTGATACAAAAGGATTCCGCTGTCCTTTAAAAAAAAAAATCAGACTGCAAAAATTCGTGCATGCAATTCAGAAAACAAAGGAATTGTTCTGTTTTCTGGCCTATTTTATTTAGAAACAAAAGAGAAAAAAAAGATTTAATCCTAAAAAACAAAATTTAATTATCATTGGTAAATATAAACAACTAATAGAACCCATTAAAATGACACCCTCACACACTTTATCTCATAATATAAACACTATATCTCACATATATATACGTGAGATATAAACACTATATCTCACATAGAATAAAATCTATTCTATGTAGAATCAAATACTTACAAGTTTCCCCCCAGATCTGTGCTCAAATGGGATCATGTTGAACTTCTTGGCTGCTTTCCGATACATGCAGTAGTGTTTGACCCAACTGGAACCAAATGGAGCAGGCCCTTCAACAAAAACAGAATTTTGTATTTTCCTTCGGAAATAAGCAGACATGCAAAGCTCCAAACACATTACTGAAGAGGAAAAACCAGCAAGTAGCAACTAATACAGCCCAATGAGACAAACCAGCAATACTCCTGGTTCTAATAAACCGGAAAAACTAGGGAAAATAAGAAGGCCACAGAGATACTTTAGACAAGATTCTAAGACATTTTCAGCAACAAAGAAGTGATTTAAAGACAGGCTTGTTAAATAGTTTGCTAGAAAAACCAACAGTTTTCTCATACTTGCAAATCTCTTAATAGTAAGCTCTATTTTTGGTATATTTCTAGGTATTAAGAACTCACAAGGGTTTCACAAGTTCCATTCAATATATGTGATAATTTTGGATTCAATTCTGGTCTCTCAAAATGATAGAATTGTAAAATCACAGTGCTAAGAAGCAGCATCTAGTCTAAAAATCCACCTACTGCTTTTAAGTCCACTATCTATAGCACTGTGGTAAGCAGCTGCTCTTACGATGACAGTAAAGCTAAGCTTTAGAAACAAGTATGGAGAATAAGATATGTAAGACTCAATAGGGATGAGCTGTCCATATATGTACCAGAACATTCTCAGAAGCTCTTGTCAGCACATGCTAAGTCACAGTTCTTCATCTGAATTTCACCTACCAGTAAAAGTCCAATTCGAACAAGTTAAAGGTTAGACCCAGAGTATGACAATTTTTCTTTACCAAGACTTTTTTTTTTTTAACAAAGTAATTAACATCTATCACCACCATAATTTCATATACAAACAAATAAACCTTGTATAACTGAAAATCAAAAGGACAAACTCAGGAGGGAAAAAAATGACTCATTTAAAAGGAATGCATTTAGCTTTAGGAAAATCTAATTATGTTATTTGGGAGGGAGGAAAAAGATGAAAGTGATTACCAGACTTAATAAATTTCATCTCAGACAATCATTATTCCAAAGACCTGAATTTGGGAACCACTAGTATATGTGTTATAAATAACTACCATTTGTACTGTGTTCTATGATTTGCAAAAATATTGCACAGATATTTCATTTAATACTAAGAAAAAAACCTCAAAGAGGGGATGGTATATTATGGTCTTTTTAATCTAAAGAAACTTTAGCTTTGACCAAATGCCTGAGAAATAACAAAGCCAAACCTCAAGTCAGAATCACTGGCCGCAAATATCAAGGTCTTCCCACTAATTAAGCCACCACCCTTACACCCACCTGATCCTACTCAGCTGGCTCTGGGCATAGAGGCTAATGTCGCTCTTTCACACCTGTCTAAGCTCCAGGCAATTTACAAGACGGTGCCAACAGACTCTAGTCTCAGACTGACAATTCCAGCATTTAGTAGTTGTGTGTTCTAGGGAACATTATTTACCTCTCAGTGCATACACTTTCCCATTGATAAATAGGGTGATAACAGTACTTTATACTTCATAGGGTTGTTTTATGGATCAAAAAAGACAAGTTGTATAGAGTTTAGCACAGTGCCTGCCATACAGTAAATGACAGAAGAATTTTGCCACCCGTTTTTGCTGTTTTTTTCCCAGTCTAGCTTTAGCCAATTTTTCTCAAAGCCAGTAAGTTTTAAAAAAAAAAAAAGTTACACATCTAAAAATTAAAGTTTCTTATAATTTTCATTTGGCCATATAATAGGAAGAATTCTAACATTCTCATGACTCTATCCTGGCTTTTAATTTAGTTCTTTCAAATTCAATTTTAAAAACTGGGATTAAGAAGATAAAGTTGTGAGAAAAATTCAGAGCTCTGCCATGTCACGTAACTGTTCTTCATGAGAAGATCTAATGAGGGAAAATGGAAAAACTACCATCTTCTGCTGACTGCATGTAATATGAACGTCAATTCAAAGCATGGATACCATGTGACTGTTCCCTGAGTACTCTACTCCTGAGCAGGTCAGTCTGAAAGTCCCATAAATCAGTCATACTTCACAAATGGAATGAAAATTGTAAAGCACTCGAATTACAGTTAAGGATGGAAAGGGAGAAAAATAATAAATACAGAAAAATTTTACTTTCTTATCCTTTCTATTAACTAGCAATTGGGTTCAACAGTTGAAGACAACAACTTTAAGAGCTTTGCTTTCAAATTAAGACCAAATTGTCAAAAGTTTGAAAGAGATTTGGGTCCTTTAATTTTCAAAATAAGGACACCCTATTTGTGGCATTCACTAAGACACAAAAATACCAAAAAAACCCTGTAAAATAAGATAGGATGCCATGTAGAAATTTTTTTATGGCCATCTGCAATCTTCCTGATCATTTCGGTAAGAGCCAACTATCTGAGGTTGGTGTGGATAGAAATGGTGTGAAGGGAGAAAAGAAGCACGTCCTTCTTGACCTTAGCACGAAGGCAAAGCAGGGGTGTGGGGAGGAGGGTAAGGAGAGCATGCCTATATGAATGTGTGCATGTGTAGGTCAAGAGCACGGTGGGGAGGGGAAAGGAGGAAAAAGATACCACCTTTGTAACTCCACCTCTCACCGAATTCTGGCTCCCTTAACCGCAAGCTCCTGGAGGGCACGGTATAGAGCAGCGTGGTCACAGCTCTTCTAATCTCACTGTATGCTCCGGAGCATGAATATGTTCCCCCCACAAATGCAAAATACACCTGCTAGAATAGGAAGGGCAAAGAGAGTGGTGGGAAAATGTCGCGGTAATTATAGTAAGAGCAGAGTTTTAAATAATTTGGATTTTTTATTTTTAATAATTTGGATTTTTAAGCAGCCATTCAGCCACTGTTTGAGGACCACTTACTTTTTTCCTGTACATACAGGTAGCCTTCTGCTGTAAACTGACTTGCTCGTTTGTGGTCCTTAGGATTCTGTCTGATTTTGTTCATAAGCTCTTCTACTTCTGACCTTGTTCCTTCAAATCGATTCCGTGTCTGAAATAGATAAAAACACATAAAAATTTTAAGTTCTCCTATGAGTTTTTTCATGCACATTTTAAAGTTTCTGGATAACTATAATTAAATTTGTAGGATTTTTTTTTTTTATAAATTTCTCAAAATATCTCCATTCTTTCCAGTTTGTCTCCTTATTGAGATTCACGTTCAAAGAAAAAAAACAGTGGTAAAATAGCTAACAGAAGAGTATAATAAGCCAAGGTAACTAGAGGTTATTTACTTTTGAAACTTTCTAACACCACTAATAATTCTATTATTCAACATAAAAAATCCCTGCCTTCAGGTCTCATACTATTACTATAGTTTAGTTTGTTGTTCTTGGTTGTTAAAAAGTCATAAAAGATCTACCTGGGAAGTATTTCCCTTGCAACAACCAATCTGACAGAAGTTATTACTATTATACTAGCAACCTAAGGACTTGAATATAAAAAAAAACTTAATTCTTCTTTGCAAACTGATTAATATGAGTGTCAATTTTTCCAAGTCATAGTAATTTGTGCCTAAAAATGACCTTTCTTCCCTGAAGGGGGAAAATCTCACCTACAAATAATGTCTTTCACATCTCAAGAGACAAATCACATTTCTGAAACCCAGGAGACTTGGAATACCAATATCTGTCAAACGGCTCCACTGAAAACGCAGTTGCGAGGTGAAGTGACAAAATTACCAGGGCAACTGTGATGAGTCAGCACCACCGTTTCTGGACATTTCTTTCACCCATACTCAAAAATAATTTTATTAATTCCGAAAAACTGCTGATGAGAAACTGTAGAAGAGCCAGGATAGAAAATTATTATTGAAATTTCTCCTCTCTCCTCCCTACAATAAAAGGGGCTACCCAAGGGTCCTAAGTGCAGAGAAATGCTAGAATGGTACATTTTTTCCCTAGGTGGATGGGAAATCAGATAAATGTAGACTGTAAAAGGAAAAACCTATCCACAGAGGTTTATTTTAAACACAAACTAAGAGCTAAAAATTTTTTTGTTTATGTACTTTAAGTAAAAGGCTGCAAAGAGGGTAGAATTCCTTTGTTGACAGCCAGTTCCCTCTCTTCTTCCCATCTCTCATGTCTCTACGGTTTCTTGTCCCCATCTTTACACTGATTTCACCCTGATTTTATTCCCTTTCTCTGTCATTTTGCTGAAAACCCAACCCTCAACTCTTCTCATTTGTGTATAATACACATATGTACATATATGCATACACATGTATATGTGCATGCCATATGCAGATGTTGCCAACACACACACACTGCTTTTTAACACAATGAGTTGTACCCAATACTCTCATTATTTATGTTAATACTCAAACTGTCCTAGATTGGACCAGCAGGAGCCCCTTCAAGCTAGTTCCTATGTCTTTAGACCTGTCCCCTTAATTTTTTTTTGGCAATTCCTTACTTTCTGATCCAATAAGGTATCCCAGGTTCATCTTATACTTCCCCTGTCCCAGTCCTGGAAACAGCCATTTCTCCAAAGGAGCCACTGTTCCTTTTAGTAGAGGGTAGTATTTAAAAACCAAGATCTGGGCACAGTGTGGTCATAGCTGAGGTGGGGTCATTGTTTCTAAATCTTCTCAGCAGAAAATGTATAAATACACACACACATGTATTCCCTTATACAAACACATCACCACTTTCTCGGCTGCAGACAGCTCCACGCAATGCCCCTCGACCTCACTACTACTTCCTCAGACACTTATGTCTCTGCACTAAGAAGGGAGGGTTTTAGCTATCTTTTAAATGTACCAAGTTTAGGTAAATTATGAATTGAAGTGAAAATGACATTTTTTTTAATTTGACAATAAATCACTAGAATAGCTAGAACCTGGCAGTTAGTGATTCTAAATTTCAGGTACAGATAAAGATATCCTCTAGTTATAATAATGTTAGACTGTAAATGTTACAACAGGTAACATTTGAGCACCTACACTGTGACTGGCACTACAGAAAACACTTCAGTTCTTTAGTCCTCACAATAACTTATGAGTTTGGTCACTGCTTAGCACTGTCCAATGCCAATAAAACACCATTGCTGCCTTGTTTTCCTTCCTTTTCATACGTGCTTCAGTAAATAAACATTTCCAAACAACCAGCCTTAATGTCAGCCTTATAAATTAAATCTTTTATTTATCCCACACATTTGCTAGAAGGGAAATTCCATTTGGGGACTAAGCTGGAATTCAGACACATCGGAGCATGTTTGGAAAAATGACTGTTCAGACTAGGCCACCATATTAAAGGGAAAAGAAAGAGGAATAAGGAGCCACTCACACTGTTTTACCCAGAAATAAAGCTTTAAAAGTAGAGGGCAAAGAGTGATGCCAAATACAGACTGCCGTTCTTCATATAAGTTTTCCCATGCTGGCCCCATGACCTCATTCATGGAGCAGAGGAAGACAGAATTTAAAATATGAAGACGTATCAAGAAAGTAAGTCCATTTACAATAGTCACCAAAGAATAAAATACCTAGGAATAAAGTTAACCAAAGAGGTGAAAGATCTCCACAATGAGGACTACAAACCTCTACTGAAAAGAAATTAAAGAGGACACAAAAAGATGGAAATACATTCCATGCTCTTGGATTGGAAGAATTAACATTGTGAAAATGCCCACATTACCCAAAGTGATCTACAGATTCAATGCAATCCCAATCAATATACCAATAACATTCTTTACAGAAATAGAAAAAAAATCCTAACAATATGGAACAACAAAAGACTGTGTATAGCCAAAGCAATCCTGAGCAAAAAAAAAAAAAAAGTCAAAGGCATAACACTACCTAACTTCAAATTATACTAGAAAGCTATAGTAACCAAAACAGCATGGTACTGGAATAAAAATAGACACTCAGACCAGTGGAACAGAATAGAGAACCCAGAAATCAACCTACAGACCTACAGCCAATTGATATTTGACAAAGGCAATAAAAACATACATTGGGGAAGAGACTGCCTCATCAATAAGTGGTGCTGGGAAAATTATATATCCATATGCAGAATAATGAAACTAGACCTGCACCTCTAAACCCATATCAAAATCAACTCAAAATGGATTAAAAACTTAAGTATAAGACCTGAAACTGTAAAACCACTAAGGGAAAATACATGGGAAACACTTCAGGAACTAGGACTGGGCACAAACTTTATGAACAAGAGCCCAAAAGCACAAGCAACAAAAGAAAAAATAAACAAATAGAACTATATCAAACTAAAAAGCTTCTGCACAGCAAAGGAAACAATCAACAGAGTGAAACGACAACCTACACATTGAGAGAAAATATTTGCAAACTATACATCTGACAAGGGCTTAATATCAAAAACATACAATGAACTCAAGCAATTACAGTGTAAAAAATAAATAAATAACCCAGTTAAAAAATGGACAAAGGAGCTGAATAGACATTTTTCTAAGGAAGACAAACAAATGGCCAACAGGCACTTAAGAAAATGCTCAACATCGCTAATCATAAGGGAAATGCAAATTAAAACAACATTGAGATATCACCTCACCCCAGTTAGACTGGATATAATCAAAAAGACAGAAAATAACAAATGCTGGCGAGGATGTGGAGAGAAGGGAATGCTCCTACACTTGATAGGACTGTAAATTAGTACAATGGAAACCATATGGAGATTTCTCAGACAACTACAGATAGATCTACCATACCATCCAGCAATCCCACTTCTAGGTATATACTCAAAGAAATGGAAGTCATCATGTCGACGGGAAACCTGCCCTCCCATGTTTACCACAGCTCTATCTACAATAGCCAAGATTGGGAGCCAACCTAAATGTTCATCAACAGATGACTGGATAAGGAAAACATGGTATATACAAACCATGCAACACTACTCAGCTGTAAAAAAAAGAATGAAATTCTGCCATTCACAACATCATGGGTGAGCTTAGAGAAAATTATGTTCAGTGAAATAAGCCAGGCACAGAGGGAAAAATACCACATGTCCTCACTCATAAATGGGAGCTGACAGAGAAAGAAGGAAGGAAAGAAAAACCACAGTGGTGTGTTGGACTTGCAGAGGGAGACAGCACACCTTAAGCTGAGGACTGGATTGGGGGAGGGAGAATATCAGGGATTAACTGGGTGGGAGACATGGCAAATAATCACAATTTGAGGTAATGAGTATGCTGATAGTATTGATCTAGCCAACACATCTTGGGCATAAGTGGTAACAGTCAGCTTTGTACCCACATGAAAATGCATAACCAATAAAATTTTTGAAATATATATGAAGAGTTTGACTTAATCTTTTCCACTCTCGATGCACCAACTGTCCCTGTTTGCAGATGATATGATCCTATATATTGAACAGCCTAAAGCCTCTACAAAAAAACTCTTAGAGTTGATAAATGATTTCAGCAAAGTTGCAGGATACAAAATCAACACACAAAAATCAGTAGCATTTCTATACTCCAACAGTGAACATGCAGAAAAAGAAATCAAGAAAGCTAGCCCATTTACAATAGTCACCAAAAAATAAAATACTTAGGAATAAAGTTAACCAAGTATGTTAAAAATCTCTACGAAGAGAACTACAAACCACTGTTGAGAGAAATTAAAGAGGACACAAGAAGATGGAAAGATATCCCAGGCTCTTGGATTGAAAGAATTAACATTGTGAAAATGTCCATCTTACCCAAAGTGATCTACAGATTCAATGCCATCTCCATCAAAATTCCAATGACATTTTTCTCATAAATGGAAAGAACTGTCCAGACATTAATATGGAATAACAAAAGATCACGCATAGCCAAAGAAATCCTGAACAAAAAAAAATAAAGCTGAATGCATAACACTGCCTGCCTTTAAACAATACTACAAAGCTATAATAACCAAAAAGCATGGTACTGTCATAAAAACAGACAAACATATCAGTGGAATAGAATAGAGAACCCAGAAATCAATCCATACACTTACAGCCATCTGATCTTTGACAAAGACACCAAGTCTACACGCTGGGAAAAAGACTGCCTCTTCAGCATATGGTGCTGGGAAAACTGGATATTGATATTCATATGTAAGAGAATGAAACTAGACTCACACCTCTCACCTTATACCAAAATCAAATCAAAATGGATTAAAGAATTAAATATACATCCTGAAACAATAAAACTCCTTAAAGAAAACATAGGGTAAATACCCCAGGAAGTAGGAGTGGGTACAGAAACAGAGGCAACCAAAGGAAAAATAAACAAATGGGATTATATCAAAGTAAAAAGCTTCTGCACAGCAAAAGAAACAATCACAGAGTGAAAAGACAACCAATAGAGTGGGAGAAAATATTTGCAAAATATACATTTGACAATGGATTAATATCCAGAATATACAAGGAACTCAAACAACTTTACAGCAAAAAAACAAGTAACCCAATTAAAAATGGGCAAAGGAGATGAATAGGCATTTCTCAAAGGAAGAATGGCCAGACACATGAAAACTGCTCAACATCACTCAGCATTCAGGAAATGCAAATCAAAACCACTTTTAGATACCATCTCATTCCAATTAGGACGGCTGATATGCAAAAGACTGAAAATGATAAATACTGGCAAGGTTGCAGAGAAAAGGAACTCTCATACACTGTTGGTGAGACTGCAAAATGGTGCAGCCTTTATGGAAAATGGTATGGAGGTTCCTCAAACAATTACAGATGGATCTACCATATGACCCAGCTATTCCGCTGCTGGGAATATACCCAGAGGAATGGAAATCATCATGCCAAAGGGATAAATGTACTCCCATACTTATTGCAGTACTATTCGCAATAGCCAAGAGTTGGAACCAACCCAAATGTCCATCATCATATAAGTGGATAAGGAAACTGTGGTATATCTACACAATGGAATACTACTCTGCTATAAAAAAGAATGAAATACTACAATTCACAACAACATGGATGGACTTAGAGAAAATTATATTAAGTGAAACAAGTCAGGCACAGAAAGAGAAAGAGCACATGTTCTCACTTATTTGTGGGAGCTAAAAATAAGTAAATAAATAAATATACAAACAAAGGCCGGGGGGAAGAAAACACAACAATCCCTTGAACTTGTTAAGACAATTGAACAGATATGATGTAGCGGGGGCGAGGGGAGAGAGAGGGGAAAGAGGAATGGGTAAAGGGACACGAAAATCAACCATAATGTATATTGAGCAGTTAAAAGAAAAGAAAAAAGATATGAATAGGGTTTCATGAAATGACTATGAAACATCAGAAGTGGGCCCATGCAGGCCTGCTTTAGCAACCTTCTAAAATAACATGACAGAAAAGGAGGAGTACAGCCCCATCCACCCACCTACACTCCTTGCTCCAATCTCATTATCACCCCCTCAAGTGCCCTACACACACGGAGGTGGCAGAATAAGGAGCAGTGTCTGGAAGATCCCAGGTGAGTAGCAGATCAGATCTAAACACCTGGGAAACACCTTCCATGGGAGGTGGGGGTAGTGGATGGAAAAGATTAGAAGTGGTGAGAGGTGGAAGTGAGGTGAGGTTTACTATCAGTGCCTAAATCTGAATTCTAGCAATTAATGGGACTCACCTACAAATTGTTAAGGTCCAGGAAAATCAAATAGCCATATCAGGATGTCCCCCAAGTCCTGTACTTACTGATCCCAGACATACCATGTGTACCCATCTCCTACCCCAACACTAAATCTGAAACTAACCACCTTCAGCCCTGGAGTGGGTCCACCCCAGTTCCATTGCTGGCCCTGCCCTCAAAGCAGTATGACTTCAGGAAGTGATTTGGCTATGCCACATTTTCCTCATCTGTAAAACAGGAATAAAAAAATCTACATCATAGGACTTTTAGGAAGACTAGTGTGTATACTCCAAGTAAACTTAAGGCCGTGACTGGCATGTGGTAACAAAATTAATCAGGGAGCATTACTTTTATTATTTTATCACAATTTAGTTGCTAAAAAGTCACAATAATTATTTCCTAATAAAGGACCTAACGGAATCTTTTAGAGCATGGTGTTGTAACACCAAGATCAAGGGTACAAAATACTGTATCGGCCAGCTGCCAAAAAAAAAAAAAAAAATCATCAAGCTAATATCAAGCTAACATTTTATTAATTTAAATTTGATTGGAGCAGAAAGTATCTTTTTAAATTTTTTTTCGGTTTCAAGATGGCGGTGGCTGCGGCGGTTGGCGCGGAGTAGCTGAGGTGGAAAAGGCGGCCACTGGGCCTCAGGCAGCCGGGAAACTTGTGGACCTTCCTCTTGCCATCTCTTAAGGGAGGACCGCTGCTGGTGGCTGGTCGTGGGGGCTGACAGCCACTTTGCCCTCAGCAGGAGAGGCTGCCTCATTTACAGGCAACAGCTTTGAGGTATGGAACAGGAAAAGAACTGTTTCATACCTACAAAAGCGAGTCTCTAAACAGGGAACATGGCACCAGGGCTGCTGTGGATGCAGCCAGGATCCCGGAGGCCAGGGCTGCACTGAAGGTGGCCAGCTGCCCTATTCACGATTCGAGGTTTCAGACCGGCATAAAAGAAGATTCCTGGGAGCGCCCGAGCCGCGGCGCGGGACCGAGCAAGCAGCCCGAGGCGGCGGGAACTGAGAACGGGGAAGGCGACAAACCAGAGGCAGAGAGTGAGCGCCCGACCTGGCACAGCCCTGTGAGTAACCCCTGGCCCGGCCCTGCTCGGGGGGCTGATGCCCACCCGGTTTCCACCTGCATCACCGGGAAACTCACTGCCCCGGGGCTGCCTCCATGTTCTCAGGGGGTGGCAGCTCCGGCCCGGCTCAGCTCCTCACTGAGCCTTCCCACTTGCTTGCCCCGGCGCGGGGCTCCCCGGGACCAGCAGGCCGGCCTCCCCTCCCACTCCCTCCGCGGTTCTCTGGTGGGGCTGGTGGCGTGGGGCGTCCCCGGCCAGTGTCGGGAGGGCAAGGAAGTACGGGCGGGGCTGACTGTCACTCCACCACACCCTGGACTCCGGCACCTGGTAAACTTCCTGTTACTGGGAGGCAGATACCATCTCTGCGGCCACCAGTACAGAAAAACGCCTAACCAATTTCTGGTTGGGAATAGTGTGGTAGGAGAGTTCCCAAGTCGGTGTGAACCTGCCGGAGAGCTGTCTGCGGGCGGGCACTAGACTCGTCCGGGCCGGGTGGATACAAAGGTGAACCGTGTGCTGCGGGCTCCTCCCCCGAGGTGTTCACGCTCTGGTATGGGAGATAAAACAAGTACACAAATAACTGCGATACCAGGAGGAAGGTGATAAGTCCCGAGAAAGATCTACACAGTGCTACAAAGGCACCCAGAGTGACCGGTCGTCTGTGCCTACCAGAAACCTGGTAGACTTCCTGGGTGAGGTGGTGCCGAGCAGGGTCTTGAAGGCCCAGCTGATAGACGAGGGTTGCAGAAGACACGTCTCAGCCCACGCCAGTGTGCACAGAGAGGGGAGACGTGCGGCCAGGGAGGCAGAGACTCGACAGAAACCACACACCCAGTGGGGTCGCCACTGCACAATCCAACAGCCTGGGCCAGAGCACACAGAACACGGAGAAGTCCTGCACAGGAAGTGAAAGCTCAACAGAGATCACACACCCTGTGGTACATGATCCACCAGCCCAGCAGAGTCCAAGCTGACCAGAAAGGTGGCTCCCCGGAGAGGCCCAAGACCCGAGGCAACCATACAAACAAGGCACTAAAGGCCAACTGAGCAGTCACGGAGGTAGGCACACCAAATTGGCAACCACAGCAACATCTTAGTTAGTCAAGAGTCTCAAACCGGTGGACTGTGAAACCCCCTGCCACAATGAATAAACATCAAAAAAAAAGATACCAGAAATACAAAACATCAAGAAAGTACACCACCAAAAGTTAATAAATCTCAAACTCTAGATCCTATAGAACAAGAAGCCCTTGAAATGACTGACAAGGAATTTCGAGTGATAATTCTAAGGAAACTGAATGAGATACAAGAAAACTCAGCTAGACATCATGATGAAATGAGGAAAAGTATACACGACCTGAAAGAGGAAATGTACAAGGAAATCGATGTCCTGAAAAAAAAATGTAGCAGAACTTGCTGAACTGAAGAAGTTATTCAGCGAAATAAAAAACACAACAGAGAGTTTAACCAGCAGGCTTGTCGAAGTTGAAGAGAAAACCTCTGAACTTGAAGATGGGCTGTTTGAAATAACACAAGCAGACAAAAAGAAAGAAAAAAGAATCAAGGACATGGAAGAAAATCTGAGAGAGATATCAGACAACCTTAAGCGCTCAAATATTAGAGTCATAGGTATTCCAGAAGGGGAGGAAAATGGAGATTCCATTGAAAACATATTCAACAAAATAGTGGCAGAAAACTTCCCAGGTATAGGAAAAGTCACAGATCTTCAGATCCAGGAAGCTCAACGATCTCCAAACGTATTCAACCCAAAAAGGCCTTCTCCAAGACATGTCATAGTCAAATTGGCAAAACTCAGAGACAAAGTGAGAATCTTAAAAGCTGCAGGAGAGAAACGTCAAATCACCTATAAGGGAGCCCCAATCAGGCTAACATCAGACTTTTCATCACAAACCCTAAAAGCTAGAAAGGAATGGGATGATATATTCAAAATACTAAAAGACAAAGATTGCCAGCCAAGAATACTTTACCCTGCAAGGCTATCCTTCCGAAATGAAGGGCAAATAGTATATTTCTCAGACAAATAAAAACTGCGGGAGTTCACTACCACACGACCGCCCTTACAAGAAATCCTCAAGGGAGTACTGGGTTTGGTTCCTGAAAAATAACTACCATTGCCATAAAAACCCAAGAAAAATCAAAACCCACTAGTATAATAAAAATGGCATTCACGAAGAGAAAACATGCAAACAAAAACGCTATCTACAACCTAAGGAACCAACAAACATAGAAACCAAACAGTAAATCAGAAAGCAAGGAACAAAAGACACCTAAGACAACCAAACAACAATCAAAAAAATGCTACGAATAAATCAACACCTTTCAATAACAACTCTTAATGTAAAAGGCTTAAATTCCCCAATCAAAAGACACAGACTGGCTGACTGGATCAAAAAGGAGGACCTAACTATATGCTGCCTACAAGAGACCCACCTCACCCATAAAGATTCACACAGACTAAGAGTGAAAGGATGGAAAAAGATTTACCATGCAAACTGAAAAGAAAAACGAGCTGGACTAGCTATTCTTATATCTGACAAAATAGACTTTAAACTAAAAACCATAAAAAGAGACAATGAGGGACACTACTTAATGATAAAAGGACTGATCCATCAAGAAGACATAACAATCATAAATATGTACGCACCCATGTTGGAGCAGCCAGATTTATAAAACAAACTCTATTAGACCTAAAGAAGGAAATAGACACTAATACCATAATAGCAGGGGACCTGAACACCCCACTGTCAGTATTAGACAGATCATCTAGGCAAAAAATCAGTAGAGAAACACAAGATCTAAACAAGACTCTAGACCAATTGGAATTGGCAGATATCTACAGAACATTCCGTCCAACAACCTCAGAATATTCATTCTTCTCATCAGCACATGGAACATTCTCCAGGATAGATCACATATTGGGTCACAAATCAAGTCTCAATAAATTCAAAAAAACTGGAATTATCCCATGTATTTTCTCAGACCACAATGGATTAAAACTAGAAATGAATAACAAACAAAACTCTGGAAACCATACAAACACATGGAACTTAAACAGCATTCTACTTAATGACATATGGGTCCAAGAAGAAATCAAGCAGGAAATCAAAAAATTTATTGAAAATAATGATACATCATACCAAAACCTGTGGGATACTGCAAAAGAAGTATTAAGGGGGAAATTTATTGCATTAAATGCTCACTTAAGAAGAATGGAAAGATGGCAAGTGAACAACCTAACACTTCACCTTAAAGAACTAGAAAAACAAGAACGATCCAAACCTAAAGTTAGCAGACGGAAAGAAATCATTAAGATCAGAGCAGAACTGAATGAAATTGAAACCCAAAAAAACAATTCAAAAGATCAATGAATCAAAAAGTTGGTTTTTTGAAAAGATAAATAAAATTGACAAACCATTAGCATGCCTAACAAAAAAGAGAGAAGACTCAAATAACAAAAATTAGAAATGAAAAAGGCGATATTACAACTGATTCATCTGAAATACAAGGAATCATTCGAGACTACTATAAACAACTATACGCCAACAAATTTGAAAATCTGGAGGAAATGGATAAATTTCTGGACACACACAAGCTCCCAAAACTGAACCATGAAGACGTAGAAAATTTGAACAGACCAATAACAATAAAGGAGATTGAAGCTGTTATCAGAAGGCTCCCAACAAAGAAAAGCCCAGGACCAGATGGATTCACAGCAGAATTTTACCAAACATTCAAAGAGGAATTGACACCGATTCTTTACAAACTATTCCAAAAGACTGAAACGGACGCAAATCTCCCAAACTCATTCTATGAAGCAAGCATCATCCTGATACCAAAACCAGGTAAAGACATAACCAAAAAAGAAAACTACAGGCCGATATCCTTGATGAATACAGATGCAAAAATCCTCACTAAAATACTAGCAAACAGAATACAGCAACACATACGTAAAATTATTCACCACGATCAAGTGGGATTCATCCCAGGGATGCAAGGTTGCTTCAACATACGCAAATCAATAAATGTGATACACCATATTAATAAACTCAAACACAAGGACCATATGATCATCTCTATAGATGCTGAAAAAGCATTTGATAAAGTTCGGCACTCATTCATGACAAAGACCCTCTATAAGTTAGGTATAGATGGAAAGTATCTCAACATAATTAAAGCCATATATGACAAATGCACTGCCAATATCATCCTGAATGGGGAAAAGCTGAAAGCTTTTCCTTTAAGAACAGGAACTAAGTAGCAGGATACAAAATCAACACACAAAAATCAGTAGCATTTCTTTTCTCCAATAGTGAACATGCAGAACAAGAAATCAAGAAAGCCTGCCCATTTACAATAGCCACCAAAAAAATAAAATACTTAGGAATTGAATTAACCAAGGACGTGAAAAATCTCTATAATGAGAACTACAAACCACTGCTGAGAGAAATGAGAGGATACAAGAAGATGGAAAGATATCCCATGCTCTTGGATTGGAAGAATCAACATAGTGAAAATGTCCATACTACCCAAAGTGATATACAAATTCAATGCAATCCCCATCAAAATTCCAAAGACATTTTTCTCAGAAATGGAAAAAACTATGCAGTCATTTATATGGAACAATAAAAGACCACGCATAGCCAAAGCAATGCTGAGCAAAAAAAATAAAGCTGGAGGCATAACACTACCTGACTTTAAGCTATACTATAAAGCTATAATAACCAAAACAGTATGGTACTGGCATAAAAACAGACACACTGACCAATGGAATAGAATAGAGAATCCAGAAATCAACCCACACACTTACTGCCATCTGATCTTTGACAAAGGCACCAAGCCTATTCACTGGGGAAGGGACTGCCTCTTCAGCAAATGGTGCTGGGATAACCGGATATCCATATGCAGGAGAATGAAACTAGATCCATACCTCTCACCGTATACTAAAATCAACTCAAAATGGATTAAGGATTTAAATATACACCCTGAAACAATAAAACTTCTTAAAGAAAACATAGGAGAAACACTTCAGGAAATAGGACTGGGCACAGACTTCATGAATACGACCCCAAAAGCATGGGCAACCAAAGGAAAAATAAACAAATGGGATTATATCAAACTAAAAAGCTTCTGCACAGCAAAAGAAACAATTAACAGAGTTAAAAGACAACCAACAGAGTGGGAGAAAATATTTGCAAAATATACATCTGACAAAGGATTAATATCCAGAATATATAAGGAACTCAAACAACTTTACAAGAAGAAAACAAGCAACCCAATTAAAAAATGGGCAAAAGAGCTAAGTAGGCATTTCTCTAAGGAAGATATACAAATGGCCAACAGACATATGAAAAAATGCTCAACATCACTCAGCATCCGGGAAACGCTAATCAAAACCACACTGAGATACCATCTAACCCCAGTTAGGATGGCTAAAATCCAAAAGACTATGAACGATAAATGCTGTCGAGGTTGCGGAGAAAAAGGAACTCTCATACATTGTTGGTGGGACTGCAAAATGGTGCAGCCTCTATGGAAAATGGTATGGAGATTCCTCAAACAATTGCAGATAGATCTACCATACGACCCAGCTATCCCACTGTTGGGAATATACCCAGAGGAATGGAAATCATCAAGTCGAAGGTATACCTGTTCCCCAATGTTCATCGCAGCACTCTTTACAATAGCCAAGAGTTGGAACCAGCCCAAATGTCCATCATCAGATGAGTGGATACAGAAAATGTGGTACATCTACACAATGGAATACTACTCAGCTATAAAAACGAATGAAATACTGCCATTTGCAACAACATGGATGGACCTTGAGAGAATTATATTAAGTGAAACAAGTCAGGCACAGAGAGAGAAATACCACATGTTCTCACTTATTGGTGGGAGCTAAAAATTAGTATATAATTCACACACACACACACACACACACACACACACACACACACACAAAAGAAAAAGGGGGGGAAGATATAACAACCACAATTATTTGAAGTTGATACGACAAGCAAACAGAAAGGACATTGTTGGGGGGGAGGGGGAGGGAGGTTTTGGTGATGGGGAGCAATAATCAGCCACAATGTATATCGACATAATAAAATTAAAAAAAAAAAAATAGAGCAGCCTAAAAAAAATAAATAAATAAAAATAAATAAAATAAATTTTTTTTCAAATTATATAAACTAATCCATATTTTTTTTAAACAGAGGATACAAATGGTCCTATTTTGGGGGGCAAAAGGAAAAGGTATAAACATGATAAAATGTAACCATAAACCCACCCTTCAGAAAAAACTACTGTCATATTTTAATGTGATCACTTCCAATCTCTTCTTTAAAAACAGTAATTTATTGCTTTATTATTCTACTTTCCTCACAACACTATAACAAAAACATTTGTCCAAATTCTTAAATACTTCTTAACCTTTCTTAGTATCTTCTAGGGATTCTTTACAAATCCTAAAATTTCTCACGTTTTATTTGCTTCCAGGAATAATTCTAATCTCCCTTTCCCCAAATTCTTCTCGGGATAGAGATCACAAAAGTTCTAAATTAGTTTTGTAAAATATCCTTTAATTTTGATGCCATTTTCATGCTTATGGAAAATCCTACTTTTAAAAGCATCTTGCTACTTTCTTGCTTTCCATTTATTACCCTAGATTATAGAAAATTGAAGAAGACTGAATCTCTCAAAAAAAAAGTCTAGCCATTTTTACAATAGAATAGATGTAACTGGATGGAGAAAAATAGGTTGTTTTCACTTTTAAATCATTTTTACCTTTTTTTCTGATTATAAAATAGTTTTTCTACTTAATTTTTTTACTATAATAAAATACTAAAAAGCTGACCAAAATTGTAATGTTGTAACACAGAGATAGTTAACTATAAGATTTGGTTTTAACATCTGAGTTATATAACCTTAAATACACAATATGCATAGCACAAAAAAAACACCCACATAACTGGGGCTTTTTTTTTCCCAGGAATATATAGTTCTAGATAGCTGGCATTTTCCCCTTATTATACTAAAAGCTGACATCATCAGGCATTGAGAAGAATAGCCAAGAAATGAGTAAATTACAGCATCACCAAGGTAATACATGGTGATGGAATGATATGGAATGAGTGACATGTGTTTCAAAGGTACTGGTATTTCTGAAGGAAAGAGAATTAGTTAAAAGCAAGAATGAAAAGCAAAGACAGCACCTAGACCAGGTGTTCTCAGTGTTGACTGAAGGTGAGGCGGAAAGAACAGCCTTGTCTACTTGAGAGAGCCGCACGAGTGCCTCAGAAACAGCCAGAATAAAATGGAGAGAGGAATATCTAGAGAAGAGGCTGAGGATTTAGGGCAATTTACTGATGGCAATCCTTAAGCTCCAGAAACACAGAAAAAAGTCTGTTTCAGTAAATTGCTGTTTGCCCACTTCTCTACAGCGAATGAATACTGTTATCAAATGTGTGTGTACGTTCTTAAGGATATTGCTCAGGTTGTTTTCTGAAACATTTCAAATGACAGCTTCTTCAAGTTTTGCATGTAAGATTGTATAACTGAGTGTTGCTCATTCTATCTGAATATTTAATCTCTCTGAAATTATTTTGTTTTATGTAAGGTAACTTACATCCCCTCTTCCCCCTAGGAGTGTTATAAATGTACTTCCATGCATAAGCAAGCTGTGCAGAGATAGTTTCACTGAAGCCCCCAGAAGACTCTGGGGTGATGTATACCCACTCCTCACCCCAGAGCTCGAGGCAGAACTGGCTTCACAAACGTGTAGCCTGTGCAATCACACAGGAACCTGTGCTCAGAAGGTCTCTGCTTGGTTTATGCTCTGCTGTCTCTGTCTTGAAATTCTTAATCACTTTTGATTAAGGGCCCCTGTCTTTTCATTTACACTGGTCCCACAAATCATATATCCACAGTCCCTCCTGACGGTTCTCATCCAGGCCAACCCTCCACTTGACAGATGAGGTCCAGATAGAAAAAGTGAATTTCTGCAAGTTATATAGCCAGTTAGTAGAGGAAAAAACAAAAAGAATCAGGACTATAACCTAATCGTCTGAACTATCTAATGTTCTTTTTACAACACTCTATTCCGCTGTCTGCAAAAGTGTTCTGAAAAATAATATCATTAGACTAAATATTCTACTACCTACAGGGACAATTTTGAGGTGACTAGGATTAATCTGTACATGTACATTTTGGGTTTTTCTTTTTAATTGTTACATTATAGTCATACTACATATTTTATAACTCTTTTCACAGACCTTGGAACCATAGCATCACAAAAAAAAAAAAAAAAAAAAAACCACTCTTGAGTGGCTCTTATAATTAGTACAGCTGAATGTCCAAACAATCTACAAAATAGAAATTGACACATGAATTATAAAAGCAAGAGATTTTGCCCTCTACATTCTCAAATATAGGGAACTATTAAAAAAAGAGAAAAAATTCTAAACAAAATCTACACAAAAGACATTTATCTTCAGCTTCTAATTTTGCAAGAAATTAAAGGGCAGGCAGCAAACACCGCAGAGATTCCCATCCGTCTACTTGTGTATCTTTCAGCATGCCCTGTGAGTCTGTCACCAAGCTATCACACCAGATTTCCTATAAGGCTTCAAATTATGCTAAACATACCCTGACTAGCTTTTCAATGAGGACATTTCTAAGATCAACTATGGTGTTGAGAGGAAAAACATCCACCAACTGAACAAAACCACAGATGGTACACAGCTTAATAAAGTTCTTCTAAATATCTGTATCCAAAACATGACAAAAAGTATACACTTTCCACAGGAAACTAGTGAAGACCAGTAGCAACTGTCAACACCAGTACATTAGTGAATATTCATAAAATGCAGGGAAGAAATTCCACTTGAACAATAAGCCTACCTGGGAATAAAAATCAAGATTACAGTTCACAGAAGAAATTTAATTCATTATAACTTAAATGCCTTAAATCTAAATGGAACACTCTTTTACCTGGTTCATACATAGCTAACAGTATATAACAAAGCTCATCCTTAGAAATGCCCCAGAAAGTACGAGAAAAGCCACCAGATGGCAGAATTTCCTGAGCCTCAACTAGCTGCAGACTGTTACACCAAGAATTGACCAGAAGGTGGCAACATAGCCTCAGTTTCTCAGGACCAACAGCTCAGCCTGATCTAAGTGTAAGGCTTTTCACATACATTTCACGCATCTTTTTATACCAGAAAGATTTCGTTTCCTTACATTCTGAATGTTGATCTGTAGTTCCATTTTGTAGTGATTGAAGTCTTTGGCAAGTTCATGGCCCTGATGATAGAAAGTAAACATTCCCTGAAAAAATGACAGCATCTAAGACAAAGGAAAAAAGAAGACATTAGCACAAAAAAAATAAGAGGGAAAAAAAGAAATCATATAAACAGCCAAGTATTTCCTCCTCGCTTAACTGTTATTCTGCTGAAGTAATTAAAAAGAAGTCACTAATATTCGAGTAAATCTAAGTGCATATTATTTACTAATTGGTCTTTATAGAAAACAAAGAAAGTTATTTTTTCTTAAATATCAGAGCCATCAGACAATTTTTATAGCATGCTCTACAGGAGAAATGGAATTCTTATCTGTTTTGTTGACAAGGGTGTTCAGTGATGGGGCAGAGGCTGGGCAGTAATTAAACCTTTAGTTTTCTACCAACTCCCAACCTGCCCTCTTAATTACAGGGCAGCTGCTTCTGTCCCACAGGTAAGGAAACCTAAAGTGAGTAAAGTGACGTGGGGAGAGAGTTAAGGAAATCCTTAAATTCATTTGTGGTTCTGACATCAAATGGCCAACCAGAGTCAATTCCCAACCTCAGCAATGGCCTGTTATGTGACTTTGGACAAATTACTGAAAATTTCTCAGCTTGAAATTCCTTATTTGCTAGGTGGAATAATAAAAATATCTCCTTATTGAGTTATTGTGTGGAAAAAAAATGAGTGAGCACATTACATTACAGAACTTAAAACAATGACTTCAGCCATGGCCAAGCATTGTAAATATGCCCAATAAATGAAGGCCATTATTATTTCACACTAAATAAAAAGCTTTAAGGAGGTTTAATTATTCTCTAAATTGTCTAATTTAGATTAATTCCATTACTCCAACTGGGCAATAGCTCCATAAATGCTCTTTTTTAATTATTCCTTGGTTATTTATTTGTTTCTCAAAATCATACACACATTGGGTAAACTGTATATGAGGGTACTTCAAAAAATTCGTGGAAAATATGAATCCTCCCATGAACTTTTCGAAGTATGTAAATTATATTTCAAGCTGTTTTTTAAAAAATAAAACGCAAAAAGGTATACAAATTTAATCTTGAGAATCATGAATTCGTTTTTTTCAATTTTTTTTTTTTTTTTTTTTGCTAAAATCCACAGTATGACTATCCCTTACATTTTGATTCAGAAGATACATATACTTATACATGCGAGATCTTCAAAAAGTTCATGGAAGAATTCATATTATCTTTTAATTCAATTTCTCCACAAATTTTTTGAAGTACCCTTGTATGTGCACCTACATTAACATAAATCACTGAAAGCTTTAGAAAATATCTATATAATCACAAATAAAAATCACGATTCTAATAAGTATAAAGAAATGCCATAGTAACTCACAAAATTGTTTCAAATGTTCCACATACTAGTTCTCAGCTTAGGCTGCGATAAATATTTTGAGATGTGTTAGAAATCATGTTACAAATACCTGTTTAAAGTACCAAAATTTGAACTGGTAAATTTGCTTTAGAAACAGACATGAGTAGACCCATAAACACCACCATTTTAACTCACATTCTAATATAAATTCTTTCACAGGGATTTTTTTTTTAAGGGTAGAGCTACAACTAAGATGGCAGAAATTGCACCTGATTGTAGTTGCTGAGATTAAGTAACAACACAAGTAATATTCATTACATGTTGCTGTGCAAATAATTTAGAGGCAATGATTTAGAGGCAATTCTTTGACTTCACAGCTGTGTCCAACTTTACAATTTTTTGGAGGCGGGGGGGGGGGGGGGACCAGGAAGGGGATCGTAACCCCTGGCACGGTGTGGTCCGCACCACGCTCAGCCAGTGAGCACACCAGCCATCCCTATATAGGATCCAAACCCGCGGCCTTGGCGCTACCAGCGCTGTACTCTCCCTAGTGAACCACGGGGCCGGCCCACACCTTTACAATTTATGGTGTCTTGCTTTATATTTACATGCCACCACCTCTAACAACCATAAATTAAATCTAGGAAGAAAAATATTTCTATTATATCACAAAAATCTACTGGCAAACAACTTGTAATAATACTCACAGGTTCCACAAACTCAAACTTCTTTCTTTCTTGGATTTCCTGAAGCTTACATACATATTCAAGAGACAGTTCATAAAAGTGTTGCCGGTTTTGCTCCACTTGGATATCTGCCTATGTTAAAATAATTGAGGTAAGTCAAACTGGAAATAGTGAGAAGTGAAAATCTATATCAGAGCTTGACAAACTACAGACCATGGGCCAAATATGATGTGCTGCCTGTTGTAAACATAATTGAACACAGTTGTGACCATTTGTTTACGCATCGTCTGTGGCTACTTTCCTACTACAATAGCAGAATTGCGCAGTTGCAACAGACACCTAGGGCTCTTTGCAGAAAAAGTTTGCCAACCTCTGCTCTATATGTTGAGGGTAACTCCCAAGGAACTGAAGATCACATAGTTCAGCTCCTCATGAAAAACTCACCCCAGCTGCAAATGACACCCAACCACACACACAGAATCAAAATCACATAAACACCATTTCCATGAACAAACCCTCTCAGAACGAAGTCTTCCTAAGAGACAGGGTTGGGGGAATTCCAGCCATCTCAGCAGCAGTGAGGGACAGCAGCAGGTGAGGAAGTGGCAGCAGTGGCACCAATCTCAAGAACCTCTCAAAGGCACATCAGGGCTGGGAGCCCATCAGCAGGCAGTCCTGCTCCTGAGCCCTCACAGTGTCTGAACCCCTGGGAGTGAAAGGGGCACCAGCTGGTCAGGAGACTGTTCCAAAACAAGGTTCCAGCTCATCTTGCCTAACTAGAAAGTAACTGGGAGAGGAGCACGATTCCACAAAGGAGCAGCGAAGAAAGAATTTTCATCCTAGAAACCATCCTTATAAAGCATCATGGGGTATTTTTCCTAACTTGGCTAATTTTACTTTTTAAAGTATTTATCTAGGCATTTCTTCAGACAGGATACACCAATAGACAAGCACATGAAAAGATGCTCAGCATCACTAATCACTAGAGCAATGCAAATCAAACCCCCAAAGAGATACCACCTCATACCCATTAGGATAGCTACTACTATCCAAAAAAGGAAGGAAGGAAGGAAGGAAAATAAGTGTTGGTGAGGATATGAGGAAACTGGAACACTTGTGCACTATGGGTGAGAATGTAAATTGGTGCAGCTGCTAGGGGAACAGTATGGCTGTTCTTCAAAAAAATTTAAAATAGAATTTCCATATGATCCAGCAATTCCACTTCTGGATATATACTCAAAAGAACTGAAAGCAGGGACTTGAACAGATATTTGTACACACACGTTCACAGCAGCATTATGCACAACAGCCAAAGGGAAGAAGCAACCCAAGTATACATCAACAGATGAATGGATAAACTGAATGTGGCATATACATACAATGAAATATTATTCAGCCTTAAAAAGGAAGGAAATTCTGACACAGGCTACAACATAGATGAACCTTAAGGACATTACACTAAGCAAAGTAAGTCAGACACAAAAAGATAAATAAGGTCTGATTCCACTTACATGACATACCTAGAACAGTCAAATCCATAGAGAAAGAAAGAAGAATGGTGGTTGCCAGGGGCTGTGGGGGAGAGGGCATGGGAAGTTGCTGTTTAATGGATACAGAGTTTCAGTCTGGGAAGATAAAAGTTCTGGAGCTGCATGATAGTGATGGTTGCACAACACTGTGAATGTCTTTAAAAGCACCAAACTGTACAGACTACAATGGTTGAAATCATAAATTTTTTATGTATATTTTACAACAAACATGTCAAGTTTTTTAAAAGGCGAAAGAAAAATAGTTATCTAACATGTAATAATAGTTTTTTTAGCATCAAAATACTTTAAATAATGTCTATATATAATACGAGTTATCAAGCTAAAATGAGAATTTTTACCTAACGCTCCTCAAAATCACAATATTTTTGTGTCTCCAATAACCAGAGTTTGATAGTTCAGCCACCAGAAGTTAACAGGCACAACTCCCAGCACAAACACTGTAATTTATTGAGTACTAAATAAAATGAAGACATGAGACGTCGAGGGGGCTTTCTCTGTGTTGTTTTTACTAGGAAAAGCCCTTCAAGAAAATTACACCAGGATGAGATTTACGAGATTGGTTTTGTCTTTTAGCTGACGCTCTCCCCAGTTTGTTCTTGCCACTGCAATCACCCTTGCATTGCTGGTCAACCTGTATCACCACCCTTTGGTGTTCTGAGTATCCAGAACTACTGTGCCATGTGCTTTGTATTACATCACCAGAGTCTCTGGGACTGTCTACAGCCCACAACTTACAACAATGCCATGGATACCCAAATTGTACCTAGGGGGCACAGAATGACTTCCTGTAGCCTGACCAAGTCTAAAAGGCAATCACTATATTTTCTACAACACAAAGGAAAAGTCACTAGCTTTTAACAAACATAAAATTTCAATTTGATTGTCATCTAATTTTTGGCCATTCCTGCTATAAATATGTACAAGAAAGTAGATCAGTTTCACACAAAATTAGTCAAAGAATCTACTTCTCTAGTTGTAATTTTACTAAAATATTATCATTTGGCTACTCAAGAAGAAAAATAGACTTCAAAAATCAGAAATGGAATTTTCTCAAATATCCAATACTTGTTATAGTATAAATATTAAGTAGAATTTAGGGATGTGGACAGACGTGGAAGCTAATATGCCCAATAAACATAGAGTTATATAGCAGCAAGTCCTTAAAAAATTATCAGAATAGCCAGCCAGGTGGCTGCTACAATCTTCTCTTGTTATTTTCACTTGAAACAAGAGAGAATTACATAAGTTTCTGTGCCTTTGTTCAGTACTATTCTCAGCAACCTTTGTTAATCTCTTGAGCACCTCAACTCAGTTCACTAAAGATTAGCAATACATGAGCCGCTGCCAAAAAACAGTGAATATCCAAACCTTTTTCCCCTTCAAAAAGAATCCCCCTCTTTTGAGGACTTCACACTTACCATAGAAGGCTATTTCAAGTGGGAGTTTGTATGTTTTTAGAGAGCAAACAGAACAAGATAGGAAAGTATACATAATTTAAATGAAACTGAAATTATTCATCTGTAGGATCCCTTCAAATTTCTGATGTGGAGCTTAATTATCTTTGAGACTGATGAAACTGCCAAAGCCCTAGCTCACTGCACAAGCACCTCACACTTGTTCAATTAATAAACACGTATGAAGTACCTACTCCTTGACATGTACTATTCTAGGCATTGAGGACAGAGAACTGAATGAAACAATGTTGTTGTCTTCAAGGAGCTTACATTATAGTGGAAGAAGCCATGTAACAAACACTCAGTATGTCAAATGGTTGCAAGAAAATGAAATAAATAAATAAAGCAGAGTAAGGGAGACATTCTACATAAAACGGCCAGGGAGACCCTTTCTGTTAAGGTGACCTCTGAGTAGAGAGTATTTGGAAGAGTATTTGCAGGAGTGAGGCATGAGGATCTGGGCTGAAAACATAATAGGCAGAAGGAAGAACAAAGGCAAAGGCCCTGAGCAAAGAGTATGCGGGCCCAGGTGAGGCAGTGCAGGTCACATAGGATCTTGGGGACCCTGAGGCCTCTGGAGGAACAATTAGGAGGGTGTGGAGGAGGAGGAGTCACAAGAAGTGGCCACATTCAGAGTATATTCTGGAGCTGAAGACAACATATGCTGTCAGACTGGACGTGAGAGAAAGGGCCAGAGAGGACTCCAAAGATCTTGCCTAAGCAGTGTGTGGAACGAGATACCTAATTAGAAAGTGAAGATGGAAGTTTACTCAGGGCATGAAAATCCTCTTCAGGATACCTGAAAATAGAGATAAGGGAGAACAGGGGTCGAGAGCTGCTAGCATGAAGAGTGAGAGCACGTAAAAGCAACAGCTGTCATTTCAAAATTGATGGAGGCGGGAGATGAGGGAACACATGTAACAACGGCACGGTCTTCTACGTAATGTGGAAGGAGAGGAGAATGGAGCCCTGCCTGAAAAGTACTGCAGGGAGGATTAAGTGGGATAAAGCCCTTTCTCTTTTATAAACTGTCAAGCACCATCCAAATGTGAGTCAAAGGTTTAGGGAGACAAAAGAAAATGTCACAGGTGAATAATGTCAAACCAACTGTACACACACACACACACACACACACAGACTTTACAACTAAATATCTGGCATTTATATATAACCAGGGTTTATAGTAGGGTCAATGCTGTTAGTGTCGTTTGGATGATACTTTAATAAGTGATGTTATAGTAGCATATTATGCCCAGATTCCTTATGTGTTTAAAATCAATCAAATTTTTAAAAAAATCACACTTTTGTAGGTTGAGTCAAGATCCCAGCAACCGCAAAACAGCATTATTTTAAATGAAAACATATATTCTGAACTGTAAACAACTGAGTTTCTGTTCAAGCTTGTGAATGAGAAAAACAAATGGCAGGGGTTAAAAAGAAACAGAAAGAGAAAATGAGAGAGAAGATATAAATTCCTTTCTCCTTACATATGGCTCACTCCAAAAAAAAAAAAGTGAGTTCATTAACATAAGTAAAACAGATGCTGTCTTTCCAGTGAAGCTTGAACTTCCTGAATTCTCAGTATTAAATAAGATTAATGCTGTCTTTGCATAAAAGCAAAATGTTATATGAGTTTATTAAATCTGATTCATTCCTTCAAGAAATCGTGAAAACCAATTAATGGATCAATTCATGCAAATAATATATCTGTTCTTCAGTAATGCTTGTTAAAATTATTGTTCCTGTGAAAAATACTCAGAACCAAAAATTTGATTACTATAAATCCTTATTTAATTAATCACTAAAAAGTATTCATCATTTTGTGCCTTACTCATAACAATACCTGTTCATTTTTTCTGCCTCTACATAATCCCAGATGAAAAGTTTTCAAAAGTAAAGGATATTATAAATATATATATATGTACTGCTTATTACATTTTGGAAACAAATTCATAGAAAAATAAAAGAATACCTCTTGTAAATGTGAGTCTTTCTTTTTGGCTGATAAATTCAAATGTTTATCAATTAGGCTATAATTCTTTTCTGTCTCTTTGTCAAACTTCTTTTTTTCCTCCTATAAATCAGAAAAACAGAGACAACTATGATTAAATGGAAAAAAAATACAAGCACATACTTAATCCACTGGGAAGCTCAAAATATGAGAAATATCTAAATATAAAACAAAGTACCACTGAATGAAGCTATCTGAAAAACATATCTGTACCCAGACCACTGCTTATGAATCATCAAGACAACATAAGGATTGAAGAGACACTTTCTTTTTTTCCTTTAAAGGGCTTTTTTCCAAGCCTGTTATTTTTCAACTCTTCATAATTATCAGTGTTGAGAATTAATGCTATGTCACTCATTCCTTACAAAAAAAAAAAAAAGAATACATAGTAAGAACAACATAAAGCTTAAAAAAGAAAACTTGCTCTAGATTTTGGCATAGAAATGGAATTCATTTACATTTGAACAAGTTTTGTTCTAGATCTTAAAAAAATCATAATAATCATTGTTTAAAAGAAACATCTTGGGAAAGATCTTCCCTAATGGTCCAATTTGAATATCACAATAAGATCCTCCAAGCAGAACCGTCATCTACTCTCCCAGACCTTGCCAGTGATTTCTATAACACCATTTGGAATATGTTTCAGTAGGTCACCAGGGCCTAAGATAATACTGACATATTAGGATTGAGATCCTTCGGTTAACATTATGAACATTTCTCAGGTACTGCCCTAGACTAGTATTTGCTTTCCTTCTGCTACAGAAGCTTTTTGAGAAAATAAGTAACCAAAATTTAAACGCAGAGAAGACAGACTATCTCCCTTAAAGCTGCTTGCCAACTTGGTAGATTTTTAATAAACATTTTTGAGCGTCAATGAGAACAAACTATGTCCTCACTCTGTCAAAATGTTTCCATTAACTTCAAACTATCCCTAACTCTCCACCACCTCGTGGAAGGAACAGTCTCTTCCCTGTTCCTTCAACTTCCATCTTCTAAAGCAACAATGAGTTATTTGGCCTTTTCTGGTATGATTTTTCTTTTCGTATAAGGCAAAAAGTCTAAACGAAGCATATTAATTCTACTTCTTTGCATTTCTCTCTCCCCACCACCCTCCCACGGGACTACAAACTGTTGTTCTGGGAACCTAGGACAGTATGTCCTCTGCCAGGTCATCTGAAGACCCTATATTAATCCCCGCATTGATGGAGGAGAGACTCAGGAACTGGTGTTCCTTCCAATGTCTACTCCAAGTCTAATTACCAACTAGCCACACAACATCAAAACAAAAACCCCATCTGACAACACAGAACCTAAATTTTTGTATCTTCTTAGATCTAATCCTAAAATTCTGTGATCTGATGGTTCACCTATGTCTAAGAAAGGAACAAAAAACAGGCTGTTTTACTTTATTCTAATTTCATTTACTTAATAGCCACTCTTTTGTTGAAATAGAAGCACTTTATTTTTCTTTATGCCTTAGATATTTTTTTAAATTTACCACGAATTTTTTTAAAGTCTAAGGTATTAATATTACAGTGCGTGGTTCATCTCTTTCCTGCTTTTCATTATTATGCTCTTCAACTAGTTTAATGACTAACAGAAAATAAACTAAAACAAGCTTATGCCCATTACCTCAAATCTCCACTATTTTAAAAAGTTGATAGTGTGGAATACGCATTGGATTAGGTGTCAGAAGACTCAGGTTTTAGTCCTGGCCACTTATTACTCTGTGACTCTGCACCAGGGTCACAGCATTCTGAGCACCAGTTTCTCAGGATTAAACAAAACAGGAATGGAAGTCATGCCTCTGCATTTACCACAACATTGCTGCAAAGCAAGATCACACAGTAAGAAATGTTCACTATCTTAAAAAACTAGTACTTACCAGCAAACATTTTTACTCACTCATTTGATTTCAAGTGAATCACAGAAAAGAACAAAAGCAGGAGTGATGCTGAAATCAGCAGTCAGAACACGCAGCACACTCAGCAAGAGTAGGGTATGTAAATTAACATGTGGGTAAAGTCAGGAATGAAAGAAAATGGTGATATCCAGGCTTTGTGCAGAAAGAATTTAGCCCAGAAGCAACATTACACCCACCCATTAGAACAGAAATACATTCGTTCATACATAGTATGGTATTATACAAATGCTACTGTGTTTTGTTCTTGAATCTTAAGGCTTAGCTCACGATTTCTTCCTGCATTTGTTCTTAATGTCATTAGAGAATATTATTCTGCTCCTTTGTGCTCACAAGATTTCTTGTGCTGAAATAATATGAACTTGAAGGAAGATTGTATTCAAGTAGCACTCAATAAAGAATGAGGGGTTTTCTTTCCCCCAACACTGCATTAAAATATATATAATATAAATTGAGCAACATAATCCAAAAAGTTCCATCAAGGATCAAGTTAAATAAAACACGAAAAATCTTCTTATAAAACAGACATTACAAACTCAAATGGGTCTAGGCCAGGCAGAAACCTAATGAGTGGAGCTGGCTGGGAAAGAAATTCATTGGGAAGTGGTGAGGCAAAGGTAACCCAGAGAGCCCCAGTCTACTCTAGAAGGGAAGGCAGCCACCACTCAACCAAGGCAGACTATTGCCCTGTGGGAATACAGGCCCAGTATACAGGCCATGTCTTCTGATTTTTCTCAAATAGCTGGAAAAACCTATTGATTCTTAAATGGTGGCAATGAATTTTTTTAAAAATTTAACAGCGCGAGTAAGCCAAACAAAGTTTATGTTTAAATATGACTCACAAGAAGTCAGCTGCTAACTGTTATAAAATTGCACATGCCAAAAAAAAAATTGTAAAGAGCTACTACTTAAAACAGCACAACTGGTCAAATAAGACCTACGTTGTGTAAGTAGCAGATGGAATTCATGAACCTAAGAACCACAATCCAAATAATGAGATCACCTGAATACCATTAGAAGTAAAAACATAAAGGTGTCATCACAAATTACTGGGGTAAAAAAAAAAGATTATCCAACCAATAGTGCTGGTATAAGTGTTTAACTACTGGGAAACAGAAATAGAACCCCACCTCATATCAAATTAATTCCAGATGGATTGAAAGAGTCACAAGTAAACAATGAAGCCAAAAAAAAAAAAAAATTTTCATCAGATCTCAGAACAGAGAAAGGCCTTCTAAGCAAAAAAGGAAATGGAAGAAGCCATAAGAACTTCTAGGTATCAAAAAAAACACATCAAACTAAAGGATAAACGAAAAAGTGGGGGGAATTACAACAAATACATGAGAAAAGAAGTAAACGACAAATAAAATATTCTTTAATAAGCAATTTTTTACTAAAACCACACGTTAATAGTTCTATGGAAAAGGGATAAAGAACATAAAGAATTCACAAAACTTTGAACATAACTGTAAATACTCCATTTTTCTATAGGGTACTAGAGTTTTTTGCTTTATGTTGGAAGAGGGGAGAACTTTTTTTAAGGTAGCAGATGACTTTTGTTGAATTTTCTATAGTTTACAAATTTTCTAGGATGAGGAAATAAAAAGGCTTATTTTCAAACTATACACATTAAATATTGTTTAATTGTTTAATGTTGGAAGAGTCTAGAGAAGAACTTAAATACTCTCTTAGAGATTCCAACTACTTCCCCCTTTTAATTTAAATAACGAGGTGAGGGTAAGACCACACATAGGTTTGAACATCAGGTTCATACCACATGTAATAAAATCAGCAAGAACACTTTTTAAAACACAGTCCTGCCTATACCAGCTAACCAAAGTGTATGACGCCTGCTGCTGTCTTCCCCTGGTCTACCAACCTCCTGCAGGTTAAATCCCACCTCTTCTATGAAACACTCCCTACCCTTTGCCTAATTCCTACAACAAGTGTCACCTATTTCTACTTGACACTTCATTTGCCTTATCCAACCCCATCTCGCCCCCTTCCTTGAAGCTCCTTTAGCCTCTCTAAAGAGATGAGAATTCAGCTTTTATTCCCACAGAATCAAGCACCTGACTCCATACCCATCAGGTGTCCAGGAGACATCTGTTAGAGGACAAGTGAACAGCCAGCATAGGACTGCAGCCACACCAGCACTGACAAAGTGTGCCACCGTAGGTTTCTGCACAGTTGCTTCACAGTCACCTATCCAGCACCTTAGCATGATTTAGCCAGAAGGGTCATAAGCCACAGTGCTCTGGCTCGTCACCCCTGAACCCAGTATGCAAAGAATGGACAAAAACCTGAGCAATTCTCATTTGACAAGCTGGTAGGGAGCGAGCCATACATAGGATAATAAAATAATTGCAACTATACATGCCAGGCCCTAGACACTTGAAGTCTATTATCAAAATCACTGAATTCTCACAATAACCTTCTGAGACAGGTATCATTAATCTCATTTTACAGACCAGAAAACAGAGGCTTAGTTAAGGCTAGTCAAGGCACCAGAAGAGGATTCAAACCAGGAAGAACCACTTCTTCCTGAAAGACTGTCTGGCGCTCCAAAGCTGAGATGGAAGGGTACATTCCAGAGCACCTCTGCTTAGGCTCATGACAGCACTTTTCACAGTGTATTTTTATGGCTTTATTTGACAGTCTCCCACAGAGTTGCTAATTTCTTGAAGGCCAGCCACTGTTTTAATTCATACTTGTATCTCAGGGCCTACACTATACCATATAACAGGCACTAATAAGTGTTTTATTACTAAAATGAAAGACATGTACTTAAATTAAACAAACATTGTTTCTGCTTTATTAACATAATTTAATATGGGAAATCATTCAGATAGGTTTGTTTTTTACCTACACTTTGAAGTCATTTACAGAATCTTGGGAAGTCAGTTTTTATTAAAAATGTTTTCATTATACATAATATTGGAAAGAAATAAAAGAAATCTGGGATGAGGGTCTGGTAATGGGCTGAGGTGATAAGTCATACGAAATGAGCATTTTTTCCAACCCTTCTGGTTAAACTTTTTATTCTATTAGATAAAATTATAATTGACCCTTTCCAAGTTAGCATTTGAACAGACTCTATTATCAATAGTTTAGTTGTATCACTTGATATATGCATACTGCTGCTTGCTTGAACCCACATCTTCATTACCTGATTGGTCGAACATCTGAAAGGGCAATTTTAAAGTCGCCCACCATAACTCTCATCCTGTTCTGGTGTTTCTCAGAGTTTTTACTCAATGGACTTGGCTCCTGTGTTGTTTGGTTCCTGTATGAACTTCCTGTGACTAAGTCAATATCTAATGAGCAATGGCTATCAACAAAGTATTGTGGTACACTTGGGACTAAGCGCCAAGCTCAAGGGAGGCAAAAGAGCTTGAAATGGAGATAAGAACTGAGCGGGGCCCTGAAGAAACCTCTGAACAGTAAATTGATGTGATACAGCGTGGACAACGCATGCTGCACGATGGCAATTGGGTTTTTTTTTTTTTTTTCTATTTTTTTTTTTTAAATTTTATTTTGTCGATATACATTGTAGCTGATTATTGCTTCCCATCACCAAAACCTCCCTCCCTTCTCCCTCCCCCCCTCCCCCCCGACAATGTCCTTTCTGTTTGCTTGTTGTATCAACTTCAAATAATTGTGGTTGTTATATCTTCTTCCCCCCCCCCCGGTTTGTGTGTGTGTGTGTATGTGTGTGTGTGAATTTATATATTAATTTTTAGCTCCCTCCAATAAGTGAGAACATGTGGTATTTCTCTTTCTGTGCCTGACTTGTTTCACTTAATATAATTCTCTCAAGGTCCATCCATGTTGTTGCAAATGGCAGTATTTCATTCGTTTTTATAGCTGAGTAGTATTCCATTGTGTAGATGTACCACATTTTCCGTATCCACTCATCTGATGATGGGCATTTGGGCTGGTTCCAACTCTTGGCTATTGTAAAGAGTGCTGCGATGAACATTGGGGAACAGGTATACCTTCGACTTGATGATTTCCATTCCTCTGGGTATATTCCCAACAGTGGGATGGCTGGGTCGTATGGTAGATCTATTTGCAATTGTTTAAGGAACCTCCATACCATTTTCCATAGAGGCTGCACCATTTTGCAGTCCCACCAACAATGTATGAGAGTTCCTTTTTCTCCGCAGCCTCGCCAGCATTTATCGTTCACAGTCTTTTGGATTTTAGCCATCCTAACTGGGGTTAGATGGTATCTCAATGTGGTTTTGATTTGCATTTCCCGGATGCTGAGTGATGTTGAGCATTTTTTCATATGTCTGTTGGCCATTTGGATATCTTCCTTAGAGAAATGCCTACTTAGCTCTTTTGCCCATTTTTTAATTGGGTTGCTTGTTTTCTTCTTGTAAAGTTGTTTGAGTTCCTTATATATTCTGGATATTAATCCTTTGTCAGATGTATATTTTGCAAATATTTTCTCCCACTCTGTTGGTTGTCTTTTAACTCTTTTAATTGTTTCTTTTGCTGTGCAGAAGCTTTTTAGTTTGATATAATCCCATTTGTTTATTTTTCCTTTGGTTGCCCGTGCTTTTGGGGTCGTATTCATGAAGTCTGTGCCCAGTCCTATTTCCTGAAGTGTTTCTCCTACATTTTCTTTAAGAAGTTTTATTGTCTCAGGGTGTATATTTAAATCCTTAATCCATTTTGAGTTGATTTTAGTATACGGTGAGAGGTATGGATCTAGTTTCATTCTCCTGCATATCGATATCCAGTTATCCCAGCACCACTTGCTGAAGAGGCAGTCCCTTCGCCACTGAATAGGCTTGGTGCCTTTGTCAAAGATCAGATGGCAGTAAGTGTGTGGGTTGATTTCTGGATTCTCTATTCTATTCCATTGGTCAGTGTGTCTGTTTTTATGCCAGTACCATACTGTTTTGGTTATTATAGCTTTGTAGTATAGCTTAAAGTCAGGTAGTGTTATGCCTCCAGCTTTATTTTTTTTGCTGAGCATTGCTTTGGCTATTCGTGGTCTTTTATTGTTCCATATAAATGTCTGAATAGTTTTTTCCATTTCTGAGAAAAATGTCTTTGGAATTTTGATGGGGATTGCATTGAATTTGTATATCACTTTGGGTAGTATGGACATTTTCACTATGTTGATTCTTCCAATCCAAGAGCATGGAATATCTTTCCATCTTCTTGTATCCTCTCTAATTTCTCTCAGCAGTGGTTTGTAGTTCTCATTATAGAGATTTTTCACCTCCTTGGTTAACTCAATTCCTAAGTATTTTATTTTTTTGGTGGCTATTGTAAATGGGCAGGCTTTCTTGATTTCTCCTTCTGCATGTTCACTATTGGAGAAAAGAAATGCTACTGATTTTTGTGTGTTGATTTTGTATCCTGCTACTGTGCTGAAATCATTTATCAATTCCAACAGTTTTTTTGTAGAGGTTTTAGGCTGTCCGATATATAGGATCATGTCATCTGCAAACAGGGACAGTTTGACTTCATCTTTTCCAATCTGGATGCCCTTTATTTCCTTCTCTTCTCTGATTGCTCTGGCTAGTACTTCCAACACTATGTTGAATAGGAGTGGTGAGAGTGGGCACTAGACAAGCAATTGGGTTTTTTAAACAGAGGTTAGAACCCAGCAAGCATGTAAGAAAATGCAGCAGAATCTACCAAATGGAAGTATAAGCCTAAGCCAAAAAGATATGACTCAAGGAGAACATATCCAAATGGAAGCAAAACAGTAGAAAAGAATACCATGAGGCTTTTAAAACATCCAATTTACCAAAACCACCTAGCAGCTTAAATTACATTTAAACCACAGCTAAATAGGTAATTGGGCTCCTGGAAATTGGAGAAAGCATGAGTAGAGGGAACTGAGAGAGCTCCAGCATGAAGGCAAAGGCCATGGCATTACCAGATGGGAAAAAGGAGAAGAGGAGAGAGAAGATAAAAATGTTGACACTGAAAGCTAAAAATTCTCATATGGTCAACTTTTAAAGACTTTTTTTAATCCCTACATGAAAATTGTCATATCATTTTTTAAAATAGCTTTTTTTTTTTAACCTAAGTATCCCATGTAAGCAGATTAACCAGACAAACAAGGTTATGTGCTTGTTAAATATGATTGCACGTTTAGGAAGCACAGATGTAGAAAGTAATCAAATATCCAAATTACAAAACATTTCCTGGTTCTTCTAAAACTACTGGTTAAATAGGTTATTTTGTAGATATCTTCCATAGTAAGAGTGGAGGCTGGTAGAAAATAAAGAAGTAAAGCATGGTCTTCTCTCTTAAAGATGTAACAACCTAATGGAAGAGACGGATGTTTATACATCACTATACAACACAGGCAACCACCTTTCTCTTCTGTTTATTATGATATACAAAACTGCCAGTGAAAGAAGGCTTCTCCCTGTGACCCACAACAACTAGCCTCCTTACAAGTAACATACAGAGGTATGACACCCAACACATACACTGTACTGGACAAGAACATAGGATAGATCCTCATAAACATGAAGCTAGAGAACAAGGAAGGGACAAAGAAATGGGACTTCTGGATAGAATTTTGTCACTAAACAGCTCAAGACATAAACTAAACTGTTGAAATAATTTCTCTTTTTAAAAGGGCAATTTATTCTGCAAATTACTTTGTAGGATATACTCTGAACAAGCATAATGTCAGAAGCTAGAAACATTAAGGTGGGGCAGGAAGGAGTCAATAGAAGATTCAAGGTCAGGGAATTTTAAAACCCAATACGGTAGATAGCAAATAAAAAGAAAATGCAGTAATTATGTCATACTCATTTTTTTCATTTCCATAATACAATCTTCACCCTCCCCCACCACCATGCAATTAAAATAAGAAAAATAAAAGGACATTGTTTACATGCAGTACCTGCCAATGAAATGTTAAAAGAGAAAGAGCCAGTATGTTCAAGCTTTAAGATAGTCTAAGGAGACATGATCAGAGAAAACAGAATCATAAAACTACAAAATAGAGTAGTTCTGATCCCCAAGTCCTTCATTTTATAGATAAGAAACTAAGCCAATTACTTGCCCAAGGTCACAAAGGTGACACCTGACCTCCAATCTCCTGCTATAAAGCCAGAGGAAAGCATCCAGCCTGGGCTGGTGTTCCCACCGACTGCCCCCTGTCCATATGGTCTGAACCCCAGTTCATAGCCCTTCATTAGAAACTGTAAAATATTATACCAAAAAAAAAGTCTAATATTTCAAGAAGTCACTTAAGGGAGAATCGATTCCATAAACAGCAACTAAAAAGCTGGAATTCTTTGGGCCCATCTATGCAGCTAACAGCTATTGAGGCTACAATGTTTATTTGTACCAAGGAATTTTAATAGTTTCTTTTAGAAAGATAAAGAAAAAAACCTCACATCCTCTGCCATGTAAGGGAAAAAATACAAATATAAAAACTCTTTTCCCTACCTAAAAATGACATTATTCTCTTCTCTTGGGCCAAGCCAAATATAGTCAACAACAAGCAAATGTTACTTTTTCTCTCTCAAGTACATACACAAAATTCAGGAAAGATTGGTGCAAATTATTTCTCTGGAATAATTTCAAAAGCTCAGATTGCAAACTTTAAAAGTTGCTAAATATATCGCAGGCTCCTCTAGCAAAGTCACTGCATTATTCCCAGAAATCCTGGCTGAATCCCAGATCCTGGAGTGCAGATCTGTGGTTCACTCATCTTTGAATCCCCACCACAATAAATACAATACACAATACTACTACAATATGGGCACATAATAGAAGCTCAATAAATTTTTGTTAAATTGAAGGAAATTACATCCCAATAACTTAATATTCACTTCCTAGCTTCAATGGCATCACGGTGTAGCAGTGTCTCTAGTCTCAAACCCTGTTATAATACTATACTCCTCCATAAAACTGAGGTGTACAGAGAAACAACTATACTCCCTGCCATTATAAGATCCTTCTATTCAGAGTAAATATGTTGTTTGGTTAAAGATATTTTTAAAACGCCATACAGAAAGGTGTAGCCAAAGAAGATTACTATAGGTTTTACTACCCTGTCCAGGTGTTTTTGTTTTGTTTTCAATTTCATATCCCCGAAAGGGGAAAAAGCACATTTAAAAAATAAAACAACAGATGGTTTACTCCAGCATCTCCTTCAAAGCTGCCAAAAGTGAACTAATCATACACTGAAGCAGCATAGACATCTACATTTTCTGTTTACAAGTGTACTCAAATTAGACACAAACCTTTACAGCTCCAAGTTGCTCTTTTCTGAATTTTTCCAAGGGCTTAATCAGGGTTTCAGTTACACTTAATGCCTAGAGAATAAGAATAACAAAGAGCACACTGTTAGGTTTCCAAAAAGGAAAAAATTAGTATCTCATTTCCCTCTTCCACCCCACCCAAAAAAAAGTGAACACCATATTTAACTGCTTTATGGCACCTTGCCAATGTAATAATTAAATCATTTCTCAACTTATTAAAGCACTAGAACTCCATAAATATTTTTAGGGAAGAGGCGGTGGGGCAGATCGCGGGTGAAACGAGCAACACAGCCCTGATATTCTTCCAGGAAATAGCAAGAGGGCTGTCTCTGAGCGACAAAGGGGTCTATCACATTCATTAACAGAACACTTCTGTTTGAGACTTTTTTTTCCTTCCCCCTCCTAA
This sequence comes from Cynocephalus volans, assembly GCF_027409185.1. Classification (NCBI taxonomy): domain Eukaryota; kingdom Metazoa; phylum Chordata; class Mammalia; order Dermoptera; family Cynocephalidae; genus Cynocephalus; species Cynocephalus volans. The sequence continues at coordinate 130,448,453 of NC_084468.1, read as the reverse complement.
ATTTAAAATGCAATTACATTCCTTTATTGGTAATCAGACTACATTATGTAAATGGCTAGGATTGTGGCTACCCATTTAAATACAGCTACTCTATCCTTCATTACTGAAGATTCCTCATAAGGACTTAAGTTATATTGGCAAAGCACAGTCACTGTAGGCTAAAAAGAAAGTCAAGGCAAATACTTGGGCATGCTGGCAAACATGACATAGGGGAAGGTCGACATGATAGGGGCCACACTAACTCCATCCACAAGTATATTCATTTCTTCTACAGGCTGGTGTGGGGCTTTTCATTTTAAGTCACAAAATGCTGAAAGTGCCAATAAAAGGTAATATTCCTAATGAGAACATACTTAACAATATGCTGGTGAGTAGTGGCTTTCTCACCCTCTATTTCCAGAAGACCAGAAATATCCATAATAGAAAAAGAAACTCAAAACGCTAACAAGAATGTGCCATCCTCTTTTTACAAATGCCTCCAAAAATCCAAGCTTAAAATTACAGGAAAAAAATAAAATAAGTGACTCAGAACAGGAAAGGATTCTTAATTTAACCAAAGGCTCCTTTGCAATATTTCACTATGTAAAGGTTTCTCCCAAAGAGACCATTCACACTGGAAGGTAAGTGACATGCCCACACTCAAGATGCCTAGAGTTTGAACTTTCTATCCCAGGCTGGCTCCTGGGTTCCAGTCACTATCACTTGGATAATTTGTTACTGGAGTGGGAAAGTGCCAGGGAAACAGAGATCTAAAAGGAAGAATTAAGAGTAAAAACTAACCAGAGAAAAGGATCATCTTCAAAAAATATTCATTTTATCCTCTCTATATTTTAGACCACGTGACCTACAACAATGGCAAGCCAAACAGGCCCACATACTGAAGAACAGAGCAGGGACAAAGCAGCCCAGGCCAGGAATCCTGACTACCCAAATAACAATCAATGCCCAAGTTCCAATGGGGAAAGCAGATATGAGAAGTGCTGCCATCCATTTTCAAGGTGACCCAATTTACACACAGTGTCTCAAATTAATTTAAAGCACACTTAAATGAGCACCTGTAGCATTTTCTAAGCTTCTACATCCATATCTATCCTACTAGTGTTCCTAAATAAACCTACATACAACACATCTTCTATGGAGGCTGACATGCTCGACAAAGAAGTCAGCCCAGCATTAAATGTCACAGGGGCTAATACCTGCTCAAGTTCACAGAAGATACGAACAGGGATTCAAAATCACGTAAGTCTGAACCCAAGCTTGACCACCGTACAATACTGCAATAAAAGTAGCAAACGAGTACTTTCCCATTCAAAGAAGCCATCTTAATAAACTCTGTATTTCAAAATACAAATATTCACTGAGCATCCAGTGCCAGCTGATGGGGATACAACGATGAACAAAATAAATCCAGCCTCCCACCCCCATGGAACTTACTGTTTAGAAGGGCAGACATATAATGGATATATGAACACACAGGTAGACACATATTTGCAAATTCTAATAATTCTTTCCAATAGGGAAAGGTAGGATTATGGTGAGGAATTTATTAGAGGAGGTATATGGAGCAATGTGCTCAGGGAGAGCTTCATCAAAGTAGAAGACTTTAAGCGAAGACCTGAGAGATGAGAAGGAATTCTCAGTGCAAAGAGCAAGAGAAATTGTTTCCAGCCTGAAACCAGCAGTGGCAAAGGGTTAAAGTGAGAAGGAGTTCGAGCATGAACAGAAATGGCAAAAGGCCAGTGTGGCTGAGCATAAGGAATAATGCAGTGAACGGAAAGAGGTAAGTGACGGCGGGGACCAGAGCATGCCAAGCCTGCAGCCCAAGGAAAGAGCTACCATTTTATCCAGGTACCATGGAAAGCCACTGAAGGGTTTTTAAGCAGGTAACTGACACAATGATAATTAGATCTTTTAAAGATTGCTCTGGCTGCTCTGAGAAAAAAAGATCAGAGATGCAGAAAACTGAAAGAAGAGACGCTTGCTAGGAAGCTTCTAGAACAGTACAAGCAGGAGATGCTGTCTCAGATGAAGGTATTGACAGCAGAAATAAACAGCAGTAGACAGATCTGGGAGGTATTTGCAGGTGGAACCAAAGTAATAAGTGATGGACTGAATGTGGAAAAAGTAGAGATTTCCAGGATCACTCCCAGATTTTTGGCATGAGCAACTTAATAGGTAAGAATATTATTTATTGAATCAGGAAAATCTTGAGGAAAAGCAGCTGGGAGCATGCAGTAAGAGCTCATGTTAAATTGCAGATGCTGAGACACCCAAGATTTTAGTAAAACAGGCTGTCTGAGACATAGGTCCACAGCCCAGAAGAGAAGTGTAGATCAGAGACATAAGCTTGGGAGTCATTAGCAAGTAAATGGCATTTGAGGTCATGGAAACAGACAGGTATGGTGTGGTAGAGGAAAGAGAAAAAAAAAAGTCCCAGGCCAAGCCCTTAGGTCAGGAAAAGGAAGATGAGGAGGAAAAGATGGCAATGAGACTGGGAAGAAGCTACTGGGGTGCTGGATGAAAGAAGAAAGGGGGTTCAGCTATGTGAGTTACAGAAAAGTTAAGGAAGGAATGTGACCTTACAGAATCCATGGAAAGCTGGGAGAAAGGGCCAGGCTGGGGGTGATTTTTGACTGAAAGGTGAGAACACTTAGGAAACCACCCTTCCTTAAAAGGATGACCATGAAGGAACAGTATGAGAGGACGACTGCTGAAAGGCAACACAAGGTAGAGTAAAGGTGTATTTCTTGTTTTCTTTCTTTTATTTTTCTAAGATAGAAGGTGGGTATTTAAGAGATGAGAGCGTGTCTAAATGCCCATGTGAAGAATCCAGAAAAGATGGTTCAGTCTCTAATGTGGGAGGAGATGGGGTGCAGACCTTGCATGGAGGATGGCCTGTCATAGAAGTAAAGATCCTTCCTTCCGAAAGTAAGGAGGAAACAGGTACCAATACAAAAAAATCTGCAGACTTCATGAAGAAAAGCTGAAAAAGTTGCTACCTGATGGTTCTTTATTCTACGAAGTGCAAGGTCACTTACAGAGAGCCTGGGGGTGGGAAGAAGTTTGACTAGAGATGCGAATGAATGAAAGAATCATTACAAACAGTGGGAAGAGCACTTTCTAGAGAAAAACAGACATTCCTGGGCAGAGCTGAAGGCCCTGTTGAGATAGGTGAGCAGGCATTTATAAGAACATCCATCTGCCTTGTTGTTGGATTTTCTCTAGCAACGAAGGGAGAAGGTAGGTGACTGGGTTCATCCAGGTGAGAGTATTTCCAAGAGATGGAAGCATGTCAGCATAACATGGCATGGTATATGAAGTATTGACAATCTTTACAGATCTACTGGGGCACAGAGGAGGAAGCCCCCTGGGTAAAAGAAGACTTTCTGAAGGAGATCATGCAGAACTGAGCCTGAAATAGGAGATAGGGGTTCTCCAGGCAAAGAATAAGAGTAAAAGAAAGATCCTCCATGCAGAGAGGGGAAAACTGCAATTGCAGGGCATAGAACTACAAGCAGTTCAGTGTCACTAAAGCAGATGAAGAAGAGAGGATCCCAAGAGGAGGCTAGAGATATCAGAATGGGAACTAGGAAATGCTCAGAAAATGCTAGATGTGGGCATCAATAACATGGACATATGAAGGCCTTCTAAAATGAGAACTCCAAAACTCCACACTCTGGAGTAAACACTGTCCTTCACAAAAAGGACCAGGCCACAAAGATTGTGCAAGAGCAATTTTAGGTCACTATACTTATCCTTCATTTGGCAAATTAATTTGATGCAATATCCAATTGATCTCCAAGGGCTAACACGAGTGCAGGAAAAGAATATAAGGATTTCTGCCTTACTGTTTGCAGGCCAATAAGCAGATTTCCAAAACAAGGAAAGAAAATAGCTGTGACAGATAACACCATCTCCAACTCTTTAATAAAAAAATTTAATTAAAAATGCTTTTAAAAGTTTAAAATGCATTACCATTTTTCTTCTTTAGGAAATTCGGATTTTGTAACTTCTGAACTAAACCTAAAAAATTCTATTTGAGAACAAAATAACGAAGTAGCCACTAAATGTTCCAGCAGGTAATGTTGGTTCAGCAACAAGAACTGTTTTCTTCTTTTCCTCAAAACAGGTTGGAGACTCCGTGGAATCTCTCAGCTCCTTCTCTGATCTCACAGAAACATATCTGTTAGCAGTACATGTCACTCATGTTTTCTAATGCTAAACGTTAAGTCTTCTTCCCCAAAGACAAATGAATCCCGAATCTGAGACTGCCCCTAAAACTGTAAAGGCAATTAATGATGATGATAGTTTCTCAATCTCAGACAATGGAAGTAATAAAATTGAGAAAAGCTTTCAAATACTAACATATCAGAAATCAGTCAGATGGGTGGAGAGAGAGAGACAACACAAATATAAAACGTGATTTTATAACCACAAATATAAAATTATATAACCAAATTTTTCTCCATAAAATACTCGAACAAGCCATGGGAAAAAAGTCAAAATGCCTTTGCTGATGAGCCTTGGAAAGGGCTTTGGATAGCCTTGCTTAAAAACAAAAGGCAGCTCCATGAACATAAAACATATTAATTAATCAGTTGCTCTCTCAGAGCAGGAGTCAGCCAACTTTTTCTATGAAAGCCCAGCTAATAAATAATTCAGTCTTTGGAGCCATGCAGTCTCAGTTGCAACTTCTCAACTCTGCCACTATAGCACAAAAGCAGCCACAGATAGTCTAAAAATGAATGGGTATCGCTAAGTTCCAGCTAAACTTTATTTACCAAACAGGAGGCCAGTTGGATTTGGCCCATGGGCCATGGTTTGCCAAACCCTGCCTGAGAGAATCATCTTGAGAGTCATGGCATAAAATGTTCTATTTACTCTTCTCTTGTATTTTTTTTTTTCAAATACACACGTACCATGTTTGCAGCCAACCAGACATTGAGAAGGAAGGTGGAATGTTGGATAAGAGAACCAGAGTTCAAGCAGCTTGCAAGCTAAAAAGAGGAACTCAAAAGTGGTACCACAGAATTTGTCTGAGATAAGCAATCTACTGGACTTCAATGCTGAAAGCCAATTGCTCAAGTGGAAATGATGTCTTAACAGTTTATGCAAATTTAATAGTGGCCTTAAAGCCCCTAAAAATTTTAGTTAACTGAAAGTTCAACAGGAGCCAAGTTTGAGCCACAAATTGACCCAGGAGATAATGAACATATACACAGGTTACACATATTGCTCCATTCAACCGCATCCCATCAGATCAGAACCTATCTCAATAGCATGGTTCCCACATCATAAGAGACATTTCTAACTGGAGTAAAGCATGGATGTGACTGGAATGCTAAAATGGTTTAGGAAGAAGAGATAAGAAAACCAGAGGTGTTTAATGGGGGTGGAGAGGAAGAGAACATTTAGTGAGAACATGAGAGCTGTCTTTAAATATTTAAATGGGTACTACATGAGAGAAAAGAAAAATCATTTTGATTTGCACCAAGAGGGCAGAGCCAGTCTTAATGGGTAGAAGCTGTAGAGTGGCAGCTTTGGGTTCACTATCAAGAGGAACTCAATAAGAACTATAATGGAACAGGCTGCCTTGCAAGGTAATGACCTCTAGCATCCTTCCACATGAACAAGTAGAGAGGTTCGATGACTAAGGTCCAGGGATACTCTATCACAGAACCCTATAGTGGGACAAAATTGGCTTAGAAGACCTCTGAGGTCTTATCCATCTCTACGATCCTGGGATTCCACGTGAGTTGAGAGAAGCAGAAATGCAAACTACATTCCCATGTTGCCTTATAACACTATGATGGCAAAGTACAGAATCCATTAGAACGTCACAATTTAAAGTAAAAAAACAAGATTATTCTACAACAGTGTTGGGAATTAAAACATTTCCCACAACTATTCAAGTCTGAAATCCCTTTTCTTTAGATATTTGAATGTAAGAACCTTAAATGTCTGAAAAGGACGGGAAAGTGAGGATGTTATTTTAACCTACCTCTATAGTTGAAGCTAGAGCTAAGAATCTGTTGACAGTAAGAACCGACCAGCAGAGGGTCAGATGCTACTGTGGGAAGGAATCACTGCAGCGACTTTAGATTTCTCCCACATTGGAGATCATAGGCTGAGTTCTGATGTAAATTCAAAAGAGAACAGAGCTTAGGGCTAGAAATCCATACTCAGTTAAAAGGCAACAAAGAAAGGCCTAACTACACCCTATGATACATTTAATAATAATTTTTTTAAGTCTCAATCTAGGTAAAATAGTGAATAAGTCGTAATAAGACTAAATCATGCCTTCCTAATTATTCAGTGCTAATAAGGACAGACTGAGTATGGTGAAACAGATGGAATTATGTCTGTTCTCCACAGCCCTCATTATCTTAAGCCTGGATTGTAAGTGTTTGACTCCAGAGGAATGCATAATCTGAGAGCAAAGGAGAATTTCCACTATCTTCTCCCATGACCTTCCAGATGCTTCCCATTTCATTAGACTGTAGGGAAAACTCTAGTTTCCAATGCCAGTGTCAAGAATAGCAGCAAAAAAAAAAAAAAAAAAAAAAAAAATCAGCAAAGACACAGTCCTTATTTTTCCTTGAAACAGAGCCTTGAGAAAAGGTGCCAAGGAATTATAACATATACCTGAACATAAGGAATATTTTCCCCCAAAATCATCCCTCAAAAAAAGGGGGATTTCCTTATATAGCAATTCTCACAGAGTCTTCTCAAGGAGTTCACTTTCATTATTTTGATCAACAAAGAACTGTTTGAAGAATCTTAGCCTGAAACAGACCCAATCATATCTAGTTTCAGATACTTAGAGATCACAACAAGACTGGATACAAAAATAAGAGGACGCTAAGAAATTTAAGAGATTTACTTATCATTCTGAGCTGACTTCAAAATTTTGTGTCTAATGTTTTTATAAAGATTACTTTAAAAAGGAACAAGGTCAGTTCTTAACGTTAAGTAAATCATAAAACATCTCAGGGGTAAGTTTTTAAAAGACACTGTCCAAATTTTCTGCAAATAGGTACTTATGGCTTGAGATAAAATTTCCCATAAAAGCATCAGAAAGACTTTAAAAGGTTCTATATCTGAAAGAACTCAGAAAGATGCGGCCATTAGTGCACTGGAAAGCAATGCTGAAAAATTCAGAATGTATCTATGCACATGAACCGATAGAATAAAATAGAGACCCCAGAAAACAACCTAGGTACTTACAGCAAACTTATGTTTGACAAAAGCACCAAGAACATACATTGGAGAAAGTATAGCCTCTTCAGTAAATGGTGCTGGGAAAACTGGACATCCATGTGAAGAGTGAAACTAGATCCATAACTCTTGCCATATACCAAAATCAACTCAAAATGGATTAAAGACTTAAGCATAAGACCTGAAACTATGAAATTCCTAGAAGAAAACATAGGGGAAACACTTCAGGAATAGGCTAGGAAAAGACTTTATGAGTAAGACCCCAAAAGCACAAGCAAGAAAAGGAAAAATAAACAAATGGGATTACATCAAACTAAAAAGGTTCCGTACAGCAAAGGAAAAAATAAACAGAGCTAAAAGACAACCTATGGAATGGGAGAAAATATTTGCAAACTACAACCAACAAAGGATTAATATCCAGAATATAAAAGGAAGTCAAACAATTTAATGGTAAAATGCAAATAATCCGATTAAAAAATAGGCAAAGGAGCTGAATAGACATTTCTCAAAGGAAGATATACAAATGGCCAACAGATACATGAAAAAATGCTCAACATCCCTAATCATCAGAGAAATGAAAATCAAAACCACACTGAGATATCATCTCACCCCAATGGGATGATTATTATCAAAAAGAATAACAAATGCTAGTGAGGATGCAGAGAAAGGAGAACTCTGCTATACTGTTGGTGGGACTGTAAATTAGTACAGCCATTATGGAAAACACTGTGGAGGTTTCTAAAACAACTACAGATAGAACATACAATCCAGTAACCTCACTTCCAGGTGTACACCAAAAGGAATGGAAATCGTGTCAAAGAGATAAACATTATCCATGTTCACTGCAAGTCTACAATAGCGAAGATATGGAACCAACATAAATGTCCACCGATGGACAACTGGATAAGGAAAATGTGTTATATACACACAACGGAATACTACTCAGCCATAAAAAAACGAATGAAATTCTGCCATTTGCAGCAACATGGATGAGCTTGGAGAAAATTATGTTAAGTGAAAGAAGCCGGGCACAGGAAGAGAAATACCTTGTGTCCTCACTCATAAGTGAGAGCAAGGGAAGGAGGCAGGGAGGGAAGGAGAATGACAATAATTCGTTGAACTTTCAGAAGGAGAGAACAGACCTATGCTTACTAGAGGTGGGAGAGGGGAAGGTGAGTTAGGGAGAAATTGGGACATAAAATAATTACAATTTGTAATAATGAACATGCTAATAATACTGATTTAATCATCACATACTGTACACAAATACGAATAGTTAACTCTGTACCCCATAAATATGTGTAATCAATTATGTTTCAGTTAAAAACTAAATAAATTGCCAGGGGGAAAAAAAAAGAATGAGTCTGTGATGAACATACTAATATCAGAGGTGTCAAAAGTTAGGATAACCTTTTCACAAGATAGGTGGGAAAATATTTCTAATGTGTATGCTGCTTTTGCATATTATTTAAGTTTAAAATATGGGCATTTAAACAAGTAAATAATGCAAGTAGACATCTGATTATCTAGCAGACATACATAGGCACACCTAAAAGTGTGCACATTCAAATTGTCCAAAAATTTTTGTTTAATCTTCTCCTGGGAAAATGATGTCTTACAATCAGGCACATACATTATAGGTAGTGGATACCTGTCCTTCAGGGCTACCCAGCACTTAAAACCCCTTCCAATGTTTGAGGAATTCTCTACCTAATGAAGCATAGCCCACCTCCCACTATAAAAGCCAAAACTGACAGATGCTGATTATCCCAGTCACCTTGCAGAAAGGCAATAGTACCTGGCTAGAGTTTCATTAATCAGATACTCCCACCCAAAACTTTGATTTGGAACTAGTGTTTTAAAAACCCAGTGACCAGAGATTCTGGTGAAGTGGCAGCAACTACTTCCACTTCCAGATGGAGACGTTCTACCAACAGCCACAAGGACTGTGGTGTTGCTGATACAAATGGTGATGCCCCCACCCAGTGGCAACAGTGGTGTCTTCTCCAAGCACAGCTCTGTGGTGCAACCTGGGCATCATTCCTGGTTCCCAAAACCTTTTAAAGATACTGAAAGCCCCACCTAACATTCTTTAATAAATTCCCTTTCTGTTCAGAATAATTAGCGCTTGGAACTGAGAATCCAGGCTTATATAAGATTAATATTTTTTAAATTTCAGAACTCCATAGACAATCTTGTCCAAAATGCTTTTAGCCCTATCCTCAATACTCACGTATGATTTTTTTTCCCTGATTAAACCAACTCATTAATCATTAATTACATTACCCTCTATCCACACTCATCCTTTGGAACCTCTTTTTCCATCTAGCCAGCCCTGTAATTTTACCTTTCTCCATCAATCTAGCCCAAGTTTTAATAGGAAGATTAAAATGACCACTAAGTCCTTCTATTTTACTAGCTGAAATAATAAGAAAAAAGAGTCAAAAGACTCTGAGGTTGACAAAAAATGAAGAAGTTTCACAATCACTTTTGCTAAAAAGAGCCCTGAAGCAATAAAAATTAGGAGGCCAGTGTTTTCCAATTTTGGCTCTGTCCTAAATAGTTCTATGTTTAGTCCACAGAAAAAACAATTACCTTTTATTACCTGAATATTCTCAACTGTAAAGAAGGAATAATACTTGCTCCTTACCTACTTAATTCAAGTAAAAATGGAAAAGGATGTCATATTTGAAGCAATTTTAACTTCCAAACAAATCCCTATATGATATTTTATTTTAAAGCACAGCTCAAGCTCATCTAATAAAAAAAAATCCATAAAAAACAAATTAAGCTTTATAGTGGTAATAGCTCAAATTCACTAGCTAAGAACCAGTGAGAATTTTAATGAACCCGCACACAAAGCTCTAACTGGGACATAGGTGCAGAGGTGCTGTAAATTAACTCGACAGGATTTAAACTTGAAAATGAGGAGCCAATTAATACAAAATGGTTCCTTGAATGCCTGATTTAGACCATAGCAGCCTCACTTAATAGCCTAGGAAATATAATTTGCAAAATATATTTTCCAAATTCACTAGTACAATTACCACATTTCTGCTTGCACTCACATAATCCAAGAATAAAACGTCCCCAGTAAGAGTTTTTATCAACTTTCAATCCTGAACCCTGAATAGCTTGAAACCTAACAAAAGAAGACTGGAGCTAGAGGTCTGACAACTTCTAGTCTCTGATTTAATTCCCTGAAAATCTGGCTGTGATCTGGCACTCTCTGAAAAAAGTTAGGTCGACATGTCACCAAAGTTCAATATTCCCTTAACGTCTATCTTCTAGGAACAATATCTTAGGATTTGTTTGCTTGCCATCCTCCCCACCCCCACAAAAAAAAACCCAATGTCATTTTTGAAACATTAATTGAAAAAGTGCTAATTTTACTCAGATTATTTAAATAAAATAGACTATCAAAGATTTGTTTCTGATCATGCTTAAGAAAAATGAGCATCTTAAAACAAAAGCTTTGCGTATATTTGTATTAGGAATGAGTTAGCCTAATAAGGATGTGCAGATATTTAACCTCGATCCTCTTTCCCTCTGTGCATGAGGGACAATAAGGACTTAGCTTCTATTTTTTAAACAAAATAAATACTTGGGCAGAACATGACGAGAAGGGGAGCTGGCCAGTTTGTGCAGATGGTGAGAGCGCAGCTTTGTAACACCAAGGTCAAGGGTTTGGATCCCCGTACCAGCCAGCTGCCAAAAAAAAGATTATGAGAAGGAATAAAAACTCCATAGAAATAAGTGAAAGATAAGTCTGACAGAAAGCTGTAAAAGTCTCATGAGGCAGAATCTGAAATTTTGTTTTTTAATTTTAAATAAGGGAAAGTTTTTAGTTTCTGAAGTGCATAGTATTACTCAGTGGCACAGGTAGAAATAGAAACTCATGCATCACTAGGCAATGAACTGTTGAATCAGGAAAATAAAAGAAAAAGAGAGAAAAGAAATGTTCAGAAAAGAAGGCCTTTGACCAATGACAAAAAGACTATCTCCAGCCCTTCTGTGAAGTATGGGCCACTTGAATGGCCAAGAGAAAAAGGAGGGCGTGGGGTTCGAAGGTTCTCGATAACACCTTGTCCACTAGGGAGCCCCCAGCTGAGCGCCTCATCTTGTACCCTCATACGAGCACGCTGCCTAGCTCCTAGCAGACATTCAGAAATACTGGTTTTATGACTCAAGTGGATTTTCCTATAAATTTAGATAAGTTAGGGATTTTTATATAAACGCAACATCTGTTGATGGTGATAACAGTAACCAATGACAACCTATGCCAAGTCCCCTGTACACATTTTATTTGATTCAAAATATCCTGCTTTGGGGGCAAATTTGTTTAATTAAAAAAGAAACGTGAAGTTCAAAAGATGCTGTTTTTATGGTAGTCCAGGTCCTCAGAGAAGCAGACACCAGGACAGGATTAGAAATAGAAGAAATTGTTAGGGGGAACATCTAACAGAGAAAATGGGGAGGCTGGAGTCAGAGGCGGTGCAGGTGTCAGGTGTGGCCCAGGGGAAGGAGACAGGGGAAGAAAAGCAGGCTGGGTGGTTCTAGGTAGAGCTGGGCAAGGCTACCTGTCAAAGGACTCGGCATCTCCCAGGACTGAGCCTGATCCAGTGTCCCTGCCGTGCTCAGCCACTGACCGGGGCACAAGGTGGGAGGCATGGCCTTCACACGAACGCAGTGATGGAACTGCTGAGCAGCACCCAATGGCCAATACCTTCCCCCTCCCTGCATCTGAGAAGTGCTTCATGGTTGCCACAGCTTCCTGCATGTGTGTTTATCCACTACACTCTCATGGCCACTGGTATTCCCTTGGACTTCTAACAAGTTCCACCACCAATTTAACAATCTATTTCATTAAATCTAACATACCACCAAGTGTAAAATGCCCCATTATTTTATATACTACCAAGAAAAAAATGCTGCTAATTAAATCTTGATATATCCTAGCTTCTTAACACTTAGCACTTCTATATTTACTGAAAAATCTCTTTGAGAGTTAGATATATCTGTATCATGCATCCCTCTTGCAGTTTGCTCATTCTCTTTTTCACTTAGGTACATTTCTGAAGATACTTTGAAAATTTGAGTCCAACTCTTCTGAATCACTTTTTGGTCACCAAAATCCAGTTTTCCCCACACATTCTTTCCTCTGTGGCATCAAGAATTTTGGAGATTCATTATTTCTTTAATGGGTGCTCCACAATTGTATCCAGGATTCTCTTCCAAGATAATGGCACCCACTCTTTAGATCTGATACTGGTAACTGGTACTTCCTTGACCCAACCAGAAGATCTCAGTGGAAGGTTTCCAAACCACCAGGATTCATATTTCTTCTCTAAGTGGTCTTTAAATAGTTTGCTGAAATACTGAGGAGTTGCAGTTGTCTAAACAGACTAGGAGAAATAACCAAATTCAGGTCTCTTCATAACTGCAGCGTGGTGGACAGCAACCACAAGACCATATTCATGTCACCAATGTTCAAAGGGAAAGACATTAAGGTTTACAAAGAGCTAAAAGCAAGGTATAATATCTTTAGGATACCAGAAGACAAGAGAAAGATTCTATTTTCATCTCTGTCACCAGCTTATTTAGTGACGTATAGCAAGTGACTCCACCTCAATGAGATCCAATTTCCTCGTTTTTTTAAATGAACTGGTCAAATATGTGTCCCTAAGTTCTCTCTTACTTCTTTGTTTTAAAAGCCATAGCCACCCCATTGAGTTCTTTCGTGACAGGATCTAAAGAGTGATCTTAGGTGCCTTGGCTCATCCCAAAATATTTTTCTCCTGAAACAGTAGATTCAGCTAAACTAATTCTCAATACTGGAATCACTCCTTTGGATTAGACAACTAAAATGTGCCTTCTAGTGTTTTGTGTGTGTGTGTGTGTGTGTGCGTGCGTGCGTGCATGCGTGTGTGTTGGGGTAAGCAGGGTAAAAAAGAGTCACAGCTAGCCAATTCCTCAGAAGCAGAGAATAGGCCCCAAGGACATGAAATACAGGAAGCATAAGTTTCAGGAGGGAAGTAGAATCTATGATGACAATGCTGGGAGGCCACAGCTGGTGATGAATCACCACAGAGAGGACACTGAGTCACCGGGCCAGGCCTCACACACAGAGGGGTCCAAGAAGGAGTCAAGGAGTCCAGGCCTCCTGCCCAAGACAATCCTTACTCATTTTAGAATTTTCAATGTTGTCAAATTATAAAGATAAGTCCCAAAGAGAAAATGTCTTCCTAATGTTAGGTCACTGACAATTTTTAAACCAAACTGAAAAATGTTTTCATGAATAAGATCAAGATGGATTTTCCCTCATTCTGAATGTGCCTTCTAACAAAAATCCATATAAAAATGTGTCACTTTACCTGTAAAAGAACTGATTATAAGAGGTTGGATATACCATGTAAAATATTGTAATCATAATAAGATAAAACTAAAGGTATAATCTTTCCAGTGACATCTAATGGCTTAGACACAAATCCATATAAGAACTCACAACTCACAGACAATAGTAAACACAAATTAAGTAAAACTAAAATTCCTAACAGCAGAAACCTGTTCCATTAAAACAAACCAACTAGACACAGTTTCAAATCCTTTGGAAATGACACATAAAAGCTTAGGCTTTTAAAGACCATTTTAACCAGCTAGTAGACAAAGTCATCAAAAAACAATTTATAGTGTACACAACCTTCAGTCAGATCTAGCTCTAAGGCAAGGATTGACAGACAGCCAAGATTTCACTGGCACCCTAGCCACTGGTTCTGATTATAGCACGCTTCAGAATCGCCTGGAGAGCTTACTACAAGACAGACTGATGGAACCAACCCCAGAGGTTCCAATTCACTAGGTCTGAAGTGGGGCCTGGGAATGTGAATTTCTAGCACGATCCCAGGCAATGCTGCTGCTGCTGGACCAGGGACCATGCTTTGAGAACAACTGACTGCCCTAGGGTGTACCAAAAAAAAGAATATCATGACATCTTTTCCCAGAAGGTAAAACAGATTTAATTCATTGTAACCACCATGTTATTTTAGTAAGATCGTGAAATACTTTCGAAAGAAAAAAATAACTGTTGAAACAAAGCAATCAGTGTCAAAACCCCAAAAAGTTACGGAAGAGACTCGAAAAAATGAAACAATGATGAGAAGGGAGTGAAGCTAAGCAGACCGGGGTTGAGAAAACAAGCCTGTGTCTTGCCTGTATCCATGTGAATAAAAGCCTTTGGTACTCAGAAGCTTAGCACCTTCTCTGCGGGGGCATAAACTCAGGGCAAGTCACCCAGCAGGTATCTTCACAAGGGTGAAGTCTGTAAAAACAACATGGAAGAAAAAAAGAAGAGGGTCTCCAAAGCCTAAAGAGTCTGTGAATGCAAAGAGCGATCTTGCCCAAACGCGGAAAGGGAGGAGCTGGCAGACAAGACACCACCTTCTGACACAAGACACCCAGCCTGCCCCAGCACCCTCACGGTGAGAGGCAAGCACCAAGCCACACCCTCTCACGCACTTTTTGTGCATCCCCAGGCACTTAAACCTTCTCTCTCCTGAAATGCTTCCCTGAACCTCTTCCCTACAGCCTTCCTGAACCTCTGGGCCTTCCCACAATTGCCCTGATTTGCCAGAATCCTCAGAAACTGAGCAGTCATTTTCAGGCTAGGGACAAAAATGCAATGATCTGATAAGAGGATACATGCAGAGAAGTAAATACAATGTGAAGAGCTTTTAAAAGAACATCATAAACACGACTGCACTATTTTAAAAGTCCTCAGATTCCTGGAAAGCTGCCCACCTCAGATAAGAACAACATGTCCTACCATGCCCGAGAGAACATCTCCGGAATTCTGGCAGCAAACACCCACACGGCACTTTCTGCAGAGAACAGGCTCACAAGGGAGCATTGCCACGCTGGCAAGAATGCCGCCCGACCTGGCTTCCTGCTTCCAGTCGCCCATTTTCACAGTCAAGGTTCACAACGGCATCAATAAAAACCACTCACTTCAAAACACTGCCCCCAAAAAGACAATATTTACTTTTCAAAGGCCTAGAGACATCCATTCATAGATATTGAACTTCTGTGTGCGTGGAGGGCAACGCTGACTTCTTTTCTCAGACCGGTGATCTTTCCACTTCCGGCTCCAAAAATTCGTTTTAATAGCAACAGGGCTGGACTCTGGGAGGGGGCGGGGGGGGTGTGAAAACATATTCTTTCCTCCTTTCCAAATTTAACCAGTGTTTCTCTCAAGGAGGAAACTCCTGCTTCAATTAATCATTCCTTACCTGGCTAACTCTGATTCATCCTTCAGCTCCACTCAGGAATCTCCTCTCCAAGACGCCTTCCCTGAATTGCCAATCACTCCATGACCACAAGGCACACTCAAACTGCATGACTATGGCCATCTCCCCCAATGGGCAGCTGACAACCCGGGTATAGGAACTAGGTTTTTATCTTAATAGCACCTGGCACAGCGCCCGACATGTAGTAGGCATGCAATAATATTTGTTGAACTAAATATAGCCTATTTAGGTATACAGATTAGGCCCATGAGCATATATACCTGGTAGCTCAAAACCACCCAGCAAGAACTTGTTCCAGATTGTTGAGCTTCCAGATAGATGACATCATCCTGTAAAGCCCAAAGACCTCTTTAACATTTAGTTAGACTATGAAAAGCTTTTTAAAATATTTGGCATTGTTCTTTGCCTTATAAAACACATATTATATATACAAGGCTACTTCAAAAAGTACATGGAAAAATAGAATTAAAAGATGATACGAATCTTTCTATAAACTTTTTGAAGTACCCTCATATATATATATAAAATATTTTTTAACATTTTAATAACTCAGTCTTAATCATGAATATCCAGTTATTTGCTGTACCATTATTTAAGTTAGAACTTCAGAAAATACTAAACTAATTGCTTTTATAAATTAAGTGACCACAAGGATTCTGTTTAAATTCTTGAAGCAAATTTTACAATATTTCTCTATTTTACAGCTGTCATTTTGCATTCCTTTTTTAATGTGTGGCTTTTAGCATGCTGCTGGTTTGTAATAACTTTAAGTAAAACAAGAGATTTTAAAAGTTCTCAGAATGCTCTGGCATCCACTTTAGCTGCTTAAAGACATTCCTTATCTCCTAACATATGAACCTGTTAAACTATACAAACGCCCTCCCCTGTGTCTCCGTCCTGCAGACTCCCAGCTCAAATACTACTACTTTTAAAAAGTCTTCCCTGACAATCACAGGCTTAGCTGTTCCCCACTCTATGAAGTCATACCCTATACCTTTATTGTACCTAGTACATTTTAATTAATTTTTTACCAGTTATTTTCCAGGACCACACTGGAAATTTCCTGTTGTATTCTTATTGAAATATATAAGGCTGGTTTCTAGTAATGCAGAGTTATTTTTTAGGAACCTTTCAAAGGTATTTAAAGAAACAAATGTGACCATAAGTATTCCATGCAATTTTCATGGTCTCAGAAAAAAAGTGATCACTGACTATCAAGATTACACAGAAGTACCCAAATAATGTCAATATGGGCTAAATGTCAAACTTTTAAATTTTTACTAATTTTATTATTATAACTTAGAGAAAACTCAGGAAGGTAAAGGTTTTTTGTGTTTTTTAAGGCTAATAGAAGGGTATCGGGAATTCTTTTCAAGGGAGAAAAATGCGGGAAAGAACCTACAGACTTAAAGCAACTCAGAAACTTATCACATGTAATAGGTTTGGATCTATATTCAAACCGACCAACTGCTATTGAAGGGAGAGAGGGCGGGAAGGAGAGACAGAATTTGAAAGAATAGCAGAAAAACTTGATTATGCCCTAATTCTTCACAAAATTAAGGAATTATTGCTTGTAGGTGTGATAAAAGGATATTTTTTTAAAGCGTCAGCTTTTTGAGATAAATACTGAGGTATATTTGTAGATAAAATGATGCAATATTGGTCTTTCTGTCAAAATAATGGGGGTAGCAGTGAAGAGTACAGAAGAAACAAGATGGGTTATATGGTGATGGTTACTGACACTAGGTGTTGAATAATGGTAGTTCCATTATATTTTTCTCTCTACTTTCATACATGCTTGAAATTTTCCAAACTAAAAAAGGAAGAAAGCATTAGTAAAGATTCTGTTAATTCTATGGCTGGGTGTAGCTGTTCCCCACCCACTGCTTTCTGACTTTGGACAGCCTCCTTCTATCCAACAGGTGTTTCTGTTCCCACAACGGGTTGTAACATACCATGCATTCCTCTCTGAGGTTCACGGCCTTATACAGACACCATCTAATTCTCCCTTCTACACTGCACTGGGCAGACAACCTTGTCACCCTTTTCCTACCTAAGACCGAGACCCAATCAACCTTCATCACAGCTGAAGAGGAAATCAATAAGTCAGCTAGAAATAGCTCCATGAACCATGCTATCTGTATCCTACAGCCTGGAGCTAAGGCCATGTTCCAGTTTTGTTTTGTTTTTTTTACCTCATCAATTCATTTCAAGCAACTAAAATGGAAAGAGAATGCCAAGACAGACGGTGGTCAAACAGTGTTTCTGTACAGCTGAAGTCCAGCACCACTCTGCCCGGACTCTCTCTTCCTCCAGATTCCAGGACGATGCCTCATCTAGTCCCCTGCAGAAAAGGCCTTCAGCACTTCACCACTATTTATACAACTTCCCCATCCCACTCTGGCTCTTCAGCCTTCATTTTTTTTTTGTAGCACGTATCACTGCCTGACAATATACTATACGTTTACTTACTTATGACCTCTCCTTCCTAGACTGTGACCCCCAAGAAGGCAGAGACTTTGCTTTGTTTGCCTCTATGGTCTCAGATTCTAAACAGTAAGTGCAACATAAAAGATCAATAAATACTTGTTGAATGCTCAGGATTCCAGGAAAGAATAACTAAATATAAAAGAGGGTTGAGAACAACAACAAAAAGTGATATTTTTTTTCTTGTTTTTGACCGGTAAGGGGATCGCAACCCTTGGCACGGTGTGGTCCGCACCACACTCAGCCAGTGAGCGCACCGGCCATCCCTATATAGGATCCAAACCCGCGGCCTGGCACTACCAGCGCTGCACTCTCCCAAGTGAGCCATGGGACCAGCCCGGGGAAAAAAAAAAAAAAGATACTCTTAAAAACTAAGAACATACCCCCATCACTGACCCATACACCCACACCATGTAGGAGAAAGGTGACATCAAAAGGCACTGCTTTTATCCACTATCATATTTAGTTTTCCCTAAATAGGTGAAAAATCAGTGATTCCTGGATTACAGGAATAATGGTTGGATCTGTCAGTGTCTATCGGCGTGCGCCAGAAAAACCTAAGGACCACAATCTCCTCACATGTCTTCTACAGTATTTATAATAGATACAAATTATCTCGGAACTTAGGGAACAGCACAAATTATATTACAGTTTTTGGAGGACATACGTCTCAGTCATTTTTTAAACAAAATCAGTGTCTTCTTCCTATTTCTGCCCCTACTGCAACTTTACCCAATAGAAAGCCCCACCAGCCACCACCCAAGAGATTATAGTAACACCTATGAAGCTGGCTACAAGGAGGGTCAGGGTGGGGAACGTCTAGCTTGCCTGCTTCTTATCATGTACCAGCTCTTAGTTTGCCATGTGATTTGGGCAAGGAACTGTGCCTCAGTTTCCTCATCTGTAAAATGAGGAGCAATGACAGCATCTACTTTATGGGTTGATGTGAGAATTAAATGACTCAATATTAAGAAAACAGCTTAAAACAATACCTGGCATACAGTCAAAGTTAATTATCTTAACTGTCATGTTCAATATTATTTTTACCACATCTGAACCCACTCATACACATATACTTTAACATAATTCTAGGTAACTGGCTCATTCTCAAGAACATAGAAAAAATAGTTTGTAATTTTTTTGAAGCCTTAAAAACTTGGTGAGAATAGTGTCATTATCTGGTGGCAATTCTACTGTAAGTCTTTGTTGAATGAACAATTATTATTAGGAAGGAAATGCAAGCTTTTAAGAAAGCCATGCAATTATTATTCAGTACCCCCCAAATTCATTGCTGAGCATATATTAAACAAAGTCATTGTTGGGAAAATGGTCAGGGCTCCTCAGATGTTCAGAATCTTGCCAAGCATTTGATGCAAATATGCACATGTGCCCAGATGTTCCTTGGTTATTGTCTAATGTAATTGTGCACGTGCACCCAGGTGTCCTGGGTTAATGGACTTAAGTATAAAGGATGAGTGGCTCTGATCCACGGGGCCCCCCGCCCCCCCCGGGGGGGGGGCCATGGGGAGGCCACTACTACTGCTGGAGGCTGTTGCTACCAGTGCCCCCGGGATGCCCTGAGAGGCCGCTGCTGCTGCTGCCGGATCTGCTATAAGCTGCTGCTGCCGTTGCTGAGGAAGCTGAGGACTGAGCTCGTGTTGTCTGCTAGTGGCTTCCGGGATCTTTCCCAATTACCTAGTGTGGACCTGCATGTAAGGGGTCTGGTGATCCAGTCTGTACAATGCATTTGAAGGGTCGGAGCCCTAGCCCTGACAATACAATGGAAAACTTAGTGTAACTAAAATAATGAAACATTTTGGCTTTAGTTATAAGTCACACAGCCATACAATTAGCGTAGCTATTGCCTCAACTTGGCAATTTGCATAGTCATCCAGCATGACAGTTCTCCAGTCAAGGAACTCAGCATTAGCACTGGGCACAGGGAGATCATCTGGCAGAGGTGGTACTTATTCTTATTACTGTTATGATCATGAACCTCAGTGCAAAGTGGGGCCTCAGACACTTCCAGGTCTGAGTTCTCTCCCTCTCCACACAGCCTAGAAATCTACAGAACCACTAGTGAGGCTGTAATACCACCCTACTGTTCCCTCTGCCTATCCATAAGCTTTCTGCTTTTAGCTCCTTGATATAATAAGGTTCTGCATGAAATTCTATTTAAATGAAAGTATGTTGCTGCTAACAAAAGGCTAGAATGCAGTGATATAGTCCAACCCTCCATTTTATGGATAAAGAAACAGGGCCTTGGTCTAGAGGTCCTGCAACTTGTCCAAGATCTGACCATCGTCAGCACCACCAAAGAAACTAGAAATCAGCTCCTGAAACCTTGTCCACTGCTCTTTCCTCTCCAACACATTACTGCACCCACAGAGAATGTATCAAAGCTTCTATCAGAATCAACTTCTAAACCCAGATTACCTCCCCTTCAAAATCTGACTTACTAATTTACAAACCTTTCAACTCACCATAATTTCTCTCTGTTCTTCCAGATTCTTCAAAAAATTTGAAAATTCACGTAAGGATGCATCTGTAAGAAGAAAGGAATGATTATTTGGTGGCCAAAGCAAAGGAAAGCAAACCAGAAACCCATTTTTACCTACCTATGCAGCGTTCATCATCAGTCTCTGCATCACCAATAAACTCGAATTTAAAGTCTCTGAGTGAATGAGCAAATTTCCGCTGGGCCGCTGAAAGACCTAGACAGAAAGGTGTAATGATTAACTTGGTTCCTTGTTTTAAGTTTAGGCTCAGAAAACAATCTATTCCTCCTAATATTACTAGCGCTGTCTGTGAGAAGACACAACTTAACTCCTTTGCCAAGAGGGCCATCATCCTCAACCTGGCGCACTCTCAGCTGCCTCTGTCTTCTTTTCCATACTTTGGCACAGAACACGGGCTACAGAAATGTTTATTCCCTCCTTCATCTTCCTCTTCCTCAGATCTGATTATTTCACATTGTTCCCTAAAACAAGTCTTTCTCTGCTCATTCAGGTCAGAACTTGCCTGACACTAGGAACATGCACACCTGATCCTATCTCTAAGGGCTTGAAGAGACCCGACTGCCTGCCATAGTTTCAAACAAAAGGGTCTCAAAAGGGCAAGGCCAACTAACCAGGTGCTCTTAACTGCCCAGCGAGTGGAGTCTACTGGAAATAAACAAACACTGAAAAAAAGAAATGGCTGCTGGTTTAAGCCACTAGGTTTTGGGGTGATTATTTACAAAGAAATACATAACGAATATGGAAAGATTAATAAAGTTTGACTGTAGTAAAGTTTTAAAAACAAAAGTGAAGATAAGTGCACATCCAGAAAACATAACTGCTACAAATCAAGTAGATAAGGCAGAAACAGAAACCCCAACAAAAAATTGAGCAAAACACCTGAATAGGCACATCATAAAAGTAAAGAAAATCCAAATAGCCTATAATCACATGCAAGGTGCTCAAACGCAATGATTATAAAAGTGAAATTGAAAACTTTAAGATACCTCAATATACTCATCCAACTGGCAAAAATTAGTGTCTAGCAACACCAATTATGTTTGTAGAGCAACAAATGCCCCTATACTCTGAGAGTAATAATTGGTATAATTATTTTAAGTAGTTTGGCATTTTCTAGTAAATTTGATGATATCCTATAACTCAGAAATTTTCCTCCTAAATTCCCAATAAATTTTGCACCTGGACACTTGTAGACACGTATCAGAAAATCCACAGTAGAACTGATCACAGTAATAGCCAGATACTGGGGGAAATAAAAACAAATGTCCATCAACAGTAGAAAAAATGAATAAATTATACTATAGTCACACTATAAAGTAAAATATAACTATAAATTCACTCAGCACAGCTGCATCTCACCATTTGGAGAAAAAGAAGCAAGTCACAAAAGAATACACTCAGTGTGGTTCTTTTATATAAAGTTCATAACAAGCTACTCTAAAGTATTTGTTTAGGTTACAAATATAGGTCATGAAATCATAGAACAGCAGTGAATCATCTCAAAAGTCACGCAATGTTTACCTCTGGGGGCAAGGGCGGGTGATGTAATCGGAAAACTACAAAGAGATTAAAGGTATTTTATTTCATAACCTAGTGGTGGGTCTGTGGATGCCTGCTTTATCATTCTTCTTTAAAATGGACGTTTGTTTGGTATACTTCCACATTTTCTGTCATAATTAGACAATTAAAAAATAAAATTTAAAAAAACACAAAATTAAACCCTGGCTATTTAGGCCATTCTAAAATAACTTAGTTTCTACAAGCAAAGCACAGAGGAATAAATACCTCATGTGTTCACTCATACGTGGGAGCCAAGAGAGAAAAGAAGGCAGGAAAGACCACAGCAGTGCCATGATCCAACAGAAGGAGGGAACATTCCTAAGGCTACAAATTGGAGTTGAGGGGAGAGGGGGAAGGGGAGGGAGGCTGGGGCATAATTGGGAGGGGACAAAGGGTACAAAAGTAATTTCTGGTAATGGGTATGTCCCCAGTATGAATCTGGCCCCCACATCATGGGCAGGAGGGGGACAATCAGCTTTGTGTCTCTTAAATATTCATAATAAATAAATAAATAAACAGACAGTAATAAAGAGATTATTTTATATTTTAAAAATAAATAAAAATATGGGCCGGCCCCATGGCTCACTCAGGAGAGTGCAGCACTGGGAGCACCGAGGCCACAGGTTCAGATCCTATATAGGGATGGCCGGTGCGCTCACTGGCTGAGCGTGGTGCAGACCACACTGTGCCGAGGGTTGCAATCCCCTTACCAGTCAATCAATCAATCAATAAAATAAAATAACTTAGTTTCTATTGTAGTCCAGGTAGAGAACACAGTGATTGTATACTTAAGATCTAGACACTCTTGTCTGCTCCTCGTTCACACATGCCAGGCTCACTCCAGCCTGAGACCCCTGAACTTGCTGCTCCCCCAGGACACACCTGTACCAGGCTACTCCTTAACACTGAAGGCTCAGCTCAAGGATCCTCCTCTCACCAGCGTCCCTAAAGCAGTGCCACCCCTCTCCCCTAAGTCTCCCTCCCTCTATTCCACTGTCATTTTATTTTCTTCATAGCACTTATTAGCCAAAATTATCTTAGTCAATATTTACACATTGTTATTTATCTTCCCACTCTAGAATATCATTTACCTGAAGCAGCAACTGACAATCTCATGCTTCACTATATCCCTCAAACAGGAGCCACAGTCGTAAATTAGATGTAAAGGAATGGTTTTCTTTTTGTAATTTATTCATATACCTATTTCTAAATATTGATAGCCTGCATGCTTATTTTTAATAACTAAATACTATTCCATTTTGTTAATGTTTGCTTTGCCAGATCTCAACAGGCGCATGTAAGCTCTATACAAATATATATTATATACATTTTTAAATATTACTATAAATATACTAGCATAAACTGTATTTTCCCTCTTTTGGAGCTGTTTCCTTGGGGTATTTTATCCAAAATTACCAGAGGCTAAAAGAATATTTTAAAGATGGTGTTTTATATGGCCAGGACAGGATGCTCTCTAGAAACTTAAAACTTAAATGCATCAGTTTTCCAGCATTTATTTCATAGTTCCCAATTTTGTTAGCTGAAAATGTTTATAATAGATTAAATGTGAGTTCATTTGCATAGCTAATCAGATGTACTTCTATGTAAACAACATGCATTACTCCTGTGCTAAGTAACATAGTTACATTATTTCTTAATTTTAACATATAAGCATTTTCCATCACTCATTTTTCCCTTTCTGTCAATCTCCGGGTGTTACTACAGTTCATTAGGCAAGATTTGCACTGTTTAAAAATTTGACCCCAAACTCCACTCCTTTTAATAATTACAAATTCAATCACCCTTCCATTACTTAGTATATTTTAAATTTATTTATTCTCCCATGCAGTTCATACTTTGATATATTCAGCCTTTCCAAACATAATATAAAATCATAAGATTTACTAAAATTTAATGCAGTCCATTAAATGTTTTTTCCTTTCCATTATCATTGTGCATGAAACTCAACCAGTTTCTAATTGACTAGATACAAAGATCAGCAACATACCTCTACTGGGGGAAGAGGTGAGAGAGGGGGATCACTACAGGAAACTAACCTTTACTGAGTATATGCTCTGCACTAACTGACTTACAAATATTATTTCAGTTACTCCTTATTATAAACCAGTGGGGTAGGTATTGTTGATCCCATTAAAAGGGGGGGCGGGGCAAGTTCAGAGGCAGATTAGTGACTTGAGCAAGGTCACAGACCTCTTTAGACTATTGGTAATAAGTCCTGAAAGCATAGGATCAACTCAGACTTCCATGAATGTCCTTTCCGTTACACCATTCTGACTTTCAAGAGATTTCACATTACTCTTAGGTCCTTTGCCCAGATCTCAACTGGTATGAAGTCATCAGGCTCTCTGAATGGTGCTAATGAAGAATTCTAACTGAATGGAAAACTCATATTGATTATGTGTGCCTCCATGCCTCCCATCCTCTCCTGCCTTCAAGTTCCTGAGTGTTGTGAATTAACACTGCTCTTGAAACACCTTCAAGGCTGGTATATATTGGTGGATAATGCCAAGCCTGAGTGTGCACAAAAAGCATAGCTAATTAAAAAGAATTAATGTGACTTGCACTCTTCAAACGAATTGCCACTTATGAGTCTTCTAGACTTGAATTTTTAGGTCCTCGATCTGTGAACAAATGGGAGAGAAAATGAGGCAATATAATTCTTCCTAGGCTTAGGAGCAGTTTGAAAGATGAGTTATATTTGAGATCTGCTGCATTTGAGATACAGGGTATCACATGGAAATCCAATCACAGTTTAAATTCATATTTGGAGAACCTCCAGACTCTGGTCCAAATTGCCACTGCTTGCCCTTTGCTATGGATCGAGTGTGTCACCCAAAAGTTCACGTGCTGGAAATTTGATCTCCACTGTAACAGTGTTAAGAGGGTGGGAAATCTGACTAAAGTATTTTAATGTGGGACCTTTGAGAGATGATTGGATTATTAGGACTGTGTGCCCTTGTGAATGGATTAATCCATTCTTGGAGTAATGAGTTATCATGGGCACGGACTGGTGACTTCATAAGAAGAGCACATGAAAGAGTTCTTGCCATTCTCGCCATGTGACACCCTGCATTGCCATGGGACTCTGTAGAGAATTCCCACCCAGAAGAAGGCCCTCACCAGATGTGTCCCCTCGACCTTGGACTTACCAGCCTCCAAAACTTTACAAATTACCCAGTTTCAGGTATTCTGTTATAAGCAACAGAAAATGGACTAATACACCCTTGATGATTCTATAAATGAGAAAATCATTTCTTATAGCAGAGCCACCTATTAACAATTTTTAGTTAAGACCATGAAATACTATACAAATATAGGGACTTGGCTAGGGTGGATGAGAAGCCTCTCTGTTTGGGTTGCTCTACCTTGACTGTACTTAATTTAGGCAGTACTGTGGGTGCATTATAACCCTTAAGTTATAAGGTTGTCCTAGTGATGAGGTCATAACTACTATCTCCTACAACTTCCCTCCCCAGCAACCTAAGCACTAATGGGGACACTTGAAGAAATGTGTCATGTCTATAATCCTGGGCTTAAAAAGAAAAATGAAAAAAGTGAATAAAGGCACTTTTCTCACTCATTAAATTTGAAATACAGGATTCTTTACAAATCATATTAGATTCCAAAACCCTTTTTTAAATAGATAAATTGTACCTAGAAGCTCACTTTCCTTTGCATGTAGAGACCCAAATAATTAGATTATCAACTATTCAAAGGACTGCCAAGGAAACTGCCCCCGTCTGCACATCAAAACATGTACCAAATTCTTCAATGTTATATTTAAAGAAGAACAGGGTACAGACTCTAAGAACTTAATGTTTTTCATGCCAGACTCATGCCAAAGAAACAATGCTGATATTAATCCAAGTAACTTGGAAGTGAAACAAAATTCCTCTAAGGATGTAGACTGGCTTCATATTTTCCTTCATGTTTTCCAGATTTACAAAACCAGTAGTGGTCCTATATGCAAAAACAGCATTATGGCTTCTCTATACAAATCAAAAAAGGAAGTAAATAACTCATTTTGTGGGTTTAAAAAATGTTGCAAACATCTGATAAGCCCAGAATGCATTACTGGGCTAGTCAAGGCCTGAAGACCAAATCCCAGGCTGTTGTAACAGCTCATGAGCCAACAGTCTCTGGTGCTGTTAAGTTAAGGCATTCCTGGCCCTAACTCTCCAAGTCCAGCCTACCCATGTTCTCTGCATAGTGAGGTAGTTTTAATCACAGATTCAGAATGACTTGAAAAGACAAATGTATGGGGTAAAAGGAAAACTAGCTGAGCCCACAAAGGTGCATATGCCCCAAAACAAATCCATAAAACTGGAGCACAAGGCTAAAAGCCCAGTATGACACATAACACACAACCAAATAGTATTTACCAAAATAGCCAATTAATTATGAATATCCTTTCAGAAGGGAGTGGTCTGGGGACTGGAGAGAATCCCACAGGCAAGTCCACACTGGAGAACATCATCCAAGCTTCACTAAACCATATTCCAGACTTCAAGGGCACTGCAAAACCCCATAATGCAGAGTCTGCTGGGGTAGGTACTGTAGACAGAGCACCTGCCACAATAGGCTATTCGATGGGAAGAGGATGCTGGCAATCACCTGGCCTACTGGTTTTCCAATTGTCTTTAAGTTCAAAGAAAATCTTACCTACAGTAAGAACAGAAAAAACAGATAAAATAGCTAACGCTTATCTATTAGTTTCCTATTGCTGCTGCAACAAACTACCACAAACATAGTGGCTTAAAACAATACAAATTTATTATCTCCAGGTTCTTGGAGGCCAGAAGCCTAAAATGGGTCTCACAGGGCTAAAATCAAGGTATCAGCAGGGCTCTGGTTCTTCTGGAGGTTCTGAGGGAGAATTTATTCCCTTGTCTTTTCCACATCTACCCAATTTCCTTGGCCCATGGCCTCTCCAACCAGCAATCACGTCACTCTGACCTCTGCTTCTGTCATTACATCTCCTTTTCTCTTTTAAGGACCCTTGTGATTACATTGGGCCCATGGATAATCCAGGATAGTCTCCCCGTATCAAGGTCTTTAATTTAATCACATCTGCAAAGTCTCTTTTACCATGTACAATAACACACACTCCAGCGATTAGGACAGTACATCGTTGGAAGTCTATTATTCTGCCCACCATACCTAATAATGTCAGGTACTCTACTAATCACTTACATGTACTCATTCAGGGAACTATCACAACTACTCCCTATGAGGCAGGTAATATTATGCCCACTTGACAGAGGAGGAAACTGAGACACACACAAGTGAAACAACTGGTCCAAGATCATACAACTAGTCAGTAGCGGATCTGAGAGAGAAGCCAGGCTACTCAAGTAAAGGAAGGCTGAAGAATCCAGCTGCACTGGTCCCCATCTCCCATGGAATGATCCCTGATAAGACTGCATCCTGCAGAACCCCATCTGAAAAGCAATGACAGTGTCTCCCGTCTTCACTCTACAGATCAGAAAAGAAAGGCACAATGTTGGGCAACCAGCTCAGTTTCACACACCTAGTTCCAGGAGAGCTCTAACTAGAACATGGGTCTGTTCTTCCTCAAGCATGTCAGAACCATTCCCGGTCTTAGTATAATCTGACAAGGCACAGAATGACAGTGACAGGTGCTCCTGTTAGTGAGGAATACATAGTCCAGCAGTTGGACAGCATGCCCCAGAAAAAGGCAGCAAAGGGCATGTATGCGGGTGTGTGTACATGTGTGTGTGCGAATGCACACAATGGAGAAAGGGGACATGCTTAAGTATGAAAAAGAATACCCAGGGCAACTCACTCCCAACCCCCGCCTTCTCTAATTAGACTTCATAGAAAAGAACGCTGATGGACCCACAAGCACTGTGATAGCAAGATTACATGCTGAAAATTAGGATGGCATGGCATTTCCGAGAAAGTGCCTAAATACAGGTGTCAAAACTCAGTGGTCCCACAGACTTATTTATTTGGCCACACCTTTCATTAAAATTGTATTTGAATCTCTCAAACCCTCTGGTTACCGCTGGTCCCACTACTCCCTATTATCTTGTACTCACTGGCCTCACATATTTTAAGATAGCTGCCTGGCCCCTGGAAGCTTCTGGATTTTCAAATGGCCTAAATTAAAGAACTCTAGCAGGGAACCTATTCTTACAGATAATCTAGGCTAATGATCCTATTTTACAGATGAGAAATCAAAGGCACAGTAAATTAGAGGCAGTGTGGATTATTAGAAGGAAAAAGGCTCTATAACATCACAAATCTCTGACTGCCTACTAGATGTGTGGCTTTGGCCAAGACACATAAGATTAGTATCAGATTTCCCACTTGTAAATTGAAAATAACCAGAATATCATATCAAACTAACTTGTGACCTCCCACTTCCCCTTCTCAAGCACACTGCTCGACCCAGAGCTCCCACTTCCCAAACTGGCATGTTTATAGCACATGGCCCTGTCCCAACTTCATTAGGGACAGAACAGGAATAGGCAGCTGGCCCGAGAACAGCCCCCATAGGCTGCCAGAAACACAGACACATGAATACGTCCGTACACAAAAAGAGATCAAGGAGATGCAGCAAAGTGTTAAACAACTCGTGGACCCAGGGAAGGATATATAAATGTTCATTATCCTCTCCTCACAACTTTTCTAGTAAATTTTTTAAATGTAGCAAAAAAAAAAAAATCCCAATTTTATTTATTAAAATGAAAGAAACTAATACACACTCCACCCCACACCCCATGGAACCAATGAACCTTCTCCCTCATCCCATCTATCCTGCTGTCATTCTTATACTTCCAGGAGCCCAAGTGGCCAGAATGCCAGTGTTTTTTTCTTAGGATCCCATTCCTTCTTCTGTATATCCACATTCCACTTTTGTTGTTTATTCATTCAAATATTTGCATACCAACCATCTGCCAGGCAGTGTTCTAGGTACAAGGACACAGCATCAATAAATCATACCAACTGGGGTGACAGCAGAGGACAGGCTGAGGGGGAGGGGGATTTGAGAGAAAGCAGATGATAAAACAAATTACACATATGCTGGGAGCTGGTAAGTGCCATGTAGAAACAGGAAGAAAGGCTTGGGGCATGGCAATGCCTGGGGAGACGCTGCACAGGTCAGAGTAGACCTTGTTCAGAAGATGGCATTTGAGCCAAGACTTGGAGGAGGCTAGAAAACAAACCATACTGGTAACAGTGGAGGCCTTTCCAAACAGAGGGAGCAGCCAGCCATGGTGAATATAGCCAGCTTGATATAGCAACGGCACACACCAGTGTGACCAAAGCTGAGTGAGGGACAGATGCAAGAACAGTAGGGAAGAAGGTCAAAGGTAACAGATGTCAGATCAGGAAGAATGTGGGCTTTTACTACGAGGAAAATGTGGAGCCTCTGGAGAGTTCTGAACTCAGCAGGAACATGATCTGACGTTTAGCAGCATGGTTCTGGCTGCTGTGCTGAGAACAGACTGATGGTGGACAAGTGTAGCAGCAGGAAGCCAAATTAGGAGGCTACAGCCCTGATGCAGGTGAGAGACGGTGATGGTTCCTTAAAGATCTTCTGGAAACTGCGCCAACAAATGGGGAGACTCAGAGGTCTCGACCTAATGATTCAGGGACTACACGCAAAAATTGCCCCAAGGACTGCAATGATCTTTGAGGCTTCCTGGCTTTGTTTCTAAGTGCTGTGGTCATTAGTAGGACGTTCTTGTATATCCATATTACGGGTTGAAGTGTGTTCCCTTAAAATTCATGTTAAGATCCTAACCCCCAGTTAGTTCAGAATATGTCCTTATTTGGAGATAGGGTCTTTACAGAAGTAATCAGTTAAACTGAGATCATAAGGGTGGGCCCTAATCCAACATGACCAGTTTCCTTATAATTAGGGGATTAGACAAGAGATATGCATACAGGGAAGAGGATGTGAAGACACAGGGAGAAGACCAGCCATGTACAAGCCAAGGAGAGAGGCATGGAACAGACTCTTCCTCACAGCCCTCAGAAGGAATCAACCCTGCTGACACCTTGAGTTTAGACTTCTAGCATCCAGAATTGTGAGACAATACATTTCTGTTGTTTGAGTCACTGACAGTTTGGAAGTGCTGTCCCCCCCCCCCAAAGTCATGTGGAAACCTGATCCCCAATGTGGCAATGTTGGGAGCTGTTTGGGTCATGGGGGCGAGTCCCTCATGAATGGATTAATGCTCTCCTTGGGGGGTGGGGTATTGAGTGAGTTCTCACTTTATTAGTTCCCTCAAGAGCTGGTGTTTATAGTACCCTGGCACCTCCCCTGTCTCTCTATCGCTTCCTCTCACCATATGATCTGCTTGTGGCTCCCGGCTGCTGGCCACTTTCCACCATGAGTAGAAGCAGCCTGAGGCCCGTGCCAGATGCAGCTGTCCCAGAATCGTAAGCCAAATAAACCTCTGTTCTTTATAAGTTGCCCAGTCTCAGGTATTCTGTTGTAGCAACATAAAACAGACTAATACAGTCACCCAGTCTGTGGTACTTTGTTTCTGCAGCTCTCGCAAACACACTATGATTCTTCATTAGCAGAAAAATAGGAGTTAAAGAGGGGTTTTAACCTTGGGGTTAAAAGCAATATACAGGTAAGAACACTAATTTGCACATACTGTTTTGAAAGAATGGGGATATTAAGCTCAATGACAAAACACAATATTATTCAAACATTTTAGTACCAAATATAGTAACTTGGCAAACAAAGTGGTTTCCAAAATGTCCTAAGAAAGGGGACACAAAACGAAAATGTCAAGACAAGTTATCTTGTTAACCACAGTATATACTTAAGGCCCAAAGTAAATATTAGTAGGGATTTAGATGTCAGGTGTTCACCTGGCTTAATGAATATGAGCCTTTTCACTGTCCTAACATTGGAGCACCACCATTTCACAGCACAAATGAGAAACTCGGTTGCCAGCCAAAGCCGAGAGTTACTGTGTAACTCCCTCTTTTCTCTTAAACTCTTTGATGTTTATTTTCTTTAAAATAAGTTTTAAAAAAAAAAAAAAAAAAAAAGACTTACCCTAACAAAGGGCTAAAACCTCCTCTTTTGTGGCAGGATCACAAGAGCTAAAAGAAATGCAACAAGAAATGACCAGTAACTTGCTGGGCATCTACCATTCACTCAGCATTGCCCACAGTGTCGTATAAATACAAAGAAGGCAAGGCAGCTGCCCTAAGGAGTCCGTGACCTAGATGGGAGAGAATCACTATCACACATCACATATGAACTGAGGGGTCCAGACTACAAATCCACAGGAATTCAATGGAAGACAAACTCAAAAAACATTAAAGCTATCAGGAAAACACTGCATAAAAAATGGGGGCTTGAACAGGGTCCTACTATAAACTACAGAGGAGTCATTCAAGGTGTTAGGAACAAAAGAAGAGGAATCCTTTACATGGGAATGAGAAAGACAATATATATACTATTCAACTGATACAAGTTAGGACCTTCTGGATGCAGGGAGTAGACTCAGATAATGAGAATACAATTGCAAAGAGCCCAGAAAAGAGTGAACAACTTGCTATGAGAAAGCACTTGCATGTTTTTTTCTGGGCCTCTGCCATTTGCACAACTTGGCTCCTCTCTGCTGACTTTTCTGTCGTGGACAATTGTCTTATCTTTTCTCCTACTTTGTATTCATTCTTGGTATCAGAATTTCGGTTCACTCCAAGTTTGCTGCCACATCAATAGCCTGGTAGGGCCTTTTCTGGGCCTTCCATTAGCTCATGACATTCTTTCAACTTCAGTTCCCACTGCTTTTCCCTTCTTATTTCCCAAATAAAAATTCTCAAGAGAATCAAATTGGCGTGGCTCATTTTTTTCCCCACAGAAGGACATGACAGAGAGAGCTATCTGGTGTCCCACCCCAAACAAATTAGCCACTCAGGGAGAGAGAAGGGAGGTCACACAGTCCTCAGAGGGCTCTCTCTTCAGCAGGGGCCACAAGCAGAGCAGCCTCGCCTGACAGGAGCTGAGAAGTGGTTAGCAGATGCCACACGGGACAACTCAGGTACAAGACCAGTGAGTACAAACATCCCTATAAGGCCAAATTTTTTTCTTAAGACTACACTCCATTAATGCAAAAAATTCCACCAAAAGGCAGAAATCAGTCCATCTAAAAAACTGCAGCTGGCAGTACCTGAGTCCATGAGCTAGGTCGTTTTAACATAAGGAACTGTGTTCAACATGAAGACATTTTAACGTCATAGTTAACTAGGAAATCACTTCAAATGCAGTGCTTCCAAATGGTTTAAGTGTGTGTGATAACCGTCTAATATTTATTTAGCACTCCCTATGTGCCAGTTACTGCTCTAAGAAAGTACTTTGCACGTATTACTTCATTTAATCCTTGCTGTACCCAGCTAGGAAACATTTTCACACTGCATTTTATAGAAGAGCACAAGAAGGCACAGAGAAGTCACCATGCCAAAGGATTTGTTTGAGCCCGGGGATCAGCTCTCAGCAAAACATCACAATATACTGTCGGGAACAAAAACTGCTCAGGCCACCAGTCGGGCTGTAAGACCCTTTCTTTACAATGCCTTTATCAAATGTATGTGAATAATCAAAATGTCTTGATATGCTGAAATAGAGGAGAGGTAAAAAGTAGAGGCAAAAAAAAAAAAGTTTCATGGACAGCCCCTGGGGAAGGAACACTTCCCAAGAAGAATGGCACGATAAGAGTTACACTAAGGAACACAAAGCCAACAGGAAGAAGGAAGGAAACAAAGCCAACTTGGAAATGTGGCTGTTAGAAAACGAATGGGCTGGTTGGGCAGCAAAGTCTGTGAGGTCTTCCACAAGGGCAAGGCCGATCCCATGCAGCAGAATCAACAGAATCCATAGCCCCCTGGGGTACAATGACACAGGTCTGGGCCTCTGAAAACTAGCTGTGTTCAAAGAGGGAGAAGGTGTTATATAAACAAATGAGACACATGGCCAACTGGTAAAATCAGTGAAAGCAGGAGAAACATATGTAATTGCACATATTAGAAGACAATCCCCCTGATATGGACTGAATTGTGTCCCCCAAGTTTTATGTATTAGAAGCTTGATCCCCATTGTAACTGTTGAGGGTGGAAAATCTTCTTATGGTAACTGAAAGATGACGCCTTGAAGACATAATCAGACTCTTAGGACCATGCCCTAATGAACGGATTAACATTGGTGGTCATGGGTGTAGTTCTGAGGGCTTTAAAAGGAGAGCACGTGAGATTCTCTCTCTCTGCTCTGCCATTCTCACCATGTGACATCCTGCATTGCTATAGAGTTGCCTCATCAGATGTGTCCCCTGGACTTTGGACTTCCCAGCCTCTGAAACCTAAGCAATAAGTTTCACTTTCTTACAAATTACCCAGTTCCAGGTATTTTGTCACAAGCAACAGAAAAGGATTAATATGCCCCCCAAAATCTTAACCAACTTTTTTTATGTTCTTCATATTTTTCTGTATGTTCTTCACTGAGCATAAATTGCATTTATCATCAGAAAAAAATAAGATAAAGCTGAAAAAACAAAAAAGAATGTGTGATACCCAAACACCAGAATAGGCAGAGCTACAGGAAAATGTGGCCATACTTACACATCAAGATTACAGTCCCAGGACTGTGACTTGTGGAACTCTGCAAACCACATGCCTCAAGTAGACCACACTTCTTAGAGAGTAGTGACCCCATTACACTCAGTGGGTTCAGACCTCTCTACATTGTTTCTGAACCCAACATGTGAAAGGAATGACCAGTATTCCAACCGAGAGCAACCATGGCAAGATGGAAACGGGACAGGAGAGAATTTCTACAGGAGGGCAGTGGGGACCTGGATCCAGCACTTACTAGCCAGACGCAGGATAGGATTCAGGGTTATAGATTAGAAATGGTGAAACCAAGAATAAAAAAAAGGCCCTGACTGCCAGAAGCTACTGAACTTAGCTGTACAACATTGAAGACGGAGAGGAAGCCAGAGTTGATCTAAGGACCACAGGAAAGAGTAGATTAAAGGAAGAAGTTAGGATGCAAAGAAATGTTTTAGACTTGAGAAAGTCAAGAACAGAGAGACCTCAGGGTGGCTCAACTTGCCCCTGATTGTAAACTCTGAGGTCAGGGACTCTTCTATTCATTTTCTCCACTGCTGTACCCCCAGGGTCTAAAACAAAACCAGGCAGAGAGTAGGTGTTCAATTAATATTTGCTGAGTGAATAAAGTGATAGGTCTTGTAAAGATGGCCTCAGAAAGACTCCCCAGATTGATCTCATAAGAATCCAACACTCTGGGCTCTGTCCTCAAAAATCAAAGAGTCACTGAGGGCCTCATGTCTGGGCTACTGCCCTCATCCATACCCTCCAGGTACTGCAGAGAGGTCTCTGGTATGGGGGCAAAGAACTGAACTTGGACTTAGGTTCTACACAAACAGACTCATGGTTGCATCACCTCAGGCCCAACACATTCTCTGGCTGAGCCTCAATCTCCCATATATTGGTGACTCAGCCCTACCACTTCTAGAATTTGTAAAGACCAGATATAAAAATAAGAGAATTTATATAAAAGTTCTTTAAAAACTTAGAAGTCATACATGAATGTAAGTATGTAACTCAATTTCTGAAGCAGAAGTTAGAAGACTGATTATACTTTTTGGTTCATCTTTACCAAGTTTTAGATCTAAGTGTCAATAATAACAATCAGTGCAATTCACAGAAGAAAAAAAAACTACTAGTCAACACCAAAAAAACTTTTCAACTTTACTAGCAATTAAAGAAATGAAATTTTAAAATAACAGGCTTTACCAGATGGCCAGTAATATTTGAAATAATAGAACTCGGTTTTTGCAAGAGTATGGGTAAGTGATCCCTTTCCCGTATTGGTAAGGAAGAAAAAATGAAGAGTCTGCACCCACTCACTGTCACTGCTCTCTCCTTCCCCCTCGAAAAGGGGAATGCAAATAACCTGGCATAGTAAACTGACAAACCTGTTTTGTGTCTCTAAAGAGATGATACATGTATATATAGAGAAATCACTCCATGATAGCTAGTATGACAGTTGTTGGTAGTAGTAGTCCCATTCTCTGAAATTGTGGCCTATTTTAAAAACAAAATAATGTGAGGTGTCTTTTGGAAAAGCCTTACCACAAAGCTCCTTGTCCTATAGTACAGTGCACTGACTGAGAAAGTAGGTTCTGGAGTAAGACACTGGTGCTCATGCACCTGTGTCACCAGCAACCGGCTGTGTGCACTGGGCAAATGACCTTTCTAAGCGTCAGACTCTTCATTGACAACTGGAAATACCAGATTTTATATATGAAATTGTAGTGAAGGAAAATAATGAATCAAAGATTACTAATTTATCCTGTCTGGGTGATAAAGAATGGTGAACCATTAAAAGGAAAAAGGGAACTCAAGAGAGGAAGCCAATTTAAGGAAAGGAAAAAAACTGCAATTCAGGAATGTCAGAAAGTAGGAGATTAAATAAATCCTGCAAACAGTTGCAGATAAAGTCCAAGGCCAGAGACTTAAATTGTGAATTATCTGCAGAAAGATGATTAAAGGGAAGTGAAGAATGGTTTTTAGAAGGAATAAGTAGAGAAAATCTAGACCTGAAAAGAGAGGTAAACCATGAAGGAGACTCATAAATGGAGAAGGGGATGGAGAAGGCGATGGGGAATGTGAGTAGGGGGACCAGGAGAAGAAAAGACAGAAAAGGCAGGCAAAACAAGGTACGAGAAGAGTGCAGGATCAGAGAAGACACAAAGCTGAGAATGCTGAGAAATGCCTAATGTTTTCTTAAGGTATCACTTGTTGCAAAAATAATTCTCTAACAAATCACACTTGATTCCTCCCTTTCCCTTAATGCCCTACAACCACTGTGGATCCAAAATATCCCACGGGATCTGCTCACCGCTCTGTCTCCACTGTTAACACACTATCCAAACCACCACCATCTCCTGACTGGTCTCTCGGCTTCTATTCCTTCCCCTTCAATCCAATTCCCACACAGCAGGGAAAGTTAAAATATAAATTGGATCTCCTTAGTCCTTTGCTTAAAACCACCAATACCATTCTGGTGTATTTAGGATAAAATCCAAATTCTCTAACAGAGTCTCAGAGGCCCTTCATCTGGTCCCTGCTTATTAGCTCTACAGCCTCATCACTTTCTAGGCTCACCTAACTCCAGCTTCATCAGACTCCCTTCTGTTCCTGGAAAAAAAAAAATGCCCAAATTCCTTCCTTTCTTGGGGTCTTTGTACATGCTCTGCCTTCTTCCTACAAGGCTCTTCTCCCACCTTCCCAGAAAGTCAAAAACAAATCTCATAAGAAACCCCCAGCACCCCTGCAAGCTCTCAGTGGGCTCGCCTCTGACTGCTTTTACTCACAGTTCTTAGATGTTTCATTCTAAATCAGCAGATAACTGAAAAGGCCACAGAAAGACGTATAAGGAACAATCGTTCATATACTGATCAAAGATCCACATGCCCATGTTTTCCAGTTACATTTTTTATTAGTTACTCTAGATTTCATTTCATCATTGATTATCCCTTTCCCCCAAACACACAAACACCCAAAGGAAGGATGAGGACCTCTCAGGAATTTTTTCAGGATCTTTTTCAAAGGATACTTAGCAGGAGATCTGTTAATATCCTGTATTCACCAAGCTATATCACAGAAAGTAAATTTATCAGAGAGACAATTAGCACAGAAGGAAAGAAAAAGCTGAGTCAGAGAAGGAAAGTTGTACCGTGTTTCCAAAAGGAAGTACTGAATTTTGTTTTATTTTTCCACAAAGTGCTAAAGCAAAAAGATAAATTTCTTCCCAATCATACTTAAAATGAAGTGTCTGCCAAAGCACCTACAGACCCAGGCATCAAGCCTGCAAATTATGACCTTGACTGATAGACATTTTGTATCATGCCTGACTTATACCTCAGCACTTGACCATGCCATCAAAATTGCTGGAGTACATCAGGGTACATCAAGATTCATTACTCTACTTGCTCAACTTTTTTCAAAATTGATTTTTTTGTACTTTATTATTTTTATTTCCTTGATTACACGTATGTCTCTGGTATAAAATATCATTAATATATGATCTTTAGTATGGTAAGTTGATATATAATAATCTTGTTTTAAGTATTTTTCCTCTTATTTTTGTGGTCTCTTTTCTGGATTACGTTTTTGAATTCTATACCAAGATACTTCAAAAAAAAAAAGTTCATGGAAAGATTAGTCTTTTATTTTTCCACAAACTTTTTGAAGTACCCACATACATTTTGGGGTAGTCAAAATTTTCCCTTTTTTTTTTTTTTAAAGAAGGCAGCTTCTTTCTTCCTCTTTATATTCCTGAACATTTTGGAAATATTCAATTAATTTTCTCCTAATTTTCCTCAATTTGATTTTAAAAAAATAAAAAACCTTAATTCGGGAATCTGAGTTATTCTGTTCTTTTATTTCTCTTCCTGTGACACATTTGGAAACACAGTATCACGGCACATATTTTATTACCTAATGTAACTAATTACCCTGTTATTTTTCTTTTTTCAGGGCCTTCTTCAATTATTTCATAATTCTTCTTAATGACAATAAACACCTACTATTTTGTTGGGTATTTTATATTAAAATCACTCCTAGTCCTTAGAAATCCTACAAGGTAGGTTTTACATCTCCATTTCATAGACTGGGATGGGACGTAAAAGGGACTCAAAGAAGTAAAACAGGCCACATAGTAAATCCAGAATCAAACCCAGGTGTGTCTAATTCCCAACTCAAAGTCTGCTCATTCTCAACATTCCATTCCTAACCTCTGGCAAAGTTACTTGCTTCCACACTTAAATGGCACTGGGCTGCGGAGTTTAATTTAACCTATCAAATTAGTGTAAGGGGCATTCAAATCTACTAGGGGCTCAGAAACCTGACAGCCACACCTGTTAGAATTGGGTGGCAAGGAAAGTTTTGAGGTACCCAGAGCCAATACAACTCAAAGTGCCAGACCTTGAACTGTTTGTCACAGGATCCCTGCAAGACAAGGAATTTAAACAGTCATGAATTAACCAAGTCACTGAGCACCTTGTTTAGTACAGCTGACATTTTTTCATAGCAAGACTTCCTTGACGAAGGAAGCAAGCTTTTTATCTCATCACAAGCAACAGCCACACTATGAACAGCACTGACTGAGAGCAGCAATTTTCAAAGTGCCATTTGTGACTTAACGGGTGATAAAATCAGTGCATTAGGCCTTACCATCTTTTTTTTTTTTTTTTAAAAAAAACAAAACTAGAAAAGAGAAAATAGGCCCCTCTGGTAAGTGAGTTGAAGATGGGTCACATTACTATAATCTGATGAAACACTTTTACATAAGCTAACAAAAGGCCAAATGTGTCTAATATTTTGAAAAGTGGGATAGAGATGTAATTATGATGTCAGTACAGCTGATTTAAACACATTTAGAGAAAATCTGACATAACCTTGAACATGAACTGAACTCTAGTCACTGAGGCAGGGGGATCAGTGAAGCAGACCTGCTCAGCATTCAGAGGCTTCCTCTGCTCGTGCTCAGTCAGCTTGTGCAGCATGTGTATTAGGCAGTTTGAGGCAAATGGATATAAATAAAGGGCTCATTGGGTGGAATTATAAATTTTATAAATACAAATTTTATTATACTAACAGTCTCACTGCTTGGGAATTATTGTATATGTACAAACTTAAGGGCTTTAAGAGTACAGAGTTGGAAAGTAGACAATGCTGGGTTTGAGACAGCTCTAGGATTATTTGTACTTTCTATTAGAATAAAGTTTCCCAGGCTTGTTATCTATCCATCACTAGTTTAACTTCTAAATTATTCTTTTGCTTTGGTTTTCTAAGAACAAGCTTATTAAGAAATGAAGAGAAGCTGATGAATGGAATTTACAGATACCTAACTTTTACACATCACATCCATACTTCCACACAGCAAAGCAGGGGCCCTAAGCCATAGAGAGCAGGCACGTGGCACCTGCCATGGAAAGGAGAAATGTGCACAGAGATAACACAGAAATGGCAACCCAGTACAGTGACTGAAAAACTGCAACTCAGGAGTCAGACCAACCAAGGGTCTGACTCCCAGTTTTGCCACCTACTAGCTGTGTGGTCTTGGGTAAAACCACATCTTACCCAAGACAGGCCTATCACTCAGTTTCCCCATCTATAAATTACAGATTGATAAAGAGTGTCTCATAGGGGTTTCCATGAGGATTAAATTAATTCATATTTACTAAGCATGTGACATATACTAAAAGCTATATAATTTGTTTATAATTATTGGTTTATAAGCGAGATATAAATATGTGCTTTAACAAATACAGATGTTTTGACTTAAGATTTCTCAACTTTATGATGGGCTTATCAGGGTATTAAATGCATTTTAGACATAAAATATTTAGACTTATGATGAGTTTTTCATGATATAAACCCATCGTAAGTCAAGGAATATCTGTATAAGTACTTGTTAAAGAAGATAAATAACGACTACTTCATATGGCTATGTGAAAAATTAAGTTATTGCACACAAGAGCACAGCACAGTGCCTGGTACTTACCTCAGTAAGTGGAGACTATTACTAAAGTCTGTGGAGGAAAATGTATTTTGAGTAGAAAAAATAATGTCACTACTCCTTACACCCAGCTGGCCATAGATTCACTTTCCAAGCCATTGCAGGCATCCAAGTTTAGAACCCTGATGTGCACTGTCTCTGATACAGCTCTGCAAGACAGGTCTTGTCTCCACTCTACAAATGAGGGAACACAGAGAAAGGGTAGATGGAGACTCAGGTTCAGAAATGCTCATCTCTATACATAATGTTACACAGAGCACAGATATTTCTACAAGCTAGTTTTTGTGGGTTTTTTTTTTAATCTGTGTGTGTGTGTGTGTGTGTGTGTGTGTGTGTGTGTGTGTGTGTGTGTGTGTGTGTGTGTGTGTGTGTGTGTGTGTGTGTTTAAATAACATTCCCTGCACGAGTAAGAAAATTGTGGGGCACTGTAGTTTGGAGGACCACATTTTGAAGAGACAATGACAAAACAGAACATTCAGGAAAAATAAATCAGGATGACAAGGAGTCCTCAAGGTTGATGAGAAGCAACCTTGCGAAGGTGGAATCATGACATCTGTTTCTGAATTTTGAGAGACATTAATAACAACTATTAGATTCACTGTGCGTGGTCCCAGAGACCCATTTAAAATCCAATATGGGCAAAAGTCAAAAGGAGGCAGATTTGGTTTAGTGCAAAATAGAACTTGCCAACTGTAATACAACAGGCTGCCTCATAACACACAATTAGGATATACAAATGACACTACTGGTATTTTAGAGACACCCTGCTGAGAGGGTAGGGAGTTTACAGCAGTGGGCCAAAGGGGTCCTGTCCAATGCTAACATTCTTTGATTCTGAGCCAACAAACAGTTGGTGAATTATTAGCACTAATACTACCATATTACCTTTAGCATCACAGCTCAACTACAATATGGATTAGAAAAGACAGGTTTGCAAATTTAACCATCACACTGCATTGGGTTTTTTATGAAACTTTACTTCAAATTCTGAACATCTAATTTTAGCATATGGATTGCCTAGGCTGGAGTTTTACCACAAGTGTTATAAAAAGTTCTCCAAAACCCATACGGATTGCCTAGGCTAGTGTTTTACCACAAGTGATAGGGAAAGTTCTCCAAAGCCCTATTCTCCCAGGCTTTGGAAAATAGGTCAGAGATTTCATTTTTCACCAAAGAAACAGGCAGGGGGGGGGGGACGGACACAGAAACAAAAAGAGTAAGCGCACAAAGGGAGAAAGGAAAGCAAGGCACTCCTTCCTCACATGTCCTACTCCTCAGACTCTTCAGTCACCACTCCCAAAGGACATTAAACAGAGCCAGTGTTTAGTCCTGTTTACTATGCCTCGTTCTCGCTCTGCCTCATGGAAAGAAGTAAATGCCTCCCATCTCAGATCTCCAAAGAGTTGTGAGATCAGGTCATCTCTGACCCAGATGTCTGTTTTAAAAAAAAAAAAAAAAAAATTACAAATAATCGAATAGTTAACTTCTGGGTTTCTCCATTTCTCCAAGTTTTCAACACAGAAAAAAGCTGTGAGAAGTATCTGATGTCTGTGGAGTACACAAAGATTCCCTCATAAAAGCTCTATATAATGCTAAGCTATTAGATTAATTTGTTTGGGTGGTGCCAATTTTAATTATATTCTTTACTCTCTTTGAAGTAGAATATAAATGGTGATGATAATCAGTGATAGAACTTTCTTTTGCAAGAAGAAACATTTTATAAGGTCACTCAGATATTTTATAGCAAAAACAGAAGGTATGTTACCGTAGACTTTATTAAAAAATGATTAGTATTAAAGTAGGAACAAATATACAGCCTGTCATTCAATCTTAGTCAATATAATTTAAGACTGGATTCTTTTCTTGTATTCTGGTAGGTTTTCCACCTGAAGTATAAATTCTTTCATGTGTTAATGTTACAATGCCCAGGGTACTACAGCATAGCAATGGTTCTCTTCTTTTTTTCTTCCAGAGAACTCTCCAACTTAGTTTGCTACAATGAAATAAAAACTTGATTATTACCAGGGGCCTAGAGTCTGGATTCTCTAACTAGCAAAGGAACCCCAGGACCAGTCAAGTCACTTAACCTGACTCTCAAGTTTCCTTACCTATATAAGGCAGCTGAATGTACAATTTGCTGAACATAGAAAAATAAATGCTAGATTTTGATATTTAATTGCTTTTAAAAATCCAGCACTTAAGAATGGATGACTAGGGGCAAGATAGCATAGACCTATTTCTCCCTGTTCCTCCCCATTAAGCACTACAAACCTTGAATATAATATAAGAGACAATCAAAGGAGAACTTTGAAAGGTGGTAAGAAGAAAGCAAACTGGCCTGTGACCCCAGAACTGGAGGAACATCCCAGCAAGAGCGTCTTGCATCCACCCCCCACAAAGAGAAGCCCACCCAGACCTGCTATTTCCCAACCCCTGTGCTGACAACAGAAGGCAACTCAGGTAGGCTCTTTCCTACCACAGATTAAATGGGAGTCCCTCTGACATCAGATAAGTCCTACATCATCCAAAAGGGGGCTAATCCAAAGCCCCAGCAACAATAAGCAACTAGGGGAGCCAAGACATACACAACAGGACAGGTGGACTCAACAAGAGTGTCTAGCCACAAGTGACCTGACCCAAAAAGGCCCTTTGGTCCCACGGATCTGAGACTCCCTTCTCTTGCACAAAAACATCAGGAAAGCCATGGGACACCTCAACAAGCACTTGGCTCAAGAAGAGCTCTCTGTCCCCCACAGGCAGGAGGATCCTACCACAATCAGGGAAGCCCCTTACTTCCCAGGAGCTGGGGACTACCTTCCC
This sequence comes from Cynocephalus volans, assembly GCF_027409185.1. Classification (NCBI taxonomy): domain Eukaryota; kingdom Metazoa; phylum Chordata; class Mammalia; order Dermoptera; family Cynocephalidae; genus Cynocephalus; species Cynocephalus volans. The sequence goes on along the minus strand of NC_084468.1, from coordinate 130,405,923 downwards.
CCGCTGGGAGACAACCAGTAGCCCAGCCAAGGAAAATCCCTGCAGCCAGCACCAGCAGGAAGCAATGAAATGGGAGCCCCATAGGCACATGATCAACCAAGCAGACTAAAATAACACCACAAAGGCTCAGAAAATTAAACTGTTATTGGAACCACAGCCCACAAACATAGGCCAGGCCAGAACCTACGTGCTAAAACTAAATTGGATAACTGCCTGCTAAAATAAAAGATTTAAATGGGACCCAGAGTACCCTACCATAATAAAGTGTCCAGGATGCAATCAAAAATCACCCAGAACCAGGAAAATCACAACTTAATTCTTATTGAAGCCAATCAACTGACACTAACCCTGAGATAAATCAGATGTTGAGATTATCCGATGAGGATTTTACGGTAGGCCTCATAAAAGTGCTTCAACAATCCATTACGATACAACTGAAAAAAACAGGAAAAGAAACAAAGTCATTTGATGGGCTCAGTAGTAGGGTAGAAATGACAGAGGACTGAATCAGTGAACTAGAGGAAAAAACAATTGAATTCATTCAACCTGAACAACAGAGAAAATAGGCTGAGAAAAATAAACAGCCTCAGAGGCCTGTGGGACAGCAAAAGATCCAACTTTGTATCACTGGAGCCCAAGCAATAGAGGAGAAAGAGAATGAGGCGACAAGAATATTAAAATAAATAATGGCTGAAAACATTCCAAATTTGGTGAAAAACACAAATACACAGATTTAAGAAGCTGAGCAAACTTCTGAATCAGAATAAACACAAAGACACTCATACCAAGGCTGGAGTCAATGCTTAAACATGATGGCATCATAACTAAACTTCTGAAAACTAAAGACAAAAAAATCTTGAAAGCAGCCAGAGAGAAATGACACATTATCTCTAGGAGAATATCCATTTAAATAACAGCAAATTTCCCATCTGCAACCATGGAGATGAAAGGAAGCAAGCATGACATTTTTCAACTGTTGAGAAAAGTTTTTTGCAGCTGGCTGGTACGGGGATCCGAACCCTTGACCTTGGAAAAACTGTCAACCATAAATTCTATACCAGCAAAATTATTCTTCAGGAGCAAAGGGCAAATAGACATTCGAGAGGAAGGAAAACTAGAAGAATGTATTGCTGACAGACCTACTTTTAAAGAACAATGACTATAAAACAAGGAAATATATTTTTCAACACAGAAGGTTCAAAATTGTCTACAAGATGACATCTAACTTTAGAGTTTCTAATCCAGGGAGAAATGACACATGGAAAATAATAGCAGGTGTTGTGTATGTAACACAGGCAAGAACTAACAAAGACGGTTCAGAGGAAGGTACCAATATTTTGGGCTGCCATGATCAGAGAAAATTTCAAAAACAGGGCATGACAAACTCACCCTCAAATAATGCAATATATTTAAATAGAGCTGCCAAAAGGGTGTGTCCCTTGTGAAAAGTCATATAAGCAAAACTGAAGAGACGTGAAAGCAGAAAGAATGTTTATAGGAGCATACAGGCAAGAACTATTCATCTGACTGGGAGACAAAGAAGAACCTCTTGCAATTCCTGGCTCTCAATCTAATGACAAATGCAGAGGAAAACAGAAAATGGAGGGGGAAGGGGAAGGGGAAGGCAAGGGAGGGAAAGGGGAAGGGGAAGCGGAAGGCAAGGGAAGGGAAGCGGAAGGGGAAGCGGAAGGCAAGGGAAGGGAAGCAGAAGGGAAGGGAAGGGAAGCGGGAGGGGAGGGGAGGGGAGGGAAGCGGAAGGGAAGGGAAGGGAAGGGAAGGGAAGCGGAAGGGAAGCGGAAGGGAAGCGGAAGGGAAGCGGAAGGGAAGGGAAGGGAAGGGAAGGGAAGGGAAGGGAAGGGAAGGGAAGGGAAGGGAAGGGAAGGGAAGGGAAGGGAAGCGGAAGGGAAGCGGAAGGGAAGGGAAGCGGAAGGGAAGGGAAGGGAAGGGAAGCGGAAGGGAAGCGGAAGGGAAGCGGAAGGGAAGGGAAGGGAAGGGAAGGGAAGGGAAGAGGAAGGGAAGCGGGAAGGGAAGCGGGAAGGGAAGCGGGAGGGGAAGCGGGAGGGGAAGGGAGGGGAGGGGAGGGGAGGGGAGGGGAGGGGAGGGGAAGGGAAGGGAGGGGAAGGGAGGGGAGGGGAGGGGAGGGATGGGATGGGATGGGATGGGATGGGATGGGATGGGATGGGATGGGATGGGATGGGGGTGGGGTGGAATGCTACAAAGAGGATTGACTGTACAGATTTCAGAGAATATAGCAGAGGGCACAACTAACTCTTCTGGGAAAGGCAGAGAAGGTTTAACAGGGCTGGTGACAGCTGAGCTCGATCTCAAAAGATGAGACAGAAGGGACAAGCTGGAAAAGGGGAGGGTACATTGGACCATGAGAATAACATCAACAACTCCAGATATGCTTTGGCGCGCAGCATAATGGGGCAGTGGGAGGATGAGGAACACATACAGGCTGGGGTCAATGGCAAAGACCTGAGCTATGAGGCTGGATTTTCATCTTGAGGGTAGTAAGGAGCCATGGATGAATTTTAAGCAGAGGAGTCACACACACACACACAAATAAAAAGCTGTAATAACTTTGAGGACACTGTACAAAATCAAATGAAGGGAAAAGGGACTAGAGGAAGGAAAACCAGTCAGAGGCCATTCAGTTCATTTTAGTTCAACAAAAGTTTGAACCCCACGATGTGCCAGGCTCCAGGTCAGATGCTTAAAACACAAAAGATGATTTCCATCATAGTCCTTCCAAACCCAGGAGATGGAGATGCAAGAAGAGGAGGAGGAGAAAGATGAAACTACATTCTAAAGGCATTTAAGAAGTAGCATCAGCAAGCCTCTGTGAGAAAAGAACTATGTGGCATGAGGCAAAAGACGAGAATGAGGTTTTTACATTAGAAACAGTAGAATGTTGTAACTATGGGAGGTACTCCATTCTAGAAAAAAGGAATAAAAAAATAAACAGCATTTAGGTGCAAGATTGAGTAGGAATTTATGTCCTTCCTTTACGATTCAGTTCTCCTGTCATCTCTTCCAGAAGGACCCTCCTGACAGCCTCCCCAGTCAGGTCCAGGTGTCCCCTTCCAGCATACTAAAAAAAAAAATGCTTCACAGCTATACAGATACATATTGTGTGTGTGTGTGTGTGTGTGTGTGTGTGTGTGTGTGTGTGTGTGTGTGTTTGTCTCTCCCACTAGGTTATATATTCCTCAAAGGCAGGGATTATTACATTCATCTTTGTACCTCTATTGCATGGTACCCACTAGGGCATCAAACGCCCAGTGAATGATGAAAATAAATGTCATACTTGAACAAAATCATTATAAGCTTATTTTCTATCCCATTTCTAAGTCATTCCTCCTCTACTACCAGGATTTTTTTTTTTTAAGTATAAACAAATAGCTCCAGGTATTCTATTTCTGTTTGAAGTTCCTAAAAATCAATCATGTTCCCCAAAAACATAAATCATAACATTATAAAGGTCAATGAAACGATGACACATCGGAGGCCCCCGCAGGTCCTCATTCAGTCACTTCACATTTACCAAGCACCTCCTAGGTGCCAGGCACTACGGTGAATAATGTACAATTCCTCCGTTTAAGAAGCTCACACTCCAGAAGTTCCCTTTGTAAGCTGCTGCGCTAGAGAATGTTTCATAATGAAAAGTCTATCTCCTCTGAAGGATCCATGGAGAACTCCCTGTAGGATTCACCAGTAGGCCAAAAGCAGAGCTACTCCTCAAGCAAAGAAATATAATTTTGGCAGAACTCAAATTTCTTATAGAAAGTTTTCTAGGAATAAAAGGGAGTAGGCAGAAGAGGACACAGGATAAAAGGAAAAAAGCTAGGACACTAGCATACTCCTATAAGGCACTTTCAAAAAACAAGTAGACCACATATAAAAACTACAAATGTCACCCTTGACTAGCAGCCGCCTCCTCACAAAGAAAGCCACAGAAGAAATTAATACTTTGCTACCTGCCACACTTACATGGAAGTGATTACAGTCAATGGCAAAAGTGGCTGGAAACCTCCAAACATACTTTAATTATTGATATTGCTTTTTCTTTCATGGTAACGTATAAATGGTGACATGTTGAAATAACACATCTATCAAAAGGAGACTGAGTAAATTGTGCTATACTTACCTGATAGAACAACATAAAAACCTTAAAAATCATGTTTCAAAAAACACTTAACAGCATTGTAGTGTATTCATTACTAGTCGTATGGTCTTGGGCTACTTTGACCTGTCGGCCTCAGTTTCCTCATCTGTAAATGGAAATAATGAGATACTAGACAGCAATGGGAATGAACAATCTAAACCTACATGCAGTAGCATAGAATACAACAAAAGAATCCTATATGATTTCATTTCCAGAAAACACAGAAATAGGCGCGCACGCGCACGCACGCACGCACACACACACACACACACACACACACTTTCTACTAGAAGTCAAGATTGTGGTTCTTCTTGGAGGGTTGGGGGGAGTCCCTGAAAGGAGACATAAAGGAGACTTCTGGAGTGCCTGTAATGCTTGTTTTTGCTCTGGGTGCTATTTACACAGGTATCTATAATTCATAAAAATTCATCTAGCTGTACACTTATAAGAACTGCACTTCTCTCTATATATGCTACATTTCAATAAGAAGTTTTTTAAATGGAGATAATTATAGGACCTTCATAGGGATGCTGTGAGAAAATTATGTTGTAGAGATTAACTGTACCTAAAATGATTGCTGCTTAATACTCATACGTGGTTGACTGCACGATAAATATTAGGTACTCTTATAATCCTCCCAATGATGATGACACAAGAAGCTGTATTAAACATTCACTGAATGAACAAATTTCTCAGGGGAAATGAATCGCTCACAGCCTCTGAAACCCCAAAACCCCTTTATAAACCTACTAGAGCACTTACTTCGCTCTTCGCACTGCAATTATTTGTGTACAAGCCTGTCCCTCCCCTACACTTAACAACTCTCTCTCTAAGGGCACAGCACATGGTAGTCTTCATACTCTTCACAACACCCAGAACAGCAGGATGTTAAATAAATGTCTGCTAATTCGGTGATTTACTGAATTTTCTAAAAATGGGAGAATTATCTGAGAATTACAGAACATTTAACTGGGCAAAATAATATCCCTTCTAAGCTTTACTTTTTAAGGTGCTGAAAACCTACTTTGTAGGTAAACTTTATGTCCTGTTAAAAATGCCTATGTGTTTCTACTTGTTCATTTAATCATTCATTCCATAAAGTATCAGTGTACAAAGGTGCACAGGACCAGGTACTTATACTCCAAGAAGCTTAGTGCTAAGGGGGAAGGCATGTAAACAGCCACGGATTTGTTCCTGCAAGGTGCCTCAGTAGAGGGGTACCATTGGCTCTAGAATGTTTATGTTAATTCCTTGACTTGGTGATTCCTGGACAACTTGAGCAGTATCATATAAACCCTTAGAAGTGAGGGCGGACTCGTACTTTCTAATTTTAGGAAGGGATCAGAGTACTTTTATTCTCTACTCAGAGCCCAGGCTGAGATGGACAAACTTCTTTGTATTTCTAGCTAAGCAGATATCCCAGGTCCAACTACTTGTTCAAGGCCCCGTTCTTTCTCTAGATATGAGTGATAAGACCAAGCATCTTGTTTCTCATCCTGGTGTAAGTTCAACTATTAGGATATTGCTCTGGAGTTATGTTTTTTATTCACTGCCAGATTCTGGGGATTTTCAATTCTTTTTTATAATCAAAGCCGTGCATTTAAGAGGATATTTCTTATATTTTACCCGATATTGCTAAGCATTCTGCAAATTGAAACACCTACCCTATATTTTTAATACACTTTCAACCCAGGTCCCCTGGGACTCCTACACGTAAAGCTCAACTGAAAAAGAACTCAAAATCCAACACTAAAAAACACACAAAGGAAAAAAAAAAAAAAAAACCTCCATGAGCAAAACAGAGCAGAGACTGCAAAAGAGCAGGGATTACACCTACTATCAACTTTAAATTAGAGACCTATGAGAGAGATTATAAAACCAATAAATTTAAAATGATTACAGACAAAAGCAGGAATCAAATACATGTGAATAGCAGTGTCACAAACTAACCTAAGCCCACTTGGCCATCAGCAAGTGTCAGGTTATCTTCATAACACCAATAGTCTCCAGCAGTCAGCAGAGTAGGCTTATGTGTTCCTCCTCCACCCCCTCCACACCAGCTGGTACATTACAAGGAACCAAACCTTACCACCCAATTCCACCAAACCAACAAATGTTTACTAATGCAAAACATACACACAAACAGAACTACAAACTTAGCAGAAAACCTAGAGCAATCTGATCTTTTATCCACTGCTTATGGGAATATAAATTGGTACAACTTTGAGGAAAAAATGGCATTGGCTAACAAAATTAAACATCGGAACACCTAATCTAGTACTTCCAGACCCATATAATATTCAAGAGACCATCTTGAACACAGCCAGCAAGATTCACATAAGAATGTTCATGAAAGAACTGTTCATAATAACAGAGAGAACTGGAAACAACCCAAATGCCTATTCAATGGTGAAATGATAGAAAAATAATATTAACACAGGGGAATGTTATACAGCAGTGAAAAATGAATGAACCAAAGTCAATGCAACAACTTGGATAAATCATACTAATAATGGGGAATGAGAAAAGCAAGGCCCAGAAGATCACATACAGAGCTAGATACAGAATAATAAAGTTCAGGATAGAATATATTACGAGGGTTGCGGGGAAGTGGCAGAGACAGAATGAGAAGCACAGGCAGAGGTACGTTGTGGGTAATGTTTCAGACCTTGATGAGAAAACAGGTGTTCATTGTATTAAAAATATGGGTAAATAAGAGGGTCATTCAAAGACCAATGATGATAATGGATCATGAATCGAGGATTACTATTAATCTACTTCTCTGCACTTCAGTCCCCCCACCACCAGTAAAGAGGGGATGTCACATTATAAACAAGCAGTTCAAAAAGCAGCAGCCTGAAAGGCCAATAAATATGTGGTAAGAAAAAAGAAAATATATATATATATGTGGTAAGATATCCAACCTCGCTGCAATCAGGGAAATGCATCATTAAAGCCAGAAACAATAAGGTGTCATTTTACACCCAACAGATGAGCAAAAATTCAAAAGTTTGATAATACTAAGTACTGGAGAAGATACAGATCAACAAAATCACTGATGCACTGCAAAGAGAATGTAAACTGGCTACTTTGTGGAACATGTGCAGCAATGTGGTACTATCTAGTAAAGTTGAAGATAACCCTGGAATCAAAGATACTCATATCCTATTCACCCAGCAATTCTGCACTTACATATGCCCCAGAGAAATTCACATATATACATCGGGATACTTGTGTAAGAATGTCCACAGAAGTGCTGTTTACAATAATAAAAATTAGGAAACACTCAAAAAATATCTGACAACACAAGCAGACTAATATGTTGTAGAATAAATATACAATGGAATATTATTATGTCTGTTTAGAAAACTATAGTTATGTATCAAAATAAATCTCAAAAATGATGTGGCTTTTTGTTCTCTCAAGATACAGAAGAATAAATACAGTTTGCTAATTATTTTCATAAAGTTTTAAAACAATATATTTTATATTGCTCATAAATCATACATATGTAATAAGGGTATACAAACATACATAGTAATGATATGTTCTAAACCCAGGATATTGATTACTTCTAGAAAGAGAAGAGACACAAGGCTGGGAGAGGTACACAGAAGTCTTCAACTCCCAGTGATGTTTATTTATCATTGATAAAGCCAGGTGTGAGTACTCAGATTTTCATTCTATTATTCTCTACATACACGTATGTTTACAGTATTTCATTCAAAAGGAAAAACAGGACCAGAACACAACTTGATAAAATTTATTTGAAAGAAGATTGGAAGAAAATAACTGTTAGTTTACATATTTAACACTGGCTACCAAATGTGGACTCCCATCACTAAAGCTTTTTCTTATTGTCCCTTTGACCTAGAACCTAGCACAGGGCCTGACTCATAAGAAGTGCTCAAATAAATATTTGCTTAATGAACTGGACAAGCAGGTAGAAAAAAGTCCAATTATTAACCTAGTCATCTCTGAATATTTTCAAGTGTTTAATCACATCTCTGAATATTCTGTGAGTATAAATAATAGTTACTGATACACTGGATCTTCTCTTCAATTGAAAACATTTCTACCAGACAGCCCATTTTTTAAAAAAAAAGCATTATTAGGTGTTACGGACTGAATGTTTGTGTTCCCCCCAAAATTCATATGCTGAAGCCCTAACTTCCAATGTGAGAATATTTGGAGGTGGGGCCTTTGGAAGGTGATTAGGCATAGATGAGGTCAAGAGGGTGGAGCCCCCATGACAGAATTAGTGTCCTTATAAGAAGACGAAGAGATCAGAGCCTGTCTTCTCTCTCTCTCCTCTCCTATCCCCTTCTCCCACCTCCCCCATGTGAGGACATGATGAGAAGATGGTGGGGCTGGCTGGTTAGCTCAATTGGGTAGAGCACTGCCTTATAACACCAAAGTCAAGGGTTTAGATCCCCCTATCAGCCAGCCACCAAAAAAAAAAATGAAAGAGAAGGTGGTGTGCAAGCCGAGAAGAGGGCCCTCACCAGGAACCAAATATATCAGCACCTTGATCTTGGACTTCACAGCCTCCAGAACTATGAGAAATATTGTTGCTTATACCACCCAGTCTGTGCCATTTTGTTACAGCAGCCTGAAGTACACTAGGATAAAAATTTTTTAATTTTTAAAAACACCTTTCTGCTCATTAAGAACACACCTTAACTGCTAATAGAAAAGCGCTCAATGCCAGCCCCCAGCCATCCCTGCCAAGGACAGCTGATCAGACTACGCGTATCATTTGGATCCTCTCTTCCTGGACCAACAGGAACACTCTGATTTTAAACGACTTCCTTCACTGTTTTACAGATAAGTGCACTTCAGTGTACTTGGGAAAGTTCCAAATAGGAAGTGAAAAATACAAAAGGTCAGAGTTCTGATACCACCTAGCTGTGTGACACTGGGCAGGAAAGTTAGTCTCTATTTACCTGAAAACCTTATCTAAAACATGAGATTGGTCCAGGTGACCAAAGTCTCTTTAGTTTCAAAATGAGGATACTGCACTACTTAGGAATTTCTAAAACCTCTCAGCTAAAATATATGGAAAACAACCAAGTGTCACTCAGCCCTCTTCCCTAGACATTACCTTGACAAAATATTGCTTAGATAAGTTATACCATGCTGAATTTAAGACCGTAGTTAAACTGACTTCCACCACAAGACTGAAAGGAAAGCAGATACTGAAATGCTTACAAAAGTAGCCTCTTTTCCCAGTGCTCACTCCCAAAGACAGCTGGAGCTGCTAAGAGGGGAGGCCACCCTCAAAAAAGCAGTCACCACCTTGATGACTGACGTCATTAATTCAGTGAAAATTTCATTAGCTGAGGAAAGCTAAAAGGACTGGATGAGTTTAGGACATCAACATCATATTTATGATTTTTTAATAACTTTTTTTTTTTTTTTTTTGACAGCTGGCCAGTAACAGGGATCAAACCTTGGATCTGGTGTTACCAACACCATGCTCTAACCAACTGAGCTTACTGGTCAGCCCTTTAATAACATTAACTGACATTATAACCAAGACCTAGTTTTATTACATTTGAGTGACTTTCCAGATGTTGCTTTATAGCTTCCAAATGACAATGAAGCATGAATATTTTCTCAAACATATGAAAATATCTATCACAGGAATCTATCAAAGCATTTATAATTATAGCTCTCAAATATCTCAGTATGTTTTTTCCCGTTTTTACCAGTAAGAGAGATCAAGCATAGATATCAGTCACCGACATAATACAGACTGTTTATTACCCACTGAACATTATATACACAGAACATTCCCAAATATGTAAAAAGGCACGGAGAAGGCTGGTAGAAGGGAAGAGGAGGGATCTGCCCTTCCCAGCCCAAGTGCTGAACTCCTGCCAGACTCTGGAAGGCTGTGAAGATCAGCTAAGGAATTTTGGGTTGTGCTTGTTAGGCAGTGGATGGACTGGACTGGAAGGATTCTGAGCAGGAGAGGCTGTTGGGATTGGGAAGACTAATCTGGCAGCAGTGTTTTTTTTTTCTTTTTCTCTTCTTTTTTCTTATTTTTTAAAAGATGACCGGTAAGGGGATCTTATCCCTTGACTTGGTGTTGGCAGCACCATGCTCTCCCAAGTGAGCTAACTGGCCATCCCTATATAGGAATCCAAACCTTGGCCTTGGTGTTATCAGCACCACACTCTCCCAAGTGAGCCATTGGCCGGCCCCTCTGGCAGCAGTTTTTTGCACGGGATTAGAATAAGGAAAACCTCATTGTGGTCTCACCCCTGACTCCTCTCAGGCATTTTGCCCCCATGGGAGCCACCTCCTAGCCCACTGCCCTCATGCTGCCCTGGCTCAACCCTCATGACCACATTCCCCTGTTGTCCCTCTCACTTCACCTGAGCCACACGTTCCTATGAACAGTGATCATTGAATTCCTGTCGCTTTGTGTGCATAGCCAGTGGAGTAATAACAGCTTTAACACTGGTCTTCTGGTAGCATGAATGCTAATACAATAACCTTGGGAGAAGTCATATTGCTTAGTGGAAAATACGCAGCAGTGTGATTGGAGTTCATATGAAATGCCAGATCTGTAAGAGGTTCTGTGGTTTAGAAAGTGAGGAGGGTGCCTTTGATGGGATTAGGATAAGGGGCTTAGGACAAAATCAGAGATAAGAGTTAAAAACCCAAAGAGTTCCCAGACATGAGAAAACTTCAAGAGAATTTAGAATTTGAGCTGTTCCTCTCTATGCCTCCTTTCCCCATATCCACAAACCAAACACATCCCATTTAAAGACACTACTGTGCTACTTTCCTAGTAACATTAATGCAAATTATAATTACTTGGTATGACGCAGCTGTTTAAGAAAGGCTTACAGGCTCTCCTGCTGCTTAATCTACTTTTGAGCCCACTTAGAACTTTGACAGCCCCTTAACCTAGGGTTTGCCCTGCCTCACTTTTAACCAAAAAAGCAACCTTACACATGGAAAGTTAGGAAACCAGCTTTAAATGATCCACCTCAGAAAAACTTCATCAATTAAACATGAATACACCAATCTCTATCTTCCTAAAATCAAAAACACGTTTATCCTGTAAAAGGAGTTCATATGTTCCATTTTTCACTACTAGAGACTTTAAAATTTATTTAGTGATAAATTATAGACATAGGGAGTGGTTTGTATACCTAAAGGATTTTAAAAAATGAGTGTAACTTAACAGTCATCTATGAGCCAAGACTTTATAGTTATTTTTAAACCTATAATATTAAAATCCCATACAGCACAATCTTTTTTATATGAAATGATTGCTGAAAATCCCCATTAATTGGCCAAAGTCACAGCTAACAACGATAGAGGAGAAATCAAATTCATGTCCTTCTAGCTGTAAATTCACTCTAAGAGAGAAGAGCTGCAATATGACAATGGGGAGGGGGCTTGCCTGGATGACTTTTGTTTGAAAGCATAAACTGTCATTTATGTTCTAGATAACATGTACAGACACCTATTTCCGGGATGTCCAAGGAATTCAAGGAGGTACTTCAGATATCATAAACACCATCTTTGTAATATTTGTGTTCTAAAAATTACACATTATTGATCTGAAGGACAGCTTTCACTTATGCCTAACATTCTTAAGTTGCCTTTCAAAAACAACTGGGAATCTGTATCAATAAATGTTAAATCTGGGACCAGATGACAAAAAGAAACAAAACAGAGCACAGGATTACAGAGACAGCAGAAAGAATGAAACACCACAAGCCATCATTTGAAAATTGGAAAAGCCAAAAGCAGAACTCCAGCCCTGTGATTCTATTTTTGGATTTAATAATGTTCCAAATTCACAAACTCTCATGCTTCAATCTTAAGTATTAATCATAAAGTTTCTGAGAGCTAAACAAGTCCATTTTCAAGGTTGTTTTTTCCCTTTAGCTTAGATGGTATTAGATCTGGATGTTACTCTTACGATAACATTTCCCTGACTTAGAAAATAATCATCCATACACATCATCATTTTGGAATTGACTTGTAGTCTGTCATCTAGAAAATATTAAAAAATCCTTCCTGGGTCTTCTGAGTCTTTAAAGACTAGTTGAACTGTGAATAACTCAGGAATGCTCTCAAACTAAGCAGGAAGTCTTTACACATTAACTTTCCAGAAGTCTCTTCTTTCCTTTTTGCAAACTGGTCGGACCCCTCTGAGCAAGTTGTAACATAGTTGGTATTAGGCATCTCAGACACAGGACTGGCGTGCTGTATTTAGATAGTAGCAATGACTGAACCAATTACCACACAGGGCTTTACAAAGCACTGGTAAATCATCTGACCCAAGTGATCTACACACAGTTCTCACTAAGCAGATTTCTCAGCTCTAGTGCTTGCTGAGGTAAAGACAACTCTTTTTGCAACCATTTCCACAAAGTAGTATTCTCTAACCAGCAACTGAATGGTCAGCTGCAAAGCTGACTCACACCAGAAGAACCCACTCCTGAAAATGTGCTAGTTTCATGCTGATGATAAAATGCATATGCCATGTGAAAAATACCACCAGCACCCCATGATGCTATACAACTGTCATCAAAGAAAGAATCATATTCCTCATGGAAACTACACATATCTAAACACTTGGCCCAATACTTGGTCTTTCAACCATATGAGTATTATGCAAACTATCAATAAAAACAGTAAAGATTTTCAGAGTTAAATATTTCTATGCTCACACCCTGCACACCCACTGCAATTAAATCAGCATAATTTAATCTCTATAGGACAAGAGAAATAATAAGTGGTAAAAACTTTTTAAAAATTTATATCACACTAATTCAATATCAACGCAGCTCAACTGTCAGTTTTTCGAGCTAAAAATTCAGATTTAAAATAGTTGCCTAGAGTTTGACAATATGTACCAAAAAGTATACAAATCTAACTTATTAATTCTATTTATAAGAACTTAACTTCCTTGAAAATACTGAGGCATACATAAGGATTTGTTTATTTTGCTGTCACAGTAGCAAATAGCTGGAAAGAAATCTAAATTGGTAATATTATGCAATGTATAGAGATTGTGGTACATTTAGGAGATAAAATACAATTAGTCATTAATGATATTTTTAGTAAAATATTTAGTATGGCAAAATAGTCCTGATATAGTAAGGACTATTTTACATCCTTATTTTTATAAAAAAAACAAAAAGGTCATAGTATGAACACAATTTAGGGTCTTGGGAAGGAGTTCTTAAAATGTAAAAGCAGCTCACCAGTGGTTGGGATTTTTTTTAAACGCATATATGTCACCTGAATATCCCTAATATGTTGAGTGATCCTACATGCTGATCAGGTTCAGTCCCAATGAATATACAGTGTCCTGGTTTGGTAAAAAATTAAATGATAACTGCACCTATCCCCCAATAGTTTCCAGGTCCTAAGGAAGGTCACTAATAGTTATTCTCTAAGTCTGCAGGATTAAGGCTCCCACTATCAAATACAAGACCTGAGCCCTTCCTCTTTCTTTTCTCTCTCATTCTCTGGAGTTTCCAAAGGTGGGAGTTGGAAGACAAAGGCTTAACCCACACGAAATCCATGCTGTTGCTTTGTGCCTGTGCACTGTTAGGCATCAGCCACTACTTTTTCCTTAGCCCAGTCCACCATCATTGGAATCCCTCTCAGAGGATGCCACTCCAGCAACACTCCTTTGGGCACCCACTCACCCTACTGCGCCTCCAGTTCTGTCACTACTTGCCTTTCCTGTCACCTGTGTTGTTCCACTACATGGCTGCTGCCCTGCTTGGGCCACCCACAAGATGAGGTGGACCTGTCATAACCAAGTGTTTCCTTCTCTATCTGATCAGCAAGTGACTTCCCCTTCTTAAGTCCCTCTCCAGGGAGAGTAGGAGGGGAATCCCATAACACAGCTGCCTGATCCCTGCAGACGTATAGTTAATTCAGCCTTTTTTTTTTTTTCTTTTTTTTCTTTTTTTTTATACCTAGCCTGCTCCTTCTCAAGGCCCTAACGCCTGGGACAGAGGCTGAAGGACAGATCCAAATGAGATTGAGATGAGAACATTTCATCAAATCTACAAACACTGCCCTCTTCACCTCAGGCCCTGCCTGTCATACTCCTTCCTCAATTATGTTGGCATTTTGTTTCATTCTCAGGAAGGCTACTGTTACTCCCAGTCATCTGGCCCCATACAAAATAAGGGGTGTAGCCAAATACTGGGGTAGGAGAAAATGTGTTACCTAACTCCACAAACTGGCATAATGAGCCTCAGCTCTGACCGAGACAGGACCAACTCTACTCCACAGTACACATGTAGCCATGGAAAACAGTGACTGAAATGAATGCAAATGTTAAATGGGTAATTTGTGGGTAAGCTGCAGCTGATTTTTAATTTTCTAATTATGTTCCAAGTTTTCTACAATGAGCATGTGTTACTTTGAAAATGAGGAAAAAACTGAAATATAAACAAATCTATGCGTGTTCATAAAGATCAGATGATTAGAAATTAATAACTTACAGAAAACTTAGATATCAGATATACTGCAACCCCATATAATTAGGGTTATAGTACTAAAGGCACAATTGACTTAACAATATTGTCCCACTTACACTTAGGTAAGACTGTGAGTGTGTAAGAGCATAGAGAAAGTTACAGTGAAAGGGCTAAGTGGGTTTTTTAAACAATTCTTCCATTTAATCCTCAGGATAAGAGAAAATTAACTTGGGAGATAAGAAATTACATGTTCAGAATCATGAAAAGCTTAGACATTAAGGACAAAAAATTAAAAGGCATAGAAAATTACATATAATCTTATTTTGAAAACAGGATAGACAATAATCCCTTTGCAAGAAAACAATTTGAACTCAGTTTAAAAATAACAGATAATTCTCCCCAAAAGTAACTACTGCTCTGACTTCCCCTTTACGTCAACGTGATCACCATTCTCCGGGCTCCCCACTAAAGGAAATGTTGGTCACCCTTACACTCTTCCTCTTTCTTACCTTCCTCACTGAATGAACCAGCCTTCCAACTCCTTCCCCAGAATGCACTCCTGAGATAATCCACCCACTGGATACCGCATGACCCTACAGCTTGTCTTACTTCCCCCTCTGTTAACCAAGTTAACTGACCACGTCCCCCTCTATCAAGTTAACTGAAAGGAGATGCCAGTAACATTCTCCTGATCAAAATTCATCAACGGCTTCACACCACCTATAACAGAGCGCCAGCTCCTTAGGCTGGTATTCCAGACCTCCTCAGGGCTTCTGCTTCACACAAGGGAAGAACACAGCGCACACGTGAGAATGGAGGTCCCTGGAGCTGGGCAGCACGGTGGCCCTTGTCACCACCTCTGCTCTAACATGACTCCTACAGCAGCAGCTACAGCGGGGGTTCTCAAGTGCAGCCCTTGCACCAACAGCATCAACATCACTTGGGAACTTGCTAGAAGTGCAAATTCTAGGGCCCTACTGCTGACCGACTGAAATGGAAACTCTGAGGACAGGGTGCAGTAATGACTCTGACACCCACTAAAGCTGAGAACCACTGCCCACAGAAACCTTCCATGTCTACCCAACTGACTTATTTAGTGTCCCCAGAACGTGGTTTTTACTTTCCTCTTCTGTCTCTTAGTTCACATGACAGCCTCCTCCTTGCCATGTATTTAAATCCTCTCTACCCTTCAAAGCACAGATCAAGCCCTTCTCCCACCACATAATCTTTATTGATCACTCTAAGTGTTCTTGTCATCTTTTGAAGTCCAACAGAATTTATTCACTGTACCACTTACTCGACACTTAGTAAAATAAATGACAACGGAGCAAGAAGATCGTAACACCACAAACCTTTAGGGCAGAGATTACAAACAGACTTCATAAAACATGCCAATTTTGTCCCCAAAGTAGTGACATCCAGGAACCATGTGTTAAGCAACAGTCTGAAGCTATACCCAGGTGAAAATGGCATTTCAATTAGCAATATCCCTTTCAGCAGTTTCTCGGGAGCAAGAGAGAGCAATTGCACACTTACTACAAACTTCTCATTCCTGCCATAGGGTTTTAACCCTAACTGAGATGGGGCAGGGGCTGCCAAAGACCCACGGACAAAGCAGACTACGGTTAGCATAACTTTTGACACAATTTTATCATTCTGTGCACTTGGCAGGCAGGTCTGTCTCCAACACATCTATGAGAAAACGGCCCACGTCACAGCAGATCTCAGTGTATTATGCCCAGGTTAAAGAGTTGGAGCACATTGTACAATGCATATCTAATTTTTTTTTTCCAGAATCCCAGTTACACTATACCAGGTAACGTGAGGAACAAAAAGAACCATTTCAACGATGGTAATATTTGTCATATGACAGGTAACACCCACCTCTACTTCTCTGTGTGTGTCTCTCTCTCTCCCCCTCACAAAGTTAAAGAAATTCACACACACACACACACCAAAAAAAATCATGTCTGAGCCAGAGGATATGGATCCATCTATTTCAAATCATTTTGCTCCTCTCAGTGCCAATTCTAGCAGACATAATAAGATCTTCCCTGTTAAACAAACCAATGTAGCTTTTATCTCACTTATATCTCCACCTAAGCTGTAAACACGTCACCTAGTTCGGTACTATGCACTGATGGTGACGATCAGTAACCACACACTGGCTGTACCCGCAAAGTCCCTTTCTAGTTTTAGGGTCCCAATTTCTTAAAACGTCTCCCTATCTATAAGAAACAGAGTCTTGTTTTTAGAAACAGGTTACTAAAAACACAAAATTGATGATACAATAAGCACTACGATGTATAATTATGTATGTTACCCAAAGCAATAAAAAGCAGAGGATACTCCTCTAACTCCTCCCAATTAATGTCAGTATTCTGAGAAGCCAACTTTCTCTAGTAGAGATATATTAAAGATGCTGCTGGAAATCACACACACATGAATCACTCTTGAAGTCCAGTTAGTATGATTCACATTTAGGGATCTGAGAGGAAGGTTATATCTCCAAGCCTTAGGTTCAACACGAGGCCAAGTTTGAAAAACCCTAGCCAGATGATTCTATCCAGCCACACAAACTTTAATTCAATTGGCAAAGCCAGAAACCAAATTTTCTAATGCTAAAAGGACACACAGCTAAAATCAAATCTGGTAAATGAAACACACAACCATCTTAAAACAGTTTAATATTAGTGATGTATACTTCTATCCTAAAGAGGAAACCAGACTATGACAGCTATCGGCACATCACAGTACTTTCCACTGCCAGGTCAAGCCCAGCCAGAGCCTTCCTGGACTGGTCAGTGATGAATATGGCCAAACGCATACCTCAAGAGCCTCGATGTGACAGTAAGTGCCACAATGTGGCAGGCCACTAGGAAAGAGAGACATGCTGTCCCATAGCAGAGAATCACCACCCTTGCAAAAGTCCTCAAAACTCTTGGCAGAATCAGAATGAACCACATGATGTTGTCTTAGCCTCTCACAACAGACAAGGCTAACCCTATGCTCCAATGCAAATCCCAATGCACTGAGCTCCTGCGAGGAGGGGCAGTTGTTCCCCATCAAACCTTAACTCAACAGCAGCAGCACAGGCCCAAGTCAGCTTGAATTAAACAAACATGCACAAGGAAGCAAAAGGGCCTGGGATTTTCTCTTGTGCACATTTATCAAAAGTTTTAGAACAATGATTCCTAGTCTGTTTGCTGTCACAGGTGGTCTCTTAGGAGGAAAATACACTTCATACTGAATCAGAACAACTATTAAAACTCCATCCATGACATCTGCAAAAGGACAATTTTCTCATTAGCAGGTTGTATCTGTTGCCCACTGGTAGGTCTACAGAAGGTAATGTACCAGCAATAAGTGAAATGTTATGCAGAGACCCTAAGAAATTAGAAATAGCTATAATTTATATCAAAAGTCAGAAATTATCAAAAATTCTGTATCTGGTAAACTGTGGAAGCTAACTTTTGAGTGCCTGTATTGAAATCTCAGCTTTATGCCCCATGCTGTTCCAGTCAACTTACTTAACCTTTCTGTGCCTGTTTCCTAGTGTGTAAATTGGGGATGTTGTGGTGAGGATCAAATAATATACATTACATCTTAGGACAATTCCTGGTACAGAGTAAGCACTTTATCAGTGCTAACAAATATCATCTCCAGAGTCACTGCCACTGTCCAGGTGTACTGCACTTCACATGCTGTCTGACAACATAATCCTGTGCAGGAGGAACTAGAACCCCTTGCTATGGAGGAGGAAACTTAGACTCAGTGTGAGTTATTTATTGGTATTAATACAGTGAGTGATAGAGCCAGAATCCAAACCCAGGTCTGCCTGACCACAAAGCCTGTGATCTTTCTGTATTCCCACTCTGCCTTCTGGGTAAACCAAAAAAGACAGACACCAAGGGTACTGACAGTAATCATCCATCTCCTACCAGGTCAGGTTACAATGAGCCAACTCAGCACGTGTGAGAACAAGGCTTAGTCTGGGCCCTTAGTGCTGCTCTGAAGAAAGGTGTTAACTGTCACTCAGGCCAACCCCTGAAACAACAGGTATTGTTTCCTTCCAGCAACCTCTCACGTGCAACTAACTCTGCCCATGCAGAGAGGCCATTTCCACCAGCCTGTTCTGGAGGTCGGGCAGCAAATAGCAAGGACTCTCCTAAGCCCCTTTTCTCCAGGGACTGGCCAGGAGGAGGGGAGCAAGCTATAGACCTGGACTCCAGGAGTGAGGGTGCTGAAGACAGTTAAGGACCATCAGGGAGGAAAGGGGCTGTGGCAAAGTATGAGCATGGGAGGAAACAGCAGAGCAAGTGCTGCCCTGTCAGCTCTGAATCCTGTTGGAGCTGTGTAAATGACAAAATGTTTATCTTATCTCTGACAAAACACACACAAGTGGCTGGGTAAAAGCATTACTTGAATGTTACAATCTTCCACAACAAACAAGAAGCAAGCTTTCTAACTCCTGGGAGGTCACCATCCCAACAAAATAAAGTCACAGGAAATAAAGAGGCTGAGCCTTAAAGGCTATAAATAAATAAATGTTTGTTATAGAATGGAGACAACTAGAGGGAGAAAGGAATAAAGAAAAGTTTCATCTCAAAATCGCCTTTCTATTATAACCCTCATCCTAAAGACACACTTTAAACCCTACAGACACAAAACCAGGTCATGTTTTCCACCTACATACTCCTACACACAAACCAAACCCACCAAACAACATCAGCTACCAGGAGAAACAAACTCTGCCATGCAGACTCCACTAAGAATAAGGGTTCGTGCTTACCTGCCCTGGAGATCTTAGATCTCAGCTGAAGAATGCAGGACAAATTAGGCCAGGAATGGGGAACAAACAGAACTGGATATCAACCTAGTCTGACCAGAGTCAAATATAAGAATTTAACATGTACTAACATGATAATAACAGTCAACACTTATACAGGGCTATGTGCCAGGCACTATCCTAAATGCCTTACATATATTAACTCATTTCATTCTTACAACAACTCTATGAATATTATTATTATGACCATTTTACAGCTGAGGAAACTGGGGCACAGAGAGGTAGGTAACTTGCCCAAGATCACATAGCTGGAGTGGTAGAACCAGGTGTGAATCACCCACACAGTCAGGTTCCAGAGTTTGTGCTCCAAGCCAGATGTGTTGCTTCTCAAGTGGCTGCAAAACATATTTCAGGCTACACTCTACAACTGTTCAAGAACTAAACAACCGAGAAAAGAAAATAATCCTATAAAGGGGCTTCCAGGAGCTCTAAAATATTCCTATGTTTCAAAGCAGTTCAGGTCCTTAATGTGCTGACGCACATTCTAAGAACTCAAGGTACAAAACCAGGAATGCTCTTCTCCTCTTTACCCCGTAGAGATTCCCTATCATTCCCCTTTAAGGCTTTAGTTACTCAGAGTGTATGCTTTTAATAGGCTTTTAAACTTTACCCATGAAAACCAGATCATTGTTTTTAAATCCTTACTTATAACATCATAGCAACCCTGGAAAACATACATACTAGCAAACATTACAATGTCTGTTATGTCATAACTCAGAATGCAACATTTAGCCCACATAGGGATTTGAGACGAATCCTAACGTAAACTTTAAATCATAACATTGCTTCCCAAGCTGTCACTGGGCAGCTGGAATCCTAAAAAGTGAAGCCTTCCACTACCCCTCTTTACTATGGAGGATAACATTCAAAGGATGTTTATATCAGCGAGCCCAAAAGCTGCTTTTCACAAAATAAATACAACTTCTCATCCCAAGTGGTATCTGGGGTACAGCAAAATTCAAACTTGTGATAAATTGGGTGGAATTACTATAAAGACTTATAAAGTGTTTAAAAGAAAACATGATAATATCTTGTACCATTCATGGAAGGAAGGGCATACTAATACACAATAAGCAAGCATTTTTTGGAAGGGAAACCTGTTATTTTAAATATTTTCAAAAAACGCTGGAAAAATAGTATTAAAATATGGCAACATACTTTAACTGCTTCTTAATATAAAATATCTCTTTCACCAACAAAAAACTAAAGCAAAATGGAAAAGACATTTATCCAGATCCTTTGTACATAAAATGTTCTTATTTACACTTAACTCCAGAATGCAGGAGTTCTGTCAAATTCCTTCCTAGTAAATTCCAAAAGAATTCCACCTAACTGCCTATGTGTATTGCTTTTGGAATTCTAATCAGTTCCGCCCACCCAATGACTCAAACTGAAATATTAAGAGATATGAACAGCTGCACTCATCCACCACACCAAGAATAGCTTTCAGGAAACCAAGCTCCCATTGGAAACTACATTTAGTAACCACTCTTGACTTGAGAAAATGCTACGGGAAACTCTTCATAGTTAATAATGAAAATGCTGGCAAAAGCTTTATAATAACATTGATAAAATACATATTTTCCCCTAGAAGTAAACAAGTTAAATGAGTTTGTGACCATTTACACTCCAATGTAAACTCATATGTTTTTATTTGGAATTCTCTGGATGACAAACGATTGCTAATGCCTTGTCAAACATTATCCCTCAAGAGACATTCTCAGAGACATCACAGCTCACTCACCACAAGGCACAGGCACGTGGTACAAGTCTGAGCTAAGACAATGAGTCAATAACCCTGTGCTCATTTTTTTTCTCACTTACCTACCCCACCCACCTTGCCCTAAACTTCCAATCTGTTTGTACAGCTGTGGCAGTGGGTGGGGGGGAAACTGCCAAATGAGGGAAAAGGGAGCAAAACAGTCCTAAAAAACAGAAACCATGAAATTTGAAAAATACCCATTGGCAGATTTACACTACTGCCAGGTGGAAACACCAGAAGAATGTAGGGGGAGAGAGTCAAAGCCTATTCACTGTTATTCTCTGGAGAAGTCTCAGACATTCCTGCCAACTGGAAAAAAAGAAAGAGCTCAGCACAGTTTTAATGGAGATGGCATTCCCTTGTGAGCAGAGAGAAGAAGCAGAGAGAACTTCCCAGGAGAGACCACGAGGAGCCTTAACACAGATTACTCGTTTGGTTGCATGAGTGGCAGTAAAGAAGATGAGAATCATGAAAAGGGACACCCACATATTCAAAACATAATTTCACCAGCATTTACTGTTTATACTTGGATGGAATATAAACGAGATTCTACCATAGCTCTAAGCATATGCACTAAAGCTCACATGCCAGGCATTTGCGTATACGAGGGGTCTTCAAAAAGTTCATGGAAAGATTCATATTCTCTTTCAATGCTATTTTTTCACAAACTTTTTAAAGTTCTCTCTTATTTCCTTTAATCCTCACAACAATATGATACCTGAGCACTTATTTTCACTGCAGTTATGAGCTGCTGAATTGTGTCCCTCAAAAATTCTTCTGCTGAATTCCTATATGTGACAGTATTTGGACATAGGGTCTTTAAAGAGGTAATTAAATTAAGATGAGGTTATTAGGGTAGACCCTAATTCAGTAAGACTGCTGTATAAGAAGAGAAGATTAGGACACAGACACAGGCACAGAGTAAAGACCTCATGAAGACAGCCATCTGCAAGCCAAGGAGAAAGGACTTAGAGGAAACCAACTCTACCAACACCTTGATCTCCAACTTGCAGTCTACAAACTTGTGAGAAAATAAAGCTCTGTTTAAGCCACCCAGTCTGTGGTACTATGGCTGTCCCAGCAGACTAACAACTGCTATGCAGAAAAAGACATTGAGGCTCAGAGAGGCTAAGTAACTTGATCAAGATCACAGAGGCAGCACACGGCAGAGTTGGAATTTGAACCCAGGTCAAAATACAAATTACTCTTTCCAATTTAAGTACTTAGCTTGGCACAAAGTGCTCAATAAATATTGGCTACATTTTTTTTAATTACACCACATGACTTTAAGTTAAATACAGGACACAGAGATATTGCCATAAAACAATGTGATAAAGGCTATAATTCCTAAGTGCTGTGATAGACAAATACTACCATATCAGCAATTCTACAAATTAGAGTTAAGCTCAAAATTGAGGCAGAGTCCCCAATTACATTATTCATAATGTGGACCAGGTAACACCTGGCCTCAGACAGCAGTGGCAAGGATGGAGAAGGCTGGCTGGTGTACGAACACACACTCCATCTCTACTTGATCTAAGAAAACAGCTCCAGAACACTTGTCTTTCTGCTTTTCTCAGGTCCTTATGTTGTTATCTAGAACATGTGCATAAAAGACAGAGTGATTTTTCAATATCCACATTTTAATTATTCCTAGCCCAATGGTTAATGGTGGTATTCCTTATCCCATGATTAGAGAAAGGTGGCAGTCACTCCAGGCTCCTTTCTTTGTCTCCCCCATTTCTTAGTTCTAGCCACTTTTTATTTTTATTTTTAGTTGTACATATTTGTGGGGTATGATGTGTTATTTCAATACATGCATATGTTGCACAATGATTCACTTACAGTAGACAGCATAACCATCACCTAAACATTTATCTTTTCTGGTGATTACATTTGGGATCCTCTTTTCTAACTATTTATAATATAGAATATAATATTATTAGCTACAGTCAGCCTAAAAGACCAGAACTTATTCTTCCTATCTGTAATTTTGTACCTGTTCCACTTCTTCCCTTCTGCCCCCCACCTGCTCCCCTTACTTTCCCAGCCTCTGATAACCATTATTCTAATCTTTATTTCTATGAGAACCTTTTTTTTTTTTTTTTTAAGATTCCACATATGAGTGAGATCATATAGTATTTGTCTTTCTGTGTCTGGCTTCCTTCATTTAACTTGATGGTCTCCAGTTCTATCTATGTTGCTGCAAATGACAGGATTTCATTTTTTTTTTTTTTTTTTTTGATAGCAGAATAGTATTCCACTGTATCCATTAATGGACATTTAAGTTGATTCCATCTCTTGGCTACTGTGAATAGTGCTGCAATGAACATCCAGCCACTGATTTTTAAACCAGGGTACAAGGGGGAAAAGGTTCCGTGATAGCATACTACAGTTTCCCATCTGAAATGATCCAGAAATGGGGTATTTTAAACAGGAAAAATTATCACCAATAGACGCCCAATTTTTCAAACAATTAAAAGACAATAAATCTGTGGCATTAAAGCTTTAGTGAATATAATTTCATCTTTGATTCAAGAGAATTTTGTGGATCCTCAGGGTAATCATTATAAGCATTAACCATCACTGTAGAAAGAACCTGTTGACACATGGAAATTCCAGAGAAACAATGTTCGCTAACAAGGAATTTGCTATGTAAAGAGAAGCATTGTAGCACATATTTGAAATAAAGTCCGTGATGCAAGGTTTATTTTTAATATGATTAAAACCACACAGAACAGGAAAATATACGAATCTCAGATGCCTATAAAATTTATACTTATTTTCTGAATAGAGGTTTATCTAAGTTTACAGTTATGGGCCATGATACTTTCATTTTTCCTCCTTCCTCAAGAACATTTGCTGAGTAATTTCCCTAAAGACCAGAACTACTATATATGGTGAGAAAATGCCTCATCATCAAAACAGATTAGTGCTACCTTAAAGTATTTTCTAGGTCCTAAGACCAATAATGGTATCAAACTGCATAGTTTATTTTCCCCCATTTTTTTTCTTTAATTTTTTTTAATTTTATTTTGTCGATATAATATTTTCCCCCATTTTTAAGTACCGAAATACTTTTTAAAACTTTCAAAATCATAAAGATTGCCATCAAATAGCTCAATTACCATAGTTTCTATTATCCATTTCTACTTAAAAATGGCAAAAAAAAAATTTTTTTAATGGAAAATTTGGCAGAAGACATTCCTCAAATGAACAATTTAATTATGTTATTATGCTAAAGTCTCTGGTTCCTGAGAAAAATTGGTAAGTAAAATTCATTAAATCCCAACCTTTAATTACTATCTTTTTTTTAATTATGGAGACTGCTGTGATAGGAACAGGAACTTGGCAAGCAAGTCTTCAGGAATTACTCGACAGCAGGTTTACAAGGTTCTCAGACACTACAAACCACTAGTATGTTCTTATCAGGAAGTGTTTTACAACCTAATGAAGCAATGTAAGTACTGCCATGCTCAAATGCCTCCCATTGGGGGAGGAAGGAGGTACTCCCCAGTATATTCATATATAATACGCTTCATAATTCTATAATCTTGTATCTCTGTTCCTTTTTTTACATACAGTACTCTAATTCATCTCTCCCATTATTTAAGACCCATTCCCTGATCGTGCAAATATGTAATTCCCTGGTCCTCCATCCCCATCACGATTACTTTCAAATTTGCATTTTTACTGGGGAAAGGATTCTAGTTGAGCAAAAGCCACAGGTTAGTGGAAGTTATAAGGTTTCTTTTGTTTCATTTTCAGCATGATTTTTGATAACCTCTTGATATATCCTCAGTCTTCTTTCATAGAAGCAAATACAGCTATTTTTTAAAGGTATTTGTATAGGTAGATCTCAGTCCTCTCAAAATATTTTTCAAAATTCTGACACTAGATTTTCAGGGAAAGTAAGTTCTCACCCATAGTTCCTACTTAATTTTTTCCATGTGGGTTTAAAAAAAAAAAAAAAAGGTAAATTCTGCAGCCCCTTTATTAAGGCTTCACTTATATTTCACCCCGCCAACTTTGATTACAAGAAGCTAAATTAACTTTTACCAATCTTTGTCCTTGGAGAAGTAAAAGAATGTTTACAGAAAAGAGATCCTGGTAAAATAAACTTAGGAACTGATGAGTTTAAACAAAGCTAAACAGATTTATTTACTGCTGGATTTGCTTTAATAACCACTGCATACTGTGTCTCCAAGACGAGACAGAACATGTCAAAAGTTACAGAAGAATTTTGACTTCAGGTACTGTTTTCATGGAGCTTCTATCAGCACTAGCATTCCCCAGAAAACATTCCAAGAATTGCTGAGTTAAATCATACTTTGTGTTTTACTTCAGACAACCTAACACAATAAACACATCCTTTACTCTGCCGCCTGTCAGAAATAAAAATAGATGTGACATATTCGGATACACACACATACACCCCTTATCAAATGTGTACTTTACAGTACTGCAATAAGGAAACACTTGGTTGTAGATTATGCAAACTTCATTCAAAAATATTTGCTAAATAGATGTCAAATTACTCATGATGAATTATTCCTCATTATTAAAATAACTGAAAATGTTATGGACTCCTGTATTTCTCCACTCCCCTAAAATGTAATGACATGACATCAATTAGCCCACAGTCTATTCTAAGGATTAACTTGGAGTCTATGAGGATCTACAGGAGTTATGAATTACTTTAGAGTATCTGAAAGCCCTAAAATTATAAGATGACATGTATCTGCACATTTTTGTGGAAAAGCAGCTCCTACTTTTATTAGATACTCAAAATGGCCCAAATCATATTTTTAAAACACTCCCAGTAGACTGGCATGTCACTGAAAAATAACTTACAGCATATCTGTCATACGAAAGGCACTTAATAAATCTTTACTGAATATTTATTCTAAGTTTAGAGGTTTTTAGCTCAAAAGTCACTATTGGATTACTGCAATGGGAGCTGATGTGAAATTAGCCAGCACTTCAAAGTCACAGAATAATCACTTCCTATAGTGTTAGTGTCAATCCTGTCTGTCCTTTGGATGTTGTTGACTGACCAGACTCTCTCAGGGCAAGCTCAGACCAGCATCTCCAGCCTCATATCTCTCAAGATCTAACTATGTAAAAATCTAAGCTCCCTGAAGTGGCACTGAAGACTACTTTCCCAACCTCATCTCACATTACTCCCTCACCAAAACTAACTATAATATCAATGCGCCAAATACACCTTACACTTTCCCACCCAGTTTTCTTAGGAATCTTATCTATTACTCAGAAACTTGCTCACATCCCACTTTCCATGAAATATGTCCAACCCCATTCAGTTCCCAGTGATCTTATTACACTTACAGTAATCTACACTTAGAATAGTGTGTCTCAAAGGGCAGTCCAAGATATCACAGCAGACCCCTGACAAGATTTGAGTGGTGACCAGAAAACTGCTTTTTTAATGAGCAACCTAGGTGATTTTGATTCCTATTGAAGTTCAAGAATAACTGTCTATATAAGACTTAATTCATGGTTTATACCAGTTATTCTCAATCCTGGCTACACTTTAGAATCACTTGGAAAGCTCTCAAAACTACCAATATCAGCTTTCATTCCAAAGCAGGTAGAACAAGATCACTCAAGCCTTTTTGGCTTTGTTTGTTTTTTTAAGTCATCAGTATTTTTTTCAAACTTTCCCAAGTAATTGTAATGCACAGTGAGAGTTACAACAATGTCTTATACTTCCTTATTGTGGGTCGTCTGTTTTCATATTACATCATTAGTTATTTAACTCATTCCGGTTTTACCTACCTTTTGTTTATGTCCTGTCTCCTTAACTGTAAAAGTCTGTTGTTATCCTTCATAACTCCTAACAAATGGGATAGAGAGTAGCAAATAGCTATTCTTTAATTGGTAACAATCCACCTCTCTCCACCCCAGTCCACTCAGTCAAGTAAAAAAAAAAAAAAAAGCAATAATTCATCTTTTGCTATCTTACCTACCCCATTGCATTAGTCCGTTTCTGTTGCTTATAACAAAATACATAGAACTGGATAATTTATAAATAAAATGAAACTTACTGTTTACAGTTTTGGAGGCTGGGAAATCTAAAGTTCAGGACACACATTTAGTGAAGCCTTTGGTGATGGCAACAGTGACAACAGGGTATCATATTGTGAAAATGACGGAGCAAAGAGAGACAGGCTCTTCATGCTCCCCTTTGAAAGACCTCCAAACCACACTCATGACCACCATTTTTAATCCATTCACTACAACATGGTCCTATAATCTAATCACCTCTTAAAGCCCCCACCTTTCAACTACCATAATAGAATTTCCCACCTTCAACAGTTACGGTGGGGATTAAGCCTCAATGAGGTTGGGGGGCATCCAATCGACAGCACCCATCAACTCTCATTTTGCTTTTCCTACACCCCTACCAGGCTACCATTCTATATCTGCTTCAACTAATCCTAGTAAGATCTATCAGTGCTAAATAGTGTAACTAGTTAGACAATAACAACATTAACTAGTAGCATGTTTACATTTTTAAAGGAATGAATTTCTAAAGGTGAAGAATCTAACAGTTTCTGATCTAGATGAGAGCAAGAAAACCAGAGTCAAGAGAATGAACCAGAAGAGATGCTGTTGCTCTACTGCTACTGAAAGACTGAAGCAAGTGGCCACTAATTTAATTCAACTCATTTAACTTTTCTCCTTTTGTACTAGTAGAGCTTTCTGAAAAGCACCTTACAATTTGCTCAGCACCAATCAGCACAAAATCTTAAAGCAAGTCCAGTACTATGAAAGGTAAACTAGCCCACATATTCTGAATTGACAGATTTCCCAATTCATACTGTTTTGCTGTTATTTGTTCCAGGATTCCAGGCAATTACATTTCATAGTGGATAAATTTTAAAGCCTGGCAT
The DNA here is from genome assembly GCF_027409185.1 of Cynocephalus volans. Classification (NCBI taxonomy): domain Eukaryota; kingdom Metazoa; phylum Chordata; class Mammalia; order Dermoptera; family Cynocephalidae; genus Cynocephalus; species Cynocephalus volans. Next base: position 130,377,752 of record NC_084468.1, on the reverse strand, counting down.
GACTGCTAACTCCCCAACCAAAGCATTCCTTCCACTCATGAAAGAGTATTGCTTCTCCTACGGAGAAGAGGGAAGAGTAAATCCAAATACCAAGTTTTGAATCAGAGAGGGACCACTAAAATAATGCTGCAGACACAAGCGGTTTGATTTGAATGCTGTTACCACCACATGCACCCAAAAAGTACCAAAGAAGTCACATGCAAATACAAAACACACCAGAATGCACTTGGGATCCATAAAGAAGTTACTATTAAAGGGAAAACCCTAGAAAAGATTTAAACGATTTTTAACAAGAATGACCATAATTAATAAGATAAACTGCCTCTTGGAAATCATTATCTATAACCAGCTCTTTTCCAGTTCTCAGCAGGGGGTTTTTTCTTTCTTTTTTTGGTTCTTAACTTCACACCCAGCCTTTTGTTCTAAAAGTTTCCACAACAATGGCAAGCTGGCCACCACCCAGGAACTACCAACTCTCAGCCATTGGAAGCTCCACCCCATATCCACACCACAGCAGGGCTTTCCAATCACCCTTCAATTGGGACATAAGGCAACTGGCCACATATGGGAAAATCTTTTCTTCACCTAGTTCTCTACTACCACCTAATTCCTAATTAACTGGCCTTCAGATAATCAAGTCAGCAAGTTGATATATCTTTTTCTTACACTGATTTTTTTTTTTAAGTTATTTATCATGAAAGGGACAGGAAATTTCCAGGGGAAATTTTGGGGAAATAAAGTCTTAAAAGAAACCCAGTCGGAAAGAAGAATTAAGACATATGAATTAAAGTTCGGAATGAGGGACAGTGTTCAAAATAAGAGGGGAAAATGAAAGCGGCCAAATTCAGTAACAAAGAATCTCTGGGAATCCCCACAGTGAGTTCCTCAGAAGGCCAGGTATGGACTGAGGAGGCAGACAGACAAATGCTTTATGTTGAAGGACTATCCCAAGCCCTAGAAAGAAAAGAATGGCCCCTTCCACCTGCCCTCCCACCCTGTGCTTGCTGCTCTGTCCAGAAAGGCAGAGTGATTTGGACTCACGTGAGCTGCATTCAACTCCTGACCCTGGCAAATAGAAACCTTGTGAGTTTGGGCAAGCTTTTTAAGGTCTCTAGATCTCAATACTGTCATCTGTAAAAATTTCTATGCTAACTGGACAGGTATTATAACCTGACATACTTACCTCTTCCCGTAAACTAACAAGCCTTTAGTAAATGGGCAGCCTCGACAAATGTCAGGTGCGGATACTACTTATTATCCTCCCAGATTGGAAGAGATGGCAGCTTGAATACAGGGAAGCAGCAAGGTACAGATTAAGACCACAGGATTTAAAATCAATCTGGGCTGCCCAACAGAATGGCCACTAACCACCCAGGACTAGTAAGCACTTGAAGGTGACTGGACTGAATGGAGATTTATACCATAAGTATAGATTACACAGTAGATTCCAAAGATTCCATTAAATAAGAGAGAGACAGAAAGAGAGAATGCAAAGTATCTCATTAGTGATCTTTATATTGATTACATGTTGAAATGGTAATATTTTGGATATACTAGATTAAGATGTTAAAATTAATTTCATCCATTTCTTTGTAATTTTTTAATTGGTTACTAGAAATTTTTAAATTATATATGTGGCTTGCATTATATTTTTAGTGGACAGCAATGAGCTATACTTTGATTCATGAATTCTCTCTGCCAGTAACCTACTTTGGGCATGTTATTTCACCTCTGAGCCTCAGTTTCTACATGAGTAGAATGGAGACAACAGCTCTTAAATAAGATAACATACAGAGTTTTTAGCACAACACTGGTAGGTGCAAGCTTAACAAACTGATTAATAATTCATTTGTTCAGCAAATATCTCAGTACCTACCATGTGCTAGACATAGTAAGCAAGACAAAAATCCCTGCCTCTGTAGAGCTTACATTTTGGGAAAAAGAGACAATAATTAAAATAGACACATTAAGAAATACACTGCACATTAGGTGATAAGTGCTAATGTGTGAAACAGGCTGGTAAGGGGGAGAGAGAATGGGGAAGGGATACAAATTTAAACCGTGTGGTCAGAAAGGCCTCCCTGAGTAAGGCACAGAAAAGCATGGACCTATTATAGTTGTTACACATCATCAGTATCAGCCCAAGGGGTGCGGGGTTTCTTTTTGGGATGACAGGAATGTTCTAAAATTGACTGTGGTGATGGCTGCACACATCTGCAAAATAAATTGCCACTGAATTGTACACTTTAAGTGGGTGAATTGTGTGCCGTGTGAATTACCTCTCAATAAAAGTATTAGCCAAAGATTTATTTATACATAACTGCACCAGATTTTTTATAGAATGAGGTGGAAACAGTTCCTTTCGATAAAGAAACATTTATAAAACCAATCGGGCACACAAAGTAAGCTCTGGTAAGTGCACTAGGCTTGTATTTGTACTGCGCCTGCTCCTCAGTCAGCCCAACCCTCTTCTGCCAGGCCCTGGTGAGGTGGCAGTCAAGAGCAAACCTGTTCTATATCACAGATCACAGCTGACTAGACAGGGACGGGCACCAGGTCCAAGGTTAGCCAATAGACAGGATGGCCAATGACCAGCATGAGTCAGGCCTGACAACCTCTTCCGAAGCAAGGATAATGGTTATTATCTGAGCCAACCAGATTCTCTTACGAACCTCAGTAAAGAACAGGGAAATACTCAGGTGCTGAGACAACACTCAGAGTAGAGACTCATGAGTAAGCCAAAGTTTGAGGAAGCAGAAGCTCTGAGCAGACGGAAGTTCTCAGTGCTACAGCGGATGGAAATCTAGTAAAAGGAAATCAAGATGATGGACAGGGCAGCAAAAACTGGAAAGACCAGCTGGGTCACAGAGCATTCTGTTCAAAACTAGACTGCCCTGTGTTTCCAGTGACTTTCTGGTCCTGGTCTCCAGTTTTCTCATCTGCCAAGCTGAAAACATTATTATCTCTGATTTAGATTTTTCAGCAAATCAAAAGAAGCCACTACATCCTGCTCCCTCCCTTTGGCATCACTCATTTCTGCTCGCTCTTTCTCTCTCCACTCCACTGCCACCAACCTAGACCAAGGCCCCTCCCCTTAAGGTGAGCCTTTTTCATTACACCAGGTATCCATGAATGCCCTCTTTCTATAATCCAATGAGAAAACACAGCTTTGTTACACAGAACTTTTTGTTTCATGTTTTGTATTTCTATACCTAGACTGCAAATTCTAATAAGACAATACATTTATACCTTTGCATCACTCCCTCTAACTCCCTAAGACAAAAACAATACAGCTCATATTAACAGTGCTCAGTGAAGACTTGCTGGATAACTGATGTTAGATGGAAAAACACTACTAAGATCCTCACCTCTAGAATTTTTAACTGTTTTTGGCAGATCCAGAAATTGGCTCACTCAACAGCCATTCCAATCTTTTTTCCCCTTGCCTTCCTCTATAAAGACTGAACCGTAAACAATGCTTTCCCAGACATGCTTGCAGTTAGGGAAAGCCATGTGCAAACTGGCCAACAAGATAAAAGCAGAAGTCGATTGGAGATTTCCTGGGTTAGCCTTTGATATAGACCCTTCCTCCTTGCTTCATCCTCCTCTTTTTTCTCTCCTAGAAAGTGGACCTAATGACCAGGCCATCTTGCAACCATGAGGAAAAAGCCAAGAAATTTTTAGAATCCTCAACCTTGATGACCAGCCAACAACCACCTACTGCTGACTTATTATGTAAGGGGGGGAAAAAAAATCACCAGTCAGGTCAAGGTCTGTCAACTGGCTCTTCTGTTACTAGCAGCTACTCATTACAGAAGCATCGCTCCGTAAGTGGGATAAATAATGTGATATAAACCAGAGACAAAAAACACAGCAAACAGCCACAGAGGCTGACTCACAATGCACAACATATATGCCCACAAACACACACCTACCTTCTTTAGTGATGGTCCAGCTTCTGAAAGAGACAAATAGAAAAGAATCACCTACATAACTTATACAAGGGTACTTCAAAAAGTTCATAGAAAAATATAGAATTAAAAAATACAAATCTTTCCATGAACTTTTTGAAGTTCCTTTGTATAAGGGCAAGAGGGCAGTATCTATTCACAGTGTTCATAACAGCAAAAGTAAAGCTACTATCTAAAATACTTTCAGCAGCTTGCCAAAGAAAAGGTCAATGATGTCAGTGTTTTCAAAAAGAGCCCTCTCTTTCTTCTTGATAACATGGTACTGATATTCTTATAGCGAGAGTCCCTTCCTCTTTCCAGTCAAATAGAATGGAATGGAATACCTTGCAATTTTCTAGGAGAAATTAAATAGGAAGAGATGCCATGAACACAGAATGTTCAGACTGAGTTTATCACAAGAACTAGTTACATAAGAAAAAATCTCAATAAATAAAAATGAATAAGCAAAATATTTTAATAAGAACAAAATGACATTTTGTTGTTCTTAAAATAACAAGCACTTCAAATATCACAGTCAAATAGCACAATCAAATATTGCTTAAATAATAAGTTTGCTTTCATCATGTCATTACTGTTTGGGAATTTTTTAAAGCTGTTATTTTGAAAGGATTTTAATATTTCTTCAGAGACTTTGTTCCGGTATCAATCTAACAAAAGAATGTACAACTTAGCGTTATCCTAACTGTACTCCGACTCCTAAACCTGTCTGCAATGTTCTGAAGATCCATCAAATAAACCAAGACCAAAACAACTTTCTGACCAGTCTCTAGCCCTTTTCACTTCACAAGCTCTATGATTTTGATCGTTTTCATCAGACAGATATAAAATGGCAAGGAATTTGCAAGAGGAGCTAGGATAGCAACATATGGTACAAAATTACTTAGAAAAGGCACTTTCTGCCTTATGTAATTGACACCTGGAAACAGGAGAGGAATTATATTAAGACGTTGGATTCTCTCACATTCATATCTGCTTCTTTACTGAACCTAACCTCTCCAGACTTCAGGGACTTCCAACTCTGACTTTTCAGGAGTCAGACAGGTATTTACTCAGCAAGAATTTATTCAACACCTATGAGCCAGGCACTGTTCTAGATAATATGGGGGACCAAAAACAGACAGTGCCCTCAAAAGGCTGAGAGGTTACTGGGACCTAGAACATGAGCAAAATAAAAATAGATGACTATTCCCCTTAGAGGAATCATCACCAATCCCTCTTAAATAATAAACATAGCTTAGTTACATCTAAACTACGATTAGATTAGATATACACACAATATATGCCCGCAAAGCTGAGGATATATTAATTTTATCCTAACTCTTCTTCTGAATAAACTCTGAGTTTTCGTATACATTCATTAGACTGATGCCACAGTCTGGGAGAGAATGAACACCCTTCATTCTATGACGGCCCTGCAACACCTTCCAAAAGTCAAATGCTCACTGACATGCGTGCACTTTCACCATGGTGCCAACCACCTCTCCTCTGCATTTTATTCTCGCTGCATACATTTAGCTGAGGAAATGTGTTGACTCAAAACTACACTTTCAGCTTTAAAGCTTTTGGAATAAACACTTCAAAGTCACAAAGTTCAAAGATCTTTACAAAGCTGCCTCTTTGTTTTCTGGACACAGCAGCACTTTTTAACATCTTTGTGTTCTATGATTGTCAAGATAAACCAGTCAGTCCTGCCACACACAGGTAGACACTGCCAAAAGGCACTCAACCGTCCTATAGCAAACAAAAAACTGTTCACTGTGGTAAAGTGAAACATCCTGCTTCTGGATGTGTGACTGTTCATCAGCAGGTTAATCTGCATAGCCATACAAGCCTTTTAGACAGTATCAATTAAGATATTACAGTCAATTCTAAAAAATTTCAGTTTATATAATAAATATTTAATTTAACCATCTCAATTCCCCTAGACTATCAATAAAAAGAAAATAATGCAAACAGTTCACCTACCTACTTTCAAATCCTTTCAGTGGTATCCAACAATAATAAAATAGAAAGAATACTTCCAGAGACTATCATACAATTTCTGAAGAAACTAAAGTTATTTAGACAACTTTTCTAGATGATTACATAATTTGATTGAGCTCAAATTTAAAATTAAACCAGGAATATATAAAATAAGAAAAAAAAACTGCTCTAATTTCCGTTCAAGAAAAGTTTCCTTTCTTTAAAGGTAAAAAGAATGTAAAATTACTCAATCCACTCTTGCTGGATGAATTACATCCACAAAGATCAGTTTTTCTAAAGAATACTTTGTTTCTCCAAAAATAAACAGGAGCACGTCAGTGTCAGAAATTTAAATTAAGCCAATAAATGGCTATCTAATTTTAAAAACATTTTCTTGGATTATACCAAGTTAATGTTATAAATATTAACTATTTTAATCTAAGTTTTTCCACAAAGATCAAAAAGTCTTTTCCACAATGGTCCATTCTTCAGTGGTTTCATATTATAAAGCACAGACACGTAATCATATCAACAACCTTGACTTTGTACCCAGGCAAGCTGCACAGACCACAGTCTTTATTTCTACCCACTCACCCATTTCATCTCTCCCACCCTGTCTACATCACCCAAGCAGTGGGAAAAAACAGAAGGCATGCTTATTTTGACCAGCTATCTTCAGACAGTCCTCATTTATTCGCTACACGCAGTCCTTAAGCACAGATCAAAACATGACTTAACATAAGATGACTTTCAAAAGTGCAAGTTTTCTTGTGTATTGGACATTTTTTTATCTACAGCTTTTTGTGTGTGTAATGTATACAACTTGATGTGTTTAGAGATAAGCATACACCTGTGAAACCATCAAACCACCATCACTATCAAATGCCATCACCTGAAAAAGTTTCCTCCCACCCTCTCCGTGTTTTGTTTTTGTCTTTATTTTGTTTTCCTTTCACGGTAAGAACACTATACAAGATCTACCTTCTTAGGAAATTTTTAATTATAAAATACAATATTGCTAATCATACATTAGCAATATATGTCCTATATTACACAGTAAATCTCCAGTTCTTATTTATTTTGCATAACTGAAACTTTGTTCAGATCAACTTTTTTTCCAGTTTCTACACATCCCTTTGCTGTGAGCCTTGGTGCTCTATTCAAGCAGACAATCACTTGCTGTCTGCTTCTTGACCCCAGTGGTAAGCACGTGATTCACAATGGCCAAAGTGCGCCACCCACCATGTCTCAATGATTGGTCTATGCTGGGCAAGTGACCTGGGACTAATAGGACCTTCATGTAGGGCATCCACAGATCCAGATTTACCTGCAACAACCCCAGTTTATGCCTGTTGTCCTGGCATAATTTTACTCTCAGTAGTACCAGGGTTTAGACTACATGGTCTTCCTATGAGGCAGTTTCTCAACCTCAGCACTATAAACGTTTTGGGCTGGATCATTCTTTGTTGTGGGGGCTGTCTTCTGCACTGTAGGATGTTAGTAGCATCATGGGCCTCTACCCACTAGATGCCATAGCATCTCCATGTTGTAACAACCAAAAAAGTCTCTAGGGCTTGAAAAACTGCCCTTTGGAGAACCACTGCTGTAAGGAAATTCTCTGAAATTTCCAGAGCAATAAGAAAGATGTAAGCCTTAAGTTATAGCCATCATGGAAAGAGTGTAGCCATTCTGAGACTGTAGCCAACTAAGGGAGATGCTAGAGGTGCAGAGAGAGAGAGAGAGTCCTGATGGCATCATTTGAATCCTTGAATTCAGGTATATCTAAAGCAAGCCCAACTCCTTCATTCATGTAAGCCAAAATTCCTTTCGCTTCAACTAGTTTGGGTTAGTTCTCTCACTTGTAACTTAAGGAAATAAAGGAGGATATACAGTATGTTTTTTGCTAAAAATTTTAACTGTCAAGAAAAAAGTTTGGATTAACTCAAACCCTATACTTCCCACATGCTTTCTACATAAAACGGGCCACCAACTCTAGCTCCAGGGACACAAGCAATAAACTTCTCCAGAAAAGTCATCCCTGTGTAGCACCTGTAAGTCCCCACACTTCCCCTCCTTGAAATCACACTGAGTGCCCACCGCCAGCCCAGTCAGGGCATCCACACCTACAGGAAAGACAAGGGCTGTCTGCACTTGAGGAGTAAGTCAGCTTTTTCAAGAATTTCTTTCTTCTAGGAAATGTTTCTGAAACTTGGAAGTGTTAGAACCTCAGTAGTTAGCCAGTAAAGAGAATGAAAGAAATTTTTAGATCATAGATAATTACCACATTTTTAACTCTGATAGGTTCTACTTCTTATCCTCTCTTGGACAAAAAGGCAGAAACTTGGAGATCCCTGAATCTTCCCAGATGTTGCCAGTGGGATTTTCTTCTCTATAGACATCCAAAGAGAGTCAGCATTAATTCCGGTGGAATAAAATAAAATAGAAAATCAGCAGTGTCTTTCAGTGAAAAAGAAAAAAGTGCTTTCATTTAATACTTAAAAAAAAAAAACAAGATTAAGGACTATTTGGGTCTTGTAAGTGTCAGCAGAATAAAGTCGGAGATAGAAGCATTTCTCAGTGTCATGGGGGTTGTTTGTCCAGACATTTTACTCCTACTTTTTATCTGCCTCGTTATTTCAATTTAACATCTATACTCCATCCCAGTTCAAAAAACTCTTACAGGTCATGTATTATTTATTAATCAGAAAAGTATGTGGTGGGGGAGATATTAAAATAGAATTATTATTGAAAACGATCTTGCCATGCACCTCACAGAGAAAATAAATTCATCAGTTGATAATCTCCTCAACGTCCTGCCACATATCTACAAATCTACCTGGAGATTTCTATCCCTTCTGTTGTTAAATAGATGGAGGGTGTGTCCCCCAACACCTGGACTCTGCACCCCATCTCCTGTATTCAGAAGCACTTTGTGCTCTGAGATATTCCCTCAATCTTCCATCTCCTCCTCTTTTCCACTAACCAAATAGTTTGGGAGCGCTATCTATACCACAAGCTCATTTTTATTTTCCTTACACTCTCTTTTCAACTCTCTGCAATGGGCTCCCATTCCTGCTCAGCAACCTAAACTACTCTCTACTACCAATGGCATTGTCCTGCTAATGAAATGTCACTGGACTCATGATATTTGACCTCTCTGTAGCAGGACCTTGTCTACTCCCCCTGTTCACTGAAACACTCTTTCTCGGCTTCTGAGATCCTCTCCTGGTTTTCCATTTCTCTCTCAATAGCTAATGCTTCTCAAGTCTCTTCAAGTTTTTTCACCCACTGCTTAAAAATTGGTGTTCCTCAGGATTGGTCCTGCACCACCCTGCCTTCTCACTCCATATTTCCTTTAGGGCCAGGTTCAATACTCACTTGCGTGGCATCATTTCCTATCTATATGTCATGTCTCCAGAATCTTTATAATCTAGCTCTATTCCCCATTCCTGAAATACATACCCATAAAAGAAACTACCAAACATGTCCCCTGGTTATCTCAGAAGTGCCTCAGCCTCACAAGCAAAACCAAAAACTCATCTCTGTCCCACATAACCTGTTTCTCTAGCTGGACTGCCTCAGTGAACAGCACTGACCTGCCCAAGCTAGGAACTCAGGCATCACCTCAGCCCCCACACCCAATCACCCCCACAACCTGCAGCCTCTAAATCCTGTCTCCTCTTCTGCCTCCAAAGTCTCTGGCCTAGATGTCTGACCTCTCAACCTCCAGTCCTGCCTTCCTGAAATTCATTCTCCCACTGCGGCCAGAGAAATCCTTCTAAAATGCAATTCAGATTATGCCAATCCCAGCTCAAAACCTTTCAGTCACTTCCCACTGTCCTTGGAATGAAGTCTTCAACCTGCTTAACAAGGTCCTTCACAATCCTGCCCCTGCTCCCTCTCTGGCACCATTCTTCCCAGTCCCTGCTCCCTCTCTGGCACCATTCTTCCCAGTCCACGAAAGTTCTCTAGCCACCTGAGCTCCCTTTCTCCAGCCGCGGGATATGCTCTCTCTGGCCTCTGAGTCTCTCAGATGCATCTTCTCCTCCACTGTCATAATTAAGGTTTTTCTAGTGATGATTGTGAACAGATTTTGAATTTTTTTCATATGCCTAGCAAACACAGGGTTCATTACGGTTCAAGTACTTTTCTAATTACTTTGAAAATAATTAACTAATTTAATCCTAGCAACATTTTAAACATTTAACTACTATCCACATTTCACAGAAGAGGAAATCAAGGCACAGAGAAGTTAAGCAACTTGCCCAAGGTCACACAGTAAGTAAACCGGACTTTAAAGACCATGATCTTTAATATCTTTGCTGTGCTGCCTTTGACTTGCATTTCACAAAATGAAAACAAAACTATCTGTCAGAGCAACAGAGGTACTACCTGCCAGACTCTCAAATAAACGTAATGAAACATCAATGACACTCCATTCCCTTGTACCTTTGGCTGTCTCCAAAATTTTTCAGCGAAGGTCTTCAGTAATATGTTGGATTTCAACACACTATTACAGATGGTTTATCCTATTTAATAAATGAGAGGCCTATACTCAGCACTGTGCTTTAAAATTTTGTTAGCTTTAAAAAAAAAAAGTGTTCACAGGCTATTTCTACTGTCACTTGGTAAAGCCACAACCATGCTCAAGTTTAACTAAAGGAAGTCAAAACAGAGGGTGTTGATTTTGGTTTTCATTTTTTTTTTTTTTTTTTTTTTTTTCTGGTGGCTGGCCAGTATGGGGATCCAAATCCTTGACCTCGGTGTTATCAGCACTATGCTCTCCCAAGTGAGCTAAGCCCTACAGTTCTTTTGATAATAATAACAACAACAAGCACTTACCATGGCCAGGCAGGGTTCTAAAATTTTTTACTAAATAACGTGTGGATTACATGCTACCACCCCCAGTGAGGCAGAGTTCTATGTCCATTTTACTAATAAAGAAAAACTAAGCCACTGAGAGCTTAAGTAATTTGCCCAAGGTCACACAGCTTATTAGTGGTGAGCCAACTCTACAGTCAGAGGGAAAAAAGCATTCAGTATTTTAGATACCATTAAACATCTTGTACTCAGACCTGAGGTGACACTGCTCTGGCCGAGTTCCTCCAGCCAAACACTTCACCTGACTTCCTACCAGAGAGTAATGCCTTAGAACCCAAGGGCAGAAGGTGCCGGTGGGTGAACAAGTTGACATGTAAGAGAAATCACACTCACTGTTGAAATATTAAGTGGCACCAGATTAACATCTTCCTCAGGAAACACAAGGAAGAAATTCTAGTTGGACCAGGGAGTAGGCCTAGCATTGGCAGCAACACGGGTATGATTCCAGTCCATCTCAGAGTTTAAAGAGATGCCTGTCCTTAGAATGTAAAGTGTCAGGGATTTTTCAGTGTATGTGTGTGTGTTTAAAGAGAAAGATGTCTCAATACAAAAGCATCCCTGTGCAAGTCTATAAATTATGTTCCTATATAAGGATAATTAAGTAAAGCAGGCAATGACTCGTTTGCTTTGAGGCTTATCACAACTTAGCCACCAATCCCTGCCTAAAAACAATGTTCACCTGACCTAACTTGACAGTTACAGGAATTCTTCATGTGCACTGTGTTTATGAATACAAACACCATTTTTCTCTTTACATTCCCACATTGGAAGTCTAAATTCAATGATGCAAAAAGGCTCTTAAAAAAATTTTTTTGGGGGCCGGCCTCGTGGCGCACTCAGGAGAGCGCAGCGCTTGGGAGTGCAGCGGCGCTCCCGCCGCAGGTTCAGATCCTATATAGGAATGGCTGGTGCGCTCACTGGCTGAGCGCAGAGTGGGCAAAACCACGCCAAGGGTTGCGATCCCCTTACCAGTCACAAAAAGACAAAAAAAAAATTTTTTTGGACTCAGACCAGGTACTTCCTATAGTCCTGAAATGTAAGCTGACTTACTCTGATTACCCATGTTGAGCTGATAACATAAAATATCACAAAGAAAATTTATTAAATGTCTCAAATTCATGGAATTATTAATTACATATTGTTTTCAAGTTAGTGCTCTGTTTATAAAATTAATTACAATAAGGCTTTCATAATGAATATTCTCCAAATATATTTATGTTTCACCATCCAAAAATGCATGGATATAAGGTACATCAAAAAACAATTAAAGCTTAACTTTTGTTTTTTGGGGGGGGTTTTTTGTTTGTTTATTTGTTTAAGTAGCTGGCCAGTAAGGGCATCCCACTCTAACCAAGTGAATTAACTGGCCAGCCTGACAAAGTCTGTCTAAAGACTACCTGTAGGAATGCTATATACTATTTAGAAATGTGTATAGCTGTATTAAAATGCCTAGGAATAATAGCCATCATATTTGAGATAGTTCCTGCCCCTTGGGGAGAAGGACAGTGAGAGGCATACAAGAAGCTTTTATCCCTTAAGCTGTGGGAGAGGGGTGCAAAAACATAGAGGTCTGTTATGAGATTCTTTATAGCTTCTTATATTTCTAAAGTATCTGAAACTTTTTAAAGGAAAAAAAAGCCTATAACTAAAATAAGTTAAGATTTACTCTACTAAAGGGTAGAACAAACAATGGGGAAGAAAAGAAAAAGGAGAGGATATAGGAAGAGAGACAGAGAGAGGAGACGGAAATGGCATTTTTGTGAGTGGAGGTCTGTGTCTTACAATGAATCTTAAATAAACCCAATCTCTGAATGTCTGTACTTAGAATACAAATTGCCAATCAGTTTTAGTTACAATAATGATCCCAGAAAGGCCTTAAAATCAAACAACTTTTAAATCATGGTCATCGTACTGAGCTGATAAGAATATTCTATTAAGATCATCAAATGCACACACATTCCAGGTAACCAGGATTTATCATCGTAACTTGCCCAGCAGAAGTCCACGGTTACGCTCCTTTACAGAGATAGCTTTTTCTTGTGGTTAAGGGTTTTGAAGTCAGACAAACCTGGGTTCACATTCCAGCTCCACCAATGCCAGATTGTATGATTTGAACAAGCTATTAATCTAAATTTAGTTTCCTAATCTATAAAATGTGGCAAATAATAACACACCTCATTGAGTAATTCCTAACATTACATAATACAATGTCTATGCTGAATTTAGCACGAAGTACAGCAAATAATAAATGCTTAATAAAAGTTAGCTACTATTATTAAAAATTATTTAAATTATATATATTTAAAATAAACATAAAACATTTTTCAAATATAATTGAAATGTAATTACATTAAAAATAAACTAGTAAAACATCCAAGACACCCTTAATCAGAATTATAATCTACAAATTTCTAAACACTCTCCTACAAATCCTGAAATAAAGCCAACTTGACCACACAAGCTTCCTTTAAACAAGATGTAGAAGGTCAAAGGCAATGCTAGACAACCCTGAATCCCATAAAATGATGTCTTAATAGTTACATTTCTAACATCAAACTTCTTGGAAGTGACAAAAGGTAGCATAGGTCAAATGTTACTTATTCACTACCACATACAGTCAATCAAAGAATGATTTACGGTAAGCTAGCAGACTCTTAGGGATGTCTCTGGCTGTCTTTTCCTCATTGTCTATTTACCATAGCAAATACAAGCACTGTGCATTAAGTTGTTAGAATTTCCAGCATGTTAAATGCCAGAGTTAACGTCCTCAAAAAGTATCACTGTATCTTAAGTATCTGGAGACTCCAGTCATTGATGCTGTCATCTTAGTACCTTGAGCTGAGCTCTCTTAGTATCAACTCTTCCTTATCAGTCCCCAGGATGAGAGAGAGAGAGGCCTTGTTGCTGACTACTTGAACCTCAGCTGTAGATGGCTTCCTAGATTTACAACAGCCCCAGTGACACCTTCTACTTCACCTTCAAATCTTTATGAATAAGAAATAAATCCTGGACAGTATTCTCCCAAAACACCATTAAGCTTTGATTTGCCATCTTATTTTCAGGATTTTCCAGCATCCTGAACAACAGTCAAAATTTTGAAGCCTTTCTAGCATTTGACAATTTTGTCTATTTTCTCAGTCACTAGTAATATGATTAGGACAAATATACCATTAGGAGTAATAAACACTAAAAGGTTAGATAACTGGTCTATGAGCCAAAGCAGCCATTTTTAGGCAAGGAAAGGGTCTTGATATTAGAACATATACCTGCGATTTAGATGAAATATCATAATTGTTAATCTTTGAGTGCTTATACTAAATGCTTTACATGTATTAATACATTTAATCCAACTAGTAACACAATGTAGTAGGTATTATTATAGTTTCCATTTTACAGAGAAGAGCATAGGTACAGAAAGGCCACGCAATTTGACCAAGGTTCCATTATTCATGGTTAGTGTTAATGCTAACCACTGTTAGTGGTTGAGCTAGGATATGCACCCAGACAGGCTGCATCTCAGCCCACGCTCTCAGTCTCCAACACTATATTCTCTCATCAGCTATTTCAAAGATTGAATACAAAAATACCCTCTTCTCTGTCTTCTTCCTCCTCCAAAAGTCTATGATGCTACCCGGTCCCCCAAAACTAACTCAGAAAAAAAAGAATGTGGTCAAAGGAACCCCAGCAGATGGGAGGACAGAGAAAGGCAAAGTGTCAGAAAGACACTGATAGTATCAAGTTACAAACTGACCGGTAACATTCTAAATAAATATAGCTAGGCTGGTGGCAGGCTCTAAATAGGAACCACCTTAAATGCATTGGAGATCCCTTCTATGCTTTTTGGCTAAGATCAAGTGTAAATGGAGTCAAGGACCACCTGCAGTAAGTAAAGCATTTACAGCTTTTAAAGTCTGTATGGGCCCCCATCCTGCTCAAGTCTGATTGTAATTATCTTCACAGCCAGTCTACATTCACACTAGAGAGACTACCCTGCTATAATAAAACCCAAAGAGTGACTTACCCCAGGTGATGCCCCAAACAGTAGGGGGTCCATGGTGATTTCTTTGGGGCAAACAATATAGGAGTGTTCTTTTCCATTCAGAGAAAAATTATATTTGTAATTTATTAACTTTTTTAAATAGCATTTTATTTTCTACACCTCTCTAAATTCCACTTAATGGGAGCATCAGCACAAAATTTAGAATTATATCACTGCCCCAAAATTAGGGTTGTTAAGTAACAGAAAATCCAAATCATACTGGCTTAAATTATTTAACAAGATGTCCAGACTTGGGCTTCAGGCATAGAACAATCCATGGCTCCCACAATGGCATCAAGAACCCAGATTCAGTTACCTCACTTCTCCACTTACTCTCAGGCTGGCTCCACTCACAGGCCCAAAATGGCAGGTAGCAGTTCCCGAATTCCTAGAAGGCATCACAACCAGACAATACCAAAGAAGAGTAGAGAACCTTTTTTTTTTTTTGAGTCTCCTTCTCTGACGAAAGGAAATCTTTTCCTAAGTCTCCAGCAGACTTCCTATAACGTCTCATTGGCCAGAACTGGGATACATCCTCATTCTTAAATCAATTACCAGCCCAGAAAATGGGTTTACCATAGCTGAGTTAGAGTTTTAGTGATCCTCAACCCTAATTACATCTTTTTTTTTTTTTTTTTTTTGTCGTTTTTTCGTGACCGGCACTCAGCCAGTGAGTGCACCAGTCAGTCCTATATAGGATCCGAACCCGCGGCGGGAGCGTCGCCGCGCTGCCAGCGCAGCACTCTACCCAGTGCGCCACGGGCTCAGCCCCTAATTACATCTTTTTTACAATTCCCCCGGGTGATATTATTGAGCAGCTAGGACTAAGAACCACAGAGTGAGACTAGTCAGAATTACCACTAATTGCCTTTCCCAGAGTCACTTTCAAAAGGGTGCTGACACCTGAAAAAAATCTGGATCATCAGAAGGGGAAAAAGAATGTTGGCTGGACCGACAATACTATCTACACAACCACGTTATATTTTACACTTAACGTTTGTGTTTTCAAAACACCATTTTATTCAATCCTCAAGGCTTTCTGCATCAGTCCCATTTTACAAGAAAGGAAACTGAGGCTCACGTTTACAAAGAAGTGAAATTCTTTTAAGTCTTCCAAATCAGTATGTTTAATGTAATGGCAACTTAAGAAATTTCCCCAAAAGAAATTTACTCTGAAACAGTATAAAGTCGGTAAAAAGAGAACTTTTATGTTTTCTTAAGGAAAACAAAGCAAAAGTCATTAAAATACCAAGAACAAAAAGATGTACCAAAACCAAGTCTTGGAAGACCCAAATTCTAGTCCTGGCTCTGCCATTAACAAGTTTTCATCCATCTTTTTCCATGTCTGTGATATTAGCAGGCTCACTTACAAGGACCCCTCCAGCTTATCACATGTACACACACAGAGCTAGACAATCTAGATTTACTAAACAGCATTTTCTGTAACCATAAGTGCTTAATAACTGTAAGGAATATTTGTTTTTTAAAAATGTCCCCATAGAACATACTATATTTTCTCAAGAACACCTAATGTAAAGTTTATGAGAAAAGCATATATGGCTTATTGCTGTTTCTGGCAAATATGCTATATATTTGTATGAATCATAAGCACCTGAAGCTACACAGACATCACAGGAAAGGCTAACAAAAGCTAAAATTGTATTGAAAGAGGAAACTGGTTATTCTAGGAAAGGAAAGGAGTGAAAAAAGAAATAAAAAAGGCATATCAACAAAAGATCCATTGAATTGAGAAAATAATCTCCAAATCTATTACATAAGTCAATGTACAGCTTCTCCCAGTAGCTCCTTCCCACCCCCACTGTTATCTCCAAACTCACCCTACACACACATGTTCAATAGTGTCTCTAAACTATCTCTTTCCCATGACATCAAGCTTCTGCTGAAAAACCTTCAACAATTCTCCACAGGATAAAATCCACATTCCTCACCTCACTTTTACAGCCCTCCATAATCTGAAACTGATCTTTCCGTTCATGCCAGTAGACTCCCTGAAATAAAATCTCCCTTCCAGCC
Organism: Cynocephalus volans; assembly: GCF_027409185.1. Classification (NCBI taxonomy): domain Eukaryota; kingdom Metazoa; phylum Chordata; class Mammalia; order Dermoptera; family Cynocephalidae; genus Cynocephalus; species Cynocephalus volans. The sequence goes on along the minus strand of NC_084468.1, from coordinate 130,360,865 downwards.
AAACTAGTCTCTTCACTCTTCCCCAAACTCTGCAGGTGTTCTGGTTTCTTCTCAGCTGTTTCCAGTCTGACAAGGTTCTACTCCTTACTTAAAATACCAGTGAGTTCCAAAACTTCCAGCAAAACTTCTCCACCGTAACCCACAACAAACTTGTTCCTGGCAAAGTTAGAATACTTATGTGTCACTTAATTTTTAAACTTTTAACATGTATGTCTGTGTATCCTCTATTTCTTCAAGAACTTAGCACAGTGCAGACAGTTCAAAAATATTCCTTCAACTGAAGTGAATTCAACTACTGGACAATAAACTCAACCTCCACCGCCTCTACCTTATTACTTCTCTGTATCTAATTCCAATATTTAACAAACTGTAGGTGCTAAATATTTGTTGATTGCTATATAATTGAACACAGCAGTAAGCTTTCAGTTCCTACAGGTCTCCAATTTATTTAAATATTCATGGAAGTTTTCAAAGCATCAAGACATCCAAAGTATATAAATCCAACAAGTATTACTGTATGTAGAAGGCATCTCACAGGGCAATTAAAAACATAAATGTCAAACACAATTCTGAAAATGCACAAAAGGCCATTTTTGCAAAACAACATGTAAAATATCGGGAATATAAGCAATCTGACCTAGCTGATTGTTATTCTTTCTGCAGATCCTTTACCTAATGTCCTTCCTTGACTCTTTTGACTCTCCAATGTTATAGAAAGGCTCAACTGGTTAGGTGAACGATTGACCTAGACTGCAATTTCAAATGACTTCATCAAGCCATTTTCAAATGCTGCAGAACCTTAGAGGCATTAGCCTCTAAGAAGTAGGGCAGGAGAAACTGAACACAAAAGAATTACATGACCTACCCAACTGTCATGTTGCCAGGCCCTAACAGTGAAGAAGAATTATACTCAGATCTCCTGACTTAAGCCCAGGGCTCTTAGTCTTTGATAGGAACTAGAAGTAAACTTTACCAAGTGGGGAAAAGCCAGGATCTTCCTAACTTGCCAAAAGCACGTGAGCTAAAGCTGTATTTTTGTCATCTTCTGGGAAAGAATTTAAATGAACAGAACAAAGCAAGAAAAACGATGCAAAAGATACTTTCCAGATGCTCTCTTAAGCATGATTTCAAACTACATTTCTTATGGTAAAGCACCAGAATCAAAAGGAGTAAGACTCAATTCACATATTCAGAAGTCCACATTCTGGGGAGGAAAGCTGACAGCTGGCCCCCCAGATGCACTCACTGCTGCTGGAACATGAGGCATGCATCCTGCTGGCAGAAGAGCTAATATGCAGTCACATAAATAGCTTTCTACCAGTGGCCAAACTGATTGTGCCATCTGCCTCTCTCCACATCTCCCTAGCTCCAGAGGAGCTGCTACATGCAGTAAGAGAAGGTATGCTCTCCCAGCCAGTGACACACACACTGTGCACCCTTCTCTGTGCTCTTCTCCACATCTCCTTTCTGTGCTCTCCTCTCACATTTACGGCCCCTCCCTACTTTCCACCCAACACACATACCTGATGCCTAGGGACTGGACAGCCATCAATTAAATAAACCCACTTGTCACATGTCCCAAACAAAGTGATTTCCAATCCTGATTTTGCAACACCAGAGGTCACAGAACCAAAAGGAACCTTGGAGATCATCCAGAGAAGTTGAGTGACTTGCTTCCAAAATTACAGGGACAGCTCACTAAATTCTTCCTATTAAAATATATTTCAACTCATTCATTAAATGAATATTTACTAGGCCAAACACTGTGCTAGGTACATGAGGCAGTACGTTCAGTACGTTTTAATCTTCTTTACTGAAAAATGGCGGGGTGAGGGAAGTGGCATGGGGAGAGGTATTTTTCCAGGGGTGGTGTCTACAAACAAGTGAAGAAAGGACAAACTCTCACGATTAGTAATTGTTGAATTGAGAAACTAGGTAAAGACCCCAACAACACAGACCCGTGAGACTGGATACAGCCCAAGTCTGTCTGCTGTATGGGCAGGTCTTTTAAAGAGGGAAAGGGGGCACTCACAGCCATCCTCAGAAGGGGCTACAGGTTCCAGGGGTGGTCATGCTGCCCGGCTCCTCAGCTCTTCACTGAAGCTAACTCCTCCCCACTTCCAGCAACACCACCAACTCAGTGTTTCTGCAGGAATTTCAGCCCACCTCTGTCCTAGAAAGACTCTCTTCAACTACACTAACTCCTCTTATCTCTCCTATTCATCCTGTATTCTTCTGAGTTTTTCAAAAGATCAGAGAAGGAAGGCATTAAGCTTGACCAGGGTGGAATTCCTTCTGTGCAGGCATTGCCCGCCCAGAGAGCGTAGGCTGTCGGCTGACCCTTTCAACCCCAATCTTTGAACTCTCTTTAGCACAGGAGGGAAGGAATGTGCGCAAAGCAGCACAAAGCCAGGTGGACTTTCTGGTTTGGCACAGTGAAGATTCTGGGAAGAAACTGTAGGGAAAGATACGAAAATGAGAAGGAAAAGGTGCAGCTTAAGGAATCCTGAAGAATTTAACACCCAGCAAGGTTTCAAATAAACTCCAGCAAAGTTCTTTTGAGAGGTCACGAGACAAAACCAGTCAAGCTGATGTCTCTGTTTTGTAGGAGACTGTGAGCAGTTTTAAGGTGCAATAAAACCTGACCCCAGGCCATAAGAGCTTCGGGTCGGTGCAGCAGAGACCTCAGGCACCGAGGGGTGTAGGGCTGGGGCCAGGCGAGGCTCGCGGGCGGCGCGCTCTCACGCACGGCTCCTGGCTCCAGCCGCCGCAGCGGGGCAGGGGCGGGAACGGGGACTAGCCCCTGGCTGCCCGGGGGAGGAATGACCCCAGGGTCTGCCAGAGTCCGAAATGAATCTCCTGTTCCTCCAGCTGCTGGCCCAAGGCAAGGGACCGTCCGTCTCCCGCCGGGAGAGGGTCCCCCCGGCCTCGCCACGCCGCAGCCCGTCCGCGCCCGGGTCCCCCCTTACTTTTGGTCGCAGCGATGAGGTTCTTTCCGTCCTTGATGAGCTCTTTGATGAACTTGTTGGTCCTCTCGAGCTCCGCTTCGTGGGCGCGGATCCTCTCCCGGAACCACGGGCTGTCGAGGTAGCAGTCGCTGAACTCCAGGGGCTGCAGCCCCATGACTGCGGCGGTCCGCGCGCGGTGCGCTCAGCCAGACGCCCGTCCGCCCAGCGCCGCGGCCAGGTGCGGGGTCGAGCCGACAGGAAGCGCGGGAGGAGCTAGCAGTGCCCGGCGCGCGGAGAGCGCGGCGCGGACATGGCCCGCGGAGCCGAGTCTGGCCGCACCGAGGAGCGGCTGCCGAGGCCAGCGAGAACCGCGGCACCCCAAGCCCCGGAGCCCCGCCGACCCTTCCGCGCCAGCCGCCACGCCTCGCCCAGCACCCCCCTCCGGCCGCAGAACCTCCCCGAGGCGCGAGGCCGCCCCGCCCCGGGCGCCTCCCGGCCCCGCCCCGCGCTCTCCCGCTCGCCCTTCTTTCTCCCCGCCTTCCTCCTTCCCTGCCCTTCCCCGGACGCCTCTGCCTTCTCTTCCCCACGCGCGCTTGCCCCTCCCCTTCCTTCCGAGGCTTCCTCGGCCTAGAATTTCGTCCCGCGTCTCTCCAACCCCCGGGCGCCTGCTCCTCCCCTTTTCTTCGGCTCCCCTGTTTGGAGAGACTCACGGTCGGGTCCCCGAGGCAGGGAACCTAACTGGGACACGGAAGGAGCAGGTTAATAGCAGTCCTTAGCCCCCGCAGTCGGATAGCACAGTTCGGAGGCCGTCTGCCTTGCTGGAAGGTGATTGACTCATTCATCTCACTTATCCTGGGACAGACCCTGAGCTTTGAACGGACTCGCACGCGGGGCTCACTTTTTCCTTATTCATGTTTCCCCACTTGAATCTCCGCTTGAGATGGAAAGCTTTCCAAGGGCAAGAGCGTTGTCTTGGTGGCCCAGCAGCTCCTATTACACTTTGCGTGTCCACCCTGAGTGACTTAAGGGAAGAGAGAGTGTGGCTAAACCACAGAGAAGTTGTTTCTGTTGTGTTCCGCAGATTAAATTTGCTTGAGTAGGTAGAGAACGATCTTTATTATTGTAAAAAAATAATAATAACCATCGGGAAAAAAATGCCAGGTTACAAGTGTGGCTTTCACCGAGTGGAGGTGACGATCAAATGAGAATTTATGTCAATGCACTTCGAAAAGCCTCCTATTTTGTTCTGAAACAAAACTCAAATGTGTTTCAAAAAAAGACATCATTATTGAAATTTATCCCTAAAAGAAGCCACTAATATTTCATGAGAGAAACTTTTCGTAATAGCAACTATCAACTTACTAAACAACTATTATATGCCGGGCATACGTTAGGAATTCTGTATACTCCTACAAACGCACAACGAGTTTACATATGTAGGTCTGCTCATGCTGGTAATATGACCAGGAAACTTCAAAGTGATTCTTTAAAACGTTCAGACTCTGTGCTGGATAATTAAGAATCTGTTTGGACAGCTTACTGTAGGAGTGTAACCCTCGGGAACAAGTTAAATAAGCCTCCTACTCAATAAGCTATTTTGTTACAAAACAGCACCATGAGTGACTAACCCACAGATAAACATTATTACTTGAATGTCCATCCTCCAGAGAGTTCAAAACGTTTTACAAATAACTTTTTGGACTTGAAAGCTTCAATTACCACTAAAATCAGCAGGGGACTGGAGTCTACAGAGAAGAGAATAAAAGAGGCAAATAAAGGGAAAGAAGGACACTCAGGAAAAGAAGGGGTGTAAACGAACAGTGAGGGCCTTGCAAAAACCAAACACTGATCAACACTCAGTCCTCTGGACAAAAACCTAAAGCCTTCCTCATGAAGAGCGGCTGCTGACACTTCCTCAAAGTGTTAAACACAAAGGTACAATATGGCCCAGCAATTTCACTCTTCTGTATATACCCCAAGAAAAATTAAAACATATGTCCGCACAAATGTTTGTACACGAATGTACAAAGGGGCATTATTCATAGTATCCAAAAAGTAGAATCAACCCAAATGTCCATCAGATGTTTAATTCCTTTAAAAAAAGGGTGTATCCATCCAATGGAATATTAACCTACAATAAGAAGGAATGAAGTACTGACACATGCTACAACATGATGAATTGTGAATGCATTATGGTAAGTGAGAGAAGCCAGTCACAAAAGGCCATATATAGTATGATCCTTTCATAGAAATGTCCAGAACAGGGAAATCTATAGAGACAGAAAGTGGATTAGTGGTTGCTAGGAGCTGGGGCCAGCAGGGGGAGGTAGTGGAGGGTGTACATAGTAAGGGGTTTCATTTTAGGGTGATGAAAATATTTTAAACTTAGATTTGGTAATAGTTGCACAACTCTGTGAATATACTAAAAACCATCGAATTCTACACTAATGGGTGGATTTTTTTGTTATGTAAAATATATTTTAATAAAAATTTTTTTAAAATTTTTAAAAGATGAGCTGCTCTAGAACTGCCTGTCCTTCTTTACCACTTTCCAATCCTAGCCATAAAAACTCTGATTTATTCAATGTGTCTAGTTCTTTAGATATTTGTAGCAAAACTGATTGTTTAAAACAGCTTCACAACATCATAAAAAAATTATTACTTGTCACTTCATATACACATGCACAAACAGCATTAAAGAGCAGGTGGATATGAATCTTAATGCAGTACCAAGTAGGTCTACTGTAGTTGCCGTGACTGGATGGGCCTAATTAGTTTTGTTCTATTCAACTATACCTTGTACAGTGCCTGGTAGAGGTGATCACTAAATGTGCAGTAAATGAGAAGAATGACTAAGTTTAAGTTCCAGGCCCAGCTTCACTACTGGCGAAGGTAAATTTCTCTAAATCTCAGACTTACCATGAGTGAAATGGAGATGATGACATCACAGTTGCAGGTTGGTTGAGAAGATTTAATGAAATCGTTTTTGTAAAGTGCCTGCTGAAAGTTATGATAATGATGAAGATCAAGTGAAGGAGGAGGAGGGTGGGGAGGATATTGGGCAGTGCAGGTTGAGTATTTTGCTGCATATTCCAGCAATACTGGGAAGATGTAGGGGACAGGGGAGCCCTTAAATCATAGTATTAAATCATGTAAGACAGAATTCAAGGAAAGGTTTCATCTCCAGTTCGTTAATTAATTCATTCTTTCCACAAATATTGTTGACCTTCTATATGTGTTAGGCACCATGCTAGGGGCTAGTAATGCAGCAGTACACAAAACAGTGTCTGTCCTCATGGTGCCTTTGGTCTCTGGAAGGAGACCAATATTAGGCCAAAATAAAGTCACACAAATACATATCTAATTTAAAATTAAAGTTCCATATAGTTAAAGTGAAGGGTGTGTGAAGGGTTATACTTGAGGAACCAGATATAGATTGCAGATGGGGTGAAGGAAGGCTTCATTGAGGAGGTGTCATTTAATCAGTGACCAGAAGAATCAGTAGGAGTTAACCACTAACTAAGGGGTGCGAGCAGAGTAATCCAGATGAGGAACCAACCTGTGTGAACCTCCAGGATGCCACATTCAAGTTAGTAAAAAAGTAGGTCAGGTGGCTGGTGTGCAGTGATGAGAGAAACTGGCTCATGACAACAGTGGGTGGTAGAAAGTAGACAGGGGCCAGATTGTGCAGTGCCTCATCAGCCATATTTAGAATTTTGGATTGTATCTTTATGCTGTTGGAAGCCTTTGAAAAGTTTTAAGCATGGTGGCAGTGTGATCTGGTTTGTGTTTTCTCTATAGCTGTTGTGTAGAGAATGGGAATCCAGACAAGAGCTGTTGGAGTTGTCTGGGCAAGAAATGGTATAGCTTGACCCTCCAATGTGGCACCGGAGAGAGAAATAGATAGAAATGAATGTATTTTAGAGGAAGATTCTGGGACTTGACAATGGCTTTGGATATTGAAAATGAGAAAGAAGGTGTCAGACATGGCCCCCAGGCTCCTGGCATGGTAAGTTGGGTAGGTGGATATGCCATTTACTGAAAGGAGAACATGGGATAAGAAGTCCATGTGGTGGTGGTAGTGGTAACCAGGATGAGCAGGATGAGACTCATGAATATGGGTCCTACTAAATCTTTGGATATGTTTCAGGCTGTAAGTCCCTTAGAGTTTGGTTCAGGCACATTATAACAGAAAATCCAAAGTAACAGTGGTTTAAACTATAAGAAGTTTATTTCTCTCTCTCTTATATATATATAAAAGAGGACCAGAAGTCAATAATCTAACATGATTCCACAGTCCCAGGGCAGCACTGGCTTTCATATCCAATGTCACCTAGAGCTCTTTCTGGGAACAAGGAAGGAAAAAAGGACAGAAGGGCTCCTGTCCCAACTGAGTCAGTTCTTTTTCTCAGCATTTGGCATTCCTGCACATCTTACACAACATTTTTGCTTTTTATCTCATTGGCTAGAACTTAGTCACTTGGCCTCAACTTGCTGCAAGGGAAGATGGGAAATATGGTCTTTCATCCAGGTATATTGACACCCTAATTGAATGTTCCTACAAAGAGGAAAGGGACAATATATTTTGATCAGGAATCTAGCAGTCTCTGCTACAGACTGACACCTTTATGACCAAGGTATATAAATTACAGCTATGGCAAAACATAAATGATGTAATGATAAGAAATATAAGATAAATCTTTGGGTGTCTTCTAAACTATATAAGGCTGCTTTTTCTCACAAATATTAAGGAAAACAAAACAAAGAAGAAAAATGCCAAAAAAATAGCTTAAACAATAAATTATTGGACCACATCACTGAAAACCTCCACAAAGAGGTGGGTCAGGCTTCTGAAGCAGTTATCAGTACTCCAGCTCCACTTCTGTGATTCTCTCTGCCCTGACCCCCTTCTCAGTATTGACTTCAGCCTCCAGAAAACTTCTTTTATGAGAACCAAACAGCTTCATTTCCAAACTCAACTATAAACAATACCCCTCCCTGAGCTAGAAAGATGCTCCCCTGTCACAACTACTGTACCTTAATCTGGAGATCAAACCAGTTCGGGAGATTGGCATGCCCTGATTCACTTAGACCTAGAGGCCTGTTGCTCAACTGATCACTGAGGCCAAAAGGAGGGTAATGCCAAGTAGCTTAGGCCATCGGGGGCTACCCTTTGAGAGAAGAATGGGTTAATCCACCGAGATATGAGGATGTTACACGATGAGCCTGTGAACTAGTAATCTATAGAAAGTATATCAACAAGACAGAAAGTAACAAATGCTGGCAAGGATACGGAGAAAAGGGAACTCTCCTATATTGTTGGTGGGAATATAAATTGGTACAGCCTTTGTGGAAAACAGTTTGGAGGTTTCTCAGAGAACTAAAAATAGATCTACCTTATCATCCAGCTATCCCACTACTGGGTATATACCCCAAAGAAATGAAATCAACATATCAAAAAGACACCTGCACTCTCAGTTCATCACAACGCTATTCACAATAGCCAAGAGATGGAATCAACCTAAATGCCCATCAATGGATGGATGGATAAAAAAAAACTGTAGTATATATACACAATGGTATATGATTCAGTTATAAAAAGAAATGATATTCTATCATTTGTAGCAACATAGATGGAACTGGAAATCATTGTGTTAAGTGAAGTAAGCTGGGCACAGGAAGACAAGTACCACATGGTCTCAAACATTTGGGGAATCTAAAAAAAACAAAAAGTGGTTCTCATAGAAGTAGAGAGTAGAATAATGGTTACCAGAGGCTGGGAGGGGATGGAGGTGGGGTGGGGGAAGAAGTGGTAGACTAACGGGTACAAATCTATGCTATCTACCCTAAGTAAATCATTGTGCAGTATATGCACATATTGAAACAACATACTGTATCCCACAAAAATAAATATAAATAAAAAAAGGAAAGTACAATGGTGATGCTTGCACAACGATGTGAATATACTTAATGCCACTGAACTGCACACTTAAAAATAGTTTAAATGGTAAATTTGATGTTATGTATATTTTACCACAATAAGAAATATAAAATGAAGGAAGAGTGAAAGACCCTTTCACCTCCCCACTCCATCCGACTTCCCTCCCTATGTATAACCATTGTTAGCAGTTCGAAGTGCACCTTTCCTTAAAGACATATTATCGTGGAATAATAACAGCCCAAATGTGTTTGACATTTTCATTACATCTATTTTTAAAGAACTTTTTTCTTCACAGAACATCTATTGAGAGCTTGTGACCTAGAAATGTGGGTAATGCAATTTGAGAAAGGCTATGCTGAAAGCTCTATGCTGGGTAAGCTCTAGTGAGAGTCAACCTGGAATCTCTGTACCTTCCAGAATTGCAGTGGGTGGACCAGTGTGGTGTGCAGAAACCATTACTCATGCCTCCAATATTTACTGAGCACCCATTATATGCCAGGGACTCTGTGAGAACTGTGAGGGCAATAGTGAACAAAACAAGCACAATTCATGCTCTCATGGAGAAATCTTCGCCGGTCAGAGAGAAAGAACATATCAAATCATTGGAAATATAAATGTTAAACGAAAACCTACATGGTGCTACGTGGGGGACTTTGGACCATTCTGGGATGTCAGTGAGGACATGACAATGGAGCTGAGAGCTGAAGGAGGAGGAGCTAATTGATAGAGAGGAAGTGGATGTGATGTGGAGAGGGAAAAAGCATTCCAAGAACAGGCTTTGTTGAAGAGCCAGTAGAAGAAACAGAAAAAAGCCATGTGGCTGGAGCACCATGGTTGAGATGTGGCTGGAGAGAGAGAGAGGGCCCATCCCATCTGCTCTGCACCAGGCTTGGTTCTTTACTTGAGAATACAGAGCATGGGCTTCACGGGTCCCTGATTATTTCTAGGGAGAGCTCACCTTTACCAGCACTCCTAGACATCATAACTTGGAAGAGTTTGGGATCCCAAGGAAGTTCTAGAACTAGTACACTTACCTAGGGATATGCAGTCAACAAATATTGATTGAGTACCTGAGCAGATGAGGCATTGTGGTAAGTGCTACAAGAAATACTTAGGCAAAACAGTACCTAATCTTGAGGTGTTTACAATTTGGTATTCTTCAGTCATGGGGAATAAGCTGACACATGGATAATTATAAAACAAAGCACAGTGCTGCTTAGTCCAGCCAGCCGGGCAGCCTGGCTAAGTGGGCATTCCTAGTGAGACTGGGCTGGGGACATGGGAAATGGTTGTGTCAGGGAGATTCTCTAATCCTCCCACATTTAAATTCATATCCTCTGAAGAAATCTTGGACTCTTATCTTTTTAAGATTGGAGGTAGAAAAAGTTGGCTCAAGAGATGTGAGTCAAGGCCCACAACCAATATCCTCCCCAGGGTACTGTCCCTTGTCATTAGTGTAATCAGTGCTTCCCCTACCCCCAGCTTTTGGAGAGATTTGGCATGAAGAAGAGGGAGCTGGGTAGATCATATAATATGCACCACACACTATATATATCAGCAGGCATTCCCCACTGCCCACAGATCCCTCAGGCAAATGCTACCCTCTTTCCTATGACATGTAGATAAGTGGCCTAAGCAGCAACCCTGCAGTTTGTTTTACCCAGATATCAACTGAGATAAAAAAAAAAAAAAAAGAAAGTCAGAAGGAAAGAGCTCTAAAGAGAATGTTTTTCCCCAGCACCCAAAGTATCCCTGGTATGACCTAGTATGACCCAGAGAGAGGTTTCCTCAGAGCACCCTTTAACAGGGCGAATATCCAGCCACTGGAAAGCCAATCTGCCACGACTAGAGGCATATTCTCAGAAGCCACTGGCACTTTAGTAAAACAGAAAGTGAAAAAATATACAAATGCATGTTCTTATCCTTTGACTCAGTAATTTCAGACCCGGCCATTTGTCCTAAAAAAATAATTTTTTAAGTGTATATCCTCAGGGCTATTTGTTATGGGGGCTCAGAATCAGGGACCTAACAATTGGAAAATGTTAAAATAAATTAGCACACATCGACTCAACAAGTTCACGGGTTGTTCATGAGCTTTGATGTCATAAAATGATCGTTTTTGCTCTGAATGGTGGATGTTGGCATTTGGGGATGCTCAGCCTCATTCCCACGTAGCAACATCACCATGATTTCCACCTGGGAAGTCATTTTCCCACATAGCATATAGTTTTGGCAAAATTCTTGTGCCTGCATTGCACTAGGGAATCCAAAGAGATCCCTGAAGACTCTTTCTATAAATCCTTCCCCTGGGGCCTGCCACAGTTGAGAGCTGGGCACATGAACTAAGTTCAGCCAACCAGACTCTCTTTCCCAAGATTTTGACTTTTGAACATAATAAAGAACTGACAAAAGAATCAAAGTTCATCTTTGCAACCATTTTGAAGGAGAACTGTTGCCTGGCAGGCTGCCTATATTCTTCTTCCAAGGCTGTTCTTTAGGCTTCCTTTAGCACCCCATATAATTGGAATAAAGCGCCTTTTTGCTGAAGTTGCTAGAATCAGTAATTTTTCCTTTTAATCAAAGAAAATTTATAGATACCAGATTGGCTGTCCGGCTGAGATAAAAGAAAAATCAGTAACACTCCCATTTACATTCTGAAAGGAGAACCTAGTAGCCCATGTCATACTCTGGACACAAAGTCATTAAGTTATCATCTTTGATCACTTAGCTCTAAGAAGCATGATCTTAAATCCTCCTTTCCTGGAACTGGCCTGCTCTATACCTATTACCCTGGCATCCCCTTGCTTTTACCATTTTCCCCTGGATTTTTCATTTTTAAATGAGGTTTTACTATAAATAACTGCATGGAAGATATTTTTAAAAAAGAATTGGGGTGGGTTTGCTAGATCTCCACTCTGAATTTCCAACTGCTGCCATGGTCCCATCTACTAGGATATGAGACAAATGTATAGTAAGCAGAGTTCACATTCTGAGACATGGGTAATATGAAAGATGACTTATTCCTTCCAGTACCAGGTGGCCAGAGAAGTTGTTGACATTGCTAATCTTGCCAGCTATTTGTTGTACCAGCTAGTTTCATAGTGGCCCATGCAGTAACCGGCAAGATGAGTGAAGTTGCCAGGCCAGCAGACAGCAAGGGCAATAGGAAGCATAGGAAATTATAGGTTAAGCATAAGATGTACAAGAAAATGGAGCCTGCAGAGCTGCACTGAACATACAAAGAGGAGTCTGAACACTACTGCTGTAACTGTTTATCCTTTATGGTACTGTACAAATCTACAACTATTTAAATACTGTTTGGTAATTTTTTTTTGCCAAAAATAAATAAATAAATAAGAAACGTTTGTCAGGAATGAGCCAAAAGAAAGAATGCATCTTTAATAAAAAATTAAGTACTGAATTCCAATTTCTCAAAAAATTTGCTAATGAATGTGCAAAGTGTCAACATTTATCATCCTCCAAGGATCATCCACAATGATGTGACTAATACATGAAAACCAGAGGGCCCACTGCTGCTGGAAAAGCATGGGCATCTACTTAAAAAAATAAAGCTTATTAAGGAAGCTAGGCCCAAAGATGGCAATTTTAATATGTTTGTCTTCTGCAGGGTATTTACACCTCACTCTGTGAAATGTGAATTTTCATTTAAATTAAACGACTGTTCTTCTAAATTATTTTTTTTCCCACTTATTCCAAGATTTCTTGTGGCATTAATGTGTGGGCTCCATTAACAGAAACAACAACAACAACAACAACAAACTCTGTAAAGAGTTAAAGCCAGTTTTGTATCAACATGGATATGAATGAAGACATAGACACTTCTGGTGCTCACCTATATTTAGGCCTTCTTTTTAAGATACAGGGAGGAATATACTTTCCACCGCCATGTTAGCAGTTCTAACCAAGTTCTTCTTGCTGTAGTGGAAGTCACATTCGTGACTTCCAGGCTGAAGCTTTTAATTTCTTGCGCGAGGTTCTGTAGCACTTTCTTGTGCTGCCCTGGTAACTCTGAAGTTATGGCTATGAAATGATTACGCCCTCTATTAGCCTGAACCTCTGAAAGACTATGTGAAACAGAAACACTCACTGATGATAAAATATGTAACTTGAAGGAGAAATAAACTTTTGTTGTGTAAGCTACAAGATTTTGGAGTTGTTTGTTACCTCAAACAGCCTGTCTTATTCTGACTACTACAGAAGAATTCCAATATCTTAAGAACCGGGAAGAGTACTTCTGACGGGACTGAATAACGTATAGCAAAAGAACGGCAAAATATTTTTAAAAATTGACTTTTTCTTTGTTTAATAGGCATAGAATTTCTGTTTGGGATAATGAAAAAGTTCTAGAAATGGATAGTGGTAATTGTTGTACAACATTATGAATGTACTTAATGCCACTGAATTATATACTTAAATATGCTTAAAATGGTAAATTGTTTATTGTATATATTCTATAATAAAAAAGGTGTTTCTACCAAAGTCTTTCAGTATTGATAAGAGTTAAAAAAAAAAAAAAAAAAAAAAAAAACAGACAATCCTATATTATTGGTGAGAATATAAATAGGCACTTCTTTTTGGAGACAATTTTGGTGATACTTATTAAAAGGCTTTTGAGGGCTGGTTGGTTATTTAGCTCAGCTGGTTAGAGCAGCACGGTGCTGACAAAACCAAAGTCAAGATCTCCCTACCTGCCAACGGCCAAAAAAAAAAAAAAAAAAGACTTTTGAAATGTCGTGCCCTTGATTCATTTATTCCTCTTTTGAGAATGTGACCTAAAGTGTTTTGAAAAATAATTTGCAAAGTTTTACGTAAAATGATCATAATAACCCCAGTGTGGCTTTTAAAATTCAAACATTTGAAACAGTCTAGACTTGACCGTGGTGAATTGGTTAAGCAATTTAGAATATATTCATATAATTGAGCACTATGTAGGTATTTAAAATTATAGTGTAGGAGAATATATAATGACATAGGAGAAATGCTCCAATATAATGTTAAGTGAAAAAGATACGAAGCCTAGGTCTTATGTTAAGTACTGAGTTCCTAGGTGTTGAGTTCATTAAGTTTTATAACATTTATGTAAGGTTAGTTTGGCAGCATTGATTCTTAATGAATCTATGCTGGCTTTCTCTTCATGCAATTACTTTCTAAGATTATTAACATTAGTTGCATGGTTACCACCCAAGTTCTGTAAATATCTTAAGATAAAACTTATCTGGGCATAAAAACAAACTCATTAAAATAACTAAGTTAAAAAAATCTCCTCCTATTTCTCACCTTTCTTCGATTTAGGTTCCTCCTGAACGTTCCTCTTTTACCCTTTGCATTGGAAGGTGGTTATTGAGAGAAGAATGGAGAAAAAGAGACTTTGGTTAGTTCTGCTCTCTCTGTTATCTTCTTAACATTACATCATCTTCCCTCAAACAGTCTTTTTGTTTTTGTTCTTGCTATGAACATGACCTTAAAAAGATCCTTTTCGTTTTTTTAGTATTTTTCACACCTCTAAACTCATTCTGGATTCTGCTCTTTTTGGTATTGTTACTCATGCTACTCACTAGTATTTAGGTAAGTGTACCACATCAATCCATGGTCTCACATTTTGTGTTCAGTAGAGGAAAGCCTCTGCAGTCACTCCTGGGGGTTTTTTTGTTTTTGTTTTTTTTTTCAGATACTAATCTTTTTTTCATCTCTATCAGGATTATTTAAGACAATAGTATTTCATTTGAATTATAGGAACTGACAAAGGTATGTGAAGACTTTCTAAGGAGCACTGTTGGCAGGGATACTTTTATTTCCAAATCCTCAACTTCCATTTGTCCGTCCTCCCGAAATCAACCTGCACGAAAAACATTTTGCAAATACCTCTTTCCACTTCCCCTTCACATTACCTCTTTTCCCAAGGAAGAGGAGGAGGTAGAAAGAGCACGCTGCAAATTCATTCACCCCAGACGTTTGTCCCAAGATGTAAAAATATACATGATACCAAGGGGATAATTTCAAATATTTTTCTCTGGAAGCTTTCTGTAATACTTAACCTACCATGGTTCTTTTTGTCTTTCTCTGTCTGATACACATTTCTGTTAAGGACAAAGCATAGCCTTAGAAACTGTCCCACTGAGAAGTTCTGAGTACATTACAGCCTGCTGGACATCTCCACCCGGAAACCTAATAGACATCTTGTACTCACTCTCCAAATTGAATTCCTGTTCTTTCTTTCTTTCCAAAACTGCATCACCTTCAGCCTTCGCCCTGTCACTTGATGTCAAAGGCATCCTTTCAATTTGCTCAGGTCTAAAAAACTTGGAGATAATCTGCACTCTGCTCTTTTTCTCAGACCCCACAACCAATCTGTCTTCCTACAAGAATATATCCAGCATCTGACCACCATTCACTTCCTCCACTGCTGCTTCTCGCTGCATGCAAACTACTATTATCTGTCTCCTGGATTTCTGAAATAGACTCCCTGCTTCTATTTTTGCTTCTGTCTTTGCTCCCCACAGTCTATTTGTAACAGAGCAGCCAGACTGATTCTTCTAAAATAAAAACCAAATCATACAATTTCTTTGCTTAAAATCCTTCACCACATCTCCACATATATAACAGAACAACAACTTTCTAAAAAAGTTATATAGACATGCATTCATGTATAAATGAAGGGTCTTCAAAAAGTTCATAGAAAGATTCCTATTATCTTTTAGTTCCATTTTTCCAAGAACTTTTTGAAGTATCCTTGCATGTATTAATTTTCCCAGATAGTGTCAAAATATGCACCAAATTGTTTCCAGTGATTGTCTTAGTTTGTAATATTATAGGTTATCATTTAAAAATATTTGCCTTTTGACCCAGTAACATTACTTCTAGGAACTTAATTATGGGAAATAATCAGGATGTGCCAAAGATTTAAGTTCAAGGATGTTAATCACAACAATGTTTATAATAGGCAATAAATTGAAAAGAGCCTGTGTCCAACAATAGGAAACTAATAAATTATGTTATAGCTAGATGATGGATAATCTTACAAGGTTGAAGACAGTTTTTAAAAAAAGTAATCCCATATTGTTAGTGGGAAAAAAGATTATAAATAGTAAGTACAGTATAAGATAAGTTTTGCAAATAAAAAAATGTATATGAAAAGAGGAAAATATTGTAAGGATATGCACCAATACTTTTTAACAACAGTCATCACATAGAATTTACACACAGGTGGCCATGATCTAAAGCTGAAGAGTCTTGGAAAAACTGCTACTTCCCATTAACAAATCTGCTTGGAATTCACTAACTCAGAACAAATGTGCAAAGTCTAATCACTTCTTGCAAAGTTCTGCAGTGTCAGCTTAAGCAACCATCTGTTACAGGCTGCAAATGCAGAGTATATCACTTGAATAAAAAGATGTTTTAACTCTGAATTTGTTGTAACAAAAATCATTCTTATACAGAATACCAGGCAAATAGAAAAAAAATTCCCCTAATACTTTAAGGAATTTAGGTCCTTTAAGACTTTGCCAGATTAGGATGAGTTCAGCTATTTTTTTACAGTGACCGGTAAGTTTCCCAAGAACTTCTTATCAGATCTAACTTGTTTAAAAAGTAGTTACAAGTGCAAGAAATAAGTTGCATGTCCTGCTCAGTGCCTAATGCTTAGTTTTTTTACTCACATTTTTCTTGGACTTTAAATGTTGAGCTTTAAAGTTAGTTCTTAAAATGTTGTGTTTTATGTGTTTCTTTTCTTTCTTTCCTCTTTTTTTTTTTTTTCTGGAAGTTGCCTGAACCCAGGCCTCTTAGGTTTTTATGGAGGCTTTTGTGTTCCTTGTTAGTCACCAAATGAGATGATCAAAAGAAGTAAAAAACATTCTGGATTCACAACTATCTTTCTATTCTGTTCAGATCTCAGCCACATCTACATTAATATGATTAAGAAGTCTAAGAAGATTTCATTCTTTATTCTGTACATAACTAAAGCATAGATATCATTCTAGCTACCAACTCATTTTCACTGAAAAGTAAAACAAAGAAAAAACAAAATACAAAGCTCCTAAGCAATACAATGAACCACAAGGCTATCTGAAGTGACCTGAAAGCCAAGCTTGTAGATTTTTTTTTCATGAATCAAGTAATAAAATTCAACTATAAAAGGTGTCAGGTCTGCAATAAAACAGATTGACTTCAGCACATTCCTTTGTTTTATCACTTAGTTTTGACCTGAGGCAAGGAGGCTGCCCTTAAAACCCACATTTTTAATACTGAGAACATGAAATTTTACAAGACTTTGGTTGCAAAACTAAAGTGAATTAGAACACAAGCACTTTGCTCTTTGGTAACATAAAACAGAATTTACCGAACAACAGTCCCCATGAAAGGCAGGAAGATCTGATTATGTGCTTACGAGTGCTTAAGACTTTCGTTTGTGTGTGTGCATGTGTGTGTGTGTGTGTTTTGGTTTTTTGTTTTTTCATTTTTGCAGACTGTTTTGGCATTCTTTGAGAACAAGTTAAAATTCTATTGTTTTCTGGAAAGAAAGAAAAGTAGGCATTACTGATGTAAGAGATGAGCTTCTCACCAGTATCAAAACAAGAAGATAAACTCTAGGCTTACTTGGAATGAGTGCACGATATAAGAGGAAAGCCAATTTTGATCACTTCTAAAGACATGTACACCATGTATGTTTATCAAATTTAAAATCTCAATGTTAATGACATTTAGATTTAAAAAAAACAAAAGAAAACCTCTTCAAGAGTATGAACAAAGAAAAATCATACGCTCCCAGATATTTAGTTAAATCTAAGATGGAATCTCTCTCTCTGAATTTACAGTATGGTTTTCTCAACTTAGGTATTGCAATATCTGAAGGATGTTTCAAGAAAACAATCCTAAGGTCTACGCTCTTTTTGTTTTCTTAGTCAAAGTTAGTTTTATTTGTTTATTTTTGGCAGTTATCCAGTATGGGGATCCAAACCCTTGCCCTTGGTCCCCTAACCAACTGAGGTAACTGGCCATCCCCTGACAGTTAATTTTAAAACTATATTTAGCACAAAATAGAGAGTAAATATTTCACTGATTTAAAAATGGACAGTTTAAGTATCTTATCCATTGATAATGGCAATCTTCAGCCCCTATATAGATAGGGCCTACTTCAGTAGTAGTTACAATCACAGAGAAGTAAAAGGAGCACTTGTTTGTCAACACACAGTTATTGAAAATACATAAATAATTAACCCTAAACAAGCTAATATTTGGCACCTACATACCTCCCGCTCATTTAAAGGACTTAACTAAAGAGGGGATAAGTACTCATTAATGTATTGAGCATGAATTTTGTGGGTTCTTTATGTCCCTTTTACTTCTGAACCCTCTTTCTGCTTTTATTTTCTATTTTGACAGCTAGCCAGTACAGAGATCTGAACCATTGACCTTGATGCTATCAGCACCACACTCTAACAAAGTGAGCTCTTTCCACTTAAGAGCCTAAAATTTGATCTTCTGCATTAACTTTGCAATTTACAGATTTAAACTCAGTCAGTCCAGGGTTTTGCCTCTCTTTTCCCTTTCTTTTTCATAGGGATTTACGAGTATATGTGGTACTGACCTCAGAGGCACCTGGCCTAGGATCTGCTGAGGTGGGCAATTCCCTGTAGTTTTCGGTGGTCAGCCCCTTTCCCTGCTGTTCCATGTCTGCCACCCTCACCCTGACCACAAGGCCCCTCCCATTCTGTCATCCCACTTTTAGCTCTAAAGTCCTCCCTGTCCCCCCAGGGAAGTTCCTGTCCTCTCAGTTGACTCAGGAGAGTGGACGGGGGTACAATTCTTCCCGGGGCACCTACCAGCATCTAAATTCTGGTCATATGCACTATGATTCTCTTCCTCCTTCCAGGAGGTTGAACTTTTCCTTTCTTTTGGAAGGAGATGTCATGCCTCCTAACTCTTTGGTTTATGGAATAATTGTTCTACCCTGAGTCCTGCAAGCTCTTACTCATTTAGAGCTCAAAAACCTTGTTTTCTTTCTCAAAATAACCTGGCATTTATAATAAAAAGTCTGCTGTTTCATCTTTGATTTTAAAATTCCATTTGGAAACTTAGTTGTCTTCTCTGTTCTTGGCTATATCGCCCGCATCCTGAGGCAATGAATGCTATTGATTCAAACGGTGAAGAGAAAGGCCTGGTGGTGGGGAGGGGAACAAAAAAACCTGTGAAGAAGAACATTATGATCTCTGAATTGTTTCCTACTACATCAGAAAGTGTGTTTTTTAGCAAATACGTGGTAAATAGTAATCGGGGTGATACTGGCCCCCTAGTGGGTATTCGGAAATGTGCAGGATATTTTTAGTTGTCAGGATGACTTAGGGATTTAGTGGCATTTGGTGGGTGGAGAGTAGGGATGGTAAATATCTTGCAATGTGCAGAATAATTCCATACAAAATGCTTGATGAAATAGCTCCCTGATGAAAAATACCAAAAGCATTCCTCTCTGTTGGGGTTTTTCCAGGCTCTGGCCCCATCCATGTTACTATACAGTACAGCCCCTGGGTCCCCCTCTTAGGCATCGGGCTACTTGCTTACGTCTGAAAGCCTGACTGTTCTTCTCCACAAGTCCATGGGACTAGCCTGACATCCCATGCTGACATTGCATCTGTCTGTCCTAAGTTGTTTGGGAGAGGAGCAACGCACCGTACCAGGAGATATATTTTAGGTGTTGTATCCTTTAACTTCTAGTTCTTCTTCCATCCTGAGTCCATGGAGTGGCTTAAGGATTTTGACTCCAAGCTTGCTTGGCCATTCTCCTATAGGAGAAATAAATAAAAATTATTCTCTTGGTTCCCATTGTCATTCCTATCATCGCTATGTACAAGAGAAGATATGAAAGATCCTATATTTTAGTCCTGTGAATCTAACTAACTCTATGAATCTGGGTGAGTCATTTAGCACCCCTACATCCCCATCAGCTTAGTAAAAATGAAGGAATTGGGCTAGATGATCTCTAAAGGCATTTTAACTCTGTCCTATGCAAAAAAGAAAGAAAGAAAGAAAGAAAGAAAGGCATTTATTCTTTAATTCTGGCACATTTTTCCTTCACATAGGTCTTTTAATATCTTTGCTCATAACTCAGGAATCAGTGGAATCTTCAGCAAAGGATATGACAATAATTAAACTAGATTTTCATATCATTCTGTGTCACGTTGTTTAATTATTGAGCTAGATGTAGTAAAAAACATACATTTTAAATCACTATCCTGTGTTCCACAAAGAATAAATCTCCCATCTGTCCTTGATTTATTTATACATTTTAGAACTATTTATTGATCATCTACTGTGTGCCAGGCTCTGTTCTACATACAACAGTGCTGAAAATATAACAGTGAACAAAACAAATTCACTGGTTTTGTAGAGCTCACATTCTGAATTATGAGTTCTCAAAGTGTGGTCTTGGATCCCTAAACGCCTACAAAAAAATATCTCAGGGGGTCCAAGAGGTCAATAACATTTTGGTAATAATACTAAGGCATGATTTGACTTTTTCACTGTATTCGTATTTGCATTGATGGTGCAAAAACAATGCTGGGTTAACCTGCTGGTGCCTTAATGTTGATAAGTGGTACCAACTGTACTAGTTATTCTTCACCATTACATGCTTGCAAGAAAAAAAAAAAAAAAAAGCCCATTTCATTTAAGATGTCTTTAATGAAGTGCTAAAAATTACTAACTTTATATTAAATTTTACCCCTTGAGTATACATCTTTTTAATATTTTGTGTGACAAAACAGGAAATATGCATAAAGCACTTCTGCTGCATACACAAGTAGGATGGTTGGCTTGAGGGAAAGCACATGTGTAAGTGTTTGTGAGAGCATGCTGAACTAGGCACTTATTTCATACCACCCCACTATAAACAACTGGAGGATTAACTATGGTTATTTAGACCTGGAAATTTGGCAGATGTTTTTCTGAAAATGAACCAAGTAAGTCTGTAACTTCCAGGAACAAAACTGACAGTATTTGTTGTCAATAATAAAATTCAAGCTTTCAAGCAAAAATTAGAATTTGGAAAATTTGTACCTACCACTTTTAGCTTAACAGCTTCCCCAAACATAGAACATTTCTAATGAGATTTGTGGCAAAATTAACTAATGAGATTTGTGGCAATATTAACAAATGTGATTTTTTTTGTGATTGTATAATGAAATGAGCCAATATTTGGGAAGTCTACATTAACTCAGTGCATTAGAGTTCTCCAGAGAGACAGAACCAATAGGATATGTTTATAAATATATGAGAGGGGATTTATTAGGGGAAGTAGCTCACGCAGTTGTGAAGAGGAGTCCCACGATAGGCTGTCTGCAAACAGGATGCCAGTAGTGTGGCTCAGTCCAAGTCTGAAGGCCTCAGAAAGAGGAAAGCTGATGGTGCTGTTGGTGTAAGTCCTGGAACCCAAAAGCTGAAGAGTCTGATATCCCTAACAGGAAGGCAGAGTATAACCCAGTTCCAGCCGATAGAGAGAGACTTGCCTTTTCCACCATTTTTGTTCTCTCTGGGACCCCCAGTGGATTGGATGGTGCCTGCCCATATTGAGGGGAGATCTTTCCCACCCAGTCCACTCAGGCTGTCATGCTAATCTCTCCTGTAAACACCCTCATGGACACGCCTAAAAGATAGCTTTCTCAGGTTTTTCAGCATTCCTTAATCTAATCAAATTGACACCAAGAATTAACCGTCACACTCAGTGAACTAATATTTTCCAAATGAGCAATATATGATGTTATAAAATCATGTGTGGGCTAAAGATCCATGAAAAGTGTAAGATAGACCACTATATTTTGATGCAACAATATGAAAATTTCATTAATATATTTTCACATTCTATATCATAACTATCCTTTAAGAAACCATTTACTTGTTGAGTATTGTATGAAAGAAAAAATACTCAATTATCAACAAATGCTATTAAAATACTCCTCTCTTTTATAACACTATATATCTAGTCAGGCCAGGATTTCTTCATGCACTTCAACTAAAACAACATATTTCAACAGGAAGAATGAGAAGCAGATATGAGACTCCAGCTATCTTTTACTATGTCAGATATCAAAGAAATTTGAAAATGTGAAACAATACCACTCTTCTCACTATACTTTTTTTGTTTTGGATAATATGTTTTCCAAAATATTTTTCATAAAAATATGTTATGTATGGTAATATGTAACAGATTTATCATTCTTATTTAAAATAAGTTAAATAAATAGTTTAAAAACCTGCTTTAATTTCTAATAAGATAATTAGAGATAGTTATAACCCACATAAACAAAATCTCCTTGGTGTCCTTGGTAATTTTTAAGAGTGTAAAGGGATCCTGAGACCAAAGAGTTTGAGAACAATTGTTTTAGATAAAACTCTTAGGTTCAATGTGTCTTTATGGGATCATCAGTATCACACCCATGATACAGTCACTATTAAGAATGAATGCTTTACATCATAGTCTTTAAAGAAGATTGTAAAGAGAACTTATTGCAATGATATAACAATAGCATATAATAATACTTATAAAATAGTGATACATAATGAATGTGGCTCTTGAAGACAGTTTTCTATAGGACAGTATTTAATGCTGCTAGCTTTTAATATTTTCAAACTAATTAAAAAAATATGTGATTTGCTTTCCTTTGTTGCAGTCCTTTTATTAAAAATGTTATTATGGAATATATTATTTTTCATACTTGATAACACTTATTATTTTCAGGAGAGAAATGGACATGATGTGTTATCAAACAAAGCTTTATACTTTCTTTTTAATAATATTTATTAAAGGAACAATTATGTATCTCTACTTATATGGTTACATTATTTTAATATTTTACTTAATTAGTATTTGAATACCATACTTATATGTTAAGGTAATTTGACTATCTACACATTTGAACACCCACTAAAAATCTCAGATGTATATATTTATTACATGCCACAAAAAGAAAGATTTACTAGCAAATAACTCTCCTTATTGCATTTCCATTTGCTACAAAGAACCATCTGGAATTTCTATTCCTCCCTCCTGCCAGTGTCATCAAACATATGGCTTGATTCTGAACATCTTGTACTAAGAAGGAAACATGAAATTCCAATTAAACATAACTGATTCCTGTCTTTTCTGTATCTTTTTCCTTTTTTTCTATTTTAACAAAGCTTTTTACTATCAAAAAATTAAGTGTTTATAAGATCCAATAATCACATTCTTGAAATGATTCTTAATCAAACATTTAATAAAACACTTATTTGTTAATCAACAAATTATATATGTAACCAAGCTTAAAAATTCAGACAATCAAAACTACATTAGCAATCCATAAACACATAATGAGACTCCATTTGCACAGATTTGAACACTGTGTCAATAGCATAGTCACTGCATACATATACCCTGAATATACATCATTTATAATCTCATTTATGCTACCAACTCTCCTCAGAAAGGACAGATTCTACTTAGTTCTAGTTGAGGTATTATAACTTCCAAGACCACCAAAGCTAAAGTACTGATCCCTTCAACCATTTGTTTCCTACTCAAATGTGTACATGGGGGCAAGTCACGTGCGTGTTTTCATTTTTGAAGTTTATACAACGATGTACTGATACTAACTGGCACATAAAGTTGCTGTATAAAATTATCCCTCAGTTCTTGTCCAAACTTACCGTTGAGTTGATTCTACGGTCCTCATCTGAGTATGTATAACTGTCATACACATAGAGAGAAAAACACTGTTCTTTAGGGATGTACTAAATGGCTGGTATCACTGCTTATAAAAGTGTCTTGAACTTGATGGAGCTTATGATGAAAAATAAAGTTTACATTTTTTAATTTTTATCTTTGAATTACATTTTCCATGAACTTTTTGAAGTCCTCTTGTGTTTAACGGAGATTTGATTTACTGTGATTATCTCAAAACTGTCACTTCTCTGTAAGTTGCCATCTTTTTCCAGTTTCCATTTTCCTCTGAAATTTTGATTGCCCAATGTTTCATTTTTTACTTGGTTCTTTACTTCATCACCAGCAATTTGTTTCCAAATAACCTTTCTATCTTTGAAACGAAAATTTCTTACATCTCCCTTACTCCTACTCCCAGAGATGTTTTTCTAGTACAGCCTTGAATTTTCTTATGCCTGAATTCTTCTACAATTTAATTTGCAACTGATGTCAAATTAATCTTCCAGCCTTTCAGGAATGTGAATTTTGTCTTCTTCCTCAAGAAATAAATACATACAATATCCTATCATTGCCTTCAGAGTCCAGAGAGTCTCCCCTGCCTCATTCTCCAGTTTTCCATGATCGGGGACCATTCCATACTCTCAATTTTAATTGCCACTGCAATTCAACTGAATTAAATAGCTTTTTGTGGAGACAGCTTTCTTCACTCTCTCCAGCATCCATTCCCACCTTTTTTGCTTCTGCTTTTGCTAGTCCCTACTCCTGGAATAACACCATTCCCCTCATCTCAGCACATCCCAAATTACTACCCCTTCCTTAAGACCCTGATTGAGTCCTATCACCTTCTTGAATATCTATCCACTTACTCCAGGCATTTAAATGAACTTCTAATGTAATTTTTAGGGGAAGCCGCCACAATCAATAACTGAATTGAGTAGAGGATTGTATTTTCACTAATTTTCATATGTTAATTTCTTCCCCAGAAATGGTAACTCCTGGTCAGGTCTTTCTTCCCCCTATCCTTTATAACACTTTCTAAAATTGAGATATACTTTACGTAACATAAAATTCACCATTTTAAAGCATATGCTTCAGTGGTTTTTAGTATATTCACTATGTTGTGCAACCATCACCGTGATCTAATTCCAGATCATTTTCATTTCTCCCAAAAGAAACTCTGTATACATTGACAGTCACTACCTATCCCCCTACTCCCCACCCCCAATCCCAGCCCTAGGAAACTACTAATCTACTTTCTGTTATTATAGATTTGCCTATTCTGAACATTTCGTACAAATGGAATCATATAATGTGTGGCCTTTGGTGACTGCCTTCTTTAACTTAGCATGTGTTTTCAAGATTTATCCATGCTGTAGTGTTTACCAGTATTTAATTCCTTTTTATGGTGGATATACCATATTTTGTTTATCCATTCATCAGCTGATGGACATTTGTGTTGTTCTTATTTTTTGGCTATTATGAATAATCCCACTATGAACATCCACACACAAATTTTTGTGTGAACACATATTTTCAATTCTCTCAGATATATAGTTAGAAGTGGAATTGCTAGATTATGTGGTAATTCTATGTTTAAGATTTTGAAAAATTGCCAAATGATTTTTCAAAGAGACTGCAACATTTTAAATTCCCACCAGCAATATATGAGGGTTCCAACTTCTCCACATCTTGGCCAGCACTTTTTTGCGTAGAGCCATATCAGTGGGTGTGAAGTGATCTACTGTGGTTTGATTTGCCTTTCCCTAATGACTAATGATGTTGAGCATCTTTTCCTGTGCTTCTTGTCTTCTCTGGAGAAATGTCTATTCAGATACTTCGCCTATACGTTAATTGGGTTATTTGTCTTTTTATTATTGAGTTGTAAGAGTTCTTTATATATTCGGGACAGTAGGCCCTTATCAGGTATATGCGTTGCAAATATTTTCTCTCGCTGATTGTTTCCTTTGATACACAATAGCTTTTAGTTTTGATGAAGTCAAAGCACCTATTTTTTTTCTTTAATTGCTTGTGCTTTTGGTATCATCTTAAAAAATCGTAACCTGCCTAGATGGACTCACTGGTGAATTCTGTGTGTTAGCCTTGTTTCTGCCACTGCAGCATAGCTTCTTCCACATGATGGGGAACACGGACAGTGATAACTTTCAGGTTTTACAACATACAACTTGGCTACTACAGAATCTACTTTTTTTTTTTTTCCTTTCTCAATTAATATTGGAAATAAAAGAGCTCTGTTTGTGTTATGTGCTCATCATGAAGAAATCAACTGTGGCCAAAAATTGGGGATATGTAAGAAAATGGAATTTTCCACAGAACTCACAGAGTTTAAGCTGAGAAACCGTGTAGTAAATTGTATTATTGTCCCCAATTATTTGTTCTTCCCTTTCCATGTATATGTGAATTGAAGCATCCCCTTCCTTGAGGAAAGAGTATATGAGGGGTCTTCAAAAAGTTCATGGAAAGATTCATATTATCTTTTAATTCTATTTTTCTTCAAACTTTTTGAAGTGCCCTCATATATTCCCTCCCCACTGAGGCTGGGCTTAATCTTATAATATGCTTTGGCAATAGAGTGAGAGAGGACATGACATACAACACACTTGTGCGGAAGCTTTAAGAGGCATCATGATTTTTAGCAGCTCCCTGGCTACCATGAGAATGGGTAGGTTTCACAAAGAAGCTGCTTGTTCAACCTGCAATCCAAGATGAGACAATACATGATGCACAGCTACAGCCTTCCCAAAGCCTGAGCAGCACCATAGGCAATTTGTAGTCTACGTGTAACATAAGCAAGAAATATTCCTTTGTTTTGTAAGATACTTGCTGTGGCCTGAATGTGTCCCCCAAAATTCATATGTCGAAATTGCTAATGTGACACTATTAAGAAGTGGGGCCTTTAGGAAGTGACTAAGTCAGGAAGGCAGAGCCCTCATGAATTAGATTAGTAACCTTATAAAAGGGTAACTAGGTCTCCTTTGCCCTTTTCTGTTCTTTCCACCATGTGAGATCACAGCATTCATCCCCTCTGGAGGACTCAGAGTTCAAGTTGCCATCATGGAAGCAGAGACTGGGCCCTCCCGAAACATTGAACCTGCTGGCATCTTGATCTTAGACTTCCCAGTCTCCAGAACTGTGAGAAACAAGTTTCTATTATTTATAAATTACCCAGCCTCAGGTATTTTGTTAAAGCAGCATGAATAGCCTAAGACAGCGCTGAACTTTCTGAGTTGTTTTTTATGTAGCAACTCAGTGAAAGCTAATTAATATAAGCAGTTCCCAGAAACAGATGCTAGCCAGTGAAACATTAAATTGCTTAAAACATTGCCTAGTATACAGAAAGTATTCAATAAATTATTGCCAAGATATAAAATTATATTTATATATAGATGACTACCACTGTTTATTAGAATCAGATCACAGAGTCTCCTGGAGAAACAGCAAAAAACTCTAACTTTCCAACTCCTTTTATTGAGTCACAAAAAAATTCTCATCATAAATATGAGTTATAATATATTGAGAATAATATAATTTATTCATATTCCTTATATTTATTTATTCTATATCTTGTTGCCCTAACTAGATTTATGAGAGACCCTTGTCCTACTGGCAACTCGCTAATAAATCATTTCTTAGAATTGTTCATTCCTTTAAAATGATCGATGTTTTCCAGTATATTACTGGGGAAAACAACAACAACAACAACAACAAAACCCAAAAACATTCAGGAAGTAAAAGATGCAAAACTTGTTAATTATGCTGGTTATTGTCCAATGCCCTACAAAACCATTTTCTGCTCTTCTTTTTCCTTCTCTGAGCCCTGAAGGGAAGCTGACCTCTACAGACTTTATCACTGAAGCTCTGTTACTGGCTGACTTTGGATTGGGGTCTGCAAATAGGAGGCACCAGTAAGAGATTGGACAGCAAAGGGAGAAAAAGGTCACAGAATTCCCTCCTTTACTATGGCCACACCTCCATTGAGGTGGCCCTTCTTCCACGGCTAGGTTGTGGTAATATAGTCAGTCCCCTCCTTCTGCTCCTTTGGACTATGGATGATAATAGCTCCCAGTTGTTACTAGCCTTTGCGTACTTCACAAACTTTGTTAAATCTTTTCCTTACTTCCCTCACCTCTGTAAATATTCCATCATTCCATCTATTAAACTCTCTTGAATTAAGTGCTTTGATTCTTTTCTTCCTAGGATCTTGACTAGTAGTGATTGATGGGGAATGGTGGGAGAAGTGTAAAGAGTTGAGGGAACTCTCAGGTTTAGATTATTTGCTCCTCAATGGATTTCAGCATTTTCTTGAATGCTTTGTTTAGAACATTCTCTGTTCAGATTGCTTGGAATCCACCTACCACCCACCCTCAACTGCACCAACACCTTGTGTGGCATCTGCGGCAGGGGATTTGGACAGGTTCTCCAGAAACACATACGGTACCTGGTACAGAGTAGCACTC
This sequence comes from Cynocephalus volans, assembly GCF_027409185.1. Classification (NCBI taxonomy): domain Eukaryota; kingdom Metazoa; phylum Chordata; class Mammalia; order Dermoptera; family Cynocephalidae; genus Cynocephalus; species Cynocephalus volans. The sequence goes on along the minus strand of NC_084468.1, from coordinate 130,332,794 downwards.
AATAAACAGATTTCTTTTATTCTTTTTTTAAAAAATTTTTTGTGGATATACATTGTGGTTGATTATTGTGGCCCATTACCGAAACCTCTGTCCTGCCTCCCTCTCCCCCCACCCACCCAAAAATGTCCTTTCTGTTTGCTTGTCGTATTGACTTCAAGGAATTGTAGTTCTTATGTCTTCTTCCCGCCCTCCCCCCCCCCCCGGGGTTTTGTGTGTGTGTGTGTGTGTGTGTGTGTGTGTGTGTGTGTGTGTGTGAATTTATTTATTTATTTTTAGCTCCCACCAATAAGTGAGAACAAGTGGTATTTCTCTTTCTGTGCCTGACTTGTTTCACTTAATATAATTTTATCTATGTCCATCCATGTTGTTGCAAATGGCAGTATTTCATTCATTTTTATAGCTGAGTAGTATTCCATTGTGTAGATGTACCACATTTTCCATATCCACTCATCTGATGATGGACATTTGGGCTGGTTCCAACTCTTGGCCATTGTAAAGAGTGCTGCAATGAACATTGGGGAACAGGTATACCTTCGACTTGATGATTTCCATTCCTCTGGGTATATTCCCAGCTGTGGGATAGCTGGGTCGTATGGTAGATCTATCTGCAATTGTTTGAGGAACCTCCATACCATTTTCCATAGAGGCTGCACCATTTTGCAGTCCTACCAACAATGTATGAGAGTTCCTTTTTCTCCACAACCTCTCCAGCATTTATCGTTCAGAGTCTTTTGGATTTTAGCCATCCTAACTGGGGTGAGATGGTATCTCAATGTGGTTTTGATTTGCATTTCCCGGATGCTGAGTGATGTTGAGCATTTTTCCATATGTCTGTTGGCCATTTGTATATCTTCCTTAGAGAAATGCCTACTTAGCTCTTTTGCCCATTTTTTAATTGGGTTGCTTGTTTTTTTCTTGTAAAGTTGTTTGAGTTCCTTGTATATTCTGGATATTAATCCTTTGTCGAGACTTGATTTGTGCCCTAATATGTGATCTATCCTGGAGAATGATCCGTGTGCTGATGAGAAGAATGAATATTCTGAGGTTGTTGGATGGAATGTTCTGTAGATATCTGCCAATTCCAATTGGTCTAGAGTATTGTTTAGAACTTGTGTTTCTCTGCTGATTCTTTGCCTAGATGATCTGTCCAATATTGACAGTGGGGTGTTCAGGTCCCCTGCTATTATGGTATTAGTGTCTATTTCCTTCTTTAGGTCCAATAGAGTTTGTTTTATAAATCTGGCTGCTCGAACATTGGATGCATACATATTTATGATTGTTATGTCTTCTTGATGGATCAGTCCTTTTATCATTACGTAGTGTCCCTCATTGTCTCCTTTTATTGTTTTTAGTTTAAAGCCTATTTTGTCAGATATAAGAATAGCTACTCCAGCTTGTTTTTCTTTTCTGTTTGCATGGTAAGTCTTTTTCCATCCTTTCACTCTTAGTCTGTGTGAGTCTTTATGGGTGAGGTGGGTCTCTTGAAGGCAGCATATAGTTGGGTCCTCCTTTTTAATCCAGTCAGCCAGTCTGAGTCTTTTGATTGTGGAATTTAAGCCTTTGATATTAAGAGTTGTTATTGAAAAGTGTTGATTTATTCCTAGCATTTTATTGATTATTGTTTGGTTGTCTTAGGTGTCTTTTGTTCCTTGCTTTCTGATTTACTATTTGTTTTCTGTGTTTGTTGGTTCCTTTGGTTGTAGATAGCCTTTTTGTTTGTTTGTTTTCTCTTCATGAATGCCATTTTTATTATACTAGTGGGTTTTGATTTTTCTTGGGTTTTTATGGCAGTGGTAGTTATTTTTCAGGAACCAAACCCAGTACTCCCTTGAGAATTTCTTGTAAGGGTGGTCGTGTCGTGGTGAACTCCCTCAGTTTTTGTTTTTCTGAGAAATATACTATTTGCCCCTCATTTCGGAAGGATAGCTTTGCAAGGTAGAGTATTCTTGGCTGACAATCTCTGTCTTTTAGTATTTTGAATATATCATCCCATTCCTTTCTGGCTTTTAGGGTTTGTGATGAAAAGTCTGATGTTAGCCTGATTGGGGCTCCCTTATAGGTGATTTGATGCTTTTCTCTTGCAGCTTTTAAGATTCTCTCTTTGTTTTTGAGTTTTGCCAATTTGACTATAAGATGTCTTGGAGAAGACTTTTTTGGGTTGAATATGTTTGGAGATCATTGAGCTTCCTGGATCTGAAGATCTGTGATTTTTCCTATACCTGGGAAGTTTTCTGCCATTATTTTGTTGAATATGTTTTCAATGCAATCTCCGTTTTCCTCCCCTTCTGGAATACCCATGACTCGGATATTTGAGTGCTTAAGGTTGTCTGATATCTCTCTCAGATTTTCTTCAATGCCCTTGATTCTTTTTTCTTTTTTTTTTGTCTGCTTGTGTTATTTCAAACAGCCCATCTTCAAGTTCAGAGGTTCACTCTTCAACTTCCACAAGCCTGCTGGTTAAACTCTCCATTGTTTTTTTTATTTCGCTGAATAACTTCTTCAGTTCAGCAAGTTCTGCTACATTTTTTTTCAGGGCATTGATTTCCTTGTACATTTCCTCTTTCAGGTCCTGTATACTTTTCCTCATTTCATCATGATGTCTAGCTGCGTTTTCTTGTATCTCATTCAGTTTCCTTAAAATTATCACTCGAAATTCCTTGTCAGTCATTTCAAGGGCTTCTTGTTCTATAGGATCTAGAGCTTGAGAGTTATTATCCTTTGGTGGTGTACTTTCTTGATTTTTCGTATTTCTGGTATCTTTTCTTTGATGTTTATTCGTTGTGGCAGGGGGTTTCACAGTCCACAGGTTTGACACTATTGACTGACTAAGATGTTGCTGTGGTTGCCAGTTTGGTATGGCTACCTCAGTGACTGCTCAGACGGCCACTAGTGCCTTGCATGTGTGGTTGCCTCGGGTCTTGGGCCTCTCCGGGGAACCACCTCTCTGGTCAGCTTGGACTCTGCCGGGCTGCTGAATCATGGGGTGGTACCGCAGGGTGTGTGGTCTCTGCTGAGCTTCCACCTCCCATACTGAACTTCTCCCTGTTCTGTGTGCTCTGGCCCAGGCTGCTGGGATGCACCGAGGCACTGCACAGCGTGTGGTCTCTGTAGAGCTCCCCTTCCCCTGCAGGATGTCTCCCTGCTCTGTGTGCGCTAGGCCGGGCTTGGGATGGAGCCGGGTGGCGGCGGTGAACTGGATCGTGCAGCAGCAGCCCCCCCACAGGGTATGTGGACTGTACGGAGCTTCTATCTTCCCTGCTGGACGTCTCTGTGCTCTGTACGCATTGGGCCGGGCTGCTGCAATGCGCGGCAGCAGCGTGGTCCCCGTGGCGTTCCCGCCTCCCCTGCCGGACATCTCCCTGCTCCAAGCGCACTAGGCCAGGCTGGGAATGGAGCCGGGTGCCTGCAGTGAAGCCTACCTGCTGGATCACACAGTGGTGGCCCCATGGGGTGTGTGGTTTCTGTGGAGCCTCCGCCTCCCCTGCCAGATGTCTCCCCACTCTGTGCACACTGGGCTGGGCTGGGAATGGAGCCAGGTGGCGGCAGTGAAGCCTATCTGCCGGATCGTGCGACGGCAGCCCTGCAGGGCATGTGGTCTCCGCGGAGCTTCTGCCTCCCCCGCTGGATGTCTCCCCGTTCCATATGCACTTGATATTATGTTTTTATAGTTTAAATCGGTTGATTTGTGAGAGAGAGTGATGCTAGGGACTGTCTATTCCGCCATCTTTGCCAGAAGTCGTTAAACGGATTTCTCTAACATTGTCTCTGAACTCTGCTGTCACATTTTTAAAGGCCTTGTATACTCCAATTCTGAAACCAGAATCAATCTGGCCATTATTAGAATTTTATATTCAACTTTGAGTTCTAGCTTTTGAAGTGTATATGGAGTAATTAGAAAAGAGTTATTATAAAACAACAAAAATTCTTAACTGTAGTTTAATAAAATAGACTGAATAAACAGTGAATATTTAGCAGTGAGAATGCATCAATGCAAATTTCAATGCCCAAAAAGTTGTTTTGTGGCTGTAGTGTTTTGTGGATCCAATTATAAAAGTTTCTCTCCAACAAGTAATTCAATATGGTGAACATTCTATTCCTTATCGTATAAGTATCACTTCATTTCAAAAGTATTCAGTTGAGATGATCTTCATAATTCTTGTTAAACCACAAGCAAATTATATTTCTTCTCCCTACATTGTCCTTATGCCTTATATCACATATTCCTAAATACCTCAAAAATCCTAACAACTTCTAATCCAAACCTGTTCCATATACCACCCTCCCACCATACCACCCCCCAGTATGGACAATAGACTCACCCAGGAAGCTTTTTAAAAATACTCACACCCAGACACCACCTAAGGTCAATTAAATCAGTATCTCTCGGAATGAGGCCAGCCATTGATACTGATGCCAGAAGAAGGGTCTGGGAGGCCCAGTAGCCCACCCCAGGAGGCCTAATAACTCACCCTGTCCTCTTACCAGTTCTTGACTCTGCCATCGGAAGGAATTTAAGAGCAGAGTCACAGTGTGAAAGTGAAAACAGGTATAATGTAACAAATAAGAGATACAGACTTTAAAGTGCAGCACAGCTCCAGAGACTGAGCAGGGAGGGCCCACTCCAACTTTAACACAAAAGTAAGAAATACACACTTAAAGTTCAGTACAGAGTGCAGGCTGGCTCAAGGGAGAACAGTTGCTTGTTGAAAGTAAGTTTGAAGGCTGGCCCGTGGCTCACTTGGGAGAGTGTGGTGCTGATAACACCAAGGCCACGGGTTCAGATCCCTATATAGGGATGGCCAGTTAGCTCACTTGGGAGAGGGTGGTGCTGACAACACCAAGCCAATGGTTAAGATTCCCTTACCAGTTGTCTTAAGAAAAAAAAAAAAAAAAAGAAAGAAAGAAAGAAAGTAAGTTTGACACAAAGTAAAGCATACACACCCCAGCCAGCGAACTGTGGGTTGGCCCTAGGAAAGTGAGCAAAAATTCCTGCTCCTGCTGGGATTCGGCTTTTATAGCTTTGCAATGTCACGAATATTCAGCTGGGGGGTGGGGGCTTCTCTATTATGTAACATAGTCTTACACATGCTCAGTTGGCCTCCTTTTGGATCATGTTCATTGGTCAAATCCTGTCACATACATCAGATATATTCAAGAATACTCTGTGCTCTTTAGCACCCCTAGTGGAAGGTCATTCAAAGGATAAACTCCTTTCCACTGAGCATGCTTAGTCACTGGGATTATAGAGCCCTTCTCTACTGAGTATGCTTGAGGTCTTTCTTTTCCCATTGGTGCCAAAAATAGGTCTAACTAACAACCGTAACTTTCTCCTTAGGGAGGCCCTAGCCTGAGACCTTGGAGAGAGGTTTGAAATCCAGAGGTGTGTCCTGAAACCTGAACCCAGAGGAACTGAGCACCTCCTAACTCAACATTGTTAAAAAGCTCCCTAAATTATCCTAAAATGCATAAAGAGTTGAGAACAAGGCCCTAAACCAAAAATAAAAAAACACTAGATCACATAACAAGATATGAAACTCCACATTCATAAGCATGGGATACCTTGTGTCCAGCAAGCTATTTATCCCCTGATAATGAGCTTCCTACGAGCTTTTTGTTTTGATTGTTAACCTTTATCTTTGGCACATTGGAAAGGTGACTGAAAGCTCTTCAGTTAGTTTTACTTCCTTCTTTGGCATGTGTGGTTTGTTGATGAGCTGCCCAGAATATGGTGAAAGACAACCACAATTAAGCCTGCCTTCGAGTCAGCAGTGGTTTTCTACATCAGTGAGGTTTTTCTTAGAAACCTAAAAGAAGTTGGAAAGGAACGTATAAATGAAGGGATCAAATAGACTCTCAAAGGTAGCGAAAGATCACTGTTTTGGTTGTGAGTGGGATAAAAGGCAATTTTGGACAAAATAGTGATGCCTTAAATATTTTTAAAGAAATGTTTAAATAAGTATCAAGAAGTAGAATCTGTATTCTGCATTTGTTTTGTATTGTATTTTTTGGGTTTGTAATGAAATATAGGGCCCTTCCAAAAGGACTGAAAAGTAATTATAATATATATAGTTAAACTTCAATAAAGATGAACAATCTTGAGTAATTCTCAATCTCAATCAGGATTGAGGTAATAAAGGAACAGAAAATGGCAGTCAAGATATATTTTCTTTCAGTTTGTTAAGGTGACCAAATGCTTCAAGTTACTTGTGTTAGTTCCATTTTTCTAAATGACCTACACTATGTAGAGAGTGTCTTTATGATATAGATAAACTATAGACATGCAAGTAACCTGTACTTTCTCTATCTAGATTAATCACATTTCATCTTAGTGAGATTTGGTAGCTCACAAAGTTATCTGAAGGGGCGGGAAGGATCTGTTACATCTTTTTAGTGGTAGTCACCTACCACTGATTGATATTGTAGGTAAGGAGGAATTTGTAACAGGCTGAACAGAAGAGACTCCATTTTGTTATACTTCTAAATTAAAAGTTTTTTTTTCTTACTCTTGTAACCTGAACCTCATAGCTTGCCGCTGGACATTAGAATACAATGATCCTTCTTCACGTGATTGCTAGAACATAATGACTTCTTTACTAGCTTACTAACTAGATCTTTTGAGGTTAACAGGAACTGAATCTGTGACTTTACTTCATTGAGGATGGTCACCATGAATCAGCTCCCACCTGAGAAGTTCTTTGATATTTATCTGATGCCTGCATGTCCCTGCTTAGATCACCATCAATCAGCCCTCCTACCACCTGTCCCTATAAAACCCTTTGGCAAGTCTGGAAAGAGCTGTGGAGCTACAGCAAATGTTGGAATCCTGCCAACATAGCCAATTGTCAAGCTACTGCTAATGTCAGAATCCTGTCAACATCGCCAGTTGTAGAGCTCTTACTCCTGTTCGTGACACCAATTGTAAAGCTACACGACCACACCAGTTGTCAGGCTCTTTTACCTGCCAGTAATCCTGCACTGACTGGGCCACTTCTCGAGCTAGGGCTGGGTCTGGAGCTCAAAGACCCTTCAAGCCTGTTTACAGACTGGGTCACAAACCCTTCACATGCCAAGCTGGGTCCCCAGACCCCTCACATGCCAGCTCAGTTACCAGACCCCTTACATGCAGGTGTATTAGCTAGGTAACCAGCAAACATGTCCTTGGAAGCCGTAGGTTGGAAAGCATGGCCGGGCATGGCAGACTCCAGAGGCAGATGCCTGCCCACCTGCTTCACTAAAACTACTCTCTGAAAAACTCAAGAATATCAACAAAACTAAAAAGATACATTGGTGCACACGCACACTAACTCCACACACACAATTTGCTTACAAAGGATGTGCTGAACCACACCCAACCAGACCTGAGGCTAGGGTCCTAACCAAACCATTCTATTTTCCCAACAGTCAGCTCTCACCTGAAAAGTTCTTTGATGTTTATCTGATGCACGCATGTCCCTGCTTAGATCACCATGAATCAGCCCTCCTGTCACCTGTCCCTATAAAACCCTTTGGCAAGTCTGGGAACAGTGGAGATGGTCTTTGAGACATGAGTCCTCCATTTCCCCAGGCTGCCGGCTTCCTGATTAAAGGCTACGTTCCCTTACACCAACACTTGTCTCTTAATTATTGGCTATTGAGCTGCGAGCAAACGGACCTTTGGGATTTTGGTAACAAATTAACCAAATTTGGCTTCTTTAATTTTTTCTCTGCCCTTTCTCCACTTTCTGCCAAGTCCCTCCTCAATCTCTTAACCTATTATGTTCACTTCAAGCTTCATGCAGCGTAGGAGTTGTAGGTACTTGGGTTACCTCAATAAACCAACCAGACTGAAAAATAAAGCAAAACAAAACAAATCCTGCCATTTTGGAAGTGGAAAGCATGCCTAAAATACAATATAATTTGTAAAGTGAAGTAATTCAGCTGAAGCAGGCAATCACAGAGGCGCTAGAATGATGAAGTCTAAATGATTCTCCTTGGGCCGAGCCTGTGGCGCACTCGGGAGAGTGCGGCGCTGGGAGCGCGGCGACGCTCCCGCCGCGGGTTCGGATCCTATATAGGAATGGCCGGTGCACTCACTGGCTGAGTACTGGTCACGAAAAAGGCAAAAAAAAAATAAATAAATAAATAAAATAAATGATTCTCCTTCAACCCAAATCTCTGGAGAGAAAGACTGGGAAGTCTCTCTGCTTTCTGGAAAGAGGTTTCAGCCAATTACATTAGACTCTGAAAGGATATGGGTTGCATACACTTGTGATCAAATGCTTACAGGTGTTAGTAAAATTTTTATTTTAATGATCCATATAATTTTTTAATGATTCTAGATAATAGTAACAATGAATAGCATGAACTATATATGTATATCTTATATATAAAATGTTTTTATACATAGTCTCATTTGATGGTTATAGTAATCTTGAGACTAAAGTAGGAAAGGAATCTTTATTACGCCTTTTAACGAACAATGAATCTTAAGGAAGAGTTACCGGATGGGCTAGAAAGGATCAAGCTTGGACTAAAACACACACTTTTTAAAAAAGTCCAATGGCCTTTCCATGTTTTACTGCATCCTACTGGGAATAGAGAAGGCTTATCCTTAGGCATTTCAGTCCTGGTAGGAAAATACCATATAAACAAGTTTTAAATTGTTTGGTAAAGTAACAACTAAGGATGGGAGAGAAATAAGGACATGAATAGTTGGAAAAGGCTACATGCAAAACCTGGGAGTGGGGGATGTACAGTACTTTCCATTAAACTTAAAAAACATCTTATATCCTTATTTTGTGCCATACTGGGCTAGATGCAAAGGTTACAACAATGGTTAAGAACAATTCCTGCCTTTGAAGAACTTTCTGATTGGGGAGCAGATCACCATCTAATGAACTGGATCCTGAAGAACCGATTAAGGTTTAGATAGGTAAGTGCTCAAAAGGAAGTGTGGTTCAGATAACTAGACCACAAGGGAAGGCACAAAAGCATGCAAATGTTGGATTTTTAAGAATTGGAGGAGCCCCCAAAGCCTTGTTAGCTTGATGTGCAAAATGCTCTATTTTTTGTTTTTTGTTAAGTAAGATATTCACCATTAACATATTTGAAAATGGTGGCAAAAATGACTTCTTTCAGTTGGAATTCCTATGTGCCCCTTTTAAGTTTAAAATCTATACCTTAGGGCCACACATGAATGTAGAAAAACTTTTTCTATGTATTAATATAACTACTATATGGCGGTAATATACCGAATAGTGAAATAATCTCTAAGCATGTCTTAAAACAATTGAACAGATGGTCAGGGAACTTAGACTTGAGCCATGTCTATGCCACTAACTGGTTGTGTAACCTTGAGCAAGTCAGTTCTAGGGATGTCACCTTTTCCGTCTTTTAGAAGAAGAGCGTGTTCCAAAGATCCACCTCACAAGATTTTGTGAGAATGATTTAAAATAATGCCTGTGAAACCATTTCCTCTACCACATCTAAGGAGCTTTAGTTATCTCTGGGTTCTTCCAATATTGCCATTTTGAGATTTGGTGCATCACTATCCAAAATGCATCACCACAAATGCCTGATTGATCCTCATGAACGGATGCAGCTTTGCGTTGACTGGATTTGCATAGTAGGATCTTGGCAGTAGAAGCCACACACTCCTGGAGGCAACAGAAGAGAGACAGCGAGCTTTTCTCGCAGCCGGGAAAAAGAAGAGCGACAGAATGGAAAGGTCTTGTTATAAGTATCCCCCTCAGCGCACGCGCAGTAGGCGCTCCTTGCCTCCCGTCTGAGGGGGCGGGGCGGTGGCGTACACACGTCGGGCGCGCTGACGTTTGCACAGCGTGCGCCGCCGGCAGTTGTCTGCAGTTGCGGAGTGTGCGTCGTGTTGTGCGCTCTGCGTCTGGCCGGGAGGGGGGGTACTTCCGCCTCTGCGGATGCGGGTGCGCTCACCCGTAGTCGAAGAATAGCTTTCTTGTGCCGGTGCTCTTGTCAGTCGCATGGAAGTGTAGCATCGAGACAGTGTCGTTCTGTCTACAAAAGCATCTGCCCTTTGGTCATACGAGCGGGGACTCTGTCATGCCGAACTCGCGGCCCAGGCCCCACCGGGGCGCCGGGGATGGCGCCGGAGCAGCCGGCCGGGACGAGCTGGTGTCACGGTCCTTGCAGAGCGCAGAACACTGTCTGCGAGCTCAGGACTTCGGCACAGCCTATGCTCATTACCTCCTCGTGCTCAGCCTGGCACCGGAGCTGAAAGACGACGTGAAGGTGAGGGACCTTCTTCCTCTCGCTTGCTGGCAGAACCTCCGTTCTCGTAAAAAATAAAAATAAAAAAGCGGAGGATGAGGCTAGGATGTGTGGCTGGTGGTTGCTATTAATATTTGCTGTTCATCCTCGACTCCTTGCTTTTATTCACACCCACGACCTGCCAAGCAATTCTGTCAGCTGCACCTTCAAAATACGCGTATGCCCAGAATCTTACCACTTCTCACCACCTTCTTCTCTACTGCCCTGGTCCAGCCATCTCATCTCCTTCCTGCCTACTGTTGCAGTAGGCTTCTCAACACACCCAGCTTTAAAAACATTTTTTTGGCTCCTGGCCTATACGGGGATCGGAACCCGTGACCTTGGTGCTGCAAGGTTGTGCTGTAACCTACTGAACAAACCGGCCAACCCAACACAGCCAGCTTTTTATAACAAAAGTCAAATGATCTCACTTCTCTTTTTCAAAATTTCCAACTCACTTAATTAACATCCCAAAGGCCCTCAAATTGCGAAATCAGGCCTCGGGTGGTCATCTCTCTTCCCCTATATCTAATTTTTAGCATGCTCCTGCTTCAGGGCCTTTGCATTTGTCCCGACTGTGTGTAGAATGTTCTGGGTCTCTGTAGTTGAATAAAGTTTGCATGGCTTAAAATAATCATCAATTGATGATGCATTTTAAAGTTTCAATTATTGGATTATTTGTAGCAGTTATTCTATTGAAATGTTGTGTTTTTTTTCCCAAGTAATTTTAGAATCTAAATTTCAAAAAATGATTTAGCTTAATTTTATATTCAGTTTTTAGCCGCAAGCTACGTTGGTTTATTTAAGCCAGGGTTTCTCAACCTCAACACTGTTGACATTTTGGATGGGACAAGTCTTTGTTGTGGGGAACTGTCCTGTGCACTGTAGGGTGTTTAGGAGCATCCCTATCCTCTACCCACCATCTGTCCATAGCACCTAGGCCTTTGTAGTTCACATAAATTTAATGTGAATTTGAGGACCAGCTGGCTTGCTTCAGGAGGAGATGATGTTATGCTGAGATACAGTTTGCTTCCAAGGCAGCAGTAGAGTAAATGGATCAATCCAAGTGTTCTTTTTCAATTCTTTGTTTCTCGTTTCTTAGTTTCCTCTTTTGTTAAACAGAGACAATACCTCTCTTAAAGATATTTAATGTGTAGTAAAAGTATATCTAAACTTGTATTGCAATGCCTGGCATTCAGTAGGGTTCAGTAACTAGTTCCGTTTCCTGCAGAATAAAGTCTGTATTTCTTTGCACTGGCACTTTGTAAGAGTCTCATTTCCTACTACTCCTATTCCCCATACTCACACTCCAGCCACACCCAACTGCTTATCTGTAGATCTCCTGATCTATTTCATATAATCTGTGTTTTACCCTCACACCCTAGATTCTCCTTTCTTATCCGTGTCCCCGTGTCTCTTTAAGTAAACTCAGTCAAGATTCAATTTCATGTATCAATTCTTTATAAAATTTGTGAAGATGATTTGAAATGTTTTCATGATAAAGCTGGAATGACTAAAACTTCTCTCTTTCCACAGTGTTGTAGTATGGAGAATGGCTGAATGGAGATGAAATTGGAGATAGGGTGACAGTGAGAAGGTTATTGTAGTACAACAAGTGGTTGTACTGGCAAGGGCCAGATTAGGTTGTAACAATGGGGATGGAGAGGAAGTGACAGATTTAAAGATATCGAAAGGGCATTGGCTGGGTTTGAAACATTGTATGTGGAATTATAGTAATGGTACCTTAATCTTACATACTGTGTGACAGGAATATGATTGGTTCAGCTTAGAACATTTTGAACTTTTTCAAAATTGTTAAATTTCTCTCTACAGGGCCTCTGTGGGGATAAGAACAAGATTTATGTTGTTCATTATTGTGTGTTAACTCCAGTTCTTTGCACACTGATTGTTCAGGAAATATTTGAATTGAGCTAGATTTGAGATGGCTGGAGATCCAGGGCTTGGTTGAGGTAACTAAAAGGTAGTTGTATTTATGAGTCTGAGGTTTATAGGAGAGGGACTTGACTGGAAATGTAGATGTAGCAACATTAATACATAGTTGATAATTAATGCATTAGGGATGGATGAGAAAAGAAGAGGGTCAAGGACAAACTCTAAAACATAGGAAGGAGCTCGTAAAGAAGAGATAGCAGGAGAACCAGTAGAGTGTGAAGTAGCAGCGAAGAATGGAGGGAGTTTAGAGCAGTCAGACTGTCTGATTCTGTTTATTATTGCCATGTAGGTGGTAAAATTCATTTACTTGTGCATTTGTTCATTCAGCAAACAGTGCCCAAGAAAGCTAAATGAAATTTAAGGTGATTATTCAGTAATAGTTACGTTCCATTCTCTGGTATCTTCAACTAGTGTATATTCTTTTATCCTTTATGTTATTAACTAATTCACTATTTTTTTCCTCTTCATAAAGGAAACTTTTCAGTATACACTCTTCAGATGGGCTGAAGAGCTTGATGCTCTCAGTCGAATACAAGACTTACTTGGTTGCTATGAACAGGCCTTGGAACTGTTTCCTGATGATGAAGTGATTTGCAATAGTATGGGGGAGCATCTCTTCAGGTTTGTAGTGATTTCAATATTACCTGTTAAGAATTATTCTGTATCAGCCTGGGTCAAGGGTATGATTTAGTTGAACAGGGAAGGTTTAATATAAAGAATTATTAACTGTAATGGTATTGGGGTAGTGTGGGATTGGCTAGTATGAAGTAAAGAGAACTCAATGTAGGAATAACAGATATAAGATGTAGTATCTTAGCAGTTTTAATATAATATAATATACTGCATAATAGACACTGCTCCTAGGGCTGAGGTAGAGTATCCAAGGAAGAGTTCTCCCCACTAGGCTGAGATTCAGACGTTTTTGGAGAGAGTACAGATGTAGTTTACAGAATGGCAGAGAAGTCACTGTGGTGCCTTGCCAGGAAACTTGTAAATCTGTTCTCTGGAATTTACTGGAATTTTTTTTGCCTTCCGTGGTCCCAGAGAAAGCCTCATGGAGAAGTGCCTCACTAGAGGCACTCAATTACAAAACCACCCAAGGGGAGAAGGGGGTGTCCTGGGGAAAGCTATTGACCACTGGATTCTGCTGGCTACCATGCACTTCAGGAGCCTGGTGCTGGAGAAGCCCTGAGCACACTGGAACTAGGAAGCGGAAGCATTTTCCTCCTGCATTGTCTCTCCAGCACTTTTTACTGACAGAACTCACCCTTGCACCAACTGGCAGAAAAATATTAAAGGGCCAGATACATCTTCCACAGAACAGGCAAAAAGGATGATGGCTTTAAGTTGATGACTGGCTACATTGGGGGTCTTCAAGACCATTTCTAGGTTTGGTGATTTGCTAGGAGGGCTCATGGGACTGAGCATATCATTGTAGGGATGGCTGTGATTTATTCCATTGAAAGGATACAAAGCAAAATTAGCAAAGGGAAAAGGTGCATAGGGCAAAGTGATCACATCAAGATCACTTTGCCTCGCACACCTTTTCCCTTTGCTAATTTTGCTTTGTATCCTTTTGGATTAGTATTGCAGTTTTAAAAAACTGATAGTATATTAAGTATCAAACCTAAGGGAAGCACAAACCCAGGAAATTATTAGGAGCATTGGCATATATTTAGCTTTGACTTAACAGATTGATCATTGATATTTGGAAAATTTTTCGAAACCATTGCTAAGTTACTCAACAAATGATGATTGTATACGGTATATTCGTACTGTACTGTGTGCTATGGCAGTTGCAAAATAAGAACAGGATGGCTTTACCTTCAAGATAACTTAAAAGTAATGTACACTAACTTTAAACATTTTTAATTTTAACCTAAAACATGAGTACTTATTTGATATAGGGCGATTGCTTTTTGTTAGAGTGTGGTCTTCTGTTCGGAGTTCCAGAATGTGTTGATTTTTTTTTTTTTTTTTTTTTTTTTGCTTAAATCATACCCAGAATGAATAGTCTGATTAAGTTTCTTTAAAATTGATAGAATGCTTAATGGTGCTTGTGAAGTATCAATGAAAAGAGTTCTACTAGCTCAGTTCTGTTCAATGTGTGGTCCATATGCTGGTGCTGGGCCACAAATTACTGGTTAATGACAGATAAGTATAGAAAATTGAGAGTAAGCATTTTAGAAATGTATGTAGCAAATTGAGAGCACTCTAAATCCAAGGATATGGTCAGAGAACTCTCATGTTGAAGAGAGTGTAGACCAGTTTGGGTGCTGCTGAAATTTGATGTCATGTGAGCTGCATATTATGTGCAATACAACCTGGAAAAGTTGTCAGAATCAAAACAGAATTGCTTGCGTTAAAAAAAAAACAAAACCCTGACAACTAAAGCCTGGGAGGGCCACGAAGAGAGGGTTCTCATGCACAAATGCCTGATAAAAAAAATTTATCACAAAGGACTCTGCAAAACCGCAACCTTGCATGAAGACCATTGTAACCTTAAACAAAAAATACTTCTATGAGGACATCTTCCCAGCAACTGTCTGTCCAGCCTCGGATTGACACCACCCTTGTTATTGATTTCTGTAGCCAAGGATAATTATTCCACAATGATTATATAATCCCCCATCATTTTTTCTTTAAAACTCTTTGCCTTTTACTTCCTTGAATATGCGTGCACATAGTTTATGGCATGCACATTACCATTGCATTGTTATATTCCCAATTAAACTCATTATTATTTTGAAGAATCTCTCTCTGTTTGTTTTTTAGTTTATCCAACTATGTTGGTCTACAAACAATTAGATATTTAAAAAAAAGTAGGAGGGGTTCTTCACCGTAGATAGTTTGAGAAGCACTGTTCTAGATGGTTTGATAGTTTTTACCCCATCTTTTATTTTCGATTTGCTCACATCTAATTCAATAGCAATTATCTGGATGACTTGGCTTTGATTTTTTTCCAGAGCATTTAGCTTAGTGTCCTTAGACACAATGGTTCTCTTCTTGCAGTCATATTTATTTATCTTCTGTAATATTTTATTACAATATGAAATTATGATAATAAGTACAACTGGCATAAAATGATCTGTCTACAACTGACTCGACCATTCAGCTCAGTTGCTGAGAGAACATGAAATTATGATAATAAAATATGAAATTATGATAATAAGTACAACTGGCATAACCTGGTCAGTCTACAACTGACTCTTGATGATCATTCAGCTCAATTGCTGAGAGAATAGGTATGCAGGCATTCTGGAAAGGAGCCTAGTAGCCATACGCATTAGAATATTTTACAGAGTGAATGGTTTTCAGAAAGAATTGTTGTTCCAGTTAGTTGGTTAAATTGAGAATGACTACAAGATCTTCTGCTATACTTTAGTACAATTGTAGTTTATAGTCAAGTACTTGTTAGTGTGCTGGAGTGTATAAATAGCAAGGATTCAGAAAAGAAGTCATGAGGATTGCAGTCCTAACAGAAGGTTTCCCAAAGAAGGTACCACTTGGGTTGGGTAGAATATGGGTTGCTGGTGAGGGTTCCCAGGCTAGGTGAGCGGCATGAACAAGGGCACTATAATTGATAGCATATGGTTGAATATATTTTGTCTTTGTCATTTTCTACTCTAGAATGGGCTTTAGAGATGAAGCAGCTGGGTATTTTCATAAAGCAGTGAAGCTAAACCCTGATTTCAATGATGCAAAGGAGAATTTTTATCGTGTTGCAAACTGGTTGGTGGAACGCTGGCACTTTATCATGCTTAATGACACCAAGAGGAATATGGTTTATAATGCAGCAATCCAAAAGGCGGTTAGTTCTGGGTCCAGAAGTGTTTTGGACATTGGGGCAGGAACTGGAATACTAAGGTTTGTTGTAATTGTGTTTTAATTATGTATATACATGAATACTAATGTAATTAAAGATTTTGCCAATTATAGAAAATTTAACATTGGAATTTAATATTTAGCATTGGGATTTAAAAATAGAATTGAGTTTATTTCTGATAATCTTTTTAGGGTTATATACAACTATTATTGTATTTTTTACTTTTACTTTATCAGTCACTTTTACTTTATCAAGAACTGGACATAACTGCTAAGAAAATTTTGAAATTCTTATTAAAATTTTGAGAAATGAATTTTAAGAGTATTTTTTGTGTTAACATTCTAACGGAAAATCTAGTTGTTCAAGTTAAAGCCTGTTAGTGTTCTTCATGCCAATTGTGTCTTAATACGTGGATGTCATGATTTATTGTATGGTTGGCTTTTAGCCAAGAATATTAGTTTATTTTTTATGCAGAATAAGTAATGGTTGTGCTAAATAACAAAAGGAAAATCCCATGTTTAAGCATCATAATTCCAGTAAAATTTGTAAAAATACAATGGGTTATTTTTTCTTGATAGAGCACTTTTTTCCTTTGTAGCATGTTTGCTAGAAAAGCTGGAGCAAACTTGGTGTATGCCTGTGAGTTATCCAAGACCATGTATGAACTTGCCTGTGATGTGGTGGCAGCAAACAAGATGGAAGCAGAGATCAAACTCTTACATATGAAGTCACTTGACATAGAAATTCCAAAACACATTCCTGAAAGGTACTACCTAATTTTACTGTTTATAATTCACAATTTTATTTTCAAAAAATTATATACTCACATTTCTATCTTCTAGTCCAAACAAAGATGCTAAAATCCTTATTTTGTAAACATATGGATATAGGATAGTTTAATATGACAGATTTTCATAATAAGGTCATATTCTTCACAAAAAATATTTAAAGATCTTGAGAAAATTTTATAGCAAAGGATTTAATAAACTGGACTTTTAGCAAGTTACTTTACCATTCTTATTTTCCGTGTTCTAGTTTGGAAAAATGGGTAATACATTGTGTGTGGTCAATAATGATTTAAAAATTATACTTAAAACATGAGCTGATCAAACTCAGTGGACTTATGACATTTCCTGTTATATCCTTGTTTAAAATGAAAGCTTTGGAAGTGTCAGCTCTCAGCGTATTTTGTCCTATGCCCTTTAAATGCTTTGAATATAATCCTAAGTCTTGGCTTTTTAGTATGTTATCTCACTGTGACCCATATCACAAGGGTGATGGAATTTTAGAGCAAGAAGGGATTTGAAAATTATCTGGTCCAGAGCTAGATTCAGTTTTTTATGTAGCACTTGGCTTTATTACTTTCCCAGGGTTGTCTATCTTCTCATCTTACTTAAATTCAGTTTATATTGAAAGAGGACTTTTTTTTTACTCTATCATTGCTTGAACTATGATTTTAAAAATTCTTTTTCTGTATATGTAATAATATTTATGTTTGCATGGTACTTATACTTTTCAGAGGTCTCAAAATTTGTTCTTGTGAAAGAAGTCCTATTAGATTGTTGAGGCAGATATTATACCCATTTTGTAGGGTAAAAAAAATGTCCTTAATTGTCTTAGTCTACTTGAGCTGCCATAACAAAATACCACAGATTGGGCGGCTTAAACAACAGATACTTATTTTCTCATAGTTCTGGAAGCTAGAAGTTCATAATCGAGGTGCCAGGAAGTTTGGTTTCTGGGAGAGTTCTCTTCCTAGCTTGCAGATAGCTGCCTTCTCATTGTATCTTCACATGGCCGTGTGTGTGTGTGTGTGTGTGTGTGTGTGTGTGTGTCTGTGTGTGTGTGTCTGTGTCTGTGTGCCTGTGTGTGTGTGTGTGTGTGTGTCTGTGTGTGTGTGAATGTATGTGTGTATGTATGGAGAGAGAATGATCTCCAGTGTCTCGTCTCTTCCTCTCTTAAAGGACACCAGTCTTTTTGGATTGGTGACCTAATTTAATCTTAATTACCTCTTAAAGTCTGTATCTCCAAATACAGTCACATTGTGGGTTAGGACTTTAGCATGTGAATTTTGGGGGGAATACAATTTGGTCCATAGCATGAATCAAAATTACCTTAATTTAATCTGCTAATCTGCATTTTTCTCACAGATAATGTTGTAGAAAGATCTACTGGCTTTGGATCAGGAGATAAGGATTTCAATTTAGACTCTTGTTATTAATTCATTTTGACCTTAAAGTAAATCTCTAGACTTCAAGATGTTGGACTAGATGATCTGAGATACGTTCTACATTCTAAATGAATGTATGCAGTTGTAAATATTAAGTATTTTCCATGTATAATATTGGGTTTAGGCACTGTGGGAGGATACCAAAGTTATTCCTGCCCTCAAGGCACCTACAATCTAGAAAGGAAGATAAAGAATATTCATGAAACTTTTCTTTTTTTTTTTTTTTTTTTTTTTTGTCGTTTTTTCGTGACCGGCACTCAGCCAGTGAGTGCACTGGTCATTCCTATATAGGATCCGAACCCGCGGCGGGAGCGTTGCCGCGCTCCCAGCGCAGCACTCTACCGAGTGCGCCACGGGCTCGGCCCAGAAACTTTTCTTTATTATCTAACTACACAAATGAATGACACTGGCAATAAGTGCTAAAGGAGTTCAGAGAAGGGAGATATTATTTTGGTGTGTCTTTGAGTAAAATTTTTTTACAAAGAAAGAATGGGCAGAAGAGTAGAGCTCTGTGCACCAGGGTTTTGTGAAGACTCACAAGTGATGAGTAAACCAAGAGCAGTGACAAGAGAGGCACAATCAATGTGTAAGAGGCAAACATGGGTAATGCAGTATCATGGAAGGTAGGGATTGGATTTTGAGAGGGAAAGCTATATTCATTTTGATAAGTAGGGAATCATTGATGATAGAGAGTATTTTTACAGGGCATTGGAGATAGATGTTCAGTTGCTCAGCATTAAGGAAGGGGACTGGTGAAGGTAATTGATATAAACTACTCTTAAGGATTTAGGCAATGAAAGAATATCCTGAGGAGGCAACAGGGCCAAGTGAAGGTTGTTGTCCCCTTTCCCTGTCCCCTCCCACCCCCAACCAAGGAGAAGGAGCCAGTGGAGAACAGAGGAGCTCCAGGAACATTAGTGCCAAGTTCCTTAAGATTCAGGGGTATATTAAAAATGAAATGTGTTAGAAAATTTTTATGAATGGACTGTTTCTATAATATGCTGTTCCTTTCTCCTCTCAGCTTTGACATCTTTATATAATAGCATGATATTTTACTTACATATATCTTTAAAAAATCATTCTATAGAGTGTCCCTAGTTGTAACAGAAACTGTCGATGCAGGTTTATTTGGAGAAGGAATTGTGGAGAGTTTGATTCACGCATGGGAGCATTTACTTTTGCAGCCAAAGGTAAGAAGCACAAAACACTCGATTAAGAATTAATTATTTCAGCAGAGATTTATTGAGCCCCTAGTGTGTTTTCAAAGCGATATGAAATATATTTTCTGCTGTCAAGATATATGCTGTCTAGTTAGAAAGAAATCCATGCAAAAAAAACCCTTTAGTAACAACATAATTTAAGGTATACTTATGTGCCCAAATGAAGTACACAGGTAAAAATACTCTTGGAAGGATTTCACAGGAATTGGGGTTACTTTGTGGAGGGACTGACTATGGTATTCTTGAATTGGGTTGAGAAAGGGAGGTATTTTCTTTTAGTCTCAGCCTCCACTGCTTGGAATTTTGGCATATTATCAAGAGGGAGTGTTGTGATAACTGGCTGGTACGTTTTTAAGGTACCTGTTGAACCCAGGCTACTGATGGGATGGGACTAACTTATAATAGCCTAAATATATTTTTCATTGAAATCTTCTACTGTAGCTCACAAATCACAGATTTGATTTATGTAATATGTGTTATGAATGAAAAGATTTTATTTATTTTTTTGTTTTGTTTTTTGGCAGCTGGCCAGTACAGGGATCAAACCCTGGACCTTGGTTTTATCACCACCATGCTCTAACCAACTGAGCTAGTAACTGACCAGCCCAATGAAAAGATATTAACGTGTAATAAAAATTCATTACTTACAGAAATTGATTTAAATTTAAAATAGCTAGTTGATGATTGAAAAGAAGAGCAACTTATGTTACAAGTAGGCAATGATGATTTCAGTTTCTCAATGAAAGTCATATCCAAAACTATTTTGTTCTATGCAGACTTATTAGCTCCCTTCTCCCTCCTTTCCTTCCTTCCTTCCTTCCTTCCTTCCTTCCTTCCTTCCTTCCTTCCTTCCTTCCTTCCTTCCTTCCTTCCTTCCTTCCTTCTTTCTTTCCTCTGTATGTGTATTGTAGAAAATATATATACACAGCAATGAAAATACTTTAAAAAAAAAAATCCTTACCCTGCTTAATCTTACTTATTGTTTTTAGGTTTTTAAAATTAATTTTCATAGCTTATAATATATACGTTTCTGTGTACATATAATAATATAATTTTTATTGTTATATTTTTAGACCAAAGGTGAAAATGGTAATTGTGAAAAGTATGGGAAAGTTATACCAGCAAGTGCTGTTGTATTTGGGATGGCAGTAGAATGTGCAGAGATAAGAAAACATCATAGGTAAGTGACTGTTTAAATAGTAAATCTTAAAAAATAGTAATTTTAAGGAGGACACTATATTTCAAAGGTTATTTAGTGAATATTTACTTGGGTAAGGATTTATACTTTTCTGACCTGTAAATTCATGATGTTTACTCTGGTCTTTTTGTGACCGGTAAGGGGATTGCAACTCTTGGCGTGGTGTCGCCTGCACTGCACTCAGCCAGTGAGCGCACTGGCCATCCCTATATAGGATCCGAACCCGCGGCGGGAGCGCCACTGCACTCCCAGCGCTGCGCTCTCCCGAGTGAGCCACGGGGTCAGCTCTTACTCTGGTCTTTTTTTTCCCCGTTTTTTGTTTTGTGTTAAATACTAGAACTCCAGTATTAAAGACAGCTTTTTTTTTAATGAAAAATTAATTTTGATGTAACTGCATATCCTTTAGTTGTGTGATAGATTTATGTAGAAAAACATTAAGTTCAGACTCATTTTGGCAAAGTTATAATAAAAAATTCCAATATGAAAATAAATTTTAGTTTTAGTCAATTTCTTCTATTTTCCTTTTCTTGATAACTTCATTAATATTATAATGATTTGTGGTTAGGTGGGATGAAATTTTAGGATTTTCCTAAGAAGTCCCCCTCCCCCAATAACCTAATAGAGGTAAAAGTAACATATAAATATTTTAGGAAATATTGATGAGTAAAAGAAGAAAATGAAAATCATCCTAAACCGCTTACCACTAAGTAACTGCTGTTCATCTTTGTCGTGTATTTTTCCTTATTCTTTTCTTTGCATGTTATAGGATGGTAGTAAAAATGTTTAGAGATTGGTAGAGCACAGATATTGACTAAACACAGTGGCCTTAATTAGCAGATGGGTTGAATTAGAGTGTACTTGTTGAATATCAACTTTGTGTAAATAAGTGTATGTGCAAATAAATTTAGTTTTGTTTAAAAAATATCAGTAAATATTTGTGCTTTTTCTTTGTGAGCCTCTTCAATTTAATAGGTTTGGTTTGTGATTTTTATCATTTTGTGGGGGGTGGGGTGTGGCTGATTGCTCAGAGATCTAAACCCTTGATCTTGGTGTTACAAGACTGTGCTCCAACCAACTCAGCTAACCTGCTAGACCAGGTTCGTGATTTTCTAAAATCAGTTTTGTAGTGTTGTTGTCCTTGGAGTTTAGAACTTTTAAGTTGCTTCCAGTTTTCTGCTTTTAAGAACCAGGATAAACATCTGTACATTTATGTCTTTGTGGGCTTGTCTTTGATAACTCAATTTGGCATACTGTAACAAAACTAAAGATGTTTATTGTCCTTGACCTACGATTTCCACATCTGGGAATTTATCAAATACTCATACATATGTGCAGTGATGAGTATACAAGGACGTTCACTGTAATACTGTAATTGGAAAAACCAAAACAAGACTATCTGAATGTTTATTAATAGAAAATATTTCAGGGATGGCCAGTTAGCTTAGTTGTTGGTTAGAATGTAGCCTTGTAACACCAAGGTCAAGTGTTCAGATCCCCATACCAATCAGCTGCCAAAAAAACCAAAAAAACTTCAAAAAATTATAACTGTCACTCAATGCAGTGTTATGCAAGTATTCAAAATAATTAGTTAAGGTATATTTATAGACAAAGACAGAAGTTCGTGGTATCCTGTTAAGTGGAAAAGGTATAATCCTAGGAGCAGTGAGCACATCTAGCACCCAGATCTTGGTTTCTAAATACCATTTCTCACCAAAAGGAACTATAGCTCCTTGGTTCAATGGCTGATCCAGAACTAGGGCAGGATAGATTCAAAATGATTTTGGAACATCTTGTGTCAGAAAGTAAGAAAGTGTTCAAAATGCAAACAAAAAAATCATGGGGCCTGTTAAAAGGACACAGGGGCATGCTTGAAGAGTCTTCCACTGGCCAAAACTGGGACATCTTAAGCACCAAAATAAATAAGGGATGTATGGGTAAAAACCATTGAATAATAAGCCATGGATCTCTACTTTTAATAAGCAGATTAATAAATATATAAATATAAATGAAAGGACAACTGTTCCTTATAGTAGAATGCTGACTAGTAATGAAAAAAATGATGCAGAATTACTATTTGCAATCTTCGTGCAAAGATGCAGACAAAAATCATAAATGGATGCCAAATCAAAGTGGAGAAATTTGATGAATATCAGGGTGTTTATATAGTTTCAGAGTATCTCTTCACCAATTACTTAGTACAAAAGGAAAAATGGTAAGTATACAGGGGAGAAACCATACAGCATCTTAATCAAGTGCTCAAAATTAACATCACCAGTAAGATTCCTCCAGATATGATACTTGGAGAACAAATCACGTATGTAGTATTACATCCAAAATGTATAACCTCTATCTAGTCATGAGGAAACCTCAGACAAACCCAAGTTGGGGCAATTCTATAAAATAACTGGCTTATCTTCTTCAAAAATGTCATTGTCTTGAGACAAAGCAAAGATAAGGAACTGTTCCAGATTAGAGGAGATTAAAGATGCAGGACAGCTAAATTAAAATTGTGATCCTGTATTTGGGGAAAAAACTATAAAGGACATGATTGACTGATTAAATTGACAGATATAGAACACGAACTGTAGATTAGATAATATTGAATTTGGTAAGTATACTGTGATTAAGAGAATATCTTAATTTGTAATAAAGATATACTGAAGTATCTATTGAGGGATAAATGGACATGATGAATGCAACCTACTCTTAAATGGTACAGAAGAAAAGATATGAGAGTACTTCAGAAAGTTTATGGAAAGATTCATATTATCTTTCAATTTTAGTTTTCCACAAACCTGAGGGTACTTCAAAATTAAAAGACTATGAATCTTTCCATGAACTTTTTGAAGACCCCTCACATACAGAGAGAGAGGGAGTGATAAAGCATATATGGCAAAATATTTAAAAAATTGGTGACTCTGGTGTAAGGTTGTGGAAATTCTTT
This sequence comes from Cynocephalus volans, assembly GCF_027409185.1. Classification (NCBI taxonomy): domain Eukaryota; kingdom Metazoa; phylum Chordata; class Mammalia; order Dermoptera; family Cynocephalidae; genus Cynocephalus; species Cynocephalus volans. The sequence goes on along the minus strand of NC_084468.1, from coordinate 130,309,163 downwards.
ATACTGTCTGGAAAACTTGTCTTTAAATTTGAAGTCATTTTCAAAATTAAAATGTTAAGAGCAGAGAAAAATATGTGTAATTTTAAAAATATATGTCTGAGCAATATGTATGTATTACACACATAAATATAAAGAAAAAGGTATGGAAGAATGCACATCAAGTTTTTTAACAATGAAGAAATGGGAACAAGGAGTACTGTGAAGGTGGACTTTCACTTTTTACTATATTGTTTGAAGTTTTGACAATTAGCTTATTTGTGCATTTCATAATAAAAGGAAGTTATTTGTCACATCTTTTTTATTTCTATAACTTGTGAATTTTAATTGAGTTATTAAAATCAGTAGTTCCATTTGATAGGTCATCTTATAATGAAATAATTTCTAGAAGTAGACTATTTGAACTTCTGAAACCTTATAAAGGCAAATAGACTAAAAAATAAGTTCCTCTGAGGTGAGGTGAGATGAGATTGGAGTATTTTCCTTTTACAAAATGGTGTTACCAATATGTTCACGAAGTGCTTCTTCAATATAAATTTTTGAAATCAAACATTTTTATAGCAAGTGTACAAACCATAAATTTATGATTTGAAGAATTTTCATGAAGTTGATATACTTGTATAACTGGTGCTCAGATCAGGGACCAGAACATGATCACCACCTTAGAAAGACCCCAGGAATAAACCCCTTCCACTTACCAGTACCCCACTCCCGCAAGAGTGGCAGCTATCCTGACCTGTTTTGAATTTCATACAAATGGAATCATACAGTATGACTTTTTTGGGGTCTGGCTTCTTTTGTTCAACACATTCATGTTGTTGTGTGTAGTTTGTTCATTCCCATTGCTGAATAATATTCCATTGTATGAATATACCATAATACGTTTGTCCATTTTACTACAGATGGACATTTAGGTTCTATCTATTTTTTGGCTATTAGAAATACAGCAACTATGTATATTCTTTTACATTCCTTTGATGATATTTGGATACAGTCTTTTGTGAAGTGTCTGAATCTTTTGCCCATTTTTGTTTGTCTTTTATTAATTTGTAGGAATTTTTAATATATTTTTGATATGAGCCCTGTGTTGAATATATGTATTACGAATATTTTCTCTTAGTGGCTTGCCTTATTATTTTCTTAGAGAGTATCTTTTTATGAGCAGAAGTTCTTAATTTTAATATAGACGTATTTATATTTGTTTTCTTTTATAGTTAATGGTTGTGTATGTATGTGTATGTAATTGTGTTTAAGAAACCTTTGCCCATAAGGTTTCATTTCGTTTTTATATTTATTTTTTCTGGACTCAATATTAGATGTGTTACTTGATTCTAAAAACGAACAAACAAACAAAACACTCATCTTCCTCCTCTTGTTCCCTCTTTCAACAGAGTGGGTATTAAGGACATTGCTGGTGTCCATTTTCCATCAAATGTGAAATTTCAGAGTCCAGCTTATTCTTCTGCAGATACTGAAGAAACAGTTGAACCTTATACAACTGAAAAGATGAGTCGAGTTCCAGGAGGATATTTGGGTTTGACTGAGTGCTTTGAAATTATGACAGTAGATTTCAATAATCTTCAGGTAAAAAAAGAAAAAAAAAAAGTTCAGTTACTATTTTTGAGTATCAAATTTCATGCGTCATTTACTTAATACATAAGACATTCTTTTTTGTGAATTTCCATGAGATTCCATTTACTATATCTATAAGCACCACACTCTCCCGAGTGAGCCACGGGCCGGCCCCTGCATTTACTATATCTAAAGAAAATGGTTAAAGGGTAATTAGAATTTCTTCCTGAAATTATCTCTTGTTTTAAATACAGAGAAAAAAATCCTTTTTTGGGATTTGTTGGGAATATATAGTGTACCATGTGCTTTTACATGTGTTCTTAGGGAGCTCTTATGACATACTGCAACAGGATTATAATTATCCTTGTGCTATACAGATGAAGAAACTGTTGCTCACATTAAATAATTCCCCCAGATTATTCAGCATGTGAATGCAGGGGCAGAAGCTAAAACCCAGGTCTTTCTGATTTTTCTCTATGTCATGCTGCCATTTCAAATTAACAGTATTCCTTGAAATGAACAATAATAATCCAAATCTCTAGGTTTTTGTGTCTTACGGTGATCAACCTGTCTTGGTTTGCCCAGGACTGAGGAGTTCCTAAAACAGAAGATTTTCAGTTTTAAGACCAGGACAGTTCTGGGAAAAGCATGACAAATTGATCACCCTAGTGTATATATGTGTGTGTTGGTGGGTGGTGGGAGAATGTTCTGTACAAAGAAAGTGCCCCCAAATCAAGAAAGGTTACATAGAGTCCTTCTCTGAAAGTCTTTAAGTAAGGTTAAATGTTCAAGTACAGAAGTGTTTTAGATAAAACCTGGTTGGGGATAGGTGACTTTTTGAAAGTTGTTTTAGCATAAGATTTTAATAATTTAATAGCAGCTTACCCCAGTTAATTACTTCTAGGTTGTTCTTGAGGTGGTCTGGAACTAATTCATCAATTTGGCATTGATTATTTAGGCTGAACTGCCTTTCTGAACTTCAAGAGCATTCCTTATCTGATATAACATTCCAGTAGGAAATAACAGGATTGTAGCTGCTAATTACCCTAGAGCTATCCTTTTATTATTTTAAGACTTTCTTATTTTAATTTTTCTTTGACGCACGCACACCTTAAAATGTCTGCCTTTTTAATACTTTCAAGCAACAAAGAAGTATAGAAAGGGGAAAAAAAAAAGTCCTAGTATTTTCTTCCTTTTGAAATCTTGGCCATTCTTTCTCCAGGTCACTAGTTTGAAGTGCATTTTTCCAGACTTGCTTTTCTGTTCTACAGACACGTACCCACACACGTACTCTTTTTTTTTTTTTTTTTTTTTAATAAAACCAAACTCTATTGCTTTGCCTCTTGCCTTTTTCATTCAACAGTGAATCAAGGGCTTCTTTCCACACAAGTAGTGTGTATCTGCCTCATTCTTTTTTACAGCTGCATGGTATTCTAATATAGTAGGTTAAAACATCTTATTCAGTGTGTCCTAGATGGTTATAGATGTACCAAGATATTGATTTCCTAAGGGTGCTGGACAGGATTGAGAACTTCAGAGATGGAAAGTGGTATGATATTGAGGCATGTATAAAAGTGTATAAAATCCTGTCTTTCCTTTTACATTTTTCTCAGGAATTAAAAAGTCTTGCAACTAAAAAGCCTGGTAAGATTGGTATTCCTGTTATTAAAGAAGGCATACTAGATGCTATTGTGGTTTGGTTTGTGCTCCATCTTGATGATGAACACAGTTTATCCACAAGTCCTAGTGAGGAAACATGTTGGGAACAGGCTGTCTACCCTGTACAGGACCTTGCAGGTAGGTCTTGTCTAATTTTTGTTGGTTTTTAAAGAACTTGTTGCTTTAATCCTCAAAGCATTCAAGTCAGTAGCAAAAAAAAGTTACTTTTGATATTAAGTTTTCAGTCAAGGGAGGTTGGTTAAATTTTTTAGCATTTTATTTTTCATTTTCAAAAGTAGTTTTAAATAGTTGATATGAGGGTACTTCAGAAAGTTCATGGAAAGACTCGTATTATTTTTCAATTCTATTTTTCCACAAACTTTTTGGATTACTGTTGCATATGCAGTTAAGAAGGGAGACTAAAACACAAGTCTGCTGCATACAATTCAGAAATACTTATCATTAAATCATTTCTTCAACTCTAATTTTTATTAGTTAGCAGTAGATACAAGAAATGCTGTCTATTATTATTATTATTATTATTATTTTATGTAAAGTATTGGAAAAGTATTGCTTCTAGTGCAGGAATTCTTATACCTAAAGAGTGTCTGTGGAGCCCCAGGTTATAACAGTGTACACACTCATTTAAGCACAATGTTTTGTGGTTTTAGGGAATTCATGAATTCACAAACTTCCCTAGGGAAGTTTTATATTAAAGATATTTTTTGGATATTTTTAAATATTTTTTTTACAGCTGTTTGGTGGGTTTCAATAAGTTTGTAATAGTTGAATTATATAGAAAAACTACCTTTTTACACTAGAAGGTAGTTTCTATTTCTGTTTAGTCTCTTAATCAGGATCTATTTTGACAAGGTCATTAAGTCATGGAATCAGTGGCTTGTATGGTCTTTTGGGGAGTCAGTCAGGTAGATTTGGATTCAGAGCTTAGCTTTGCTACTTACTCCTTCCTGGCTGTCCTTGCCAGTTATTTTTGAAAGGACTTGTTTTGTTATAAATAAAAATGGGATGATACTGTCTACCTTTCACTACTGTTGTAGGGATTATTAGAGCTAGTGGGTATAAAATGCCTACCACAGTGACTGGCACTCAGTAAGTGACATTTTTATTTGTGTTTATTCTAACTCTCAAAGTTACTTAGAAAGATGGTTTTGTTTTGTTTTTTAATCCTCCTTAGGGAAAGAACATTTTAAATGTTTAAATATAACAGTAACAACCTATATTTTCACTGGTTCTAGGGCTGATTGTGATTGTACATTTACATTTTAAAGTTTTACCACATGTGAAAGCTCATGGAAAGGAGCATGATACAGCCTTTGTCGTAGGACTTAGTCCTTCCCTACACTTTCACATCCCTAAACATGCAAGAGTATGTTAATACTTGGAGTTAAGAAATATTACTATGATTCTGTCAAATGCTGCCTTGTTGTGTTGGAAATTTCCTTTAGAGAAAAGAATGTGTCCTTTTATGCTAAAGTTAGGTTTAATATTGATCCCTGAGTTTCATCTGTCTTTGTTATTGTTAGCTTCATTACCAAGGATGATGGAGAGTCCCCTGCAGCCCTCTACTCACCCCCCCCCAATTTGGGGGACATGGTGTTACCTAGTGATTGTAGTAAAAACAACTAAAATACTGATAGTCTTAGGGTTCAGTAGTGGAGTTCTTTAATCTTTCCATCATGCTATGAGTTAGTTGAATTTTCAAACTCCAGTTTTTTCCCAAGTAAAGATGTGATTTTCTTTTTTATTTTCTTTCTATATTAAATGAATAGATGTAATCCTTCCTGTAGTGATTTAAAGAATGAGGGATTAAATGGGGACATATAGATGTTTGTGTGATCCTCAGGCTTACAGGCACCCTATATTAATCGATAATAATTTTTTCTTCCCTATTATTTAATGAAGACTACTGTATAAAGCCTGGAGACCATGTGATGATGGAAGTGTCTTGTCAAGATTGTTACTTAAGAATCCAGAATATCAATTTCTTGGGTTTGGAACATGAAATGGATGTTGCGAAAAGTTTTACGAAGAGTAAAGACTTACTGTCTTTAAGAAATGAGGCTGAACTCTGTAGTGCCCTGGCTAACCTTCAGACCAGTAAACCAGATGCTGTTGAGCAGACGTGTGTATTGGAATCCACGGAAATTGCTTTGCTTAATAACATTCCATATCACGAAAGCTTTAAAATGGCAATGAGTAAAGTGTTTTCTTCATTGGTCCCAGAGAAACTGTGTCAGGCCATAGATACTGAGTGTCAGAATAATAACATGAGCTCTGAAACTGGACAGAATAGTACTGTACAGAGTTCCCCTGAACCTTTCTACGTGTTAGATGTGTCCGAAGGCTTCTCTATTCTGCCTATAATTGCTGGCACACTTGGGCAGGTTAAACCTTATAGTTCTGTGGAGAAAGACCAGCATCGTATCACTCTGGACATCATATCTGAAGCCAATCACTTTCCTAAAGAAACACTTGAATTTTGGCTGAGACATGTGGAGGATGAATCTGCCATGCTGCAAAGGCCAAAATCAGACAAGTTGTGGAGCATAATTATATTGGATGTCATTGAGCCATCTGGGCTCATTCAGCAGGAAATAATGGAAAAAGCTGCAATATCTAGGTAAACCACAAAACTAAGTTTTGGGGTTTTTTTGAACCCAAACTTCATGTAAATTCTTTTAGTTCTTTAACAGCATAACTGTAAAAATGAGTGAAGATCATTGTATGTTCCTGAAGCATTGCTTTTCAGGATGTGTGATTTCGTACCTTTCTCTTTGTTTGCTGTTATTACTGATTTTTTTCCCTAAAGGTATCTCTGCATTGTAGGTGTGAAGAAGAGAGCCTGCTTTGTGATTGGATGTCCTATATATAATATGGGAAATTAGGTAGAGATCTATAAGAACAGATAAGAAGATATACAGGGTAATAAAAGAAAAATCAAATTTCATCTTTACGATGTAAGAAACATAAGAAACAACTGTAAGAAATATATGGTACACATTTGATGGCATATAGGGAGTACAAAATGCTTCTTAGGAATAAGTCCCAGTCCTCTTGTATTATAAAATCTTTATTTTATAGTACAGTCTATCCCTGAAATATTTCTCCTTCAGTTTAGGTTGCTTGAGGTAAACTTGGCTCTAATATTTACTGTTGACATCAAATTTGGCTAGGCTTCAAAGTTCTTTAGTTGTGCTGTGCAGATGTGAAAAGAAGGCAGTATTTAAAATTTGGAAGCTCAGATTTAGGAAAAATGAGTGTGTTACAGATTTTAAATTTTGTGGTATAAGAACAGAGGTTGTTCTGTAGTATAGGAACAGTGGTGGGAATGCAGACCAAAGATTGTGATAGCAAAAGGCACATTATGTACTGAAGAAAAATATTTGACAAAACCAGGAAGAAAAGTATTTTAGTTACATAGTTAATTATATTTAGGTTTCATATGCATTTTCTTTTGTTACAAAATTTACCTCTTCTTTATTGGTTAACCAATAAAAATTACCGCCATATTTTTCTTTAAAACAGTCTTGTACATATAAATTGTAGGGATATAGAGGTTTGATATATAAACACACATTTATATATATATACACACACATACATATGTATGCATATATATATAAAATTTTAAACAGATGTACTTGATACAGGACTTTAAAGAGATCATATCTAGTTGTAAATTTGCCACTGAATTCCTGAAGTACAGGTTGAATGTTCCTTATCTGTAATGCTTGAGACCAGAATTATTTTGGATTTTTTTTCGGATTTTGGAATATTTTTGTAACACTTACTGGTTGAGCATCCCCAGTCTGAAAATCTGAAATGCTTCAATGAGCATTTCCTTTGAGTGTCAAAAGGTTTTGGATTTTGGACCTTTTCAGATTTTGGATTTTCAGATATGGGATGTTCAACCAGTAGTAAAATTTTCAGAGTCACTTAGTGTCTCTCTCATCCTCAGTTTTCTCTTCTGTAAAATGAGAATACTGGACTAAATGCATTTGAAGGCATTTTAGCTCTATGAATTCTTAACACAAATGAGGCTTAATTTATTTGGTATAATCACCATGGAAAGCCTAATGATTTATTTATTTCTAGTTTTGATTTAATTTTAAACTTACAGAAAAACTGCAAGAATAATGAAAAGTACTTTTATACACATTTACCCATTATTTACATTTTCTCCTAGTTGTTTTTTCATTCTCATTCATTCCCTCTCTCTCAATGTATATAATGTTATTATTTTTCGTTTTTGAGAATAGGTTAGAGGCATCATGTTCTTTTACTACCAAATACTTTAGTGTGTATTTTCTAAGAACAAAAACATTCTCTTACATAACTATAGTACAATACTCAAAAGTAGGAAATTCAGTAATACAATTCTATTTAATCTGCAATCTGTATTTAGGTTTTGTCCGTTGATCCACTGCTATCCTTTATAAAACAATTTTTTCCTCAGTCTAGATTCAAATGCAGGATCATGCATTGCATTCAGGTGTCAGGTCGCTTTAGTTAATCTGGAGCAGTTCCTCAGTCATTGCTTGTCATATTACACATTTTGGGCAGGGATACCACAGAAGTGTTCTCAGTGCATCATATTAGAAAGCACACAGAGCTATTTGTTCTGTTACTGATGATAATTTTGATCACTTGGTTAAGGCTGTGTCTATCATGTTTCTCCATTGAAAGTGTTTAATTTTACCCTTTGTAATTAATACTTCATTAATGGGTATTAATATTTTGAGACCATGTAAATATCCCATTCCTCATTATACCTTTATTCACTAATTTTAACCTCCATTGATGATTTTTTAACTCTATCATTTTTTCTGTATTTATTAGTTGGCATTCTCCTGTAAGAAAGAGCTTTCCCTTCTATCCCATATATTTATTTATATTGGTATGGGCTCATGACTTTTTAAATTTTATTCAATACCCATTACTATCAGTATTTATTTTGATGCTGAAATTGTCCCCCATTTGGCCAGTGGGAACTCCTTCAAACTGGCTCCTGTGTCTTTTTGATATGTTTCCATCATTCTTTGATCATATTCTTCCTTTTGGTGCACCTGTTGTTCTATATTCATCTTGTATTTTTCTCTGCCCCAGCCTAAGAATCAATTTTTCTCCAGGGAACCCTAGTTCTTTTTAGGGAGATCTGTGTTTTGAAATCAAGATCTTGATGATAGGTATGCTCATTACTACTGGTTAGTCATTGCTTTTAAGCCCTCTAAGTGGACAAAGCTAGGAAATGTGTGTGTGCATGTGTGCGCATAAGCGTGCATGTATAGATCCATACACACATACAATCTCTCACACATATATACACATATACCTGTATAGTTATTTATTTATTTATCTAAATAAAATTAAGAATTCATACTGATGCTTCAGTTCCAAATCACCACTGTAGGGTATATTGTAGTCTTCCCTCTTTTCTTTCTTTTTTTTTTTCTTTTTGACGACTGACTGGTACTTGGATCCAAACCCTTGACTTTAGTATTACAAAACGGCACTTTAACCAACTGAGCTAACCAGTCAGCCCTCATTTTTCCCCTTTTCATACTCATATTTATAATTTTCTTTCTCCAACAGTGAAAGCCTGGCTTCTTCTAACATCACTATACTTACTCATTTGCTCATGCCTAGAATGCATATAACATCATTTCAGAATTGCTAACCCCCACCATTGTGGAAATGAAACTTACTAACTAGAGTTTAATGTTATAAGTTTTTTTAATATACAATTTACATACTCTTAAGGGATGAAATGTTAAGTGTATAATTAGATAAGTTTTGATTATGTGAGTGATTTTTTAAAGTCTATTTTTGAAATGGCCTTTCTAGCAACACATTCAAACATGGCAAAAAGTGGTTTGATTTTTTTTTTGTAAATAGGCAAGTTTTGTGGAGGCCTTTTAATAATGTCATTATTAAAATTGGTAATTTCAGTTTTCTTTAAAAATTAGGTAAATTACAAAGTAAAGAAATTGATTTTTCTCTTTGAAACATAAATTGGTACCAGAGATATTTCAAACATGTTTTGAATAATGGAGTATTTGGGGAATTTTTTTTGTTTGTTTTTTGTTTGATATTTACAGTGTGACTACTGAGAATGATTATATACATGAATTTGTAAATTCTTATATGTGTGCCATATTCATTCTTTTGCATACGGTATACAGTTTTCCCAACATTGTTTGTGGGTTTATTTATAGGGTCTCTTTTCTATTCCATTGGTCTATATGTCTGTCTTTATACCAGTCACACCACAGTCTTGATTACTGTTGCTTTGTAGTATGTCTTGAAATCAGGAAGTGTGAGGCCTCCAACTTGTTCTTTTTCAATATTGTTATGGCTTATTAGGGGTCCCTTGAGAAAAGCACAGCGGGGATTTTGATAGGGATTGCATTGACTGGTATATCTCTTTGGGTAGTTGGACATTTTAACATATTAATCGTTCCAGTTCATGAACACCAGATGTCTTTCCATTTATTTGTATTTTTAAAAATTTAACAATGTTTTGTAGTTTTTCAGTGTATAAGTCTTTTGCCTCCATGGTTAAGTTTATTCCTAAGTATTTTATTCTTTTAGATGCTATTGTTAATGGGATTTTTTCTTAATTTCTGATTTGGATTGGCCATTGTTAGTATATAGAAATGCAGTTGATTTTTACATGGTTATTTTGTATCCTGCAGTTTTGCTGAAATCATTTATTACTTTTAACAGGGTTTTTTGTCTGTTTTTCTTTAGGGTTTTTTGTTTTGTTTTTCTTAAGGGATTTCTATATATAAGATTATGCCATTTGTGAGCAGAGATAATTTTACTTCTTCCTTTCCAATTTTGGGTGCATTTTATTTCTTTTTTCTGGTCTAATTGCTCTGACTAGGATTTCGAGTACTACGTTGAATAGATGTGGTGAAAATGGGCATCTTTTACTTGTTCCTGATCTTAGGAGAAAAGCTTTCAGTCTTTCACTGTGGAATATCATGTTAGTTGTGGGTTTTTCATATACAGCTTTTATTATGTTGAGGTAGTTTCCTTCTATTCCTAGTTTGTTGAGTATTTTTATCATGAAAGATTGTTGAATTTTGTCAAATGCCTTTTCTGCATCAATTGAGATGATCATGTATTTTTTAACCTTCATTCTGTTAATGTGGTGCCATTGATTAATTTTTGTGTGTTGAAATGTCCTTGTATTCCAGGTATAAATCCAACCTGGTCATGGTGTATAAGCCTTTTAATGTGCTGTTGAATTGTTTGCTAGTATGAGGATTTTGCATCAATATTCATTGGGGATGTTGGTCTGTAGTTTTCTGTGTCCTTGTCTGGTTTTGGTTTCAAGGTAATGATAGCCTCATACAATGAGTTTGGAAGTTTTCCCTCCTCTTCAGTTCCTTGGAAGAGTTTGAGAAGGATTGATGTTAGTTCTTTAAATGTTTAGTAGAGTGGTCCAATGAAGCCAGTCTTGGTCATGGGCTTTTCTTTGATGGGAAGTTTTTGTTATTTATTTATTTAATTTATTTTTTGGCAGCTAGCTGGTACAGCGATCTGAACTCTTGACCTTGGTGTTACAGCACCACACTCTAACCAACTGAGCTAACCAACCAGCCCTTTGCTTGGGATGTTTTTGATTACTGCTTCAATTTCCTTACCAGTTATAAATCTGTTCAGATTTGGGTTGACCTGTGGCTCACTTGGGAGAGTGCGGCGCTGGGAGCGCAGCAGCGCTGGGAGTGCCGAGGCTGTGGGTTCGGATCCTATATAGGGATGGCCAGTGTGCTCACTGGCTGAGTGCAGTGCAGATGACACCAAGCCAAGGGTTATGATCCCCTTACCGGTCACAAAAACAAACAAACAAACAAACAAAAAATAAATCTGTTCAGATTTTTTAGTTTTTCTGATTCTGTCTAGGTAGGTTGTATGAGGGTATTTTAAAAAGTTCATGGAAAAATTTGTATTATCTTTTAATTCTACTTTTCCACAAACTTTTTGAAGTACTCTCATATATTTCTAAGAATTTATCCATTTCTTTTAGGTTATCCAATTTGTTGATGTATAATTGTTCATAGTGTTCTCTTATAATCCTTTTTAGTTTTGTAGCATCAGTTGTAATATCCTTTCATTTCTCTTAGTTATGAATCTTCTCTTTTTTTTGGAGTCTACTTAAGGGTTTGTCAATTTGGTTGATCTTTAAAAAAAACACCTATAGGTTTTATTGACTTTTTTCCCTATTAGTTTTCTGTTTTCTGTTTATCTCTGCTTTAATCTTCATTATTCCTTCTGCTAATTTTTGGTTAGTGTGTTTTTCTTTTTTAGTTCCTTGAGGTTTAAAATTAGGTTGTTGATTTAAAATCTTCCTTTTTTAAAAAAATGTAGGTATTTAGTGCTATAAATTTCCCTTTTAGTACTTCTTTTGCCGTACTCTGTTAAGTTTTGCTGTATAGTTGTCCTTTGGTATCCATGGGGGATTGGCTTCAGAACATCCTGCAGATACCAAAATCTGAGGATATTCAAGTCCTGATATAAAATGGTGTAGTTGCATATAGCCTATGCAGTCCTCTTGTATACTTTAAATCATCTCTAGATTAGTTATAATACCTAATACAATGTGTTAATGCTATGTAAATATAATACCTAATACAATATGTAAATGCTATGTAAAGTTTTTATACTGTGTTGTTTAGGGAATAATGACAAGAAAAAAAAAGTCTGTACATGTTTAGTATAGATGCAGTTTTTTCTTCAATATTTTCAATCTGTGGTTGGTTGAATCCATAGATGTGGAACCCATGGGTATGGAGGGCTGACTGTATTGTGTTTTCATTTTCGTTTGTTACCAGATTATATTTGTGTGTTTCTGTTGCTTATAACAAAATACTTGAAACTGGGTTTCTTTATAAAGAAAACAAAATTTATTGCATACAATTTCAGAGGCTAGGTAGTCCAAAGTCCAGGGAATACATCTGGTGAGTCGTCTTTGGTGGTGGCTTTATAGCATTGCAGGGGTTTCACCTGGCAGAAACTGGTGGAGCAGAGAAGAGACAGATTCTCATCTCTCTTCTTTTAAAGCCCTTGGAACCATGCCCCTAGCCACCATTTTTAATCCATTCACTATAGCATGGTCCTACAATCTAATCACCTCTTCAAAGCCCCACCTTTCAATTACCGTAATAGGATTTTCCACCCTCTTTTGCACTGTCACAGTAGGGATGAGTTTTGGGGAGACATTCTACCCAAGGCACAGATATTTTCTAAATTCCCTTGTGGTTCTTCTTTGACTCATTGGTTGCTTAGGAGTGAATTTTTAAATGTCCATCTATTGTTTATTTCTCTCTTTTCCTTCTATTGATTTCCAGTTTTCATTGCATTGTGGCTGGAGAAGATACTTTGTCTGATTTCAGTCTTCCTAAATTTGTTAAGACTTGTTTTGTGGTCTGATATGTGGTATGTTTTAGAGAATGTTTCTTGTGTGCTTAAGAAGTATGTACGCTATTGTGTGGAGTGTTCTGTAAATGTCTGTTAGGTTCAATTGATCTCTAGTGTTGTTCAAATCTTCTGTTTGGTGTTTCTGTCCATAACTGAAAGTGGGTTATTGACATTTCCTACTGTTATTGTGTTGCTTTCTATTTTCCTCTTCACTTCTGTCAATATTTGGCTCATATATTTGTGAGCTCTAATGTTAGGTGCATATGTATTTGTAATTGCATTGAATGTGTATATCACTTTTGGTAATATTGACATTTTAGCAATATTAAGTCTTTCAATACAGGAACATGGAATGTCTTTACATTTACTTGTATCTTTAATTTTTTCAGCAAAGTTTTGTAGTTTTCAATATACAAGTCTTTTACCTCCTTGGTTAAGTTTATTATTTTTAATGCTATTGTGAATGAAATTGTTTCCTTAATTTTCTTTTCAGACTGTTCATTGTTTTATACAAACATTTTTGTGTGTTGATTTTTGTATCATGTAATTTTGCTGAATTTGTTTATTCTAAATTTTTTTTGTAGGATCTTTAGTGTTTTCTGTGTATGAGATCATGTTTTCTGTGATCAGAGATAGAGATAGTTTTACTTCTTCCTTTCCAATCTGGATGTCTTTTATTTCTTTTTCTTTCCTGATTGTGCTGGCTAGATCTTCCAGTATTATGCTGAATAGAAGTTACTAAAATGGGCATACTTGTCTTGTACTAGCTCTTAGTGGAAAAGTTTTCAGTCAGTCTTGTTTTATTTGAGTAGAACCTTGTAAAGAATTTTTAAAGAGTGGTTTTGGTTATAAAAAGAATTTATCAGGCAGTCTGTTCTGCCTAAATGATTGGTTATATTGGTGACAAACAACTTACTTTATGGTTACTTACAAGTCCCCTTGTATTTCTCAGTGTTGAGAGGAGTGTTATTGGCAGTTCAGGTGGGGCAGTTTTTATGTGGGATTGCCCTTGCATTGCAGGATGTTTGGTATCTCTGGGCCCTAAATGCTGGTATCATTCTTACTCATTGTTTCAACCAGGATTTCCCCTCACCACCCCCTCTTCAGATACCTCCTGAGTAACAATGAAGAACCATTTCTCTTTTCCTTCATCCTAAGCTACAGGACAATCTCCTTTACAGGTACTTTTGGATTTGTAGACTTATTTTGATCTTGGGGCCAGAGGTATGCAGATACTCTTACCCAGGTCTCCTATTATCTTCAGTCTTTTTCAGCAGGGATGCCTCATAACTGGTCAAAGAGGATGAAGTTAGTGGAGGGGGAGAATAGATTATATTTGGAATAAGGATAAAGGCCATCTATCTCACTGGACAAAAATAATATGGCAAGGAAAAATGAATCATTTAGCAAACTTAAGTATTTACACTTTCCTTTGCAACTTGTTTGTAAATGTTCATTCTTAAGCTTTATTCATTCATACTAGATTAAAATACAGGGTAAAGCTTAAAAGCTTGGTAAATTTTTTTTTTTTTAGCCAGTTAGTATGGTTTGAATGTGTTCCCCAAAATTCAGGCATTGGAAACTTAATCCTCAATGCAATGGTGTTGAAATGTGGGACCTTTAAGAGGAACAGTTCTGCCCTCATGAATGGATTAATGTCATTATGGGGGTAGATGGGTTTGTTATTGTGGGAGTGGGGTTTTTATAAAGGATGAGACATTCTTTCTCACTCTCACCCATGTGATGCCTTCCACCATGTTATGACACAGCAAGAAGGCCCTCACCAGATGTGGCCTCTTGAACTTGGACTTCCCAGCCTTCAGAAGTGTGGGCAAATAAGTTGTCATTCATTATAAATTACTCAGTCTGTAATATTTTGCTATAGCAGCAGAAAACAGATTGAGACAGTCATTTAAAAATTTTTTGGTATTTGATCCCAAGGAAACTGAAGTTTGTTCTTTTCAGAATTTTTGCCATTTATGGTTAGATTATCAAGATGGAATGCATTTTTTCATTGCTGAAGGCACAGATGGTTCTGAAGTATCATTTGGCTTTGCAAAAGATTCAGTTGAGGAGTTCAGTAGTTGCAGTGGTGTAAGTGACAACAGTATATACTCAATGTCAGCAAAGCTAAGCCATGTTCCAAGTTAATTGTTCTTTTATCTGAACATAAATAAGAAATATTCCTGTCAGTGACAGTAACATTAAGGTTAATGAAAGATTTTTAGGTTTTTGATAAAAACAGTATGAATGTGGTCTTTTAAAATAATTTTCATACACTGCTTTTTTGTAGTGCTTGTCTCTGGCATGGTTGTTCATTCTTGATTCAGGCTTTTCTAACTTTTAGGGTTCAGTAGATGAAATTTTGACATTTTGTTCAGCCTAAATTTTTTGGTTACTACCTGGAATATTGTTTTTCTCCAGTTCCTGAACAAGAGCTTCTAAAACCTTTGGACTTTACTGAGTGATAGGGGTGAGATAAGTGTCTTTTATTATCCACCATATGAGTTTATGCTAATGAGGTGACTCTAGGAGGGCCCCTAGATAACTTCAGGATTGGGGGCTGGTTGCCAGAGGAACGAAACGTGATTTAGAGAGTTGGAACTTTCAGCCCCATTCCTAGATCTCTGAGGCGGGGAAGAGGGGTAGGGGCTGGAGATTGAGTTAATCACTAATCATTGATGATTTAATCAGTCATGCCTATGTAATGGTATCTCCATAAAAACTCTAAACAACAAAGCTTGCAGACCTTCCAGGTTGGTGAACATGTTGAGGTTTTGGGAGGATAGCAGAGAGGGCATGGGAGCTCTGTGCACTCCCCTCCCTCATACATTGTTATTAGGGATAAAAAAACAAACTCTTTTTCCCTTTACTCACACATCACTCAAGAATATGTCTGACACCAGATTTCTCCCCACACACCAAGCAATTCTCCAGCATACACCAACTGGATGTCCTCTAATTCAACTCAATTCTGACACTGTCTACATGGAGGTAACATCAGATCCCACAGGTTGAGGGCTCAGTTCTGCAAGACTGCCCCCTCCTCCCCTTCAGATGCCAGTTGCAAATAGGTTGTCACCTGTACTTTTGACCTAGTGGCTATAAATCAAGGATTCACATGATTCCCTCTTTGGGTTTGGTTAACTTGCTAGAGTGGCTCACAGAACTCAGGGAAACACTTCATTTAGTTTACCCATTTATTATAAAGGATATTACAAAGGATACTGTCAAAAGACAAAATTACAATAAATTTAATTGAAAGATCTCAATTGGCTTTATTTGCAATTCTAGAATTGGGCGACTCTTCATAAAGTAGAATAAGTGTTCCAATGAGTTGAGCTCAGGAGATTGGCTTTATAGACAGAAAAAGGGCTGAAGAAGGTAGAAGTGCCAAAGCAGTTTTGAAGAATGGGGTGTTTTATAGTTTGTCAAGGTTTTAATGATCTATTTAGGGAAACTACATAGCATAAAATTTTAGAAATTTGTATGAATTATTTTTTTAGATATCCACAAATGTACTGGTCAAAATGTTTAGTCCTGTATTTTTATAAATATATCTTTACTTACTCTAAGTATTTAATTTAGGAGTAAAAACTTACTGTGAAAGATGTATATAATACAAAGTCTGCCTATCTGTAGTATCCTGTTCTGGAAGTTCAATGAGAAACAAGCTTGAAATATTCAGTAAAAACAAGGGATTTGATGTTTGATTGTAAATGTGGCAAATGAGAATAATTACTTGGTTTTAAGTACTTTAAAGTATCCTCGGCTTCTTTTGATGGCAGTAGGTGACCCACTCACCTCTCTCACATCTCCTTCATAGCTCAAGTATGAGGAAATGACTACATAGGTAGTTGTGGGAGTTGCCTTGGCCTAAGAGCCCCTTGCTTCATAAAACTACAAATTCTCCCATGGGCATAGCTTCCAAGTCCCAGCAAAAGGAATACCTGGTTATGGGTTACCCCACACTCAAGGGAAGCTTACATGTTTCCCATCAGGCATTTATCATTTTGTTCATAGTTCTTTTACTCTAGATGATGTCTTCCTATTAAAAGGCATTTTTTTTTTTAACCATAGCAGTATTTCTGATAATAGCTGATATTCCATCTTTATAGGATTTCCAGGGAAAGAGAAGGTGAACCCAAGGTCACCTGTAGGAGGAGAAAAGTTTTGTCAACCCCTTACTTGCTGTCTTTTCTAGAGTATTTGGATTTATAATTTTTTTTTCTGTAGTTGGAGTGTTTAATCTTTATTTTGAAATAATTTCAAGCTTACAGAGAAGTTAAATAGTACAGAGAATTTACTATATACCTTACATTCAGATTCACAAATTATTAATATTTTCCATATTCACTTTATTCTCTCCCTGAATCATTTAGAGTATTAGTTCCAGAAATCATATCTCTTTACTTTTAATACTTGAGTGTGAATTTCCTAAGAATAGGATCTAATCTACAAATCTTACTCAGATTTCGCCAATGGTCACAATAATGTCCTTTATAGCTTTGTTGTTCCTGGTCCAGGATTCAGTCCACGATCACATATTACATTTAGTTTCCATTCTGTTCTTCCATTCTTTCATGACATTAACAGTTTTGAAGAGTGTAGGCTATTTATTAGGTAGAATGTTCCTCATGTCTTCTTATGATTAGATTCGTCTTGTCCATTTTAGCGAATTATAAATACCACAGGAGTTTGTCACATTTGGATGGAGATAGTGTTGCTTTATCCCATTATTCTGAAGTTAATGTAGATCATTTGGCTTAAGTTGTACCCACCAGATTTCTCCACAATAAATTACTATTTTCCCCTTTGTAATGAATAAGTCATTTGCTGGGGTGATATTTTGTGACTATGTAAGCATCTTTTTCCTAATCAAACTTTCTACTACTAGTTTTAGCATCCATTGATCACTCTTGTTTAAATCTAGACATATCTATCCAGCCAACTGATTATTTTTCTTTTTCATAGATCAGTCACTTTAAGTTTGACTTGCTGGGAAATTATTTCCAGTGTTTTACCATTCTGAACTACCAGCCAATAATAACAAGAGTCCATTAGACTATATAATTTACAGCTCACTGATTTATCATGATTCTTAGTTTGATACTTATAAAATGTAGGGAATCAAAGCTTTTAAAAATATTTTTCCTTCTTTAGGTGTTTACTACAATCTGGAGGCAAGATCTTTCCTCAGTATGTGCTGATGTTTGGATTGCTTGTGGAATCACAGACACTGGTAGAAGAGAGTGCTGTTCAAGGAACAGAATGTACTCTTGGATTAAATATAGCACCTTTTATTAACCAGTTTCAGGTAAGTGTCCAGGAAAGTTCAACCAGAATGCCGTTATCCTTAGTCTAGTCAACCTTGTCTACCTCTTTAGTGTTATTTAGTCACTGTGTTTAGCTGAATTAGAATGGTAATCACTTTCCTAGAGCAAAGGAACTTATTATTGGTAAAGTTTGACCTAGGAATTAGAATAATCAAGGAATTTTGTCACGACTACTGAAAAAAGTTTATAGACATTCCTCTTAATCAATGTTACAAATTAAAAGTAGAGTCCTAGGTTTTAGTCTTATGAAAAAGGGTGCTCCTTGTCTAAAAAAGAAGCATCCATAAGATTTATGTTCCAAACTTGAACCTTACATTGAGACCTCAGGCTGGCAGCTTAATAGGTGGGAGCAGCTAATGTCCAGAGCCTAGGCAATCAGGCTGCAGGGAGCAGGAATGTAGGAACCTAGGAAAACTAAAATCAAGGCAGAGGGGTTAGTTTCCATTTAAGAAACAAGGAATCAAGATTTAGAAATGAGGGTGAAACTGGCATGGGCACTAGCAGCCAAAGTACAAATTTGTCAGTTAATATAGTGGAGTGGATGGAATATCTAGCAAAGAGGTTTGGGGTTGGATATAGGGGTGGGAAGTAGGTGGGATATTGCCGTATAAGCCACAGCAGAATTTTGGGAAGTGAGATGTTGAGTACAGAATTAAAGAAGTAATATCTAAAATTTTTATCTAAAGGCTATAGATAGTAAGCTCTTGAATTTGCATTGTCAGGTCATCCATGAACAATACCTGCTTAACAAGTATGAAGGTACTTCAAAAAGTTCGTGGAAAGATTTGTATTATCTTTTATTCTATTTTTCCACGAACTTTTTGAAGTACTCAATTAGTTGAGGAACTGCTTTTTTCAGGGTTCTGGCTATGTATGCTTTTAGAATTTGTTTAATCTCAGTTTTT
The DNA here is from genome assembly GCF_027409185.1 of Cynocephalus volans. Lineage (NCBI taxonomy): Eukaryota > Metazoa > Chordata > Mammalia > Dermoptera > Cynocephalidae > Cynocephalus > Cynocephalus volans. The sequence continues at coordinate 130,290,247 of NC_084468.1, read as the reverse complement.
TGGAGGGTTTAGTAAAGAGAATACACTTATCAGAGTAGAAGTTTAAATTATTTCTTTGTGTGGCTCCCAAATACTGCCATCTCCTGTCTTTCTACCTTATTCCCTCCTGATCCTGACGTCAGCAATTCTTTGAATCTATCAGAATCTACAATATATTGATCCTGCCATCTTTTCACTGAACTTCTCATCTCATATGCTCTCTTCCTTCAACAGCTTATATTCCATGGTCTATATTTTTTCATGTAATGTAAATATATAAATTTCTTTTTACTTTTTCTACTGTGCTTGGAAAACCCCACCTTAGTTAGATCCAACTCTGTTTTCTCTATACCAGTACCCCTACAGTTGGCCCATACAATTGTGGTCTCACTTCAACAGATGACCACTGATCTCAAGAGGCTCCATAGTCTTTCCTGGCAATATATTCTGTAGTCCATTCAGTCATTTTCTTAGATGTTATTGTCTCCTCTCCCTCCAATTTTATGATTACCTGACTATTACAGAGACAACTGAATGAACCAATGAAACAACGTAAGATTTTTTTTGTTTTTTTTAAAAATACTATATGGAAAACAACAGAACTATATTTATTCAACAAATATTTACCAAGTATCTATTATATGCACTATTTTAGATTTTGGGAATATGGCTGTGAATCTAAAGAGATAAGTTCCTGCGCTCACGGGGCTAGTGTTCAAATTGGAAGAGAGAGAGTAAACAAACGAGTAAAAGGAGTAGTATGATAAATGGTGAGAAGTGCTATGGATATAAGGCAGGTTAAGGGAGATAGGGAGTTGGGGGTATGGGATATACTATTTTATAAAGGCTACGCCTAAGGAAAGGACTCATGGATAAGTGATATTTAAACAGAGATTTCAAATATGGAAGCAGATAACATGGAAGTCAAATAATCAACAGTGTAAATGACCTGAGGCAAGAGCATGATTGGAGTATTCAGAAACAGCAGGAAGAAACGATGAGGGAGGGTGATGAGAGATGCAGTCAGAGAAATATTAGGGGCCAGATCTTGTAGAGCCTTTTGGCCATTATAAGGACTTTGGCCTTTACTCTGAAAAGGGTAGGAAACAAGTGGGGGATATTGAACAGAGGTGTGACATGATGTAACATGTTTTGAAAGGATCACTATGGCTGCTGTGTTAAGAATAAAACACTTGTGAGACCAGACAAAGGCATAAAATTAGTGTAGTAACTATAGTAATCCAGGTGGGAGGCACTCATGGCTTAGACTAGAGTGGTAGCAATGGAAGTCGTGCAGAGTGGTCAGATTCTGGATATATTTCAAAGGTAGGTTTTTTTGAGAGATTGGATGTGGAGTATGAGAAGGGACAGCATGTTTTTTTGGGTTGAAACACCTGCAAGGGTAGTTACTATTTACTGATAAGGAGAAAATAGCAGGAGGATCAGGCTGTGTGTGTGTGTGTGTGTGTGTGTGTGTGTGTGTGTGTGTGTGTGTGTGTGTGTGTGTGTGTGTGTGTGTGTGTGTGTGTGTGTGTGTGTGTGTGTGTGTGTGTGTGTGTGTGTGTGTGTGAGTGATTGTGGTGTCATTGTCATTGGCCAGTTGGATGAGTTCAGAGAAAGCTGTAGCTTGAAGATTTAATTTAAGTTTGGCTGTCAACAGCATATAGGTGGTTTTTAAAGCCGTAAGACTGGATGAAATTGCTTTGGGGATATGTAGAAAAGAGAGCTGAGAACTGAACTCTAGAGAACTCAAAAAGGTATAAGCTCTAGATTGGTTATCTAGGAGGAATTAGCTAAGATAATAGGAGTGGCCAGCAGGTTAGGTAGAGAAACAAAAGTGGGGACAGACTTTGAGATATGGATATAGCTGTGTGGGGATTAGGATGCAGTGGATGAGAGGTGACATGGGAATTTAGGGCTTCTTCTAGTGACTGATATTAACGAGAATAAAGGACACAATGAGGAGTCCTGGAAATGGTATGGGGTTGCTGTGAGTTATTATGGGGAAGAAAGGCTGGATGCTTTCAAGGACGCCCAGGGAGAGGTCAGTGTATCTATGTCCTTTGTATCAACATGAAGGTTGGATTCTTAATATTTTATAGAAAGGAAAGCTGTTTTTAAACCAGTTTCCTTTCTATTTCAAATGAAGAGGAGGCTAAAAATTAGTAGGGTTCCATTGCTACTAAAATTGATAGAAAACTTTATAGCAGTAGTTCTCAACTTTGACTATACATTGGAAACATCTGGGGACTTTCAGAATTACCGATACTTGGATCCTAACTATAGATTGGTCTGGGGTGTGACCCTAGTATTTGGGCTTTTGAAAAGCTCCCCAGGTGATGTTAATTTGCAGTCAGCATTGTGAACCACTGCCTTCTAGAAATAAATTCATTTTACAAATGAAATTCACTATTGTTTGGTTGCGTTTGGCATTTTTCCTCAAACGGTTCAATAATTAATGTACTAGTTGCTTGTTAGCTCATAAGCAAATCCTTGGTTTAAAATTTTTTGGAGCTATTTGGCTTAAGTAAAAATTTAATCTGCTCTCATGCAGGTGAAAGATGTACAGGTAACTGAAACCATAACAAATTACTCAACCTGCCTAAAGTTTAGTTTGTTCATTCTTCCTGTAGAACTGGAATAATGAAAGTTGTAATGAAAGCCTTAGGTTGATGTGGGAATATAAATGAGGTAATAGATAGAAGAAGCCTACTGAACCAAATACAAAGCAAGCACTTGATGTGCCTTGACCACAAAAAGAATGAGAAACAGTGAAAACATTTATACTTTATCTAGGTACCTATACGTGTGTTTTTGGACCTATCCTCATTGCCCTGTATACCTTTAAGCAAGCCAGTGGAACTCTTAAGACTAGATTTAATGACTCCGTATTTGAACACCTCTAACAGAGAAGTAAAGGTAAGGGCAACATGCAAAATGATTTCTTGTCATATTCAAAATAATGACCTTAAACTAGGTAATACTTTATATATACCTAGTTTTAGCCACTTTCTTTCAAGATTTGTCATCTTTTTCCTGAATAATATGCAAAAACGCATTAGTAAATATTAGTGAATAAAATAGGTTAATACCAATTTGAATTGGGTTAAATGTATTTTTAATAAATTTTATATTTAAAATTGACAAGAAAGATGACTTACCTATCCATATCTACACTGTATACCCTGATGAAATTTTTATAATTTAATTTTTCATAGGTACACATTTGTAAATCTGGACAAGTGACTGCTATTCCATTTTGGTATCATATGTACCTTGATGAAGAGATTAGGTTGGATACTTCAAGTGAAGCCTCTCACTGGAAACAAGCTGCAGTTGTTTTAGACAATCCCATCCAGGTTGAAATGGGAGAGGAACTCGTACTCAGCGTTCAGCACCACAAAAGCAATGTCAGCATCACAGTAAAGCAATGAAGAGTAGTTTTCATTATAAATACAAAATTCTTGTCTGAATTAGTGGGGTTGTAATCATAAAATAGGTGTATAAAATTTTAATTGCTTGTAATGGTCAAATATATTAAAAACTTTACATTAATAAAGGATATTTAAAAGATTCTACATCAAAGAGCAGCATTATTATAAAAATATTGTTGCAGACTTACTTTCTGAAATAGGATACACATTAGTTTTTCAAGTTAGGAAGCTCTTTTTGCTTGACTTTACTTAATAGGGATTTTAAAAGTCAGTCTCATTGTCATGTGTAAGTAAAGCAAAACTTTAATTTTTTAGGCATCTTGGCTTTTTTTCTTAAACATAATTTTATAATAGAGAAACACTGAAAGGTAGGCATCCAGTGAAGACTGTGGTTACCTGTAATTTTCAGCTTGCTTCCTTTTAAATACTGTAATTTTCAGCTTGCTTCCTTTTAAATACCGGGTACTTCTGAAATACCTCCTCAGGTTTTATGTTTTGCAAATGCAAGTTCGAATAAGAATTTAAGCTGTAAGCTAAATGTAGTAATTGAAAGAGTAAAGGAGTTAGAGAAGAAACAAATCTTCAGGAGGCAGCATTTTTCCTGGTCTACTTTGGCAAAGAAGAATTTAAAAGCTGATAACAAAACAAAATTCAAGAAAGATTTAATTTTAAACCAGTAATTTTCCAAAATTTTGATTTGGACGCACAGTAAGAGACATAATAATTGGTCCAATGTTTTACAGGTTTTAGAAATAGGGAGATTAATAAGGAAGATCATTATCATGCCTTGTATATGCTGTGTGCTTTGTGTAAGTCACAAAACAAGATGTATCTTTACCTATTGTCGTTACCTCTATTATTATACTACTCAACTTTTAAAAAATTTTAAATAAATTTTATTGTATATATTTAAGGTATACAACATAATGTTATAGGATATATACAGATAGTAAAAAGGTTACCATAGTAAAGCAAGTTAACATAACCATCATATCACTGTTATCCATTTTTTGTTTTTGTGGCAAGAGCAGTTAAAATGTACTTATTTAGCATGAATCCTAAATACAATTTTGTTACCTGTAGTCCTCATGTACATTGTATTTCTAGACTTCATCCTACATATCTGCTACTTTGTGTCTTCTGACCCACCTCTCCCCATTTCTGCCCACCCACCCAACCAGTTTTGTTCTCTATTGCTGTGTGTGTGTGTGTGTGTGTGTGTGTGTGTGTGTGTGTGTGTGTGTGTGTGTGTGTGTGTGTGTGTGTGTGTGTGTGTGTGTGTGTGTGTGTGTGTGTGTGTGTGTGTGTGTGTGTGTGTGTGTGTGTGTGTGTGTGTGTGTGTGTGTGTGTGTGTGTGTGTGTGTGTGTGTACAGGAACATTTTCAGAGTTCTATTTTTTTCATTATTTCACTCTGCATAATGTCCTCCAGACTCATCCATGTTGTGGCAAATGGCAAGATCTCATTCTTTTTTAGAGCTGAATAATATTTCATTGTGTATATACACCAGTTTTTAAAAAATCTATACAGTTAGGTTTTTTCTGTATCTTGGCTATTGTGAATACGGCTGCAGTGAACATGGAAGTGCAGATATCTTTATGAGGTGGTTATTTAATTTCCTTTGAGGGTATGCCCATAAGAGGGACTGCTGGGTCATATGGTAGTTCTATTTTTAATTTCTTTAGAAACCTCCATACTGTTTCCATATGTTTTGGTACATAATGACTGTACCAATCTACAGTCCCACCAACAGTATACAACACAGTTGCCTTTTCTCCACACCCTCACAACATGTATTGTCTTTTGGCTTTCTGATGATAGCCATCCTAACTAGTATGTAGTATCTCATAGTGGTTTCGATTTGCATTTCCTTGACGATTAATGATGTTGGAACACCTTTTCAAGTACCTTTTAGCCATTTTTATGTCTTCTTTGAAAAATGTCTATTTAGGTCTTTTGCCCAATTTTTAATAGGGTTGTTTTTCCTACTCTTTTTTTCTTTTTTTTGGGCAGCTGGTCAATAGAGTTTTTCTACTATTGAGTTGTGGATATCCACCCTTTATCAAGATATGTGGTTTACAAGAATTTTTTCCCATTCTGTAGACTGCTATTTCATTTTGTTTCCTTTGCTGTGCAGAAGCTTTTTAGTTTGATGTAGTCCCATCTATTTTTGCATTTGTGGTATCCAAATTGGTGTGATATCCAAAAAATCATTTCCAAAACCAATGTCCAGGAGATTTTCTCCTATGTTCCTTTCTAGGAGTTTTATAGTTTCTGGTATTACATTTAGATCTTTTATCCATTTTGAGTTGCTTTTTGTGTATGGTGTAAGATAAGGGTCCGACTTCATTCTTTTGCATGTGGAAATCCAGTTTTCCTAGCACCATTTATTGGAAAGACTATCATTTCCCCATGTGTCCTCTTGGTGACCTTGTCAAAATTAATTGACTGAATGTATTTGGATTTATTTCTGGGCTACTCTGTTCCACTAGGCTACATGTCTGTTTTATGCCAGTACGATACTGTTTTGATTACTGTAGCTTTGTAATATAATTTTAAATCAGGAAATGGTGATGCCTCCAACTGTGCTTTTCTTTCTCAGAATTATTTTGGTTATTCAGGGTTTTCTGTGTTTCTATATGAATTTTAGGATTGTTTTGAATCTGTATATCACTTTCGAGGATATCTTTCCATTTATTTATGTCTTCAATTTCTTTCATCAGTGTACAGATCTTTCACCTCCTTGGTTAAATTTATTCCTTTTTTTTTTTTTGATGCCATCATAAATAGGATTGTTTTCTTGATTTCTTTTGCAGTTAGGTCATTATTTGTGTATAAAAATGCTACTAAGTTTTGTATGTTGGTTTTTATCTTTCAACTTTACTGAATTCATTTATTAAGTTTTTTGGTGGAATTTTGGGGTTTATTTTACATATAACCCAGCTTTAGTTTCAGTAGAAATATTTGATTTATAATAGTGGACAGAATAAAGACTCTGTGCCACAATTACTGTGAACCACTACACACACACACACACACACACACACACACACACACACACACACACACGGTATTTTAAAAAGTGCATGGAAAGATTCATGTCATCTTTCAATTCTGTTTTTCCATGAACATTCTGAAGTGCCTCCATGTGTATGTGTGCATATATGTATGCATGTATGCATGTATAAATGAGTGGACATACATGTCCATAAATATATAAAGTAAAGATCTTCAGCAACAATACTCATTGCTATTTGCAACATACTACTATGGCACTTTCTATATAAAATATTAAACATGATCCAATAATAGATTGTGATTAGCAATTAGAGAAACCCTATCCTAAGTAATAAATTTCTCCCAAATAGCATCTACATGTTTTCTGACTACAGTTTAATGAATAATTTTGACCACTCAGCTAAGATTTATGTTTGCTGCCACCTTTAATAGCATTTTTAATAGAGGAAAAGCAGTAATTGTTTTTTACTTCTTTTTTGCTGTGCCTTTAATCATGAAATCTTAGTTAAAACATTAAAGAAGGAGAGACATAAAAAGTTGTAGAAAACAAATGATAAGTTCTTATTTATTGAAAGACATCCAGTTGAGAAATAGAGAAATAATTGTTAGGTAAGCTTATATGGCACATGATTATGATTAAGTTCCACTAATTCCTATTTCTGAATTATTCTTTCTCTCTTAATTCCAGAGTATTATATTCATGCAGCAGTGATAGGAAGCACTAATTTTTTTTTTTAAATGTCCATCTTCTTGGTAGAGTAGTGTAACATCAGAAACATTCACCTGGAGTCATTTTCTACCATTGGAGTGTGTGCTACTCTGATGTTAAGAAATCAAGTTTAAGTCTAGGAAATTTAGACTGTTTATTTGTGATGTATGAAACTTGCATATATGAATCCAGTAGTTTTACCTAGCTTTCACCTATCTTTGTCTTGAAATTTTCCATCTTAATGGCTTGTCCCATGCACAAAATCCTGAGCCACAGGATACCAGGTAAGGATAAACATGGTAGTAGCATAGTTTGCTTCTGCACACTATTCAGGAATCCACAGATATATCTGAAGGTTCTTTTTTCTCTCCTGTAGCAACATTAAATATTTCATCAGATATTTTAGCTATAGTAGGTGTAGTCTGGGGAGTCACAGTGTGTCCAAACCCTTGGTAGTGACCCATGGGTGAAGGTGGCATAGAAGAGGCAACGGATATTGCATCTTGTGATGATGATGATAACAAGCTTGTATGTTCATTTTGATCTTGATCCTCAGGAAACAATTTTTTCCTAGGATGTCCCCTGACTGTCCGTCCTTTAAAGTAATATAAAGGTTTTCTATGTTAGCCAAAAGTTCTTTTTACCATTATATAAACTTACCATTCCAAAAATAAGCTCCCCATGTCCCACTCCTGTGCACCTCCCTGCCCCCATTTGAAGAACCTGTACTATGGTACTGCTTTAAACAGTCTTATTGGGCTGGCTTGTTAGCTCACTTGGGAGAGCATGGTGCTGAGAACACTGAGGTCAAGGGTTCAGACCCCCATACTGGCCAGCCACCCAGAAAAATAAACAGTCTTTTCATCTCTTAAATAGCCACTAAATTGCTTGAGTAGAAGAGATACAGTAACCTACCTATCTGGATGAATTTAAATGGCTGGTACTTACCAACATGCCTTACTTGTTCAGAAATATCATCTCTAATATCTGAAACATCCCACATGGCAAGAAAGGAATCAAAGCATGACCCCTCTTCTGCTTCTTGGACATATGGTTTATATGAGAAAGTGTAGTGATGAGCAATAGCAGCAAGGAACATCTCAATACAAATAATAAAGTCCTGTAACAACAAGAAGAAAATCTGTAATTTAAATCTAGTTTTGTAGAATGCTATCTTTTTCCAAGTACTTTTCAAAAGTACTTAAGTATCAATCAATAACTTTTTTGCCTTTCAGATTATATTCATTTTTCCATTTTTCATGTTCCTAAATAATTATTTTGCCCTCTTCAAAATAAAGACAAAATGTGAAAATTTAAGTCTATTTTATATTACCTCAATCAAATATTTCTAAGCAAAGTACAATGTGTTCTCAATCCACTACCTAAGGACTAAGAGGAGAACTGCAGAAAAAGAAATGGACTAGGAATAACAAAATCCAGGTTTTCTTCCTGGTTCTGCTACAAATTGGCCAATTTCTTTAGAGTTCCCCTTTTTCTTCACCTGTAAAGTGAGGATAATAGCGCCACACCCATCCTGCATGTTGTCATATATTTAGTACAGATAATATGTAAAAAATGCTTAAGAAACAGTAAAGTTCTATTGAATTTGAAGACAGCACTACTTACCTGGAGCCCTGTAGCCACAGCTTCTACACTCTGCCATTCCCACGTACGCTTTTCAGAAATAACGCCAACTTTTACCAACAAAGCAATAACTACTGCTTGCCTATATGTTAGGAAAAGGTAAACGCCAAATCTATATCAAGCATAAAATGAGCAGTTGTTTTAAAATTATGCCATTTAAAAAAGTTAAACCCCAGTGCAACCTGTAGACCACCACCACCCTGCCTTCACAGCATATTCCTGAAGAAACTGCATATCTATATTAAATATATTTATTTGCTTTACAAATTTATTTTTCTAGTATAGTTTTATCAGATGAATTTTGATTATTCTCAGAACCTCAATACTTCGCTTACACATCTTCTTTTGGCTTATACATCTTCTTTTGTTTTGAAAGTGTGCATAAGTATTTAGATTTTAAGTTCTTCCTATACACAGACAATGCCTAATACCTTGTACAATAGGCATTTAAAAGGAAATAAAGGACAAATGCTGTTTACACATGTATTAATTATTCAGATTATTTTTTTTGAAAACAGTCATTTTGAAACTAGTCTTGTTCGAACTTTTGGGGTTAGAGAAAAACTCAGAAAGAGTCTGACTCCAAGATAGGGAGTCATGCTGAGTATTTCAAGCAAATCTAGGGATATGGCCCCATGTTAAATTTCAACAGCAAATGAGATAGACTAACTTTCCTAAGTCTATATATAAAAATATTCTCTTTTATGTTACTTGTAATGGTGAAAAAATTAGGAACAACCTAAGTATCTATAGGAGATTGGTTAAAAAGTTATATTCATACAACAGAATACTAAGCAAAACAAAACCCAAAACACCAAAATTATATTTCTCTTAACTAACAAAGAACGACATATATCTACAATATAATGAACATATTGTTGAATTCCACAAGTTTTTATAGTATGAAACTATTTCTGTGAAGTTTTATATATGACATGTGCACCAAAATGTTAATCAGTTCTGGGTGGTGAGATTTCAGGGATTTTTCTTTTTCCCTGTTTGTATTCTATCTTGCTAAATTTGGTATATTTGTTTCTAGGACCCCAATCACCCACCTCTACTAAACTGCAACCGTATATAGTTTTGCCTCCTGTTTTAAAAAACATTTACTGATGAACATATCCCCGCATCACTAAATATTCTACATTATGTTTTCTTTCAAACTGCATATTATTCTATTATATGACATGGCCATGATTTATTTTAACAACTCCTCTAGTATTGAGATATTTAGATTGTCTCAAATTATTTTCTTCTTATAGATGTTACATGGAATATCTAATTATTTCTTTATGAAAATCCTAGAAGGGCTAAAGGGATGAACTTTTTAAATAAGTAGAGAGAGACATTTTAATGTATCTTTTACACTAAGACTATTTTTAAAATCCTCTTTAATTAAGTTTTATTGCCCTTTAGAAAATGAGAACATTTAAGAGAAAGCAACACTTACCAAAAAGAAACAAAAACCACCAGCTTTACACAAAGAAATTTTCCAACAGGTTGGATTGGACTCAGTTCTTCCTTTAGTGCTTTATAAAATAGGAGGAGACAATACATGGCAAACTAGAAACAAGATTAACATTTAAATTTCTTCAGTAAGAATAACTAAGTATGGTAATAGAAATATTAAAGTTATAAAGCAAAGAACTGGTAAGAGTAATATTTCAGCCAGTTTTTTCTAGGCTTATTATATTTTAAGGTTAACAACAAGCTTTTATAGTTTACTATATAGGTGAATACACAAGGATGCTTCAAAAAGTTGATGGAAAGATTTTATCATCCTTTAATCCTATTTTTCCACAAACTTTTTTTTTTTTTTTCTTTTTTTTTGTGACCGGCGCACCGCGCTCAGCCAGTGAGTGCACCGGCCATCCCTATATAGGATCCGAACCCGCGGCGGGAGTGCTGCCGTGCTCCCAGTGCCGCACTCTCCCGAGTGCGCCATGGGGTCGGCCCTTTCCACAAACTTTTTGAAGTCCCCTCATATACTATATAAAATTTCTCCAAAGAGTTATAAAATATCTTCCCTGAAATGTTTTTAGGTGTTCACTTACTGGGGCCCAGAGAGCAATAAACAAATGACTAACACAAATGGAAGAAAAGGCTCACATTCAGCCAAAATAAAAATATCTGTTTTATAATGGCTTTTAAACACAAATTACCATTAATTTTATAAGGGTTTAGCTTATTACGTAACATAGTATATCTTATGTAACACTGTGTGTATATTATAAGGCAACACATTAAATAAATACAATTTCAATAAAGTTGTGACCATGAAATCTGAATCAGGAAAACAGCTTTTCTTGAGGGCAGTACGTTAGTCCAGCTGAATTTACTTTATAAAATAAATGCTTAAGACATATTAATTATTTTTTGATATAAGTTGTAATAACCTAGTGTAGGGGTGAATAGCAAACATTTTCCTAAAAGTTCACTTTTTCCCATTAAAACCATATAAAATGTTCACTTAAAATATTTTAGAATATGAAAGCAGTGAAAAAATAAGTTATTCGTAGTCCTATCATCCAACTATTCCTTTCTACATATAAGCTGGTTTTTTAACAGCTGTCATGAACTAAATACAAAGTATTGTTGCCTTGCATTGTTTTCCACTTAAAGTACCTAATTTTTCCATATGTTTTATAGGGATTATTTTTAACAACTGCCTAAGATTTTGGCAAATGGAAATACCACAGTGTATTTAACCAGTCCCTACCACTAGGCTTTAGGTTTTTTCCATCCTGTTGCTATTACAAATAATAGGCTTTATATGCAGAGATATCAAAGCAAAAGTACTTATGACCGTTTCTTTAGAATACATTCCTAGAAAGAAAATGAACATGTGGCTACACATGCATTTAATTTTTATTTTAAAGGTCTAATATCATACATGCATGCCATTGCATCTAAACTATTATTTTGCTGAAAGCATTAACCAAAGATTTTAAATAAAATGTACATTTTTTAAAACTTATAGGATCAGATAGTTATATCTTTAGAGCACTTCAGTTTCTAGAACATAATCCATTTTTTTTAAGCTTGGCATTGTCACCAAATATATGATATCAGATTTTTTTCTTCCATTTTTATTCAAACTCTGTACTGTCATATACCAATTAAGAATTTTCTCTAACTAAACATGCCCAGTATATGTGTTTATATTTTTTGGTTATTTAGAGAGCACTGTGCTTTTATTTATGACATATTTGCACAAATATGCAGTGAGTAACAGAAATAAATGAACAAACATGATCAACAGGTCATGGTATAAGTCACCAAATAAATAACAAAGATATTATATCTTTACATATAAAGATGTATATTCAAGTTCTTAGTATAAATTTCTAGATTAAAAAGAAACAAGATTTATTCAAGAAGAAACTTGGCCTAAAAAAATTTATAGACCGTAATTTAGTACAATTAAGAAAAATGAATATTTACTTACCAACTGTGACATATTGTTTATTATAACCAAATAAGTCCAAGCATTTGAAAAGCTAAAGTTCCCTTCATCATATATACCGACCAGCTCACAGATTCTAAAAAATGGTAAAAATGAGACAACTTTATGATTAACTAAATTAGAATATATTTTAAAGTACAGTGACAGCAATTCTTAAATTTAGAAGTCAGTTTATATGAAAGATCCTATAGATAATCTCTTAACTTTGGTCACAGAGATGGCTCAAAATTTCAAAGAAAAACATTTTTCTGAAATGTTACCGTATGATTATTTCTCCAACTTAAAAGAAATCCAAAATAAGACACACATTGAACTAGAAAGAGTAATTACTAAATTTAGGAGAACTATTTTGTAATAGTTTTGAAATAGCTGCCTAATTTTGAAAACCTTAATTGTTAAATATATAAAGCTGGTCCATAACTGGAGTTGTCATTTTTCCCCCTAAATTGTCTTGGAGGTAAATTTCATGAAGATCCAGACCCCTCAAGTAAATATTACCATTAGTATTAAGTTATATTTTACCCATTTTCTAAACTGCAGAGAAATAAAGCATGCCTTCATAAATAAATGAATTAGTCTCAATTGGCTAAATAATTGCTAGACCAAAGGTAAACTAAAAAATGAATTCTTCTTTTACCTGTCTTTCAATTTTTCCTCTGTGAGCATGCAGAATGTTAGTAACAACTACCGGATAAAACATACAATCTACCTGCCTTAAATTACTTGATGTTCCTGAATATTTAGGGAATAGTTTTGCCAGGTAGCTTAATGATAGCCCCATTTTACCGCATGTTCTAAGCCTTGACGGAATGTTTTTTAAAAAAAATATGACTTTTTTCTTGGAGTATAGTATTCCCAATGTATTCTACATTAACTATGTAGAAAATAAAACCCTGTAGTTAACCTAAAGTAGCATACTTTAACTTCAAGCAATAGAATTTCTGTAAAGCTGTGTGAACGATAATGTCTGAAAAATGAAGCATTTTTCAAAGTGCTGTATAGCAAGCTCTAGAGAGGATGTAAATATTTAGAAGAACCCTTTAGTGATTCTTTGCCTGTAAGTAGTTAACAATATTTATTTGAATAGAGTAGGGTTTCTATTTACTGTGTTTTTATATTATAAACAAGTAAATTAACACTCTTTATGTTTTTCTACTCAGTTGTTCCTACATAAGAGAACAAAGATTTTCAAAAAATAAATAATATAAAATCTGATTTGCAACGACATGGATGGATCTAGAGAGAATTATATTAAGTGAAACAAGTCAGGCACAGAAAGAGAAATATCACATGTTCTCACTTATTTGTAGGAGCTAAAAATAAATAAATAAATAGACAAAAAAATGGGGGTGGGGGTGGGGAGGGAAGAAGACACAACAATTACAATTCCTTGAAGTTGATAGGACAAGCGAACAGAAAGGACATTGTTGGGAGGGAGGGGGGAGAGGGAGGAGGGAGGGAGGTCTCAGTAATGGGCCACAATAATCAACCACTTTGTATATTGACAAAATAAAAAAATAAAAAATAAATAAAAAAAGTCTGTGTACTTACAAAGCAACGATGGTGGTGAATGGTCTGACAACTGTATACTGCAGTACACCCAGTTTGCACCTAAATAGCAATACTCTGCAAAAGAAAAAGAAAGTAGCACTTAAAACTACTCATTTAAATAGCACCAGATTTCCCCCAAAGCATACAAATTAAAATCACTTTGACAAATGATACCATATCTATATTTAATTATTTCAATGTAGTCATCCTAAATGGCAGTGGGGGAAGAATGTGGATGGCAGCAAACAAATGATCTAAATATCATTTTGAAATTATTTAAAAACTACATCCTCTGGAAGGTCTCCTTTTTTGTATAGAGTCTCAAATTCCTGAACAGTGAGCAGGACAAAAAATAAAAACAAAACAACCTAGCTACCTCATTTTGAAACTGCAGAACATCAAAGACAAAGGAAGGGTCTTAAATGCAGCTGGAGACAAGCTGTCTATCATGGAATGACAATTACATTCACAGTAGACGCTTAATAATAACAATTGAAGCTAGAATTAGGTGAAATAAAATCTTCAAAGTGCTTGAAAGTATCTTCAACATAGAATTGTACATTCATCAAAACTATCTTTCAAGAATGAAGTCAAAATAAAGACACTTTTGGATAAGTACATCTGAGAAAATCTGCCACTTATACACTGACACTAAAGGAACTCCTAAAGAACATTATTTAGGAAGAAGGAAATGAACCCAGATGGAAAATCTGAGATGCAAGGAGTGATAAACAAGCAGTCTGTTAATCTTGTAGTTAAATCTACAAAATACTTATTTAAAACAAAACAAATCTACTCAAAAAATGATGTCTAATATTTAAAGTCAGATTTTAAGTAGTCATGGTAAAACTTTGACTCAAGTTGTTATGGTAAAAAGATTAGAAATAGAAAATATAGCTTCCAAACCAGTAGTAAGAAAAAAAAAACACAGAATAAGAAAAATAACAACAAAAGAATGTGATCAACTACCAATGGGATCTGGAGTAGCATCTATAATCAAACACATAGATAATAGCTGCATTAAAAAGTACATATTCCATAACAGGTAAAATAGTCCCATTAAAATTACAAATAGTCAAAAGATTATAAATAGATCAAGATTTGCTACTAAGAGAGCTATGAAGAAGCTTTTAGTTTTCAAGGTTTTTAATATTCTATAATTGCAAATAAAGAATTGTGGCCTATAATAGATTAACATTTATTAATTGTAGATAGCATAAAACAGATTTGTCTGTTAACACTGTATTCCTCCAGTGCCAGAAAAATTTTTTAAGTATTAAAATCTTTGTTAAATAATTAGAAGGACCTTCCCAAACTTCTTGTACCTTCTCTAAGTATTAAGTGAAAAAAACTTTTTTTTTAAAAAGAGGCTAAATGCAAAGTGGATCCCTGGAATGGATACTGGGACAGGAAAAAGGACATGGGTGGAAAAACTTGGAAAATCTGAATACAGTCTGTAGTTGGTAGTTTTGTACCAATATTGATTTCTTAGTTTTGACAAATGTGATGGTTAATTTTAGGTGTCAACTTGACTGGGTTAAGGAATACGTAGAGTTGGTAAAGCAGTATTTCTTTGTCTGTGAGGGTATTTCTAGAGATTGATGTGTGAGTAGGTAGACTGAGGGGGGAAAATCTGTCCTCAATA
This sequence comes from Cynocephalus volans, assembly GCF_027409185.1. NCBI lineage: Eukaryota > Metazoa > Chordata > Mammalia > Dermoptera > Cynocephalidae > Cynocephalus > Cynocephalus volans. The sequence continues at coordinate 130,274,802 of NC_084468.1, read as the reverse complement.
TGGGCAGCATGATCCAATTGGCTTGGGGCCTCGATAGAAAAAAAAAAAAAGCAGAGGAAAGGCAAATTCTCTCTTTCTCTTTAGAAAAAAAAAAAGCAGAGGAAAGGCAAATTTCTCTCTCTCTCTCCTGGACACCCTTCTTCTCCTGCCCTTGGACATAAGAACTCCAGGCTCTCTGGCCTTTGGATTCTGGGACTTACAACAGCAGTCTCCCTGGTACTCAGGCTTCTGGACTTGGACTGAGTCATGCTACCAGTGTCTCCAGCTTACAGATGGTATGTTGTGGGACTTCTTAGCCTCCACAATCACGTGAGCCAATTCCCCTAATAAATCCCCTCTCATATCTGTATCTATATTTATGTTTCCATCTATAACTATCCTATTGGTTCTGCCTCTCTGGAGAAACTAATATGAAGGTACTTCAAAAAGTTCACGGAAAAATAGAATTGAAAGATAATATGAATCTTTCCATGAACTTTTTGAAGTACCCTCATCAACAAATATACCATAAATACATAAGATGTTAATATTAGGGGAAGCAAGGTGAAGGCTATATGGGAAATCTCTGTTCTATCTTTGTACTTTTCTATAACTTTAAAATTATTCTAAAATAAAAAGTTTATTAAAAAGAGAGAATGTAATCAATAAAAAAAAGTAAAAAAATGGAAAACAAAAAGACAGCAAGTAATTATAAATGAACCTATCAATAATCACAAAAGTGTAAACTGCCTGACTTTTTCAAGCAATGGAATTATCAGATTAGAATTAAAAAACTCCAAAAAACAATATACCTAAAACATTAGGACATGGAAGGATGAAAATAAAAAGTGGAGAAAGATATGCCAGGGAAATACTAAACAAAGGAAAGTTGGGATACCTGTTTATGTCGGACAGAATGACGTTAAGACAAAAAAGACTGTTTGGAATATTAAGAGTCATGATATAATGTTAGAAGTTAAATTTATGGGGAAAAGTAACAACCTTAAACATATATGCACTTAATAAAACAGAACCAAAATACATAATGCAAAAACTGATAAAAGTACAGGAAGAAATTGACAAAGCCATTATCAGAGGCAAAATCTAAATATCTCTTTCAGTAACTGATAGAACATGTAGCCAAAATCAACAGAAATACAGAAAAATTGAATAACAATAAAATTGACCTCATGGACATAAATATAACACACCCACCCACTAATACAGTATACACATTCTCTTCAAGCACACAGGTAACCTTTAAAGAACTGATAATGAACCAGAGGCCATGAAACAAATCTTAACCAATTCCAAGGACTGTCTCAGTACATTTTCTGATTGCAATGCAAACAAGATGGAAACCCCAAACCAAACAAAATCCCCATGTCTGGAAATTTAAAAATACTCCAAATTAACTTGGGTAAAGAAGAAATATCAATAGAAATTAAAACTCCTTAAACTGGATGATAATGAAAATACTAAATATCAAAACCATGTGATTCAGTAAATGTATTACTTGGCAGGAAATCTGCAGTCTTAAATGCAGTATTAAAAAAGAAAAAAGGCTGTAATTTTTTTTTTTTTTTTTTTTGTGACTGGCTGGTACAGGGATCCGAACCTGTGACGTTGGGGTTATAAGGCTGCACTCTAACCAACTGAAAGTTGTAAATTAATGAGCTAAGAATCTAACACATTAGGAAAAGAGCATAGTAAACCAAAGGAAATGGAAGAAAGGAAATAAAATGAGAGCAGATAATAATAAAATTGAAAACAAGCACACCATAAAGAGAATCAATAAGACCAAAATCAGTTCTTGAAAAAACTAGTAAAACTAAGCAAACTTCTGGCAAGACTCATTAAGGAAAAAACAATGATACAGTTAACATTAGAAATGGAAGAGGGTTATAACAAGAGATGTAAAAGAGATTAAGATGATATAAACTAACTCATACCCACTTAAAAACTTTATTCTGCCTAATTCCTAAAAACTATAATTTTCTAAAAATGATTTCCTAAATAGTTCTATAATTGTCCTCTCACAAAGAAAAGGCCGTTCAATCATCCAAGGTACAGTATACAATTCCTCCCTTGACATACAAATAAAAGGCAATAATTCTTGGTCAGCAGTGTAACATGGATATGAACACTGGACAGGGACAGTAGAAGAAAGAAAAATTATAGTTTAATCGTACTCATGAACATAGATAAAAATCCTAAACAAAATATCAGCAAACCAAATCTTGTGAAGTATAAAAGAAGATGATATATTATAACTAATTTGAATTTACTCTTAAAATTCAAGGGGGTTTTAACATTAGAAAAGCCACTAATCTAATTCACTACATTAATAGATGAAAGAAGAAAAACCATAATCATCTCAATAGGTAAAGAAAAAGCATTTGATGAAACTTAACACATTCATAATTTAAAAACTCTTAACAAACTAGTGGAAAAAGAAGCTTATTCAAACTTATAAAAGATACCTACAAAACACCTGCAGAAACATCAAATTATACTGTGAAATTTTACAAGAATTCCCTTTAAAATCAAAAATCAGATACTAACCAGCAGTGAGAAGAAAAAGAAATGAATGTTATAAAGACTAGAAAGGAAACATCCTTCATTTGCAGATGACTACACAGAGTACTTAAAAAGATCTACAGACTAAGAAAATTCAACAAGTTTTTTTTGGACATAAGATCAATATGCAAAAACCAAATTGCCTTTTTACACATGGGCAGCAGTTGTTAGTTTTTTAAAAATATGCCACTTATATATAATAGCAATAAAATATGATATAGAGTCAACAAAAGATATGCAAGATCTTTATGAGAAAATTATACTTTACTGAAACATATAAATGAAAAGCTAAATACATGGAAAGCTAGACCATATTCATGCATAAGAAAAGATTCAAAAATCTTAAAGATGTCAATGAACTAAGGACTGAATTCAATCCTAACGGGGTTTTTCAAGCAGCTTGACAAGCTGATTCTAAAATGCATATGTAAGAGAAAAGATGCAAGAATAGCCAAGATAATAGGGTTGGGGACCTTGACTTTCATTTTAAGCCTTATTAATTAGGCTATAATAGTTAACATATGTAATTGTCTAGGGAGAGAAAAGTTAACCAATAAAACAAAGCAAAACAAAAATCCCACAACAGGCACATACAATATAGAAAGTTGATATATGACAGAGGTGCCAGTACAGATCAGTGAGGGAGAAGGGAGAGAATGGTGTTATGGAAAGTTATTCAATGTAATAAAGTGAAATTGCGTTCCTACCTCACACAACATACAACTACAAAATCAGTTCCAGAGGGATTAAGTGCTAAGTCTTAATGGCAAAATTTTGAAATGTTTAGAAGAAAAGCATAGGAGAATGTTTTTATAATTCTGGGTTTGGAAAGAATTTTTTGAACAAGACCCAAGAAGTATTAACTGCAAAATAAGATTGATAAATTATAAACTATATTAAAATTCAAAAGACAAAATGCTTATTAAAAGAGACAATGAAAGTGACAAAGCATGCCAAAACTAGAGATAATATTAACACATGTCAAAGAAAGAATTAGTATCCACATGTTTAAAGATCCCCTATAACTCCACAAGGCAGAGACATAACCCATTAGAAAAACAATAAGAAACACAAACAAGCATGCCCCAGAAAAGGAAACACAAGTGTCTAATAAACATGAAAAGATGCTCAACTGCATTACTAATCAGGGAAATACAAATTAAGACCACAGTGATATACCACTTTCTACACTCTTGAGAGGCAAACATAAAGAAGTCTGGGTAATTCCAAATGTAGGTGAGAACGTGGTTCAACAGAACTACTTTATAATGTTGGTGGGAAAGTAATTTGGTACACTTCAGAAAATAGTTTGCCACTAATCTGCAAAGTTCAACAAAACCTAAAGGACCTAGCGTGTTCATGCCAAGGAATATACCTAGAGCAATATTTTTTAAACTGTGTCAAATTCAACTTAGTGGGCTGAAACCCAAATTTTAAAACCAAGAGGGAGGAAGGAATAATAAGTAATAAGGGTTAGTATTGTTTCATGAAAACATCTGTACCAGTTATAAGAGGTATAAATATACTGAGTCACTTAGTAAAGTGTTTCCCCTCTCCTCATGAATTACCTACATAAAACTGAAGGTTCATTAAGAGAAAATTGACTGTGCTCACTACTTAGGTTGCAGAAATCAGAGTATAAAAAACAGCTTAGTTTTTATCACGTACCAACTGCAAACTTGCCATGGCATTTGCATTTTAAAACTAAAACATTATACTGAATTACCCTAAACAGCAACAGCCTGATTATCAAATGTATAACACCAGTTATCTATCAGAGGGAGACTAATAACCTAAAATGTACTTACAGTATACACGAGGGCACTTCAAAAAGTTCCTGGAAAGATTTTGCATTATCTTTCAGTTCTATTTTTCCACGTTCCCCCCACCCCCAACTGGCCAGTCCGGGGATCCGAACCCTTGACTTTGGTGTTATAACACCATGCTCTAACCAACTTAGCTAACTGGCCAGCCCTCCACAAACTTTTTGAAGTACCCTTATACAACAGAATAAGTTTTGTTACTAAAACCACACCCCAACACTACATGACTTTGGTAAACATTTCATATCTTTCAAAGGCAAGAAAACATGAGTTATATTGATGGATGCACTGCTGACTGAATATTAGTCACATTATCCAATCAGCAGTTGTCAGAATTCAAAAGGCTCAGGAAAAAAAGAAACCAACACAAAGAGATTTAACAGGAATAAATGTACTTGTGTAGTTAGGAACAAATCAATTGCACAAGCACAGAATATGAGAATTTTGACCAGTATTATCATTTCAAAAAGGTTTGGGGTCTTAGTTGACCACAAAGAGGTAGCTAGGGCCTCATCTCTACATTAAAATAAGAGTCCTGATCAAAACCAAGCCACCACCACCATCATCACCATTGCCATCATCATATGCTGGACCATTGCAATCTCTTATCTATCCCAGCTTACGATATTGCCCCCTTCCAACTCAGTCTACACAGAATACAGTCATCTTTGAAATCTGGACACCAGTTCTCTGCATAACATCCTATAAGGGCTTCTCATTTATCAAAGACTCTCACTTACTGTCCTAACTTTAGGCTCCTCTGAGCCTTCTTTTTGACTAGGCCTCATCCTTAGGCTCTGTTCTTGGCCTAAGTCAGTCTAAGCAAAGAATCCTGCTGAGTCATTCACCAAACCCCTTGAAATTTCATCACCCTTGACATCTGATCATGTTCCTCAACCCCCACCCTTGATGTGTAAGTTCCTGGCTTGACTTCAGCAAGAATCCTGTTTGGTCAGTTTAGTGAGAATTCCCCTACCCTCGAGTCTCCTTTTAGTAATTGTGTACCCATTGACCCCTCACTCTGCTCATTAGCTATAAATCCTCATTTGTCCTTTTTGTGTTCAGAGTAGAGCACAATATCTTTCCCTCAATCCCTAACCTACATTAGTTTTTCCTTACAATCCTCTCCTATGGTCTCCTTTTCTTTTTCCTTTATTGCATTTCCTGAAATAAGCAACTACACATTTGCGTCTTCATTTAATTCCTAACCCTCCTAACCAAACTGTAAGTTCCATAAAGTCTATGTCTTGTTTTATGTACTATGGTATATCTATAAACTGGTATATTCTAGATGCTCAATACATACTTGTCCAGAGAACACATTAGCAGCTTATTTTAAAAAGTCACTTGTAAAAAGATGTTGATTAAATGACTTCTAATGTTTCTTCCTGCAATACTTTGATTTTTCTACTCGAGATGAATAATGTAAAAAGGATTAACATGTATGTGGATTATAAAAATGTGGTCGGTTAGCCTTCAAACTTGACTATATGCACTACATCAGGATAGGGACTCTGCCTTACACTTTTTGTCCTGCTCATAGTACTTAACATACTACCCTGCAGTGAGCTGACTCATAAACTCTGCTTAAATGAAACCAAAACATAAAAATATTGCAGCCAAACATACTTACTCTCCCATAGGCCATGGCGGACAGCAACATAAAGGAGGGAAATGTTTCTGCTGATCTTTGGCTTCAAGGATTAATACCAGATTTGGATACCGGTTAGTTAGATAATTGGTAAGGAATCCCATAAAGCTGTAAATGACATAAGCTTCATAGCATTCTCTGCAGGTATCCACATATATTGCAATCCTGGGATATTTCAAAGCCACCCACTATGAAAAAGCACAGATGTTAAAAATAGTTGCAGCTAAGATCAAATGAATTACCTCTTTAATTCATGGTACTCACAGTAAGCTAATTTTTAAACTTGAGTTGTCTTGCCACATACTTACATCAAACTCTCTAAAATTTATCATTATGAGGGCTACCAGATGATCTGTGAAATTAATTTTTAAAAGCAATAAACATCTTAGATATTGGTAAACAAAAAGACAAGTGGGAGTAAATAATGAATGTGAAGAGAGAAGCTAAATTAAGTACTTGAGTTCTTAAATATAATCTGAATTTTTTTCTTATGATAATACAAAATGCTGCTAAACACATTTCCTTTATATTTAATCAAATTAGAGCAGTTGTCTATAACAATTGTGTGTGCATTCAATGGGGAAGTTTTTCTATTTCTTGGTCCAAATAAAAGACTTAATAAATAAAAAGGGTGATAATGTAATTTAAAGTATTACATTCTTTAAAGGACTATGAGCTCCTAATCTGAAAGTTTAAAAGATTAAACAAAAAAAAGCTAAACCTTTTTAAAAATTTAAAATATCCACATTTTCTATTTTCTACTATCATATTTTAAATCAACGTTAAAAACAAGTGAACCTTTTCACTTTTCTTATGAATCTAACTCCTTATTGTCAATAAGATACCATCATTACCTTAAGCACTATGTAAGTAAAATTAGTATCACCAAACCAGTTTTTACTTAATGAGATAAAATGAAACATACTTACACTATCTAAACTGTATATGGGTACCATCCAAAGAATCCTATTTGGAAAGCAAAACATAAATTAAAAACATTTTGCATCATATTTATGAAATAAGTCAATACAACACTATCAGAATCAAAATATAAGATTTACCTTATTATCGGTTTTTGTAGTTCAGGTTGTGTATAATGCACTAAGTGTTGCAATATGACCCACAGTGATACAGGTACAGTCAACAGCAAAAAGATTCCGGCAATAAACCAAGCCTTGGTGTGTATTCCAACCTTAAGAAACAAAAGAACATGTTATAATATATTGATATTAAAACTAAAGAGCTTGATAAAATATTTTTATTTCTTAAATTTTCATTTATTTGATTACTGATAAGGTTCAATATTTTCCAAATGATGAGTGGATATTTTTATTTTTTCTTCAAAATAAACAGATTTCTTCTGTTTCTGTGGGGGGAAAGGACATATTTTTCCTCATGTAGTTCAATATTTTTCTTCATGGAGGCTTTGGTAACAGCTTTTTATACTGAGGAATATTAACATCATATCATTTCCCCCCAGCTTGTTATTTGCCTTTTATATTTGGTAATTGGGTTTGGGGATGTACAGAAGTCTTAAAAATTTCTGCAAGTCAAATGAAAAATCTTTTTATGGTTTATTCCTTTGCTTTTATGCCTAGAAAGTTAAAAATCTACCTATATTTTCTTCAGATTTTATTGTTAAATATTTAAGTAGATAAATCTTGATGTATAAAAACAAGCAACATTTATTGAGTGCTATTTGCCTGATATGCTGCTAAATTCTTTACATGCATTATCTCTTTTAGCCCTCCCAATTTATAAGTATTGCCATACTACTGTTCAAATAAATTGTGTTTATATGTACTACCTCGCTTATATACAACAATACTGACTCAGGATATTATCATTTTAAAACTCTCTAATTTCTTTTTATGATCAGTATCTGATCAATATTTTACCCTTTAAAAGCTCAATTCTAAAAATGTACAGTACTGTGGATTGTCTCATCCTAAAGTAGAGTTGAAGTGATCCACTCACTTTCTGGTAAAAATAACTGTCTTTGAACCTCTGTTCTATTTGGGGGGGCCCTAGGAATGAATTTTATATGACTAACAATCCTGCCTTAAAGAGTGTGAATCCCTTTTTTTTTTTCTTTTTTAAAGTGGGCATTTTGGGCCGACCCCGTGGTGCACTCGGGAGAGTGCGGCGCTGGGAGCGCAGCAGTGCTCCCGCCCGCGGGTTCGGATCCTATATAAGGATGGCCCGTGCGCTGCTCACTGGCTGAGCGCAGTGCGGCCGGTCACAAAAAGACAAAAAAAAAAAAAAAAAAAAAAAAAAAAAAGTGGGCATTTATTTTTGGTACTTGAAGGTTTGAGCAGTTAACAATTAAAATAGAAATGAAGTCCACAACTTCTAGTTTCACTGTTTTGAACAAGATTTTTTTCCCCAACTAGGAATCAAAGATTAAAGGGGTAGAAAACAAAAGTATGGAGAACAAATGTATTTTTACAACAATGAATTTCTACATTAAAATGTATGGAAAACTTGAAAAGCAAATACAAAAGTCTTGCTGAATGCTGGGGATTGATCAAAGCAGTGAACGAAAGCCAAATATGGTTGCACCTCTGCAGACACTCAAGTCCCTTATACGAAATGGCAATAGTACTTGCATATAACCTATGCACATCCACCTGTATACTTTAAATCATCTCTAGATTACTTACACTACCTAATACAGTGCCTACATATCACTTCATTCACATGGATTCAATGTAGTACGGCACATGGCAAATTCAAGTTTTTCTTGTGGAACTTTGTGGAATTTTTTCCCCCCCCTGAATATTGTCGATCTGAGGTTGGTTGAATCCATGGATACAGAACCCACAGATACAGAAGGCCAACAGTATGTGGAGGTGCAGACTCTAATAGGAATGTCTCAGTACTCATTCCAGGACTTTTTGCTTTGCTCAGTTTCATTTAAAATTGAATATTCATTTAAATGATCTGAGAAAATAATAAGCCTATTCTAGATCTTCTCTATTATAAGATGATCATTAAGAATATTATTTGCTATGTAATTTCAATGTCCACATTTGTTTTTATGATTGCCTTGGTGCCACAAAGTAGAACTTGGTGGTAGACTTAAGAATGATGTGCTTCTGACTAACGAAGGTCAAGCATCCTCAATGTGCTGTAAAGAAGAAAGTTCTTTTTAAAACCATCATAAAACAAGTGACTACAGAATTGAGTCATTACCATGGTATATATACCATGGGATATATTTGGTATAGTCACGCCAAATTAAAAAAATCCTGTACCACAGAGTTAGTTGATACTAACTAGTTGATTTTTATATTACAAGTGATAATTTAGTTTCAGAAAAACATCATCTGTCCACATTAATGTTATTAATTTGAATTATTGGTTGTATAATTGTTTTAATAAGCTATATGCATAAGAAATTTAACCTATTTGTGTACATATTTAAATAGTACTGTAATAGAACATGTCAACACTAGGTATCTGTAGAAATTATCACATTTTAATTTAATTTATATTTATCTCTAAGTAATGTATTCAAATATGAGACACATTAATATAAAGATATCATTAACACTATTCTTAAACTTATCAGCCATGAGGTTTTTTTTTTTTTTTTTTTGGTTCACAAAATGAGGAGAAGATAAGTAGATTTTTGTCTAAGGTAACTTGAGGAAAGAAGAGAGGAAAGAAAAAACCATTAAAGGCAAGCATCAGGGAATAAGTTAACTCTCCGTCAGCCAAATGCTTCCAAATGGAGGAGAGTAGAAACGAACAGGAGAGAGTGCCTCTGGGCCCAATGCTCCTGAGGGGAAGACAGCAAAACTGACAGGGAGCAGCTACTAGGCCATAAGGATGGGTGGGGCAAGGGAAAAATACTACAGACTAGTGTGCCATCCTGTGGGCATTTCACTTACTTGACTTCAATTATACTGCTCAGCCAAGTAAAAGAGTGAGCTAAACAGCTGAAATATTGCACATGGTCATCCTTCCATTCCAATAAATCAGTACGTGCCCCACCACTGGCATAGGATGAGCTATACAAACCTCCTTGTTTTTAAGTCTCAGTTCCCATTGACTTCTCACAATGTAAGCATTGTGATTCTAGCATTTCAAGGACATGTATTTTTTCAAACAAAATGTCCCTAAACAAATCAGAGTATATCTAGTGCTCAAGTAGATACATGTAATTTTGCTTTAGATGTTCAATTGACAGCCTAATCCCATCTAAGCTGCTATTTATTGCGTAAGAAAAAGAATTACTGCTGCTCCAATACAATAATGATGACATTTTAAAAACAATAGTGGTGATTAGAGCTTATTGAGCACCTCATATGAGCTAGACACAGTGTTAAGGATTTTAGATACATAAGCTCATTTAGTGAATAATGATGAAGAGAGTGACAGGATACTATACAACACTCTTAGCACAATGCAACTTCTGCCACATTATTTCTCTGCCTTGGTTTTCATATCTATAAAATGAGGATACTTATGACTTCTTCCTCTTTATAATCACATCCATCCTCATGGCTTTAAACACCCATCCATGTTCATCTATGACAACTCTACCACGGACCGAATTGTGTCCCCCTCCAAATTCCTATGTTGAAACTCTAACCCCTAATGTGACTGTATTTGCTGGTAATTAAGGTTAAATGAGGTCATAGGGTGGGGCCCTAATCCGATAGGACTGGTGCCCTTATAAGAAGATGAAGAGACACCAGAGAGCTCTCTCTCCATGTGAGGACACAGCGAGAAGGAGGCCATCTGCAACCCAAGGGAAGTCCCTCACAAGACATCAACCCTGCTGACACCTTGATCTTGGCCTCCAGTTTCAAGAACCGTGAGAAAATAAATTTCTGCTGTTTAAGCCACTCAGTCTATGGTATTTTCTTATGGCAGCTTGAGCAGACTAAGATCAACTCCCACATTTTTATCTGCAGCTCAAACCTTTCTGAGCTCTAGACTTGCATATCCTATTGCATATTTGACACGCACATTTGAATGTCTCTCATTAAACTAAATGTCCAAAACAGAACTCAGTTTCTCTTAAACCTGTCCCTAGCCCTCAATTTTCCATCTCAGTAACTGGCACAACCATTTACCCAGATGTTCAAGTCAAAAACCTTAGAATCATCTTTAATTTCTCCCTTTCTCTTACCACCTCTCCTCTCCAATTCACTGCCAAGTCCTGTTTGTTTACTCACAAGGATACTTAAAACTCAGATTTCTATCTTCCCCTCTGCTATGCTGATCTGGGCCATAAATCATCGTAACCTCTAAACGATCATAAAGAGCTTTCTAACTTTCCTTCACTTCCACTTAATTTTCCATAGTTGGTAAAAGTTGTGCAGGAAGACTGTCCTGCCTGTCAACTTCTCAGACCTTTTTTAGTTTCCTTCAAAACATTTTATACAATTTTATTGATTTGTTTTTTGTTGGTTGCGTTTGTCTCCACCACTAAGTTCCATGAAGGTAACTGCCATGTTTATATCTCTCACCATATAGTGTTCAAAGCCTGATTCATCTCTGGGACTCAATTTATTCAAGTATTCAGTCATTTGGGCAGAAGGAGGGGGAGAGAAAATTAAGTAATACATATATTGTGGTAGATGGTGATAAGTCCTATGGAAAAAAATAAAGCAAGGAAGGGAATATGAAGAGTTGGGGAGGGGAAACTTGCGATTTTAAATAAGGTAGTCAGATGATACTCAGACAAAGACCTAAAGGACATAAAGGAATGAGATTAGTATACGGGGGAAGGGCATTCCATGAAGGGAGAACTTTTAATGCAAAGACTAAGGAGGGAGCACGTCTGGCATTTCTGAGCAAAGCCTGTGTGGTGGAACCCTAAGACTTGAGGAGAGAAAGTCAGAGGGAGATCAGGTGGGAATGGTGTCAGATCATGTTGGATCTTGATGGCCATAGTTAGGAATGTTAGTTACTCTCAAACTAGGAGTGACTGAAGAGGACACACATAATGTGACTTATGTTTTAGTGGATACTCTAGCTAGTGTGTTGAAAAAAGTCCATGCTAAGAACTTGGTTCAGGGTGTTAGCAGTGAAGATTGCAGATTATAATTTTTCTTAAAAGCTAGTGGTGCTTAAAAACTATGGTTGAAACTAACAACTATGAGAAGTCTTAAACTGGGGTGATAGTATACATATTATTAACCTTGAAAGTAGTTGCTATATCACACTCCAGGGAAATATTTCAAAATAAGAAAACTTATTTGTATTATGATGTTCATAACCCGAATTTTTTTGGTAGACAAATTATGGAAATAACCTAATATCTAACAGATGAGAAATATTTAATGTAACAGAATATTAAATTACCATTAAAAATAACTAGACTATCCCAGTACAGGAAAGTCAACAAAAAAATAATTTGGTGAACATAGAGAACACAAATGTATCTAAAATACATTTTGTTCAACTATGTAAAAATCATTTCTACAATACGAAAGGGCCTAAAATAGCCATGGTCTTGTCACAGCTCTTGTAAAATAGGAGTTTCTCAGTAAAAGTATTTTCTGGTTTTTATTAACTCTGAATTTAAAGTTCATTATACAATTTTTATAAAGTATATATCTTAGTTAAGTATTTTGCAGTCTTCCAGCTTGTAGTACTTCACTGATGTCACAATAAGAATATGACATCAAAAAATTTACAAGGGACTTTTTGCAAAACCTTTGTTGGTTAAGAGCTAATTTCCAAAGTTAAAAACCAACAACAAAATTAAACCAACTAGAATCCTTTGATTCAGGAAGCTAGTTAAAAGCTAATACAATTCAATACATGGTTTTCAAGGTAGTTTATGCGATCTAGTTAAGTCCAATATGTGCACAGATCAGATTTCCGGAATAAAATTACCTTACTTTCTGGGAATTGATGAATATTTGCAAAACAGTTGCTCTTCTAAGCAGCTATAGTAGTATATCTTAACTACTTTCTCGACCCAGTCAGTCGCACCTTCACCTGTAGCATGCTCTGAAGAACCGTGAACAAGAAACCAGACAGGTTTATGACTGGGCTCATTTACATGAGATTGTTTTCAGGATACTAAGTCTGGTTACTCAGGGTGGAAATGGGGGAGGGGTGTCTCTTTCCCAACCTCAGATAGGTGGAAGACAGGGTAGTGGCCGATGGTGCAGGACTCTCTTACCTCCAGTTTCTGTAGTTCCCACACGCATAGGGGAACCGCAACCACTATGGACACCAGGTAGATGACCACTGCTAAAGGTCGAATCCACTGTCTCCAGTTCCTCCAGGTACAAGTGCAAGGCATGTTTTCGCATTAATCAGCTCCGAGTAGCAAGGAAAAGAGCTCGAAAGAGATTGTAATGGGGAGCCCCGTTCTCTGGCTGTTTTGTCAACTCGCATACCACGAAGAAAGAGCTACTGGGCGACTTTACCCAGAGCTCGAGCCGCCTCCTCGGCCGGCGCTGTGCTTTCTACTGTTGCAACTGAGGCCGCTAAGGTTGCTATCGGGGAGCAGTGCGGGTAGCATCCTTTCTTCCCCACTCCGCATCTACCCGGTTCTACCGCGGTGGAACCCCCGGGCGGAGCCGCTGCCCTCACCTGGCGATCGCCTTGAGCTCCGCGTGCACCATGGCCTCGAGGAGAGCGACGCCGACCAGGACCGGCCTCTAGACACCCTGCACACTCCGGTTCTGCCCCGCGGCTGCCTGCCCGCTCGCTCTTTTCTTTGGGGATCGAACTTCCTCCCTCCCGCACTCGCAGGCGTCTTTTCGCCTGTTTCTGCCTATTCTGATACTCGCACGCGTCTCTTCGCCTGAGGGCCCCGGGATTTCCTCACTGACTCGCACGGGACACCCACTGCCGCTGAACCCAAGGCCAAAGCAGGACTTACGGCTATCTTCCGCTTCCGCCCCTGCTGTCGGAGGCAGGTGATTCGTGGTCAGCGCCAAGCTGGGACCGCCCCATCCGGCTCACTTTACACTCTCTGATTGGTCATTTGCTGCCTGGGCTGTAGGGGTGCGTACCTAGGTTAGAGGAAGGAAGAAGAGACCGGTGGAGACTGGTAGAGTCGCCGCCGGGCGGTCCAGCGGTCCATGAGAAGGATTCTCGAAGCCTCAGAATTGTTTGAGGGCAGTTGAAGAACACCTACTACGTCCTTCTGCTGACGTTATTCCAGCTAAAAGAAAGCGTGGGTAAGGGGCAGTTACTTTAGGGTTGAACTGGAAGAGAGAAGGTCTTTTTGTGCACAAAAGATCCCCTATTCTCTCTAGGAATGGATACGGAAACCAGCTGGAATAAGAGGACAGCGAAGAATGGGAAACGTCCGCCCAGTTTTCTGTCAGTTGCTAGAATATAGAGATAGGCCGCCTAGTTATTTCTGGAGACTGCAGAACGATCGCTCTATAGGTAGCTTAAGTTTAGAAGCAACCACACACACGGAATATCCTTTCGCATTTGGAACTTGTGTTAAAAACTTGCACTCATTTTAGTTTCGAAAGGTCATTTCAACTGACAAAGGAATTATATATGTTTAAAGCTTTTAGCCACACACCTGTAGAGCAAATAAACGGCAAATAGATCTTAAAGCCTTTATAAACCAATAGAACAAGTATCTACTTCTCAATTGGATATGTGAATATGTCATATCATAATTGTCATTTTCGGGGGGACAGGCACCGTTCTAAGTTCTTTACCCATATTATATCAATTGTTTTGCACAAAAATCCAGATAGACAGTTTTCCATTTTACAGATGAGAAACGTTTCAAGTGGTTAATTTGCCCGAGGTCACCGAGCTCCTAAGTGGTAGTGCTGTGATACTAACCTTGGTCTCTCTGACTCCAAAGGGTATACATTTAAGAATTTGACTTGTCAGCACCTGCCACCCTTTGAATTTCTGCCCAATGACCATATGGACAAGAAGGCTGGCAATATTGAGTACACTCAGCCCAGAATTCTCACAGAGATCCAGAGGGAATATTATGATTATCTTTCCCAGTGTCATCTGTCTTAGCCAAGTCTGGAAATTGACTTCTGCAGCCCTCTTTCCAGCCTTTAACACCTGCATTTCACAACCTGACCTCTTTTAATACCAACTGCTTTCTTAAAGGTGAAATAGGCCTTTTGTTTGTTCTTCCTAACTTACAAAATCGAAATATTTGTTTTAAAAAAATTTACTTACTAAGTAAATACATGCTTTATTGTTAAAGTTTGGAAGAATAAAGAAGAGAAAGTTAACCCTTATTCTACAATCAAGTATAACTACTATTTACTTTTTTGGTACACAGTATAGGCTTCCTTAGATAGTATGCACAGATTGTCTCTGTGCTCTCAGCCACAATGTGTTTGCCTGTCATAATAGTCTTCCCCACTCTTTCTCATGGGCAAATCTTTTTCACCTAATTTATGAAACCTGCCCTGGTTTTTCTTCTCCTGTAGCACTCACGTTGTATTATAATTATTTTCCTATTGATTTTTCTTTTATACTGAGTTCCTAGGAGCTAGCTGAAATTCTAGAACTATTAGAAAAAAGCAAGGGAGAGAAGAGACCAGACTGTTAGATGCACAAATGTTTCACACCATGGTTTGTGAACTGTGGATCATTTGTGGTGAAGTTTTTTCAGATTAGCAGAGAAATGAGAAAAAAAACCCTCAAATAGATAGTTTTTTATTTAGATAAATTTATTCACTCTTAAAGATTGTGCTTTATTTTGAAATTGTCCATCCTGTTTTTTAATGTCATGATAGTAATAGTAGATAGAAGTTTTTCAAATGTTCTTACTTGGGGGAATAAAAAGTTGTTAACTTTATTTGCCCACCATTTGGTTTATTTTATTTCTGAAAATTTTCTTGGCCCATGAAATCCTAAAGTCTAGTATTCACTGATAGGGAATAGCTACTGGTGTCAGCAGCCATATTTGCTTGCTATTAAGTATTCTCTGTATTCTCTCTGGATATGACTTAGCCTAAGCCTAAGGATGTAGCTGAGCTTCATGGTATTTGGAAAATAAGAAGCAGTTGTAACTGGCAGATGTTGCTAGGGTCAAAAGCAAGCTGTTAGTCGGTCTTGATTCAAATTATATACATAATCTGAAGTTTCTCTTTGTCTGTTACAATATCACATGAAAGTTGATGGAATTTTGCCATTCTTGAAGAATATGTTTGGATTATTCTGACATATAATAATAGGTTAATGAAATTTATTTTGAGGGATCCTGAAAGTTGGGCACTATTAACCCTTTGGCTTCTATCTCCATTTCTCTATAAATATGTTCATGGTGGTTTTAAAACCTGGCTATAACTTCTTCAGTGGTTTTCCCATAGGAAGATAGAGTCTGTGTCCCTTCTCATTAAATCTGTGTGGACTTGGGACTGATTTGACCAATAGGATATGTGAGTGAAGTAAAATGATTGTTGTTTTACTTCACCAAGTTTAGGGTTGTTTGTTATGCATATCTTGCAGTGAATAGATAACTGAAAACGTTTTTTGTCTATGTATTTACATATTCTTTACCTAATCTGAAAGAATTTTCTCTCTTATAGTGATTTCTTGCCTATAGCAGACTTTTAGCCTAGATAATGTGCCTCAGGTTTTTCCTTTTTAGGAATTTTTTGGCTCTAGAGTCTGAGATTGTACTAATCAATCAATGAGTTAAGTAAGTTTTGGATCCAAAGGTTGCAGGGGAGAGATCTGAGCAGGTCTTTACAGTATGCTTAATTTTGTAATGTTTCCTTTTCTCTCCTTCCCCCCAAATGGGAAGGAAAATGGTCCACTCTGCACCAAATGAGCGAGGAAGAAAACACAAGTGGTACAAGCTGTAATATTAAACTTTCAAATCTGAACCTGGAAGCTGAGTATTTTTGCCCACTTCTAAGTTCCAGCTCTACATACCACATCTTTCAGGCTACCTTTTAAGCTTCATTGAAGACAACGTGCATTATTTATCTCTGCCTCCCATAACCCTCTCTATGGTCTAAAACAGATAAAGCTGGAGATACTTGATATGTATCACCATATCTCTATACGTTTGTATGTCTTTATATATATTCTAGCTAATCTTAAAGAGACTTCTCTCAAGTATTTTTTGGTAGATACATAGTATAGTTGCATTTATAAATTTTGGTAAATTTAATAAACACTAAATATAAAAATCTGTTCAACATGTTCATTTAAGATAAAAGTGATTTACAATGACTTGGAAAATTTTTTGAGTATTTCATATGATTTTGTTCATTTTGCTTAGCGGATCTTATGATTTGGAGCAGGAGTTGGCAAACTGTGGCCTGCAAGTCGATTCTGGTCTGCAATCTGTTTCTGTGTGGTCCAGAAGCTAGGAATGGTTTTTATATTTCTTTTTTTATTGTGGTAAAATATACACAACATAAAATTTAGTATTTTAACCATTTTTAAGTCACATTCACATTGTTGTCCAACTGTCACCACTACCATCTCCAGAACTTTTTTTTTATCACTCCAGACAGAAACTCTGAACTCATTAAACAATAACTCACCATTCCCCCCTACCCCCAGCCTTGGTAATCATACCACTTTCTGTCTCTATAAATTTTACTATTCTAGTTAACTCACATAATTGGAATCATATAATATTTGTCTTTTGTATCTGTCTTACTTCACTTAGCATGTTTTCGAATTTCTTCTGTGTTATAGCACATGTCAGAATTTCATTCCTTTTAAGATTGACTAATATTCCATTGTATGTGTGTACCACATTTTGTTTATCCATTCATCTGTTGATGGGCATTTGAGTTGTTTCCACCTTTTGCCTATTGTGAATCATGCTCCTGTGATCAAGGATGTATAAATATCTGTTCAAGTCCCTGCTTTTAATTTGGTTTTACATTTTTAAAGAGTTGTAAAAGAAAGAATATTTGAAGATATTTACTATCTGGACTTTTACAGAAGAAGTGTGCCAACTTTTGGTTTACAGTAAATTTTAAAACTTTTATAATGGGCTAAGATGAGGTTGCTGAATGAATCTTTCCATAAAGTTCATTTATTTTTTCATTAGGAAAGTGATATTTAAATTTTAGTAGAATTTCTCACACTAGATACTTGGGGAATTCTACTTGTTTGGCCCCAAAACCAGCGCTGAAAAATCACTTTTGTTTTTGTCATTAATTCACTGATTTAAGAGCAACATTCACTGGTTTTTAAAAGGATTCTGTAGTAAAACCAGACTAAGAGGGCATGAGAGTTCTTTAGAGCCAGGACTGAGTGGAAAAAAGGCCCTGTAATTAGGTATGTAGAAGCTGGAGGCACTGTTCTTTCTACTTTTGATCTGCTTTTGTAATTCTTCACTGAACAGGATGTCCTTTGAACCCTAGCATATCCCTAAGGCAGAAAATTCCAAACTTTCTTAATTCATGGTGCCCACAGGATCTCAATAATTTTTCCATGGTGTCCCTCAGCCGAAGAAATATCTAATAGTTCCATTTATTAAGTGATTAGGTCCAAACAACCTAATTGTAGACATTCATATAATGTCTGGCAGATGTTTCTGGGTTTCTTTCAAAAATTTAAAATATCCCAAGGTGCTTCTGTGAGTTGCCTCTAGCGGCCTGTGGCTCCTTAGCACACAGTCTGGGAATTGCAGCCGTAGGATCTTCTACCGGTGTTTCTGACCTGGACTTGCCTTTGTCCTTGGCCTTGCTTCTTATTTTATCACAGATACTATTCCCCGCATTTCCAGGCCTTGCCTAACAATAATTTCTGATGGCTTTCTTTGCTTTACAGATTTAATTTTTATATTCTTGATTCAGATTTATTCCCCAAGTGTATTAACTCTTATATTGGGTTTTCTTTATAAAGTCTCTTTGTTTAAATTACTGAAATAAATATTTAAATGAATAAAACTATTGCCCTCATATTCAAAGATATGTTCTAGAATTACTGGATTAATGACTATAGGTTCTCTAGTTTCCTCACAGGAAAAGTGATAAAGTATCTTAAGCTCCCCAGTAGTCCTTAGTGTAGTGTATGTTGTCCTTTGTCATTGAAATGAAGAAGATACTGTGAATGGTGTAAACAATTACATAGTAAATAATAAATTACCTTTCTATAAATTATTGCTCAGTAAATAAGCTTCCCAGTACTTCTGTCTGGTGGAGAAGTTTTTTTTTTTCTCTTTCTTATCTCTACTGATGTTTTATTTTCAGACGGATTTAAGTGACGCTTCTGGAATATCAAGTTGTAGATTAAAAGGAATGAGAAAAACTTTAATAACTTTAATCAACAGATTCAAAACTAGATAATTGAAGTAGATTTTGGAGAAAAGGTATTTTTGGTTAGGAAGAAGTTTCTGTGTAATAAAAAATGTGAGAAAAGAGAAATATTTTTATACTAAGACAAATTCTGTGAGGACTTAAATAAAAAATTAGTATGCCATTTATTTGTATATTAGATGCTAGACTATGGTAATCCCCATAGAAAGAAGGCTTTGACTTAAATGAGATAAAGAGAATTCATGAGAAGATTTTGTCCTAGTGTGGAGGAATAGTTTTCCTCTTCGAATGTGAGGACAGCGCTCTATGGAGCTTGAGTTTGACTTTACTTTTCTCATGCATTTCAGGCTGTTGATTGCCCTTGTGTAAACTCTTGAGCACATGTCCTCTATGGTTTATATAGGTAGGACGTGTGTGTGTGTGTGTGTGTGTGTGTGTGTGTGTGTGTGTGTGTGTGTGAATTATTCTCCCGCATTGTAAAATGAGTATTATATGCACACATAGCTCTGAATGGAGTCATCAGGCTTGGGCCAGTGTAATCAGTGCTTCTATTTATGTAGCAAATTTACTATGTAGAGATAGAACTACACATTTTTGCTCCTAGAGTATAAACTCTGTGATTTCTGCTTTCCGATTTTATCATTTCAGAAAGGAGAGGAAAACAAGAGAGCAGTGCCTTTGTGTTTTGCCTTTCTGCTTGACCCTCACCCTAGAAGCATCTCTAGGACAGGATATGAGAGTCAGGCATTTGTCCCAGAACTAAGCTTTTCCAACTTCCCATATTCTCAGGAACACTGGCTTTGTCATCAGTGTCCCCAGGGAAGAAGACTTAAGGGGAAAAAGTACGTTGTCTGATATATTAGTTTTCTATTGCTGCCATAACAAATGACCACAAACTTAGTGGCTTAAATAATACATATTTATTGCTTTCCAGCTCTGGAGGTCATAAATCTGACATGGGCTTTAAAAGACTAAACCCAAGGATCAGCAGGGCTATATTCCTTTCTGGAGGATCTAGGCGAGAATCCCTTTCCTTGTGTATTCAAGTCATTGGCAGAATTCAGACTGATGTCCCATTTCTTTGCTGGTTGTCAGCTGAGGGCTATCCACAGCTTCTAGAGAATGCCCATATACCTTGGTTCATGGTCCTCTTCCTCTGTCTTCAAAGCTGGTGACAGCGAGTTGAGTCCCTTTCACATAATATATCTTCTTCCTCCATCTTACACTTTTAAGGACTTGGGCCCGTTAGATCCAAGGTAATCTCCTCATCTCAGGGTCTCTAACCTTAATCACATCTGCAAAATCCCTTTGGCCATGTAAGATAACATATTCACAGGTTCTGGTATTAGGACATGGATATCTTTTTTTTGGGGGGGGCATTATTCTGCCTACCATACCTAGTGATGTTAAAAAATGACCTGTAGTCTCAATCTTGTACATTGTATGTCGATATCCAGAGCTCCCTTTCCTATGCTGAATTTAGACTTTCCTACATCCACTGATAAGCATTTGAAGACAACTCTTTCATAATATTTCATTATATAGGATAAGTGAAGGGATATAGTTAAAGGGGGACATGGAGATGAGTAAAAGTTTTATTTTTCCTGCCTAAATTGAAGAAAACAACAATGGCAGCAGCAACCACTTGTGAGCATGTTTAAATGTTGATGTGAAGGAACCAGTAGAGAAGGAGAGCAGAATGGAAATCATCCCCCAAATCTGTTTTCCTTTCTGTCATAGAAAAAAGAGTTTTAGCCAGGCACATGGTCCCCCAGCTAGAAACTACATTTCTTAAAACCCCTTGCAGTTAATGTTCTAAATAGTGATTAGGTTCCTCTAGTAATGCACACTCCTGATAACTTGGAAGGCAGAATGAGGTGTCCAGTACATTCGTGGTCTTCTAGCAGCATCCCAGGACTTATAATTCAGAGACTGGTGGCCATGGTAGCTTTTTAATTTGACTGTCTAAACCCTGTTATCAATAACTTAGCTCTGCCACCACCTAATCATACTTGTGAGGAAGGTCTGGAGGACACCTTCACCAAGTGCTGGGGAAGAGGCATCCCTTGGTGGCTGTCCTCTGACATTGAGAGAAGATAGTAGGAAATGCTGAAAAAAATTACATTGCTTGATTACAATGGGAAAATGGGATTCCAGAGTAGTAGAGGGTAGGTGGTAGAGTTTAACTGACAAAGACAAGTTTAGGAACAATGTGTCACAGAGAAGGAATGGTAATAAGAGTGTTTTGAAATGAAGTAAACAGGCAGCCTACTGAGGTTCTGCTTTATGTAGTAGAAGGAATACTTGTAGGTCTGCTGGGCAGAAAGTAACTAGACACTATTGTTAGGATTCGTGGCTTCCTACCAGATCCCAGAACTAAGCCAGTGTATAGCCTTGAAGCCCCTCAACAGAGGTAGAGGCCGGGGGTGCTTTGAAGAAGAACCTGTCAGTGCAGCCACAGGTGTATACTGTGGATTTCCTCTCAAGCCTCCCCCAGAGTGACCAGGAGCTATTTACTCAGGGGACTGTGCACTGGGGAAAGGGAAATACCAAACCTTCTGGGAGCTATTACATACTGGCTCTGATTTTACACTTATCCCCAGAGACCAAAAACACTACAGAGGTCTACCAGTCAAAGTAGGGGGTTATGGATGTCAGGTGTTAGATGAAGTCTTGGCCCAAATTAACAGTGGGTCTAGTGGGACTGCAGGCTCATCCTGTTTTTGTTATCTCAGTTCTAGAATATATGGT
This sequence comes from Cynocephalus volans, assembly GCF_027409185.1. Classification (NCBI taxonomy): domain Eukaryota; kingdom Metazoa; phylum Chordata; class Mammalia; order Dermoptera; family Cynocephalidae; genus Cynocephalus; species Cynocephalus volans. The sequence continues at coordinate 130,252,810 of NC_084468.1, read as the reverse complement.
GGGAATACATACACATACATACATATGCATACACGTACGCATACACATACCTATATGTATACTTGGTAACTAGCTGAATACCATTCTGGTTCCCTTTCCTGTGGAGTGTAGGCCATTATGAAAGAAAACACCATCTAAGGTCTCTGGAGCTCTTCCCATATGATACAACAAACTAGTAAACAGTAAACAATACTGCTGGGGGTGGATTGTAGAAACTACTGCTGCCATAAAAACCTTGAGAGAAGCAGGGGTAATAATTCCTACTTTATCGGCATAAAAATTTTCTGTATGACCAGAGCAAAAGCCTGATGGGCCTTGAAAATGACAGTAGGTTATTATTGCAAACCTAATCAGGTAGTGATGTTAGTTACACCTGTAGTTTTAGATACAGTATATTTACTGGAACAAATGATCACCCCTGGCACCTGACATGCAACTATTGACTGGGCAAATATATTCCCATCCCAATCAGTAGGCAAAATCAGAAGTAGTTTGCATCTACATAGCAGAGACAAGGGTATATCTTTGTTGTATTCTATGGAACATCACATCAGTCTTTTACATTGATTATTACATTGTTAATTGGATGTGGTGAGCAGGAAGTAGAAAATATATATACCAGAGGGTGGGAGATAAACTCTGTGAAAGTTCAGAGCCCTGTCACTTTAGTGAAGTCAAGGGGTCCAGTGGCTTGGGATCTACTAGGAGATCCCTTCTATACAGAGATATAAGTAGCAGTACCTTGTACCATCCACCACAAAGAAAGAAGTGCACTGTTTGATGAGCCTCTTTGGATTTTGGTGACAAAATATACCACATTTGGGCATGCTGCACCAACCTACTTTTGAGACAATCCATAAGCTTCCAGTTTTAAGTAAGTGCTAGAACAAGAACAAGCTCTGAAGCAGGTCCAGGCTGGAATGCAGGCTGACATGTCACTTGGGTCTTATGACTGACCTAGCAGATCCAGTGGCATTAGAAATGTGCACGGCAGCAGAAATGCTGTTTGGAGACTCTGGCAAACCCTCTACCATAAACTAGTTGTTATCTGAACACTGAACATAAAACTGGGTGTGGCTGTTAGCATTCCCTTATAAACTGGAAGTGGCAATTACAAGACTTGGCCCCCACAGGACCAGAAGGCACCAATAAACTGCACAAGCAAATAGCTTAGACTCAGGTCTTAATGTGAGTTGCTATCAATTCAGACATACTCCCACTCAAACCCTAAAATGTTAGTCACTATAGGTGCTCTACATATAAGATGTGGGAAGTTGGGAGGGAGAGAAAAAAAAAAACAAATAACATAAAATATAGGTGCTACAATCCTCCAAGTTGAAAATTTCAGGAACTCTGGTTCTGGAGGTGGTTCAGGAGGAATGACAGTAGGATATGTAGCCAAGTGGGCTGTTCACTAAGCTGTATAAAGTATGAATATTGTAACTCCATCTCTTGTGGCAGCCCTGAATTACATGGGTGTGATGCTCACACGTTTCAAGTTTCCTCTCCTCCCAGGACCCTGCATTTTGTACTTTGCTGTCCCTCTTGCAGGAGGGCCATGTGGTTCTGGCCAATAGGTCATGAGGAGAAGCCACGTGTATCACTTCCAGGCTGAAATATTTAATTGCTGGCATAAGACCCTCTAGCTCTGTCTTCTCTTACTTCAGCAAACCTTGCTAACTGGAGCAGCTGGAATGATTCTATGTGACTGAAACCTGTACTCTAAAGTCTTTAAATTCCTTCCTCTACATTATGCCAAGGAAATTTTACCACCTTGATGTCCACACTAAATGACATCAAAGTGGTAACATTTCCTTGGCATAATGTAGAGGGAAGAATTTAAAGACTTTGGAAATGGGGATGCTAAAGTGGATTTTTCATGTGTAGCCCACCCAATCACCTACCCTCTAACTTAATCTCTCCAGGAAGGAGCCTAGAGAAACTTCATTGGTGAAAGAAGTGCCACCATCTTTGGAAAGTGGCTATTATTTGTAATTGTAACTGCTACTGGGAAACAGAACTAGGGAATTAAGTTCTCGGTACTGGGGAATTAGGTTCTCTAATTTCAGCGAGGGTAGGAGGATCAAACATGGTAGAAGTATTTAATGGCCAGAAGAATAATGATTGCAGTTATTGTAAAAGGCAGTGCAGTGGATTGAATTATGTTCCCCCAAAACTCCCTGAACCTTGAATTGTGTCCCCCAAGTTTTATATATTAGAAACTTAGCCCCCACTGTGACTGTTAAGAGGGTGGGAAATCCTATTATGGTAATTGAAAGGTGGAGCCTTGAAGAGAAGATTTGTTTGTAGGACAATTCAGTAGTGAATGCATTAGTAATGGTGGTCAGGGGCATGGTTCTGAGGGCTTTATAAAGAAAGTGAATGAGGAGGTTACTGTCTCTGCTCTGTTCTCTCTGCTCCACCATTTTCTACAATGTGATACCCTGCCATCACTGTTGCCACCACCAAGGCCTTCCCCAGCTATGTTCCCTGGACTTTGGACTTCCCAGCATCAGAAACTGTAAACAATAAATTTTGTTTTCTTACAAATTACCCAGTTCTATGTATTTTGTTATAAGCAACAGAAACGGACTACTACAGCAGCATACCTGATAGAGAATGGCTTGACTTCGGGGTGGTAGCTACCTGAGCTGAGAGTCTTAGACTGTTAAGAACTGTGAAGGGTCTGAGATTGTACCCTGTTAGCAAGCTTACAGGTTAGCTTACCACATGAGACACCTGGATTAGAGACAAAGGACTTTTTTTACTCACAACACAGCAGACAATATGAGCTTCATGTTTTCATAGTTCCCCTTGCCTCCCAGGTGCCAAGGGAAGATATAGAGAGGCCTAGGTGTATGCTTTGCATGCAGTGGGTTTGCATCACAGCTGAGGAACTCCAAGCTGAGAGAACCTTTTATAATGAACTACAAGCAAACCTTCCCAGCCTTTGCCCTGGAGGGAGACATTGTCTTTATTATCTTGGTCAGGAAACAAATATGCTCTCTGCCTGAGAGGGAGACACTGTCTCTACCTTCCAAGGCTGTTTGCTATATAAATATCCTTGAAAATATTGTCCCAACTAAAAGCTGATAGCATGCAGAAATATCATAGGGAATTTTGTCCTAATAAGGATTAAACCAGATAACCAGACCTACTTGATTTGTATCACCAAAAAGTCATACATTTGGTGGACAGAGGGTTGACTTGAGTCAACCTGACAGTTGCTTGCCCCACCCCCCACCCCCAAACAGTTCATAAACCCAGAACCATTTTAATAAAAGTGAGGCCACATACCCTTGAAGAAGGACTCAGAGATAACATTAGAAAAACCATGTGCAGGGTAAAGGGAAACAGTCATACCTTTTGTTATTATCAAACAATTGTTTTGAATGAACACTAATTGCCAAATAATTCTGCAAAATAATTACTGGCCATATGATCCAGTCAAGATTCCAGCTGAAAACACGAAGTAAATTAAATTGGTGATTTGAAGAGAGTTCAATAGAGGGATTTTTACAAAGGCATGAACAAGGAGTACGGAAATCATTTGGGATAGTGCAGGGGTAGCGGTGGGGTGGGGGAGAAGAAGTGGTGACTAGAACGTGGAGAAAGAGAGGCTGTGCGAAGGGGCCGTCTGAAAGGAGCTCTGAGCTCTGTGCCGGGATGAGCCCACAAAGAGAGATGAAACTAATGCTCAGGCTCTCTCTCTTCCCTCCCTCTGCTCTCCTATTCATGTCCCCTATTGGCCAAACCCAGTCAAAGCCAGAGAACAAGGGAGTCTGTTGAAGCAGTCCAAACATGAGCTTCCCAGGACATGAAGCACGGCAGAGAAGAGGATGGATTTGATGTCACAAACGGAAGTAATCCAACCCAATATAACAAAAAAGTATTAAAAATAATACTTTAACTTAAAATATTCTTACTCCACAATGCTTCCATTACTGGCTAACTTTTTTTATTATGAGGGAATGAGCCGGAAATTAGGTGTTTGGGGCATAAATCTGCCCACGTTTATATGATGCAGTATTGTTTATTTTTATTCTGCACCCATGTATTAATGATTTACATTTTACTTGCTAGTGTCATTCTGAAATTGGCTGATATCACACTATCATCATTCCCATTTTACCCACAGAGAATATGATCCATTGTGATGTTTGAATATGCCCTCATATTTATGTGACCACTGAACTGGCCTGCTGCAAATGTGACCCAATTATTTCAGCCATCTTCACATTTGATTCTCATCACTATAGGTTGAATGAACTGTGTGGCCATCGACACCGATTGTGAAGGGGCGTGGAATGATAAGATCAGCTGTGCCATAGCCTGGTCACTCTGCACAGAAACATTCTTCTCCAGAATCAGTTAAAAAAAAATTAGCAAAAGGGAAGATGCTGACCCATTCAAATTCTTTTCCATTTAAACATGAAGCTACACTGTCATCAACATTTAAAAAAATGTAATACAATAGAACAGGTGTCCTGAAGTAAGTGCCCTATGTCTTTGGAAAGAGCAAATGAATGATAATATCCAGATCGGAAGTTTATAGCACCACTGGTGGAAACACTGGATATCTGCAGGCAGCCCAGAACTGTGCCACATGAATTTTCTGAAAAAGGTGAAGCAAGGCAGAGTGAGAGCAAAATTTAACATTGAAGACTAGTAAACTTTTGTGCAATAATATATAATATCTAAAGGAAGCTTGGTGGCCCAATTTTCTTTCCAGTTACAGTTAATCCTAATATTTCTAAAAATGAGCTATTATTGCATATTATAGTATATTGCATTATCTGTACCATTGTCATCTTTACTCATGAACTTAAAGAATTTCAACTTTAAGGGGGGATTATAGTTTCTTTGTCAGATTACTTTAAATTTGGGAGATTGTGTGTGTGCACACATGTGTGTGTGCACATGTGTGTATGCAGTTACAGATTCTTGCATCTAGCGGGGGTTTTTTTTGTTTTGTTTTTCTGCAAAGATGGTTTATAATGCTAGATGCTTTCTTGTTGTAAAAGCCTATAAACTTATATTTTATTTATAATATTTATATTATTTATTATAAATATTATATACTATGTATTATATATGTAACATATATTTATTGTGGGAGACACATAATCCAGTTTACTGCTGACTTAAATAAAGAGATTTCTATAGTCTTAAATGGCAGCTCTTTCTTCAAGAAAAGTTTATGAATCTTATCATTTATTTCTTAGTTGCTATTTTAATGACTTTTTTCTTTTACTTTTGCTCAACAGGAACTCACTACTCATACTTTTCAAGCTTTTCCACTATAATACCCTAATGGCAGAGATGAGTGAACATGTGTTTCCAGAGCTTTGAGAATTGCCTGAAGATACTTCCAGGGGGAAATTTCTTTCAAGTCTCAAATTTTATTTGAGGAATTTATTGGAACTATGCAATTACATACACGCACACACTCATATATATTTGTTTTATTATTTCTTTTTAAGTTCTAATTTATATTCCAGTAAATCTGGTAAAGTTGTTGCCATTTTTGCCTTGTGCCTTTGAATATCCTTCAAGACATTGCCACTTGTTTTATATGCCAAGTTTGAGGTGCACTAATCATGCAGATGTCCTGAATGTCTTTCAGCCATCCCGCAGGTACTTACTGAGTACCTAATACTGATCAGCACTGTACGAAGCACTTGAGTTACTAAGAGAAATTAGACATCCTTATTTCTGCCTCCGCACCTTTGCCTATGCCAGCTTTTTGTTCAGAATGCCTAAGCCATTTTCTCCACCGATTCAAATTCTATTTGTGAATCTATCTTCCCATCTCACCTTACTCTGATCTCCTACATTTCTGAGAGGACTTAAACTATTTCTTCCCCAGATGAGCGCATTGGCCCTCTCTTAGGCAGCCTAGCAACAAGGTGGCTGAGCAGGGAAGGAAATAAGTTTCAATGCTTCTAGATGAAACCTGTGCTGATATGCAAATTAACATCTGAGAAAGGGGTGTTTTTTCCTTGTACCAGCTAGGCTGAATTTCACAGAGCAATTGAGAGATCTCCGCCTCTCTCAACGCTTCCATAAATAAGCAAGGTAGCAGAGGACTCATGTCTTTCTTCAGGAGCACAACCGTGCTGTTTCCAGCTGTGTCCTGTCCAAGAGGTGAATGGTGAGAATCCGGGGTACGCACACACTGTATTCCCTGGTACTGTTTCTTTGAGCCTATAGTTTGTGATACATTGCTACTCACCGAGGACTATTTGGGCATTTATCTTACAAAGACTTATTATTTAAATGTTTTGTGAGTCTTTATAGACAGTGACCAGATGGTCTTTTACTTCATTTAGGGATCTAGCACAGTGCTCAGCAGGAAATAGACACGAAGCAAGTGGCTAGTGGATACAGGAATGAAGAGTACACTACATATTTGAATTGTACCATTCTGGTAGTGTAATAATATCTCATGATTCTCTCACACCTCTTACCCACGCCGTACACCATTGCCCATTTACTCTCACATGCATTAAGCATCATGCCCAACCCAGTACTGAACAAATGAGTGAATGAATGAATGATTGAAGGAATAAATATTGGGTAAAATCCAGACTATTAACTCCTACCTCCTACATGATACCTTTTCTGACTATTCCAGGCCGCAGTGATTACTCCCTATTCTGTATCATTCATTTAGTGGTTAGAATAGGCTACCATAAATGTTGGTTATATTCTATCCACGTAAGCAGAGCTTAAAAGCCTGGGACTGTATCTTACACACTCACATCTATTCATTTATGACTGGCACAGTGCCTTATAATAGCATGCTCAATATACATATCAGTTGTTGTTGATAATGAAATTCTGGGAGGAAAACAAACAACAAAGTTCCAGCTATTGTTCCATTTTGTTTTGACCTTTTTATCTGGTGGAAGGTTTTTGAGTCTGAAGTAGTGTCAATAGCGATTTACCTGTTATATCAAATACGGGTTTTGGCTTTGATTAAGCTAAACTAAATATACTTAAAAGTGAACACTTTTTTTTTAACTGCAAAGAAGAAATTAAAAGTAATTTTTGTCATATTTAACTGCGGTGGATGACAGAGTGCAGAGGCAATGTGCACTAGTGAAACGACCATTGTACCAGGAGTTAGAGATTTTTTTCCAGATGTGTAGATTGATAGTCATTTTGTGTGTCTGCTACTTGTGAAATGAGAAGGAAGATAGTACACTGTAGCATGGTAAGTTTTGTTGGGAGGCAATGTTGGGAGAAAGCCCACCACATGACAGTCAAATAGAGGTACTGGAGCTCCTCGGAACGCTGGAAACCCCTGGTGTAGTAGAAAGAGCACTCTCTGGAGCCAGGCCAATCTTTCTACTTTCTAGCTCTGGGATTTTAGGTAAGATATATCTCTTTGAGCTTCAATTTTTTTTTTTTTAATCTGTAAAATGGGAATAATAGTGGTAACAACCTCAAAGTGCTGAGATAAGCATTCAGTGAGAGAATACAAGCAAAACTCTAAGCATAGAGTCTGTTCTATGGTGAGTCCTGATGAATAGACCTTTCCGCATGCAGTGGACACCTGTGAGCTACTTTGCTCAACACTGTCTACTTTCTTCGGAAAACAGCCCCTCTCTTTTATCCATAGGGTCGAGCAGGAGCAGCCACGTTACCATGGCACCCAGCCCTCTGAACAATGAATCCCTTCTCAGAATTTCTTGGCTAGGCATCAAGAGACAAAGCTGAGGAGGTCTCTCTCCCGTTAACACGTGAAGAAGCTGTAAGAAACAAAGCTTGGGAGTAGTCAGCAGTTAGGTTTCCAGGAGTGGAAATAGCCAGTCTATATATAGGGAGGTAGGTAAACAAGCCACTAAGTGGAGAGCAGCCAGAGAGGTGCCACACCCAGAGAGCCCTGGTGGTGGCTGAGTTCACGTTTCTGACTATTCCTAAGATCCTGCCTCACTCCTGTCCTCAGTTTTGTGAGGAAACCCAAGATCCTTATACTGAGCTCCTCTCTTTCTTAGCTAGTGTGCTGGATGATGCTATATCAGCTTGGCTAGGCTGGAATTATGAATTCTCTGCTCAGGTATTGGTTAGGACTACGGTTGTCACCTGGGCAGCTTTCCCCTTTCTAGAAGCTCTTCAGGAGATCTCCCTCTGTTCGTGGCCACACACAGGAGGGTGCTGCTAGAGCAGCCTTTTAGAGTTCTTCAAGGAAAATGCAAATAAACTGGGCATGGGAGGCAGAGAGAGAGGAGGAGTAACACACTCGGGTGGCCAGGAAAGGAACAACTTCAATTAGGTGATTGTTAAGGTCATGTGGGCTGTTGGCACAGACAGGACACATTCTAATAAAAAGCTAGTAAAATTAGCTATATAAAATTTGTTTTTACCAGCCAGCTGTACCCCTCCACTGCCCCCAAATTCTTTTTTGGTAGCAAGTGATTGAAATATAATTTTATTTCCTCAAAGAAAAATAAAAAAAGGAGAATTTGTTGATGAGGTAGTTGAATTCAGAAGTTCAGTTAACTTCAGATGCGGCTGGATTCAGGGGTTCTAATAACTTTGCTAGGACTCTTTCTCTCATTTTAGCCTTTCCTAGTCCTCATCCCATCCTTTGATCTTTAACCCTTTATTTTTAACACTAACTCCTACTATAGACCCTAATTGTAGAAGAAAGAAGTGCTTCCTGTTATTTCTGAAGATTTCCATGGATAATGATTGACTTGGCTCCAACCACATTCCTCTTCCTGAATCACTGCCCTGTGTAAGTGGCATGGGGTGGTCTAATTGGCCAGGTCTGGGCTTGTGTGCCCTTCTTTGTAGCTGGGCTGGGGGTGGGATTGGGTGGGTTCAGCCTCTCCTGTACTGCATGGAATGAGACCTCTGCAGAAAAGACAAATAACTGTTTGCAGATGAAGGGGGAAGGGATATAGGGCAGTCAGCAAAAACAGGTGTGCTCTATAGTTGGCAATCCTGGTTTTATGTGCTACAGGTCGTGGAGTCAGGTGGAGGAGTGGAGAAGTAACAGTGCCTCACTGCCAGGTTTGAGTTACTTTCATCTAGCAAGTGGGAACATATGTAAGATTCCAGAAAATCTTCATAAAGTACAATTTTTAGAGAAATGATAATACTCTAAGAGAGTTATTTTCCTCATCTTCTTACATCCAATTTTCTAGATTCTTGTTCATGGTGCTATTTTCCCTGTTATTCTGATGCAGCAAAGGAGCTTTCTTTATTCTTCCTTCTATGTGACCCCTTCAGTGACTCAGATTGTATAATTCCTCCTTTGTAAGGTAGTTCATGCCTTCCTGTTTATTATTCTCAGTTAGGTCTTTATAATCATAGGCATAGACTGTCAGGAAACTACTAACCAGTCTCTCTGCTTTGAGCCATCCTGTCCTCCACTTCCAGATGACTCTCATATAATCTTATTTTGACTATGGCAGTTTTCTGCTTTTAACAATTTCCATTTTCTCCACCTAAGTGTTCAGGTAAACTCCATATTTCTTATCTGGCGCTCTCAGGCCTCCACAGTATGGCCTGATCCCCTACATCCTGTCGTCAGGCCATCTGTCTGTTCACAGTCACGGTACACTGCCCTGTCCTGCTTCTGCACCATGTTCATCAGTCCTCCTCCCCCAGGACTCTCCCTGCCCTGTGTCTCACAGTTGAATCTATCTACAGCTCAGCCTAAATCCAGCCTTCCATGGGAAACCCTCCCTGATGTTCCCAGTTCTTGCTGTTTAGCTTCTGACTCCCGTAGGACTTATCTGAGCTACCCATCATACACTTCCACTTACTCTTTTGTGTTGCTAGTTATTTTTTCATGTGTAAATGTGTGTTCTCAACTCACTTTTAAGCACCTGGAGAGAGTCATGTCCTAAACTCCTTTGCATACTCTGTGAGGCAAAGGGAGGCGGTGCATTGCAGGAGGATGGCATTTGTGTGACTTCAAAAAGCCTCTCTGAGCATTGCTTTCCCTATTTGCAGTTTAAGGATAATGATGGCTGCCATGTGGGATGGTGGGAAGGATTAGCCAAGATGCATGTAAAGGGATACTCCCAGGGGCTGGTCCATGACAGGAGCATACTATTGCTAGAGGATGTGCTGAGGAAGGGCTGAATAGGAAGGCCTATTTCTATCCATCTGGGTGCCTTCAGCATCTGCCCTGCTCTGTGAACCTCTCATCTGCAGATGAGAATTTAACTCAGTAAGCATTGTGTTTTAGTTTGAGTTCTGTCAGAAGCAGATCCTGAGCTAAGGCTGTAATTGTGAAGGTTTATTTGGGAGGGTACATTAAAAGGCAGGTTAGCACTGAAGGCCACTGAGGCTCCACCTACTGGAAACCTCTGTGAGACTTTCTAGAACATGCTCAGAATTGTCACCCCAGAGAGAGAGGGAGTTATTTATCCACCAAACCGCATCCGTCATGGATTGTGGGCTGCTCGTTGGGGCATTCCTACAGTTCTGCCGTGTTCTTCCCCATTATTGAGTTTCTGCAGCAGAGAGAGCTCTTAGGCGGAGACATTCAGGGAATGTTGCCAGTTTTAGCTGACAAAAATACAGAATGCCCACTAAATTTGAGATTCAGATAAACAACAAATAATTTTTTCTTAGTGTGTGTGTGTCCCATATTGCAGGGGACATATACTAAAAAATCGTTGCATGGGACATACTTATACTAAAAAATTATTTGTTTATCTGAATTTCAGATTTAACTGGATATTTAGCATTTTATCTGGCAACCCTAATTCAGGGGCCTGCTCAGGGAATAAGTATGGAGCAGAGTGTCTGTATTTATTGAGTACCTACCATGTGTCTGGAGTGGGATTTATTGTGGAAATTTGGAAATAATGAATGTCTCCAGACCTCCAGACCCTGCTTTGCCTCTTGGAGTTATAATTAGGTTTAAATGAGAGATGTGTGTAGAGCTGCTTTAAAAATTGTTAACTGCTACACAAACAAATGATTCACTTTGAACACCTGTTCCTAAAAATCCCGGAATAGTGTCTGGCATTATGCTCAATAAATATTTGCTAAGTCAAACTGAATTATTGTTATAGACAAATAATAATATTTGTTGATTAATGACATGAGACTCAGGCAAGGTTGTTTTTAACAACTTCCTAGTCCTAGATTCATACTTATTTTTGGAGACTTGCCTTGCGTCAGACCATTCATATTAAAATATCTCACATATTAATCAAGGGAAATATATATATATTGCTATAAGCATTTTTTGACAGAATTTGAGGCTTCTGTTCAGAATTTAGTTTTTTTTTAAAAAAATTATCACTACACAACATGAACATTTTTTTGTGGCCCTTTACCAATTTTTCCCTCCCTCCCCACACCCCTTCCACCTCTGGTGGCTTCAGTTCCATTCTCTCTTTGTGAAAGTTCAAGGAATTGTTGTGTTTTTGGTATTTCTTTCTTTCTTTTTTTGTTTATTTTTTTTCAGCTGCCGCTTATGAGTGAGAAAATGTGGTATTTCTCTTTCTGTGCCTGGCTTATTTCATAATCATGTAACATAATTTTAACATAATTTTCTCTAAGTTCATTCATGTTGCTGCAAATGGCAGAATTTCATTCCTTTTTATGGCAGAGTGATATTCCATTGTGTATATATACCTTATTTTCCTTACCCAGTTGTCCGTCAGTGGACATTTAGGTCAGTTCCAAATCTTGGCTATTGTAAATACAGCTGTGATAAACATGGGGGTGCAGGTGTCCCTTTGACAGGATGATGTCCATTCCTTTGGGTAAACACGCCCAGCAGTGGCATTGCTGGATCATATGGCAGTTCTGTTTGTAGTTGTTTGAGCAATTGCTATACCATTTTCTATAACGGCTGCACTAATTTACAGTCCCACCAACAGTGTGGGAGGATTCCCCTTTCTCTATGTTCTCACCAGCATTTGTTATTCTCTGTCTTTTTGATAATGGTCAGTCTAACTGGTATGAGATGATATCTCAGTGTGGATTTGATTTGCGTTTTCCTGATGTTTAGTGATGTCAAGCATTTTTTCATGTGTCTGTTGGCCATTTATATATCTATCTTACTTTGAGAAATGCCTATTCAGCTCCTTTGCCCATTTTAACAATCGGGTTACTTGTTTTTCTACTAAGTTGTTTGAGTTCCTTGTATATTCTGGATATTAATCCCTTGTTGGTTGCATAGTTTGTGAATATTTTCTCTCATTCTGTATGTTGTCTTTTCACTCTGTTAACTTTCTTTTGATGTGCAGAAGCTTTTTAGTTTGCTATAATCCTATTTGTGTATTTTTTCTTTTGTTGCCTGTGATTTTGGGGTCTTATTCATAAAGTCTTTGCCCAGTCCTACTTCCTGAAGTGTTTCCAATATGTTTTCTTTTAGTAGTTTTATAGTTTTGGGTCTTATATTTAAGTCTTTAATCCATTTTGAGTTAATTTTGGTATATGGTGAGAGGTACAGGTCTAGTTTTATTCTTCTACATATGGATGTCCAGTTTCCCAGCACCACTTATTGAAGAGGTAGTCCTTTCCCCAATGTCTGCTCCTATTGCTCTTGTCAAATATCAGTTGACTGTAGGTATGTGGGTTTATTTCTGGGTTCTCTATTCTGTTTCATTGGTCCGAGTATCTGTTTTATACCAGTACCATGCTTTTTTGGTTACTATAGCTTTGTAGTGTAATTTGAAGTCAGATATTGTAATGCCTCTGGCTTTATTTTCTTGCTCAGGATTGCTTTGGCTATTTGGGGTCTTTTGTTGTTCCATATCAGTGTTAGGATTGTTTTTTTACTTCTGTAAAGAATGTCATTGGTATTTTGATGGGGATTACATTGAATCTGTAGATCACTTTGGGTAGTATGGACATTTTCACAATGTTAATTCTTCCAATCCACGGAATGTCTTTCCATCTTTTTGTGTCCTCTTTAATGTCTTTCAGCAGTGATTTGTAGTTTTCATTGTAGAGAACTTTCACCTCATTGGTTAACTTTACTCCTAGGTATTTTATTTTTTTGATGACTATTGTAAGTGGGCATGCTTTCTTTTTCTGCTAGTTTGTTATTGGAGTATAAAAACACCACTGATTTTTGCATGTTGATTTTGTATCCTGCAACTTTACTGAAATTGTTTTTCAGCTCTAAGAGTTTTTTGGTAGAGTCTTTAGGCTTTTCTATATAGAGAATCATGTCATCTGCAAATAGGGACAGTTTGACTTTGTCTTTTCCAATCTGGATGCCCTTTATTTCTTTCCCTTGCCTGATTGCTCTGGCTAGCACTATCAATACTATGTTAAATAGGAGTGGGGAGAGTGGGCATCCTTGTCTTCTTCCTGTTCCCATTCAGGATGATATTAGTGGTGGGTTTGTCATATATGGCTTTTATTGTGTTGAGATACTTTCCTTCTACACTTAATTTGCTGAGAGTCTTTTTCATGAAGGATGTTGAATTTTATCAAATCTTTTTCTGCATCTATTGAGATAATCATATGGTTTTTGTCCTTGACTTTTGATGTGGTGTATCACATTTATTGACTCAAGTATGTTGAACCACCTTTGCATTCCTGGGATGAATCCCACTTGATCATGGTGTATAATTTTTTTTTTGGATGTGTTGCTGTATTCTGATTGCTAATATTTTGTTGAGGATTTTTGTGTCTATGTTCATCAAAGGTATTGGCCTGTAGTTTTCTTTTCTTTTTTTGTTGTATCTTTGACAGGTATCAGGGTGATGCTGGCTTCATAGAATGAATTTGGGAGACTGGCCTCTGTTTCAATTTTTTGGAATAGTTTGAAGAGAAATTGTATTAATTCTTCTTTAAATGTTTGGTAGAATTCAGCAGTAAAGCCATCTGATTCTGGGCTTTTGTTTGTTGGGAAACTTCTGATTTCTGCTTCAATCTCATTACTTGTTATTCATCTGTTCAGGTTTTCTATTTCTTCTTGGTTCAGTTTTGACAGTTTGTATGTGTCCAGAAATTTATCCATTTCTTCCAGGTTTTCAAATTTGTTGACGTATAGTTGTTTATAATAGTCTGTAATGATTCTTTGTATTTCTGTGGTATTTTTTGTAGTGTCTCTTGTTTCATTTATGATTTTTGTTATTTGGATCTTCTCTCTTCTTTTTTAGTTAGTCTAGCTCATGGCTTGTCTTTTTTTTTTTTTTTTGTCTTCTCAAAAAACCAACATTTTGTTTTATTGCTTTTTGTATAGTTTTTGGGTCTCTATTTCATTTATCTGCTCTCATCTTAATTTTTTCTTTCTATCTACTAATTTTGAGATTAGATTGTTCTTATTTTTCTAGTTCTTTGAGGTGTAGTGTTAGGTTGTTTATTTGAAATTTTTTCATTCTTTTGATTTAAGTGTTTATCGCAATGTACTTCCCTTTTAGTACTGCTTCTGCAGTATCCCAGAGGTTTTGGTATGATGTGTCTCTATTTTTGTTAGTTTCAATAACTTTTTTGATTTCCTGTTTAATTTCTTCTTGGACCTATAGGTCATTCAGGAGCATTTTGTTTAATTTCCATGTATTTGTACAGTTTCTAGAGTTTTGCTTGTTATTGATTTCTAGTTTTAATCCTTTATAGTCTGAAAAGATAACTTGAAATGCCTTCAGTTTTTAAAAATTTGTTGAGACTTGATTTGTGACTTAACATATGGCCTATCCTGTAGAATGTTCCATTTGCTGATGAGAAGACTGTATATTCTGTAGTTGTTGGATGAAATGTTCTGTAGATATCTTCCAGGTCCAATTTGTCTAAAGTATAGTTTAAATTCTGTTTTCTCTGTTGATGTGTTGCCTGGATGATCTGTCCATTGTTGAGAGATGGGTGTTCATGTCACCTACTGTTATTGTATTGAGGTTTATCTCTTTCTTTAGGTCAAATAATGTTTGCTTTATGTATCTGGGTGCTCTGGTGTTGGCTGTATACACACACACACACACACACACACACACACACACACACACACACATATTGCTATGTCTTCTTGCTAGATAGATCCCTTTATCATTATATAGTGGCCTTCCTCATCTCTTTTTATCGTTTTTGGGTTAAAGTCTATTTTATCCAATATAAGAATAGCTACTCCTGCTTGGTTTTGGTTTCCATTTACATGGTATATCTTTTTCTATCCCTTCACTATTAGTGTGTGTATGTCTTTACAGGTGAGGTGAGTCTCTTGCAGATAAGATATAGTTGGGTTTAGCTTTTTAATCCAATCAGCCAGTCTGTCTTTTGCATATGGAGTTTAATCTATTTACATTTAGGGTTGTTATTGAAAGGCATTTTCTTAATCCTGTCATTCTCTCAATTTTTGTTTAGATGTTTTAAATATCTTTTGTTCCTTCTTCCCCTTTTATTATTTGTCTTTGGTGTTTGTTGGTTTTTTAAGGTGATAAGATTTAGTTTCTTTCTCTTTCTCTTTTTTGTTTCTGTTCTACCAGTGTGTTTTGTCCTTTCTTGTGTATTTGTGGTAGTGATTATCATTTTTCAGATTTCAGATGCAAGACTCTCTTGAGGATTTCTTGCTGGGCTGGTTGTGTGGTGGTGAACTCTTGCAGTTTTTGTTTGTCTGGAAAATATACTATTTCTCCCTCATTTCTGAAGGCTAGCCTTGCTGGGTATAGCATTTTGGGCTGGCAGTTTTTTTCTTTTAGTATTTTGAATATATCGTCCCATTTTCTTCTGGCCTATAGAGTTTCTGTTGAGAAGTCTGCTGTTAGTCTGATAGGGTATCACTTATAGGTGAATTGATGCTTTTCTGTTGCTGCTTTTAGGATTCTCTTCTTATCTTTGAGTTTGTAAATTTGACTATAGTGTGTCTAGGAGATCTTTTTGGATTGAATTTTTTTGACATCTTTTAGCCTCCTGGATCTGAAGGTCCATGCCTCTCACTATACCTGGGAAATTTTCTGTTATTATTTCTTTGAATAGTTTTTTTATGCCTTTTTTTTCTCTTACCCTTCCAGAACTCCCTTAATTTGAATGTTTGTGTGCTTCAGGTTGTCTGCTAGCTCTCTTAGACTTTCTTCATTTTTTAAAATTCTTTTTTCCCTTTTTTTTTGTCTATCTGGGTTATTTCAAAAAGACTATCTTCAAGATCTGAAATTCTTTCTTCTGCTTGCTGTAGTCTGCTGCTTTAGCTCTCAGTTGTGTTTTTTACTTCATGGAATGAATCTTTCAGTTCTGTGAGTTCTGCTACATTCTTTTTTATGGTATTAATCTCCTTGTAAATTTCATCCCTTATATCCTGGATTTTTTTTTTCTTGTTTCATCATGTTGCCTAACTGAGTCTTCTCATATCTGAGTGAGTTTCCTTAAGATTGTTGCTAGGAATTCCTTTTCAGTCATTTCAAGGGTTTCCTGCTCTCTAGGGTCTGATCCTTGAGAATTACTATATTCCTTTGGCGGTGTCATATTTTTTTGGATTTTTTGTTTTTCTAGTATCTCTACGTTAACATCTGGTCATCTGGTAGAGCAGTTGCTTCTTCTGTTACTCTAGGGTGAGATTTGAGGAGAGAGACTTCCTCTTCTTTTTCCAGTTTCTGCTGGTGACTCTCCTTGTGTCAATGCAGTCAAGCGGGCAGCAGGCTGCCAGCATGGTGGCTGTGGCTGCTACTGTGGCAGCGAGCTGCCCTTGCACCACGTGGCTGTGTTAGACCACCCACATGGAAGTGATGTTTTCAGCATGCTTCTGTCTTCTATCAGGCTGTGGGGGCTGCTCAAGTTTCCTACACAGGTCCCCAGGTGTGCGTTTGTCTTCTTCTGGGTATTAGGGGCTGGGTTCTAGGCTTCTGCCTAGGAACCTGGGCATGATCCTGCCCTCTGCCAGGTGGTGGGGGATGCCCACACCAGAATTTGAGTTTTTTAATAATTTAGTTTCTGAAAAGATTTAGCTATGAGATTAGCCTTGATTTTTAAAATTCAGGATGGTGAGGGGTCCATCAAGTTGGATGAAAAAAAAAAATCTTTGTTTTCATTAACTTCAACTTGAAATTTGTCATTTTCTGTAATTATAAATATAGGTCACATATCACATTAATATTAACAATATCTCTCACCAATAGAAATCGCAGATATATTCATGTCACATTTCAGGGGTTACAGATATATCAAAATATCATTTATACTTGTTAATATTTTGAAAATGTAGTAGGTGGTAAGTCTGGTGCTAGGTCTTTTTGTTTAATGAATTAATAAACAAGCATATGTATTACAAATTAGTTTTTAAAAAATTTTTGAAAATTTAATTTAAAAATAGTTGATTTCCATTGTAATGTATTTTAAAAGATTATTTTAAAAGGGGTTCTAGAAGCTTCAGTAAACTTCCAGAGAGGTCTATGGCACGAAAGTGGGAAAAATGCTCTGCTATTGTCTTGCAGATAAAACAGCCTGGGGCCAAGGCTCAGGTATCTCTGCCCTATATTTCTTCTTTGTTCTTTTCTAGAAAATAATGGGGACTTGGTAGCCTCCGAAGAGTGCAATCACATGCAGAGTAAGAAAATTTAAAGTATGTCTAAACCTTACTGGGAAAATTACTAGATGTTGAGTTTTTTTTTTTTTTTTTTTTTTTTTTTTTTTTTTGTCGTTTTTTCGTGACCGGCACGTGAGTGCTCCGGTCAGTCCTATATAGGATCCGAACCCGCGGCGGGAGCGTCGCCGCGCTCCCAGCGCAGCACTCTACCAAGTGCGCCACGGGCTCGGCCCCTAGATGTTGAGTTTAAAGCTCTTGGATCTAGGCCAAGCTTACCTTTATATCTTTGCAATAGGTGCATTTGTTAGCTGAGTCCACAAATATCTATTAAAGGTCTACCATGGGACTCTGAGCCTTGGAGCAGGAGGGCCTAGGGTCAGTCTCTTTTGTCACTCACTAGCTGAGTGACCTTGAGCAAATTATTTCATATCTCTAAGCCTCAGTTCTCTAATCTGTAAAATGGAGATACTGATCTTTAATTTGATAGGGTGGTCGAGTGGATTAGATAAGAGAGTGGGTATAAAGTACTATAACCACAAAAGATTACAGTTACCATGAATCACCATTTTGTCCCTAAAGCCTTGCATCAATTGTGCTGCTAGTTATGAAAGAAAAGCATATAAAATTATTTTCTTTTTTAGGGAAAAAACATTTAAAAATACATTTCCATTTTAAGAATGGAATTTAATTGAACAAAGTTCTTGTTAGCTAAAATTTGAAGACTAGGGAGAAGTCTATGACAAATGCATCTTTTATTTTTCTTTTGACTGTGTTTCCTGTACCCATGGCTCAAAGGAGAAAAGAATCCTCTCAGGACTGATGTCTACTTGGTTTACTTTCCTGTATCACTTAGTAATGATCTTTTTGCCGCTTAGATGCTTTTGAAACATTGTTCAGATAATTGTAAAAGTCATAAGAAAGGATATTATTGTGAAATATATGAACATTACAAATTGTATCAGTTGATGTAAATGACTCATCAGTAACATTACTAAACTATATTAAAAAACTATAAAAAGCTGTATGTAACTGTGATGCTAAGTGAGCCATCTCACTGTTCTCTTTCCTGATAGTTTATTTTCCAAAAGGCTTTCTTTTATGCTGGTTTCGTAGCTTTCACTACTCAAACCTGAAAATTATGGTAATAACAGCAATCACCACCAGGTTGCGCTGTAGTTCCACAATGGAAAAAGGACAGTTCTTGAGACTCAAAGATTCATGGTGTTAGTTACCATGTTATTTCTGTTTTTTGAAGGAAAGAGCGGGTAGACAAATATTCAAAAGGAAAAAGAAAAGATTTTGTTGAAAACAAATAATTCCAAATTCACTATGTTTTAATAATTAGTATTCAGCAAAAAAGATTTTACCTGAGAATGTTGCTATAGTTCCTTGTAGAAAAAATTGCTTTTAAACTCAGTCTTGTTAACATTTTTTCTTGATAGCAAAAGTAAAAAAGAAAAAAATATTAAAACACTTAGTTGAAAGTTTTGTTTCTTATATTCTCTAGTTGTTGATGGATTTAAAAAATCCCAAGGTAGGGTATATTTCATTTAAAAATCATAGCAATATCTTAGATATAAATCAGGCTTTAGAAAATATATAAACATTTCAACTTAAAAACAACTTTTTTTTTGGTAAAGCCCTTTTAAATTTTTTGCTCTTATTTTTCCCAAATGTCAATATTTATGGATCAGGGGTTGTTGGAAATGTTCCCTAAAGGTACAAGGGCCAGAATTTGCCCTCTTACATCCCTGGGGAGTTGAGTATGCATGCCAGAGGGCAATGCTTGGCTGGAAAGGCCCCATCCCTTCTTGCCTTGCACTCTGTGGTATGCCCTTTGAAGTAAAAGAAAATTCTGTACTCAGCTCTGCTTTATAAGATGTCAACTCAAGATGAGAAATACACATGAGTTACTATATATCCCTTTGGTATAAAAACAGATGCAGCCTTACAGAAAACAAAAATACCTGAACTTTGCAAGCAGTTTGGAGATTTTTGGGAACTCCTCTGATAACATTCACAAATCTACACTTCTGGATAGGACTATTTTTTGCTCATGTCATTTCAAAACATCAGTCACTTCATGTTTAACCCCTTTTAGGATGTGAGTGGTGTTAATAATTTTGGCAATGGCAAAGACAGAAGGCAATGAGACTGCAACCCTCATGAAAATAAGGTAAGAATCATGAAATATTAGTGAATTATGGAGCTAATATTTATTTTGAAAATGAATTGTTACTACTGAAGATGAAAAAAAATTCATTATTTAATCCAAGTGTCTTAATTTGTTTCCTTTCAATTTGTCAGTCGGTAGGGTCTGAAGAAGAAAATAAAAGCTGAAAATAAGTGAGCCTTACTAGGCGGAGTAAAGGGGAATAGTGAGATATGCAGGCAAATTGGAGCCATTAACAAGTAAAGAAGAAATCAGAAACACTTTAAAAAAAAAAAAATGTCACCTGTAAAATATGTCTCTAAGTTCAAATGAAATACCCTGACATTGATTCTCAATTTCCTCTTGCATTTCATTTGAAGGACCTCCTCTTTATTCTTTTCTTAGTTTAAATCTTTAACCTGTTACCCCATGGCTGGCTAAGTCTCCTAAAGTCTTTTTACTAAGGATCATGATTTTTCTTCTTGGTTCTATTCACTTCAACAGTTCTTTATTTAGCTTGATTTATTTTTAAATGTCCCACCCAAATACTTAACTGGTTCAAGCACCTAACTGGTTTCCAAAGGCTCATGGTATAAATAATGAGATAAAAATTTATAGAACATTTTGTTTTCCCAGATTGGGAGGTAGATGTCCTATTTTATTTTTGGAAAAATATGGCAAAAGAATTATTGAGATTAATGAAAAAAGCAATTGGGGGAATGATAGCATCAGTTTTTTGGGCAATAAAAAGGTTCTCTGTGGGAAGATACGTTCATTTCATTTTCTAAACATGTGGGTGTGGCCTTGGGCTTTTTTCTGCACCCATGATCAGCTGATTCTAAGTGCATTTCTCCCACTTGCCAGTGGTGTGCCAAAGTTCTGCTAAGTTCCCCAGCCTCGGTTTCTTCATCTGTAAATGGGGATAAAAATATTTAGCTCAGAGATGTTGAGAACATTAAATTAGTAAAATGTTTAGTCCTTGGTGTACAGTAGATGCCCAATGTGCAATTATTTCCTTCTGCCTTCCCTCATTGACAGGAACACACACACACACACACACACACACACACACACACACACAAAAAAAAAAAAAAAAAAAAAAAAAAAAACCCCAAAAGTTTACCTGTATTAAATACTTCTGTGAGGGTGTATTGTAAGACTTGTTTAAACTAATTTGTATAGCACCTAACATTTCAGTAGATGCCATTTTTGCAACCCAGTCATAGACATGCTTAATGAAATGAGCATTGGAAACAACTCTGAAACCAAAAGAATACATTTTGGTGGGTAGAGTTAGTATTTTAATATTCTGTTAATATTCATTTGTTTATTTATGTTTAATTTATGCTTTATTGTAATTTACTTATGAATATATATTCATGTGTATATTTATGTTTATCAGTTGTGTATAGAATATACATTGGTTTTCAAATTGTATATGTGAATGTTTTAAGTATGTTTTGGGAGAGGTCACTAAGGCATAGTTCTGTGAAGGTATTTCAAGTTTTGCTCTTCTGTTCGCTCTCAAAACGGAATTGTTAGATAAAAATTGATACTGTAGCAAGCTGAAAAATAGCAACCTTACCTTAGCTAGACACCAATAACAGAGTGTCTGTGAAAATCAACATGAGGATAGCCTATTTTTCTTTAAAAAAATTCATATATGTGAATAAGTATCATCCTTTTCAGAGGAGTTGTTTTGGATGTCTGGATACTTCTTTCAACAGTACGGCTATTGTTTTAAATGTTTTAGGAACTACATGTGGAATTACCTTTAGGACTAATTAAGGAATCATATTAAAGAAAAAGCTAGTCTCACTCTATTGTATCACTTCTTATTTAGGCTACAGCAGTTCTATCCTGTCAACTACCATCTGCCTTATTGAATAGGCATGGTTGTTTCCAAAAATGAAACTTGTTCTGCTGAGAAAAAGATTTTTTAAAAAACCATCAGGGCATTCAAAGTAATTTCCTCAGTGAGTGAAGGAAGGCAGTTTATGATGTTCCAAAACCGTTTTGAAAATCCTTGGAATGTTGCTACTTACTTTGATGGGGCCATCATTCATTTGTATGGATAAATTCAGGTATATTTGTTTAGACCCAGTAACATTGCCTTGCAGTCATGTCTTTTGAGTGTAAATATTTATGGAGTGAAATAGGGATCCTTTAGAGCTGAAAGACCTCATAAAAAGACAAATGCTATTATTTAAAACAGAATCGTCGTGAATTTTTAACCAGAGTCTGCTGTGTTCAGTAACAGACTCCAGAAACTTCTGAAAAGAAAAGGAGACAAATACAAAGGCCTTTGTGCCCAGACCAGGCCTGCAATGTTCCTTTTATCCTCACATGGATTTGTTTAGTGAGTTACTGCAGTGCTTGTGTATATGATTAAATCTAAGCTAGTCATCATGGAATAAAATTATAAAGACTACGTGGTCCAAATTTTGAAACATGAACTTGTTTGAGGATGAATCCAGACTTTGATCTTAGCAAATATATAAATAGTACAAGATATAAATAAAGCCTAAAAATATTTGTAATATATTTATGTTTGGTTATTTGTGTGTGTGTGTGTTTGATTATTAATGAAAAAGAGAGGTGCGTAAAAAAGGAAGAGCTAAAAAGAAGAAAAAGTGCCTCTGTTTAGGTACCGTCATGAGACCAAATAAAACTGTGGGAGTCTGCAGCAAATAAAATCTGTGACACAGACTGAAACCCTCAAACTGGGCCTCCAAGGGCTTCAGGATTTTAAAGCGGCTCCTATGGACCCTAAGCTTTTATGGCACGGCATTCTCAGAACCCTCGTGACTGCTCATTTCCCACAAAACTTCAGTAGACGTATAGTCTTGGCTGGCCATCCACGTGGTATATCACCAATAAAGCTATGTATTCTTTCAAATTACTCACACTGTGGAAATAGTATCTGAATAAACCCGGGCCCCTTTAAAAACTCAATGGCTGTGCTGTGCAAACCGTGAATGCAGTATCTCTGACTCACATTTGATTAGAAATTATCTTCTTCTGAAAATGATTTTTGGAATTGATGTGATGTCTATTGTTTGTTTGTTTGTTTCTATAAATCTGCCTCTGTTTTAAAATGAAGCCCATGAATAATTTACTTTGCTGCCGGAGATGTGCTTGCTTTTATTTTTATTAAGAACTAAAGTGTGCGGGGATAAGCAAACTTGTGCCCCTCAGGATGTGTGACCGTATGACCTCCATAGTCCAGCCAGGTCACTTTCAGGGAAGGAAGGCCCCTGATGGAGGACGATGGGCCCCTGAAGTGTCCTCACATTCTCCATCCTGACCCAGTGCTGCTTGTGTTCAGGCTGCCTCGAGTCTCGTGGGAAGAGTTAATCACACAGAGCAGAGTGTCTGGGGCAGATGAATAACAGACGAGTTCCCTAATCTTAGTAAAACAGTGAAGTAGAAAGTAGGTGAGGTTTTAAAGATAACTCCAAAATGTTTCTATCACAAAATATGAGGGTAATTCAAAAAGTTTGTGGAAAAATAGAATTAAAAGAGAATATGAATCTTTCCATGGACTTTTTGAAGACCTCTCATATAGTCTTCTTTCCATTTTTCACTTTGTTCTAGTTAAGGAGGCTAAAATTCTTCCCTTAGCTAAGTGAAGGAAACCAGACACAAAAGACCACATTATTGTATGAGTCCATTTATGTGAGATATTCAGAAACAGGCAAATCTACAGAAACAGAAAACAGATTACTGGTTGCTAAGGTCTGGGGGAAGGGAAACAGGAAGTTACTGCTTAATGGGTACAGGGTTTCTTTTGGGTGATGAAAAAGTTCTGGAACTAGGTAGTGGTGATGTTTGTACAACATTGCGAAGGTATTTAATCCCACTAAACTGAACACTTTAAAACTATTAAAATGGTAAATTTTGTACTATGTGTATTTTACTACTATATATATATCTGTTTAGGTAAAGCATAAGTTGAAAGCAAATAGAGTAATTGTTAAGTCATTTGCACTCATCAATATCTTAGTAGTAATTTTTAGGGCAATTAATTTCTTAGCAAGGCCCTGATTATTGGGTGAAACCAGAAAATTGTGACAAATGGGCCAAGCTAGGGTTGAACATGTGAGGAAAGGACAAAAAGGTAGGCCAAGTAGGCTGATCTGGTGTGGTTAATTTTATGTGTCAACTTGACTGGGCCATGGGGTGCCTAGATATTTGGTTAAACGTTATTTTTGGGTGTGCCTGTGAGGGTATTTCTGGGTGAGATTAGCATTTGAGTCACTAGACAGAGTAAAGCAGGTTGCCCTCCCTAGTGTGGGTGGGCCTCATTTAATCATCGAAGGCCTGAATAGAACAAAAAGCTGAGTAAGAAAGAATTCCTTTTCTCTGCTTGTTTTTGAACTGAAACATTGGTCTTCTCCTGCTTTTCATCTTGTGCTCAATTGGAACCTGCACTATTGGCTATCCTAGTTCTCGGGCCTTTGGACTTGGACTGGAGCTATATCACCATCTCTCCTAGGTCTCCAGTTTTCTGACTGCAGGTCTTGGGACTTCTTAGCCTTTATGATCAAATTTCTTGTAATAAATCTCTTTCTATCTCTAGCCCTCTATCTATCCATCTATCTATCTATCTATCTATCTATCTATCTATCTATCTATCTATCTATCTATCTATCTATCTATGGTTCTGTTTCTCTGGAGAACCTATAGTAATTTGGTGCCAAGATTTTGGTACCAAGAAGTGGGGTGTTGCTGTTAAAAATACCTAAGAATGTGGAAATGGTTTTAGAGCTGGGTAATGGGTGAAGACCAGAAGAGTTTTGAGGTATATGGATGTTAGGGAAGATTCTGGTGAGATCTCAGATGGAAGTAATTCCATGTTATTGGAAACTGGAGAGAAAGTAATCCTTGTTATAATGTGGCGAAGAACTTGGTGGTGTTTTGTGGAAAGTAGAACTTGTGAGCAATGAAATCGAATATTAACCAGAGGAAGTTTCTAAGCAAATTATTGAAGGAGCATCTTGGCTCCTGCTGACTGCTTATAGAAAAATGTGAAGAGAGAGAAATAAATTAAAGAAGGAATTGTTAAGCAAAAAGGAACTTGAACTGTAAGATTTGGAAAATTATCAGCCTATTTATATTGGAAAAAATTGAGAAAGCATGTTCTGAAGAGAACACAAAGGATATGGCTGGATTCTTACTTGATAAAGAGTGTACAGGGTTATACAAGCAGAAACACTTGCCAGTTTGAACTAAAGGAGATGGAGATGGTACAAGATGAAGGAAGGCTGTTGCAAATCTTGGATTCTTCAAGACAGGACCATAGAGCTATTTGGCTGCAAATATGCATTATTCTTCAAGAAAAAGGAAGAATGACTCCAAAGGTGATCCAGTCATTATTAGGGCTGCCACTTCCACCACAGGCACAGGGGGCAAGGCTATTTCCTCCTCAGTTTCAAAGGGTGTGGCCACCTCTCTGGTTTCAGAGGGCCAGAAAGACCCTGCCCCCTGCTTCAGGGGTGGGTCCACCCAGCAGGACCTTGAGAGCAGGGCCACTCAGAACCTTGGGTGCATGACCCCTTCAGTGGGTCCTGAGGGCACACTGCTGCCCAGTGGGTCTGGAAGGCAGAACATCAAACCACAGAGAATTATTCTCAACACTAAGAGGTGACATAGACACCTTGCTAGGTTTTAGACTTCCCTGGGACCTGTCACCCTTTCCTTCTTTCCTGTTTCTCCCATTTGGAATGGGAACGTCTACCTTTGCCTGTCCCACCATTGTATTTAGGAAGCACATGCCTTGTCTGGCTTCACAAGCTCACAGTTGGAGAGGAATTTTGCCTCAGGATGAATCATACCTCAAGTCTCACCTATATCTGACTTAGATAATATTTAGATGGAACTCTGCACTTTAGACTTTAGAGTTGATGCTGAAATGAGTTAAGATTTTGGGGGCTGTTAGGATGGAATGAGTGTATTTTGCATGCAAGAAGAATATGAATTTTGGGGGGCCAAGAGCAGAATGTTGTGGACTGAATGTTATGTCCCATCAAAATTCAAATGTTGAAACCCTAACCCCCAATGTATGGTATTTGGAGATGGGGACTTTGGGAGGTAATTAGGGTTAGATTAGGCCATAAAGGTGGAGCCCTCAAGATGGGATTAGTGGCCTTATAAGAAGAGGAAGACAGAGATTTTTCTGTCTTTCTACTTGAGCACAAGGGAAAGGCCATAGGAGAACATAGTCAGAAGTAGCCATCTGCAGCTCAAGGACTGAGAGCCCTCACCAGACACCAACTCTGCTGACACCTTGATCTTGGG
Source organism: Cynocephalus volans (assembly GCF_027409185.1). Taxonomy (NCBI): domain Eukaryota; kingdom Metazoa; phylum Chordata; class Mammalia; order Dermoptera; family Cynocephalidae; genus Cynocephalus; species Cynocephalus volans. Next base: position 130,226,912 of record NC_084468.1, on the reverse strand, counting down.
CTTTCCAGCCTCCCGAATTATAAGAAATAAATTCCTGTTGTTTTAGCCACCCAGTCTATGGTATTTAGTTATGGCGGCCCAGGCTCACTAAGACATCTGTTGTGTTTCAGTGGGTAGGGACAGAATAACAATGAAGGTGTGCATGAGATGGGCAAGGGCTGAGGGCAAACCTGCTGTCTTGCATCTGTTCAGGGCCTGTCATGTTTTAGAGCAGGAGATATTAGATTTGAGAAAATGTGTGAGTTTATCAGAATGGCAGTCCCTCCTTCAGGGCCTCTGCTCATCAGAAATCTACCAGCCATGGGAGCATATGCTCCTGCAGAATGCCCAGTAACATAGTCCTTAAACAAGGTCACTAAGACGTCACCTGTCCATAAGTTTTGCAGGAGACCAAAACCAATCAAAGTGAATATACATTGAAATTCTCTGATGGGGAATGACCATGTTCTCAAACCCCAATTCATGAATGTACCGTGAAATATCTGGAGTTTGCAATTATGTAAGTTTAATTCTTTTTTAAAAAATATAATTATTAAAAAATAAATAAAAGAAAAAAATATATAATTATTAATATTATTATTTTTTTACATTCTAAGATGTTGCGAAGCAGTTGAGGGGGAGGGGAAAAGAGGAGGGAAATAGAGTGGGAAGAGGATGAAGGAGGGAGGGCATGGCCGAGACCCGTCGCACCCCCCACATTCTGGCGGGGGAGACCGGGGGGCTTTCAGTGGCGGCTTGGTCATGGCTGGCCTTGATGCAGATGTCGGAGGGCTGTGGCTGAAGCCCTCGGCTCCCCCACCACCCCAGCTAGGGAGCCCAGGGTGTTTCCAGTGGCAGCTGTGTCCTCACATGGGAGAAGGACAACAAAGGGGCTGGTTGCAGATGTTGGGGTGGCGTGGCTGAAGCTCTTGGATACCTACCACACTGGCTCGGGAGCCTCAGGCATTTCTGGAGGTGGCTTGGTTGTCATTGCTAGGCTTGGTGTGGACATAATGGGAGTGTGGCTGAGCCCTCAGCTCCTCACCACTAGGGTTCAGAAGCCTTGGGTGCTTCCTGTGGCAGCTTGGTGGTCACTGCTAGGCTGGGTGTGGTCATCAGGGGGCATGACTGAGGCCCATGGCCCTCCCCCGTCCCTGGTTTGGGAGCCCAGGGGGCTTCCAGTCCTTCCAGGTTTTATAGGTGCTCTTTGGTGATGTTAGACCTTTACTAGTTAATATCAAACTTTGTCTCTGATCTGTGGGTATTTTCTTTCAGTTTGCTGATGGATGGTTCACTGTTCTCACCTCTTAAACTCTGCACTGGAACTAATTTGTTGTCCTTTGCTTACTTCTAGAAGGGGGGAACTTCCTGTGGGGACCAGCACTTGAGTCCTGTGGTTGAGCTAAATTTCTGCTTTGCTGCTGTTTCCCTAGGGAAGGCTTTTTGTGCAGCTCAGCATTTAATGGTTGACTCTATAGATACTTCTGGCTCTCCAGAGACCGGGTGCACCTGGGTTGTGTAGAAACTCTGATCTGGGCCTGAGTGCACCCCATGCAATTCTACATTCATGACTAGTCTCCTCTGAGTGGTTTTGCACTGATTGGGGGCAGATCAGTTGTCCTTGCCATGCCCCAGTGTTCCCCCAGTGGCCCATCTCCCCCAACCCCTGCACTCCAAACCCTTCCCATTGGACAGGACATGCACTGGTCCCTTGTGATGACTCACTGGCCTCTGGTGGCTCCTTTATTCAGTTGTTCTGGCTCCTCACTGTTATGTGGGTCCACGGGAACCCTGTTAGTGGTCTTGCTGGCCTGGGGGCCACCAAGGCCCTCTTTTCCCTTGCACCCTCCAAGCAGCTTCATACGAAGGGCATAGCTGTGGCTTTTGCCAGCTCCTGCTCTGTGTGCTCATCAGGACCAGCCTTGAAGTGGCCAGGGCTCGAAATGGTGGGAGCTGTTCTTTCTTTCTCTCATCGCAGCTTCTCCCACCTTCATGAATTCTGTAGGTCTCTCCCCCTCTTCCCCTGAGCTCTAGTGGTCCCAGCTTGGTTGTTGTTGCTTTTTAATAGTTGTAAATTGGTTAATTTGTGGGAGAGAGTGACCCTGGGGACTGTCTATTCCACCACCATCTTGACTGGAAGCTGCAAGTTTACTTCTAATAATAATTGCCCAATGACTTCCTGATGCTGGAGGGAGGTGGGGTACAGAGAAGGAAAGATTCTCACTTCCACATGTTTTCATGGAGAAAAGCAAATAAAAAAACCCAACTGCACATCCATTTTCATAATGGTACTTTTTAGCAATTAGGGTCAAATGACTTCTAGGCATTTACCTGCTATTAGTTTAAATGAGTACCTCAAAAGGAGAAATCTCAGAAGTCACATGTCATTGCTTTATTGAATTAGGGAAAAGCAGATTGTACCGAAGCCTCCTTTTGTGATCTCCCTGACAATGCAGGGGCAGTTTGGCCCTTGCAGTTTAGCATTCCCTTATCTTTACAGACTTGCCTCCTTCTTATCCTTTCCCCTTCTCCCTTCCTCCACCCTACACAGACCCTGTGCTGCAGCCACGTTGAACTACTTATTCCCCCTTCCCAGATCACTAGGGCCCTTTGAAGAGACCATGCTTTGCACATGCATTTCCTTGCCTGGAAGTTACTCTTGCCTTCTTTGTTTGACACAATTTCTTTGACTTCCAGACATCCCATGACATTTTATGAGCTGTAAGAAACCTTAGAAATCACATCACATTGGTGAACAATGTGGGAACAACTCTAGGGAGAATCTAATTTGACTTTCTTACTGTGTCTTTTCTTTGGAAAGAAAAGATACCATCTGAACTCTGAACTAAATGGGGTAGAAAAATACACATGAAATAATTTTGTGGGAGCAGATTGCTGAAGGGTGGTTGAATTTTCAGACTCTTACTCTCTTGTGTGAAGCACAGGGGAAGAATCAGAAACTCTTGGGTCCTATCACACAGGCCTGGGTCATCCTTTTTTGTCTTAGGCTGTTTGTGCTGCTGTAACAAAATACTGCAGACTGGGTAATTTACAAAGCATAGGAATTGATTTCTCACAGTTCTAGAGGCTGGGAAGTAAGTCGATGATCAAGGTGCCAGCAGAGTTGGTGAGGTCCTTCTTGCTGTGTCCTCACATGCGAGAAGGACAGCAAAGGGGGTGAATGCTGTGTTTCCTTGTGGTGGAAGAGCAAAAGGGCAAAAAGGGGCCTAGTAAGCTAGTTGCCTCCAGCCCTGTCATAAGGCACTAATTACCTTCCAAAAGACCCCACCCCTCAATAGTACTAAAATGGGGATTAAGTTTCAACATGAATTTTGAAGGAGGCACATTCAAACTACAGCATCCATGTAAACTGCAGAGCAAGCCTCCTAATCCGCGTTCTCCTAATCCAAGCGGGAAAATCGGAGTGTCTGAGTGTGATTCTGGCAAGAGAAATCACGGAGGGGAGAAAAGAAAGTCCATTGCTTGTGCCAATACCTAGCTCTGGGTTAAAATGAACAGTGAGATCAAAGTGGTTTGTTTGTTCTACTAGTTAGTTTTTAAATGAAACATTTGTTTATTATGTTTTGAGGTGGTTTCTCTGGAGGGATTAAGGGTAAAGCCAAGTGGAAATTACTTGTTTCTTCCATGTAATCCTATAATAACTCCAAGTTTTTTTTTATAGTCTTTTGGTTCCCACAAAGAGGTTTGTGTGTGTGTGGGAAGACGGGGAGATAGGAAGCTGACTACGAAGGAACTAAACCTTGAGAAAGTGAGAGAGGGGAATAAGGCATGGTGTGGTGGAAGGTGAAATAAAGAGAAGTAAATACCGGAGTATTCAGAAAGAGGGAAGGAAACTCGCAAGGGAGAGTGGACAGAAAAGAACATAAGGGTGTGTGTGACAGTCATTCATAAGAAGTTAGAGCTGAGTTGGATTGTATGGAGTACAAGTCCACCCTCTTCATTTCAAAGGCGAGGGAACTAAAGCCCAGGAGGCTGTGTAATTAACAAATCGGTTAAGTTTAGAGCTAAGGTGAGCAACTAAGTCTCCTGTTCCATAAAGTACATGGCTGTGTTTTGTGGGTGGAGGTCAGGGGGGGAGAGCTCTGAGATAGAGATAGAGCTGTGATGTGATTTTTCCGGTTTGGTTTTGTTAAAGGCTAATATCGTAAAAGGGCAAAATCATCCCTCTGATACAAATATAAAATGAACACAACTCATAGATTTTAGTTCATTAATTGTTGAGGGAACTGGCAAGATGTTACTGGTTGAAAAAATACAATGCATCACACAAACATATGGGCAGATAAGGATTGCTAAATGAATTCACAAATAAATGCGACTTGGCATAGACTTTATTTAAAACATTAATTATTGAGAGAACCAATAAGAAGTTACAACCAGTTGAAAGAATTCAAAGTACTACAGACATATAGGAAGATAAAAAGTGCTAAAATGAATTTACCAACACATGTAACATAGGTCTAACCACAAGCAATAATCTATTGCATTCTATCTGACGTAACTAATTTAAATTTATATGGACAAGAATTATTTGTATTATTTTCAGCTTTCTACAAATTATAGAGTTGTAAAATTGCTAGAAACAAAACCAATAACATCAACAACAACAAAACATACAAAAAACAATGAAAGGCAGAGATAACCAGGAAGGGTAAGCTGTATAGGATAATTAGTAATTGTTTTTTTTCCATTCTAAAGTCTTGCACAGTTTTTCCCAACAGGAGTACATAATTGGTGCTGAGGAATATATTACTCTCTCACCTCTTCTGGATCACAGAATTGTTGGCAATGATGGAAACTAGGCTTAGGAAATAGGAGAATTCAAGGAATACATTCAGGGTCATGCCACAGGTGCCTCTGGTCAGAGTGCTATTGCCTCTGTTGGACACTTTCCTCCAGTATTGCTAAATGGCTCACATAGCCACTTCACCCTGCAACTTTGGGCTATGCTCTCAAGACTTAAAGTCTAGAGCAGGGGCATCACATTAACTCAGATCTCATGCTCTTTCCCTAGTGCCATAGGCCAGGAAGAAGAAATATCTGGCCACTTGGTTTCACTATGGCAAGTCTTGCAAGACTCACACAATGAGGACCCCACGCCTCCCCAGATAAGAAGAAAATGTGATTCTGTATAGTGTTAAAAAAAAAAAAAAAAGAAAGGCAAATATTTACTTTAAGTACTATACTAGGGAAACACAGAACAATCAGAGAGGCTTTAAGCTATTTTTGAGAAAAATAATTGCTGTGGCTTAAACATGTTCCCCAAAAGTTCATAATTGAAAACTTAATCTTCATTGTAACCATGTGAAGAAGGTGGGAAATCCAATTATGGTAGTTGAAAGGTGGGGTGATTAGATTGTGAGGATTGTAACCTCATTAATGGATTGATCCATTGATGGTTTAATGAGTGGTAATGGGTGTGGTGCTGATGGCTCTATAAGGAGAGCGAGTGAGCAGGTTAGCTCCCTTGCTCAGCCATTCTTGTGCCATAGGATTCTCTGAGTAGCTATAGAAGGCCCTCACCAGATACGCCGCCTGGACTGTGGACTTCCCAGCCTCTCAACTGTAAGAAATACATTTTATTTCCTTATGAATTATCCAGTTTCAGGTATTCTGTTATAAGAAGCAGATTAATACATAATATAATGAAGTGAAAAGATAAAGAGCTTTAGACTCAGGTATACCTAGGTATAAGCCAGACTTCAACAGGCTATTATTACGGGAAAATTACAAACCTCTCTGAATTCCTCATCTCATTTATACCAATGTTACTATGTGTCTCACAGATGCTCAGCACTCTGCACGATCTGGTCTACCTCTACTTCTATGACCTTACCTTCTACTACCATCCCCTTGCTGAACTCTGCTCCAGTCTTACTGGCTTCTTTGACTACACAAGCACCCGTCTGCCTCAGTCCCTTTACACTTATTGAGCCTCTTGTCTGGAAAATGCTCCATCCCCCATGACTTGCTCCCTTACTTCCTTCATTCAGCTCTACTCTCACATGTCACCTTGGCTTTGGTAATCCTCATATCCTCCCTGACAACTCTACCAAAAATTATGAACCCTTCCACCTGGCACTACCTCTCTCTCTTCCCTGCTGTTTTTTTCTCTATAACATTTGCTGCTTATCTATCTCCCTTCTCTAAACTGTAACTTCCAAAAAGAGCAGGAAATCAAATTTATTTTTACATGGCTATATCTCTAGTATCTTGAATAGTGTCAGGAACATAAAAAGTTCTCAATAATATCTGTTGGACAAATGAATGATTACAAAGTGTCCGACATACAGTAGTTACCAAACAAATGCTTGTTATTTCTATTTTTATTAGACCCTTTTTTCTCTTCCCATACCCTGGCCAGCCACCTCCAATCTGACCTGCTTTCTCAGAGAACTTCTGATCTAGTAATAGAATTTTACCCTTCAAGGAACTTAGTCTTCTAATTTAGCAGCTAATCAACACAAAACAACCAGAATATTATAGTATTCATTTTAGCAATGACTTTTGGGATTTCATATTTATTCTGTTTCTTTGTACTTTAGTGTGTCTACAGTGGTGGTGCCAAATGATTTGTATTGGAAGCTGGGCAAAAGCTCATAAAGTTACCTCAAAAGTGTATTTTGGGACTTCCAATCAAGATGGCGGAGTAGAGGGTATCCAGCATCACCGTCTCCCACAATCAACCAATTTACAACTATTAAAAAACCACGACTGCCAAGCTGAGGCTGCTAGAGCTCAGGGGAAGAAGAGAAGAGATCTATGGAGTTCATGAAGGTGGAAGAAACCACAATGAGAGAAAGAAAGGACTGCTCCCACCATTTCAAGCCCTGGCCACTTCAAGGCTGGCCTTGGTAATAAGCACACGGAGCAAGAGCTGGCAAAAGCCACAGCTGTGCCCTTCGTATGAAGTTGCTTGGAGGTGGCAGGGGAAAAAAGGGCCTTGGTGGCCCCCAGGCCAGCAAGACCACTAACAGGGTTCCTGTGGACCTACGTAAGAGCAAGGAGCCACAGACAACTGAAAAAAAAGAGCCACTCAGAGGCTGTTGAGTCATTGTCCAGCCCATGCCATAAGAAGTGTTTGGGGTGTGGGGAATGGGGGAGACCCACAGGACCCACTGAGAGAACGTTGGGGCACAGCATGGACAGCTGATCTGCCCTTCAATCAGTGCAGGACCACTCAGTGAAGATTGGTCAGGAATATAGAACTGCAGGGGATAATGTTTGCTGAAAAGACTCAGGCCCAGACCAGAGTTTGCACACAACCCAGGTGTACTGGACCTCACAAGACCTGGAAGTGCTTACAAAGTCAACAGTCAAAACCTGAGCTGCACAAAAAGCCTTCCCCAGAGAATCAACAGCAAAACAGCAATTTAGCTCAACTACAGGGATCAGATGCTGGTCCCCACAGGAAGTTCCCCCTTTTTAGAAGTAAGCAAAGGACAACAAATTAGTTCCAGTGCAGAGTTTAAGTGGTGGGAACAGCCAATGATCCAACACAGAACTGAAAGAAAAAACAAAAAACCCACAGATCAAAGTTCTGATATTAACTAGTAAAGGTCTAACACCACCAAAGAACACCTATAAAACCTGGAAGGATTGGAAGTCCCCCAGGCTCCCAAACCAGAGTTGGGGCGAGGGCTGAGGTCCTCAGTTATGCCCCCCTGATGTTCTCATCCAGCCCAGTGATGACCACTGAGCCACCACTGGAAGTGCCCCAGGTTCCTAGGGTGGGAGGTGGGGTGCTGAGGCCTCAGCTGTGCCTCCCTGACGTCCGCATCCAGCTGAACAGTGACGGAACCTCTGCTGGAAGCCCCCGGGGCTCCCCTGCTGGAATGAAGGGGGTGCCATGGGCCTTGACCACACCTCCCCTTCCTTCTCCTCCCACCCTTCCCCTTCCCCCTCCACCTACCCTCTAACTGCTTCACAACATCTTCAAATGTAAATAAATAAATAAATAAATAAATAATAAATTAAAAAAAAATGTATTTTGAAGCATATGAAAGACGGAACATTTGAAAAGTAGGAAAGGTTACTGTATTAGTCAGGGTTCTCCAGAGAAACAGGTTAATTACAAGGAATTGGCTTATATGATTATGGAGTCTGGCAAGTCCCCAAATCTGTAGGATGAGTTGGCAAGCTGGGCCCAGGAGAGAAATTGTGTAGTTCTAGTCTGAGTCTGAAGGCCTGAGGCCCAAGAGTGCTGATGGTATAATTCTAGTCCGAAGGCCAGCAAGCTTGAGACCCAGAAGAGCCAATGTTTCACTTCGAGTCTGAAGGCAAGGAAAAAGCCAATATCCCATTTTGAAGGCAAAATTAATTCTCTTACTCAAGGGAGGGCAGCCTTTTTGTTCTGATCAGGGCTTCAACTGACTGGATGATGAGGCCCACTCACATTAGGGAGGGAAATCTGCTGTACTCAGTCTACCAATTTAAATGTTAATCTCATCTAAGAACATTCTCACAGAAACGCTCAAAATAATGTTTGACCAAATAAGGGGCACCCTGTGGCCCAGTAAAGTTGACACCTAAAAATTAACCATCACAGTCACTCTATCTTTTATATCTACCATTAATTCTTTAGTGTCATGGTGTAGTTATAACAAAATAGCAGGGAACAACAATATCTCTAGTAAAAACAGATGTAAGTCAGCAACCATATGTAGGTAGAACCTGTTCAGTGCATGCATGGAGGCTCTTAATGCTGAAATTAGCATAGAGAGCCCATTAATAATGTAAAATCAAGACTACACTAAGGGTCTGGGGATCTGCGTTCTAGTTCCTAATTAGAGATGCAGTTTTTCAGTGATTCATTTAACCTTTTTGGATTTGGCTTCCTCTTCTGAAAATGAGGGGGTTGGACTAGATGGTTTCTTTTTTTTTTTTTTTTTTTTTTTTTTAAATTTTTATTTTGTCGATATACATTGTGGCTGATTATTGCTCCCCGTCACCAAAACCTCCCTCCCTTCTCCCTCCCCCCCTCCCCCCCAACAATGTCCTTTCTGTTTGCTTGTCGTATCAACTTCAAATAATTGTGGTTGTTATATCTTCTTCCCCCCCCCCCGGTTTTGTGTGTGTGTGTGTGTGTGTGTGTGAATTTATATATTAATTTTTAGCTCCCACCAATAAGTGAGAACATGTGGTATTTCTCTTTCTGTGCCTACTAGATGGTTTCTAAAGATCACTTCTAGCCCTGGACTCTGGTTCTCCCGCAAGGGAAAAAACAAGAACAAGTTTGCATCTGAGGAGGTATCGCACGTCCATTTTCATAGAGCTGCTCTCAAGAATGGAGAGACATTTTGACCCCTTGAATAAGGCTAATAACTTACCTCAATGTTGCATAAGAGATTTCCTTGTCACATTTAGAAAACTTAATTTTGTTACAACTTTTTTGGTTTTGTTTTACATAAGTTTTGGGGACTATTATATTAACTAAGGGAAGCTTAATTTGCAAACTATATTTTTTATTTGAAATGATCCAATTTCCTTGAATAACACAGCAATTTCCAGGAAAAAAAATCAAAATATCTTGTTGCTCACATTACTGTGACATAGTCATCCTCCTTGCTTTGACTTATTTATCATACAATTGTCTAGGTGTCCAGGATTTCTAATGATCTCCGATGTTTACTGTATATCAAATTTCTGATGATAATAAAAATGATGACATGCAATTACAACAATGCCATGTGCTTATTGTTTTATGTTTTACAGAGCAATTGTATGCATATCCTCAAATGATTCATGATATCATTATATCCAGATAAAGAAAGAGTCTGAATGGTCAAGAGGCCAGCTCAGAGTCTGTTCTGAATGATCACTGAAAAAAGATTATACACTTTAGAATTATAGGCACTTGGGTTCAAAACAAAGTTTAGTGATATTACTAAATGGCAGATAAACCATTTATCCCCTCATACATCCATTTTCTTCCTCCTTCCTAAGTACGTCTTGAGATAATGTAACATGACTAGAGTAGAGTGCCAGGCACACAGGTTCTCATTAAATATTAGCTGTCTTCCCTGTCTCCTTTTCTAAACTGCATCCTGGGTTCACAGCATCATTTGGGAAGTAAATTTCTTGGTTATGGACTGTCTGGCTTCTCTATTCTTTCTTGTTTATTAAGCACTTCCGTGGTCTTCATTAGAACTGCAGTGAAAGCTCCAGGCTGCAGATCCATGAGAGCTGGGACGTCCACTCTGAGCACCTTGCACAGTGCCTCACACAAATAAATATTTGTTGTGTGAATTATTGAGTCATTGAATGAATGCACATGTTTGACTCCTGAATACAGTATGTGAAACACCCTGGGGTGCCTATCTTAGTCCATTTGAGCTGTTATAACAAAGTAACATGGACTGTGAGTCTTATAAACAAAAGAAATTTATTTCTCACAGTTCTGGAGGCTGGAAGTCTGAGGTCAGGGTACCAGCATAGTAGGTGAGAGTCCTCTTCTGGGTTGTTGTTGTCTTCTTGTATTTTCACATGGTGGAAAGAGAGCAAGTGAGCTCTTTGGGGTCTCTTTGGTGGCACTAATCCCATTCGTGAGGGCTCTACCCTCATGACCTATTCACCTCCCAAATGTCCCACCTCCTAATACCATTACAGTAGGGATTAGAACTTCAACATATTAATTTTGGGGAGACACAAAAATTCAGTCTGTTGTAGTGCCTGACCCACTCAAAAGTTCGCTCTGGTTGGGCCGGTTGCACAGTGTGCTGTGAAGCCCCCCTCCCTACTGCTGACCTGCTCTATGCTTTTCTGATAGACACTGGATAATTTCTATTCTCCCTTCCATCTCCACCACTTTGAATCTCTGATATTGGTATCAACAGCCCTCTTGCCCATGTCCCAAAGGTGGGAACCCCCGATGCTCAGACGTGGCTGTTCCTTGGCTCCTCAACCAGGGTGGCAGAAGTGGGATATGAATAACCTTCAATAGTGTAGCTGTGAGCAAGGACTGTGGGGAATTCTGAGGGTGTGTTTTTTCATCCAGGTCTCTTATTCCTCATGGCCACTGAGGAAAGAAGAACTTTTGAAATAAAAAAGAGCCTCGTGGAGGAGGTCAAATCTGGGCATCTGAGTATGGATGGAAAAAAATTACATTTTTATTTTCACTCACCTCGAATTTAAATTTAGCATTTCCTTCAATTGTGAATATAGGCAACACATCACAGTGGTATTAGCAGTACCTGTGACTTTGTCACCAACAGAAATCACAGATTTTTTCAAATCATATTACAGATGCTGGCAACCCTCTCAAAATACCACCTACACTCATCACTACTTTGAAATTATGATAGTTGTTTGGCTTGCTGTTAGATCTCATTATTTAATGTGTTAATAAAGAATATATTGCTTCAAAGAATATATTGCAAATTTGTTTTTTAGAAATATTTTGATAACTGTATCTTAATATAATTGATGTTTGTAAAATTCTATGCATTTAAAAATATAATTCACTCGACTTCCAGAGGGGTCCATGACCTCCCCCAAATTAAGATCCCCTGTACAAAGAGACCTTGCACTGACAAGAATTAGTCATGGAGGTGGTACTGGGGCATAGCATTCACTGAGTATCCTTTGCTCAGGCATTTCATGAAATTGCTGTAATACCACTTGGCGACATTTTGAAATCAGAATTGTTCCCAACTTGCATTTTGTTCCATATCAGGCTCAGCTATTTCCAAATATGAGAAGTAATAGGTTAAACTATTAATCTATTCCCAACAACAAATTAAAGTGCTTTTTTGGGAGCATAACTATAGAAAAGTTTAACTGATCCATTGACTCATAGGCCTTGGCACATTGACAGGTGTTTCTACCGTTGGGTAAAGAGTCTACAGACTCATCAAATGGCTTAATGTCCCACTTTTTTTTTTTTTTTTTTAATGTCCTGTGTCCTGTGGGTTGGGATAGTTTCTTCCTTTAAATGTTATCTCATTTATTTATTTCTCTCCACATACAAACATTTCTCTTTGGAGAGATGAAAAGATATAAATTATTATTGATTTATTTATATTGAATGCTTTTATTTGGCCTTGTATACATGTTAAGTGCTCACAGAAGGTATTAGATTAATGAGTCTGGAGACTAAAGTCTCTGTTTATCTACTTATTTGGGAAACAGAAGATCTCTAAGCCATTCAGTGTAAACTTGCCTGCACTATGTAGCTAATTGCCTCAAACTTTATCCAGGAAACTCTCGGGCTTCATCCATGAATCCATAATAGAGACATAAAAACACGAGCTACCATTCTAAATCATTGAGTAAGCAGGCCTTCCTTCCCTTTTACTTTCTCCCCTGGGATCACCAGGAGGCCACAGATTGGGATTCTGAGACTTTTCCTCTCTTTTTTGCTTCTAAATACTTAAGGTGGTTATAACAATCTCCTTTGTAGTCCTTCCTAAATCTACTTTGTTCTTCTCTATATCTCTTCTCTTAGCCCCTATGTACTTATTTTGCTTTATGTTAGTTGTGCTTAGCAATTGCTTACTGAACTAAATGCCTTCCTTCATAATCTGACACATGTGGGGGAGGCTCTGGTTCTGCCAGCCTCATTTCTACCATAACAGTGTTTATCCATTATGTTTGTCTGAGCACCCCTAGCAACATTTTATTTGAACAAAGGGTTCTGTGGATAAAGATTTTAGAAACCACTGAACTAGGGAATGCTCTTGGTAGGGTTTGCCTCTATATGTCAGCTCTGGCACATGCTGGAGGAAGATTTTGATTGTTCAGTTATCCAACGACGTAAACCATGGTAAATGTGTAGTAATAGCTGCTCTGCTGGCCCCTGAAGCCACATATCTATGTTGCCAAAAGGACAGTTATGTGGTTAGTTATTTGTTCTTTGGAGTACTGGGATGGATAGCATCCCCGCAAAATCCATGTCTACCAAGAACCTCAGAATGTGATCTTATTTGGAAATAGGGTCTTTGCAGATGTGATCAAGTTAAGATGAGGCCATACTGAATTAGAGTGGGCTCTAATCCAATAACTGGTGTCCTTATAAGAAGATGGAAATTTGGACACAGAAACACAGACATACACAGGGAAGAATGCCATGTGAAGACAGTTAGAGGCTGAAGCGATGTATCTATAACCAAAGGTCACCAAGGATTGCCTGCGACCACTACAAGCTAGGAGAGAGACATGAGATGGTTTTTCCTTCAGAGCTTCCGGAAGGAACTGATCTTGCTGACACCTTGGTTTTGGACTTCTAACATCCAGATACATTTCTGTGGTTTTAAGCCACCCAATTCATAGTAATTTGTTATGGCAGCCCTAAGAAATTAATACAAAGCCTTTAATAAGCTCTCCTGGTCCTCGGTCCTCTCCATGATATCCTTTCACTCCTTCCATGAATCCAATACCTCATGCAGTCCCTCCCCTGTCCTCTATCAGAATCTCTTCTTGGTTAAGCCTTGAGCTGGGTCTGTCAGTTTCTTTTTCAAGGGGTCTTGGATATGAAGTTGCATTTCCACTAGGTGAAAGTCATTTCTGACTTCACAAAGCTGTGGGAGAGGTCCATTGTTTAGCCATGGAGGCTTTCTGGTACCCTTCTGAAAATGCCCTGTGGGAGTGGATGCTTTATTCTATGCCTTTATTAGTCTGGCATGGTAGAGAAGGGGCCCCAAGTAAGAAGCCACGTAACTGAGTTTGATAAAGCTTGTGCTATTAGGTGTTTCTTAGGTTCACTAGAAGTATTAAGTATAAGAAGACTTGGGCATGTCATGTGGAAGTGTGGGGTAGCACCTTTGGGAGTAACCCTTAATAACAGAATGGGAGCTGGCAGATAAATACTCCAGCTTCCTGTTCTTTGGGAGGACAATTTACATGGTTCCTCAGAAAATTCACAGTGGGATTGAGCTCTGATTGCCTACCAATTAAAAATGTACCCTTTATTGACTCTTTTTTTCTTTCCTTTCTCTCTCTCACTGTAAGAAAATAGCTTTAGTGATTCATTTTCAAGAACAGTCTAACAAAAGCTACTTAAACAGCTTATAGTTATGACAACCCCAGAGAATGCATGTTCCCAGAAAGTCACTGAAACAGCACATTACCTTTGAGAAATAACTTCTCAAGATGGTGGCTGGTCACCAGCCCTTTGTTCTTTTCATTTCCTCATTCTCCCTGCTCAGGACTTTTTGGTGGGCCTTTTTTGCAGGCTTGTCTTGAGTCCATCCCTTTCTGTCAGCAGGAAGTGAACAATAAATACCTTATAAGGAAATAATGAAACTTAGGTGATGTTCGGGAAGATTGTACATCTCATAGTACTCAGCCAATGAGGAACTGGGGGAGGGACTTGTGCACTAGGGAATAAATTGCTCGGTGTAACTGTTTCAGGCATGCCTGCCATCAGATACCTGATCTTGCAAGGCTGAGATTAAAGTCTTGCTTTGCTGTACCTTGTGTCTCCGTGTCCATCCTCTGGCATTGGATGGGTTAGGGCATTTCTCACATCACTCCATTACTCGGCTTCCTGAGATCTCTTGCCAGATAAACTACCTGGACTTGCACTCAAGTCTATGTCTAAGGCAGAGGGTGCTGGAAGTGGCTCTAGAAAGTCAACAAACAGGCTGAGATTGTCTAGGGGAACTGGATCACTCAACAGCCAGATGGCAACAAAGATCTCATTGCTGGTGGTAGTAACATCATAATTCTCTGAGAAAATCTCAGCTAGGTTGATGGGGAGCCCTAGGGCAAATATTGCCCATTGGAGGAGTTCCATGATGGCTCAGAATAGGCCAGCTCTAGAACATCAGCTATGTTTAGTCTTTGACTAGGAGAAGCCTGGGGGCTTGGAATGAAGGCCTTTGGAATGAAAGGTGTGATAGATCTCAAAGTTGAGGCACCTGGAGGCTGTCAGCTAACTATAATTCCTCACAGTAATTTCTTTCTTCAAAGAAGATCTGACAGAGGTATTCTCATGGCTGGATTCCTAGGGTTCCATTCTGCATGGAACTGAATTCTACAGTGTCATGGGTGATGATGGAATTCCAGAATAGTATAGGTCAGGTGGTAGCGTGTAACCATCAGAGGCACAGTGGACATAAGTATCATGCCAAGCAGAAAGATCAGAGTTGCACACAGGCACTGAGACCTGCAGAGATCTGCAGCAATGTCTGCTATACTAATTCCTGGGGTGAATTAGATAAAGAGTGAGCTAGAGCATTGCTAGAACATTGTCTAATTAAAAAAAAAAATTAAGTGCTGCTGAGAAGAAAACTAATAGCAGCTACCACATTGAAAAATTACTATCTATTGTCCAGTCTCCATATCTTATCAATTCTCATAACCAGAGACTATCTCATAATCAGAGACTATTATGGATATTATGAAGGAGTGGCTGTGCCCCATTAAGGAAGGACCCTTCAATGCCACTGTAAACATATACAATAAATAGTCCCCCAATCCTACCTAAAAGGAAACTATGACTGAGAGTCTAGTTTCTACTCTATTACTATAAAGTAATTGTACACTATAGAAAGAAGATGGCTTTTAAGAGCTGTTGGATAGTGTCTGAAATGATACTGACATCAGGGAATCTGAAAACATCCACATGGCCCCATGATTAGAGTGGAAACATATGGTATCTAGGTGATAAATGAGATGCTGGTCCAGATCTATCTTACAATATGGGTCCATAGACCCAACCTGTGATCATTTCCCCAGTACTCTTGTGCATAATTGGGATTGATATTCTCAGGAACTGGAGGAATTCTCACATCATTTTTCTGACTCATGATGTAAGAACCATTATGGTAGGAAGGGCCAATTGGTTAAGTGCAAGTTCTTGGCTTCTGCTATTCTCATATCCTGTCATCACTGAAGTTATTTCTCCCAGACAAGACAATATATCAGGGCAATATGGAATCCTGAGTGGAACTGCAGAAATTAATGCCATTTTTGACTATTTGAAGAATGCAGAAGTGGTGGTCCCTGTCATATTCCCATTTGGTTCATTGCTGTCATCCCTGAAAAATGTCAGATTGGTCAAGATGGATAATGGTGAACTTAGCCAAATGGAGCCCCCAAAGCAGTGTCTGATTAGAACATAGAATAACACATCCAAGCCTAGCCTCTGGCCCTTGGTATGTGGCTGTTGATCTGGAAAATGTTTTCTTTTCCCATTTGGAAAGAGGACCAAAGCAAAGAAAATTTATACAGGAAAGACAACAATATATATTCCTTGTTGTAAGGTTATGTTAACTCTTCTGCTTTTCATCACAGTGTAGTAGGAAGGGACCTTGAGCATCTTGATATTCCATAGAACATCATAGTATTCATTATATTGATGATATAATGTTACTTGGGATGGTGCATAGGAAGTAGGAAGTACTCTGGATACACTGGTATGACCCATGGGTGCCATAACCTGGGAAATAAATCCTACATTGATTTAGAGCCCTGCCATATTTATGAAGTTTCTAGGGTCTCAATGGTTTGAACTATATAGGAATATCCCCTTTAAGGTAAAGCAAACATTATTGTACTTTGAATTTTCTATCACAAAAAAGAGCACAGTAGCAATGAGCCTTCTTGGACTTTGGAGGCAGTACATATTATACGTGACAATATTGCTCTGACCCATCATTAGGTAAGTTGGAAGACAATGTTTAACATGGAGCATAGAGAAGAAGAAAGATCAGAAACAGGTCCAGACTACAGTGCAAGGTACTTTATTGCTCAGGCCACAAGACCAGGCATATACAATGGAATTAGGGGTAATCATGCTAGGTAGGGATGATGTGTGGAATTTCTGGAAGGCCCCAATAAGAGGTTTACAGGAAAGACCTGTAGAATTAGCACAAATATAACTTATGCATCGGAGAAGTACTGAAGTACTCAACATTTGAAAAGAAGCTTCTAGAATGCTAATACAGTAGAAATCAAGTGCTTAATAATGGGGGCATCACATAACTATGGACTTTATCATGAATTGGATCCCCCAAGTCATAATGTCAGGGATAGGTGGCCCTGACCGTTATGTCACCTAACTTCTCTTGTACCCATCCGCTCCCTCAGCTCACCCCTATGGCTTCTTGAGGAATTCCCTAGGCCACCTGGGAGAAGAGAAAACTATCCAGCCAGGTTCATGAATAAGATGGCTAAGTGTGCTGGAGATACCTGGAAATGGACTGCAGCTGCACCAGGGCCCCACTTGGAGAGTACCCCAGTGGACAGTAATGAGCTGAAATCTTCCTAGTGGGTAGAGCTTTAAACAGCACACTTCTGTCAATTTTGTGGGACAGAAAATGACATACAAATGACTTGGCTGGTTGGTCAGGGCCTGAAAGGAACAAAATTGAAAGCTGAAGCAAAGGCAGTCTAGGGAAGAAGAAAGTGGTTGGACTTATGACAGTGGGCACAAAGATTTTTGTGCTCAGAACAGTGTCTACTAAGGAGCATCCATGGCAGAGGAGTCACTTGGCAACAGGGTGTGGACAAAATGATGCATCTGGTGGATGTCAGCCAGCCTCTGTTTGTGCTTGTGCTATGGGCTCATGAATGGAGTAAACCATGTGGTTCAGTGGTCTATTATGATGTTAACAAACCATACCAAAACTTAGGGGCTAAAAAAACAATGATTCTTTAAAAAACTTTCTCATGATTCTGCGGATTAACTATGTGGTTCTTTTGCACTACTGGATTCTAGTTGGGCTAGGGCTATTGGTTAGGGAACTTTGGAGCTCCTCCACAAAGCTTCTCTACTTAGCTAGCTTGGGCTTCCTTGCAGCATGGTGGTTTCAGAGCAGTTAAGTTAGATCTTTTACATGGTGGCTAGCTTCTAAGAGGAAGCATTCAAACAGCATTAAAACAGAAGCTACAGGCTTCTTGCTGTTAATAAATCATACCAAAACTTAGTGGCTTAAAACAAAAATGATTTATTGCTTCTCATCATCCCTTGGGTCAGGAATTTAGGCCAGGCTGGGATGGGTGGCTATTCTGCTCCACAGAGTGTCAGGACCAACCTTGATGGCAAAGGATGTGTGACCATGGGCTAAGACTGGAAGATCCACTAGTACTACGATATACAATTTCACTTGGAAGCAATGGCCTGATACAATCTGGGAATGGCCTGTTAAAGTCTCAGTTAAGATGAGAGCTTGGAAACAACATCCTGTGGGCTTGGGGCACTGTCTTCCAATTCTGAGATGCATAATACCAGGTTCTTCAGAAGGTCCCCAACAGGATCAGACTCCAGTTACCTACAAATGTGACAGCTCAAAATGGACCCATTAATGCCTTTTCTTTCTTCTCTCTCTTAACCTTCTATTGCTTTTACTCTGTTTCCTAGAGTTACTCTCAAATAAGCTACCTTCCCAAGTCTGTGTTTCAGGCTCTGTTTTAGAGGGAATCCGTACCCAGGCACTTTTTAGGATAGACTACTTTTTGCTATTATGACAAAGATGGAAATTAATATCTTTAGCACAGAACTTGCTTTCAGATTATTTTTTGGGTGGATTTCTAGAATTGGAATTATTGGATTAAAACGTATGAATTGCATTTAAGGCTCTTGCCAAAAATGTTCAGTGAAAATCCTTGCCAAAACTGTTCAATGAAAAAATATGATATTGTTATGTCTCACTTTCCTTGTCAATTTTCATTTCTGGAAGTTGTAAAAGAAAAACTTGTGAAGTCAATGACTTGTTATAAAAGTTACAAAGTAGGAGTGACTTGAAATGATGGTTCTCTTGCCACTTCATTAGTAAAGTTTACTTCTCCCTAATTGACTGAGTATAGCCAAAACCAGCTAAATTCAGTTGTTTTTCACAAAATAAAATTCTCAGAAAAAATATGGTAATGTCCAAGAAAGTTCTAGGACTAGGAACACTTCCTGATAAATTATCTCAATAAGATTGCAGTGGGTTTCAAATTAGCAAATGAAAGTTCTCTTCCCATTTATTAGGCTTTACTAGATAATAAAATATCTGTTAAACATTTCCTCTTTTGATGAGGATGGAATTTGTGAAGATGTGTGTATAGAAAGGATAAAATAATAAGCCATAATCAGAAAATTCCTTTTCCCTTCACAGATTAATACTGTTCATTTATCTTTCTGTATATAAACCACATTCTTTGGCTGAAGAAAAATGGACTTTAGAAAGAAATGACTTTCTTGATAAAGTGATGTTCCTTTTTATAATGGGAAACTCTACCAACTTTGAAGCCTGACAACTTAATTGTTACCAAAGGGTTATTTTAAAAATGAGTTTATATAAAAAATTATGTGAAAAATTTTAAGAGAAATTATACAAGTACTTCACCAGTGTATTATTTTAGTGCTTCTAAACTTAAGCTTTGGCTGCTACTGCTAAGGGTAACACATTAGATGGGACAGTGTAGTTTTAAAAACCAGTATGCCACCCACATATTTCTGATTACTTAAACATCTCCCATTAAAAAAAAAATGACACGTTTTGATTCAAATGGACATCTATTTACTCTTCTTCCCGAAGTCTCAGAATGATGGAAAATGTACCTTACAAAGTAACAAAACCGTAAAATTACTGGAAAGTGAAGAAATGTACCATCAGCAGGCCAGAGATCTGGAGAATTCCTGAATGATAGAAAGCAGAAGACGTGTTTGTGGAAAAAAGCAGAACAATAGACAAACAGAACAATAATAACAGCAAGAAGTTCAAGAGTTTTTGTTGGTAAAAGATCCCCGAGAACTGCCCCATGAGGAGTCAGAACCCTCTTTGTGGGCATGTGACCCATGCAGTTGCACAGGGCCGTGCTCAGTTTAATGCACCGCTGTTGTCTTGAAATTCTAAATAATTTTTGAAAAAGGAACCGTGCATTTTCGTTTTGCACAAAAGCCTGGAAATTATATACCTGGTCCTGCTTCTAATACTACTCTTTTACCCCCTAAATTGGGGCTGCTGGTAGGAGCTGCTTTACCCTTAGGCCCAAGTTAATAATAACTGTTTTTAACCCACAATAGACTTGCATGAGGCGCCTAGAGAGATTGAGCATGCTTGAGAAAAAACTAGCACAGAGTTTAAAATGACTCTAGATTTCTCAAACAAAACAAACAAAAAAAGAGGAGGAGGAAGAGGAGAAGAATGTTTTCTAGGGGTAAAATACAGTAAAAAGCCCTTTATAATCTGATATTTGAAAGGGTTCTTGGCTCCTCGCCGATACTGGCTGTCTGTAAACACAACTCTGTCCACTTATGTACTGGCAGCTTTCAAGGGAAAACCCACTGGCGAAATGGACCTACACAGCTAAAAAGAAAAGCTGCCTCAGGTCCCTGTGCTAATTCACCGCATCCATCACTGATAAATATGGATAGATAACAGAGCACTCAGGAAGAAGACAAACAATGTAAAATAGAAGACCAAAGGTGAAACAATAATTGATCCTGGAAAAAGTGTAATTCAGGACCAGAAGAGAATTTTTAAAATTCCAAATATTATCCTTACAGAGATTTAAGAAAATATTGCATCTGTCAAACAAAACCAGGCTACGATATAAAAGGTGAAGGCGGAGTTCAAAAAAGAACACTCAGAAAAAAATTTTTAAATGGCAAAATAAAAAAGTATGGATTAGGTGAATTATGAAATTTATGGGAAAGAAGATCTGATTAATAACCTAAAAGATAGAATGAGATAATCTTTCATAATTTAGAGTTGGAAGAAAAAGAGACAGAAAATATGAGAGATCTTTACCTTTAACTCTTATACTTTGCTGCCTTGAGTAAAATAAGAATGCAGATAAATAATACATTTCCCTGAATTTAAAAGACTCTAGTCTTCAGATGGAAAGGGCTCAGAGAGGTCCAAGCAGGTAGACTAACAAAACAAAAACAAAACAGAAAACAACAATTTAAGCTATTTTATTCACAGCTATATTTTTTGTTCTGCTATACCACCTGTTCAGCAAAAAGTTTTTGAATGAATGAACTAACAATTGGAAATAATCTGTGTAAAGCCTCAAAATTCCAAAGACATAGAGAGAAATCACACATGTGTGCAGAGAGAATAAAAGAACAGATCATCTCAAATGAATAAGAATTTGATTGTTAGTAGATGTCTCTTCAACAACTATGGATGCTGATGCCACAAGCAATACCTTCAAACTTTTGAGGGAAAATAATTTCCTATCAAGAATTCATTATCCAGTCAAATTATCAATCTAGTATGGGGGAAAATAAAGACATTTTCTGGAGGTTCATGAGAGAAGCGGGCCATGGGCCTCAGCCCCACCACTGCCACTGGCCACCAATGGAGCCAGCCTGTCACATGCCCAGAGGTCCTGAGAGACAGGGGCCGTGGGCCTCAGCCTCACGACTGCCGCTACTCATCTAGGCCAGCAGCAGAACCAGCCTGATGCCCAGGATCCTGAGATGGGGGGGAGGGGCATTGCTGAGCCAACCCCATCCCCGCCCGCAACCTGATCCTGGAATGTACTTATTAACCTTGTATGTTTCTTTGGGCTATGTGACTTATGTGCTCATGTCCTTCACCAAATATCTGCTTAGATTTTTCTAATCCATTTTTAGGAGTTCTCTTTGCAATAAGGATGTTAATCTGTGTGTGTGTGTGTGTGTGTGTGTGTGTGTGTGTGTTTGTTTAAGTAGAGAGTAGAATAATGGTTACCAGAGGCTGGGAGGGGTGGGGGGGGAGGATAAGGGTTGAACTAATGGGGTAAAATACTATACTATCTACCCTAAGTAAATCATTGTGCAGGATATGCATGTATTGAAACAACACACTGTACTGCACAAAAATAAATATAAAT
This sequence comes from Cynocephalus volans, assembly GCF_027409185.1. Classification (NCBI taxonomy): domain Eukaryota; kingdom Metazoa; phylum Chordata; class Mammalia; order Dermoptera; family Cynocephalidae; genus Cynocephalus; species Cynocephalus volans. The sequence goes on along the minus strand of NC_084468.1, from coordinate 130,205,159 downwards.
AAAATAAAATAAAAAAAAAAGACATGTTCCAATACTTTTAGAATAAAGTCATTTTCTTCCATCTAAAAAAATTATCCAAGGATATTCACTAGAAAAAAATAAATTTAGGAGGAAGATGCAGAATCCAGAAACAGTAGAAGCCAGAAAATGAAAAGCAGTTGCAGGATGACGGTTGTATAAAGACTTATAAAGCAATGGTCCATAACAGAACAGGAAGACAGAGGCTCTGCAGAAGACATCTCTAAGAAACAAATTGTTTCTATCCACGACTTGTATAATTAAAAACACGGAGCATCTTAATATTATGAAAGCATATTTCTCTTTAGTCATCAAAATAATAAAAGGAAAACAATTGGAATGTCAAAAGCTTTATGTCATACATAGTCAACATACAAAATTAAGCAAGGCTCACTGTTCTGCTTTTTCGTATGGAAATTTCTTAAGTTCTGTCTGTTCCCATTTTTGGTCAGAGGATGAGGCTTTTCCATTATGTTACTGTCATTCCACAAAGTGCTCAAGTTTCCAGAGATTGATGAGGATTATTGCAAACTGGATACTCTGATGATGGGTGGTAAATGGTCCTTGGACGGTAACTTGAGTGAGCTTGGGTTGAGTCAGGTTCCACTCAGTTCTTCTTACTGAAATGAAAAGTTTTCTTCCACCTGTTCCTTGAGGTTTGTCCAGTTCTTCTCACCTTTCTGATTGGCCTTTTGCTTTCATCCCTTCCTCCCCATCCCAGTCTCATGTAGTTTCTGGGAGTAGAAAGACAGATACTGCAAGCACACATCTAGATCTTTATAGCTGGCATTTTGTCCAGTGGCTTCAGTTTTACTCTATGAGTACTATAGTCTTCGTGGCTGCTTCCAAAGTGGCAGAAAGAGAACCCCCCCTTTTTAAATTTTGTAGCTGGCCAGTACAGGGACCCAAACACTTGACCTTGGTGTTATCAGCACCATGGCCTAACCAAGTGAGCTAACTGGCCAGTCGAGAATTTTCCTTTTGGCTCAGAATTTTTGCTAAACTCTCAAAGCAAAGGAAAATTGTTAAGTATTCCTACACTCTAAAGGAAGGTGTTAGAGACACATCACCATTTGCTAACGATTTGCTGTAGGGTAGCCAGACTGGTACAGCTACCACTTCCCCCAACAGCTTACTTAAGACTACTTGTAGAAGTGCAAGTGACTGTGGTGACTGCTCCCCATGGGACTCTCCCTGCCATCATCAAGTCTACAGCCATCCTTGACTGATGCTTTCTGAGCTGTAGTTATTACGAGCATGTTTGAAAGCAGCAGGAGAAGAATAAAGAAGCTATTCTCTTATTTTACCCAACAAATTCATCCTTTTAAGTAGACTGATTAATCCATATGGTGGGCCAGGGATGGGGAGGGAAGATAGACTCTAACTTTTCCTTTTATGTATTTTTAAAAAAATTAATTAATTTATTATTATTATTATTTTAAATTCTAAGATGTTGTTAGAGCAGTGGGAGGAGGAGGTGGTGGGGGTGCTGGCCCACGGCCGGCTCCTTCACTGATCTGGTTGTGGAGGGCAGGGTGGTGGGGCTGAGGCCTGTGGGCACCCTCCACTCCAGCTCGGTAGCCTGGGGGTTTTCTGGCAGTGGCTTGGTTGTGGCTGGGCTGGATACGAACATTCTCCTTTTATGTTTTTATAAAATATTTTCTTGCCATGTTCAGTGTATTCCTTTTATAAATCAGCAAATGCCATTGCAATAAGAAAAAATATCTTACAAAAGAAAATAAGAAAAATAGGGGTAGGATCTACATTTTTGTGTTTCCTACTGCAAAAGACTCTATACAAATTGCTATTGCTTACATTTGATGAAACTTTTGCATTTGATCCTTCACTACTATTTGTCTAAGCATTGATCTAACTCTTTGCAGGGTGGATAATAGTTTTTTTCTTTCGTTCTGTTTTCTGCTGTTGCTTAAGAGGGTTTTCAATGACCTAGGTACCATTGTTCACCCTAGTGTAATTGCCCTAGTATAATTTATCATCTTATCATTGGAAGAAGATCTAGCATGACTAGGGTGAACGTGCAATATGTCATCTTAAGCAGGACACATCTGAATGTGAAAGTGAGCACTGTTAATAATTACAAAGGGATGGCAGGCATAGACTGGAACAGTCTTGATCAAACTGAGACATATGTTCACCCTAAGCAAAGCTCTTCTTCAATGGATCCCCATTGTTTTAGGGATAAACTTCTAACTCTTTAGAAAGGCACACAGCCTTAAATGACCTAGCCCTAGGCTGTCTCTCATGTCAGTACATGCTTCCATTTTCTACTTGGGCAGCAGATAACAACTTGTAAGAGGCCTCCTTGCCCCATATACCACCACTACCTGCAAGCTGCACTCAACCCAATGTTTGCTTCTGGGATGTTGTTCATGTGGCCCTCCACCAGGATTGACCTCTCTTCATGTGGAGAATGCCTCTTTCTACTTTAAGATTTGTTAATTTCCTTCAGAAAAGCCTTGAGTGCCCTCATGTGCAACTCTGCAGTACCATGTGCTTATTTTTATTATACTCTGCTACATTGTTTACACTTGTCTACTTAGTTCTTGGTCCTTCCACTACAGCATGAGCTCATCCAGGGCAACAGCTGCCATAGTCTGCTTTCTATCATCAGCCTTGACACTTAGATGTTTGTTGAATGAATGAGTGAATGAATGAATAATACACTCCAGATCCATTTTCTTAAAAGCAGAGTCTTTAGAAGGCAGAATGACTTATTATTGTCCAGAAATTCTTGAGTGTATATATCTAGAATGTCTTTTTATCTTTTTCTTTTGGTTTTAGTTATATGATTAATGTAAAATGTGCTAACCAGATTAATTAATTACTTTGAGAGGATGGATAGTAACAACATTGAGATTTCAGACTTTGTGTTGAAGACCAGTTCTTTCTCTTATATATTTGTGTTTTTTACCCGTTTCACTTTTTTTCTGACAGACAGGATGACTCAGGGCTGAGGCTTTAAGTTTTTAATTTATTACTGTTTTTCCTGACATTCACAGTTTGAATTGTAGTGTGCTTCCCAGAAGCTGAGTTAACTATGTAGACAAATATGAAGACTATCTGGATTTAGAAGTAAGTTGAATGATTCTACAATTGCTGACAGAAGATAAAAAGACAGGAAAGGAATTAATAGGATTGGTAGAAATAAGTTTCTTTGATTTAGAGTAGAGGGATGTTGTCATATTGCCTGGCCTCTATTTTTATGACTCAAAGGAAAGTTTGAATTCTTCTGATGTCATAGAATACATAGTATCTAGAAAAGGAAACAAGTTAGTAAGGCAGTAGTTAAATAAATCCATTAGTAAGACACCAGTTAAATAAATCATAGTAAATCCATAGAGTGGAATATAGAGCAGACATTGAAATTAATGACCTAGATATGTAAGTGCTGACATTGAAATAGGTACAAAACAAATTAAATGGAAAAATGTAGAATAATCCATAAAGAATTGTACAATATTGTTTAAGTATATATAAATGTGACAAGATACAAACATTAAACTATTCAAATTATTTTTTAACTTTTAATTTTGAAATAATTGTAGATTTTCATGCCATTGTAAGAAATAACACAGAGATTCGATATGCCCTTCACCCAGTTTCCTCTGTCTTATATAATATTGTACAATATCACAACCATGAAATCGACATTAATACAATTCATCAAACTTATTCAGCTCAAACTATTTTAAATTAATTTTTATCTTTGTGAAAATAATACATATACATAGTTTAAAAATTAGTACTAAAGACTTAGCATTAGTATTAAAAGGCCTGTGTTCCAGTTATCTGTTGCTGCATGACAAAGCACCCCAATATGTACTGGGTTAAACCAACAACAATGTTATTATATCTCATGATTTTATAGATCTGGAATTCAGGCAGGGTTTGGCTGAGTGAGTTTTCTGTACCACACGGCATTGGTTGGGTATATTTTAACTGCTGGTTGGTCTGATCTTGTGGGTCCAAGATAGCTTTGTTTACATGCCTGGTGTCTTGGTGGGGTGGCTAGAAGATTGGGCTTAGCTGGTTCTTTCTCTTTGTCCAGTCTCTGGGCCTCTCCATGTGGTCTCTTGGGCAAGGTGGTTGGTCTTCTGACATGATGATTTAGGGATTCAAGAGACCACAGTAGAAGCTTCTAATCCTCTTAAAAAGCTCGGACTGATAATGGCAGAGTGTCATGTCCACTGGTGCATTATTGGTAAGCAGTAATAGGCCAGCCCAAGTTCATGTCTGGGGGAAATAGACCCTACCCCCCCATGGGGAGAGTGTCAAAGAATTTGTGGCTGTCATTAATCCACCACCGCTTATAATGAAAAACAGAAGTTCCTTGCCCTGTTCTTTACCTTTTCTAATTTCTGCTCCCCTGAGGCAACCACTTCCAACTTTTTAACTGGTTATGCTGGTATTTAACTCCATGTTTTTGAACAATGTGATTATGCTGCCATTTTCCTGGATTTATCCGTCTTGAACATTATTTATTGGCTTTCTTTCATGGTAAATGAGGTCTTACCTCAATCTCTCTCTCTCTGTCTCTCTTTTTCTTTCTCTCTCTGTTTCTTTTTCACCCTCTTAAACACACACATACACACTCTTTCCCTTCTCTGATGATCTCAATAAAGCAATGTTATAATTTGAACAGTGTTAGATAATCTACTAATTCCATCCCCCCCCCCCCCCCAGAGATCAGATACCCCTTCTGGAGCTTTCTGTCCTCCTGGTCTAAACTGGACTGGCTGCTCCAGGTCTGCTGCTGCTCAGCTGTCATCCTGGGGCTTCTCTTCACTATTATCCCAGGCAGTCCCTTTGCCTCCCTTTTGTGTTGAAGCCCCTGTTACCTTGGATCCCTGTTTTCTCTTTTTTGGTTAATCATTTTGTTTTACTGTAGTCATTACATTTCGACTTGAAAACTCATCTTGGGTTTGTCCCTTCCTTCCTTCCTTCCTTCCTTCCTTCCTTCCTTCCTTCCTTCCTTCCTTCCTTCCTTCCTTCCTCCCTCCCTCCCTCCCTCCCTCCCTCCCTCCCTCTCTCCCTCCCTCCCTCCCTCAGGGCACAACTCACCAGTCTGAGGCTCCTATCTTGTCTCTCTTCTCTGCCTGATTACTGACTCCATACTCAGCCCCTTAACTGGCCAAGTCTGAGGGCTGTGGGGTGGAAGCACTGAAATCCTAAAGGTCCCAGGTAAGACGTGCACCTTCTTGCCTCCTCGGCTCTCCCACTCTCAGTAGAAGAGCGTGCACTTTCCTCCGTCTGGTGGATACTTCTCTCATCATGTCCTCCACTGAGGACTTTGGTGCCCTAGGTGGTGCCTGACATTCCCTCTCCTGGGGTGATTAAGTCTTAATGGTGGGAGGGGCTTCAGAGATTAAAAAAAAAAATCTAGATTCCTAAAAAGGAAAAGGTTCTGAGAGGCATTTAAAATGATTTATCTCACACCTCTTTTAAACCCACTCTATAGATCTAGTTCTATACCTGCTCTGTTGAAATCTTGGGCCAGGTCTGTAGTTTTTCTGATTACTCTTACGTAGATATAATGTCCTTTGTTCAGAGGAACAGTCTCATTAATAATAAAAATGTTCAGGCCAGTGTAATGATCAAAAACCCATACTCTTGGCCAATTGCCATTATATATAGATTTCACCAAAAAATGACCTCCCCAGAGAGGATTTCCCAGACCATCCTATATTAAAGGTAGCCTCATGGAACCCCTAGGTAGCCTCCTAGACATTTTCTATTGTGTCAACTTGATTTAGTTCATGTAACTTTTACATACCAAGGGCTTACTATGTGCCATCCAGAATTATTCTAGGCACTGGGGATGTTATAATAAACAGTATAAGCCAGGTCCTTTATCTAGCGAGAAGAGACAGATAATACACAAAGTATTAAATGAGCAAGAAGAATCTTGTTTATGTGCTATGCAAAGAATTAAAACAGAGTGATGATGCAGTGACTGGGTGACTAATTTATATTGTGTGGTCAGATAAGGCCTCTCTGAGGAGCTGACATTTAAGCTGAAATCAGAATGGCAACTTTTACTTTTTGTACACTGCAATCAACAGAGGCAAGAGCTTGTAAGATTGTATGTCATGCAGCATAATTCCTGGATGAGTGTAACCACAAAATATTACCTGATGTACTGGGACAACCTGGTGGAATGACTAGTGATCCCCAAGAGTGGTCAGACGTTACACCATCATTTTGCCTCAACCAATTCACAGTTGAGTAGAATATTAAGATCCCATGATCCTTCAACATCTTATTGAAAAAGACCCTGGGATACCAAGCAAATTACAAAAGTGGGTGGCTGTACCACCACGCCAAGGAATTTTGCAATTTCAAATACAATTGTTGGATATCTGCAAATGATGCTGAATCAGAGAAACAGAAGGGCAATGTGGAGGAAGTAGTGAACTCAGGAAACTTTCTATCTATTGAATACTGGGCCCAAGCATATTTTGAAATTTAGCACTTGGGGGTGGGGGAGTTAGAAAAGTCTCCTGTTTTATAGATTCCCCATGGACACTCACGGGAATGGAAGATAAGCACATTAGATTGCCTTGGGGCTTTATCTCCTGCAGTCACCCTCACTGATGGATTTGGGACTAGAAAGACTTTTTATCGTAGAACATTATGAGATTGGGAGATGTCTGTAAAATAAGGCTTTAAGGCAAGTTATGTAAACAGTATACATCTTCAGCTTATTGAAAATTTATTTTCTCTGATTCTGTAAGAAAACATACACATATAATGAAATAATTTTGATTTATTTTGGGTATTTATTGTATAACCAATTTTAAATTTAGGAAACGGAATACCATTCTCATCAAAAATAATATATATATATATATTCTAATCACAAGAGCAACACATATTTATTATAGAAAAAAAGCCACACGGTTATGTTTCCACTGGTGCCCAAAGATAGCCTTGAGTGTGGAAGAGACCACTTCTAACTGCAGCTCCAGGTGGGTCTCCCCTGAGTCCTCCAGCAACGAGCTGGCCAAAGTGAGGAGTTTACACAGGTGCACTTGGATGGTTGTCTCTCCAGGATGCTCCTATAACGCAGTATTTTTAAATGGCACTGTTCCACCTGTAGTATGAGCAGGCCCTGTTCTTGTCTTTAAGCCTAAAATGTAGATGGAGGACATGGCACTAACTGGAAATCCTATGCCTGAAGAAACACTGGTGACAGTCAGTGAAGGAGAATCATTCTTCCTTTCCAAGACTGCTGTTTCCTCCTCCTCTCACCTCTTCTGGGACCTCGGTACATATCTTATCTTCTTTTTTTCATCCATATGTGATCTTTTCCTTTCACTGGCCTCAATTCTTCTGTCTTAAAAATGCTGAGATTGTTTTTCTCTTGAAGAAACAAAAGCCTTTCCTTGACCTTGCTTTTTCCCCCGGCTGCCATCTGAGTTCCCTAATGCTCTCGCTGTCCAACCCCTTGCGAGAGTTGCCTGTGTTTGCCCTCTGCACTTTTCCCCACCTCCAGCTGGCTACTCTTGTTACTCCTTCATTGGTTTCTTGCTTCATAAATGACCCAAACCTTCATTTGGCTGCTACTCGGGAGGTGCATGTTCTCTTAAGGGCCATGGCAGCCTATTTCTGATATGAGCAACATTTGGATACACAGAACAGCTCAACAGCCATGCTCCAGAGAGTCTGAAATGGAGTTCTTAGTGGAGTCAACGCAATGGCAAAGCCATGCTCTGTCACAGCTGCTGGCACTGAAGTTGAGCAAGAGGAGGTGTGGATTGCCAATGAGGAGAGAGGTCCCCTAGGTACTAAGATGCCCCAGATAAAGAAATTGAAAGAATGGTTTCAAATAGGAGCCCAAATTTAGTGTGCTGAAGAATCTAACATGTTCAATGTCTGCAATTTGTCATTTCTGTTAAGCAGTGAAATAGAAATGTGTGCTGTCTTTGGACAGGTTCTTCCAGAAGCCGACCATGAGCCAAGGATTTGGGTGTAAGTAGTTTGTTAAGGTACAGTTCTCAGAAGAAACCAGTAAGGGAGTAGAAGAGCAGTCTGGGAAAAGAGAAGCAGCTAAGTAAAGGTGCTATTTCAGGTGAAGTTCCAGATTCAGCCTAATCTCCTGGGGTGCTTAGTGTTGACCCCACCTTGAGGCACAAGAGCTGGGCTTTTGCACTCCCACACCAGTAAGTCATTGGCTACAGGACATGGTGGGAGTGAAGGAAGATGTGAAATTACCAGGGACTTCCTCTTCTCCTTACAGGCTAGGGGCTCCAAGTGTCTGAGGGCAGGCCACTGAAGGTTGTAGGTACAAATAGTTAGCAGCAGAAACACTGAAGATGGGAATGAATGAACAGAGCTGGTTAAAAGGATCCAAGGGGATCTAGTCAGTTCTCCAACAGTATCTGCAATGTGGACCTAAAAGCTACTCCAGGGTGATGGTTCCAGTGTAAAGTGGAGCAACTACAAAGCATACAGAGCTGCTGAAACCACTGAGCAACCTAGGACTAGTGTGGCCATTCTGGAGACAGTCTGGCTCTGCTTAGTGATATCAACTATGCACAAACCCATGATCCAGCAGCAGTCCTACTCCTCCTTAGATGTCCCAGAGAAATCATACAATTCTCCATGGAGACTTGCACAAAGATGTACAGTATAGCCTCATTTGTGGTAGCAAAGAAATGGATAAGTTAAATGTAAGAAATACATATTCCCGTATATAGTGATTTTTTTCTTACATAAATGGATCATTCATTATTTATTGTTCTGCAAGGGCTTTAAATATATTATAGATATATTTTATATATACTTTTTATAATATGAAGAAATAAATAATTTTAAAGAAAATTATAAAAATTGAGCGATTAACTAAGTTACAAATGTCAAAAAAGAGCAGAAATAAAAAGTAGCAGGATATACGGACAATATCCTCGAGGATGAAGAAAGGAAGAGGTGCAGCTGTGTCCCTCCCCCTTTGTGTGGAAAGTCACCACTTCCCCATCCCCAGCTCCAGGAGTTGGCCCTACTGGGCCTCGGCTGGTCAGCAGAATTTCATCCCTCCAAACAGGGTTTTGTTTGGGAAGGAGGGGAAGTATTCCAGGCCTAAACCCAGTAGGTTTAATAACAGAGAAAAAATTGGATGTAGGAGAACAGTTTTTCATTATGCACAAATGTATGCCCCCCAAAATCTAAAAGAGCACATATGGGTTCTCTTTACCTATTCACATTTAGTAGATTTTCTCATTTTAGGATACTTTAAAGCACAAGAACTTAACTGAAGTTAATCCTAATAGTCGTACTTTGACAGAAATAGAGATCTAAAGTTCATGGAGAAATGGCTTTATTCTGAAAAAGCATGTGTAAATGGAGTGAGTCAGGTCTGTGCCTGGTGGTGCCTGGGGCCTGTGATTCAGCTAAACACGTGCTACTGAGTAGACTGGGCAGGGTCATTGCTCCCATGTGGGTCAAATCTATCACGCAACACCAAATATACAACTGTATATACCTTCATACACTCAAATTCAAATAAAAGGTCATTTCCATGTAGTTAAACTAGATAAGGGAACTGTGGTTTAGGACCAAAAAGAAAAAAATTGTGGAATTTTCTATATTCCCCTAGGAAGATTCCGTGACTCTTCTGATTGTATCTAGGGTTGGCACTGCAGTTATTAACTTATTACCTCCAGGAAGAAACACATTTGACACAATCTACTGAATAATATTAATGCTGAAAGCTCAGGACACTAGGAGATATTAGGAGTTCTGCTTCATCAAATCAAAAGTGAACTATACTAGCATGCTTCACGGGGAAAGCCCAGCTTTGCAGGTACAGCGTTATTTTCGGTCCTTGATTATTTCCTGATTTTAAGAACTGAGGCCAGTCTCCTTTCAGTTTTAGAAACAAAAAAGTCAAAGAGTATCGGTGCTGCCCAAATATAGACACTGGTTTGACATTGTTACTACTTAGAGGAAAGCATGACAGAAGCTTTCCCAAATGTAGGATTACTTTAAAACCTACTGGGGTTTTTCAGTGAGAAGACCCCACCGGAATTCCAGAAACAATCAACTACATGTGGTGGATGTGTGCTCTGATGTAACTTTGCTTGTTTGAAGTATAGAGTAAAATCAACAAATACAGGGCTGGACTAGATTGTTTTATAAGAAAAGGAATCAAAGACTCAGAATCACAAGCCTGGTGGGGTTTGGGAAGACTGGTTCTACATTTCCTTCACTCCGTATATATATATAGTTTTCAGTACTTTATCTAGTAATACTGTTAAAAACAATAGAGGTAATAGGCTAGTCAAAGATTCACATTTGTCTTGGCTATTTCCTGGACTTAATCTCCAACTTGTTTCATTTCCTTAATAATTTAAAATGTACTGGGTGGGTTTATTTTTGAATGGATAATAACATGTATAGACTGACATAAAAAATCACAATGTAGAGACAATACTACATTGCTTGTTATAATGCCATTCTCCCAGCAGTGATATCATATTTATGTTGACTTAAATAAGAGTTGTGGAAGTGAGGGTCCTCACACTTTGTCCACTGATGTTCAGTAGCTGAAGATGAAAAAATCCTGACCACTTATTTCCTTTGTGCCTTTACCATACTCTCTGCTGATATCTACTGAGTCACCACCAAGCACTTCACTGCACTTATTTATTTATACATCTGACTTCATGTCCCCAGCAATCCATACAATGTAATATCATGAGTGTTCCCTATATCTGTGTTGAAAGAAAAGATAGATGAAGAGAGGGAAGGAGGGAGGAAAAGGTGGAGCACAGGGGCATTTTAGGGCACTGGGACTCTTCTGAATGGTACTGTATTGGTGGATACGTGACATTATACATGTGCCAAAACTCATAGAGTGTACAGCACAGAGTGAACCCTAATGTAATCTATGTACTTTAGTTAATAATATCACACCAGTATTGGTTCATTAACTGTAACAAATGTACCACACTAGTACAAGATGTAAACAATGGGGGAAACTGTGTGCAGGGAAGGGAAGAAAAGAACACTCTGTAATTTTGGATTAATTTTTCTGTAAACCTAAAACTGCTCTGAAAAACATAAAGTTTGTTAATTTAAGCAACAACATCAAAAGATGAATCAAGATGACTTAGATGGGCTGGTCTGAGAATGTGTGTATTACAAAAACAGAAAACCAAATTTAACTAGCATAGGCAAAAAGGTAAATGTGTTGGTTTCCTTCCTCAAGCTATAGGAAAGCATTGAGGAAAACTGAAACTGGGGACTTAAATGTTCTTTGTCACCTCTGTGACACTCTAGATCGACTTTCTTCATAATACCCGAACTATGGAGGCCAGCAGCTCCCAGGCTCACAACCTCCCAGCCCTGCCATAGTGAAAAATGGTTCTTTCTTGCTTAATTCTTAGTAGAAAAATCCCCAGAGGATGCAGGTCAGCCTAGTCTAACCTAACCACTTATGAGAGAGGAGAGAAAGGTTCCAATCAGAGTATGGCTATTTCAAGGTTGGAAACAAGTAGGCATGATAAGAGCCCACTGCAGTGATTTTAGCAAGAAATGATGGTGCTCAGAGTAGGGAGACAGAGACAGGTACTGAGAAGTGGGCAGGTTCTGAATATCCCAAAGATAGGGCTCTCAGGGTTTATGGAGATGTGAGGTGTAAGGTGTGAGAGAAAGGAATGAGGATGAAGCTGTCTTTCAGCAGAGAAATGTGGTGGTGGTGCAGGTTGGAGCTTCATATCAGGAGCTTCATTTGGGATCTATAATGGTCTATTAGCCACCCAACTGAAGATGTCAATGAAACAGTTGGATAAATAGGAGTCTCTTCTTACAGGTAGTCACCTGACATACTGTTTACTGCCGAACTCCTTCTTCTAGAATGCAAGCTCCACGAGAGCAGGGATTCTGCCTGTTTTGTTTACTGCTAGTTCCCCAATATCTAGAAGAATGCCTAGTGCATAGTAGATGCTCAGTAAAATTTACTGAAAAGGTAAATGAAGGAATGAATGAGAGAGTTAAATGTTTAGTACAACAATTTAGGCTGGCTGAGAATAGAGTACAGTTAGGAAGTATCTGTTTGAAAGTAAAATTGCTTGCCTGGCCATTACTAAGGAGAGGTTTGCAACAGGTGTTGTAACAGACATCTTTTTATGAAGAACTATGTAAAAAAGAAGAGACAGTTGTAAGGCTTCTGTAAACGTTTATTTCGTACTTATGGGCCACTGCCAACTCAGGGCCTTGGCTTCTGGCTCATTTCTACAAAGTTGCTTGTTGAAAAGATGTAGTAAAGGTATAAATTGGAAATATTCCTACTAGTAAACCACAGTTACTTACCAGTCCATAAACAAAATGCACATTAAAGCCTGTGTAGTTATTCAGAAATCTATGACTTTCTGAATTTACAAAATGCATTTTTTCATATGCAATAAACAAAGCATCTTTTTAAAAGAAGACAATTATCTAAACAAAATGGTGTGAACCTATGGCTTATCTTATAGGCATATATCACTGCAAATGATGCACCAGTGGTATACTGGAATTTGACTGCTAACACACAAAGGAGCAGTATTTCTTAGCCCTGCAATTCAAACAACTGGAACCTAATATCATTTTACTTGTGACTGTGCTAAAACATGGCCCAACAAATTAGCCTAGCTAATTTATCATCAGCATTCTGTCTGGTGAAGTCTGATGGAAATATCAGACAATTTGTCAATCTCATGTTCACACTGACTGGAGGATTAGGACAATACACTTCAATGTGTAATGACCTTTGCTTCAGCATGGGAAAATATATGACCCCAAATACTGCTTTATCAAGCCAACCAACCAACCACAGAAACAGTATAGTTGACCCATGGCTGATCCTCCTTCATGCTGCCTCCCATATTCCATTTATAATAGTAACATATTTACAAGATTTATGAATAAAGAAGATTATTACAGGTTAAAACTGTCTGGGGAGGGTTGTCATGATCAGCAATCACCTGGATTCCACTCAGATTATGTGCTTTGGCACAACTACAGGGCATTATTATCAGATTAGATTAAATCAATGCATACCATCACATACATATTTGTATCACACACACAAATACATTCCATAGAAACAATCACAGGAAAATTGGCTAAATTTACAATTGTTTATATATATATATACACACACACATACACACATAAACACACCAGTAAAAGATTTTCTGCTGTACTCACAGTCTGTAAACATCTAGCAAAATGCCCAGCAAATGTCACTGTGGGCCCTTTGAAATGGTGACCATAAGAGGACTGGGGGATGGGGTGGGATTTAGGTTCCTACTGGAAACACAGAGAAGTAAGTGAAGAATCATAAATTCATCATGGCGTTTGGGGATGACTATATTTTACTGACATGATAAACTCATCCAGCTACTTTGAAATTATGTTTTCTAAATGGGAAAGGGAATCACCAAAAAAGTCTTACTGCCAGTTACCATTTTAAGAGAAATTAAGAGAAAACGAGGTGATATGTATAATGTGTATATTACACGCATATACATACACATATGTCACTATTACAAAAAAACTCAGTGAATATTTCCAAATTTTTAAAAAATATTCAATCTCTTAGGTATGCTTTATATTTCTATACATTTCACAGAAAATATCAGGCATAGTTAAATGACACACACATTTCAAATTTGGTACATGATACTGATTTTACATCAAAACTTAACATTAAAAAAGATTGAGCTTTTGAAAAATAGAATTATTTAACCCAATCATTATTTTTGAGCTTAACATAAAAAATATGTTCATGATTTCCTGTAACAAAACACCATTACAAAAAGAAAATACAGGTTCTTAAAAATTCTTTGAATAGCAACTATTAAACTGCCATATGTGGTTGTCACTCTGCTTTAAGTATCTGTATTTGTTGTAGCTTTAGAATTTATGTTTTAAAAATAAAATAGTGACATGAGAAACATTAACCTAGTTACTCACCTAAATACTGCTTTTTTCTTTTGCAAAATATATGTAAATAAACTCAAATACTCAATTTTAGATTATTTATGCAATTAAAAAATATTGGCACTGGATAATGTTCCAAATAAAGATGACTTAAACCCATACTGTGTTTGATCCCCCCAAAAAATCACTTAAAAAAATAGAAAATCTTGTCATAATCTCTAAACTTCCATGGTGACCAGTTCTCATTGAGCATTTGATAGAACTGCCATGAAAGCTAGTCATGTCCTTGAAAACTCTATTTTCATGCAAAAGTAATACATTTCCTTCTGGTTTCATTTAACAGTCTCTGTTCTCCCCCAACTCCCACCATTTTTAGTGCTGAATATAACCTGCAGACTATGTAATTTAGATAAATTGCAGAAATCAGATTCATAGACTTTGTGGGTATATACCAGTCCACCCTCTGCTGTTTCAGAAAACAATTTTTTTTTCCAGGGTGGGACTGAGTTAAGAAGGATCATAGAAGAGATTTCTGGAGAGACAGTTGCTGTGTGATTTTTTTTTTCTTTGATAGGATTGGAAGGAATATTGATTAACATTTCTTAAAATGGTTAGTTAATACTGTCCTTATGGCTGCTCCTGTCGGTATTGTGGTTGTTTTGGTCGTGGTTCTTCCACTGGATGCTTGTTCCATTCATGGGAACCGAGGTCATCAGACTTTTGGACTGGTAACAGCAGCAACAGAGGCAGGACTGGGAGAAAGAACAGACGTTAAATAACATGAGCCTATAAGCCCAATCCCAGCCAAACACTGGGACCTTGGGCTCTCCCAACAAGGGGCAAATGTCCACATACACTGAGGACAGTGAGCCTTAACTTTATGTGGACTGTGGAGCCTGTCATCTCGAGGCAGAAGTTACACTGCACATTTCACTGTCCTCGTTTCTCATTTTAATTCTATTCACCAAGTGCAAGAGGAAGGGAAGGCAGTGTTGGCCAGAGGGAGGGTTCTGCACAGCTTGGGGCAGGTGTGGGTGGGAAGGGCCTGGGGGGGGGGCTGCCGGCTCTTCAGTGTGCACCGCCTGTGTGACTCTCTGCATCAGGTACCCCATCAGATCCTCATAACTGCCCTAGAGGGAAGGTGCTATGTCCCCTGTTTTAGGAATGAGGTCTACGAGGCCCAGAGAGGATAAGAAGAGGCAGACTTGGAATTAGAACCTAGGACTCTTTAGATTGGGCTCCTTTCCTTGGGTACACTGTCTTTTTAGGAAGAGACATCAAAAACTATATTAATTTCTGAGTATTTGTACCTCAATTTTTCCCTTCTCCCATAATTAATATGTAAATTAATTAGCAAGTGTTATCAATTCCAGCTTATATAATGTATGAGTTCTGACCTGCATGTTAGTCAATCCATTTTAGGCAGAACATTTTGTGACTGGTAAACATTTTCAAGGAGACCAAATTTCAAAAACATGGTAGCTAAAACTTCTATACCAAGTTTCATATTTGTGTGATTCTTTGGTTAATATATTTCTGTCTCCTTTTAGATTGTAAGTTCCATGAGGGCAGTTACTGTGTTCTTCCTCTCTACCATCTCCCTAATAATAATCAACTCATGACGAGCACTTATTGTTTCAAGTGCTTTACGTATGTAAACCCATTGAACCCTACACTTCTGAGAGAGATACTATGATCCTCCAATTTTATGGATGAGGAAACTGAGGAAGCAGGCAGGGCACTAACCAGACCTGGGTCACACAGTTAGCAAGTGCAGAGCCGTGATGTCAATTAAGGTTCTTTGCTTCTACAGCCTGTACCCTTAACCTCTACGCTACTCTGCCTAATACCTATCATGAACTAAAGTTAAACATCCTGGCCAAAGATAACAAAAGCCAGTTAGGGTTAAGTGTATGTTAAAATCATACCAGGAACTGGAAAAATAACACATCAATACGACATGCTTGGAGCTTCTGGAGGATGTGGGTGGCTTAGCTAAAAGGAGATTTGAAAACAGAAGGGAATAGATTTCAAATGAAATTATACTAGTTCAGATTTCCAGAGCAGTAAGCATTCACTATCCCTGAAGAGGCTATTACTAAATGTACTACTAAATAGTATTTAGCTAGAGTTTTTTAACAACAGAATTTGTTTTGTTGAGACAGTGGTTAAAGTCTAAGACATTATAAAGTGTGAATAGGTTTAATGTAGTTTGTGTGGCCTGGAGCTCACATCTGAGCATTTCTTTTTAAAGGAGCATGTAACTACATACTAAACTGGCATGTAACTAAGTTAGTCTGTTTAATTTTAACCTCTGAATATGTTGTTATTTGAATAGATACTGCTTTTTTGTTATGCTGACAATCTGACCCTCTTTCTGAGTAATAAAATATGATTTTCACTTCTTTACTGAAAAGGAGTACAGCTGATAAAAGTAATATTACAACTGGAATTGATGTGCCTGTTGGCTACTTAATATATTCTCATTTGGTTGTCCTTAAAAAGTGTTTATAACATAGTCTTACCTGGAAACAATTTTTAAATTTCTTGCTCACAAAATATAGAGCTATCGGGTTGATACATGAATTCATGGTTGCCAAGTTAATACCGATGTAATCCATGAGCAGCAAGAAACTAGAAGAAAAGAAAATAGTGTAGAATAATTAGAACATATTGTTTTAAAATATGTTAACTAGCATTTCTCTCTAGAATAAGCATTTTTCTTGCTCAGAAGCCATTTCTTATAGGTGGCAGTTAGAATCATGCAAAAAGTGCTCATTTAAATGGCAATTTCAGTTCTGCGGGATGGTTACAGATATATCAACCACTTGGTTAGCTCAAACCCTTGCACACAGCCTTAGGAGGGGAGTGGCAAGATAATCGACTTGCCTTGCACAAATTTTGGGATCAGTTATTGGCTATGTCAGCTGATAAAAAAATAATCATTTTGCAGTTTTAGGACAAATGAGAATGTAGACTCATTTTGTAAAAGTATTATAAATGTGAAAATCAGAGAAACTCCAACTTCCTAATGGATACAAAGAATCATACCTAAGTAATTCGCATCGGTTCTTGTCCATCTCATCATACACGGTTTTCTTCAAAATACGGCTTAAATGAAGAGGGAACCAGCAAAGAGCAAAAATTACGACCAAGCAGAAAACAGTTTTTGCCACTTCTCGACGCTAAAGGAAAGTGAGAAAAAAAAGGGTACAGTAAGTTTAGTGTTTTTATAGAGATGAAAGAACTGCTCAACAAGGAGGTGGTAGATATCAGGGAGAGAGTAACTCAAAGAAGAGCCAGGACAGTGGCCTGCCTTACGGTGCTTCCACCTCGTCAAGATTCTGAGTCCAACTTTCTAATCAAGGAGTTGTTAGTGATGTTTTTGGGGAGCCGCTGGGAAGGATGGGGGCCTCACTTGGTCATCAGGGCCAGTACAGAGGTTATATATCAGGATAGAGGTAGGAACTGACTGGAGGTGAGCCAACACTACAGCTGAGTCTGCCTCTGTGTGTGTAGGTGGGTGGTGTGTGAATGTATGGGGGAAAGCTTAGCAACAGGTAACTAACATGCATTCATGATGGCATGGCAGGAAAGGTGTCTGAACATAGCAAGATAATGAATGGACAAATCTACAAAGACCTTTGAAAAACAAGATAAGGGCAGGGAACAGAAATCTTGAAGATAGCTAGCTTTGGATTTTTTATTTGCTTTTTAAATTCATTTTTTAAGGACATATAGTTGCTAAAGATATATTGTTTATAAATAGAGGGATGCAGGTAAAGGATTATCATCAGGATGATTAGAAAATCTGGGACATGCTGACCCTGGACTGACTTCAATTGAAGGTTTACATGCCTTTGAGTCTGCTCAGGATCAGAAAAAACATACATTAGGAATGATCTGCAACCATTCTTTCGTGTGCATTGTGCTTGAGTGTTATACTGCATGCATATAGAAGTCTAACTAGGAACATAAAATGCAGACTGTCTGTAACTGGAATCAGTTAATGTCAAAATAAAACTGATTGAAAACAGGGTTTGGAGGGGTAATGTGGTTCAACCCAAAGCATGTAACATTAAGTCTGGGAAGCTTACAATAAACCCACATGATTAGTTGAGCCATTCAAAAAGATTCTGGGGCAGTTGTCACAAATTGCTGCTCTAGCCCAAAGAATTGGGAGTTCTTTAATCTTTCATAGTTACTGGGCTAGCTGGGATATGCTTCAGATTAGTGACTGAGGAAAGAAATAAAGGATTTCAATCTGTAGTTATGAGGGATCTTTTTAAAGGGTCATTTTGTGTACACAGAAAGACAGTGTGCCCAGAAAAACAGAAAAAGAGTGTAGCAGGGAGAGGCTTCCTCCCCTGAGCACATACTCACAGAAGATGACTCTTAAAAGGTCATATTAATACATTGCCATGATAGTCTGATATTTGCTTAACCAATATCTGTTCTCCTGTCTTCCTCACCATCACTCAGACCCTTGATTTTGTTATGGCAGCAGGGGAGCCTGGCAGAACCATCTCCCTGGCCACTGGACACAGTTCTGACCAATTAGATGAAGTTGAAATTGTTGTGCAGATTTCTGGAAAAGCTACTTTGGGGGGATACTCCCTTGTTACACACACATTGGTGTGGTATATGTTCTTCCCCTTTTGCTGCCTGGAGATCAGATGTAAGAACAGAGCTGCCACTGCTGTCTTCCAAGACTGAAGGAAAGATCAGCAGAACAGCAGACACCTGTCCTCTAGGTTCCCTGACAATTGACCCAACATCTGAACTTTTTGCTACAGGAGAAAGATAAATCCCTACTTGGTGAAATCAGTGTTACTTTGGGTTTTCTGTTTCTGGCATCCAAGCACAATCCCTAACTGATAATGTTGTTGTAATTACAAGGAAGAGGAACGAGAGACAACCAAGCAAGAAACAAGACCATGAATCCTACAGAATTTTTGCCACAGGATGGCAAGGCTGTCTTCTTTACATTTGCTCTCCCACATTCCCACTTGAAAAGCTTCCAGCCAGGCTTGCTTTTCTGTTGTTAGAACCTGCTACAGCTTTGAGTGTGACTGAGGATGACGTCTACTGCATGAGGACCAAATCTTGGGTTCTAATCTCCATCTGTTGAGCAAATCTCTTAACGATCCATATAATATGGATGATATCTGTCCTATCTATCCCACAGGGTGCTTGGAAAAATCAAACAAGAAAAAGACATGGAAATGCTCTTTAAAAACTTAAAAAATGCTATGTAAATGTGAAGCAGCATATTACTATTGTTCCCAATCTCTATTTAATTATTTTCAGAGGTACCACTCATAGCTTAAACAGGTTAAATTATGGTGCTAATGCAAAAATCTGTATTTTAAAACACGATTTTTTCACAAATCCATTCTAACTAATTACGTCCATTGCAGGAATAAAAGGTAATAATTGCTTCACATGTGTACATTTGGAGTATTTGAAACATTCATGCCTGAACAAAGTCATACTAAAGTTTTTCCATGCAATCTTCCTGCATAATGTCAATAAAAGATAATGGCTACTATTTATATGGCATGTTAGATTTTACAAAGTACATGTATGCACATTCATTCCTTTGAGTCTCATAATAACATTGATCCATATATTATTATGTACAATTTACAGATGAGGAGCTGAAGCTCAGAAAAATCTGTATCGTTGTTGAAAAGAGCTGTTGATGAGAAATGATGCTCATGCATGGTAATTATATAGGACAGATTTACAGACTCCATCACCAGCCCACATGAACTTTTGGTGTGGTTGGACGTCCTTATATTCTTTTCTGTTGTGACCTAGAATGTACCTGCAGTCTTAGTTTTACTCTTTGAATTCATATAAGTTAGTATTTGCTGAGTACTTACTAAAATCTGGGTACCATCAGGCACCTTACATGCCTTAGGTAATATTCATGATGTATTAATAAGGACTTTTTATGAGAAACCAGAAGTTCAGAGAGATTAAGCACTTTACCCAATGTCACAGGGCCAACAAGTATGGGAGTCAAATTTTACCTGCTAAAGCCCACAGCTTTATCTGTTCTATTTACTGCCCAGGAAGGACCAACATTAGCTTCCTAATGACATGTTTGAATTCTTTCTAGAACTTTAGGCCCTCCAAATTTTACCTCTTCTTATGTACATGATCCCATTTCCTATCATGAGTCTGACCTTCAATATTGCTCTTATGAGGTTCATCTCTTCTCCCCCACTCCCCAAATACATGGTGCCCATTCCACATTCTAACTAGACTCCCATCTTCCACCTGAAATGCCCTCTGCCTTCTTCTTTCCCATCAAATCCAATTTATCCTCCAGGGCCTGGTTCAATCCCCATAATCCCTGAACAGTTTCTCCAGACTCTGTCTCATATCCTCCCTGGCTTTCTACAGCACAGGCCACTTTTACCACACTTTGTGATTTTATTTTCCAGTTGTTTCATGTTTGCATTTTATTTCCACAACAAGACTGTAAAGCCTGCAAAGGAAGAAAGTCATATGCTTTTTTTTGTCCTGGCACAGTTGCAAGTCCAGTTAACATATAGACATACATACATACATGTTCAATATACTCTTGGCAACATAACTAAATTGTTCCTCTCTATTTGGGCCAGCCTCCAGGACCACCTGTTTCACAGGCAGTCTCCCCATTTCACAAAAGAAATTCCTAACACTAGGACTATAAAGAAAACAGTTTACAAGACAATATTTTGATTTTTAGGACACCAGACTAAATCTGCTAAATACAGTATTTGTAGGCTTGCTGTTGTCAAGGACAAAAGTCTTGGCTAGATTTTCATGATGGAATTTACCTGTTTAAGATGTTCACTGAGGGCGATTCTCAAGCTGCCATTCCTTCTGTTTAACATCTCACAAGTCATGAGGGTATAGAAGATCGCAGTGCACACCAAGGGCATGCAGAAATAGAACCCAAAGAGCCACCAGTCCTTTACATCTTGGTAGAACTATAAAGTGAAGAAAAGAGAGAGAAAGGAGAGGCAGAGTGATGTAAATCAACTGTGTACTGCCTCTGGTAGCTTCAAAATCCTTATACTTGCAGATATGTTTGTAAATTTGTGCTCTTTGGTTACAATAATGGGTTTGGGGGTGGTGCTCAAAACTCATTAAACTTGAAATTCCAAAAATTGCCCTACCTTTATAACAGCAAATGAAGAAACTGCATTTTAAAAAAAGTTATCCCAACAAGGGTACTTTATATAAACTGAAGTTGGTTGCAGGTACACAATGGAAGAGCCCTAATTAATAAAAAGAATTCCCTTCCAAAGCTCATAAAACATGAGTTTGAGACACGAAGAACATATATGCTTATCTTTATTTATGGATGAGCCTCAAAAGTTTGCTAGTGCCTGGTTTACTTTTGACCTTTATGGCTAAAGTGTACTTAACACGAACATCTTGTTTAGAAACAGTGAAGGTTATGGATGGCTTATCTGTGTAGCTTTGGCTAATGGGAGTTCACCCTTTGCTTGGTATGTCTGCTATGTGACCTCAAAGCCAGCCAGTGTGAGCCATCAATAAATATACTCTTTCTCCCTCTTTTAATTCTTACCACCTGGAAATTATTGAGGCAGCACACCTTTTCTGAAGGCATATTTAACATTATCTCCCTCTGGGCGGGATTTGTAAATTCCAAGATTATTCCATTTTATGTCTTTTTAAAGGAGAAAACTTAATACCCTATAAAAATGCAAGTTGGAAAATTATATCTAAATTGTTTTTCCTACTAAATTAATCACTAACTTGGAAGAGATGCTTTCTCTTTCCTTATAATGTTTCTCCAGATTGTTTATTTACAAGGACAGTGAAGGCTCCTGTAATATCTCAGTTCCCACAGTAAAAAATAATCATGCTGCTCTGTGAAAAACTGGACAGTTTCTGAATATAGAAAGAGGCCCAGTGGGCTACATTTATAATACATCTATTTAAATAACCTAAAAATGGCTCCTGAAGACAAAAATGTTTGGGGCAGGCATTTTTAACTATTTTTATGCTGCAGACACTTTTGGAAGTCTGGTGAAGATTATAATTCCTTCACAGAAAAATACTGTACATGCATAAAATGAAAGACTAAGATTACAATGGAAGCCAATTATATTGAAACACATCAATGAGAATATTACAAATAAAATTCTGATATAGTAATATATGTATTTATTAATAAATAAAACTCATGGTAGGTCTAATAACTACAAGAATGTTGATGTAGTGATGAGCATAAATGATATTTTGAGCTTATACAAGTGTTATGTGGTATGAAAATTCTGCTATTTCTATTAGTGAAAAAGTCATAGTACTGTTAAATGCTATTGTGGTTTGTTGGCTACATTCATAATTGAAGAAAATAATACATTTGAGTCAGAAGTTAGTGAAAATAAACATGTCATTTCTTTCCCATCTAAGTTCAGACCCCTGAATTTTATCTTCAGGTTAAGTGCAAACTTCCCAAGGAGTTGGTTTATTTTAGTCTGCTTCTACAAATATTTCCCTATCCCCATCACATTGTAGAAAGATTTCAGTACTGAACTTAAAAAAAAAAAAAAATCAGATGGACTCTTTTTTAAAAAAATTTTTTTATTTTTAAAAAGATGACGACCGGTAAGGGGATCTTAACCCTTGGCTTGGTGTTGTCAGCACCACGCTCAGCTAGTGAGCGAACCGGCCATCCCTGTATAGAATCCGAACCTGTGGCCTTGGTGTTATCAGCACCGCACTCTCCTGAGTGAGCCAGGGGCCGGCCCTCTTTTTTTTTTTTAAAGTGCAACACAAACACTCCTTTTATCACCCCCTTCTTTTGTAGCCCCTTCTTCCCGATGCATTGCTGGCTGGGTGGAAATGACCCAGAAGCAGCTGCAGAGGGTCTGGAAGCTGACCCCTGCCAGAGCTGGATGGAGTCTCTTGGCCACTCCATGGCAGAGGCCTATAGAGAAATGAGCCACACATTTCTTTTGAACTGATGACATTGGCAAGGGTATGGGGGGGGGCATCACATCAGTCTAGGATAGAGCAATGTTAATGAGGGAAGAGTGGAGAAAAGATGGGAAATAAAGTTAGAAAAAAGGGATGGGACTTTAGACTTGGAATTGGAATAAACTCTAAAAATTATTAGTTCCACTCACCCCTTTTACAGCAACCCTCTAGGCCACCCCTACCTGAAGGATAGTCACCTGTAGTGGATTGAATCATGTCCCCCCCAAACTCCTTGAAGCTTTAATTGTGTCCCCCAGGTTTTATGTATTAGAAACTTGGCTCTCACTGTGACTGTTAAGGGGGGGAATCCTATTATGGTAATTGAAAGGTGGAGCCTTGAAGAGGTGATTGAATTGTAGGACTGTGCAGTAGTGAATGGATTGTAAATGGTGGTCAGGGACCTGGTTCTGAGGACTTTAAAAGAAGAGGGGAGTCTCTCTCTCTGCTCTCTCTGCTTCCACCATCTTGCAATGTGAGACCCCTGGGTCACTGTCACCACTACCAGATGGACTTTGGACTTCCCAGCCTCAGAAACTGTAAGCAATAAATTTCGTTTTCTTTATAAATTACCCAGTTCCATGTATTTTTTTTTTATAAGCAACACAAAACGGACTAATACACCACTTGAAAACTTCTATGCATGGGACTCAGTCTTTGTGAAGTAACCCATTTCACTTTGTCCCGCTGTAATGACTAGTAAACTCCTTCTCACATGGAGCCTCTTTTCTCTAACATTTTAGTCTGGAACATCTAGATTGCTTACTCACACTGCCCACATTCTGGTAACCTCCTACCGTCTACTTTGTTATTCACTGTGGAGACTGACCTAATAAAAAAGTCCATTGATAAACAGAAGACTTCAATTTTAAGGTTGCCACTTTGGCAGTTTTCATGAGCATGTTTAATTTTAAAACAAGAATTTCCGAGGATAACAAATCAACTGTAAAACCACTAATTTTGTGAATTTTCCAAGCTAGGAAAACATACCTTGAGATGTCTGTAAACAATTAGATATGGAATCTGAGCTGCATGAAACTTACTTCAAAGCTAAATTATGCTGATTTAAGAGAAATAGTTATCCTTTTGGTTTTCCTCTTCAGTCCACATGTAACTAGTTTTGCAAAGAAAACATGCATTTTAAACAGGTTTCTGAAAGCACTTGGTTGTGTGATTTAGCTTTCCAAAGAAACATTAATGTGATCAAGTGTATTTAAAAAAAACTGAATTGGTTAAACCAGACATTCTTTTAAAAAGTTCTGCAATTTTATATTATTTGTATATTAGACATAGAATCTATACTAACGTAAGTAGGGTACGTGTAAATACTATTCCCTAGTTTAAATTAGAAGACCTATTTTTAAAAAATGTAAGTGAGCAATATACATCTCTCCAAGTGACACAAAATAAACATGAGCATGAGCGTCGCCGTGCTCCCAGCGCCGCACTCTCCCGAGTGCGCCATGGGCTCGGCCCCTCCCTCTTTCTTAATAAGTTTTCCTAAGAATTCTTAGTTGTTTGGTGCAGAACAGCAGTTGTGTCCACAGTTGTGCTACAATGCAAGTGTGAGAAGCAAAATAGTTGTTCTATTCAAGAAGCTAAACCTGGTTTAATGTCTACTTTTCATGCAACCGAGGGATATTTGACTGAACTGACAGAGTAAAGCACACTTGGCATTGTGGAGATGCCAGCAAGTCTTAAGATGGTGAAGTACAAATGAAGACCTCCTCCCCTCCCCAGCTAATTCCTTTTAAGCCATCAGTACCTCCATGAATTTTGATGTGGCATTGAGCATACAGGTCTTGTGCTGTTCACCCCTGTATTCAAAGGGCACCATGACGAAGCCAATAGCTTCAGGGATGGCCAGGATAAAGGAAAGGACCCAGATGGAGACAATTTCAATGGCAGTAATCAAGGGAATCCCAATTCCCTGAACACGACTCCAGGAGGCAACTGCTCTGTACCTGAAACAAAAAGGATGAAACCAAATTGTTGGCTATTTTAAGTTTATTTCAATTAAACAAAAATTTCAAGTTCTGGAAAGCTCTTCCCCTTGGCCAGTGACTGACTATTGGCTTTTGAAGAATTTTCTGAGTCTTGGTGTGAAAAACAAGTTGGGAGTTCCACGCATTTGTAGATTGATTGCCCAGCAGGTGTGAGTCTGCGATCTTTATTTGGGGTCTAGCAAAATCTCAGGAGAGTTTAGAGTGGCAGCAACAGATAAGTGTGCCTATGTTTTTTTAAGCTGGTGGAAGAGGTGGTGAAGGCTGCTGGTACTATTATCTTTTCCTCTTTACATATTGAAAAAGGAAACTTGAAACAGTACCTATGAAGTGGATCTAGATACCCTTGAGTGAATAGTGACCATAGATATTCCATCATTTCCTCCCTTCTTCTACTCTCAAAATATGATCACAGTGGGCTTGTACCACGTGGCAATAAAGGTAAATAGATACATCAAAGAATGACTATATCTCTCCCATTATGGTCCTGTGCTGCAGTATATAAAACCGAGTTAAGATATCTTGATTCCTAATCTTTACAGCTTACAGTCTAACAAAATAATAGTTCATACAGAATATAGGCTATAAATGTAACTGAACAATTATGTCAATCAAGAACTATCTGACATTAGGAATTATGCGTACCTTATTATACCTTATTTCTTACTTTACTTTTTTTTCATGATAATAGCCATATTTAAATGTGAAGTCTAAAGAAGGTTTGGTTTAGAAACTCTATGCTCCTTGACCTGATGTGATGGTCTGATGCTAACTGCTTTCAGACTTACTATAAAGAAGAAACCTGTGATGTGGCATGGTGTTTTTGTGGCTTCGTTCCTGACATTTTTTTTTGCTGTTGTAATGGAAAGGAAACATTTTCTTTTTATAGCTTTTATCAGATAGTGCCAGAAGAAAGCTGTAAAACAGACCAAGGCACTGGAGACAGGTGCACATGGGTTAGCAGGACATGCAACTTAATGTAGAAGATTAATCAATAAAGTCCAGGCAACATACAAGCTACCCATATCCAAGATGAGCCCCTATCACTTATATTTAGTGTATTGTCCCAGCGAGTCTACACAGTACATCTGTGAGCACACAAGTCCTAGATATTACACTGCCTAGTTCTTTGCTGGGAATTGCCTGTAGATTAGAGCCTATAGACTTGGGTATGTTATGATGACACCACATGGCATATATACAGCACAATTTTCTGAAGAAATGTTTTGCAAAAGATTTTTAGGGTAAATGAGATTGGTGTACAATAAAAGTCTCTAAAAAAGTCCAGATTAGTTTGGAATGGAATAAAATACAGCTATGCAAACAGACCAAGAAAATCCTTTTACGATATAGCCAAGATTGCATTTTTAAATTTATGGTTATTTCCAGTGGGATAAAGACTGTGGTTTATTTTGCTTTCCATTTCTGTTTACTTTTCTTTGTTACCTTATTAGACTGGCAGCCTGATGTCCAGTAAAAGCTAAAAGGAATGGAGACGGGATGTCTATATCTCAAGGCTGTCAACTGAATTACATTTATTTCTTTTCTCCTTCCCTCAGTGCATTTACCAGGAACAGTGATTTCAATAAAACACCTTTATTTATCATCAGAGTAGGAAAGCCAGATTTCTTAGCCAGAATTTGAGATGGAAGGTGGTTCAAGTAAGAAAATGTGGTCAGCATGTTCTTATAATGAATATATTCACAGACCAGCTTCATTTTATAATGTGCCACGAGTTCCCAGAATATTACACAGTCATAATCCAATGTAAATTCAACATTTTAAAATAAATAGAAGCATTTTTTTAGTCTCTAGTTTAACAAATGATTCATAATCAGTCTGCTCCATTAACACACATCACTGAGAATTATAATATTTTCCATTTGCAATCATGCTGATGTTGATAATATCTCCATGTTGTAAGGAAAAAACAACCCTAACAGCAATTAGAAATAATCATTTGTGAAGATGGAGGTGAGGAAAGGTGTGGAAAATATGAAATCCCACGTTTCAAAACTAAGTTCTATTTGGAATATAATAACACAAATATGCTCTTTTTACTAGGTGTTATTATAAATAGCCTTCAGTCAAGTCAGTGTATATATAGTCATACGTTGCCTAACAACAGGGATACATTCTGAGAAATGTGTTGTTAGGCAATTTTGTCATTTTACAAACATCATAGAGTGTCCCTACTGAAACCAAGATGGTGTAGGCTACTGCACATCTAGGCTATATGGTAAAGCCATTGTAATCTTATGGGACCACCATAGTATATGCAATCAATTGTTGACAGAAATGTCATTATGTGGCACATGAGTATATGACATCCTCACCAATATCAATTGGTGATGGCTGGATCTAGACTTGCGGATGGAATTTTCTATTGATATTCCAGAAATAATCCCTCCCTTTTGAAATGCGTTCTTCACTTGGCCTCCACCACATTCTCGCAGTTTTCCTCCTGCCCTACTAGCCACTCCTCATTTCCTTGGCTGGACCCTGCTCTGTCTTCAGATTCTTAGCACTGGATTTCTCCTAGTGCTTAGCCCTTGGGCCTCTTTTCTATCTACACTCTCTTGGTGATATCATCCAGTCTCATGCTTTTGTGTCATTTAGACTATCTATATGCTGATAATCTCCAAATTTGTAACTCTAGCCTGGAATCTCACCTCTAACTCTAGACTTGTGTAAACAACTGCCTACTTGACAGCTCCACCAGGACATCCAATAGGCTCTCAAACATCCCAAACCAGACTCCTGGTCTTCCTTCTCCCCAAACCTGTCCTTTCTCCAGTCTTTACCCATTTCAGCCCCCAAAACTTGGCATTAGCCTTTGTTCCTCTTCCACCACACATCCAATCCTTTAGCAAATCTTGCAACTCCTTCTTTCATGATATATTCAAATACAACCACTTCTCACCATCTCGCCTGTTATCCTGACTGGATTCTTGGAATAGCTTCCTAACTGGTCTCCCTGTGTCCACCTTGCCTTGCCACAGCCTACCTTGAACACAGCGACCAGAGTGAGCCTACCAAGTCAGATCACGGTGCTCCTCTTCTCAAGACCTCCCAGTAGTTTTCCACCCCTATGGGAGGACACACGTGTATCCTCAGAGCTGCTTCCTCACTTCTTTCAGGTCTTCACTCAATTGTATCTTTTCATGGACATTGTCCCTGGATGTCCTATATAAAACTGCCAACTGCCCCTCTAGAATTACCCTGTCCCACTCGCCCTGATTTATCTTTCTCCACAGCACTTACTACCATGTGACCAACCACATATTTTATTCATCTATGTAGTTTATTGTCTATGTCCACCCCGCCATTTAGAATATAAGCTCCATGACATTTTGCATTTTGTCACAATACCTAGAAAGGTAGGTGCCAAATAAATATCTGTTGAAATAGTTGTTGTACTTTGTTTGTTTCCTTATCATGTATCTATCTCACTTTATTGGCCAAAGCCAATAGCACACTACATTCTGAACATTTTCCAATTTTTCAGGCTAGTATTAGATTCGGCAACAGATAAAGAGTGAATACTTTGAGAAACCCAGAATCAAATAATTTAAAAACAAGGAGGGACTTCTGGGCTGATCTTTCTCCCTCTTGTGTTCCAGTTGGGGGCTTGAGCACTGGGAACCCAAGGACCAATGTGTTGTCACATCCCTGCCTGGTCTCCAGTGAATACGGCGAGCTTGGACCAGGGCTCTGATCTGCTAATGCTCAGTGGAGTCTTTTCCTATTACATTATTTTGTACCCTGTCACATGAAATGCCAAAATAAAAGTATAAATTATATGTTTTGCTCTTCTGGACAAGATGGCAAAATTGACAGTCCCGAGCATCACTCTCTCCCACAAATCAACCCATTTGCAACTATAAAAAAGCAACAACAGCCAGGCCAGGGCTGCTAGGGCTCAGGGGAAGAGGAGGAGAGACCTACAGAGGGCATGAAGGTGGGAGAAGCCACAGTAAGAGAAAGAAAAAACTGCTCCAACTGTTTGAAGTCTTGGCTACATCCAGGCTGGAGCTGCTGAGCACATGGAGCAGGAGCTGGCAAAAGCCGCAGCTGTGCCCTTCAGATGAAGTTGCTTGGAGGCGGCAGGGAAGAAGAGAGCCTTGGTGAACCCCAGGCCAGCAAGACCACTAATAGGGTTCCTGTGGACCCACATAGGAGCAAGGAGCCACAACAACTGAAAAAAAGGAGCCGCTCAGAGGCCGGTGAATCATAGCAAGGGACTGGAGCATGGCCTGCCCCATGGGAAGTGTTTGGAGCACGGTGTTGGCTGAGGGAGAACTGGGGCACAGCAAGGACAGCTGATCTGACCTCCAATCAGCACAGGACCACTCAGAGGAGATTGGTCAGGAATATAGAATTGCATGGGGTACAGATGGATGAAAAGACTCAGGCCCAGACCAGAGTTTCTGTACAACCCAGGTACACCAGATTTCAATAACCTGGAAGTTCCTATAAAGTCAACCATTAAAACCTGAGCTGCACAAAAAGCCTTCCCTAGGGAATCAGCAGCAAAGCAACAATTTAGCTCAACCACAGAGCTCAAGTACTGGTCCCCACAGGAAGTTCCCCCATTTTAGAAGTAAGCAAAGGACAACAAATTCGTTCCAGTGCACAGTTTAAGTGGTGGGAATAGCAAATAATCCAACACAGAACTGGAAGGAAAAACAAAGTACCCACAACCAGAGACAAAGTTTGATATTAACTAGTAAAGGTCTCATTTTACCAAAGAGCACCTATAACACTGAGAAGGAGTGGAAGTCCCCTGGGCTACCAAGTCAGAAAGCGGGGAGGGGATGGGGGCCTCAGCTATGCTCCTGGACACCCACAACCAGTCCTGAGGGTGGGGGCTGAGGGCCTTGGCCACACCTCCCTGACACACACAACCAGCCCAGTGATGACCACCAAGCTGCAGCAAGAAGGGCCCTGGGTTCACAAGCTAGGGTGGTGGGTGGGGGGAGAGGGCTTTTGCCACAACCTCCTGACATCTGCACCCAGCCCAGCGATGACCAAGACACCACTGGAAGCCCCCTGGTCTCCCCTGTGGGAATGAGAGGAGTGCCATAGGCCTCAATCCTATTCCTCCTCCTTCCTCCTTCTTCCATCTTGTTTCTTTCCCCTTTCCCCCCTCTCCCTCCCTCCCAACTGCTCCACAACAATATCCTACAATGTAAAAAAATAATACTAATAAAAAATAAAAAAAACAAAAGACGTTTTATTTATTTAAAGATATTTGTTACTGTGTGTGTCTATAAATAGATTTTCATACATTTTCAAGGTCCAAGGCATTTAATGAATCTTTAAGGTATGGTCTGGGACAGTCAGTCCAATTTAAAAATTTAATTATTGAAAGAACTTTAAAACACTACAAAATAAAACAAATTCAAAAGGTATAACTTCAACAAAATCTATTTTTTTTCTTCTTTTTGCCCACTGCTGTTTTCACAGGCATAGTTTGATTATATACTATAATCATACGAATTGCTATTTTACTTTTAGCTTTATTTACTTTAAAAAATTGCTCTCCCATGTTTCTATGTAGGCATGGCACTTACGAATTTAATGGCTACATAGTATAACGAGATACTGATATATTAACTTAAATCTTTCTGCTATGTTCACATTATTTCTAGTGTTTCACAGTTGTGAATAAAACACCTATAAATGTGTTTGTACATATATATATATATTTTGTCTTTCTGAATGATTTCCCTGGATTAATAATCTTGAGTGGGCTATCTGGATCAAGGGAATGAAAAGGTAGCTCAGGTACCTTTAAAAAATTTCCACCAAGTGCTTTTCAATGAAACCTTGCCTGCAATAGGATTTATTACTTTTCCTTCAATTTTGCCACTTACATCACCTATATGGTAATGTGGCACTTCTATCTCACCTCTGCACATCTTTAGTTAACAGCAAACTCGACCATTTGTAATGGTTGTTTGTGATGTGTAGCTCTGATGTGATAGACAAACCCATTGCCGTATAGAGGTTTGGAGGCAAAATACTAGCAGGAAGAATTTTATTTTATTTTAGATGTTAACAAATGTTTATTGAATGAATGAATGGTCAATGAATTATTGTTTTATTGAAATCTTGGAATCAACACAAATAGAATATTCAGTAAAGTTTAGATGAAGGCAATTTTACAAAGCTGAAAAAGTTTCTCAATATTATGGCCCAGCTTGTAGCTCATAATATCCAAAATATAAAAATTAACCATCAACAAGAGTGAGCAAGATTTTATTTTGTCATGTTTTGTAATGACTTCCCACTCTCTTGATTTAAACTGGTTTTACACGTAAACTTCCAAGAAAGACTATTCGCAGGAAGAATTTTAGAGAGAAACCAGATGTGGTGGATTAAAAGAGAGCGGCAAATGCACTAACACTTTACTGATCAAGCTTTCAGTTGGGCTGGCCTGTGATGGCTTTGGTCAATTGAGTACAGCTAGAACGATGCTTTGCCAGTGCCAGGCCTGGCCTCTGAAAGGAGTGACAGGTTCCACATTGGAGGCCGGAACCTGCTGGAGCAAACAATGTTGAGAGGCCTGAGGCTGTATGGAAAGGGAGATGGGCTCGGCTGAGCTCAGACTTCCAGCAGTCCCTGCCAAGATGCCAGATATGTGAGTCTCGGACCCATGAGACAAGCTCAGCACCAGCTGACATCCACCAATGATCCCACCTGAAGTGACAAGCAGCGAAAAATTGTCCAAATTCCTGACCCGCAACATGGCGAGATATGATAAAATAAATGGTGGTTGTTTTAAACACTAAGTTTTGGGGTAGTTTGTTATCAAAGAGAAATGAGTAGCAAAAATAATGAATCACCTGACCTTGACAATAGAATAAAAGAATGAATAACCATGTGCAACAGGGAACAGACACCAAAACGAGATCCCAAGTTGCCCCAGCAAGCCTCTGACTTTGTTCTCTGTCCAGTTCCCAGCACTTCTCTTCTGGTTCAGCCACTACTTCTGTGTCTTCACTGTTGTTTTGCAGCAATAGAAAATCATAACACCGGGAGGATTAGAGGAAACCAAGTCCAAGTCTATATAAAAATGAGGATTTTCAGAAAAGCACCTTCATGCTATGGAACTAGATGAATCTTTGCAAATCTCATAGAGATCACATTATTTGAAATGATGGGTTGAAGAACTGACATCAGCTTTTGAGTTCAATGCATACAAAACAAAGCTGCCTTGTTCATAGATCTTTCCAACTTTTCCAGGTATCTGATTACACATCACTCTGGGAAAGTCGTTAAAAGAGTTTTTTATCGTTTTAGAGCCTTCTTCCTCAGGCGACTTTTACTACAAGTTGGATCTGTACGCAGACCTTTTTACTGGTCTCACCCCATCATCATCATCTTCTACTTTAAACATGACTATTAACTTTACAAAGAACAGCATTGAATTCTGCACCCCTGCTCCTGCTCCCTCTCTTTTCCCCCCAACAAAACTCAGAGTGGTGTATAAAACTTGTCATTTATGGCATGCAAGGATACCTATTTTAATTGTTGGTAGTAGCTGGTTATTCACATTTCATTGGGAAAAGTTCATTTATTTTAGAAGTATACTGCTTTAGCATTAAAAAAAATTATTTTACTGATAAAGCTGGATAGGAGTCAAAATGTGTTCTTAAATTTCTTCAGTATTTTTCTGAAATTCCTGCTTTAACTTTTTCTTAAGTGACTAAGGATGTAAAATTAAAAATAAATAAATAAAAGTTAGAGTTTAGGAACAATAGGTAAAAGGATTAAACTGAGGTTAATTTCCATAGTTGAAATTAACAACGAAAGCTCATCCATTCTGGTATAAGTCATATGCTTTCTCTTACCATCTGTTTATCTTATTCAGATTAAAAGCTGATAGTGAGAAGGCTCAATCTTTTCTTTGACCTCCCAGCATTCTGTAATCACTGAGTGATTAATGACATAATAAAAAAACTCTTTAGAATCGGATATATAGTTTCTCATTATTTTCCCTCAAAAACACTCTAAAATGAGAGATAATTATCATATTTTAAAAACATCATATAAATGTCATGGAGACTCTTCTTGGGCCATAATTTGATTCAGTTCATAAAATGAGATCAGGGATTCACAAATTGCAAATTGTTTTGTAACACATTCCAATTTCCCTCTTTTTACTCCTTGTTTTATTAAAAAAAACCTGATTTTCTTTTCATTTCTTTTTTTTTTTCATAGCATGTAATGCACCCAAATGAAGACTCAAAGTAAATGGTATCTTATCTTCAGGAATTAGATGTGAATGATTCATTTTCTAGTGTGAAAGCTTTTGAAATAGAAATGCCAAGTAGATTCCCTACATACAGGGTCCCAAAGCTTAGAGTCAATATCCAATGAAATGTAAAGATTGTAAAGAATGGCTCTAGAGAACAAAAAGTGATGAGTTTATTACCAAGAAAAAACCTTCTGGATCAAGGCAGATTTTTGTGGGAGTGAAATTTAAAGTGGTTCATCTCCTTGGTTTAAAATTCAGATTAAGTTTTAATGAAATAGATTCTTGGCATTCTTTTTTCTTTTTCATCTCTTTTCTTTTTTTGTTTTAAACTAAGAGTGACTCACATTTCATTTATGTACAGCTGACTGTTGTGAGGGAAGACCCAGTTCGTTTTCCTTCCTGCATGAGATGGGGAGAGGAGGTGGCATAGGTGAGGTGACCCTATACCAGAAATGGGCATCTGTGACCTAACCTGTCCCTGCTCCTCCCCAGACACTGGTAAGACTCACACTGGAGATGACTGCAGCTCAGCAAGATGATCCTCTGAGGTTCCCCCAAGGAAGAAAGAAGGGCACAACAGAGGTGGGAAGAGGAACAAGCCCTGCTCCCTGGGCCTGCAGAAGGAGTGACAGATATTTCCCCAGCTTATTGCTTTATTTCTTTGCATTCTAATTTTATGAATGTTTGATCTGAATGTTTTTAAGTTTTATCTCTTGAAATACATTTATAACTTTATTCAAAATTTCTACCATTCCTTTTAAGTTCATGGGTCTTCCTTTTCCTGAGATTAAAAATACATCAATCTGTTTTCTTCTACTACTTCATGGTTTGAGTATTAACAGGCTTGAGTAAAGTGGTTAAGAACATAGACTACCTACATTTGATTACTGGTTTCGACACTTAGCAGCCATGTGTACTTAACCTTTTTCGACCTCAGCTTTTCATTCTGTAAAATGGGGATAATTAAAGCACCTACCACAGTTAAATAAAATAATTTTTGTAAAGTATTTTTAATAGGGCCTCGTACTTACCAATACCAAAGGGTAATAACAAATGTTATTGATATATGAGGTTACTTAAGAAAGCTTGTAGAAAGATTTGTATTATCTTTTAATTGTATTTTTCCAGTAACTTTTTGAAGTATTCTCATCTGGCAGAAGACTTGGACATGCTTTCTTTCCCAGATGGCTAAACAGCACTATTTATTGATGAATCTTTCCTTTCTCCATTCTATTCAAAGTGATTTTAGCTTACATTGTGTTCTTGTGGACTCCAATGCTTATTTTTGGTTCTCCCATCAATTTGTTAGTGTGTTCATGGGTATGTACCACATTGTTTTATTAAACACTGTAGCTTTATAACATTTAAAAATACCTCATAGGAAGAATACATATGTAGAACACACTTTTTTTTCAAAATGTCATAATTACAGTCATCCTTCCACATCTGCAGTTCTGCATCGAGCCAACATTGGAATGAAAATATTTAAGAAAAAAATACAATAAAAAATAATACAATGAAGAAAACAAAGTATAACAACTATTTACATAGCATTTACATTGTGTTTGATATTATAATTAGGTTACTCATATATGCACACATGACACCATTTTATATCAGAGATTTTAGTATCTGTGGGGCTCCTGGAACTAATTCCCCATGAGTACCAAGAGAGGACTGTATTTTCTCATTTCTTTTCCTTACATGGATTTTAGAGTTATATTACAATTGAGAATTTCATTTGGACATTGCAATGAGACTACACAGCTACATCTCTAAATACATAAGTTGATAAATACAGGAAAAATTATACTTGTTTTAGCAATGTAATTGATACAATTTTAAGCCTTTAATTTTTAGATAATAAAACATTTTGGATGAAAGAAGAAATAATGTTGTCGGGATGCTGGGAATGGGAACATTAGAGTGAGTGAGAATTTACTAGTGAATCACATCCAGATTATAAATGCTCACTCAACTTTTTAAGGAAATGGCCACAAGTACCACAATCTACTATTTAGTCAAGTAGAAATTACAAACAGACCACCTATAGTCAGTGTTTTTAAGCAGCAGCCCTTAGCATCTGAGATGATGTACAAGTGACCTAAATAGACATTAGGTTTTCCTACAAAACACTGAGAATCCTACTTATAGATGATGAGATTATTTCTGATCTTTGTGTTTACTATTTTACCGGGAATATTTTCATCAACAATATTACTGCATTTTAAACTACTAATGGAATTATTTTTTGTGTTTTAATTTCAGCAATAAATTCATTTTTAAATAACAATAGTAAACTTATTTGTGTTTCACAGTTATTATAGTCATAAATTTATAGCAAGGATATCATTAGAATTTTTAACTACCAATTAGTGAACATTTTTATGTTTTAACAATAACAAAATTAATTATAAATGAAAAATAAAAGGATATCTGTAAATACTTAAATGTTTTTGAAGATAGTGGGCCTTTTATTACTATGATGATGGGACAGGTTCTCTGATAAAGTGATTGTCAGGATATGAGTAAGAAAAAAATGGAAACCTCTTCCAAATTGGATGTAAGCCAATTAAATAGGATATTGCACACCAATTGCATAAGATTATAAATATAAAAGAGCACCACAGAATATGTTATAAAGTCCCAAATTTCATTCTTTATAATTCCTGCTATGAAAATTAGAAGGCGATGAAAATACCATCTAGAAATCCAGAGAATTCAGAAGGGCTTCTTTACAGAATTCTTCATGGTCATGTGTGAGGAGGATTCTGGAAAGACTTAGAAATACTTGATGGATTTTTCAAAATTAGATAAATGCATCTGTTGTTGACCTCCTTTTTAAAATTATGAAACATTTCATGCATTCAAGAAAGCATGGAGAAGAAGGTAACAATATTGATTACTCATCACTTAAGTAATCAAGCACTACAAGTATAATCGAACAGTATCTTTACTCTTCAGGTGATAAATTTACCAGTTGAAAATACAGGATTTGCATGTCCAAAGTCTCCTTTTTATAACGTTTATTCCATCTAATATGTTCATTTTTCATTTGTTGCCTTAGGGGTGCCAAATGCATATTACTTGCAAAATGCTCTAGGTACATGTAGCCTGAGTCAAAGATGGCTATTTAATAATCAGTAAATGTGTAAGACAATTCCACAGTAAAGACAAAACTGTTAATGTTTAAATTCACTTGAAACTGATTAACAAGTGTCCTGGGCACCAATTGTCTTGGCGTTTCTTTTTTGAGAAAAATGATTTTCCAAACCCCCCAAAAGAGCAGAGGGACATGTTACCTGTCGACGCTAAGAGCACAGAGATTGAGGACGGTGATCCCCACTGAGGACTTCTGCAAAAAGGGGAACAGCTTGCAAAGAAATACGCCAAAGTCATTGTGATCAAAAGGCCAGTGCCCAGCCAGGAGCTGAAAAAAGGAGACAGGGTGGTAAGAAATGGTAGAACTGACATAGAATACATAGGCACTTACATTTCTAGTTATGTGCCCCAGCTTCTAAATGTTATTATTCATTGCGCTTTCCAGTTACACTGTAGCAACAGAGTATTACTAATTGTTACTTTGTCTTTCATAGTTTAAAGCCTCAGCAATTTTTGCTCTGGAAAGATATGGAGAACATAATAATATATATTATCATATATTATAATTATTTATATATTATATATTAAATGAATATTTTATAATTAATTATAATATATAATATGATATATTTAATATATCAATACACTATACTATAATACTATAAACTATACAATATATATTTCATATATAATATAATAACAAAACAGATAAATCTGTGATCTCCTATGAAGTAGTCACACTGCCTACTTTTCAAAGGGGAGCAAAAGTTTGGGGTTTGAGGTGACGTCTTAACTGAGAAGCAGGCAGTGGTTTCTTATCAGTCCTTACTAAACCATGAGTAAAGCAAGTCATTTCAGCTAGTGGCATTGGAAGATTATATTATCCCGGGACAAGTAGCCAAAACAATGAATCAGAGGTTATGTAGAATACTGGAAATTGGTCAACAGACACAAAGAATGATTGCGTATTACGATGATGAATAAGCTAACTATACTGATCTAACTACCACACATTCTACACAATTATTGAAAATCAACGTTGTACCCCACATGTATGTATAATAAAAAAAAAGAAAATAATAAAATAAAATTTCAAACATTAAAAAAAGGAAAAATGAAGTGGTTTAATAGGTATTGATTTCGCCAGCTGGTTAACACCTAAAGCCACTTTGAATTTACCTTTTCCTTGGTGCTTAAAAGGTTGACTGTGCTTCAGTAGATGTAGTGTATGTGGCTTTTCTCTGTTTCAACTCAAACTTCCTCTTATCATACAGAAAAATGTGGTTACAATGACCTGTTTGTAGCATTTGCAGGGAAATATGATATCCCATGTTGACAGTTTGAAATCTTGATTTCAAGGCAAGGGTGGACACCCTCTAGTGGCTGTGGTAAGTAGCAGTAACACGACAGCTAACAGAGTCCCTGTGAGTGGCTGATACTTGTCTAACTAGAGATTTCACTATGAGCATGGGCTAAATAGCAGCTCAGCTACCCTAAAAGGGGAAGGAAGTCTCTGCCAAACATATGATGGCTTTTCAAGAGTAAAAATGGTATTGATTTCCTTTCTAATTTTTGCTTAGTGACTCAGAACTTGAGCTTACTTCACTCAATGGCAAACAGTAGCCTACTAACTTGACATATCTACCTTTTCTTCTTCTTTTTTTGCAAAGTGTATTTTGCCATAGTAACTCAAAGTTGAGCTTTGAATTTCTGTTCTACCATTTCTAAAAGATTATTTGAAGTTTAATTTCATGGTCATTGTGGTCATTGACATGAGTCCCGTGAGAGAGGCTGGGAAACCAGTACCTTATAGACACAAAATCAGAAATTATGCATTTTGAGAATTTAGTAACATAGGGCAATCTATCATTCTATTGTTATGACTAAGACTCTATATGACTTAATTTCAGAGGTTTTAACTTTTTAGTTTTCAAACTTGTTTCCTTTTCTTTTAAATAGTTACCTAAAAGGACCCCTCCTTCAATTCAATCCTGCCTCTGGTCTTTTCTTCATCTCACTATGACCAGTCTTGATCTAAGTCTTAGAATTTCCACATAAGCTTTTGTCCAAGGACAACCACAGAGCTCTTCACAGAAACACTGCCCTAAACTCTGACAGTTTTCATGAAGCTAACAAGTAATTATACCATTGCTGACTGCTGGTTATTATTAATGCTTGGTGCAAGTAAAGACATAAAACACTATTTCTGGAATGAATCACCCTATAAAGACAAGAAAACATGAAAACTACTTTTTGTAGAATGAGCATTTAGTATTCTGGACCAGAATTGTAATTCTCCACAAAGACCACAGACATATAATTGAAATGCATAGAAAAAGTTATGAGATATGCTTTGGAATAGTTGAACTGTTTCTGTTTGCTCATTCCTAGAGACTAAGAGGATCCTGAAATCCATGTGGATGGGTTTCTCAATTCACACATACAACAGTGAGAGAAAATAAAAGGATGTTTCTTGCTTAATAAGGGAGACTCTGAAATCCTGTGTAGGTCTAAATGACAAGTGCTAAGAAAAAAAAAAAAAAAAAGCAAATGGAATAATAAATAAAAAAATTCTCAATTATATTTTACCATTTTTCATGTTTCTTTAAACTTTTAACTAGGGTTAGGTTAGTGTTCGGTATAAAGGAAGGACAGAAAGGCAAAACATCATGGATTTGGTGGCAGCAAAAACATCATGGAATTGTCTTTTTTTGACACAAATAGGTGTGGTGGTGTTTTTCTTTTTCTTTGTTTTTCCCAGGAGTGAACATTGGTTCTTCTGGGGAAATTATAGACAAAGGAGAAGGAAAGAAATCATTGGAGGAAATTTTTAGGTATAATCACAGTGTAAACTTCCCTAACTTATATCTACTTCACTCTGAAAGTGTGCATGGATAGCTACTCTTCCAATGCTGCTGGAGGAAATTAGGCCGCTACCTGCAGGCAACTTTCTTCCTGTCTTTGCCTGTCTGGTTTAATGTGGCTTAGAGGAACTACCAATCTCATTAACTACCCAAACTCAAATAGGACCTGCCTGTTAATTTCTTTCACGGAACCAGTGTTGGAGCATTCCAACATTCAAAGTCTTCCTTCAGCTCACTCTGTTTTAGCAACAAAACATACACAAGTACAAAAGAAGGGGGCATCATGAAGGTAAACAGTAGCTAACTTGTTTTTCTCTTCTTTAGAAGAGGCATTTTGGGGCTTCTGAAAGACTGTTGGGAATGCATGCATTCTGTTAGTTACTAGCATTTAACTTTTAAAATATAATATGTAAAATGGTAAAAATTAAGCTGTGTAAAAATTTATATAATAAAAAGTAAGTCTCCCTTACAATTGAGGCCCCTAAACTCCCTGACCAAAGGCAACCACTGTTAATTGCTAAGTGCATTTTTTCCAGAAAACTTCCTATTTATATAAAAGCATATGCCTGTTTCTTAAAAAAAAAAAAACCAAGCGGGAATATATGGCAATAATACCTCTTAACAGTCTATTATAATCTCTTTTTCCTAAAGTAATTTTCTGGTAAGCAATACTACCGTCTAATTTAAAAGTTTTGATTTTTAAAAGCATGTTGATGCAACAATTTAGACTGGGATAGGAATAGATAAGTAACTGTTTAGTATAACAACTAGACCATAGTTGATTTCATTAATATTAACAAGCTACTATCAGTTCAATGAAGGAAAAGCCAAACTAGTCTGATGTCGGGCCTTAAAAACTAATGTCACCTTAAGTGACATTACAAGCGGTGCCATTATAGGCCCACAAGGGCATATTAACGTGGCAGCCTAAGACGGCGCCGGGAGGAAGTAGGGTGGGGGTGTCTGCGGGAACCTTGCCTTAGCCCTTATTGGCCAAATACGCGCTTCCGCTCTCATGAACACTGCGTGGTTGCAATAGCTAGGCATTGAGACAGGATGCATGCCCTTGACCTTTAAGCTGATAGGATTATGTAAAAAACTCCCTTCCCCATTTGCCTTTAAAAGCAAGTGCTTGTGTGATAATAAACGGGACTGCTCGACAGAACCCCCGCCGCGTCTGAGTGTCCTTTAACCTGGCTGGTTGGGGCCGGCGGTTGTGCTCACCTCTCTTCACGGCTCTCTTCCCTGTCTCCTTCCAAAGGGGACAGGAGGGAAAGAGGAATCCCAGCCGTTCGCTCGCCCACCAAAAGGAACGAGGCTAGGGCTGTTTGGGTCGGCAGGCGGCGGACCTGACAGTCTGACAAACTGACAAGTAAGATCAGTTCAAAGGGTTAATCTGGTACCTTGGAGCAGTTATAACTTATTTTTGACACAAAAGGATTTATGCTATGTAACCCTCATATTTATAACTGCCAAGGACATCTCACAGAACTTAGCACATAGTGACTCCAATTCATTAATACAGGGCAATATTTTAATATTTTGAAATGAGAGAATACCAATTTGGCCCTGAAAATACATTCACCTTGTAATTTATTTTCTATTCAAAAGTTGTTTATCTGTGTCCCAAAGTAGTATTCTCACTCTTTATGTTGAAAGAAACAATGCACATGCCATCTACTTGCCCGAGGACATGGGAGAAAATACTGTTCTCTGGGAGAGTTTAGGTTGAACAGGGTCTGCTGCAAACTCTTTGCTCAGAGATGTCTTGCTTTGGGCTGGTGAGACTATTGGGCTTCTTGAGAGCCACAGAGCAGGCACTTGGAGATGATGCATGTTCCGTGGACTAAATGCACAGCATGTTCTCCCCAAATCAACTGCAGAAAGAATCACTGAGACAACAAGGACAATTTATGCTGAGCATGGATTTTAATGAAGGATTTTTCTACACTTGAAATATAAAGTTTCTGATCACCACCTGAAAACTAAAGCACTTCTAAACCAGCACGAATTAATGTAGAAATTCTTTATTCATGTGGCTGATTTGGATTGTGTCAAAATCAACACGATAAAATTGACAGGCTGAATTTTTTAACCTGTCAAAACAGATTTACTTAAGGACTTGTACATATGATACACTGAAAAGCACCCTGTTTTTAGAATGGCTAGTTCCGAAAGCAGGATCTATCTACATCTTCCACTATATTTAGTACAAACAAAATCTCACTTGCGTGGGACCTTTTAGGTATATGCAATGTACCTGTTTATGTCAGTTGTTTTCTGGAACACACCTGACAACTAGAAAATAAGCAAAAATGTAAGGAGTCAAGTAGTTGATGTGAAATTTATGCCCTAAAACTCACGTACTTTACTCATAGGCAAGCTGCCTGAGCCTTCACAGGTTAATTTATTCTTACTTTACACCCAATGCTATAAAGCTTAGCTTTTATTTTTCTTTAACCCATTGCTCATCCAAAGCTGCTCATTAATAGGAACTCTCCCAAGTAATAGTTCCCAGTCTTGGCTATGTATTAGAATTATTTAGGGATCTCTTAAAAATCCCAGTGCCCAGGCCATGACCTGAGACCAGTGCTTGTCAACCAGGGGTAATTTTACCCCCACCCTCCACCAGGGGACACTTGACAGTGTCTGAGATATTTTTGGTCTTTACAGCTGAGGGTGTGTGTTCTACTGGCATGTAGGGGTAGAGGCTTAGGCTCCTGCTAAACATCTTGCAATGCACAAGGATAGACCCCCTAACAAATAATCATCCAGCCCAAAATGTCAATAGTGCTGAGGTTGAAAAACCCTATCCAAGACCAATTAAATCAGAATCTTTGGATTTGTGACACAAGCATCATTAGTTTTTTTTTTTTTTTTTTTTGTCTTTTTCGCCACCGGCACTCAGCCAGTGAGTGCACCGGCCATTCCTATATAGGATCCGAACCCGCGGCGGGAGCGTCACTGCGCTCCCAGCGCCGCACTCTCCCAAGTGCGCCACGGGCTCGGCCTGTGTCATTAGTTTTTAAAGCTCCCCAGGTAATTCCAATGTATAGCCAAGGCTGTAAATCATCCTCTGCAGCAGTGATTCTCAAGATTTAGCAGCATCAGAATCTCCTGGAGTTCTCATTGAAACAGATCACTGGGCTTCATTCCCAGAGTTTCTGATTCAGTAGGTCTGGGGTGGGGCCTGAGAATTTGCATTTCTAACAAGTTCCTAGGTGATGTTGATGCTGCTGGTCCATCAATCACATTTTGAGAACCACTACTTTAGAGGTACAATGGTTAGCAGAAATGACAGCTGACAGCCAAATAGTACAGGAGAAGCAGAAAAAAGTATGCAATACAGTCATAAGAAATAAAAAACCTTAATAGTTTGGGGCCATGTGGTCTGAATCCCATTAGTCTTGCACTCCAGTAATCCCTACAGGCATCAGTACATACAAGTACAGTTCAATAATAGGTGCTCTAATGTCCCGGGCCTCACCAGCTTGGCACTACAAACTCAGACAGTTCTTCCCCCATATTCAAGTTGGGTTGTAAACTTATAAGACTTAGGCTCAAGTACAAATTGAGCTGTTGCTGACTGTGTGACCTTTGGTAAGCCCCTTACCCACTGTAAGTCTCTGTTTCTGTATTAAGGGGGGGTGGTTCTCTTGCCTGCCACAATGGGACATTTGGAAAGCTCAAACAGGAATGAATGAAAGAATTCTGCAATCTGAATGTGCACCACACAAATGTTCCGTTATTTTAAATTGCTATAATTTGTAATCATAAACTTAAACGTACCATTTATGTACGACTTAATAAAAAGAAGGATTATATAAACAAATTTATCCTTTACTCATTCCAGATGTTAATATTCCCTGCTACTTAATCCCATTATTTGGACATTATTTTTGTTATTGTCATGGTATCTTAAAATGGTACAAATAAAACTAGTGGTGCATTTTTCTCTGTGCTAATTTTCCTTCCTCCCCATCCAGCGAGGGTGAGGAATTCTCTTCCTCCCCTTCGTCTCACTCCACCCATCCTAGACAGGAATGAGGGACTTATGACTACAGTCTGTACTAGTAGAAAACCTCAGAGCAAATAAAATGCCTCTTCCCCTCAGCATGAATTATCACAGGGTCACTTGGAGTTGGACATGACTGACCAGGTACCAGTCTTCAAAAGTGAGGTTCTGAGGTTTTCTTTCTTTCTGGAGGAAGGGCTGGGATGTAGTAGTTAGTACATAGTTGAATCAGTAGTAAACAAAAACATCTTTTAGGAGCACAGACTGAGATGATTATAAAGCCTGGGATGGCCACGACAGGCCTTTGATGTCTCTGGCCATTGCAAATCTCAAATCAGATACTATAAAATACATAAATCACTTTGCATGACTGAGAATGGATTTTGCCCTTCTGTTATGCTTTAATTGCTTCAGGGTAGAGGCAGAGTTTTTCATACAAATGTAGAAAAGACTGGTTTCTACCCTATCCATACACTTTTTCTTTTGAGAGGTTCTTTTTGCTTCCTGACCAGTCCAAGGATTTGGAGTGTATGACAAATGCAGAGCAGAGCAGTAACCCCATGAATGTGCTCAGCTTTGGCTCTAGGTGCCCTCAATGACCTGGGGGGATGGGGAGGCCCTTCTTTTAATTAAAGCAACTGACTTGGCATAGCAGTTAAGAGCATGGGCCCTGAACCTGGACTCCTTGGGTTGGATTGAGCCTGAGATCTGCTGTCTTCCTGACCCTGTGACTTGGCATGTTGGTTAACCTCTCTGCTTCTCAGTTTCCTCCTCTATGAAATGAAAATACTTAAGGTAACTACTTCAGAGGATTACTGTGGACAACAGAAGAGATGATCCATATAAAGGGATTAGCAGAATTATCTGGAAATGTGAACCATAACCATTGATGCCCTGTGGTTATCAATCTCTACTTTTTGTCCTATTTTGCCAATAAGATGGTGAAGAAGGAGTATCCAGGTCACCAGGTGCAGGTGGTGGCAGGCTTCACAAGCACAAAAGACCCCATTCTCAAGGAACTCACTGCCTAGAAAATAAGCAGAAACAATGGCTCCTAAAGACGCTGGTAAGCAGTACTCTGTGGGAGCTCAACAGAAGAAGGCGATATGGCTGCTCTGTCCCCTGGCATGGCTTAGATGCGTTAACTGTTGCTCACTGGAAACTGCAGATAAAAAGAGCACTTAAGCCACATGGCTGATGTGAGCAGTAAATGAATGAGTACATGCAAAGCACTTAGAACAGGGCCTGTCCCATACTAAACCCTAAATCCTAGTTCCTATAAGAGATGGATTCTGAGGAGGTGCTTCTTGCTACTTTGCACTTAGCTTGGAAAACATGGAATTGTCACTACTACTTGCTACCTACATCTTTCACAATTGGATAGTCAGTGTTTCAGTTTTTGCTGAGGTCTTAACTTTCTAGAATCTGAAATATGTAGATGTTAATAACAATCAGGTG
This sequence comes from Cynocephalus volans, assembly GCF_027409185.1. Taxonomy (NCBI): domain Eukaryota; kingdom Metazoa; phylum Chordata; class Mammalia; order Dermoptera; family Cynocephalidae; genus Cynocephalus; species Cynocephalus volans. Next base: position 130,160,480 of record NC_084468.1, on the reverse strand, counting down.
AAGGAGAGAAAAAAGAGAAACAAAAACTTTTTAAAGCCAGAGCTCCAGAGCCATGAAGGTTTTTTTTCCTTAGAGAAAAGATTATTCACCCAAGATATGGGCTTATCATCCTGAGAGTCTCAGTCACCTGAAGGCTGGGAATCAAAAGAAATATTTCTTTTTAAAATAACTCTGCTGTAAATGCGGGGAATTGAGACTTCTACTTATTTTACACGCATAAAACCAAAGGATCATTGGATGAAGAAGAATTAAATTTTAAAGCAGAAAAATTAGATGTCCTCAATATTGTAATTGCATAGTTTAGGGCCAAATGCATGTGTCAGTACTTTAAGGTTCAATTCAAAGATTTATGAAGATTTGTGTTGGAAGGTCCGAACCCTGGCTTTTCCCAAATAGAGAAGAGACATCATATATATGTCATGAGTGGAGCCCTACTTTCTGTCATAATGAAGTGCAAGTGCAGTTAATTATAGAAAATGGGTACTCTGACCTGGACACACAATAAAGCCCAAAACCTAGTGGAAAAGCTTCATAGTTTATTTTAATAATCTATGGCGGGACATGCTAGTGCTTATTTAAAAGAAAAAGCAGGCAAAAACAAAGCAGAGCAAAACAAAATAAAACAAAGTAGCAGAGATCCCCACATCCAGATGTATGTAGTAGTCCCCAAAACTTAACAGCGATGGTGGTGATGAATAGGAAAAAGGGAAAAATCATGGCATGTTTTAAAGCATGCCGCTTATTTAGTGATTTAATGTATAAATTCTTAAGAACTTGAATTAGTTCTTTATTGTGAAGTGTGTCATGTGGTCACAATTACCTTGGGTGTAGATGGAAACAATGAGCCAACCACGATATGGCATGCAGCGTGAAGAAAATGATACCAGATGTGTGTTTTGGGGGGAAAAAAAAAGAGTACAATTGATGCTATAGCTGACATGTGATAGTAAATAAGGTTGAGGTGGTTTTGAATATTTAAAAACTGATTCAGTAGAAAATAAAACTTCACAATTATTAATAGCCAAAGCATAAAGTGAAATAGAAAGACAAACTCAGCGTTACTAGTCATGTTAAGACACTTCACATAAGAAGGATGTATATATTTTAAAATCTTTTTCAATTTTATTTTAACATTTACTATTACATATTGTTGGGTCCAGTGTGATATCTCAATACATGCACATATTGCACAATGACTCACTTAGGGTAGATAGCACTGTTTTGTACCCATTAGCAAAGTTTTAGAAGCCTTGTTGTCTTCTAGGGAAATGCTAAGTCTGGTAAGTATTAAAACCACAAAGTTCTGTTTAATGTAGAGAGAAAAGGATGGAACATACCAAAAGGGAAGTCAGAAATCCCAGCCTCCAGGTCTAGCTTGTCAAAAATCTTTGAGCCCTGGTTCTCTCCTCTGCCAAATAAGAAACGTTGGGCTAAAACTAGACTATCTTTAAATTCTCTTCCAGCTCTTAAATTATATGATTATGTTCATATCAGAACTCCAGTCTGTAACTGCTGTTTCTGAAGCTATTATTAACTGCATTTATCCCTAACCTAATCTAACTTCTATCTTTCTTTCTAGTCTGTATGATTAATTTTTTCTTAATTTCTCTTTTATTCTTCCCGTCAATGAGGGTTTTAGTCCCTTTTGCCTTTTTTTCCTTCCTAAAAGGGTTAAGGATCTCACAACTTGTGGAATCTCACAGATTGAAGCCTTCAGATTATTTATTTACCTTGAATGTATGAACAGTATTTTGTTACTGTCAAAGGAAAAGCTAAAATATATAGCAAAATTTCCCAGGGAGCTATAAGACTCATATTGTAAATCCTGACTACATATAAAATGCAGGAAAAAATATCAGTTAACTCACAATTTTAAACTTTCAGTCAAGGATCTATTATAAATAATAACGTAAAATTAAAGCTTTTTCAAAAAAGCTTTGAAAATTAGTTTGATATTAATATATCTCTTATTTACGGTCATTTGGAAATGAGATAATATTAGGCTGTACTAGTCAAGAACAATAGATTTTAGACTAGTTTTACTTTTAGTCTTGATGTTTGATACGCATTACATCTCCATTATAAACATCTTACTTATTTTTAGTGCCACTTAGAACAAAAAACATACAAATTTGAGGTCTAATGTCATTAGCCTACATTGTTACCAGGATTCTTTTCCTAAATACTTGCATACTCAGAGAGACTTCTTGTACCACTTCCTTGAATTAGGGACAATGTTCTATTTCTTTTTCATCTTTCTCAAAGGACCTGGTACATTGTTGCACATGCAGCAATTGTTTAAGGCATATTTACTGCCATGAAAATTGACCATTTATGCAAATGTTGTAAAGACAAATATGATTTCTCTTAGGTTTTTCAAATTATAGCATTTTAGACTTGGACAGGAGCTTAAAGACCATCTAGACCAGTGGTTCAGTGTTGTCTGTGGACCTCTGAGAATTCCTGAGAACCTTCCACAATTGTCTGCAAGATCAAGATAGCACTCAGAGATTATTGCATTTTTCACTGGTTGACATTTGTATTGTTGCTACAAAAGTAATGTACCTTAGCATGAATCAAGGCAGTGGCACCACACTGTATAATAGTCATTGTATTCTTTACCATCACACACTCGAAGTAAAAAAGCTGATTGTGCAAAACCAGTGGGGAGGAGTTCAGTAAGGTCAAAGGATACAAGATAAGTATACAAAAAATCAACTGCATTTCTATATTCCAGCAATGAAAAATCTAAACAAAATTAATAAAACAATTCCATTTAAAATAGTGTCAAAAAGAATAAAACACTTTAAAACAAATTTAACAAAAGAATCAATATTGTTATGACTGCAATTTTCTCCAAATTCATTTAAAGGGTCAATGCAATTCCTATCTAAATTCAAGGAAATTAATAAGTTTATCTTAAAATTTACATAAAAATGTAAAGGATCTAGAATAACCAAGAGAATTTTGAAATAAAGAACAAAGCAGAAGGACTTATAGTACCTGTTAAAAACTTACGATAAAGCTGATCAAGACAGGATCATATTGGTGTGACAATAAAACACAGATCATTGGAACAGAAAAAACATCCAGAAATAAGCCCTATATTTACTGTCAATCAAGTTTTGACAAAGGTGCCAAGGCAATTCAATGAAAAGAGTATAATCTTTCCAACAAATGGTGCCAGAACAGTTGACTTTCTTTTGGCTGTTCTGATAGGTGTATAGTGATATCTCACATGGTTTTGGCTTACATTTCCCTAATGGTTAATGATTTTGAACATCTTTTCATGTGCCTATTTGTCATCTGTACATCCTCTTCAGTAAAATTTCTGATCATGTCTTTTGCCCATTTTCTATTTGGATTATTTGATTTTTAACTGTTAAGTTTTGAATGTTTTCTCTATATTCTAAATAATAATCTTATATTGGACATGTGGTTTGCAAACATTTGCTGCTAATCTGTAGCTAGCTTATCTTTTCATCCTCTTATAGTGCCTTTTGCAGAGTAAAAGTTTTTAATTTTGATGACATCCAATTAATCAATTTTTTCTTTTATGGTTCATAATTTTGTCATCAAATCTAAGAACACTTTCCCTAGTCCTAGATTCCCAAAGATTTTCTCCCTCTTTTCCCCTAAATTTTTATACTTTATTCTTACATTTAAGACTGTAATTCTTTTTAATTTGATTTTAATTTTTAATTTTGGTGAAATATACACAACAAAATTTACCATCTCAACCACTTTTAACCATACAGTTCAGTAGTGTTAAGTATATTCACATTGTTGTACAACCAGAATACTTTTCATCGTTCAAAACTGAAACTCTATACCCATTAAACAATAACCCTTCATTACCCATCTCCCAAGCCCCTGGCAATCACCATTCTACTTTCTGTTTCTATGAATTTGTCTGCTCTAGATACCTCATATAAGTAGAATCATACAATATTTGTCTTTTTGTGACTTTCTTATTTCACTTAGCATAATGTCCTCAAGGTTAACTCATGTGGTAGCATATGTCAGAATTTCCTTCTTTTTTGAGGCTGAACAATATTCCATTGTGTATATATACTACACTTTGTTTATTCATCTGTTGATGGGCAGTTGAGTTGCTTCCAACTTTGGTCTGTTGTGGATAATGCTGCTATACACATGCGTGTACAAATATCTCTTCAAGACCCTGCTTTCAATTCTTCTGGATGTGTACCCAAAAGTAGAATGGCTGGATCATATGGTAATTCTATGTTTAATTTTTCGAGAGACCATCATACTGTTTTCCATAGCAGCTGGACCATTTACATTCCCACCAATAGTGCACAAGGGTTCCAATTTCTCCACATCCTCATCAACATTTTTTATTTTGTTTGTTTTCTTTTTTGATAGTTGCCATCTTAACGAGGGTGAGGTGATGTCTCATTGTGGTTTTGACTTGTGTTTGCCTAACCTAATGTTCAGTGATGTTGAACATCTTTTCATATGCTTGTTGACCATTTGTATATCTTTGCTGGAGAAGTGTCTATTCAAGTTCCTTGCCCATTTTTTAACATCGGGTTTTTTTTTATCATTGAGTTTTAGGAATTCTTTATATATTCTGGATATTAACCCCTTAACAGATATATAATTTGCAAATATTTTCTCCCATGTGATTCATTTTTAATTGTTTTGTATAAGGTATCAATTTTTTTTTTTTTGTCTATGGATGTTTAATTTCCCAACACCATTTGCTGAAAAAAGGCTATCCTTCTATTGAACTGCAGTTGCACCTTTGTCAAATACCAGTTAGGCATATGTGTGTGGGTCTGTTTCTGGGTTCTCTGTTCTGTTCCATTTAATTGTGTGTCTATTCCTCTGCCAATACTACTTTATCTTGATTATTATAGCTAATAGTAGATCTTGTTGGGTAAAGTGATCCCTCCCATTTTATTCTTTATTGAAAATTGTTTTAGCTCTTCTAGATCCTGTCCCTTTCCATCTGAATTTTAAAATAAACTCGTCTATGTCTACAAAAGAACCTTGCTAGAATTATGATAGAAGTTTCTTAAAATCTACAGATCAGTTTAGTATTAACACTTTTGAAACCAGCTTGATAGTTTCTTAAAAAGTTAAATATGAATTTACCACATAAGCCAGAAATTCTACTTCTAGATATCTACCCAAGAGAAATAAAGATATATGTTAACACAAAGACTTCAATGTGAATGTTCATTGCAGCATTAATCATCATAGCCCCCCAAACTGCAAATGACCCCAATATTCATCAGCTGGTAAAAGGATAAACGAATGTAGTGTATCCATACAAGGGAATACTATTTGACAATAAAAAGGAATGAATTATTGATACATGAGATAACACAGATGAACCCAAACACATTATGCTGAGTAAAAGCAGCCAAATGCAGAAGAGCACATATTGGATGATTTTGTTACTATGAAATGCACAGAAAAGTTAGGAAACAGACTAGTAACTGCCTGAGGTTGAAAGTGGGAGCAAGGATTGACTATAAACAAGAATGAGGGAACATTTTGGTAATTGAAATGTTCTAAAATTGGATTGTGGTAGTGACTGTACAACTCCCTAAATTTACTAAATACCATTGAATTGCATATTTACAATGGCATATTTTATAATCTATAAATTACACTCCAGTTAAACTGTTAAAAAAAACAGATGATGCCAACCATTCTGGTCTGACTCCATAAAACAAAACAAAGCAAAACAAAAAGTGACAGAGTAAAACTGCTGGTGCCTTAGCCTGAATCTCGGCAGTTGCACCACCTGTACAAGTAGTCGACACTTGCATTCTTCACCACCACATACATGCAAAGAAAAGGTCACTTTCCCTCAGCATATTCATGATGAAGCAATGCAATTATAAGTTTGTGATATATCTCAAGCTTGAGTACATTTCTTTTAAATATTCCGTGGGACAAAAGAATGGTTGTGATAGTAATGGATATTTTCTTTGATATTACATAATGAAATAAGTCAACATTTAGAAGTTCTATATAAATCAGTAAACCAATATTTCCTAATGACCAATGTCTGATGGTACAAAACCATGCACACATAAAATATCTATGCAAAGTACAAGAGGGACCAATAGATTTTACAGTAGTAGTGTATGAAAAGTTCATTAATGTGGCTTCAGATTGCACATTGTAACTAATTTTTAAGAAACTGCCACTAGGAGAGGTTGATGTAGCATCAAAGAACATCAACAATTATCTGAAAAGACTATTAAAATTTTCCTTCCTTTTTGAACTACGTATCTGTGTAAAGCCAGATTTTTTACAACCAAAACAACATAGTACAACAGATTGAATGCAGAAGCTAATATAAGAATTCAGCTGTCTTCTATTAAGCCAGAGATCAAAGAGATTTGTAAAAATGCAAAATAACGCCACTCTTCTCATAAATAATTTTTTTGTTTTGGGAAATATTATTTTTTTGCAAAAGTATCATTTAAGTTAACAGTTAATGGGTTTATTTTACTTTCATGTGAATTAATAAGTATGTATTTTATAAAATGCTTAGTTTTAATTTGTAATGTGGTAAGTGTCAATAGATAGGACACACATAGACACAAGTTTTGGAGTCCCCAATAATTTTTAAAAGTACAAAGGGGTCCTGAGACCAAAAAGTTGGAGAAACACTGATCCAGATCAATACTCTTATTTTAAAGATGAGAAAACTCTGAGGGACAGAAATATTGCTTGATTTACCCAAGGTCACGTGGCTAGTCAGAAGCATCTTTGTAATATTTTTAATGTTTTATTTTCTTTGCTGGTATGGTAAAAAATTGTGATCTATATTACAATCTATACTATAAACTTACAGTAATCACTTCTTTGAATGTGATTAACTTTTAACATAACAATTCCTTTGGTTGAAATATCTAAAATGAACAATATGGTGGCAGACACTGGGATGATCTACTACAGAGGCAGTGGAACATTTTGTTTCCCTGAATTTAGAGGTGTTCTACAGAGGGGACTACGGGGTCTTTTCCTTCTGTTTCTTGCTTCTTGCTCCCTGTGATCTGTGCCTGCCCCAGGACTCCGCCTAGATGCTGGAAGGTCAGTAGCCTGGGATTTTCGTACTTAGCTCGGTCAGGTATTCAACCAGTTGAATGGATTATCTATTACCTGCATCAACTCAGAATTGACTCTATTGTTTTCAGCTAAGAAAAAAAGGTGTGTATATGGGATGAATGAATTTCAACAAAGTGAAGCCTAGTGTCCACAAACATTTTGTCCAAAAAGTAAGAATTTTTAACAGCCTGAAAAAAATACAATAATGATTTACATTTCTTCCAATATTTAAAATAACACTCCTTTTTCCTATCAAAACTAAAGCTCTCAAAACAAACTAAGGGCCAAAGAAAATAAAACTGAAAAAAAAAATTTTATTGACTGGAAAGCCATGTTTTCTCCAAAAAACTAAACCTATGAATTTAGGTACAGTAAACAAAACTTAATTTTTTTTTTTTTGTCAACTTTAAGCCGAATTCACATAATACCAAATTATAAACTAAATAAGTAAAAAAAAAAAAAAAAAAAGCAGTCATACCTATTTTTTTAATATATAAAATGTTTCAGCCATTAGACTATATACATATTTTTAAAAAGAGCCTGCCATTCTATCATCCCAGATATTTCCAAAAAAGTTACAGACATGCAATCACTGAAATCATCCCTCAGTTGTCATTTAGGACTTCCACCTTAGTCAACTACTGCCTGACCCGTAGCCCAGTAGAAGGGTCTGGGGCCGAGTATGGATATTGGCTTCTGGGATTTTCATTCTGATCCATGTAAAAAAATGGAAGTGAAAATTGGATGAAACTTAGCTACTACAATTCTCAAATTAATTTTCAAAACTGTTGCGTTTGGAAAAAGTATAGTCCTTCAGCCCCGCTGCACAGGCTCATCTTGGTTTCAACCTGAAACATCAAAAAGCTCTTCAAGTTAAGATGAAAATAATTTTATTCCATTTTGAATATTTTTATGATATACAATATACTGGGAAAAATTGCCATAAATTCTCTAGAATTCCTTTTCCTAATCATTAACAATAATGGAATAGTTAGGATTAATGGTGGCAATTTTCAAGTGAACAAATTCTAAAATACTTTAGTGTATAGAATTCACTGACTTAGAATATATGTTAGTGATTGCCTCAGAATTAGGAAATGTCTAATTTAATTTTCTACTATATTTTCTTGAATTTGTATCTTCATTTTGGGTAAAAATGTATACATCTATGAAAGTACACAGACACTTGAAATTATCATTGGGCATTTGATTCAGTAACCCAAAACATTTTCCAAAGTTAGTTTTCTATTTTTTCCACCATTATTATAAACAATCTTAATGTATAGGAAAAAAAGAGACTCCTTCCCTGATATTTTCTACTTAAAGATAATCTAAAGGAAAGACAAAGAATACCTTAATTTAAAAATATGTTTAGGTGGTGAGGAAATAGGAACTATAGGAACTCTTATACATTGCTGGTGGGAGTGTGAGATAGTGCAACTATTATGGGGGCCAACTTGACAATATCTATTTTTTTTCTTTTTTTTTGGCAATATCTATTAAAGCAATTAATATACACACTTAACCTCTGACTCAGGAGTCCTACGTCTGGGGATTTCTCATATTGCTATATCCATACATATGACATCCATATATGTTTATATTTGTAGCATTGTCTGTAAAAACAGATCAGAACAATTGATTATATAAATAAATAAGCTATGGCACTCTCCCACAATGGGATACTATGAAACTGTAAAAAAGAATGAGGTAGCTTTTTATATATTGATATTCAAAGATCTTCAGGATATACTGTCAGTTGAAAAAAGCAAGGTGCAGAACATTTTATAAGAAATAAGGGAGAGAACAATATTATCCAAATATATATTTGGGTTTTTTATGTTTACACCAAGAAATACTGGAAATATACAGAAGAATCTCATAAAAGTGATTCCCTGTGGAGGGTGAGGTGTGGAAATTGGGTGGTCAGAGACTGGTCTAGGAGGAAGACTACTCGTGAGTACCTTATTTTCTTGATTTTTGATCCATGTGAATGTATTCCCTATTCAAAAAATGAAAACTTAGGATTTTCTCTGATTTACTGAATGCCAAGGGCATAAATGCCTGAGACTCCACCCACTAGCAGCATAGGATCTTCCCCTACAAAGGCATGTCTTCAGTAGAGAAGAGGTGGTCTGAACAGTCTGTGGGCATGCACCAAGGATGCCAGAACGTAAAAAGTGATCAAATGACAAATTTTGAGCCCTAAGACATTTACATGTCTCCACTCATTCATTTACCCAAAATTTCTGACAAAGAACTAACCACTTTATTAGACATCTTCAATTCTAGTACCAGCTTTCTCTTCTGGACCATTTCCACAAAGAAACTAAATGTTTATCACTTTAAGAGAGTTCATTAGAGTTACTGCAGACCAGGAAAGAATTTCAAAACCACAGGAGAGGTGGACTCTGGTATAGTAGCTGAGAGGCTGCCTCTGTTACAGAGGCTGCAAGCAGGGCTGATTCAATTTAATGCCTCTGTAAAATTATAAATAGCTCAATGTTCTGGTTCTTCAAGCTACTTTCATACAGTTGGAACTACAGATTTTGACTCTACACATTCTGAGAGTCAACATTCTCTCCCTCCCTTCCTCAAATGTATATGAAATTTCTTCTGTGTGTTGGCTGAGTGCCATTGTGTGCAAGAGTCTAGTGCCAAATGTGGATCTCCATCACCCAATGCTGCTTTCTCTTCTCCATGCGCTTTTACTCTCCTTTCCTTTCCCCCAACATTTTAGAAAGATCTGATGTACAAGGAGAGTATCTGTGCCACAAAATCACATATATACATACACCCATACACAGTGTTAAAAAAAAAGAACATGGGGGTATTTCTTGTCTTTTCTCCCATCTTTCCTTTCTCTGTAACATAGCCTTCCTGTCCACTATCAAAGAAATAGTCCCCAACTCTAATAGCATAGAAGTCAGAAAATTCATCTTTTTTTAATTTATGACCATGTAATTTAATTTGCCCATCCAAAGAAACATAAAGTTTCTGTAGTGGTTTTCTGATCGAATAATTTCAAAGTTTTTATCTTTAAGGTCTTTAGAGAGTAACCATTTTTTTTCGTATGAGATTTCCCTAAAATAAATGGAAAAGTCTTCTTTATCCTTTCCCCCCTTTTCTTCTTTTTCTTAACTGAAACATGAATGGCTACCCAAAAAGTCTGGCCACTTGGTTTAACTCTGCTCTTAGTTACTTGAAAGAAAACGTAATGAACACTTCTAAGTGTTTAAAACTTGTCTGATTGGGATCAGAAAAGCATGATTTGTCCAACAGGTTTCGAGGATTCCTGGTTGCTAAGACCCCCTGCAATGAGATCAAAGTTCTGATGTTTGCTAACAGAAATGGAGGAGACAAAGACAACAGGAGGCCTTGGCTGCTGTCACTGATGTTAGCTGTCACCTCAGGAATAAGCCTACTTAATGTCATTATGCTGACGGGACCCTGTGAGATGGGTTCTTCATTATTTTTTCATAGAATTTATTCAAGATCAGTGACAAACCATTTTAAAAAAGAAAACCCATTTTCATTTCTCGGGATTATGCCCCTTTACTTTCTGGGGTTGAAGCATCAGCCACTTAAAAATATCAAAGTTATGAAGCCTTAACCACATTTTTGAAGTTTGGATCTTGAGCTCTGATTCCCTATGGGATAAAACAGGGGTGGGCAAGAGGCAAGGATGAGAAGGCAGGGCAGGGCAGTGGGTGAGATGCCACAAGGATTGACAAACTTTTTCTGTAAATGGCCAGATAGTAAATATTTTATGCTTTCCAGGCCATATGGTGTCTGTTGAAACCGCTCAAGAAAGCTGCCATAGAAAATACGTAAGCAATGGGTATGGCGGTGTTCCAACAGAACTTCATTTGCAAAAACAGGCAGTGGCCCAGATTTGTCCCACAGGCTGTAGTTTGCCGGCCCCTGTGTCTGAGAATCAGACAGGAGGAAGCAGAAGTAGTGACCGCTCCGTGCTTGTAAACTGGCCCTGGAATACTGCCGTAGCGAATCCCACTGCTTGACTGACTTCTCCTTTACGGTGGCTCAGTAGCTGGAGGCAATCTTGAAGTCACTCCATAAAATCAATGAAAATATTACGGTGAAGCGAAGTATTTCCTCAGAACAAAAAGCAGGAAAAATTTCAATGTCTCACCCAAGTTTAAACTACTGTTTACAGGATTGCAAAAGCCAGTGGTCAGATATTTCAAACAGTTCTGAATGCCTTCCTGAAGTATGTATTATTTGCATTTTAAGACAGTTTTCCATTTAATATGTGTTCAGTAGTTTTGATAAATAAGATTTCTGCTTTGGGATGCTGTTAACGCAAATTTTGCTGATGATATTAAGAGGGGTTTTTCTTTTACAACTGTCCTCATGTGTTACAATTTGGCCAATTTCTATACCAACCCTCCCTATCCTAACAATCTTGTGTTAGTATAATGTAGTAACCAGATTAGAGCAAAGCCCCAAAGTTTTTTACCTAGCAACTGGGAAACTCAGGATATGTAATTTCACAAAAATAACCTGAGCGAGATTGTCTGGAAAACTTCACCAATTCAACTTTGACTCTTAATATTTACTGTCTATAATCAGTGCTTCTTAATCTGTTTTACAGTATGTCTTAGAGTTTTAAAATAAGTAACCATTTATTATAACAGTAATGGAAAATGCTAAAACCTAATTTTATTTCTGTATCTCTTGAGCTTAATTCAATTAATTTTCTTTTAGCTGTATATATTACTCTGGGAGAAAGAGAGATGACAGTTTTTCTTTTCTAAAGAAAATATTTATTGGTGTGTCACATTAAAAACGCATTTTTTGTGTGTTCTGTGGTTTCAAAAAGTTCAACAAAATACTTGAGTATAAAATTCCCTTGGTAGTCAGGCTAACTTTATTGAATATTTACTTGTATCCTCAAACAGAATGTGAGCAGCTCAAAGGCATGGTTATCCTAAATTTCTCTGTGTTTTCTATAGATGCTTAGTCAATGTGTAAGTTCGTTAGGGAATTAGATTTTCTTGAAAGGCAAAGAAGAATCATAATAGACAAAGTTCATACATAGGCCACACAGGTCTTTAAAGCTTTTAGAATTAGAAAAGAGTTCTGTTGCGGAAATTCTGCCTAATTCCTAATTCTGTACCATGCCCTGGTATAGTTCCCCCAAATTACTAATTAAAATATAGTAGGATTACGATAAAAATAATTATATTAAAAATATATAGTTACTATGTAACTATATATGTTGATATATAAATATTACATATATATATATTCATAGGTATTTTACATATATTTATATGTATGCCACATACATATGCAAGAGAAATGCATGTATATGCACACAAAAAGATGCATATTAGAATGTTCATAGATGCCCTATTCATAATAGCTCAAAACTGGAAACTATTTAAATGCCCACCTATAGTAGAATGGATAAATAAATTGTGATATATTCACATGGTGAAATACTATACAATAATGAGAATAAATGAACTATAACCAAACACAACAATGTGAATGACCCTCACAAACATAATGTTGAGTAAAAGAAGCCAAACACAAAATAATAGACATCATATGATTCCACACATATGAAACTCAAAAATAGACAAATTCATGCTGTTAGAAGTTAGGAAAGTGGATGCCTTAGGAGTTAGGGTAGTGATAGGAGGACTTATTTCTTGATCCTGTTTACACCTGTGTTTATTTTGTGAAAATTCACCGAGCTGGCACTTACGCACATTTTACTGTAGGTATACTATACTTCAATAGCATGTTTAAAAGTTTAGAAAGTATTAACGGTTCTTCAATGATGTAATACAACCCTAATTTTTACAGGTTTAGCTTCTATAAGCAAATAAAATTTGTGAAAAAATGTAAACATTCAGTGAAACACCATATTTATGACATAAATGACACCATTTTAAAGGAGAAAAATTGCTGTATTCTAGACATTTTTATTCTGTGAAACTAAGCCTTAAGCCTTCCTTCAGGCTGAATATTTACAGTGGCCAGTGGTTTTTTTTTTTTTTTTGTACAGACATTCTGCAGAATTGCTTTAGCTGACATAAAACTCATGTAAGATGAGGGTATAATGTGTCATTTAATATTTGGCCAAGAGACGTATATCCATTACCTTTCAGATTTTGACAGCCAATGATTTTGGGCATTTTGAACATGTTCAATATTGTTTTCTTTATTTGGTGCTTTTAAAGTTAGAAGGAAATAATAAAGTTCCTTATTCATTTGATTTAATGGAACTATTTCACAAAAGGTATTCTTTATATGTAAGTATTAAAAAATTGAGGATTTCTGGATTCTTTTAAATGATCAGTTAAGATATATCCCCAAATATCATCTGTTAAGCTTTCACATGCCCTCTTTAATTCCTATGCATCTGGTAACCGCCTACAGAGGAGCGTCTAGAAATACAATATGTAGCTTTATCAATAAAGCCTGATGATTCTACCCCAACTGAAACTATGAGCTAGCCATAGACATTCATTTTTCCTTATCATGTCCACAGACAAATTGCCTACCTTTTCAAGTGATAAGTGGATGAGACATTAGTTTAGCAAAAAGCATTCCTCTGAGCAGATGTGTCTAGGCCATCAGTCCATCAAAGAGCTCAGTCTTTCTTCTCGGTTTATTTATTTTTTATTTCCTGGCTCTCCTTCTGTCAGTTGACCTCAGTAACATGACAATGAGTATAGAATACAAAAATCCTGTTTACAAGGTGTTCCAAGGCAATCTGCAAGACTTATAACATAGATGCTATTTTGGAGAGCGATCTCTGTATTGAGCACATTTCCCTTTAGAATGCTTTACTTCCGTCTTAAATAAGGAACGAAAGAAGCTGGTGGATTTAATAAAAAGAGAAAAGGGAATGACTTTCATCTATGAACAGTCTTTGAAAATATATTCCTGGGCTAGAGATGACATTTTCATAATTATAAAGTTTGTCTCACGAGATATATGGAAGAGAAGTAGTATGGCCGTTTAGCTAAAACCATAGCCTCTGGGATCAGACTGGATTCACATCCTGACTCTGACACTTGCTAGCTGTGTGACCTTGAGGAAATTACTTAACCACTCTGTGCCTCAGTTTCTTCATTTTAAAATTCAGGTAACAGTGGCACATCATAGGTTTGTTGCAAAGGTCATGAGTTAGCTTGTGGCATACAGTAAATACTAATTAAGTTTTAGGTGATATTAGTCTCATATTATATATTAGTATACAAAACATATTTTAAGATTGTATATTTTTCCTTCATTGATTAAGGAAATGCTTCTTGACATAGTAACCAGAATATTCTTGTTAAGATGTAAACCAGATCATATCACTCATCTGCAGATAGCCTTCCAAAAACTTCCTGTCTCATTCAGAGGAAAAAGCCAAAGGCTTTATAAAGGTACATAGGTAGGGTGACTGTTTTTCCTGGTTTATACAGGAAAGTTCTGGTTTAGGCCTATTGTCCACATGTCATTATTGATTGTGTCTCCTTTCACTCTCAAAGTGTCCTGGTTTGAACATAAATATATAGTCATCCTATTATTACACTCTATGTGAGCTGCCTCTTCCCCACTCTTGCCCTACTTTCATATCCCTGTGACCTCATCTGCTACTTTTCTGTCCCTTCCACTCAACCGTCATGGTCTCCTTGCTATTCCTTTAACACTCCAGGCATATTCCTACCTCAGGGCCTTTGCACTTGCTGTTTCCGCTAACTGGGATGCTCTTACCTTAGATAGCAACATGGCTTGCTTCTTTGTCCCTTTTAAGTTTTCACTCAACTGTCACCTTGTATTGAGGCCTTCCTCAGCTATTCACTCTAAAATTAATATATCTCCCTTTTTTCTATTCTCCTTCTGCATCTTACTTTTCTCCTTAGTAATCATCTCACATAATATATATTTACTTATTTATCTTCCTTTTTGTCTTGCTCTTCTACTGGAGCGTAAGCTTCATGAGTGCAAGGATGTTTACTGTTGTGTTCACTACAATTTTCCCAATATCTTCATTGAATAAAAAAGTGAAGAGCATTTAGAGAAGAAAGACTTCATATCAATGAGTAACAAATGGCTAATCAGTTGCCATCTCTATTGCTTTCTAGTATAAATATGATCTGAAATAATAGAAATACCATGCTAAGGGCAAGTATTATGAGAAGCATGATTTGACTTGCTTTCATTATTGGTACTAGCAAGTTGTTTTAAAAGTTAGAATGTCAGTTAAATTCTTAGAGCTGTTGAAATTCTGAGAAACAACCTCTAAATTTGCACATCCAAAAATAATACTAAATCTATCTGAGGGCACATTTGATCTGAAGTTCCTCCCAAGAATAACGGGGCATCAAACCCTTCAGATGTAAATAAACACTTCAGAGTCTGATTTTGAATAATTTTTGACGTTCAAAGTTAAACACGTTCAGTTTTATTACTGACTTCAACTTCAACTATTAACCTTTTAACTTAGGATGGTTCTTCCAACAAAAACTAGACCTTGTTAAAAATAAAATTGTAGCTATAGAAAGCGGTAATTCTAATTCCCTAGAGAATGTGGCAGGCAGTTGTAGAATTTCTGGCAGTCTATCAGATTTATTTTGATGGCATTTCTTAGAACATTCTTTATTTAACCACTCTAGTCTTAAAACCAACTTCAGAGAAAGAAAACTTGATCTCTCATCCCCCTTCATCTTAGTTTGCATATGCTTTATATTCACTGTATACAATTTATAATAATAAAGCAACTCATAAGATTACATTACAGAAATACTTCAGAATAAAACAGCCAGAACATATACTTTTAAATCGGAATTCTGGAATCAGGGAAACATTGACATTTACACACACACACACGATGTGTATCATGTGAAAATTCTTTTCTCAAACCTAAAACTTTTCTACATCATTATTATCTTATGTTAAATTTAGAATACAGCAAACTCTTCCAATGAGCTGAACTCTTTGATGGAGGAATATCATTAGCCATGAATCTGTTTATATCTCAACACCTTACTAACAAGAACGGGATGGAAACCATCTCTCCCTCCTCAGCCATGGGAACGATCTTGCAGTCACGGATGATTTCCACCCCCATCCCTGAAACAGGAATAACTGTGCTGTGAGCCAAATGCTGAGGGCTAGCAGAGTAGCCTCACATGAGAATAATTACTTAACATGATCATGAGAGAAAGCAATGAGGTTCCCAGACACAGGAAACGAAAAGTCAGAAGGGGAGGCAGGGCTGGACAGGGTTTTGAAGACTTTCCAGACAGCAACTTCCTTATAACATACAGCAAATGGGCTAGTAAGTTTATCAGTCTGTCATTTCATATGTACATATATTCTTAAACCAGCTAAATAGCATTCGAATTTTTGCAACTTGCCTATGTCATAGCAATGCCAGAAATCCACCTATTTCCTATCCTCAAAAGAGCAAATAAAATCTTTTGTAACATAAGTGTTCATTTTGATATTCCCAATCACTTGTAGGTTTAATATTTCAATGGAAACCAGAATTACAACCATGTTCAAAGAAAGAATATTGAACAGAAATCTTGGAAAGAAACTCTTTACTTGGTGTACCAAAGGAGAGAGGAAATTAGTTAAACAACGTAGTGACTGAACATAGGAAAAGAACTCTTGACCTCTAGAGACAAAGGGAAGGGGAAAACCATCCTGCTGTTATGTGCTGCTCTGCTTCTCATAAGTTTCTCTCAGATTTATGGACCCTGAGATATTCTGGTTTGTAGGAAAAAAAGTATAAATTCAATAAATTCAATAAACAAGTCTGTTTTTAGACCTGGAATTGCATGGGAGAAAAACATTCTAATAGAGGCAACTATAGTATGTTTTCTTTTTTTCTTTTTAAAGCTGGGTACAGGAGATACGATGATAAGTGAGAATGATGGAACTTGCAGACAGGCAAAAGAATTGGCAAATATGAAAGACAGTGTGTTAAATGCTACGATACAGTTAAAAGAGGGTGTCGTGGGAGCACATGGGACAGGCAATAACCCAGTCTGAGTTGTGGATACTTGCCAGGCAAAGACATGCTTAAGCTGAGATCTGTAGAATAGAGTGGAGTAAGCTAGAGGAGGCATGAGGGAAAAATATTCTAGGTAGAGGGGTCATCTTGATAGATAGGGCAGGTTAACTAGAGTAGATAGAGGTAGAGAAAAGATGTAGAGAGAGAGGTGCCAGGAAAAGAGGCAGGGTGAGAGCTACATAATGGGAAAATGCCTAGCTGGGACAAAGATCTTGGTCAATGGATACATTTTCTCTCTTAAAATTTAGGGAATAAATTTTCCATAGCTAATTTTATGATTATAGCACTATTACTGTAGTACATGAGAAAGGTCTGTTTTTATTTGCTTGATGGTGTAGTAAAAGGGAAGAAACACCCTTATCACACACAGAATGTGGTGGGTAATTTGATTAACTTGGGAAATAGAATGTGCAGACCACGGATAATACCTTTTGCCTTTTCTGTAAATGAAAAATCCCTTTGACAAATCATCATCATTGTCATCATCATCATCACCATCATTTTAATTTGAAGATCTCAGAAAAATAGGACTGGAAGTTAACTTTAACAATAAAGGCCCTAATCAAATCAAATCATAACAACATCTACATTTATTATTGAACATCTACATTTTAGGTATCCAGTCTATAAATCATGACAATTTATTTTTGAGACACAAATTGTCTTGGTGATTTGATATGTCAAGAAACAACTTTTGTATGGCTGCCGCCAAAAGATGGGTCTCAGTTGTGCAAGATGTCAAAGGCTGCGTAAATATGGAGATAACTGGCTCTGTGTAAACATCTCTGGTTTCCACATTGCTCAGATCCTTTGCCAGGGCAACGTTTTGGGAGTCTTGACTTTTCCTTGCAAAATATTCCTGATAATTTCATACAGAAATTGTATTTGTTTATTTCTCATTGTGGTCCTCAATAAAAAGTGGTTGCTTAGAGTGGACAGAATTAGTAATCAACAAGGGTTCTATCAAGCGGTTTTGAGTGATCCACTTTATGCTACATGCTACATGGGGATACTTCACCTGTAGTGTTACCTGTGGCATCACTCATTTCAGCTCCTTGCAATGCACACCAAAAGTTTCCATGCCAAGCCATACTCAATTTCTTGTTTCTTCCCACCATTTTAATCCATTCTAATCCTTTTTATTCTATTTCTCTCATATATATATATATACACACACACATACACACACATATCCCCACATTCCTTTTTTTGTTTAAGAGGTGAGGTACAGTGGTTTATAGGAATGTCTACGAGTGCATATGGATGAGCAGTTATCCTGAAACTACTTAGTGCCAGGCCTCAGCCCACGCACAAAATCACTTTTAGAGTTTCCACTCTATTCAAAATCTCCCTATACACAACACTTTATGGCATAAAAATAATCTCATGAATTATTAAAAAATAAAGTTATTAAATGTATACTTCTAATCTATCTGGCCATTTAGTAATTAGGGATTATTTTTCATCCCCAAACACAGACACAATGTTTTAATTATTTCGTCATTCTGACAAACATAAATGTTTTATATACAGATTAATTTACTTGACCAAGATTTGCATTTCTTGAAAATTTAAGATATCAGAAAATGTAATTTCTTGACAAATTGAATCCATCACCGTACAGATTATAATCTTGGGTATATAAAAGAGTCTGCTAACTCCTTTCCCTTCCTCCCTCCTGTTTTTGTTATTCTTCTCTTGCAATTAGTGACATTATCTGTTTTTTGAACAGAGTTATCCTTTGATAAACTTAGGAATAGCTTTTCTCCAGCATTACCATATGCAAAAAGCCTTTGTACGTTTGGAAACCAAGAAGGCAACTGGCATTCATTTGCTTTCTTTGGTTCCTTCTGCTTTACATTTTATTTTTTCAGAATGATTTTCTTTTGTCACCAGATTGTGTGTGTGTGTGTGTGTGTGTGTGTGTGTGTGTGTGTGACACAGAGAGAATGTGTGTAAGCAAGGGCCAGAGAAATTTCTGCTCATTTTTGGTTTATTTCTTCTTGATGTACCCTAACATACATAATCCCAGAAACTGCTGTTTCAGCAGCACAATTCAATGACTACATCCAGCTCTCTGAGAATGTTCTTCAGGACAAAGACTGCTCATTAGGGGTAGTGATGGCATTCCAACAAGAGCCGAGCATGCATGAATTGGTAAGAAGTAAATAAAGTATGGCCAGGGTGTGGTGTCCCTCACTGCTAAACACTGGAGGCAGTGGGTGCAGGTGGGAGCTCCCAGGTGTTTTTGAGGGAGCAGTGGCACTCGTTAAGTAGAAGCAAAGGCTAGGATAAGTTGCATGGGGTGAGGGGTGGGGGCGGGAAGAAACTCTGAAGATATGAAGCCCAGCTAAGAAACTTCTGGAAATTCAGGTGTGGAATCACCTCCTGCCCCATGCCCACAGACCATCCAAAGCCAACCAGCACTAGCTGCATGAGCTAATGACAGACCAGAAATAGCCCAGCTGTTTGATATCCGCTGCATTGCATTTCAGTTGTGTTTATATCACATCAGTATATGAAACAGTCTCAGTAAATCTCTAAGTGAGAGAAGGGAATACAATGTTAACAGAAAGAACATTTTATTATGCCTTCTCCTTTTCCTGTAACTTTACTAGTCTAACCAGCAACTCTAGCTTGCCCCAAGACACGATCTTCACACCATCTCCTTCCACTTACGCTGACTCTGATATGACTCAACGCAACGTTCTTTGTCTGGACACACCTTAGAAGTTAAGTATAAAGGCAACCGTTAAACACAACAGTATGTGGGGTTTGGAAACTCATTGTTCTTTGAAGAGCATAGCAGATCCTTTCAACTATTCTTCTTTCAACCTAATTCTTCTAATAGTGGGGAGATAAAGAAGGTTCGAGCATCCCTTTAATAGAATGTTCTCCAAGTGTATGCATTATTTTCATAGGTACCTAAATATAATGGTAAGGTGAGATTTACAGCTGCTACCTTGCCCTGCAATACAGAGGTCATGAACTTGACATAGAGGAATCCGCAGGTCTGATATGTGGAAGACTCCAAAGCATCAGAATCTTATGGCAGGAGGCAGCTGTGGAGAGAAGGAAGGGGGGCCTGGAACTTACACTGCCTGGATGGATTTCTCTTGACTATTCCAGACAGAAGTCAGAGGAAGAACAACCTGTTATGGTCTCCTGACCAAGGGTAGAGGAAGACTGAAAGACGTAGATCACCCCTAAACATTGTGAGGCTTTTCAGCTCACTCCCATGCTTTTCTCTTTTCTTCTGAAAGAAGATTGAAATGACTAAAGAATATTTTTTTTTTCAGTTCCAAATGTTTACTTTCTGAAATCAGTGTTGGTTAAATGACTCATTACATGAGTTTTAGAATAACAGGAATTACAGAAATGAACTCCTGTGATGTAAAAATACCACAAACTGTCCACATTATTTAGAACTACAGTAAAGTAAATAAAGTATTGAATTCCCAGAAGGGGAGAATCATATGGCTGAATAAGAATGGGTTAATTTTTACCCATTGCTATACAAATGTAAAACAAAGTTTTGTTTGGATTTTTACCAAATTTGGAGACATTCCAGATGATCCGACTTAAAATGTTGCTATGGAATAGAAATGAAGTTTTGTCTGGTGATTGGCAGGGCACCTCAAAGAGATAAGCAGTTCTTCTTCCTAGCAGTTACAAATATTGATTTGCCAAGAAGCTGCTTTGCACATGGTCGGATCTATGTAGTGCGTGCTTCAGAGTGAAGAGCAGGGAGTTATTAATTCACTGATGGCTAGTTATTCTCTTGAACACTGACGGGTTGGTTAACTGGTGTGTTAAGTAAAAATAATCAATGTTTAATACTACACGCCGTGACTGCTAAAGAGTCAGGTCAACATTTTCAAATCTATCATTAAGGAGAAATGTCATGGGAAAGTCAAATGTTGTGTACACATAACATTTCATAAAGAGAAAATTAAGAGCTTTTTAAAAGAAAAAAGTTCCGTAGCATATGTTAAACATTTAGAATTAATTACACATTTTCAATTTTGCATCTCAGTTCTGTTCTACAATCCCATTTTAAGTTTAAATAGAAAACACATGTTTTTAAGCTGTTCTGTGGAAATAGATGGTAATATTTTTTTGATTATTTGTCTTGTAATTTGCCCAATTTTGCAAACACCGTATCAGTGTAATTTTGAAAGGGTTTTTTTTTTTTAAATGTTCAATATTTTAATCATTGTTTTCATCTTTATTGTTAGATCCCTGATTTTTCTTGTAGGCTAATATAATTTCACCACAGTTTAAGCGTATCTGTTGGAAACTGAGACGCTACTGTTCTACTTAAAATGTATCATATTTTCAATTAACAAAACCTGTCATTTAAAGTAATATTGCAGAATATCATCACTTAGAATAGTTTTTTCCTATGGATAATACATAGAAAGGGAAAAAAAGCTGAGGAAAGTGCTTGCCCTGAGCTTAGAATAAAGACATTCCTCAAAACCTGGGATAGATCATTCAATTTCATTTGAATTTCAGTATATTTGAATTCTGGCAGCAATTCCCCGCCCCCCCCCCCCAAGCCACTAGACCAAATATGGAGTATCCTTTTGGCTTTAGTTTGTTCTTGTACTAAATAGTCTCGAAAGCAAGGGGATCACAGTGATGGTTATCTTCCTCTCCCACTGGGGCACTGACTTTGTCTTATTTGTCTTTGCATTCTTATTGCCTATTTAGGGACAGGCACAGAGCAGGCACTCAATAATTGCAAACTGAAGAAAAGAAGGAGACAACAGTAAATCAAGGCCTATTTTAAATGGTGTTAGTTTGTAATACTGCTCACGAAGGCCAATACTGGTGTGCCGTCACATGGACCCCGTTGTCTCTAAGTCACCCAGTTGACTAGAAGCCAGAATGCCCTTTGGCTTCAGTTAATCCAGACAGACAAAATAAAATAGGCACTTTTCATTTGAAGCCGTACTATGGATATCAGGCTCCTGAACAGCACCTCATTAAAAAGGTAACTGAAACTGAAGATCTATTTATTTTAAGTAGTTTTTTGGGATCAGTAGGTCTCATTCTGGAAACTGAATCTCAGAAAAATCCAGTGATTTTCCCAAGACTGACTATCTAACCAGCAAGCTCAGGGCTAGCGTGAGAATCCAATTCACGCAACACCATATTTTTGAAGTGTACATCCCCAGAGTATTATTTTGTTAATAATCAAGTTAGAAAACAAGTGTAATATATAACAAATAATAAAATTTAAAATGCCACCGAGTTTTAAAATAGCAAAAATAGCCCTCAATAAAAACACATAAAATTCCGAAGTTCAGAAAAGTCTGCTGTGACTCTCAATATGGAATCTTAGCATGTGTTCAAATACATCTGTGGTTACTTCCTACCTTAAATACATTGATAGGGAGATCAATGACCACATAGATAAGGTCTCCAAGGGCAAGGCTGGCTATCAGTGCGTTGGGGCCATTCCTCATACACTTGTTCTGGTAAATGATCCTGAGCAGGGTTGCATTCCCCACCATTCCCACGATGAAAATAGTACAAGATATCACCGTGTTAATGTATTTGAAAGCTGAAGTAATTTTAGTCTGCTGTGGGCAATAGCTGTGCGTTGAACCATTGCTGGGCAGGACCAAATTAGTGGGTCGGTGAGTGGTAACCAGGAAACTGAGCTCTGTGCCAGGAAAAGTGGTGAAATCGTCCACGTGATTGCTGAGATTTGTGCTGTATCCCTCAGGATCATCGCTGATTACATATCCAACCAGGGCCAGCCAAAAGGATGCCCTGAGGCAAAAGGTTTCCATCTTGATGCACATTTGAGGAAATGTCTTTTACCGTGTTGCTTTTACACCCTCACTTTTTTTTTTTCCACCTGGAAAAATAAAAGGGGAAAAATAATTTTTGTTACAAAATCCAGCTGCCAGAAAGATTGTAGTCAATGATTATTCACTGCTTCAATTAAAATGCAAGATATATTCGGTAATTAGATAAGATATATCTATGTCAGATTACCCCATGGCAGAGCAAAACCAGAAAAGACCAAAGCTCTAATAGGGCAAGATACGTTTCTATGTACCTCTGTCTCTACCTCATCTCTGTCTCTACCTCTGTCTCGGCTCTATCCATAGCGAAATTTCTATCTGGAGCATAATATGTATGAACGTATGTCAGTTTTCCCTTCAAGTGGTAGTTACTTTTCTTCTCTCCACACAGGCCGATGAGACCTAAATTACATATATCTTCAAGAGTTGAGATACAACATTTTGCATATTGATGAAAGAGAAAAGGTATTATATGCCGAGAACATTGTGTAGTATTGAAGTATAAAATAAAGTTACCAAATTCTGTAATTAAAAATTCAGTATTCCAAAATGTGTGCTGTTTTGCACATGGTGAATAATGAACATAGATAGGCATTGAGGGTGGCACACGTTGCCATCTAAAGTGTTACAAAGTGTTAATTTAAAATTGAAACTCTGGTTATCACCATCAATACATTTAACAATCTTAGTTTCAATAACAAATGATATAATTGATAAAGACAAAATATTTATTTTGAGAATCTTGATGACTGATGTGTAAAATCGATATCTTTAAAAAATTGTATTTATTTCTACTCTTATCTTTACTATTTCTTTCTTTCTTTTTTTTTTTTTTTGGCAGTTTGCCAGTACAGTGATCTGTACCCTTGACATTGGTGTTACAACACCGTGCTCTAACCAACTGAGTTAACTGGCCACCTCCTAAGACCTACATCTTCCAACAGGAGCTTTCTGGTTTTCCATTCCTCAGAAATTATCATCATGCTATCTGCCAATAAGTGAAATGGGAGAAATGGACTTTCCCAGTCTAGTCATACTATTCGATTTTCCATGGGATATCTGTCTCCACGCTATTTTTTAAACATCTTATATAGCTGCATTTATTATGTGCCGGTCACTGTGCTGAATGCTTTATATGTGTGATGCCCTGCAATCCATACAATGGTCCTGTGACGTAGATACATAGTTCCGTTATGAAGATAGGGAAACGGAGGCTCAGGAGGGTGAAGGAGCTTGTCAAGGCCACCGGTGGTGGGTGGCAGTGCTGCGATTCTAGAGCAGGTCAGTCCAACTCTGAGCCTAAGCTCTTAACCACCGGACAATCCTGTCTCATTCTTGTGCCTTATTTATACCTAAAATGTTTTAAGAAGTCTCCAGAGTTTAAATGAAGCAATAGACTTGGGAGGGTGGTTAGACATTTTCAAAAGACCGTCTGGTATATGGTTTTTTTTTAGTCACTTGCAGAGAGCAAGTGGTCTCTCTTGTCCAGAAAGTCTAGGTTTCTCCTTTAATCCTTAAGGAAAACACATTGGAAAAACAAGGGAGGTTGGCAACAGAATACTCAAAGGTAAATAAAAACAGATTCTCCCATTTCAATATTTTGTATATTTCCTTTTCTGTGGGCTTTTATGAATCTTTATTTATTTATTTGTTGGCTGGCCTGGTATGGGGATCCAAACCCTTGACCTAGGTGTTATATAATACTGTGCTCTAACCAGCTGAGCTAACTGGCCAGCCTAACTTGACCATCACCTTGTTTATGCAACGGTTTGTGTGTGTCTATGATGTGTACACCCAGGTCATAATTTAATTTTTAAAAATTGTATCCTTTTTCTGAGTCTATTCCAGATTGGTATGAACCACGTTTAGGAATTTTGACAGTTATCTTGGGAAATCAGTAAAGCTTAGGTTTAGTCAATATATGGACAAAATAAGAACTATGCAAGTTGTACAGAAGATATAAGGTAAATACGAAGTGCAAGCCTTGTGCACTTCTGCCTTCCCCAGAAATTTCCTCCAGGAACCTGAGATGATAATAATAGCATTTTACATATAATAACTTACTACATATGTATGTGTTATCTGATTTGAGCTTTACAACAGTAGATAGAAAGAAGTGATATTCCCATTTTACTCAAGAGGAAACTGGGTGTTGAAGAAGTTAAGTGACTAGGCCAAGCTTTCATAGCCAAGAAGTAGCAAGACAGTTCTAACACCTCACTTTTCTTACAAGCCTTGACCCACTCTGATTCAATGATAAAAATATTAATTTTTCAAAGCCAGGGGCATGCCATGTACCTGTCAGTTCTGCCTAGGCTTAATTGTACGTAGTTTGCAGCTTTTTCTCTGCTTCTTCTGGTCTGGAGTGAGTATCTGGCCAAATATTGATAGACCTACAAAATGCCACCAGTTCCATTACAAAGTGGAGACCATGACTCCAAGAACATAGCTTATTGTCACCTTCCTCTTCAGATCACAGAGATGGGGGAAAGGAGTCTCGTGCTGTTTAGTGACTAACGCCTCCCCATCTTCTAATTGGAATGGAGCCTTCAGAAATAGTTTTCTTAAAAAATGAGAGAGGGAAGGCCTTTTCCAGAAATGCAATGGCTCTTTGCCCATTAGTCAGCCAGGAGGATGTCATGAACTGACCTAGCTATCATGGGTGTTATGCCACTCATCAAAGGTCCCATTGGTGCTTTGAACATTAGCATGCTGGTTTGCTTGGTTAGCTGTTTACAGCAGGAGCTAAGAAGGCCAAGGCTGTGGGTTCTTATCATGGTGTGAGCCAGCTACCATTAAAATCACCTTCCTTCCTCCTCCAACAATGATACCACCACAAAAATCATTTCTGATGATAGTTCTGTCAGCTCTTCACACAAATGAATCTGCAAAGCTAAGCTAAGTATGGCAAAGGCATGTGGATACCACAGTATCATTGGGTGAAAAATGCAAAACCAACTGAAAGAACCCTCTCACGGGCATGTTCTTCCAAGGATGGGTCTGTAGCTCATTTCTGTGGATCTGAGTCAAACTATGCTTTGAATCATCAGGCACGATCAGTCACAGCTCTAGTGAAGCAACTCAGGTTCAGACGTGAAGGACATGGTCTATAGATTCAGCATTCTTCCTTTTTGGGGTATAAGAGTTTGCTGGAGTGCAAAAGCTATTATTAAGGAAGAGGATTGAATCCTTATTTTTACACTTTAACAATTTAACATATCAGACTCTCAGGATCAAAGTTCACCTGTAATGAGTAATTTGGAAATTCTAACCTTGCCAAAATGGCATGTGTATAGAGCAGGTAATTTACATGAAATGATTGCCAAGGTGTTTGTCAATTAGCTAACACTTAAAACAGAAGGGATGGGAGGGGGGAAAAAACCATAAACAACTGCAAGTGGAGAAAAAACTTGGAAGTTCTTACAGGTTTTCTGTGGTTTTGCTCTCTGGGTAGAAAATTAGCAACTTCTTAGTGACAAGCCTGATTTTAAAATGCCTCGCAACCCCAACTCTATCAGGGGAAACCATTAGGATGGTGTAAACAGAGGCTGGTTATCTAGAGACAGCCCTTGCTTTCTGCACGTGAAAGGCAACAAGTGCCCTTTAAAGGAGAGCACAGAACAAAATGCCCAGACCTCCACGGGCAGGTTTCCAAAACTAGTTAGTACACCAGGGTTTTCCAGAACGCATCAGTCCTTCACACCGAGTGCCCTTGGCTACCCTTGGCACACCCAAGGTGTGTGGGGAGGAGAAGCAGCAAGCGACTAAGAAAAGGCTGCGGAGCCCACTTCAGAAGCAGGCTCTGGAGCCCGCAGCAAGGGCGTGATGTTCCCCAAAGTTCTTGCACGCCTGGGGAAAGAGGGACACTCGGAAAACTGCTGGCCTTCCTTCCACTAAAAGTCCGAATCCCGCCTGGGGAGGTGAGGTGCCTTCGAGCAGTTCCCCAACCCTCAACGTTGCCGCAGCGCACCCCTCCCGGGAAGGCGCCCGCCCCGCCACGCGCCCTCGGGCAGGTGGGTGCCAGCCCCGGCTGCGGCGCGTCGCCCCGGCTGCCCGCTCCCGTCTCCTCCACCCCCGCCCCGGTCCCCGTGCCCGGTCAGAAGAAAGACGCACCGACCGTGGAACTCGGCGGGCGCAGACAGCCACCGGGGCCGCGCGGCGCCTGGGCCGGAGGAAGCCCGGGCCGCCGAGGGCGGGAGGCGCGGAGCGCGGCGGGTGTCCCGGGGTCGGCACGGCGGCGGCCCCGGCTGCACGGCTGCCTCGGCTTCGGAAAACTTCCCCGGCACGGCTGCTCCAGCCTCCGGCGACGACGGGTGGGATGCACGGAGCCTCTCCACGGTCGCCAGACCAGCGGGACGACTGCACGCGCGCGCGAAGGCTCGCAAGAAAAAGGAAACTCCAGAGGAACGCGCCTCCCTCCTGTCCCCGCGTCTCCTCCCCAAGCTCGCAGCCCTGCTTCGCTCCAGGACCGCAGGAGCGTCCCGACCTCCCAGCCCTCCCGGAGGCAGCCGCTGAGGGCACAGAGCGGCCGCCCCCTTTCAAGCCCCGAAGGGCAGGATCTTTTAACTATTTCCTGCCTGAATGAAGGCTGGGTGGGGATGGGGGGTCGAGGAGAGAGGGTGGAGTCTAGTAGGCAAGGCCTCGCGCAGGAACCCTCTCCTCGGTCACTTAGTGCAGGCAGACTTGACCTGTGACAGAGCGAGTGGAGAAGAGCCGGGGTCCAGGGGTGCGCTCTCCCCTGTGTTCCCTGACCCCCCTTAATCTTCTAGGAAGTAAAGGAGCCAAAGTGGACAGCAGTTTAAAGGATCAGGTAGGTTTGCTATCTTGCCCCTTGAAGCCAGCGCCCCAAGGCTACACGTACTTCTAGCCCAGGACAAAGACGGAGGCCCAGGGGAGTCTGTGGAGGGCTCCAGCGTGCAGCTCAGTGAAACCTGTGGTTCCTCAAGAAATTCAAAACATGAGGATGCAGACCCTGCAGAAAGTGGTCTCTTTATCATGTCAGGGACTTTACCCTAAATTGGAGGTGGGAGAGGAGATAAGGGACACAGGCCACTGCCTGTGACATGTGAGAAAAAATTGGGAGGTCCTCAGTGTACTGCTGATGTCAGCACGTTGTGAAAATGTGAGGTGGACACTGGTCACAGTATCACGCTTCGACTGTTCTGGTTACCTATTGCAGCTAAATCAATCACCCTACAATGAACTGGCTTAAAACAACAACGATCATTTGCTTTGCTCGTCAATCTGCAGCTTGGGCAGGGCTTGTCTGGGACAGCTCAAGGCTGGAGGATCTTCTTCTTGGGTGTTAGTTTTTCTCCACATGCTCTCTTCACAGACTGGTTTGGGCTTCCTCACATCATGGTGGTTGGGTTCGAGGGTGAATGTCTTAAGAGACAGGAAGTGGAAGCTGCCAGTTTCTTAAGTTCATTTCTGTTCAAATCTATTAGTCAAGCAGGCACAGATCCCAGATTCTAAGCAAGGGCATATATGTCACCTGTCAATGTCAGGAGTGTCAAAGAATTTGAGAATTATTTTGTAAAACCATCAAAGAGGTTCACAGAATACCACCATTGAAAGGAGCCTTAATAGTTATCTGGTCCTGTTGGACTAGTATTACCCTGTGCATTAATCTATTCTATCTATAGCTTTTCTATGAGGAAGAGTCAGTTCATCAGAATAACTAATAACTTTTATTAGTACCTTAGTTTGCATTTAAGAAAGTTGGCTTGCCAAGCTGACAATATTTGGGGGGAAGAAAAAGTTATTGCCTGGTCCCAGAAGAGGCAGTTCACACCGTGGCATATGAAACATGTGCTCGATTTCAGCCCTTATCCTGTAACCAGACACACTTGGACAGTGTACAATATGCATAACTGAACATGTCAGTCTGTCCAGTCTTTGTTAGAGCACATCCATCAGCCCCAACATCTTGGGACAGCTGATCACACAGTGGTGCAGGACTAGTTATTAAAAATTCTTCCTTCACACCCATTAGGATGGCTGTTATGAAAAACAAAAAGAGAAAATACCAGGTGTTGGCAAGGAAATTGGGAAATTAGAATCCTGTGCATTGCTGATAGGAATGTAAAATCGTGCAGCAGCTGTGGAAAACAGTATGGTGGTCCTCAAAAAGTTAAACTTAAAATTACTGTATGATCCAGCAGTTTTACCTCTAGATATACACCTAAAATAATAGAAAGCAAAGACTCAAGCAGATATTTGTACACCCATGTTTACAGCAGCATTATTCACAATAGCCAAAGGTGGACACAGCCCAAATGTTTACTGATAGAAGAATGGATAAACAAGCTGTGGTATATACATACAATGGAATATTATTCAGCCTTAAAGAGAATGAAATTCTGATACATGCTACAACATGGATGAACCTTGGAGACATTATGGTAAGTGAAATAAGCCAGACACAGAAGGACAGGTATTATGTGATTCTACTTAGGTGAGGTTCTTAGAATAGTCAGACTCATAGAGACAAGTAGGCCTGTTTCATAGAGAGGGAAGGTTGAATAGTGATTACCAGGGGCTTGGAGGGGAGGAAGAGGGAATGGGGATTTATTGTTTAATGTGTTTCAGAGTTTTAGTTTGGGAAGATGAAAAAGTTCTGGAGCTGGATGGTGGGTGATGGTTGTACAACAATGTGAAAGTACTTAATGCCACTGAACTGTACACTTAAAAATGGTTAAAATGGTGAATTTATGCTATGTGTATTTTACTGTGATAAAAAATTCTTCCTGACAGTAAGATGAAATTTGCCTCCCTATGTTACCTGTAGATCTGCCCTCTAAGTTCATAAAATGAGTCTACTGCCTCATCTAAGAAAGATCTTCAAATATATATAAATGTGTTTATGTGAATCACCAGCATAGACCTGCGTTTGTAAGAGATTAGGGTTGCTTCATTCTAGGTGAGGACAAAAATAATGTTCCTTTGTTGTCAGAGATTTATATCCTCATCCTCTCTGCTTTACTTTGGGAAAAATGACTTCAGTGGACTAGAACCAGTTTTTAGTAAAGTTAACTTTACCTCCAGTAACCCCTCTTCCTAAAGCCAAGACTTTATATACTTGCCCCACCTCTATATCTCTGGCTTAGTACTTTCAATGAACATGTAATTAATATATTTGATTAGTTTTTCAACTTGACTTCCAAAGGTTATTTTTTTTTCCCCTGAATGGTGGGTTGAATGCAGATTTGCAGGTCTCCCAGTTTCTGGGAAAATTCTCGATCACACTTGACTTCTGGTTCTAGCAGCTCATCAAGTGGAGTATTCCTGTAATGGTAATTTCAATGACTTCTCTGTGCATCATATTATCATATTGATTTCCTGAATGATGATTGCTGGAGATTAAGAAGTACTTACGATAGCACTTAAAAACTATTTTTTTTCTTGTATCCTGGAGGCAAAATGTTCTTCTGAATTTAAGTTTCTTGATTCAGATTTGCAAATCCATTTCACAATTGCTAACCTCCAAGATCCTCAAACTTGAAATGCAATAAAGGATCTGAGTCTCTCAGTATTTGCTAAGAATGTTGTGTTCGTTTTTGAGCTCCCTAGGGGAAATAAAACATGAAGGATTCAGAGAAGAACCACAAGCTAAAGAAAGGCCGGAAAGCTGGCTGCAAGAGGAAAGAGAGATGTGGACTGGGGAAATGTACATCAGGGACTTGAAACTGTCCCTGCAGCCTTTGAGCAGTGCCATCCATGGCCAAGGCTCTGTGGTGGCAGCAAATGTTACTGGCCTGGAGATGAAAAGACAAAGCCTTGTGAATTGAAGCTCCATTTTTAATTAAAACTGACTACAGGCAATTTGTTTTCAAAAGGAAATATTCCAAAATGTTAGTCTGTGGATGGGTTGCTGAAGATTCTAAAGTGTTTTCTCACTGCAACAATGTTGCATGAGGTAGTCAAGACAGAAACAGCAGGTTAGTTATCCCATTAAAATATATTTAATGCATAATGTAGCCCAATGTTTTGTAAAATGCTGGTGGCCCCATTGGAGAGCTGAGAAATCAATCTTAGCATCACTAATGATGGGGTAGCCAGATATTAATTGTCCTCTGATTATATATTCCATTTGTCCAGAGATGTTTCTCTTGAATATAATCAAGTCTTTAGCTGTAATTTATAGTTTCCAGCAAAGACAGGGATTAGATGAATAAATTAAACAAATATCATGAAGAAGCAAATATACAAATCCAGAAGATATGACATTTTACAGGGCAAGTAGGCCTGTTTCTTCAACACGTCAGTCAATGAAAAGGGGATTTCTTTTTTTCTCGATTGAAAGAGATTTAAAGGAACACAGCAAAGAGTTGTGCTGCCCTGGATAGGACCCTGGCTTGAATAAACCAATGGTAAAGGTCATTTTTTTTTTTTGACAACTGGGAAAATTTGGAGTATGTATTAGATGCTATTAAAAAGTTATTAATTTTATCAAATGTGAAAATATTATTTTGGATATATAGAAGATAGTCTTACATTTTAGAGATTCCATTAGGGAGAGATATAATTTATTTTTAATTACCAAAAAAAAAAAAAAAAAAAAAGCGAGAAACACAAGGAAATACAATGGTGGACAGCATAGGATAGACATTCCCATTGCAAAAGGGGAGGAATCAGGACCATAGAGCTATTCAGCTGCAAACATGCAGGAAAGGGAATAATGACCCCAAAGGTGGTCCAGAGATCATCGGGGCTGCCACTCTCACCACAGGCCCAGGGGCAAGGCTGTTTCCTTTTCACATTCAAAGGGTAGAATTGCCTCTCCAGTTTCAGAAGGACAGGCTGACACCTTCATGCCACAGGGGTGGGGTTGACCGCAGAGCCGTGGAGTGACCCTGCCACCGTAGCAGGCCTGGAGGGCAGAATATCAGAATACCAGACTAAAGAGGATTATTCTCCAGCCTTAAGAGCTAATGGAATTTTCCTTGCTAGGTTTTGGACTTGCTTGAGACCTGTCATCCCCTCCTTTCTCCTGATTTCTCCCTTTTGGAATGAGAATGTCTACCCTATGCCTGTCCGGCATTGTATTTTGGAAGCACGTCACTTGTCTGGTTTCACAGGTTCACAGCTGGAGAGAAATTTTGCCTCAGGATGAATTGTACCTTTAGTTTCACCCATGTCTGATTTAGATGATATTTAAATGACTTTGGACTTTCAACTGTAGAGCTGATGCTGGAATAAATTAAGACTCAGGGCCATTGAGATGAAATGAATGTATTTTGCATGCAAGAAGGACATGAATTTTGGGAGGCTAGGGGCATAATGTTATGGCCTGAATGTTTGTGTCCCCCCCAATTCATATGTTGAAGCCCTAACCCCCAATGTGAAGGTATTTGTAGAGGGGCCCTTTGGAGGTAATTAGGGATAGATGAGGTCATGCGGGTGGGGTCCTTGTTACATGAGATTGGTGTCCTTATAACAAGAGACACTGGAGAGATTGGTTTCTCTCTCTCCACTAGGAGAGGACACTGTGAGAAGACAGCCATCTGCAAGCCAGGAAGAGGGCCTTCACCAGAACCTTACGGGGCTGGCACCTTAATCTTGGGCTTCCAATCTCTGGAATTGTGAGAAAATAAATTTCTATTGTTTAAGCTGCCCAGTATAAGGTATTTTGTTATGGCAGCTGAGACACCAATTTGGTATGTATTTGTCAATTCATTTCAGTGTTTCTGATTGCTTATATGCATGTGGGTTTACTGAATTTTCCTTTGAACTTTTGGTGGGAGTATTCTCTGTGGCCATATTTCTTCTACAGACCTGTTACTTTTGGTTTGAGAGCCTTTTCCTAGTTTGCATAGTTGTTAAATAGTGACAGTCGAATGATCCTTTATAAATCATTGTAATAAAAGTTTTCACGTTTACCACATGTAAACATGGTGCTGAGTGCTTTGCATGTGATCTCATGGAATTATTACAACAGCTTTGCCAAGTAAATATTGTATCACCCCTATTTTACAGGAGAGAAAACTGAAGCTTAGAAAGGTTAAGTGACTTGCCCAAGGTTATAAACTCAGTGCTGTGGTTTGAATGTGTCCCCTTCAAAATTCATGGTGAAACTTAATCCCCACTGTGGTGATATTAAAATGTGGAGCTTTTTGAGAAGTAATTAAGTCCTGAGAGTTTTGCCCTTATGAATGAATTAGTACTCTTATAAGTGACATTGGAGGAGACTAGCCATTGTCCCTTTTAGTCCTTCCATCCTTCTGCCATATGAGGACCTGGCATTTGTCCCCTCTGGAGGATGCAGCAACAGCATGCCATCTTGGGCATAGACAGCAGCCCTCACCAGACACTGACCTTGCTGGCACCTTGATCTTGGACTTCCAAGTCTCCAGAACTGTGAGAAATAAATTTCTGTTTTTTATAAATTACCCAGTCTTGAGTATTCTGTTAGAGCAGCACAAATGTACCAAGATACTTAGTAAGTAGCAGACAGGTGGAAACTGTATTTTTGAGCTGGAATGAACCTTGGCAATTTATACCAACTCTCTCATTTTATGATGAGGGGACGGAGTGCAAGTGACTTAAGTTTTCCAGTGGTGACAGTGGCTGCCTAGTAATTAGGTTTCCTAATTCCTGGCAAGCACTTTAATAGTCTATTAACAAAATGTTATGCAAAGTTATTGTTTTGTAGTGTCTGTATTTGCAGTAAATTTCCCATAAAGTCATATTTAATAGATTTCTATGCTGTGTTTACCATGAGCTCTCTTTTCCCATGCCACATATTGCTGCCTCTTTATTATCCTTTACTATGCTCTCAGAAAACTACTTTTTTAAAATTCTGCTGATTTATTTTATTTTACCCACAAGAGTAGAAATTTTATTTTTCTTCAGTTTTTAGGAATATATGTGTAGTAATTCGAAGCTCTTTTGAATCTTCAAAATCTTATTCTTGTGATGGCTGTAAATCTTTAAGGAGCAAGTAACTTTAAAATCTACAATCTACATTCTTTTCCCATGTAAATAAAACATAATGTAGTATCTGTGGCTGGCAGAAAGATTTTATTATAAAATTAATTGCTCCATTTCAATTAATAGAAGAGATAAGAAGTTTTGTCTAGACATACGGAAAATGGAATCCAACCAAAACACTGTATATTTAAAAAATCATGTTGGCCCTTAAAAAAATATATATAAAGTGAAGGGAAAGGTCTTTAGGCAAAAAAACCACACACCCCCCAAACCCCCCCGCTAAAAACTAAATCCAACTTTTTTTTTTTTTTTTTTGTCTTTTTCGTGACCGGTACTCAGCCAGTGAGTGCACCGGCCATTCCTATATAGGATCCGAACCCGCGGCGGGAGTGTTGCCGCGCTCCCAGCACCGCACCCTCCCGAGTGCGCCACGAGCTCGGCCCTAAATCCAACTTTTTGATGTGTATTTTGCTGTTATCGTGGCAGTTAATTGATTAGAGCGTAACCTGAGTAGGGTCCGTCATGAGTCTGAGCCTATTACATTTGTCCTTGTCATTGTTCTAGAGCAGGAATTGGTAATCTTTTTTTGTAAAGGGCCAGATATTAAATATTTCTGGCTTGGAGAGCCATACAGTCTCTCTTGCAACTATTCAGATTTGTCCTCGTAGCTCAAAAGCAACAGTAGACAATCCATAAACAAATGAGCACCGCTGTGTTTCAAAAACTATTTATAAAAATAGGGGACAGGCTGGTTTGACCCAGGTACTGCAGTGTGTAGACCCCTAATAGGGAGGACCAACCATTAGGAGGCTAGTTTGCAGATAGAGAGCCATCAGTAAGAAAACCCAAAGACCATTTCTGATGTTCTTTGTGTTTTCTCTGGAGCGATGGTGGTGATGGTAGTGAATTGTCTCCCCCCAAAAATCATGCAAATAGTGCATGGATATATTGTCACTTCAAACCATACGGAAATGTATAAAGATATTTTCATTCAAAAAACTTCAAAAATACAGAAATACATAAAGCAAAACAAGAAAGGGCCTTTTCACCACATTTTTCTATTCTATTCTCCTCACTAGAGGTTACTGCTTTTAACCATTTAGTGCTTTTTCTTCCAATCGTTTTACTAATTGATAAACACACTTGCACACACAAACACACAAATATATATATATATACATGTACATTTTTTCCTGTTTGTTTTTGTTTATTTTACATAAATGGGATCATACTATACTTTATATGATATAGTATGGGATTTGCTTTTCTATATCACTACATCTTAGCAATTTTTTCATGTCATATATACAGAACTCTATTAAACAGTATTTTGTAGTATAGATGTACCATCATTTATTTCATCTTTCCCCTACTCATGGATGTTTAGGTTCCTTGTAGCTTTTTACTTTTACAAATAGGGCTTTGATGAACAACTCTGTGCATTCTTTACCATGATAACGTGAAGGACAGTCCTCTAGGATTGATAGTTACAAGTGGAAGTCGCTATCTCCAAAGAAGAAACAATTTATTCTCCTCAGAGAATGGTAAGCTCTAAATGTGAGGTGACAGCTGACAGAATTTGAAGTGAGACTGAGGATAAAAGTTGTTGGGTAAAGAAAGAGAAGCAGTCTTGGTGCATTTCCCAGCGGACACCATGCTGTGGCTGTAACTTAGAGTAATGGAGGATCTAGTCTTCCAATGGGTGAGTCCATTCAATCAAAAAGTATCTTATAAGTATTTACAGCATTTTACAATTGAAAGAGAACTAGACTAGAAATTAGAGAATTCGATTCTAGTTCAATACTCCTATTAAGTAGCTGTGTGATCTTGGGCAAGTTACTTTGCCTTCTGGAGCCTAAGTTTCCTCATATGTAAAAGGAAGTTGTGAGATTATATTATCCACAGGCTTTTCTGTGCTTTGTGATTCTGTGATTCATTTCTCATGGAGCTTATCTTATTGTGGTTTTAGGATCAAATGGATATTTTGGATATGAAAATAGGTAATTAGGATATAAAATGGACTTTGTATTTAGAAAATAAAGTGTCCTTATTTATCATTGATAAAGATACAGTGCAAGAAAAGTTTTAGAAGAATTAATTTGGCAGAAGTGTTTTATATACCTTAATAGAAACTAGAGGCAAGAAGACAAGTTGGTGTGTTATCCTAGTGTGGAGCATGAGGGTGGAGAGTCAAGTGCTGATGGACACTGCTTTCGTGGTTTGGTGGTAAAGTTTAAGGCACAAATTCTAAAGACGTTTAAAATGAGGAAGACCGATGTAGCAGCTAGCTTATGCTGTATAATAACCTTCCCTGCCCTGTTCTCCTCTTTCCACAACATTTTGGCTTAAGACAACAGTGGTTTATTAGCTTATGATTTTGTGAGTCAATGATTTGGGATAGGCTCAGCTGGATGGCTTTTTTTTTTTTTTTTCTTCCTGGTCTTGTCTGGGCTCTTTCATGCAGTAAGATTTCCTCATGTATCTGCAGTCAGCTAACATTCGATGGCCTCTTGCATATCTAGCTCTTGGCTGGAGTAAGGGGATAACTGGTCCATATCTTTCATCGTCCAGCAGGCTAGCTTTGGCCCATCCACCTGGTGGTATCAGAGTTCCACATGCAGCAAGGGAGAGCAAGCCCAGTGTCCAAGTACTCTTTAAGTGTCTATCTACATCATGTTTGCTATTATCTCATTAGCCAAAGCAAGTAACATGCTCAAGTCCAGAGTTAGTGTTAGAGGGGACTAACCAAGGACATAGAAAGAGAGAAGAAATTATTGCAGCCATTTTTGCAAATGATCTAATACAACAAAGAATTATTTTTTGGGAGGGAGCAGATAGGATCCAGGGGATAAAGTAGCAAGAATCAAAAGATGACTCTAAAATTTCCTATAGGGAATTCAAAATAGTTCATCAATTTTTTAAAAAATAAATTACTGTGTACTAGGTGCTGTGCTAGGTACAGACATTAAAAAAAAAAATGAGTAGGACGTGACCCTATTCTAAAGAAGCCTAGAATCTAATGGGAGGAAGAGATATGAGAAGTTAGTGATTAAAAACAAATCACTAAGTTTTAGGACAGAGTTATCTGCTAGATAGGGAGTCAGGAAACATTTTCTGTAAAGGGCTGCCTAGTAAATATGTTTGGTTTTGCGAATCATCTAGTTTCTGTGAAAACTGTACTCTGCTGTTTTAGCACAAAAGGAGCCACAGTCAATATGTAAACAAAGTGGCTGGGTAAGGAAGATTGGCAGTGAATTCATTAGTGCAGTTTGAAAGGGAGGCCAGGTTTGGAGGGGTAAGAAGAATTTATGTGGGAAGGAGAGAAATTCAATTTTGAAATAGTTTGAAAACATTCAAGTGGAGATGGGTGGTAACTGGGGGCATATGGAGCTATAGGCCTTGGTCTAGGTGAGGACTTCAGGTTCAGAATATGAGAGCGTTGTAATTAGTAACTGAGGCCATGAGCTGGATGCATTTGATTTAGAAACAGATTGTGAAAAAGAAAAGGGCAAAGAGACCACGATGAGCTTTGTACAAAACGTTCAGTTAGGATAAGCGACGATTAGAGGCTTGTCAAAAGGGGACAGAAACATTGGGAAAAAGAGTCAGGGAAGGGCAGTGTCTGTGGCAGAAGAAAGAAGAGAGTTTCAGGGATGAATGTGTGGTCAGGAGAGGAGAAAGCTAATGAAGAGCGAGGACAGGCCATGGAGATGGGCGATGAGGGGGACATTGTCCAAAGAATGTCAAGCCTAGCCTTTAGGCACACTCTCCTGCTTTACACACATTCGAAATTAACTTAGTAATTAGAAACAGTGCAAGGAGACATACAAAAACATTGCTCAGCAGTGAGTAAACATTTTTTTGCTAAGTTTATTTATTATTTATTTTTACTGTAAATTGACAATTTATAATGTATAAATTTATGAGGTAAAAAGTAATGTTATGATTTGTGAATGCAATGTGGAATAATTAAACATATTCATCACCTCAAATACTTAACATTTCTTGTTGTGAGAACACTTAAAATTTACCCTTTGCAATTTCGAAGTGTGCGACACTCTGTTATTAACTGTATTTATCATGCTGTGCAATAGAATTAAAAAAACCCCACACCCTTTGACTTTTTTTGTGATCGATCACCCTTTGAGATTTTGTACCCTTTGACCCATCCGCCTCACCCCCCAGCCTTCTAACCACTATTCTACTCTGTGTTTCTCTGAGTTCGATTGTTTTAGATTCCACGTGTAAGTGAGAATATGTAGTATTTGTCTTTTGTGCCTGGCTTATTTTACTTAGCATAATGTTCTCCAGTTCCATCCATGTTGTGGCAAATGACAGAATTCTGTTCTTTTTAAAGGCTGAACGGTATCCCATTGTGTATATATACCACATTTCTTTATCCGTTTATCTTAGGACACCTAGGTTGATTCCATAAGTGGACTATTGTGAATAATACTGCAATGAACATGAGAGTGCAGACATCTCTTCAACAAACTGATTTTAAATCTTTTGGGTATATACCCAGGAGTGGAACTGCTGGATCAGATGGTAATTCTGTTTTTAGTTTTTCTATTTGTCTAAGGAAAATCAACATCTGTAATTAGCATGTGCTACATTAGGCTTTTTCAAGACTTGTTGATAACTTTTGGAAAAGAAATTCTGTTCAGAAACAAAACATACTTCTAGTTTTATATAGAGGTCAAGGATGTAGTAAGATAAAATCATGAGGAAAAGTTTGAAGCAATAACTTTTTCTGATTCCGAATTTATATTTAAAAAGTTTTTGAAGATGTTTTCCATTATCTTATCTGAATTCTAAGATTAAAAAACAATAATTGAGACTTCTAGCTCTTAAAGTATATTTATTGATTACGCTTAAGTTATGTTTAGTGAAGAATTTTTTCTGGAGTGAAGACTTCAAAATTTTTTTCATCATTAGTTGGCAACTAAGGCTATAGTTCTGAAATCGATGGGGTTTGTGCTGCAGAGAATGCAGAATCTGGATTTCAGAATTCTCTTTTTAGCTTCTGATCAAGATGGTGGAATAGATGGTCGCCAGTGTCAACCTTTCCCACAGTTGACCAATATACAACTATTAAAAAGCAATGACTGCCAAGCTGGGGCCACTAGAGCTCAGAAAGGACCATTCAAACCATTTCGAGCCCCAGCCACTTCAAGGCTGACCCTGGTGAGCACATGGAGTAAGAGCTGACAAAAGCTGCTGCTGTGCCCTTTGTGTTATGTTGCCTGGAATCTGCAGGGGAGAAGAGGGCTGTGGTGGCCCCCAGGCCAGCAAAACCACTAACAGGGTTCCCATGGACCCACATAGGAGTGGGAGCCACAGACAACTGAAAAAAGGGGGCACTCAGAGGCTAGTGAGTCATCACAAGAGACTGGCTCATTGCCCATCCCAAGGGAAGTGTTTGGAATGTGGGGGATGGAGGGGACAGGCCCACCAGGGAAACATTAGGGCATAGACAGCTGATCTGCCCTCCAGTCAGCACAGGACCACTCAGTGGAGACTGGTCAGGAATATAGAACTGCAGGGGGCACAGTTTGCTGAAAAGACTCAGGCCCAGATCAGAGTTTCCACACAACCCAGGTGTATAGGATCTCACCAGACCTGGAAGTGCTTAAAATGTCAACAATTGAAACCTGAGCTGCACAAAAAGCCTTCCCCAGGGAATCAGCAGCAAAGCAGCAATTTATCTCAACCACAGAGCCCAAATACTGGTCCCCACAAGAAGTTCCCCCACTTTAGAAGTGAGCAACATGTAACAAATTAGTTCTAGTGCAGAGTTTAAGTGGTAGGAATAAGGAATCAACCAACAACAGAACTGAAAGAAAAACAAAAAACTCATAGATCTGAGACAAAGTTCTGATATTAACCAGTAAAGGTCTGACACCACCAAAGAGCACTTATAAAACCCAGGAGAACCAGAAGCCCCCCGGACTCCCGAGCTGGGGCGGGGGTGGGCCTCAGGCCTTGGCCACACCGCTCTGACATCTGCATCCAGCCCAGTTGGAAGTCCCCCGGTCTCCTGAACGAGAATGGAGCATGCCCGGGCCTTGGCCACTCCTCCTGTCCTCTGCAACCAGGCCAGCAAAGGAGCCAGACATGGGCTAGCCTCTTCCTCTTCCTCCCACTCCTCCCTCTTCCTTCCCTCCCCCTCCCCTCTCCCCCCAACTGCACTGCAACATCGTAGAATGAAAAAACGAATAAATAAATAGA
Organism: Cynocephalus volans; assembly: GCF_027409185.1. Taxonomy (NCBI): domain Eukaryota; kingdom Metazoa; phylum Chordata; class Mammalia; order Dermoptera; family Cynocephalidae; genus Cynocephalus; species Cynocephalus volans. Next base: position 130,120,349 of record NC_084468.1, on the reverse strand, counting down.
TTGATTAATTTTAAAAAAGACTTCTCTTTTCACTGTATCAACTCAGTGATGCAGCCCTCTCCCGTGGACATCAGATTTTCTTCTAAGGCATTCTTTTCATCCCTTAACTGGAAGACTTAGAGGTGGCCTTGCCTAAAGGACGGTGGACAGATCAGACAATCTTAATGACCTTTATGATTTGAATATATTTGGGAGGACATCTATGTTAGTTTGCTACTACTGCCATAACAAAGTACCACAGACTGAATGGCTGAAATAACACAATCTTATTTCTCACATTTCTGGAGGCTACGAGTCCAAGATCAGGGTGTCAGCAGGTATGGCTTCTCCTGAGGCCTCTCTCTGTGGCTTGAAGATGGCTGTCTTCTCCCTGTGTCCTCACACCGTCTTTCCTCTCTGAGTGCACATGTCTCTGTCCTGGAAGTGTCTGCATCCCAATCTCCTCTTCTTATAAGGATTAGGGTCCACCTATATGAACGCATTTTACCTCTGTTCCCTCTTTTACGGCATTATCTCCAAGTACTGTCACATTCTGAGGTACTGGGGGTTAGGACTTCAACAAAACAATTTTGGGGGACAAAATTTACAACATCTACACTTGCACTGTATAGCCTGAAATGACATTTTGCAGATAGTTTAGCACACACCACTATATTCCAGGCTCCATAGCTCTACTCCAACTCGCTGCCTCATGTACTGCCCTTTGGGCTTGAACAATTTAAAAAAATGTTTACAGTTTGCTTTATGTGTTACAAAAAGGTATATATTTCTGAGGAAATATTTTAAATTATAATGGTCATTACCAAGGCTTTTAGAATGCAATTTCTCATTTGTGGTGGACATGACAATAAAATAAACTTCCCACTAGGATTTCTATCTGCTACCTTGCTCGTAATCAGCCTTTTGGGAACATTTATTAACCCTTTATTAAATTATTTGTTTTACATCCATTGCCTAGATGAACGCTGTCCAATAGAAATACAATGCAAGCCACATGTGATTTTCTAATCGATTGCCACATTTCAAATTCTCGCTGACAACAGTGCACACCTAGATCTCTGGAGCCTTGCAAAAATGATTTGCCTAGTTCAGGGAGGTGGGTTCCGGAACTCTAATTCTTTTTTTTTTTTTGGCAGCTGCCCAGTACAGGGATTGAATCCTGGACCCTGATGGTAACAGCACCACACTCTAACCAACTAAGCTAACTGGTTGTATTAGTCCGTTTTGTGTTGCTATAACAGAAATACCTGAGACTGGGTAATTTACAAAGAACAGAGGTTTATTTGGTTTATAATTCTGGGACAGCTGCATCTGGTGCGGTCCTTAGGCTGCTTCTATTCATGGCAGAAAGTGGCAGGCAGCCAGCAGGTACAAGCAGATCACATGGCAAGAGGAAGCAAGAGAGAGAGAGAGGAGGTGCCAGGGTCCTTTAAATAACCAGCTCTCACAGCAACTAATAGAGCGAGAACTCACTCATTAGTCCCCCCAGGGAGAGCACTAATCCATTCATGAGGGATCCACCCCCATGGCTCAATCAGTTTCCAACACTGCCACATTGGGGCTCAGATTTCCACATGAGTTTTGGAGGGGACAACACATCCAAACTCCTTCACTGGTCAACCTGAGAACTCAAATTCTTGACACTGTATGACCACCTCTAGAAACGTTAACTTAGTTTTATATTAGTATGTAGGGTTGAAAGAACAACTGTGGATAGGCATCAGTTCTTTTAAAAAGGGCTATCTCGAAGATAAATCTTGACCGAAGCTTTAGAGGTGAACTTGATAGGCAGTGGAAGGAATCACAACATGTGACATTGCTCAAATAAAAACTTATTGACTTTAGAAAAAAGTAAATTATAGATATCATGACATTCTACCCTAAATATTTTATTATATATCTCTAATATTTAAGAACATTTTCACACTTAATTTGTTATTTTATTCAATGTTTATTCCTTCTCAAACCTATGAATTCAATTTTGACATTTTCTTGAAACATTTATTTTTTTGCTGTCTCCTCTTAATCAAGTGTGTGTAATATCTTCTAGGTTGGTGTTCAATCAACATTTTCTAATTCTTAAAGCATTCTGTGATTAAATAACATTAGGAAATGCTGATGTAGGTGAGTCTTGAGGATGTGGTTATGTGATATTACTCATCAGTTTAGTGATACTATGATGATGTTAGTCACTGCAGGTAAAGTTTACTCATACTATAGTTTGTGATTTCTATGTATATGAGACCAAAAAAATCATGCCTTGAGGATACTAAATTTTAGACATTGTTTTAAATAAAATTTTAAACTCTTTTATTTTGAGATCTTACCTGCTTTGTTCCTTGGAGATGTTCTCTTTTTTTTTTTTTTTTTTTTTTTTTTTTGTCGTTTTTTCGTGACCGGCACTCAGCCAGTGAGTGCACCGGTCATTCCTATATAGGATCCGAACCCGCGGCGGGAGCGTCGCCGCGCTCCCAGTGCAGCACTCTACCGAGTGCGCCACGGGCTCGGCCCGATGTTCTCTTTTTTTAGTTCTGTCTGTGGTAGTGTTTCCCCAACACATTTATTTTCTTTATCCTTAATATCTCACAGAAACTACCTTAAGAGTTCATATGTAAGACCCCATTCCTATCTCATCCTTCTAATTTTGTTCAGAGCCAGTTCTATAATGCATAGAACCACTGCGTGGTTAGCTTATGTTTTAGTCCATTTGGACTGCTGTCACAAAATACCGTAAACAGGGTGGCATATAAACACAACAGGAATTTATTTCTCACAGTTCTAGAGACTGGGAGGTCCATGATCAAGGTGCTGGTAAATCTAGTGTCTGGTGAGGGCCGCTTTCTGGTTCATAAATGGCCCCTTTTCTCTGTGTTCTCAGATGGTAGAAATCTAAGACAAGTTCCCTCAGGCCTCTTTTATAAGGGCACTAATCCCATTCATGAGGAGTCGGCCCTCATGATATCTAATCACCTCCGCAAAGGCCCCACCTCCTAATAATATCACCTTAGGGGTTAGGATTTTAACATCTGGATTTTGGGGGAACACAAATATTCAGACCATGCAGCTTGCATCTACACTCCCATCCCAGAATCCTGCTTTGTTCACTTTATTCTACCTGGAACTACATTATTCACTTTATTCTACCTGGAATTACATTAAACAAAAATTTCGTATAGTCATATCTTTCCATCAGCATCCAAAATTGAAATGCTACTTGTCTGTTATTATTATCCATTATTAGTAAGGGTCTGTCTTGAGTCCCTGTGCTCTGAGTTTAGTTAGATAAACATATTTGACAGCTTTCATGCAAGTGCTACCCGGTTTCACCCTCTCCTGCTGTTGAGCTTTCACAGATGCCACTAGCTCTGGCCAAAATATCCTCCTAATTCCTTTTCAGAAGCACCCTTTCATCTTTCTTTCACAACTGTGATTCACCTCACTTGTGGGCTCTTTCCAGACTCAGCTGACTGAGTCCAATTGTACTCATCACTCTAGGGGTTAGAAGGTATCCATTCTCTCTGTTTTCTAGATTACTTCAATGCTTATTTAATTATATCCTTTATTTCCCCTTATTGCGGCTTTATAATGGAAAATAATATAGTAGGCATAGTCTCTGGTCTCACAAATTTTAAAAGCTAAAACGATAGGCATGTGTAGCAATCATGTTGGCCACCTTAGAATGGAATGTTTCCAGGGTATGGACTGTTCTTTTTTTTTCTTTTTTTTGGATAATAGTTTGCACTGAGTTCACTTAACTGTTTCAAATGCATTTACAGCCAACATTTTTTTACATTTCATAATAATCCTGTGAGAAAGGTAGGGCAGGTACAGGCAAATCTCATTTTCTTACCAGAGTGCCTCTGGAAACTGCATCATAAAGTGAATCATTGTAAAACGATCCTATTTCTTCTCCAAAGGGACAATGTTAAATCTGAGGGTTACGTACCTTTCTAAAGACTCCCACTTACCTTAGAGTTGGTTTAAAAACAGTATAGTAGGTGCTCAATAAAAAACTTGACAAAATGCTTTCACTTTTTTTTCTCACTGGCAATGTTCTTGGCATGAAAGTTGTCAAGTATGTTTGTTTAACTAAACTCAGAGCACGTTGGCTCAAGACCCTTACTTATAGCAGATACAACATCAGGCAAATAGGGTTTCAATTTGGGATGCTGATAGAAAGATACCATCAGAAGTTATAGTTTAATGTCATTCAGAGTTTCATGTTTACCCTTTCCAACATCCTCAATTTATTCAGTTATAAATGTAGTTGCTTGATACCAGATAAATGAAAGCTTACCATTCCTTCAAAGACATTAGACCTCCAGACACTTTATTGACAGATATCAGCTATTAGAAATCTTCACAATTCACTGGCAATCTATAAATATCATTTCTAGGCTATAAAGTCAGAATTTTAAAATGGGACATTATTACAGTATTGCTGCAACTGGAATAAGATAGTGTCTTAATTTAAGTACATGTACTTTAAATGGTGGCAAATATAAAATACTAGTGGTATAAAATTAATGTATATATTAATTATCATTACATGAATATATCATCAAAATCACGAATTTCACGAAATTTTATTTTGTTGTAGTCATGAACAATATATTTGCCTTCATGGAGCTTATATTCTAGTGGGGGAGACAGTTGACAACTGAACAAAATATCTATGTGATATAATTTTAGTTAGTGATAAGTGGTATAAGAAATTAAATCAGAGTAGGTAAAGCCTCTGTTGGGATGAGAACTATGTATAAAGAGTGGTCTAAGAGTGTTTTTCTGTAGTTGTGGCATTTGAGCAGAAACTTGGATGAAAGAGAAATAAACCATTCAGTGGTCTGGGGTGGGGCATTCCAGGAGAGGAATCAGCAAGTGCAAAGAGCCTGGGCAAAAACACTTGGCATGTTCAGGGGACAAATGAAGGCCATGCTGACAGACTGGTTGCAATGGGTTACTTGCGTCCCCCAAAGGTTCATGTATTGGAAACTTACTCCCCACTGTAACAGTGTTAAGCTGGGTGGGAAATCCTATTATGGTAATTGAAAGGTGGGGTCTTTAGGAGGTGATTAGAGCGTGAGGACCGAACCCACATGAATGAATGAATTCATTGATGGTTTAGTGGGTGGTACTGGGCATGGTTCTGATGGCTTCAGAAGGAGAGCAAGTGAGGAGGTGAGCTCATTCTTGCTCAGCCATTCTTCCCACATGGTACCCTGAGCTGCTGTGGAGAGTTCTCACACAGAAAAAGGCCCTCACCAGATGTGTTCCCTGGACTTTGGACTTTCTAGTCTCTGAAGTTGTGAGAAATAAATTTGATTTTTTAAATAAATTACCCAGTTTCAGGTATTCTGTTATAAGCAACAGAAATGGACTAATGCAGTACCATTTGTGAGGGAGAGAGAAATAACAGCAAGACGGACAAAGCAGTCAGGAACCAGATCACATGGAGTCTTTCAGACCTGTATGTTAGTCTGGGTTTTTCAAGAATGAGACATGAAGTTGGGATTAAATGTGGAAGGATTTTATGAAGTGAATACATGGATGAGATGAAATGGGGAGGACCCAGTGAAGGCTGGGAGAGCCATGAGACTGTGATGTTGTCACGCAAGTCTACCTGGAGGAAAGAAGAGAAGAAGGAAGATTAGGTGAAAATGTTGCAGACTGCTGTGCAGAACAGGAATTTCAGCAAGGTCATTGATGAGTTCTTGAGGGCAGCTGGCTATCAGAGGAATCTTGTGTTTCCCAGGAATGAGTCTGAATTAATATCAGTCCCTGGCTGGGAGCAGCTGGTGGAAAACATGGCCTTGGTGCAAATGCAATGATGGATTTCAGAGTGCAGCAGCAAGTGTCTTTGGTTACTTGTGCTCCCTTTAGTTGGAGGTGTGTGTGTTGTGTTCTATGGCAGACATAGCATGATAGAAACTTTGGCTTTTATTGCTAGTTGGAGGGAAGTCTCTAGAGGGTTTCCAAAAAGGGAGAAAGATGATATGATTTATGTATAAAATGTCACTCTGACTCCTCTGTGAAAAATAGACTATGTAGAAGGTTAGTGTAGGAGTAGTAGCAGCAGAGATTATGAGATGTGGTAAGATCTTAGAAGAATTTTGAGGCAAAACTAAGGTGCTGCTAAGGGACGTTGGTGGTGAAGAGAGAAGGGTGACCTCCGAGTCTTGGGACTAAGTAACTATGTGGATATTGCTCTCTTTCATTGAGATGGGGAGCACCAAGAGAGGCAGGGGTTAAATCAAGAGTTCAGTTTTATTTATGCTAAGTTTGAAGTATCCATTAGACATCTAAATGGTGATATCTGGTTGGCAGTTGGGCATATGAGTCTGAACAGCAGAGGAATTGTCCAGAGTAGAGATATAATTGGTGGTGGTGGTGGGGGTGTCATTTGTGTTATTTAAAACCATGAAACTAGATCAGATGATCTAGGGAGACTGTAGTAGTAAAAAGAATAGAGGAAGCTAAAGATAGAGCTTTGGGCACTAAATCTTGGAGTTCAGGAAGAGGAAGAGGTAGGAAAGGAAACTTCTAAGGAGTAGCTACTGACAAGGGAGGGGAACTGGAGGATGTAGTGTCCCAGAAAACATGGAAAGTGTTTCAAGAAAGAAGCAATGAACTGTGGCAAGTGCTGCTAAAAAATTGGTGAAGACTCTAAATTGGCCTTTGGATTCTGCAAGATGAAGCTCGTGATGACTTTGCCAAGAGTGGGCTCATTAGTGTAGGAGGAAAAAAGGCAGACGAGAATGGATGTCGAGCAAGTGCTGACAGTGAGTAGAGACAGTCTTTTGGAGGAAATTGAAGTAAAAGAAGCAAAGAATGGGGTTTGCAGTTTGATGGGAATGATTCAGAGGGGAGAGAGAGAAATTAAAGATGCAGAAGAAGGGTTATGATTGCAGGAACTAACCTTCAAGCAGACTTCTGGAAAAGGCTCCAGCACAAGTGGATGAACTGGCCTTACCTAGGAGCAGGGTGGGGTCGCTCATTGTAACAGGAGGAAAGGTTGAATGTAGAGGTACTGACACATAAATGCTGGTAGATTTTGTGGTACAAAGATGAAGGAACTATTTTCAGATTGCTTCTATTTTCATAGTGACGTAAAGGCGTTAGTTGAAAGTGAGGATTGGGGATGAACTGGTGAAGGTTTGAGAAAAGAAGGCATAAAATACTTGTCTCTAGTCCTGTACTCCAGGAGAGTGGGAGAGTGATTAACTAGACTACAGTGTAAGAATGCCTGACAACCTAGAAGCCCCGTCTGAGATTGTGCTGGCAACACTGAAATGAGGCCATGTACACTGTTGAGTGTTCTTTATTTTTCAATTGTTCTTAGCAGTGGTTCTCAACTGAAGGCAATTTTTCCCCCATGGGGACATTTGGCAATGCGTGGGGACATTTTCTGTTGTCATAACTGTGAAGGGGGGAGGGCAGTTCTACTTGCATTAGGAGTTGGAGATCTGTGTGGTGCATTCTTCTGGCAGCCGCAGCACAGTACAGCATTTGGATTTATTTTAAGTTGGTGGTAAGTCATTGGAGGGTTTTGAGTAAGGGAGAGAGATAATCTGATTTATTTATAAAAGTGAGGCCAGGGATGCTGCTAAACATTCTGCAATGCATAGGGCAATTCCCCACAACTACAGATTAGATGCCCCAAATTTCAAGAGTGTCAAGGCGACAAACCCTACTCCCCAAGTTCATGGTGCAAGTATTTTCTCAGGTCTTGATACTGGGTCAGAATTCATGTATGCATGAAAAAAAAAAAAAAAAAAAAGCAAACTGTGACATATAATTAAAAATAACTAAATGTGTACCCTTAACCACATTATCACTATTAAAATTTATATATAATATTACTCAGAAGTTACAGGCATTTAGTTTTTTTTGATACTCCATAGTACATTTAAAGTGTTCTTGAATTGAACAATCTCATTGACTTCTAGCTTCTAGTGGTTTCTCTGGCTGATCCTGATGCATGTACTGAGGAAATGAGGCTCAGGAAGACTTCATTTATTTCTTTGTTTCATATATTTTCTTCTCTACTGTTGATACTAGACATATCCTGGAGGGTTGTGTGTGTATATCTATATCTGTATCTATATTTATATGAGGGTACTTCAGAAAATTCATGGAAAGATTCATATTCTCTTTTAATTCTACTTTTTCATGACCTTTCTGAAGTGCCCTCATATCTATATCTGTAACTATCTATGTATGTATATTTTTAATGTGGATTCTGTATTTTGATTAGCATGGCATCATAGTTTTATTTTGATATTTGCTAGGGAAAATCTGCCATCATTACTCTTTTTCGGGTCACATTTACTATTACAAGTAAACTTTAGGATCCACTTTTCCAATTCCATTGAAGATAGTTAGACATTTTGCCTGAATTGTGTTAAATTTATACATATCAATTTGGCAAAAATTGATAGCTTTACCAACAGAATCTTCTTTTACACAGAGAAATAATGGATTTTGGTACTTATTCAGTTTTTCCAAAAGGTTTCTCAGAAATATTTAATAATTAGACTTTTTTGGTTCAGTTATTCTTATATATATGTATATATAAAATTTTAAATTATTGTTATTATAAATATGAGAATTATTGCATTTAATGGGTTATCATTCATTTATAGTAATGCCATTGTTTTGGTATACTTATCTCATGTCTTAACTCCTTTGGAAACTCTCTTACTAGTTTTAATAATTGTGAATTGGTTATCTCTAACTGTTAGAGCCCTTTTGTGAGTGTGTGTGTGCTTGTGTGTGTCCATTGTTGGATGTCTGGAGTTACCTCACACTCTGCTGTGCTTCTCTTTCTTGCCCTGTTTTAGGAGTCCTGCCTAGTTAGATCTTCTGCAAGCAAATATCCCAGCAAAATGATATTCATAGACAGGGAGAAGAAGGGACACGGCTGGCTCAGCTGTTCTTTAAGCGTTTCGTAAATTTATTATCCCAGTGATCGCTGGCTCATCGGCTCTGCCCATCACATTTGTGGGTTCAGAGCTTGCAGCTTCTCTCTCATGGAGTCCTTCCTTAGAGATAAATGGCTCTTTCACAGATGTCTTTCCCACACCTATTGTGTGCTGCAGTTTTCTCTGGTTCGGATTTTCCATCAGTCTGATCCCATCTGCTTTTTATTTCCTTAAAATTTCTGGTCTACTGATTAAACTTTTCTTGTTTCCACTGCTGTTAGGAATTTATTTTTGAGAAAATATCTTCCTCATGTTTTTAAATGGGGCTTAGGAAAGAATGAGAAGTAAACACATGTGTTTAGCCTGTCACCTTGAACCGAGAGCCCTATGAGCTCTGTACAGCAATTACTATTACATTATCAGACTCTTGCTTGATCTCTTTTCTACCAAACATATGCTTTTTTCCTGCTGCTATTGATGAGGTAATATTATAAAGAATTATTTTTTATTGTTTAACATTATGGTATGAATGTAGTATTGGCTAGAAATATTTCTTTTAATCACTTCTGAATCTTTAGACTCCTTACTATGTTTGAAAGCATGAACTTATTTGAGCATTGAAAAAAAATTTTTTAATAAAAATGTTATGGACTTTATGGAAGCCCATTTAGTAAGGTCAGTCTGGAATTCAATCACTAAATCAACTGACAAAGGATTCTCTCAGAAACAGACACAGGGGCTGAGCCCGTGGCGCACTCGGTAGCGTGCTGCGCTAGCAGCGCGGCGACGCTCCCGCCGCCGCGGGTTCAGATCCTATATAAGGATGATCGGTGCACTCCCTGGCTGAGCGCCGGTCACCGGAAAAAAAAAAAAAAAAAAAAAAAAGAAACAGACACAGTACTGCGGGATCTGGAGTCTTATAACTGGGTTTTGCCTTTGGCACTAACTAGCTGCAGGACCGTGAGCAAGTCCCTTAAAATTTCTAAACCTTGTTTTGCTCATCTGCAAAATGGCAATGGTTATACCTGTCTTTCCCTATCCCAAAGGTTTCTTGAGACCACCAGATAAGAGACAATGTGAAGGTCCTTTAAGAAACCAAAGTTAGGTAAATGTTAGTATTAAGTATTCTCATACCCTACCAATGACTGTCTTTAAACAAGGATTAGACTTAAAAATTCTTGACTTCCTTAGAGATGGCTATTTGAATTCAAATATTTATTTTTTATTATTAAAATAAGACTTTAATGTATGAAAAAAGACAAATGCAGAATAATAAGTTTTTTTGTTTAATAATGTAGAATAGTTCAATAGAGCTGATGAAAAGTAGAGGTTTGTTTTCAAAATCGTGTTTCCCGAAAGGAACCAATTTGGAGATGTTTTAATAGAAACATCTGGATAGTGGGCTAAAAATGTTTAGAATGTGCCTGGTCTAAGCACACTTTATTTTGGTTGAGTGAGCGTTGTCTCTAGAATAGATATTTAGGGCTCACCTTCTTGGCTTGTTTAGTTTCTTACAACAGCTCGTGTCACCTGAGGAGACTCATTCTTTTAATCAGAATGCCTAATTGGGCAGTCTGTGTGAGTCAGTCTTCAATTTGAGAATGCTGCCAGGCAGGGAATTGTAAAAGAAAAATTATTGAAGTTAGGCCACAAAAACTCAGGATTCATCTGTGCCCAGCTAATTTGCCAGGAAAAATAACTTTGGGCGTATTTATTGCAGAAGAAAATTAAGTATTATAATGGATCAGGATGAAACCTTTGGAAAAAGAGAAGGATTCATTCACAAAAAGATCCTTCTCTCCTATTCTACCTTCCTGTGACCTGAAGTTATGGAAACAGAATGAAAACTTGCAAGTTTGTTTGTGGTGGTCGGAGGGGAATGTCATTTCATAGAACTGGAACAGAATAACAAATGCTGAATGGAAAGCCTGAGACTCTGTCTTGTTTCCCAGTGGCTAAAATTCTAGAAGTTTAAAAACTGATATATTGGTCTAAATATACTTCCTAATTTACTAAACTATTTGGGATAATAAATAGATTGCATATATGCACATTCAAGGGTAGAATATAACAGATTAAGAATGTGAATTTATTGAAAATACCCTAATGTGTTTTTGCGCATCACAAGCTCTCAATTTTTTGTGTGATCCTTTGGATGTATTGGGGAAATATTAAAAAAAAAAAAAAAAAAAAAAAGGGAAAAAAGACAGGAGGATTACTTTATTGACTGCCTGGAAAGAATGCAATAATCTTTCTTGATTTCACTTTCCCCTCCAGCTTATATAGCCCCATGTTTCTGGTCTCTTTTACAAAAGTTTTAAAAGCAATTATCTGTATTCACTGTGTCCAATTTCTCTTTTCCCATTTTCTCCCTTTTTTAAAATTGAAATGCAATTGGCTGTACCTATCTGTGGGGGTACAGTGTTGAATATCAGTACCTGTGTGCAATATGTGATGCTCAAATCAAGATAATGTGTATTCAATCTTACACATTGTAATCATCTTTGACAGCTCTTTACCAATTTCTTGCTAACCCCCTTCCACTCCCCCCTTTCCCACCTCTGATGGCCTCAGTTCAGTTTTCTCCTTTTGAAAGGTCAACCAATTGTTGTGATTATTGTATCTTTATTTATTTAGCTCCTATTTACGAGTGAGGACGTGGTATTTCTCTTTGTGTCTGGCTTATTTCACTTAACGTAATATTCTCCAAGCTCATCCATGTTGCTGCAAATGGTAGAATTTTATTCTTTTTTATGACAGAGTAGTATTCTATTGTGTAAATATACCACAGTTTTCTTATCCAGTCGTCTGTCGATGGACATTTAGGTTGGTTCCAACTCTTGGTTATTGTAAATAGAGCTGTGAAAAACATGAGAGTGGAGGTCCCATTTTCTTTCACTTAATGTGAACTAGCCCAGGCCAATTTGGTCATGTATGTCTGTTAGATTCTTTTTGGTAGAACCTCACCACCAGGTTATAATGAAGAGCAAATTCTGACACTTCCTTCATTATAACCTGGAGATGAGGTGTTGAAGGAATGGCAAACCTCTACTTACCTCTCTTGATGGCTACCAGTATGCTACCACGTACAATTTTATTTATAGCAAGCAGACACAAAAAAGCCACAAAAATCTCAAATCTTTGTCTTTTCGATCTTCTGAACACAGCTTGTTTGAAAATGTCATTAAGGCAAACATGACAATATACTAGGGACACCATTCAGGCAACCAGAGTCCCCTGAATTCAAAGCTGGACACAGGACCAGTGAGAGCTGCTAATGTGCCGTCATGAAGTGCGTAGGTTACAGGGCACAGCACAGTTTTATACTATTTTCATGCAGAGAGGGAGCAATTATACTTCAGGCAATATGCATTATCATGACTATCACCAACTTCACCTATGAAAACCATTCAAACATGCATAGTGATCATATGCAAGATCTCTAGTGTTAGTTAGAGATCCAAAGAATGGAAATGGTTTTAGTAGCTTCCTTTGTAGGTGGACTTTATAGTTTTAGCTGCACCAGAATTACCTGGAAGACTTGTTAAAACACAGATTGCTGGACCCCACCCCAAGTTTCTGAGTCAGTAGGTATGGGTGGGGTCTGAGAATTTTCTTTTCTGACAAATTCTTAAGTAATGTTGTTTCTGGTCTGGAACTCTCTTTTTGAATTCTTTGATTATGGTTATAGGTCAATTCAGGTTCAGTGTTTCTTCTTAAGTTAATTTTGGTAGATTTAGAAAATGGTATATTTCTTCTACGTTTGAAATTTTAATTCACTAATTTTTAATTCTGATCTTTCCTAATGTACATATTTAAGATTATAATTGCCCCTTTAAATATCAGTTTATCTACATTATGCAAGTTTGATATGTAGTATTTTTGTTGCATTCAGTTCTAAGCATTTTATAATTTCCAGTATGATTTTTACCTCCTCAATGAATTATTTAGAATTATAGTTTTTAGTTTCTAATTTTATTTTTTACAGTTTTTTTTTTGTTATTGATTTTTAACTTCGTTGCATTACTGTCAGAGAATACTATCTTTATGATGTCAATTCTTTACTGTTAGATGAAACTTCCTTTGTGGTATAGGATATGGTTAATTAATAAGATTTTCATATGATCCTGGAAACAATCTAAGGTCTCCAGATATCCTCCTCCCTACTTAGGTCCTCTCCTTTTGTCTATGCTCAGGGATTCCAGACCAGTGGTTTTCAAACTTTAGTGTGCATCGCCACTAACTGGAGAACTTGTTAAAACACACATTGCTGGGCCCCACCACCAGAGTTTTGGATGTGTCAGGTGCAGTCCAAGAATTTTGTATTTTTAAATTTTCAAGTGATGTCGAAACTATTGGTCTGGGGGGTCACACTTGCAGAACTTCTGGCCTAAACCATAAAGCCTCCTCTATTTCTCATCACTTTTTTGTCCAATACCCCTGATTTTGACTTGGCAACCCATTTCTGATCTTTTGTGTCTCTGATACCTCTACATATTTGCTGAGGTTGTTCCATAAAAGAACTGAGCTCTGTTCTGCAACCTGACTCTAATTTCTGACCGTTCTATTTGCTTTTCCAGACATTGAGCTGTAGCTCTACTCATCATAGGTCAGTGATATTCAACCCTCATTTTATAATAGAAAGACCCAAGGAGGTTTTCATACATAATTCATGACCCTCTCCTAGAGATTCTGGGGTATGGTTGGCCCTGGTGAATTTTAAATGCTTCATAGTTTATTCTATTGTATATAGCCAGGATCAAGATCTACTGCACATATGGGTATGCAGTAAAGATTTGCCTTCTCTTCGTTGCCCGCTGTGCCGTTACTTCACTTATTGGAGAACGTGTTGATATGAGATGGTAGATGTGTCTTCAAGAGGAAGCATTAGCACACCAGAGTAGATACTGACTAGGAGATAGGCTAAGGTTGGATATAGATATAGAATTAAGGAACCACGAACATAGAAATGAACATTGATGCTATGATAATGATGAACTGTCTACAGGGGAAAGGAGGAGAAAGAAGAAAATAGGGTCAAGGACTAAGCTTTGGGAAATACAAACTTGGATTTTTAGAGACAGAAGTCATACAGTGAAGAATCATTGGCGTAGGGGAACCGATGGCTTCAGGGAAAGGATCGACTTAATTCATCATTGTCTTTGTAAAACCAGCTCTCCAATTTCTGTCAAGAGTGATATCATATTCCGATCTGTCCTACTTGTTCAGAGCCATATTTGATTTTTCATTTTTCTCTGAGCCTTCAGGTTCATTCAGTGGCTGAGATCTGATACTTCCTTTTGTAATATTTGTCAGTCGTTTCTTCCTTCCCATTGCCACTTGTTCAAGTCTTTATATTTGCAGATCTGACACTTATCATGAAGGTCTGCTAACTAGTCATTTAGCCATTTCAATTCAACTTGCACATTATTGCCAGACTAATCTTCTTAAAATGTCATTTCTATTTGCCTATTTATTGCTTAAAAGTTTCAGTGGTGTTTTGTTTTTGTGGTTACCAGTAAGATATGCCAGCTGACTTTCCCAGTCTTACGTTTCTCCTCTCCAGGCAAACTTCTCACCTTTTTGGTTTTGCTTATACCTTTCCCCACCAATCTACTCTGCATTTAATGAAATATCCATCCTTCAAGACACAGACCAAATCTTTCTTCCCTTGGGCTTCCTTTGGCTTTATAATCTGGAGCCAGAATGTCTGGATTCAAATTTAAAATCTGCTACTTGTTAGTTGTGTGACCCTGGACAAGTCACTTAACATTTCTGAGCTTCGATTTCCTCATCTGTAGATGAGAATAATGTTACCTATCCCACAGGTTGTTGTAAACGTTAAATGAGTTAATGTATGTAAAGAACTTAAGCTAGCCTGTGGCACATAACAAGCATGTTAGACATGTTAGGTGTAATGGTGCTAATGATAATTATGACAAAGATGGTGATGTAGGTCTTCCTGACCATCTTACTTCCTTCTTCTTAACTCAGTGTTTGTCTTAGTCTGTTTTCTATTGCTTATTACAGAATACTGAAACTGAGTAATTTATAAAGAAACAAAATTTATTTCTTACAGTCTGGAGCCTAGGAAGTTTAGGTCCAGGGGCTATATCTTGTGAGGGTCTTCTTTCTGGTGCAGATGCTCTGCAGAATCCTGAGGTAGCACAAGACATCACATGACAAGAGAGCAAAAGTGTGTTCACCTGCTCTCTTTCTGTCCTTATAAAGCCACCAGTCTGTTCCTGTTATAACCCATTAATCCATTAATTGATTAATGAATTAATTCATTCAGAGGCCATAGCCCTCCTGATCTAATCACCTCTTAAAGACCCCACCTTTTACCTACTGTAGTTGGGTTTCCCACCCTCTTTATACCATTACAATGAGGATTAAGTTTCAACATGAAATTTGGAGGGGATATTCAAACCATAGCAGTATTTATTGACTAAGTTACTCATTTAGTAATTTACTCATTAAATGAGGCAGAATGATGTCTTTTCTTGTCTTGGTAATTATCTTTTAAACTATTTAAATATTATCTCCTTCTTTAGATGTTAAACTTCTTCAGGAGGATAGGAGAATCTGTCTCATATTTCTCTGTAAAGATTTAAAGGGCCTAAAAATATGTAGCTAGTGTTTGCGGAGTGAAGTGAGATTGCTAGTGGTAACCAAGTGAAAAGCCAAGAAATCTGGTTAAAAAGCAGAACCAAATACCTTTGAATTTTTCTTAAGATGTAATTGACCTGAGTAGATCTATTTGCATATGCTGATGAAAAAATAAACACAACACATCCCATTCCAAGTATTTTTTTTAGTGATTCAAACTCTGCAACAATGAAGGAAAGAACTGGAATATATTTTTACACTTTCTGCAAATTAACACATTCAACAATGTGACTCATTGGTCTGAATATGTAATTTCTTTACCATAGAAAAAAATTTTTTTTTCTTTGGGAAATACTCTTTCCAGCTACATTTAAAAAAAACAACCAGGGTTTAGGACATTGAAAAGGATCTCTTTGATTATAGCTGCTAGGATTTGCCTAGAACAAGGAAAAAGGTATCAAGACACTATGACTGCCAAGAACTAATGATTCTGGTATTAATTGACATGTCTGGGCTAAACTGTCTTCAGAGACAGTGGTTAAAGTAACAAAGGGCTAATAATTACTTACTCCAAAGAGTTACATGCCCGGTCTTGGCAATCTTATAATGAACAAAATGTTCAATTGATTCTTTAAATTTATATTAAATTTAAATAGAATATAAAACACTATTCATTAAATGAGGTGAAAGTCCTCAAGTGACTAGATCAAAAAGAAGGTAGAAAAATTCAGGTAATAATTTTTGGAAATTTAGGCCAGCCGAGGTTAATGCTCACATCCTATTTATGGCCACAAAAAAATCACCTTTTCTTTCACTTCCTCATTCCCTTCCTTCCTTCTCTCTCTCTTACTCCCTCTGTCCCTGACTCTTTCAGTGCCCTGTAAATGCAGCAATAATCTTCGTGGAAGACACTGTGTTAGGTATTTTTCAAATGATTCTATTTAACTCTTCTCATAATTCTGTTGTTATCCTCGTTTCGTAAATGAGGACACTAAGGCTCAAAATTTTGTAACTTGTCCCCTATCATAGGACCTGTGAGTGGCAAAAAAGGATTCACATCCAAGGGAGTCTAACTCCAAATTCCTGCTCTTCCTAACCATGCTCGTGCTGCTTTTCACCTTGTCTCTCTCTCGTCTTTCCTTATTTCTGTACTGAATCACCTCTAGGATACTGGTCCTTTCCACTTTATTTGGCTGAGGCAGCAATAGTCACAAGCCTTTAAATCCTCAGGTGGGTGTAATTACTCCTGCTGTCACATAGTATAAACATGCTATATATTCTAAAATTATGCACGTTCCTTACACCCTAAGGATCTGCAGAATTCCTGTAGTCTCTGTAAGTTGTTTTTTCTATTTTTTTCTTGAGTTCTGCTTTTAAAGCTGAATTTTCAATCTTTTCTTTCTAAAATTCACCTTTCCCCTGAAAATGTCTGTGTCTCTTTCCTGTGTCCTTCATAAGTGTCCATTGGCACCCTTTTGTTGACATCTGTATCCCCTTGTTATGTCCCTTGGCATAAGTCTTGATCTGACACTTCTTAATGGCTTTTATAACCTTTCCCATGTGCCAGTGTTGTACTTCTGCAGAGACATCTCTCTCTATCATTCCGCGGAAGAAGAAACCCAATCCCTTACTTCAGGCATTAAAATGGAAACACACCCACAATACCCCAAAAGACTTTGAACTATAGTAAAATATCGAAGCTACTTAAAAATCCCATTGACATCAATCTTTTACAATGGTCACTTATTTTTGAAGGTAGTAATAATTGCTTATGTTCATTAGGTGATTTGAAGATGAAAACTAATTCTATTGGATGCCACCATCGACCACTATCTGGCTTTGGTTAAAATGGTGAAGTTTGCTTATGAAATAACTCAGAGAAAGTAAGACTTTAACATACTGATCAAGTTCTTATACATTTTTCTACAACAATGCAATTTTAGGATCATTAGCATATACATTAACCTCTCATAAGTGAGAGCTGAATAATAAATTTAAGTCAAGACGAAATATAGTAATCTTTAAGAAATACAAATGCAAGCAACTTCTTCCACAAGACCTCAACTGTTATCAATTATTATTTAATCTGGTGATAGATGCTTTTTGGAAAATTTACTACCAGAAACAAAGGTTTTCTCCTTTGAAGCATTTGTATGCTTTCTTTTATTGGCATTATATAACTCACTGTGTTTTCCTTTTGGTCCTGACTGCCAAGAAGGTTGGGGCCATGCGTGAAGCTCAATCACAGTAACTGTCCTTTCCTTTGTGGTTAGGATATTTGTTTCTTTCTCCTTTTCTGGTTTTAATTTCTATTTCTATGGTTATTTTATACTCTGATATAACAGAAAGCTATATCAAATTCCCTCTCTTTTTCTTTCTCTTTTAAATAGGCGACAAGTAATAAAAAATAAATAAAAATTGATTTACTTCTCTGGATAAAATACAATTCAATTTCACTTTTTTTTTTAGAGCCCCCAAATTTGCTTCTAGGTTCTTTGTGTCTGGCAGTAATTTAGAACTTGATTTCATGTTGTATTAAAACACATACATGTGTGCACATACTCTACACTTCAACCCTGTAACTAAGTTTTTAATTTTTTCCCCTCTATCAGAAAGGAGGCAGTAGTTTCTGTTTGTTCTTTTAATCAGCCATGGCTTAACTTCACTTGCTTCACTTCCTAATGGCTAACTTGAGGGTGGCGGGGTGGGGGTGGGTTAGGGCAAGGTGCCACTTTAAATAGTTCCATACATCTGTCTTCTTGGGCCAGTCAGGAGATAATTTTCATAGCAACCTAGTCACTTATTCTTCCCAACAATTTATCTCTTTAGCTAAATTATTATTCTGTTTGGCCTAGTGAACCCAATGTTCACAAACCGCTTAAGATCTCTAGGTCTTTGCCAGTGCTCCTAAGAAAAGTATATGCTTGTACATACTTTCGTATATAACTATATTATATATATAATATATATAAATATATATTATGTATAAAGTCCATCTATGAAAACCCTACAGCTAACATCATAATGAATAGGGAAAAACTGAAAACTTTTCCACTAAGACCTGGTATGAGGCATGGATGCCTACTCTTATCATTTCTATTCATTGTTACTGGAAGTACTATCAAGAGCAATCAGACAAGGAAAAGATAAAAGGTATGCAAGTCGGAAAGAAAGAAGTAAAATCATCTCTATTTGCAGATGACATGATCCTGTATGTAGAAAATCCCAAAAAGTCCATCAGAAAACTATTAGAACTAATAAATGAGTTCAGTAAAGTTGCAGGATACAAAATCAATATGCAAAATCCATGGCATTTTTATACAAATAATGATCTAGTTAAAAAAGAAGTGAAGAAAACAATCTCATTTACTACAGCATCAGAAAAACAATAATAACAACAACTTAGGAATATATTTAACCAAGGAGGTAAAAGATCTGTACAATAAAACATTGATCAAAGGAGCTGAAGACAAAAATAAATAGAAATATATCCTATACTCATGGATTGGGAGAATTAATATTGTTAAAATGTCCATACTACCCAAAGCTATAAACAGATTCAGTACAATCCTTATCAAAATATCAATGGCATTCTTCACAGAAGTAGAAAAGCAATTCTAAAATTTGCATGTAACCACAAAAGACCCTTAGTAGCCAAAGTAATCCTGAGAAAGAAAAACAAAGTTGGAGGTATCATGTGTCCTGATTTAAAATTATATTACAAAGCTATAATAATTAAAACAGTATAGCACTGGCATAAAAACAGATATGTAGACCAGTGGAACAGAATAGTGAGCCATAAATAAACCCAAACATATGTGGTCAACTAATTTTTTGACAAGGGCCACCAAGAAGAAAGGATAGCCCACAGTGGGGAAAGGATAATTCCTTCAGTAAATGGTGCTGGGAAAACTGGATATCCACATGCAAAAGAATGAAATTGGACCATTATCTTACACTTACACAAAAATCAATTCAAAGTTGATAAAAGACCTAAATGAATGACCTGAAACCATAAAACTACTAGAAGAAAACACAAGGGAAAAAACCCTTGGCATTGGCCTTGGCAATGATTTCTTGGCTATCACACCAAAAACTCAGGCTACAAAAACAAAAATAATGAATGAGACTACATCAAACTAAAAAGCTTCAGGAGAGCCAAAGAACCACTCAACAAAAATGAAAAAGCAAACTACAAATTGGAAAAAATATTTGCAAACCATATACCCGATAAGGGGTTAATATTCAAAATTTATAAGGAACTTGTACACTAGGGATATTGGTCTGTAGTTTTCTTTTTTCGTTGTGTCTTTTTCTGGTGTTGGCATGAGGGTAATGCTGGCCTAGTAGAATGAGGTTGGAAGTATCTCTCTTCTTCAACTCTTTGGAAGAGTTTGAGAAGAATTTGTATTAGTTTTCCTTTAAATATCTGGTAGAATTAGGCAGTGAAGCCATCTGATCTTGGAGTTTTCTTTGTTGGAAGACTTTTTACTACCATTTCAATCTCATTACTCATTATCTGTCTGTTTAGGTATTCTGTTTCTTCATGACCCAACCTTGGCAAGTTGTATGTGTCCAGGAATTTATCAATTTCTTCTAGGTTTCCAGTTTGTTTGCATATAATTGTTCATAGTAGTCTCTTATGATCCTTTGTATTTCTGTGGTATCAGTTTTAATGTCTCCTCTTTCATTCCTGATCTTATTTATTTGAGTCTTCTCTTTTTTTCTTCTTTAGTCAGCAAAAAGTTTATAGATTTTGTTTACCTTTTCAAAAAACCAACTCTTTGTTTCACTGAACTTTTGTATTGTTTTTTAATCTCCAATTCACTTATTTCTGCTCTGGTCTTTGTTATTTGTCTTCTGCTGATTTGGGGTTTGGTTTGTTACTGTTTTTCCAGCTCCTTGAAAAGTAATGTTAGGTTGTTTATTTAGAGTCTTTCTTCTTTTTTGATGTAGGCATTTATTGCTATAAACTTCCCTCTCAAAACTGCATTCACTGTATCCTATAGGTTCTGGTATGCTGTGTTTTCATTTTCATTTGTCTCCAGGAATTTTTAAACTTCCTTCCTTATTTCTTCTTTGACTCATTCATTGTTTAAGAGCATATTGTTTAATTTCCATGTGTCCATATGGCTTCTAGTGTTCCTTTTGTTGTTGATTTCTAGTTTTATTCTGTTGTGGTCAGACACAGAGAATGTTCCATTTGGTGCTGAGAAGAATGTGGATTCTGCAGCTGTTGGATGAAATATTCTGTGAATGTACATTAGGTCAACTTGGTCTATAGCAGAAATTAATTCTGATGCTTCCTGTTTAATTTTCTGTCTGGATGATCTGTCCTTTGCTGAAAGTGGGGTATTATAGTCCCAACTATAATTGTGTTGGAGTCTACCTCTCCTGTTAGGTCTAATAGTAATTGCTTTATATAACTGGGTATTCTGGAGTTGGGTGCATATATAATTAATGTTCTCTTGTTGAATTGATCCCTTTATCATTGTGTAATGACCATCCTTATCTTTTTTTGCTTTCCTTGGTTTGAAGTCTATTAATGAACACAGATGCAAAGATCCTCAACAGAATGCTAGTAAACAGAATCCAACAACACATTAAAAATATCATACACCATTATCAAGTAGGATTCATCCCAGGGATGCGAGGATGGTTCAATGTACACAAATCTATAAATGTGATACATCACAACAACAGAACAAAGGAAAAAACCATGTGATCATTTCAATAGGCACAGAAAAGGCATTTCATAAAATCCAACACTGCTTCATGAGCAAAACACTCAACAAATTAGGTATAGGAGGAATGTAACTTAACACAACAAAGGCCATATATGACAAACCCACAGCTAATATCACACTGAATGGACTAAAATTGGAGGATTTTCCTCTAATTTCTGGAGCAGGACAAGGATGCCCACTTTCCCATTATTATTCAACATAGGACTGGAAGTTCTAGCCAGTGCAATAAGGCAAGAGAAAGCAATAAAGGGCATCCAAACCAGAAATGAATAAATCAAACTCTCCATACTTGCAGATGACATGATCATATACACAGAAAACCCTAAAGAATCCACCAAAAAATTACTAGAACTAATAAACAGTGGCAGGATACAAAATCAACACACAAAAATCAATAGCCTTCCTATATGCTAATAATGAAATAGGTGAAGAAGAAATCAAGAAAGTAATCCCATTCACAACAGCTACCAAAAAAA
Organism: Cynocephalus volans; assembly: GCF_027409185.1. Classification (NCBI taxonomy): domain Eukaryota; kingdom Metazoa; phylum Chordata; class Mammalia; order Dermoptera; family Cynocephalidae; genus Cynocephalus; species Cynocephalus volans. The sequence goes on along the minus strand of NC_084468.1, from coordinate 130,098,596 downwards.
AAAAAAAAAAGAAATACTTAGGAATAGATTTAACCAAAGAGTTGAAAGACTTCTACCATGAAAACTAAAAGACATTGGTAAAAAATTCCATAAATAAATGGAAAGATATAACATGCTCATGGGTCAGAAGAATAAGCATCATCAAAATGTCCATATTACCCAAAGCAATCTACACATTCAATACAGTTTCTATCAAAATACCAATGATGTTCTTCACAAAAACAGAAAAAATGATCTCAAAATTTGTATGGAACCACAAAAGACCCCTGCATAGCTAAAGCAATCTCAAACAAATAGAACAAAGTTGGAGGTATCACATTTCCTGACTTCAACATATACTGTAAAGCTGTAGTAACCAAAACAGCATGGCACTGGCATAAAAACAGATGAATTGGCCAATGGAATAGAATTGAGAGCCCTGAAATGAACCCACATATGTACAGTGAACTTATATTAGACAAAGGTGACAAAAATATACCATGGGGAAAGGACAACCTCTTCAAGAAATGGTGCTGGGCATACTGGATATCTACATGCAGAAGACTAAAACTAGACCCCTATCTCTCACCATGCATAAAAGTCAACTAAAGTGGACCAAAGACCAATATTTGAGACCCCAAATTATGAAACTACTAGAAGAAAACATAGGGGAAATGCTATATCAAATGGGAGTAAACAGTGCTTTTTTGGAATGAGTCTACAAAGGCACAGACAACTAAAGCAAAAATCACAAATGAGACTACATCAAACTGAAATGCTTCTGCATGGCAAGGGACATTATCAACAAAGTAAGGAGACAACCTACAGAATGGGAGAAAGTGTTTGAAAACTACACATCAGACAAGGGGCTAATGTCCAGAATATATAAGGAACTCAGACAACTCAACAGCAAAAAAAGAAAAAAAAAACACAAAAAAACCCCCACAAAAACCCAAAAAACAAATAACCCAATTAAAAAATGGGAAAAGGACTTGAATAGGCATTTCTCAAAAGAAGACATACAAATGACCAACAGACACATGAAAAAAATACTCAAAATCACTAATGATCAGGGAACTGAAAATTTAAGCCACAATGAGGTATCATCTCACTCCAGTTAGAATGGCTATTATCAACATGACAAAAAAATAACAAATGTTGGTGAGGATGCAGAGAAAAAAGAACTCTCCTACACTGTTAGTGGGAGCATAAATTCCTTAGAAAACTAAAAATAGATCTACCCTGCCACCCAGCTATCACACTACTGGGTGTACACACAAAGGAAATGAAATAAATATATCAAGAAGACACCTGCACTCCCATGTACATTGAAGTACTATTCACAATAGCCAAGAGATGGAATCAACCTAAATGTCCATCACTGGGTGAATGGATAAAAAAACTGTGGCATGCATACACAATAGAATAGAACTCAACTATATAAAAAAAGGTATTCTATCACTTGCTGCAACATTGATGGAACTGAAAACCATTCTGTTAAATGAGGTAAGTCAGGCACAAAAAGACAAATGTCACATGATATCACTCATATGTGGAATCTAAAACAAGAAAAAGCAGTTCTCATAGAAACAGAAAGTAGAATAATGGCTACCAGCTTGAGAGTTGGGGCTGAGGAAGAAAAGTGGTGGACTAGTGGGCACACAACTATGCTATCTTATGCTATCTACTCTAAGTGAATCATTGTGCACTATATGCATGTATTGAAACAAAATACTGCACCCCACAAATATGTATAAGTAAATGTTCAAATATCTCAAATAAAAAACTCATTCAATTAAAGAAAAAGAACTTATACAACTCAATAGCAAGAAAACATATAACCTGATTTAAAAAATGGACAAAGGGCCTGAAGAGACGTTTCTCCAAAGTGACATACGAACTGCCCACAGGTACATGAAAAGGTGCTGAACACCACTAATCATCAGGAAAATTCAAATCAAAACCACTATGAGACATCACCTTACACTCATTAGGATAGTTACAAAGAAAAAAACCCAGAGATAATATAAGTGTTGGTGAGCTGTGGAGAAGAGGGAACCCTTGTACAGTGTTGGTGGGAATGTAGACCAGTGTACCAATTATGGAAAAGAGTATGGAGGTTCCTAAAGAAATTAAAAATGGAGCTATCATAGGACCTATTAATCCCTCTTCTGGGTATATATCCAAAGGAAATGAAATCACCACCTTGTGAAGAAGGCGGTACTCGCATGTTCAATGCAGCATTATTCACAATAGACAAGATACGGAAACAATCTAAGTGTCCATGAATGGACAAATGGATACAGAAACTGTGGTATGTTCATGCAGTGGAATATTATTCAGCCATTAAAAAGGAGGAGATCCTGTCATTTGCCACAACATGGATGAGCCTGGAGGACATTATGCTAAGTGAAATAAGCCAAATACAGAAAGAAAAATACTGCATGATCTCACTTATATGCACAATCTTAAAAAAAAAAAAAAGGCCAAACATACAGAGATAGAAAATAAAACAGTGATTACCAGGGTCAGGATAAGGGTGAGGAAATGGGGAGATGTAAGTCAAAAGATACAGAATAGCAGATACGTAGAATAAATGAGTCTGAAGATCAAATGTATAACATAAGGACTATAGATAATAGTCGTGGATTGTATTCAGAGCTTTTTCTGAATGAGTAGATTATCATTACTCTTTGCATAGGGAGAAAATGGGTAACTATAGGAGAATATGCTAATTTGTTTCATTATAGTAATTCATTTTACTATGCAGTAATCCACTCTTATTTCTCAGGGGATAATTTCCAGGACTCCCAGTGGATGTTTGAAACCAAGAATAGTAACAAATCCTAATGAGTATATACTATATTTTTTTCTATACATACACACATATGATAAAATTTAATTTATAAATTAGACACAGTAAGAGATTAACAACATAACTAATACTAAAATAACACAATTATAAAAATACACTATAATAAAAGTTATGTGAATGTGGTCTCTCTCTCAAAATATCTTAATGTACTGTACTCCACCTTCTTCCTGTGATATGAGATGAGAGGAAGTCAGGTGAATGACAAAGACATTGTGAAATGATGTCATTAGGTAAAATAGAGGTGATTTGAATACAAGCACTGCAATACTGAGATAGTTGATCTGATAATTGAGACGCCTACTAAGTGACTAACAGGAAGGGAGTGTATATATTGTGGAAATGCAGGACAAGGGTGTTAATTCACATCTCAGACAGGACGAAGTAGAACAGTGTGAGATTTCATCACACTGTTCAACATTATGCTACGCAGAATGGTGTGCAATTTAAAATGAATGAATTGTTTATTTCTGGAGGTAACCAAAGTTGTGGAAGGTGAAATCGTGGATAAGGGAGGACTACTGTATACACGTATCTCATAACATCATGTTCTATACCTTAAGTATGCACAATAAAATTTATTAAAAATAATACATATTATTTTATGCTTTTATATATAAATATATGTGTGGATGTACATATAAATACACAACATACTTAAACATATTCACACATACATATTTCAAACAATATTAAAACTATCTATTCTTAAAAATTATCCTAATTCCCACCATCCCAATAAGTTAACATATTTTAATTTTCCTATTTAAAAAGCAAAATAGAATAATATTTAAAGTAAACTTACGAAATGGTGCTTGTCTTAGTCAATTTGAGTTGCTATAACAAAATACCCTAGACAGGATAATTTATAAACAGAAATTTATTGCTCACAATTCTGGAGGCTAGAAGACCAGGATCAAGGTACCAGCACATTTGGTGTGCTGTGAGGGCCCATTTCTCATAGATGGCACCTCCTATGTGTACTCACATGGCAGAAGGGGCAGACAAGCTCCCTTAGGTCTCTTTTGTTAGGGTTCTAATCCCATTCATGAATGTGGGACCCTCATGACTTCATCACCTCCCTACAATCCCACCTCTTAAACCACCACATTGTACATTTAGTTTCAATATATGAATTTCGGGGGCATGTATTCAGACCATAGCAGCACTCTGACAACCTAGGTTAAACAGTCAAAATGTCTTTATGATGAGCAGATATTCATATTTGCAGATCCTTGCTTTATTACCCCACTCTCAGTATTCACTCATTTCTTTATATCATTTTGTTTTGCTTTTTTCTCAGCTCTATGCTTTAACCAACTGATCTATCCAGCCAGCCCTGCTTTTTTCTTTTTGTCTCAAACGTAGGGATTTCTTAGACTCTTCTTCCAGTTCATCTTCAGTTTTGTATTTTTCCTTCACCTATTCACTGTGATGATATATTCAGCAGTATAAAAATCTTATGTAGAAATAACATGTATTTTCTCTCTCACTTCCAAATGTATCATTTACTTCCATTACATCTGTTGGTCTAATGTAAATTCTCTTCCATTCCCCACCTTTTCCTACCAAATGCCAAAAAATCAGAAAGGTTTTTTGAATAACCTTGCCTTGTATTTTGACGTATCTTTCCTATCTAGCCTATCATTACCTCATTACTTTATAACCATAGTATTTGGGTGATTCCCATAAAATGTCACAACGTTGAATTATGCATACTTATAAGCAAGCTTGTCCATGAAAAGTGTTTGCTGTCTGTGGCTGAACATTCCTGGATTTTAGTCAAGAAACAGTACTTCCTCTCAAGGCCAAATGTCTCAAGGCTGCATATTTTGAGAGCTCAAAGGACCCTGACTTTTTCTTTCTCACTGAGAAGTGGACAGTCTCTTCTCCACCTTTGCTGGAGCAATGACCCCTGAATGGGTTCCAGGAACTCTCTCATTCCTGCACAGCTGCACAGAGTCCTTCACTTTTACTTATCTTTGGAGGGTTTGTCTTAAAAGAGCAAAGTTTCTGCTTCTAGAAGGAAAGATTCTATGCTTCTATAGAAATCTGAACTTACCTGTCACATTGAATCCAATGCCCAGGGCTTGCCCTCTCCCCACCTCCCTCGCTCCTTGCCTTGCCTGAGCTTTCCCTGCCTGCACAAGTGGAACTTCTTGCTGCCCCTCTCACTGCAACTGAAAATGTCTGGAGTAGAAATAGTAAATGGTAGTCAAGCCTTGGAAATTTCACTCCTACAAAAGTGAGAGTGGAGTTGGGACCTCTAATTCTGAAATAGGAGTCAAAAAGGCCTGAATTATAGTCCCAGCTCTGCAAGAAACTATAAACCTATGCAACTTCAGGCAAATTATTTAATCTCTGAGACTCTTTTTCTTTGTCTAAAAAAACAAAACCCATACCAAAAACAAACAAAACCTGCTCTGCCTCCCTAACGGTGTACTTAAGAATGGAATGCAATAATGTATATGGAAGAGCTTTAAGCATGACTTATTATTTTGTTATAGTACATAGTTGGGGAATAGTCATGGTTTACCAATTCACATTCAAGTAGGGCAGCTACAGTGGCAGAGTTAGTAGATTCTTCTTGCAAGAATAGGTTATTTGAGGCAATTCTGGGAGAGTGAGTGCATACTGGTTCTTGCTAGAGTGTGCCTTGACTGGACCCCATGTCCTTTTATACTTCTCTAGTTCATTTTTCTACAGACATTTCCTCGCCCTGTGTTGGGGGGTACTGTGGGCTTGAGACATCATGCCGCATTATAGAGACAATCACTGGCCTTTGGAAAAGCTGTGTTAGCAGCTTAACCTTGGCCTGCAAAACGGCCCCTTTGTAGCTATATCCATTCCTTTCCATGTATTTGGGCATGCAGTGTATTAGGTACTGGAAGAGAAATAAATATGATACACAGTAAATTTTTGAGTCTGAGCTCACAAATAATGAGAAAGATACACAAGTAATCCCATCTGAAATGTGATAAAGTCTCTAATTCTGGTAAAGATAATGTGTTCTGAAAGTACAGAGGAGGAAAGATTAATTCTAAGTGATTAGCTCTAGAAAGGCTTTTGGAAGATATAGGATTTGAGTGGTAAGTACCTAGCAGATAGGATTTTTGATGGGTCTATAAATGGGAATGAGTAGAATTAATTCAAGGGGAAGGATGAACCTGAGAAGGTGGGAGGCAAGACAGGGTCGTGAGGGTAGCAGGAGATAAGTCTAGAATGTGGAAAAGTTGGATGGGGTCAAATTGTAGAAGGGGCGTATTTAATTCTATGTTTTCACTCACATAAATGAGTTTATTAGTTTCATTTCCTGACTATATGCTGACTACTGAAAACTAAGTCACTTCAATTATATGCAATTTTATGCTTCATATAATATCCTGTTTCGATGAGATTTGGCCCATGGAATCTTTTGAAGTCTGCATTGAGTGAAAATAAACAATACTTTTATGGCTTTAAGTAACTGCACTTTTGACTATCTTTTCTCTTCTTGTCAAGAGCTGAGAATAACTGGTGATCATAGTGGTTAGTGGTATTTAGTGGAATGAACAGATGCAGAGAATGTGGCTTATAATATTACAAACAGACTGAGTCTCAGACCAAATGCTTAAAAAGAGCCCCAAGGACTATGCCAAGGGGAAGGCAGAAAGCTGCAGTTGGTTGCAAGTTAGATAGTAGTCCCTGTGAGTCACAAAGTTCATGGTTAGACTTTGAAATAAGTGGTAAAGGGAGGAAATCAGTCCAGAAACCTGCTCCCTGAATATTTAATATTGCACAGAGGAAGATTAATAACCTAATTTCTTCTTGCTCAAATGGTACCACTGTTGGCTATATATTCATCAGTTGTGAATGTATATTTAGGAATAGTTAAAGGCAGAAGAAACTTTCTAGTGGAAGTATAAACATATTTCTCAGCAAATCTCAAGTTCACAATACAGTATTATTAACTATAGTCACCATGCTGTGCATTAGATCCCCAGAACTTATTCATCTTCTAACTGGAAGTTTGCACCCTGAGAACAGATCTTAAATGTTCTCATCACACACACACACACACACACACACTCACACTCACAATGGTTACCATATGAGTGATTGACATGATAATTAACTTAATTACAGCAGACATTTCACAATGTGTATATATATATCAAAACATTACATTGTACAGCTTAAATATATACAATTTTTATTTGTCAATTATACCTCAATAAAGCTGGAAAAAAATATATCTCTCACAAACCATGAAGACTATGGTCTGAAAGAATTACTATTTTTCCAGAAGGTGAGCAAATTCCCTTCTCTTTCTGTATACCAAACCCAGGGGAAATTCGAGTTGGGTTTAGAAGTCTAGAAAAGCTCTTTTAATGACAGCACACACACTCACACACACATCCAACCAGCAGTGGTTGTTTTTGAGATGCTCAGAGAAGTTAGCAAATATCTCATTTAAAAAATTTCTCAAGTGGTCATATGATCAGAAAAGTGAGTTCCTACTTTTCAGTATCTCAGGCAGGCTTTGGCTGGGAGGAGTTTGGGGAAAAGAAAGAGGCCAGTGTTCTCTACTATCCCCTTATCCCAGAGCAATCTCAGTGTTGACATGCACGTTTCATTCTGAAAGCTCATGGAGACTTCTCAATTGTCAACCAACTTTTAAGTGGGACAGGTGATGGGCAGCCACCACAGCTAAATTGCTGTTATTATAGCCAGCACTATCATTATGGTCTCCACTGGTGTTGCTACTGAGGTTTGAAGAAAGCAGCAACAAAGGGAGCTGGAAGGGAGACCCCCAAAACTAGGGACCTGAGACTAAAAATTTTATAACCTTTATCCCCCTGTGATGGTTGATTATATATATCCACTTAGCTAGGCTAGGGTACCCAGTTGTTAGGTCAAATAGCCAGTCTAGATATTGCTGTGAAGGTAATTTTTAGATTTGATTAACATTTAAATCAGTAGACAATGAGTAAAGCAGATTACCTTCCATAATGTGGGTGGGCCTTATCCAATCAGTTGAAGGCCTTAAGAGAAAAGACAGAGATCCCCCAAGTAAGAACCTCCAGATGCCTTTGGACTCAAAACCATGCTATCAACTCTTCCTGGGTCTCCAGCCTGATGACCTGTCCTGCAGATCTAGACTTACCAGTCCCCATAATCACATGCCAATTCCTTAAAATAAATTATCTTTCTATGTATACATTCTGTTGGTTCTGTTACTCTAGAAAACCCTGAGAGATACAACCCTTTGTCTTTTTGTTTTTGTTTGTTTGTTGTGGTTGCTTGTATTGAATAGTCAGTGGAATATTCCAGATAGGGCTAAACATAAAGTGTGTACTCCATCACCTATACTTTTTTCTTGCTGGTATTAGTTTCCCCATTGGGTTGAGAGATTGACTTATAAGAGTAATGAGTAATGAAATGGCTTTGGCATGAAGCATGCAGAGCATGGTGCCAGTTCTGTTTATCTTCAGCTGCTCTCTGTTCCCCATCTTTCCTTTTTATCTCATTAATGTCACGTTCAATTTGAGGTTGAGCTGTGCTGCACTTTGCTTGGAAGAAGGAATGTAAGCTTCTTTTATTAATGGGTATCATATTGTCCTGACCTTTTCTTGTTTTTGCTTCTGAGGAAAGATGGCTGAAATTTTACAGACAGCAGTTCAAGATTTCACTTTTTGATTTGTTTCAAAGTGGAATAAACCTTATATTCTTCAAATTTTTATCGTGTAATCAAACCTTCTCCAGTTCAGTACCGTTCAATAGAATTTTGTATGATAATGGAAATATTCTTCATGCTGTCCAATGTGGTGGCTATTGAGCACTTAAAATGTGGCTAATGTAACTAAGGAACTGAATTTTAAATTTTATTTAATTTAAAATCATTGAAATTGAAATAGCCACAGAAGGCTGGAGGGTATCATAGTGCACAGCACAAATTGAATTGAGGCTCCAATCATCAATTTCCATTTTATTTTTACTCCAGTAAAAGCAAGTCTCTTTTCATATAGAAACAATGATATATATCTCAGTAATATATATATAAAATATGTACATATAAATCCTTACTCCTAATAAGTGAACTCTTGCACCAGCATTTTCAGCATCATCTCTGAGCTTCTTACATGTGCAAAATCTCAGGCCTCATCCTTAGATCTACTGAGCATGAATCTGCATTTTAACAAAATCCTCAGTTTATGTGCTCATTAAAGTTTGAGAATTACTGATACAAACCATCCACACAAAGTGTTTGTTCACAGATGGAGGTGGGGAAAGGCAGTGAGGATTTTTTTCTGAATTGCTTTTATGACTTCTGAGAACTCTCCCTCCATGTTCGAGGGCATCCAACCCTGATTCTGGCATGACCTTTCTAGGGCAAGCATTAGACTCTCTCTAGGCATGTTTTTGGTTTTTCAAAATGTTACTGATGCTCACAAACTTCTGATTTTCTCGTGGTGGCAGTGGTAGGGTGAAGGAGGGTAGCATGTTTGAGTATTAGGGGTTTTTTAAAATGAAAAATTACTGCTCCTGAATAAGTATCCAGTTGTGCTGTGTGATACTTTATGTGATGTAGTTCATTGATAAAATAATTCTCCAGAGTACACCTCAATATCTGCATTGGTTTTTTGCTTATTAGCAATCAAATCAATGATATCTTATTGATAGCATCAAATACAATGTTTAACGTTATATGTATTTGTGACTATCTGTAGACCTGACATTATCTTATCGTTATTTTGGCGAGTAAAAATTACAGCATATAATAGAGACTGCAGGTGGTCTGCTAGTCCACAATCTATAGCCACACACTTTTTAGGTTCTAAAAGCAATTCTGAACTACCAAACTTTTCTGACACTGTGATGGGTGTCATGTAAAGCAATTTAGAGCAAAACTGTCCTGTTTTTTTTAGGACAAATATCCAAGTAATAAGCAGTAGAGCATATTCACTTAGGGTTCTGCTGGAGCAACTTTAAAATGACATCCAAATTTATGAAAGAAAAATAACACATGCACAGAAGAATGTCACAGTATGTGATTTTGTATTAGTCTCAATCCTAGCACCTTTTTGTGTCTCTATCCTTTTGTTCGCTTTTCTTTCTGACCTACTTCTCATTCCTATTGTCTTGTTACACTTTATGTGTCTTTGTAAGCTACTGGGGTTATAAGTTAAAATAAAACAGTTTGATTTGCATCAAAAGCCTAGATTTATTAACTTGGATCAAAATTAGGAATTGTCATCAGACCCATGAATTCATCCATTCTGTTACTTAGCTAAGCACATATTATATGCAAATATTAGTGCAATGCTTTCCCCCCCAATCTCAACTGGGAGCAGATGGGGAGAAGACTGAGTTCCTCACATTGATAGGTCACATTGAAATCAGTTGATCCTAAGAGACATCGAAGATTAGCAAGAGTTCAAGGTTAGGATCTCTACAAGTTTTTGGCCTAGGCGGCCATTGCATGTCTGAATCATGGTACACTGAAGGCCGCCTTAGATGCAGCTGCTGAGGGAACTTTTGCTAAGTATGATTAGAATCATGGTAGAATTGAAGGACTTATATCCCTGAAATTCTCATGAAGAGGAACTCATAAAGCTGCAGGTACTTCAGGGGAGTCAGATGTACACTGGGTCTCCAGTTAGAGCACATGAAAGTCTTTTTCAGCTTCTTTAGCATGTAGGTTATTTTGGAATTGAACCTATTGAAGAATATCAACCACATCACCTGCATTGATGTGTGAATATGAAACATTGGGGCCAGATTTCCCCCAAATCATAACATGACACCTTGACTGGGGCTTCAGTAATCAAAATCTTAAACTCCACATACTTCTAACTTCCCAAGGCCACCTCCTAGGAAAAGCATAGGAGGGCTCAGATGCTTTGTGAGTGAGTCAGGACTGGCTCTGAGGTAAGTACTGTTATCTCCTCTGTGCAATTAAGTGAACAAGCCAGGATTTAAACCTGAGAGGCTGCAAAATCCAGGCTAAATTTTAACCTGTGATCTGAGGGAATACTTGAAATGCTTTATTTATTTATTTATTATTTATTGGAAATATTTTCAATTTTTTAAAATTTGTTGAGGCTTGATTTGTGACATAACATGTGGTTTATTCTGGAGAATGTTCCATGTGCTGATGAGAAGAAAGTGTATTCTGTGGATGTTGGTTGAAACGTTCTGTAGGTATCTGCCAATTTCAATTGGTCTAAATTCTGTGTTTCTCTGTTGATGTGTTGCCTAGTTGATCAGTCTAATGTTGAGAGAAGGGTGTTCAGGTCCCAAACTATTATTGTATTTGGGTCTATCTCTTTCCTTAGGTCTAATAGTGTTTGCTTTATATATCTAGGTGCTCTTATGTTGGTCTGATTGTTATGTCTTCTTGCTGGATAAATCCCTTTATCATTGTGTAATGGCCTTCTTTGTTTCTATAGTTTTCAGTTTAAAGCTTATTTTATCCTATATAAGAATACTTACTCCTGCTTGTTTTTGGTTTCCATTTGCATGGCATATCTTTTTCCATCCCTTCTTTATTAGTCTGTGTGTATCTTTACAGGTGACATGAGTCTCTTGTAGACCACATATTGAGGGTCTAGTTTTTAATCCAATCAGCCAGTCTGTCTCTTAAGTGGGGCATTTAATCCATTTACATTTAAGGTTGTTACTGAAAGGTATAGTCTTACTTCTGGCATTTTATTGACTTTCATTTGGATGTTTTAAATATCTTTTGTTTCTTTCTGTCCCTCTTATTGTTTGTCTTTGGTGTTTGTTGGTTTTTGGAGGTGGTAAGATACAGTTTCTTTCTCTTTCTCATTTGCATTTTTGTTCTACCAGTGGGTTCTGTTCGTTCTTGTGTATTCATGGTAGTGATTATTGTTTTTTGGATTCCACATGCAGGACTCCCTTGAAGATTTCTTGTAGGGGTGGTCATGTGATGGTGAACTCTTGTTGTTTTTATTTGTCTGGGAAATACAGTATGTCTCCCTCATTTCTGAAGGATAGCCTTGGGTATAGTATTCTCTGCAGGCAGTTTTTTCTTTTAGCATTTTGAACATATCATTCCATTCTCTTATGGCATGTAGAGTTTCTGTTGAGAAGTCTGCTGTCAGTCTGATGAGAACTTCCTTAAACGTGACCTGACACTTTTCTCTTGCTGCTTTCAGAATTCTCTCTTTGTCTGAGTTTCATCAGTTTGACTATAATGTGTCTTGGAGAGGAACTTTTTGGATTGAACCTGTTTGAGGATCTTTGAGCCTCCTGAATCTGAAGGTCCATGTGTCTCTCTATACCTGGGAAGTTTTTTGCTATTACTTCATTGAATATGTTCTCAATGCCTTTTCCTTTCTTCCCCACTTCAAGAATACTCATGATTCAGAAGTTTGTGTGCTTAAGGTTATCTGCTATCTCTCTCAGATTTTTTTCATTGTTTAAAATTCTTTTACCTTTTTTTGTCCACCTGAGTTATTTCAAAAAGACTGTCTTCAAGGTCAGAAATTCTTTCTTCCACTAGCTCTAGCCTGCTGCTTAAGCTCTCAGTTGTGTTTTTTATTTTGTTGACTGACTACTTTAGTTCCATGAGTTCTGCTACATTCTTTTTTAAAGTATTAATCTCTGTAAATTTCCTCCTTCATATCCTGTATAGTTTTGCTCTGTTCATTGTGTTATCTAACTGAGTCTTCTCATATCTTATTGAGTTCCCTTAAGATTTTTACTTGGGATTTCTTTTCTGTCACTTCAAGTGTTTCCTGTTCTATGGGGTTTGGTTCTTGAGAGTTATTGTATTCCTTTGGTGGACTCATATTTTATTTTTTTTGGTATTTATAGTATCTCTGCATTGATGTCTGGTCATCTGGTAGAGCAGTTGCTTCTTCTATTACTCTTCTTCCCTGGACTCTGATGGTGACCCTACTTGTGTCAATTCAGTTGAGTGACTGGCCATCCACCTATTCAGTGCCAGTGGCTGCTGCTGTGATACAGGCTCCCTTGTGGTGACAGTGGTTGTGATGGTGGCATTTGTGGGCTGTCCACATGGCAGCAGTGGCTCCAGTGGTGGCAGGCTGCTCATTCTGTGAAGGTGGATGCCTTGTGGTGCCAGTGGTGATGGTGACTGTAGCAGTGGTGGTTGCAGCAACCACTTGCTAGGCTGCAGTGTTCACAGTGGTGGCTTGCACAGCTATGGTGTCTGTAATGACAGTGAGGTTATCTCATGGTGGCAGCAGTGGTGTTGGCAGCTTCCACTGCCTCCCTGGTGTCTTCAGTGTCCTCAACAGCAGTGGGGTTACCTTGTGAGGGCGGCAGCAGCACTGGTGACTGCAACTCCCTCCCTCACATCTGTGGTGTCCTTGGTGACAGTGGGTTATCTAGGCAGCAGCAACAGCACCAGTGGCTGCGACTGCCTCCCTGGTGTCTGTGGTGTCTTTGGTGGCAGTGGGGTTACCTCATGGTGGTGGCAATGTCACTAGTGGCTACAACTGCCTCCCTTGCATCTGCAGTGTCCTTGGCAGCAGCAGGGTTAACTCGCAGCATCAGCAATTGTGGCGTTGGTTGCAGCTGCCTCTCTCACATCTGTGGAGTCTACTGATGCAGTGATGGGCCACCTCCAAGACTGCTGCTCTGTGGGGAGCTGCTCTGCAATGGGTAACAGTTCTGGGACCAGACAATGGCTCTGACAGCTGCAGCAGCAGAAGCAGTGGGCCCATTTTGCTCTTCTTCTGTGGGAGGAATGTGCCCTGGGCCATCTTCTTGGAAGTCTTACATATGAATTATATTGGTATTTATCATGTTATATTTTGCTCCTTAAATAATATGAGAAATAAAATAACATGGGAAAATGCATGTAATGAAGTATTTTTGAGAAAATGATTTTTAATGGCTACATTCTTCTCCATTATATGGTGTTGCAGTATCTATTTAATCATTTTCTTATTGTTGAACTTTGTTTTTTTTCAATTTGTTGACATTATAAATAGTACTTCATTGCTACTGTTTTATATGGCATGAATTCTTTCTTGATACATGTTGCTAAATTCAATCCCAGAGAAGTTGTGTTAGTTATGTTTCCAGTAGCAGTAGATGAAAATATGTATCTCCCAGGATGCCAGTAAGCACTGAAAATTAACATTTAAAAGATGCCCATTTGATGAGAAGTTTAATTAATTGTTTTAACTAATTTTTTAAATTAATCATTTTAATTTGTACTTCCTAATGTGGTCTTGTGAAACTTATTTCTTCTGTAAAATTTTAAATTTACTTTCTGATTTAAAAATTTTAGAGTATTGAGGTTTTATTTTTTTCTAAAATAGATCTATATTTCTCACAATTAAGTCTGTAAATTTTCACTCCCCAAATTGAGGAAATGCAGAAAATATAGAGAAGAAGATAAAAGTCACTCATAATCCTACCATTCAGAAGTAACTACTTGTACTATCGACACTTGTGTGCTTAGAAGTCCTTCCATGCCTGTATTCTTTTCTATGCCTACATAAGCACATGCTACACACTCACACATGTTTTTCTGGTACCAGAATGGAATCACATATTGTTTTTGTAATCTGATCTTCCTCAACTAAAAATATCTTGTGGGAAAAACAGACAGTGTGATGTTTTGCCTAGGAACATGGCCTTAGAAATGACTCCCTAGGTTGGCATCTAAGCTTTTCTACTTATTAGTTATGTGACTTAGAGCAAGTTGTTCCTTACTCTTTTTTCTAATTTGCAATAAGTGAGGAATGGGAATAATTGGGAATAATAATAAATGGGAATAATTGAGTCTAGTCACAGAGTTGTGAGCTGCAAATAAAATAAAGCATGTAAAACACTAAGAACCATACATTCCATAAAAGTGAACTTTATTTTCTCTCATATTGACAATAGGTTTATATTGCTGGGAGTATAATTGTATTTTATTCTGCCATTAGTAGTATCCAATTGTATCACCTACTGTATCTGTTTGTGTTAGAATTTACTGAAACAATCCCCCTTTGAAGTATTATTCAGTTGCTTGTAATTTCTCATTTTTAAACTTTACTAAGATGGGTGGTGAGTAGTATAGGCCAGAGTTTTCAGAATGCTGACTTAAAATTACTAGCTATGTCCCTGTGAATTCTGCTACACACTAGACTAACTGCTTAACTAAGTCATACATTTCTCATGTATAAATTAGATATAAAAAAACTTATAAGGTTGTTTATTAGTCATCTATTGTAAAACAAAACTTAGTGGTTTAAAACAACCATTTTATTTGCTCATGATTCTGCTGGGCAGCGTTTTGGGCTAGGCTCAGCTGGGTGGTTCTCCCTCTCTCACCTGGGATCGCTCATGTGGCTGTGATCATCTAAGGGCACAGCAGTGGCTGGGTGGTCTAAGTGGGTCTCCCTCACATGTCTGGTGCTTGGTGCTGGTTGTTGACTGACCATGAGTCTTTAGCAGGCTAGCTAGGGTTTGTCCCCATGATGGCAAGATTTCAAAGGTAGTAAGAGAGGGGAAAATCCTCTGTTTGTGATGTTTGCTTATATTTCATTGGCCAAAACAAGTGACATGGGAAAACCATGGGAGGGGACTATGCAAGGGCATAGATACAGGGAGGCATGTTTCATTGTATTATTATCCATTACCACTAGTGGTTATAGGGATTACAAGTTGGTATTCTCATCCTTAAAATAGAGATGATAATAATCTTCATGTTTCCTTAATTTCCTGTGGTGTGTGACAGTTTTCCAGTCTTTCTTTGTTCTTCATGGCCTTGACGGTTTTGAAGAGTACTGGTCAGATATTTTGTAGAATGTCTCTCACTTTGGGTTTGCCTAATGCATTTCCTGAGTTTTGGGGAGTGAAAATTTACAGACTTAATTGTGAGAAATATAGATCTATTTTGGAAAAAAATAAAACCTCAATACTCTAAAATTTTTTAAATCATAAAGTAAATTTTAAAATTTACAGAAGAGATAAGTTTCACAAGACCGCATTAGGAAGTACAAATTAAAGCAGAATCAACTGAGGTTATGGATGTCTGGGAAGGATACCACAGAGGTGAAATGCTCCTGCCATCCCATCATGTCAGGGCCAAATGCTGTCAACATGACTTGTCACTGGTGGCATTAACCTTGGTAACTTTGTTCTGATAGTGTTTGTCAGATCATATTTCTATAAGGTAGATACTATTATTATCATCTCTATTTTAAGGATAGTGCTTGGTGCTGGTTGTTGACTGACCATGAGTCTCCAGCGGGATAGCTAGGTCCTGTGAAATGATCCAGGCTCATCTTGTGGTTTTTTGTGCCCTGGCCTTCGAATCAGCTGTTTCTTCAAAGAGCTCTGGTTTCTTTTATTGGACAATGACATTTAAAAACAAAAGATCTGGGCACTGGGTATACCCATTTATTTTCCATGGGAATGAAATAGTATTCTCATTGATTGAAAGATCTCTCTTTATATATTGGAGACATTAACCTTTTGCCTATCTTATGTGTTACAAATGTTTCTTCTTTCATTAATCAACAAATATTTAGCATGTGCTTACTTTGCCTCTGGCATTGTTTAAGATGCTGGCGATACTGCACTAAATAAAATCCCTGCTTTCATGGAATTTACATTCAAGAGAAGGCAATCAGTCAATGAACAGGAAAAGGAAAAAGAAAAGACAAAAAACAAACAACATAACGTGATAGAATAAGACTCATGAAGAAAAATAAAGCAGGATAAGTGCTAGAGAGTGATTGAGGGTATGACTACCATAGATGGGTTACCCAGGGAAGGTTTCTTGGATTAGGTGACATTTGACAGAGACCTGAATGAAGAGAGGAAACAACCCATCCACATAGCTGAGAGTAGAACATTTAGGCAGAGGAAACAGGAAGTGCAAAGGCCCTGAGGTGAGTTCATACCAGCTGTATTGCAGGAACAGCAAGGAGGCCAGTGCAGCTGAAGCAGAATAAATTAGGGAGGCAGTAATAAAAGATGACAGCAGAGGATGTGAGGGCTAGATCATGCAGGGCTTCATAGCTCATAGTAAGAACTTTGGTCTTTATTCTGAGTGTGATGGGAAGCCATTGGAGGATTCTGGGCACAGGTGTAACCTAATCAGGTTTACATATTGAAAGATGTGTCTCTGGCTATTGTGCGAACATTGACTAAAAGAGGCTGAGGGTGGCAACAGGAATCCCAGTTAATAGGCTGCTGTAGTGATCCACAGGAGAGGTGTTGTGGGCTCGAACCAGGGTTGTAGCAGTGGAGATGGAGAGACGCCACTGGATTCAAGATACATCCTGAAGCAGAATCAACAGAATTTGTAGATTGGACTAGATGGGAAGTGAAAGAAGGAAGGGAATTGAGAATAACTTTAAATTTTGCACTTAGCTATTGGGTGAATTGAGGACTATTATTGAAAAAAAAATCTCTGAAGAGGACCAGATTTTTAAGGAGGAATTCAGAGTTTTCTTGTGGACATCGGATGCCTGTTGACATTAGAGGGGGAGATTTCCAGTGGGCAGATGGATAAAGGTAGTTTGGAGTTCAGAGGAGAGGTCAATGTGAAAGACATATATTTGGGAATCATTGCTATGTAGATACACACAAACACACACACAGAGTTTTAGAGATTGAGTATGATTTTAATATATATCTCATCCAAATGAGCTAGGGTTTATTTGTCATATGAGTATAGAATTCTAAAGTTACAATATTTAGTTCTTTTCACTTGTTATTTTAATTAACCCAAATACTCATATTTTTTCTATATCTGCAGTTTCATTAAGCATTGCTGCCACATGAAAAACAATGCATTGTGTATGTACATATGTACTTTTTTTTAAAGAGCACTAATTCATACTTTTCCCACTTTCAGAACATTTAAATAATTTAAAATGGGTTAAAAGAACTAGAAGGAAACTTTGGTTATCTAGGACATTATAATGTCCACTAAATTGATTAGTACTGTTAGATTTCAAGTGACAGAGAATCCCATACAAACAAATACACAATGCCTTCATTGACTGTCCCCCGCAAATTTAATCCCCACTGTAATGTTGGGGGGGCAAATCCTATTATGGTAGTTGAAAGCTGGGGCCTTGAAGAGGTGATTGGATTGTAGGGCCATGCCTTAGTGAATGGATTAAAATGGTGGTCAGGGGCGTGGTTCTGAGGGCTTTAAAAAGAGAGTGCATGAAGAACTCTCTCTGCTTCCACCATCTTGCAATGTGAGATCCCTGGGTCACTGTCGCCACCACCAGGTGTGGTCCTTGGACTTTGGACTTCCCAACCTCAGAAACTGTAAGTAATAAATTTTGTTTTCTTTATAAATCACCCAGTTCTGTGTATTTTGTTATAAGCAACAGAAATGGACTAATACACACAGGGACTATTTCAGTTTACTTAACTGGGAACCCCAAATGGTAGGTCTGGTTTCAAACAAAGCTGGATCCAGGAGTCCAAACAATCTCATTAGCTCTCTGTCTTTCTGTTCCTTTCTCTGTCTCTCAGTATTGCTTTTCATTACTTGGTTTTATTCTTAGGCAACATGGCAACATGTCCTTCGTGGCTATATGCATCCTTTCAGTTTGGGATTAAAGAGAAAAAGAGACAGACCCTCTCCCTCCTAGCATCCATGTCAGTTCTCAGAAAGCACGTGGATGAATGCTTCCTGGATTGTTGTGTTGGGAAGACAAATTTTTCTGCTTGGTTAGGTTAGGTGATGTGTCAGAGCTTACCCTGAGGACCAAGGAGAGATCAGTCACATTTGAACATTGGATGTGAAACTCCTTGGTGAATCCAAGCCTTTGGGACTGTGAGGACTACTCCAGGAGAGAAGACTAAGGCCTGGTCTAGGTCTAGAGAGTCTGTGGAGAGCTAGATCTGCAGAACAAGCTGTGTATTTGGGGAGGCAGAAGAGGGGGTGAGAGAGGACCAGAATGGTTTCTGGGTACTTCACTCTGCCCGAAAGCATCTCATAGAGGCCATGAAACTAGTGACAGGGAACCCTGGAATTTATCAAGTTGCACAGTGTGTGGTGCAGTAGAGTGGTTAAGCAGGTAGGCTCTGGAGTTCAGTTTTATTCATTTCTCACATTTACCAGCCCTGTGATGTCTGGAGAGTCACTTAACCTCACAAAGCCTTAGTTCCTTCCTCATTCAAATGATGGGCAATAGTCATATCTACCTCAGAAGGCTGTAGAGAGCATTACAAGAGATAATACATCTCAAGTGCTTAACACAGTGCCCACCACGTAGTAATAGCTCAATAAATGTTAGCATTTCTTATTATATTGCTGTTATCACTGCTACTGTTACTGCTCTACACCACCGTCATTGCCACTACACTTGATATTTCTGATGTGTCTTCAAGAAGGGAATAAGAAACTCCTGGTCGTCTGGATCGTGCCCACTGTGATTTCTAACAGTTACACAAAGATAAGATTTTATACAGCAATGGACCTTCAAAGGAATGTGGGGGAAAATTATAGTCTGTATTAACTATGACCTAGAATAATCATGGTCACATGATGAGATATTGGGGCTCTAGGTCCGATGTTTTCCCAGAAGGATGTCTGAAGACACTTGTCCTTCAGACAGAAAGTTCATGCCCAGAGAAAACACTGCCAGGCCACAAATAGCCTCCCATACTAATTTTTCAGGTGCAATGCAGTTTCCCAAAGGGGCTCTGTGTTTGCACAACTCTGGCCCTCCTTTTTGCCCGGCTGGCAGATGGAAGTTGAGCTCAGTACTCAGGGGCTTTGAGAAATCTTCTAGGACACAGAAATTTATGGGCTCTGGGGAGAGTTGTCATCCCATGTAGTACTGTGAAAGAATTACTTCCTAACAATTCTTTTCGAAAATGATGGGTCCCTATGGGCTGCAAGAAATTTGCCCAACTACCCAATGTACCTGTTTGCCCACTGCTCCCCCAAACCTGGCTTCAATTCAATGCTTTGAATACAGGATGAACCATCTCTTTCCTCTCTTACTCTCTTCTCCTCTCCTTCTGTCTCTTGCTCAAAACTAATTTTTTTTTAAAATTTAATTTTAGACTTTAGAGAAGAGCTGCAAATATAGGACAGAGTGTTCCCATAGAGTTGTGATCCAGCCCCTTGTAACATTAATACTGGACATAAACAAGCTACAATTAGCAAAATGAAAAATTAACATAGATATACTCTTAACTAAAGTCAGACTTTGTCTGAATTTCTTTAGTTTTCCACAAATGTCCTTTTTCTGTTTTTGAATCTAACCCAGGATCACACATTGTATTTAGTTGTCATTCCTCCTTAGTCTCCTCAAATCTCTGTCTTTCCTTGTCTTGTGTGATCTTGAAACTTTTCAGGAGTACTGGTATTTTGTAGAATGTTTCTCAATTTTAATTTGTCTGATGTTTTCTTGTGGTTAGGTTGAGGTTATGGATATTTCCTTCTCTTTTTAAACAATTTATTTTCTTGTTTCTCTTTCAGAAATAGTGACATTGAATATTGTAGAATCAGTATATTTCCAATATAGAATGAAAGATAGCTGTAATTGTATCCCTTTGCACAGGAGGAGAATGGATTTGATTGGAAAGAAGCTAAATGTCTGTTTTTTTTTTTTTTTTTGTAATGAATGAAAAACTCTTTTAAAAGAGAATTAGCAATTACCTTTATGCCAAAATATAATTTTGAAGCTGTTT
The DNA here is from genome assembly GCF_027409185.1 of Cynocephalus volans. Classification (NCBI taxonomy): domain Eukaryota; kingdom Metazoa; phylum Chordata; class Mammalia; order Dermoptera; family Cynocephalidae; genus Cynocephalus; species Cynocephalus volans. The sequence continues at coordinate 130,078,099 of NC_084468.1, read as the reverse complement.
TAGATATTCTCCTTTGTAAGAATGTAAGAATGCTTGGTTATTGAAGGGTGGGTTGACCTGTGAGAAATAGGCAATAACTGCTACTGCAAGCAAATGCAGTGCAGATAAAAAAGGTTTTTTAAAGCCATCATGCTTGCAACTGAATGTTGAGTTAAAAACAGGACTATTATGACACATTATTTCTATTTAAGTCAACATTGTTTATTCAATAAGCATTTTTATATATTTTTTCTTCATTCTAGACACTGTATTACATCTAGCTCATGTGGCAATTAATGCAATATTTGGGGAAAGCATGAATGAATTGTGTATACAGTCAATTGTCATTATTCACAGTAGTTATGATCTATAAATTGCCCCAAACAATGGACTATTGAATACTGAATCATTGTTCCTAGGGGAAATACAGGGTTAGGTTCCTATGAGCCTCTAGTTACAACATTTTCATCAACTGGTTATTTTATAACCTTGTTTCATGTGTGTTTCTATTTAAAGACACCTTATTTAACACATATTATGGATTTATTAACATTGAACTCATGGCCAACAGCATTATAACTAATGTCTGAAAGAAGCTTATCTGATCCACGTATACTCTGCATAAGGCACATCACAGCCTTTTTACACTTAGGAACACTAGACACCTCTGAAGTGCTAGCCAGGGGGTCACATCATACAGCAAAACACCAACAAAGAGTAAAAATATATGAAAAATGTGGAACTAAATAGATCATGAAAAGGACACTTGTTTACAGCAAGACAGCAGAAACAAGACAGCAGAGCATCACTGTGAACCTCAGCTGGGCATGGGTGGGTGGGGCCTCAAGATTTTCCCTGCCCTGAATATCCATGAATGACCATGAAAGCACAAGAAATATTGATTTGGTAGTTACACGTACATTTTAGCAAGTAGGCAAATTCACAAATATGAAATCCATGAAAAATAAGTATCAACTGTAATCTTCTTCATCTGCACTGTGTGAAGTAAGAGTTGTCCTTATTTCACAAGTTAAGAAAAACCGTGAGGTTGCAGGAGGCTGAGTCAAAGTTCGCCAGCTAGTTAGTGGGATGGATAAAAGGTAAACCTTGCTCCTCGAATTCCAGAGGCAATGCTTCCACCTTTGTACTCTGTCTTGTGCTGCATTTGAGAAAGCTAAGCTATCTCTTGACTGATTCTGGAGTCAAATAGGTGCTGTCCTCTTAGCTATGTAAAGCTGTGTTAAGTGAGCCAGTAAGTCTTAGATCTTTGTTCCTAGGCTGGCCTCAAACCAGATTTAAAGTCTGTTTAATCAAATGCATCTCCTTCTAAAACATGTATTCTATTCCAAATAGTTTCAGTACACAGATCTTTCTTATAGGAGTCACAAGTCAGTATCCTAGGAGAATGGTTATTATATCATCTTTACTAATATGGCCTCTCTCTTCTCGAAGGCTTTTTCTTAGAAAGTTTATTTCTTTTCATTACAAAAGTAATCCATGCTTTTTAAATAAGTTTTGGAAATATAGAAAAGCCCCCCAAACAAAATACAACTCACCCATATATCTTAACATCAAGAAATAATCATTATTAGCACTGGGTATAACTTCTTTCCATCTTCCACCTCTTGTTTCCTATATGTATATATGTTTTAGTAAACTGGATTTATATATATAAATGTATGTTTATATGTTTTAGTAAACAGATATACATATATTAATAATGGGGTTATATTCTATATGCTATTTTTAACTTTTCCATGTAAGAACATATTTTGGAGATTTAAAAAATGCTATCATAGAGATATACCATAGTTTATTGTAGTATTTAGACTGCTTTCAATTTTTAGCTGCTTCAAATATATTTTTAATTGAGCAATGTTTAAGATGAATTTTAGCACATATTTCTAGTTGTGTAAAAATAGGATTGTTGCATCAAAGTGTATGACTATTTTAAAGACTTCTTTTTTTTACGGCCAACTAGTGTTCTATTGTGTATATACACTGTATTTTCTTTATCCATTCATTTGTTGATGGACACCTAGGTTGATTACGTATCTTGACTGTTGCGAATAGTGCTGTAGTAAACATGAAGGTGCAGATATCTCTTCAACATGTTAATTTCCTTTTCTTTGGATAAATACCCAGCAGTGGGATTGCTGGGTCATGTGATAGTTTTATTTTTAGTTTTTTTAGAAATCATGGATAAGCTTGGAAAACATTATGTTAAGTGAAATAAGGCAAGAAAAGAAAGATAAATACCACAGTTTCTCACTCACATTTGCGAGCTTAAAAAAAAAAGTTGAGCTTATGGAAGGAGAGAATAGAATTGTGGTTACTAGAGGCTGGGAAGAGAAGGGAGAGGGTAGGACAGAGAGGTTGTTTCACTGATACAAAATCACTGCTAGGTAGGACAGACAAGATCTTGTGGCCTATAGCAGTGCTAGGCATCTCTAATTGACAGTAATTTATTTTATGTTCTCAGTTGGCTAGAAGAGAGGAGCTCAAATGCTCTCATCATAAAGAAATGATACATTTTTGTGCTGATGAATATGCTAATTATACTGATTTGATCATCACACATTGTACACATGTATTGAAATATAACTCTGTAACCCATAAATATGTACAATCAATATGTATCAATTAAAAATTAATTAATAAAAAAAGACTTCCTGATTATTGCTAGATCGCATTCACAAGCTTAATATCAATTTAGTTTCTCCCTGGCTGTGTCTGATGTGCCTGTTTCCCTGCCTTCTTGTAAACAGGGTATATTTTAGAGGCTTTACCTTAAGTTGCCTTACGTTAGGTGTGTAAATGCCTTTGAAATTATATGACCTTATGTTTTTTTTAAACGTCAAATTTAACTTTTTAGAATGCCCTTTAACTGCAACGAATTACTTAGTTTCAATCTCCCCCAGTAGTAGGCGCTATGTGCCATGTGGTTAACACGTACCATACAGTGTGCAGAGAGGGGCGTGGAGGCGAGTGCCCCAGGGAACACCCACAAGATGAAACCTTCAAGGAGACAGAGACAGAGCGGAGAAGTACTAAGAGGACCTGGGGAGTGGGGTGTCATGAGGACCAGGATGAAGCAGTTGAAATCTAGCTGTGAAGACAGCAGTGTAAAAGCTTCAGAAAGTATTCAGAAAGTCAGATAAGACAAGAGCTAAAAATTGTCCATGTAATTGAACAAAACGGGAAGACAGAAATCTGGATTACTGTGGGCCGAGGTGCATGCGTCAGAGACCTGTTTTTTACATGTGCCTGTTTCTGTTTAGTTCTGTTAGATTTTTTTGGAGTGTGTGTGGGAAATGAATGTACAAACATGGATTGTTCTGGAAGCAGCTGGCACAGTTTGCTTCAGGCCACCTGCTTCGGGGGAGCAGCAATTCCATAAATGAAAAGAAGCAAATAATTGCAGATATTATCTGTCTGCTTTTGAATCTCCATAAAAGGCCAATTCCAATTTTGTTCTAAAAATGGACAAAAGTTTTCAACTGACCCATCTTTGATGATATATTTTAAAAGTTGAATTTTAATTGTAATTAATTTTTTTAAAAAATTAAAATTAAAATTTTAATTTAAAGTTGAATTTTCATCCATTCATAGCAGTGTAAACTTTCAGCAGGAGGAAGCTGTTATTCCAACAATGAATTAGTGGTGGTTTATTTTAGTGGCACCTGTGGCACTGATTTAAATGGCACTTCTTGTTTCAGTGAGTGGCACGAGTGAACATTTGGGATTGAACACTATTTTTACCAGCCTATTTACAAAGACAGGGACTAGTGTTTTGGCAACTACAGAGCTAAAGTTAAGAGCAATGCATTGAATCCTGGTGTCTACTTAGATGCTTCCTGGTGGCAGGGACACTTCTAGGTTAAAGGAACAATTTACACATTGAAATGTCTCCTAGGACTAACCTGGAGAGAGTTGATCTGGATCTGAAAGGGCTTGGGGAGCTCTTTCCATTCTGAGCTTTTTCTGACTCTGACTAAGAAGAGAAAGTGAGATAATGGAACAATAATAATGTTAGTGATGCTATTAATAGCTAATATTCACTAAATAATTACTCTGTTCTAGGTTATGTGAAAGCAATTAACAAGTGTTATGTAATGCAGTGTGCATGGCAAGCTGTATGAAATATGAACCATTATATTTTACAGATGAGCAACGTGAGGTGAAGAATGGTGAAATAACTTGCCTGAAGTCACTCAGTGGGTAAGTTGAGAGTCAAACCTCAGTCCCTCCAACTGCAGGGCCCTCCTCTCATCCATTTCTCCTCCTTAGGTCTGTGAAGAGCTTGGTGCATAGTAGGTGCTCACCTGATGTTAGTTTCTTTCTTTTCTGGGTGGTGGTTGGCCTGAATGGCAGGCCTGTTATCTTGTCGGATAGGATGGCCACACACCAAGAACACAACCCGGACACTGATCAGCCTGGGCTGGAATGACAAGCATGAGGAGGGCAAAGGTTGCAAGGCTCTGTGGACCCTCTGGGGGATTCGAGAACATTATGCAACCTTCTGAGTCATTCTTTGGTCATTTTGTGCTATTTTTTGCTCACATCCTTAGAAATGGTTCATCATTTCTGTTGTTAACTAATTCTTTTGAAAAATTTTTTTAAAACCCTAGGATTTCTTTACCAGTTGAAGTCTGATTGCTGTGGTTTGTGAGATAGGGAGGTGTTTGAAAAGAATGCTATTTTTAAGCCTGGGTTTGAATCCCAGTTTCAGTATTTACTGACTGTAGACCTTGGGCAAGTCACTTAGATCTTAGTACCCCAGTTTCCTCATCTGTAAAGAGGAGCTAATAATAATACCTACTGCATAAGGTTGTAAGGGTTAAATGAATCTTGAGAATAATAATACATGTAAAGCAGTCAGCACTATGTAAGTGTTAGCTATTTTTATTATTGTTGTTGTTGTTACAAAATGGTACATGCTGTGGGAATGGGAAGACTCCTTACCAGGATATTGGCAGAAATTGTTTATTAAGGAAAATAGTTGACAGATTTCTTTGTGTTCAAGCTTTATGAAAAAACAGTGGAAAGTTCACAATGAGATATCACTTCACACCTATGAGAATAGCTAAAAACTAAAAAAAACCCAACAAATGCTGGCAAGGATGTGGAGAAATTCTGTATTTGTCTGTTTTCTGTCACTGATAACAGAATACTTAAAACTGGGTATGAAGAAATAAAATGTGTTTCTTACAGTTTTGGAGGCTAAGTCCAAAGTCTAGGGGCACATCTGGTGAGGGACTTCTTTTTGGTGGGAACTCTGTATACTGTCCCATGGCAATGAAGGATATCACATGGCCAGGATGGCAAGAGTGCTTTTTAATGTGCTCACTTGCTCTCCTTATAAAGGCACCAGTTAGAGTATGGTTCTGATAACATCAAGACAAGGGTTCAGATCCACATACTGGACAGCCACCAAAAAACCGAATAAATAAATAGAGCCATCAGTCCACATCCATGATTGCCCATTAAATCATTAACCCGTTACTCCATGAATGGATAATCCATTCACGAAAACATAGTCGTTAATGATCCAATCATCTCTTAAGGGCCTCACCTCTCAGCACTGCCGTATTGGGGATCAAGCTTCCAACATGAGCTTTGGAGGGAACAAATATTCAACCCATGGCAAATTGGAACCCACATACGTTGCTGTTGGGAGTGTGAAATGGCTCAATTGCTGTGGAAAACGGTTTGGCGATTTCTCAAAAAGCTAAACATAGAATTATGACCCACCAGCATAACCCCCCAATTCCACTTCCAGGTTTATATTCAAAAGATTTGAGACAGGTACTCAAGCAAATACCTGTACATGAGTGTTCATAGCAGCACTATTCACAATAATCAAAATGTGGAAACAATCCAAATATACATCAAAAGATGAATGGATAAACAAATTATGGTACATACACATGATGGAATATTATTCAACCATAAAAAGACATTAGGTACTGATGTGTGCTACAGTATAAGTGAACTTTGAAAACATTACAGCAAGTGAAAGAAGTTAGACATAAAATGTCACATATTGTAAAATTTCATTTATACGGAATATCCAAAATAGATAAATCCATAGAGATAGAAAGCAAAGTGGCAGTTACCAGGGGCTGGGGTCTGAGGAAATGGAGAGGAGCTTCTTACTAGTATGGAGTTGTATCTTTTGATAATGAAATGTTTTGGAACTGGATAGAGGTGATGGTTGCACAACACTGTGAATTTACTAAATGCCACTAAATTATTAAAATGGTTTGTTTTATGTTATGTGAATTTTACCTCAATAAAAAAAATGTAAAGTGAGACAAGTTGTTTTTGATTATAAAAAACAACCATCTGGTTCATGCTATTGAAAAATTATTGCTAAAACTTTCCATTTGTCTTTTTAATTTATTCCATTATATTGAGTTAAAATTTACATATAATAGAATGCACAGATTTTAGCTGTACAGTTCATTGAGTTTAGATAAATGCATATATATGTGTAAGTATCACCTGAACCAAAAAGATAAACAAAATAGACAAACCATTAGCAAGGTTAACTAAAAAAAAAAGAAGAGAGAAGAAAACCCAAATAACAAAAATTATAAATGAAAGAGAAGACATTACAACCGACTGTACAGAAATACAAACAATTGTTAGTGACTATTATAAACAACTATACACCAACAAACTTGAAAACTTGGAAGAAATGGATACATTTTTGGACAGATAAAAGCTATCAAGACTGAACCAAAAAGAAATAGAAAACCTGAACAGACCAATAACAAGCAATGAGATCAAAGCAGTAATCAGCAGTCTCCCAACAAAGAAAAGCCCAGGACCAGATAGCTTTACTGCTGCATTCTACCAAATATTTAAAGAGGAATTAATACCAATTCTCTTCAAACTATTCCAAAAAATTGAAACATAGGCCATTCTCCCAAACTCACCCTGATACCCAAAACAGACAAAGATATAACGAAAAAGGAAAGCTACAGGCTAATATCCTTGATGAACATAGAGGCAAAAATCCTCAATGAAATATTAGCAAACAGAATACAGCAATGCATCAAGAAAATTGTATACCATGATCAAGTGGGATTCATCCCAGGGATGCAAGGATGGTTCAACATACACAAGTCAATAAATGTGATACACATCAAAAAAATCGAGCACAAAAACCATATGATTATCTCAAGAGATGCAGAAAAAATATTTGATAAAATTCAACATCCCTTCATGATACAGACTCTCAGCAAATTAGGTATAGAAGGAAAATACCTCTCAACACAATAAAAGCCATAAAAGACAAACCTACCGCCAATATCACCCTTAGGAACAGGAAGAAGACAAGGATGCCCACTCTCACCACTCCTATTTAACATAGTATTGGAAGTACTAGCCAGAGCAATCAGACAAGAGAAAGAAATAAAGGGCATCCAGATTGGAAAAGATGAAGTCAAACTGTCCCTGTCTGCAGATGACTGATCCTATTAAAGAAAAACATACAACCATTTTGCAAAAACACATTGGCATTATCTTCTAAAATTGAGGATATTGTGGTCTCTATGACTTGGCAATTACACTTCCATTGAAATGAAATGCATCCCCATATTTTCCTAAACACAAATCTGAGAATATATTCACAGCAGCTTAATTCATTATAGCCCTGACAGGAAGCATCCCAAGTCACAGAGGAATGGACATCCCAAGTCACAGAGAAATAGTGCATATTTGTACAATGTAATACTATTTATTAAAGAAAATGAAATAACTACAGCTAAAAGGACACCAGGGACAAATCAAACCAACATAATTTTGAGCCAAAGAATCCATTCTCACAAAAGAATACATGCTATATGACATCATCTTTATAAAATTCAAAAACAGGCAACACTAAACTATGGTGTTTAGGAATATGTACTTGGTTGATAAGACAATAAATAAGAGCAAGGAATGATTACCATAAAAATTAGGAAAATATTTCATTTAGGTGAGTAATGGAATTGATTGGGAATGGTGTTTTTTGGCCTGTTTGGTGGGTAACACAGTTATTTGCTTTATAATAATCTGTCAAGCTGCAAATTTTTGTTTTACGTACTTTTCTTTATGTGTGTTATATTTTACAATGTAAAAGTAAAACAAAACTCTTAGACTCTTCTCTGAAGGATAACAGTTAAACTTTTTCCACCTATTGAGAAGACCCCTTACTTCATAAACTAGTTAGTCAATAAGCATAAATATAGGCTTCTTACTACTTTATCTCTAAAATATATATTTTGAAATCCAGGCAATGGACCTGAGGCATTATGCTCATTTGAAAAATTGTTTGGGGTTTAGCACAGCGCTAAAATTTTTTTTTGTCTGAATAAAGGAATTAATGAATGGAAAAGTGCCTTATGTCAGAATATAGAATGAAGAGAGGGAAGAGAGGAGAATGTGTGATGAGTTGCTAATACTTTATTTCTCTCACTCAGGATAATTAGAATTCCATGCTGTTTACTTCAATTTTGAATACTCTATGTTTACAAAAGTAGTTACAAAATTTCAAAAAAAGTTGAATGGGATCTTAAAGGTCATTCAGTCCAACTAATTACTAGTAGACCAACCAAGCCAGGTGGCTGTGCACCTTATGAGCGCTGCCACTAAGGCAGTCCATTCTTTCTTTGGACAACTTTAGGTATTTCCATCTTATTTTTGGCGTAGAGCCCCATTCTATCCCTGGGTTTGCAACTAAAAGTGGCCTTGATATAAGAAAGAAACACCCTTATAATGAAAACATATTTGGGAAAAGGTATAATGCTTTTCTTCCAGCATTATTTTGTATAAGCCCTATGAGCATAAGGACCCCAAACAGCGTGCTCATCATTTTGCAAGTAACTCAAAATAGCAGATACTTAATCAAGTCGAATGGTTGAATTTTTAACGTCAGTGGAAATACTTACATACACACTACCACATTGCCGTGTACCTTCCCATTCTAATCATCCTAATATTTTAGCAAAAGCCATATGACTTAGCAGAGTGCTTACCTGAAAGGCAGAGTAGATTTTGTATTTAAACACAGGCACACACACATATAAGAGGCAGTAAGTCCTCCAAAAAATGTAGCCAGTGGTGCAGAGGCTCCTGTCCTATTGCTCAGTTGGACTGAATTCAAGACAGAGCAAAAGGATAGTTATTATTGACCTCCCAAATCTCCAAGAATACACACACACATAAACACACTCATATCTACCCCTTCTAATGCAGTGTGTCATCTAAAACCATAATACAACAAATGGTGATGTAAATTAATAGGTGTTTTTGTGATGACTGCTCGTGAAGTTGGCCAATAGTAAGGAAGAACAGCTGACAGTTACTATTCTCTTTTCCTAATGCTAAATTAATGGCATTTGGATTAAATTCCAAAGAGCAAACTTTCACAAAGTATTGAAAAGATTTTCAGTATCACCCCTGTAAGCTATATATATTTTTAGACTCTGAGTTCTCCCTTAAAAAAAGCACACACACACATATATATATATTTATATATATATACACACATATTTATATTTTTACACAATAATTTAAAAACTTTGCACTTAGGCATTATTTATTGCACATTCTACAAATTTTTTTTTACAAAGTACATGTTCTTTCCCTCCTTAGCAAGGTAAACCTGTAGTAAACCCCAAGTACTGATGTTAATAAGGAGAAAATTTTATTGGCAAAAACTCAGTGACTTGAAATATGGTTTTAAAAATATATCTCTGTTAAAGTGATAGTCAGGAAGTTCCACATTATTGTTAACCTTAATGAAACTGGCAAACATATATCAACTGAGTCCTTTTCTAGCCTATGTAAAAGAAAAAACATCACTGTAAAGGATGAAAAAGCATAGACACATTATGGGCCTATATGGGGTGGAAATCTCATTACTGCCATAACTAAGCCCCATTTGACATATCGTTAGGCTAATATGGCAATGACTGACTCAGTATTAAAATGTCTGTGCTGGTTGCATCTTTAAGGAAAAATAGGCACATAGGCCCTCAGTGGTGAAAGGGAGGATCAAAGTATCATTTTTGAAATATAATTTTGAAAACAACAAAAAACCCAGCCACGTGCATTTGAGGTTAGGTTGAGAGAGTCAATCAGCACACTTAGGTTTTTGCCTGCCAAAGTTTTAGTGTACTGGAAGATCAATTTGAGATCACTAAATTACCTCATTTTATCGGAATATTAGCTCACAGGCAGGTAATGGCATTCGTCTATAAATGGGGGCATGAGGCATGTTGAAGCTGGAGAAATCCATTTTGTGGAGAAAAAAGGCTAGGTAATTAAAATGTTTGACTCTTTGCTGGTAATGCAATGTTTTTTTAATACATATACAGACTAAACATTTTTCCATGAGGCAATTTGTCAAATCTGACTAAATGTGAAGACATTTAAGTAGATAAAACTATTTCTCTTTCATTTACTTTAGTACTATTATTACTATTTTTAAATGCTTGTCATCAAATCCTGAATGTTTTGAATTCTAAATAAAGGAAGATTTTAATTTTTAAATGATTATTTTTTATGTATGCAAACAGGCATTTTCAATAAATGGTAAATTTATTGAAATTTAATATTATTCTTCATAAAATAGTAAAATGTATTATATATGAATATAACAATTTGAATGGTATTGATTTTTAACAAAAATGATAATCAGCTTTAAATAGGATGGCATATGTTTTGAATTATTAAATCTCAATATGTAGTATTCAATAAAATAAAAATATTTTTGCCTCTATGAATTAAAAAAAAAAAAAAGTCTGGCAGCCACTATGAGTGGCTTTCCTTTAGATGAAAGGGCCATCTTCTAGTACAGTTTTCAAACATATTCTTTACATTACGTGCTTATTTTCTTTGTCGTTCTGACTGCAGAGATGACTCAGGATGTGCCCATGCTGTGGCCCACAGATCCCTATTTTTACTCTTAACTTCAGGCAATATTCCTAGAGAGAGAGAGAGAGAGAGAGAGAGAGCAAGTGGGGAGATATGGGGAGAGAAGGGGATAAGAGAGGAAGGGAGGGAGGGAGAGAGAGAGAGGGAATGTGCATGCAAATTGGTAACTTCCAAAAATTAATCAAGATTAAGCAGAACCAAAGAACATGAATTGTATACATTCAAATTTTATACCTAGTGATCTACAAAGATAGCCCTTGGAAAATATTAAATTGAGAAAACTAAGAATTGCTTGGTTATGAAGAAATCCCTTTGATTATGAAGCAAGAGTACATAATATGTAGTTATTATATTGTGGATTTCTATTTTTTGGCTTCTATTCAGGAATACCATCTTCTGGCACAAAGAGGGAAACCTAGACATGATCATGAAAAGAACTCTCTCACCCTTTTGTTGGTTTGAGTTTGGCTGGACATAAGGATAAGCGAAGCATAGAAACTTGTTTCTAAAGTCATTCACCTGTTTTGTAGAAGACTGCTGATTTGTCCTAACTTCTGGCATTGTTTGGTATGGATGGCTCTGCTAAATCATTCTCTCATTCATTCATTCATTCACTCATTTTCATCCTTATATTTATTCATTTATTCATCCATTCATACAGCAAATATTTACTGCGTATCGACTGTGTGCTAGGCAAATGTTCAATTCTCAGGAGATATGCAGGTGGACAAGGGAGACGAGATCCCTGCTCTTAGGGTGCTTATGGAATGAGTGGGGAGATAGAAAACAACTAAACAAACAAATGAACAGGTACTTCCAGGTAGGGAAAAGTGCTATGAAGAAAATAAAGCTGCAGTGAGTGAGGGGTGGAGTAGTCCTGGAGGGAGAACGCTACCTAGGAGAGTGATCTGGGAAAGTGCTCCTGGGGAGGTGACATAAAAGCTGAGTCATGAGTGAAAGTTGAGCACACCATGCATCAACCTGGGGGTAGACTGTTCTAGGTAGAGGGATGAGCTTTGTTGATCTGAGGAACAGAAAGAAGGTCGGTGTGGCTGGAGGAGAGTGACACTGTAAAGGAATGTTGGGAGTAGTGAGGTCACATAGAGTCTTGGAGGCTATGCTTTATGTTGTTTAGGGTACACACTGTCTACTTTGTGTTTATCAGTATAGCGTCAACGTAAACAGTTGGAAAGGAAAAAATCTGCTCAATTTGTGGTTTCTTCTATTCAATAAAACATTGGTTTAATTAATTTTTCTCTCATTGAATTGATCAAAATTTATTCATGCTTCAGGTAGGCAACACATTTGGGTGTGTCTTATGCTGAAGAGCATGAGAAAAAAGTAAAGAATACAAGTAGTTTAAAACAATCTATCTTGACAAAGAAACAATAAGGCTAAAGGGCTGCTGTTCTTTGGCTCCACTGAACTTTCGGTGTATCCTGTGACAGTCCACGTGGGACAAGTGTAATGTAAGGCTTAGCCCATCTTGCTCAAGAATGTTGGAGAATCTGTCACTTTATTGTGTGTGATTCATATTCTCGTGGTGGAGTCGCCAACCTTTGGAGTTAAACCTTTGAGGCTAGTGAAACAGGGACAACAGCCCAAGAAGGTCAAGCACGGTCATGTCCTTGGAAAGCAGGTTCTCCTGAGGAGCAGTTTAGAGGAGGCGCTGAGGTTGGCCTACTAGGAGCTGTGTAATCCAGTTAATATCATTAGCTGAGGGCTGATGGGGGACAGGCTTTCAGGGACAGTAACAGTACCACATGTTTATATAGAATCTTTTTGACTGCAAAGCTTAGGGAGCAACCTGTGATTTGTTTGAGTGTGATGTGAAGTTTCATCTTCACTTTCTTTAAAGTAGGTGTATACTCTTGTAAAGCTACACGACCACACCAGTTGTTGGGCTCTTTTACCTGCCGGTAATCCTGCACCAACTACACCAATTGTGGTGCTCAGTCTAATGTCAGAATCCTGCTGACGCTGCCAATTGTAGAGCTCTTAATCCTGTACATGATGCCAATTGTGGAGCTCTTTTACCTGCCTCTAATCCTGCACTGACTGAGCCAATTGTCGAGCTAGGGCTGGATCTGGAGCTCACAGACACCTCAAGCCCGTTCCAGACTGGGTCACAAACTCTTCATATGCCAGGCTGGGTCACCAGACCTCTCACTTGCCAGGCTTGGTCACCAGACCCTTTACTCGCAGGTCTATGATCTAGGTAACCAGCAAACAGGTCCTTGGAAGCCATAGGTTTTGAAAGCATGGCCAGGCCAGGTGGATGCCCAAGGTAGTCCCCAGCCAAGGTGGCAGCGCTGCACATGTGTACTAACTCTACCGCACACACACAATTTGTTTACTGAACCACCCCAACCGGCCCAAGGCAAGAGGGCCTGATTAAATTGTTCCATTTTCCCAACAACTCTCCTCTTTTCTTTCTTGATGACCTGCATGAAAAATATGGGGAGTCTGAGGGGTTTAGTAAAAGGATGTATTTCCTACTTTGAAACAGTCAAAATAGTCTTTTCCCAATATCCTTTTACTTATTCCATTTAATTCTTTAATCACTTGATCAAGAAATATTTACGAGTATTTTAAGTGACAATGGTCACAAAATTTTAAGCTTCAAGGATTTATGTGCTTTCTCAGATAGTATTTATTGAAAATTATTCTTTTGTACTATTTGAGGTGTTGGCTGAACTTTCACCAATGTATATATTTTATTCAGATAAAATCATTTGTCACTAACATCCTTTGATCAATCTTTTGGGGGACAGTGTAATTGAAACTTTTAAGGTCAGTTCTTTGTAGGTTTGAGTCACTTAACAGTTTTTTCATTTTTCTCTTGTTATTTATTTATTTATTGAGAAATAAAAATTGTATACATTTGTTGTGTACAATATGATGTTTTAAGATATGTATACATTGTGGAATGGCTAAATCGAGCTAATTAACATATTGATTACCTCACATACTTATTTTTGTAGTGAGAACACTTAAAATCTACTCTCTAAGCAATTTTCAGGAATACAATACTTTGTTAGTACCTATAGTTACCATGCTGTACAATAGATCTCTTGAACTTATTCCTTCTATTTAACAGAAACTTGTTATCTTTTGACCAACATCTCCCCAACCCATCCCTCCTCACCAGCCTCTGGTAACCACCATTTACTTTCTACTTCTATGAGTTTAGCTTTGGCTTTTTTTAGATTCTACCTATATGTGAAACCACGTGGTATACATCTTTTTGCACCTGGCTTATTTCACTTAACCTAATATTTTCCAGTTTGATCCATGTTGCCACAAATGACAAGATTTTTTTCATTTTTAAGGCTGAAGTCACTTAGTATTTAGTGAGTGCCCTCTAGTATTTCAAACCTGCATAAATTAAATTTAGAAAGCTGGGCAACTGAAAGATTCTTCCTTTGAGTGGAACCAGAAGATTTCCAAAATGAGACTATGAACTTTCTTCTTCCACCCCTTTTCCTGTTTTTCTGTGTTAACCATGGTGGAAAGCTTACTAGTGAACTTTATCTCTGTTAACCCTGGTAAAAAGTGCAAAGACAAAAAACGAAGCAAAATGAAAGCACTTTTTTTCCATGGAAAAATCCTCCTCCAACGTTACCTGTTTTGTGAAGCATTGCCTTATAACGTGTGGAGTTAAGAGCTCTCCGAACTACAGTCCAACACAATATACTATATGGTGGCTGTGTTCCATGGGAGATGTTTTGGTGAATTCCTTATGGAAAGGTAGCATGGGATAGCAGCAAGTGCATAGGCCTTACTGTCTCTGTGACCTTAGACAAGTTAATCACACTTGCTAAGGAGACTTCATTTTGACATTGGTATATTAGTCAGGATTCTCCAGAGATGCAGAACCAATAGGATAGATATAGGAGGAAATGGGAATTGGCTCAAGTGATTATGGAGGCTGAGAAGTCCCACGATCTGCCATCCGTAAGCTGGGGAACCAGGAAAGCAGGTGGTGTAATTCAGTCTGAGTCCAAAGACCCAAGAACCAGGGGAGCTGATAGTGCAACTCCCGGTCCAAGTCCAAAGGACTGAGAACTTGGTGGGAGGGTACACTGGTATAAGTTCCAAAGTCCGAAGGCCTGAGACCAGGAGCTCCAGGGTCTAAAGTGAGGAGCAGATGGATATCCCAGGTAAGAAGAAAGAGAATTTGCCCTTCCTCTGTCTTTTTGTTCTATTAGGGCCCTTAATGAATTGTATGAGCCTGCCCACGTTTGGTGAAAGCAGATCTTCTTTACTTAGTCTACTGATTCGTATACTAATCTCTGGAAACATCTTTACAGACACACACAGAAATATGTTTTACCAGCTATCTAGGTATCCAATAGCCCAGTCAAGATGACACATAAAATTAAACCACAATTGGTAAAATGACAGTAATACCTACCTGAACATTTTTTTTTTGTGAGTTTAAACTAGGTTATGTATGGATAATGCCTGGTAAATATAAACCACTTAAGAAAAGACAGCTTTTACTAATTTAATTAATTGACAATATTACTGACTAAAATCTTCAGGTCTTAAGTAGGAAAGCTTTCTCTTTCTGGTCTCTTTTTCTCTTTCTGAGATAACATCTCTCTGTTCTGTCTCCTTTAAAAAACGTATCACATTTCAAATGGTGAGCCTTAATGATATCTAACTTCTGCACCCTGTTTCTTCTGCCCACATTCCATTGGTCAAAGAAAGGCATCTGCCCAATCTCCAGGTCAGTTGGGTAGAATCATATATTCTTGCTGGAAGAGGAGGGGAAAGTGAATATGTGCTAAACAATAATCTAATCCACGACAGTGATAAAAAGCATGTGATAAAATATGTGTATCCATTGGCCTAGCCCTAGAGTATGAAGCGCAAAGTTCGTAACATGGCACTCCTGGCCCAAGCCTACCTTTCCAGTCTTATCTCTGAAAGCTGCTCTTCATGCATGCGATGGTCCTTAGTGTCTCATCCAGTTGGGTGCTTTCCTTCAAATGTGCTGTGAGAGTCAACACCTCTGTCTTTTATGCACAGTGATCCTGACTGAGAAGCACGTAGCTGCTGGTGAGAAGGAAGGTGTTCAAGTCACCACTTGCAAGGGTTGTAGCAAGAAGTTGTCCGGGCTGGGCTAGAATCAGAATCCAGTAGTCAATATGACCTGAAGGCAGTAATGAGGTATGCTTTGGGAAGGGCAGCTCTCAGTTTCAGGAGAATTTGGAATTATTGTACAAGAAAATCCAGGGTGTTCTTGTGAAGCATTCCAAAGTCAAAGCTCAGCCCTTGGGCTAGATATGATACCTGGCATCTTGTACACACTCAAAAACTTTTGTTGTGAGATTTATGTATTCATATATGACCACCTCAGACCACCTCCACTGCTACTACCCTGTTCTGAGCGACAGTCATGTCCCATGCAGATTTCTGCAGTAGTTACCTGACTGGTTTTCTGTTGCCTTTATTGATTCTATTCTCAGACCATGTCATTCTTATGCTTAAAACCTTTAGTTGATTTCCTTCTCACCAGGAAATAAAGTCCCCACAGGGGTCCACAAGGCCCTACATGGCCTGGCCTCTCTTTTTCTCTCTCCCATCTCCTGTAACATGACTTCTTCTCTCCCCCTCAGCCCTTCTGAACCTCATACTTTTCCTTGAATACATAATTCCTCCAACTCACCAGTCATACTCCTGCGCAGAGAGTTCCCTCAACCCAAATGATAGTCACACGAGTCACATGACTTAATCCCGTACCTCCTTTGGGCCTTTGTTGAAACGTTGCCCTCCTCAGGAAGCCTTCCTGATCACTCTATCTAAAATTGCAATTCAACACAACTCCTGTCCTCTGCCGCTATTGTTCTGCATAGCACTTTTCACCATTAGACAGATGTTTTAATTTTTATTTGTTTATGGTCTTATTCCTTAAATAGAGTGTAAGTTCCATGAGGGTGATTGTTTTGGCTATTTTGTTCACTTCAGCACTAAGAATAGTTCCCATACATAGGAGATCCTTAATCAATATTTGGTCAATCAGTTAATGAAACTTTTACCATCCTTCCTAGTCAAAGAGATTTCTTTCTCCTTTATGTTCACACAGCACATACTCTGTACCTATTTCAGAGAATATACCCTATTTCTAACAGTAAAAAATTAATCTGTATATTGCTTGTCTCTCCCACCAGGATGAGTATTCAGTGCTGAGTTTTGCCTGTGTTTAGTACATTTTTTATGAATTAAATTTATGCTCTTGGAGCATTTTATTATTCTTTTACTTTCTTCTGCTGAACCACTATTGCCTCACATTCAAATTTACAACTTCTTAGACACCTAGTAGTTGTACTTCCACTGTTTGTGTGGACAGCCCATGCAGATATTGATTTATTACCTTTACTCAATCTTCCATACTCTAAAAAGTTACTCTTTCTTTGGGCTTGGATGGTCATGTTGTTGAGAGGCAAAAATTGCCTGTGACAATCTCAACTCTCAATAGTGATTAGAGTAAAATTAAAAGAATTTGAGGCTCCAAGTTCTATAACGTTTAAAAGTGACTTCACAAGGAAAAAGAAACAAGAAATGGGAAAGAGGATGGTGATGGGAAGGAGAAAAAATAAAAGCTAGACTCAGATGAGGCTCAAAGTGCCACTCATTCAAAAAATATTTGTTGAACTACTCCAACAATGGGCACTGGAGAGACTAAAGAGTATTTTCAGGTTCCCCTTAAAAACAGCTGCTGTATACATTGCTCAGGTTGTGTACTGCACAAGAGTGCCATGTCAATGGTGGTGGCATTCACGTATAGACATCTTTATTATGTTGAAATTTAAAAATTATTTTATCTTAATTGTTGACTCCAAAGAGGGATGATCTGCATGTTTATTATGATGATCAACTGGCTTGTGACTGGAGTTTTGTGACTGTTTTATTGTAACAGAAGACATGTATTATTCTTCTTTAGCTTACAAAGAGAAATGAGCTTATATAATGATGATAATAAAGTTGTTCTAATAACCTGGACCTCTAAACAGGGAGCTTCTTATTTATCTTGGTAAATATCTTTAAAAAAAAATCTCCTGGTTTTAGCACACTGGCTCACCTGGGTGTTTTAAGCCATCTGCTATTTGTTTCCTTGACAAGAATTACATTGCTAAGTTACCAGTAAATCTACAAGTTCTTACATTACGACACAAATTAATGTGTAATGATTTAATTTCCATTAATAATCCATAAAGTATGTTTTGCATAGATATAAATTAGAGATTACCATGTAATAATTTGTTAATTATGCTATAGCATTGGTTTTTTTTATTTCCTTTTGCTACTTCGGAAATGTTGTTAATTATGTCATAGTACTGGCTATTTTTTTGTTACAATGGAAACACTATTACAAAAATTAACTACTTAAAATTTGGAGACATGTTATATGTTTTATTTTGAGATGTTTCATGTTTTTGGAAAAGGTGCTATATTGTCTCAGATGTTGAAAAGAAAATTTAAAGAAATTATTTGTATCAGAAAAGAAATAATTGGGAAACTGTTACAAAGGAAAATTAAAGAAATGCCTTGGCTAGTTAAATAAATTTTCTGGAGAAATAGGTGGAATGATAGAACAAAAGAGAAAAGGATTTCAGAGCTACACTTTTCAGCAGAATGTAGCATAGATATGTCACTAATGGAGCAGGATACTAATTTACTTTCCACCTTAATGTCAACTTTAAATGAAGAATTTGAAGAATAACTTGAAGGGGAAATTTCCCAAAGAATCCATTAAACTGAACATGCTTTTTTGTTGATCCAGGTTCCTGGCCAACTACTCTGAATATTAAGGAAAAGGACATGACACTCTTGTTGAAAATTATCAAGAAATAATAAAGAAAGCAAATAAACAAGAAATAAGAAAGCATAATATGTTTTCTTCCAATAGATAGGAAAGTATAACATTCCAAAAGAAACTCTAGGTAAGAATGTTTCAGAAATGATCACAAATTCTCCCAAATGTTGAAAAATAACTAGCTTATGGTTACTCTACCTCAAAACAGTCTACCTTTTGTCTATTTTTATAAACAGTTTGAGGATAGAAAAAACCCACTAATGAGCGAGAAAGTGTGTCAGTGTTTACTACACATTTCTTACAAAAATCAAAAAAGTAAAATGCACATCAGCATTAATGTAAGTATTCCAACCTGAAATCTTATAGAAAAATTATATAACTATTCATGATACTAGAGAGTAAATGGAAAAGGGAAAAATACTGGCATGCTATGAATGACCTTTTTGGCACGGCTATGTCTAGCATTGATAGGATTGTTTCAGAAACTTTGTAAGTGAGATAATGGTGATTTGTTGTATGTTGCAGAAACTATAGCACAATTGCATAGCATCACGGAAAACACTGTACAGAATACAGACGTTGGCAACATAGCATACTTCATGCAAAACAGTCTAAGTATAACCTGAAGAAAACTTGATAGTTAAAAATGCAGTGAAAAAATTTTCGACACTGCTAAATTATAATTATCTTTCAAGAACTAGCCAAGCACGTTTTGACTTCGACCAAACTTTGAATTATATTTAAAACACATTTGATAAACATAAAAAAATTAAAATTTTTTGTTAAATATATGATGGAGAAGTTGACTGATAACATTAGGTCACTAAAAACTAATTAGAAACAATGTGCCATGCTCTTTTAGAAATTGTTGATGATGTGCTTAAAGCTACCTCAATATATGATTATATTAATGATGTCAGTCTCTAAAGCAGAATGACATGCACTATGAATACAGTAATATCTAGATCATAATAATATACAGTAGTAACATACAATAATATAAATGTTACTGCTAATACATAGTGATATATAATACTATTGTATTTAAAAACATGTCAATATTAAAAGGCTATCATGGACTTTTTGCAGTTCTAGATCATGGGTTAACAATCTTTTTCTGTCAAGGGCCAGAAAGTAAGTATTTTAGGCTTTGTGAACTGTCAGGTCTCTGTTGCAATTATACTCAACTCTGCTGTTGTAGTGCAAAAGTAACCATAGAATATATGTAAGCAAATGAGCTTGGCTGTGTTCTAATTTTATTTATGAACACTGAAATTTGAATTTCATATAATTTTCATGTGTCATGTAATATTATTCTTTTAGCTTTTTAAAAAAACCATTTAAAAATGTAAAAGCAATTCATAACTTGTGGGCTATAAAAAAATAGAGGGTCAGATTCAGCTTATGAGCCTTTCTTAGCTGACCACTGTTGTTGATGGTATAAATACTTTGGAAAATTGTGGAAATGAATTACTGCAATTACATAAAAATTTACAACTGAAATTGACTAATGCACATAGTAGGAATAACATGTTAGATGGGACATCATCATGCAGCCTTAATTTACTGCACATGGTTCCAAATACTTATCTGGCACTAGTTTCTATTTAACTTTGTCAATATCAGTTGCCAATGAAGAATGTTATCTCAAATTGAAAATTTATTAAACATGGCTTAAGTTCCACAATATCACAAGAAATATAGTTTAACCCAGTGGCCATTTTTGTAGAATGAGACACAGTTACAAATAAATATTGAAATTACTGTAATAAACTTATTTTTCGAGGAAGCCTGATCTGTAATTATTTTATAACAAATTGCTATATTGCAATTGGTTGGTGTCCTTAATTATTATGATTAAAGTTTTGAATTTTGTATTGTTTTATGTTCAAAAGTTTGGAGTATTTTATAAAGGATGACTTTATTTTTGTTGCAGTGGTTATCACTGAGAAATAAATACTACTCTAACCTAAAAACTTTTACATGAGGAAGAGATGCCTTTTTGTATGGAGGCCATCCTTGTTGAGAGGGGTGGAGATCCACATACCATGACAGTCCTAAGTGAGGGGAATTCAAAGATGAACAGGACTTGAATTCTGACTTTAAGGATCTTCTAGCTTAGTATGGAGTTAGATATTTTGCAGTCTAACATTTATTGTAAAGCAATACTTTATGTTTTTTCCAAGTTGTTGGCAGTGGCTTAATGCCCAGGTTTACTTAAAGAAGAAACCAGCAACATAAAACCTACCCTACCTAACAGCAATGAAGCAAAAGAGGATGAAAAATGGGAACTACTGAGTATGCCATCATGTATGAAATGTTACATCATGAGGGGTTTTGATTGTTTATTCTACCTCAGATCTTTAACAGCACAAAGGTGGGGTCGAGAAGCTTCACAGACCATGCTGGGATTGTCCTCATGTCTTAAGAACAAATATGAGTCAGGTTGACATCTTGTTATTTTTGACAGTAAATGTCGAGTCTATAATCAACAAAAATGTGAAGTGAAGATGTCTTCAAGTACAAAAATAAATTCCTCAAAGCCAATGTTCATTGGGTTTTAGACATAAATACAAAAACCTCTAGAATTGTACAAACAAAACCTTTTTATTAGAAATAAACTTTGAAACACATTGAGGCTGTTTGAAGATAAAAGGAGGGTTGTTTACAAGCCAACGATGAAAGTGTGTGAAGGGCCACAGGTATTTTGCAATAGACGTTGGGAGATCTCATTAGAATTTGAAAGCACCTGGAAGAAAAGACTTTCTTTAAAGTAGAAAGGGTTGGCTGAGAGTGAGTGAGGTGAGTCATACCTGGAAGTGATCCGAGGGAGGTTCTTGCCCTGTGGTGTTGTGTAGACTGATAGGAGTCAGTACTGCATGCCAATCTAGTTATTGGTTCTTACTGAAAACCTTTTGAAAGCATATGTGAAAGGCAGATAGATACCCGGTGCAACCATTCCTTTTTAAATTTTTTACGTGTCCTTTGGTGTATACCTGTATATTTAAGAGCTTTTTTGTTGTTGTTGTTCTAGAATCAGAAAGATAAATAAGTCAATGATAGAATATCCATCCAGTCTGGTAGTTATTTATTGATTTGTGAGATATCTTGGCTCTGCCCTGGGTAAATTCATTTTTGTTTAACATGATGGACTTGTGGACTCTTAACAGGAATAAAGGTCAGGCTTTACTTAAAGCACATTAGATGTTATTTGTCTTTCTTCATATAAAAATGGCATAAACTATCCTTAAAATAAGATCCTCTATAAAAATTTCATGTAATTGAAAAAGAAGATGCTGAAATAAAACTAAGAGGAGAAAATAAAATAAATAAAACCACATTCAAGATCAAAGTTTGTTCTTCAAAATAATGAATAAATGGAGTAAACTGTTGACATGATTTATTTAAAAACTTGCTCTAATTGATAAGAAAAGAGTAAATGTTAGTAAATTAGGAGTGCAAAAGATCATTGGTAACATGAACATGTTTAAATAATTTCTGTATTTTTACTCCCAGGCATATTAATAAATTTGGTGACCAAGTTAAATGATTATTTATGAAATTGATAAAAATAAACGTAAGAATTAAGGAACATAAATTGACTATTAAGAATAGAAAAAGCTACTATGCAATTAAAAAATTGACAATTCTTGATGTTTATATAACTGCAAAATTCCAAATTTCCAAAATTTCCCAAAATACATTCTTTGGAAGATACTCTTTTATAAAATATGTTATCTGATTCATTTAATAGACTCAATATAGTCTTGAATTAAAATATAAGAATACTATCAAATTATAAAAATAAGAAAAAAGAACACTTATAGGCAAAATTAAAGATAAAATAAAAGTTATACAACAGATAAAAATAATATGTTCTAATAAAGTAGGGGAACTATAGCAAAACTATGCTTCTATGTCACAAAAATACCACTTATCAGATTAACAAGACAGAAAACAAAAGCCCACAAAGGGAGCTCAAGTGATTCTAGGAGAGTATTTGATAAAGTTTGCCATCTTTTCTTGATTAAATCACTAAAGTGTACAAGATGGTTTCTAATAGTATGCATATAGAGAAACATTGGAGAAACATTACAGTCACTTCAGTAACACTAAAATTGCTTCCTTAAACCTGAAGTAAAGTGAAGATATGCCCAATCACCACTGCTATTTAACATAATACTTGAAGTGCCTGCAATTGCTATTTGAGGTTGAAAACAGTGCCAGAGATAAAAATAAGGATGAGAATATTTTATGGACAATATTCAAATAAAAACACACATGTATAAATTACAGAAGTCAAAGAAATTATGTGAATAATCAACACTGTTAGAATTAACAAATGAATTTAACAGATTTTCAGAATACAGCTTAAATATCCCTTATCCAAAATGCTGGGGACCAAAAGTGTTTCAGGTTTTGGATCTTTTTTTTTTTTTCTTCTGATTTTGGAATATTTGCAGAATACATAACAGTTAAGCATCCCTAATTAAAAAATCTGAAATCTGGACTGCTCCAATAAGCATTTCTTTTGAGAGTCATATCAATGCTCAAAAAGTTTTGGATTTTGGAGCATTTTGGATTTTGGATTTTTGGATTAGGAATGCTCCATCTTTATAAGATAATGGCCCAAAAGTATTGCACATAAATTACTATTTAGCTATTACTTATTTTCATTTATAAAGATAAAAATATTAAGTATGTGGATATTAATCTTGGGACCTAAGAGATTTATTCAAAGAAAACTATAAGCCCTGATGAGAAAAATGTAGTCTATATTGGTGATTTAAAGCTCAAGTGTCCTGTAGTCCTACCTCCCCAAACCAACTCATATATGACTTCAGACCTTCCTTTCCTTTAAGTTGAGTTTTCAGCAATTTCAATTTTTGATTCTGGGCTTCCTGTCATAAATTAAAAATTTTGGATCTTATCTAACTAAAACTCCTTGGTAATTATAAGCAATATTTTTATTTTTCTTTACTCTCTTCTCTGAAGAAAAATAGCAAGGATCTGACTCTGAATCAGCTCTACAGCCCTTTGAGGGCCTAGCCTACTGAAAGATGGGAGCTTCTTTGATAAAGAAATACGTAAAGAAAGACATTTTGGTCTCTGTGGTTGGTAACTTTAGGAGTCATCTTGTCTGGATTAGGGAATAATACCCAGAAAGTTGGTAAAGCCTTATTTGTGTGTGTGTCTGTAAGGGTGTTTCCAGAGGAGCTGAGTGTGTGAGTTGGTGAACTGAATGAGGAGGTGAGGAGGTTCTGCCCTCAATGTGGGTAGTACCATCCAATTGGCTGGGGACCCATAAATTTTTTCTTTCTCTCTTCTGGAGTTGAGACATTCTTCTCCTGACCTTGGACATCAGAACTCCAGGCTCTTTGGCCTTTGGACTCCAGGACATACATCAGTGGTCCCCCAGGTTCTCAGGCCTTCGGGCCTTGGACTGAGAATTATACCATTGGATTTCTGGTTGTGAGGCATTCAGACTTGGACTGAGCCAGGCTACCAGCATCCCAAGGTCTCTAAATTTGCAGATGGCCTGTCATAGGACTGCTCAGTCTCCATAATTCTGTGAACCAATTTCTCAAATAAATCCCTTTATCTATCTATCTATCTATCTATCTATCTATCTATCTATCTATCTATCTATCTATCTATCTATCTATCATCTGTCTATGCATATCCTAGTTTGTTCTGTCGCTCTGGAGAACTATGACCAATACAGTCTCCTTATTGGGGAAGATAAAAATTGTGAAGATACCAAAATTTTTATGGTTCATATAAAAAAATAATTTAATGGTAATTAAGGTTAAGGTGGAATAATTTATGAGCAAAGTTGAAAAAGAATATTTTAAAAGAAGACAGCCATGCTTGATTTGCTGCATACAATTCTCAACGTACTTTGTAAAGTGGTAATTCTTAAAACTTCATGTCATTTTCAGCCCCTGCATGTAAAGAGCTTTGAAGTCATCACTCCCAATCTTACAACAACAAAAAGCTGAACAAATTAAAAATCAAGGAATTTTCTTTGACCCATGAGAGAACTGAGGTCACAGGACAAATCGCCATGCCCAGACCTAGGAGACAGGTGAATCCAGAGAGTCACAGCTGAGATTGCTTACCTGGAGCAGAAGCCACTGGAGACGTAAGCTGAAATAATAATTTCTAAAAAAATTGCTGGAGGATGAGCGTGGACTGGCTTGAGAGTGAGAAACTCCTATGGCCACATGTGTTTTATCTCGGGGATCCCTACCAGGTTTTCACTTTGAAGAGCCAAGACAATCCCCTCCTGGCTCTGGCAGGGGGAGAGGAAGAATAAACGTTATGAAAAGTCCCAGAGCATTCTCCATAACAAGGTCTATGTCCTGGGGGAGAAGACTTACTAAAACCTTTTCCTACCAGAAGGAAGGGTATTTCTCCTATCCCAGCCCCCTGTAGGCATCCTCAGGTAAGGCAGGGAAAAAGCGAAGAAACACTTTTGAATGTCATAGCTTAGGGACAGGGGCCCACTAAAAGACTGTGATTTAATCATATGATTGCAGATCACTTCTCCCCTACACTTTGCTACCACAGCAGCAGGGCTCCAGAATAGTAATACTAGTGCATTACTGCTGACTAAGAGGTAAGACACAGACTACCTGAGCAGGACTTCTTACGGAAGCTCTGAGACAACAGGTGAAGCAAACAAGGGACTCTAGACGAATTCGGAGTAACCTAAATAATAAGATAGATGTCCATGAGTTCATGCTGATATGACTAAATAATTGAATAAGTACCTAAGTGGGGGAGAGAGGTCAATCTGCCGTGCAGAAGAATTCCAAACAATTTATGTAGATACTCTGCTCTCAAAGAGGAGGAGCACAACCCCCCCTCTTTAAGTGTGGGTTGTGCCTATGACTTCCTCCCCAAAAGTACAGTATGGGTGGGGGCAGATAACTCTACTGTGGGGAAACCTGACAAACACTGCCTCATCCAGGTGATCAAGGTCAACACCAGGATTGGTAAGTCATGTTGGTAGTATGTACCCTGTAAATGTGATGAAAATGGCATTCTCCAGTATGGTGGGGTGCAGGTGGGGGCCCCCCTTCTTGCTCACAGATGGTCTTCTCACTGTGTCCTCACGTGGTGGAGAGAGCGCTCCGGGGCCTATTCCTCTTTTTATCAGGGCGCCAGCACTAAGGGATCAGAGCCCTGCCCTTATGTCCTCATTCCACCTTCATCCCCTCCTCACAGGCCCTACCTCCAAATAAGCACATTCTACAGAATACCTGACCGATACTTCTCAAAAGTGTCAATGTCATCAAAAACAAGATAAGTCTGAGAAACTGTCACAGTCAAGAGGAGCCTAAGGAGACATGATGACTGAATGTAATGTAATGTCCTCGATGAGATCCTGGAGCAGAAAAAGGAAATTAGGTAAAAACTAAGAAAATCTGAATGAAGTATGGAGTTGGGTTTATAATAATGGATTAATGTAGGTTCGTTAATTGTAACAAGTGTACCATACTAATGTAATATTTTAAGAATAGGAGAAACTGGGTATGGGGAATATGGGAACTCTGTACAATAGTCACAATTTTTTTGTAAATCTAAACTGTCCTAAAAAACAACGTGTATTATAAAAAAACTGTATGTCATTGGATTAAAAAGAGAAAACATAATTACATTGAGATTTCCGAAGTATTTACAAACCATTTTAAGAGAACGGAAGATGATAGATCAGAAACACTATCGAGAATGGCAGGGTCATTACAGGGACAAACTATATATTGCAGGGACAACTGGGAATTGGTACAAAGAAAAGTTGAATTAGTGACAACATAGCACATATCGCAATAAGAAATTTCAGATTTATCAAAGACAAGAGCACTAAAAACTGGGAGGGACACCAGATGCTTATCCTAACTCCCTTTAAGAATATATATATCTGTCTTCTTTTTACATGATCTTGACATTCTACTTGTGTTTATGTTTTTCCTTGGCCTAACTTCGTAATTGTATTTTGACATTATTATATTGTGTGTGTCCTTTGTAAACTCTTTCTACTGCTTTCTACTACATTTTGGAGCAAGATCAAAAATTTATAATTGAAAAATAAGTTCCCAACTATTAAAGAAATCAAGGATATCATCGTATAAGGGGGAAGGTTTTGACATGGTTCTGCCTTTGTTTGGACCTATTCCAAACATTTTCTTTCTAACAAACCACACAATAGCTCACACAGAGGTAAGAACTAGTGACAGTTCAATTCATCCCAAACTGACCCGGGGTGCCCTCAGTTTGATCCATGTCGGAGTCCTCAATACCTCTCTGGCCTCTAGTCAACCCCAGTCCTTCTGGTCTTGCCTCCTGATTGGCTGGCTTCTCTGGCTCAGACCATCTCATTTGGAGAAAGATTTCTGTCATGGGCTATGTGTGGGGATGTCCATCTCGTCTCCTCTGCATTACCCAGGGATCCTGTGTGAAAACAGCCCCAGGGGCAACCCTGTTGGCTGTGATCAGCTTTCCCAGACTCTGCCTGCATCCCTGGGTTTGGGCCTCAGACAAGGGACTTTAAATACATAAAGTTAAAAAGGTTCTATATAACAAGTAATAATAGCAACATTTCGAAGAAAACAGCACAGGTAACATTATTGGGGACAAAATTTGTTACAAAAATATATATGCTATGTATAAGAAAAATACAATGCAGAAGTTATAGATGTTACATAAACTTACATAAATCTGTCATATCAATACTAAGAACCAACTCAACATCAAGACGAGAAGACAGTGTGGCTTCCAGGAAAAGAGAGGGAAGAAATCAGCTCGTGACAAAATGCATGGCTTTGCTCAAAACTGAGGGTTTGAATTCTAAAACTGCATTTAGGTGTCATTTTGTACTTATTTAAATGCCATAACTCAACAATTACAGTAAAACACAATGGCAGCGGGCTTTGGGAAGGCACAATTATACAGAGCTGCCAGCATTGTAAGGTGCTGTCGTCCTTTTGGGGAGTAGGCTGGGGAACAAAAAAGGTTTAACACCGTTCCTCCAGTTTGATGTGGTGATTCCAACCCTGAGCTCTACCCATGCAGTTCTGACCAGGTTCTAAGGGGTCCTGTGTGTGTGTGTGTGTGTGTGTGTGTGTGTGTGTGTGTGTGTGTGTGTGTGTGTGTGTCTGTGTGTACGTTTAATTAAGCTCTCAATTAAAATTTGGTTAAACAAAGCGTTTAGAAGAAGCTAAAATTTAGTTGAAGCTAGTGCTCTACAAAGGTATCTCTAAAGAGAAAAACTGTGAAATGAAGATATTAAAAATAACTTAGCTTAAAATAGTAGAAAATAGGCTACAACTTGAAGTGCAAAAAAAAAATAAAAAAGGCAAATAGAAAAAGCATCACGTAAGAGCACCACAAAACTATTTCATGAAACAAACGAGGCAAGTATGGGGCCTATTTAGGTACAAAGGAATATTAAATAAGATGAAGAAAAGGCAGAATAGAAAACAGAACACTTGCATGATATGATTACATAAAAATGTACTTATGTATTTAAAGTGAGAATTTGGAAGATTATTTGCAGATATGTAAATAGAGCTTAGTGTTCTTCAATTTCTTTTTTCTATAAAAATGGTTAAATACAAATTTAAAAAATATTCTGTACATATATAGGAGCATATGGATTATTTGTATACAACTTCCTTAGATGAGTGGTTCAATTAAAATTATGATTTATTCATGTACAAGAGAAATGTTTTTGTAAAGTACTATAAACTTAATAAAAGGCTTCTGAGCATGATGGTTGAGTAGCTTGGCATTATAAACCAGGTTCTCTAGACATTCACAAGCATATGTTTGTGTACTCAGATGCATAAACAATAAAATGATGGATTGTTTTCCATGTGGAAGTGTTTTAGCATTTCAAAGTCAACATCTAAAGAAATACACAGATGAGTATGCAGCTGGAAAACAGTCTTATTTTTCTTTCCCATTTTGGTAATGACATTTTATTTTATTTTATTTCATATTTTTGAATTAGCTCTTATTATAATTTTGTTTTATTTTATTTTTTATTGAAACATAATTGATTGTACATATCTGTGGGGTACAGTGTTGAATAACAATACCTGTGTACAATATGTGATGCTCAAATCAGGATAATTAGTATATTCAACATTATACAATGTAATCATTTTTTGTGGTTCTTTACCAATTTCTCACTAAGCACCCTCCAACTCCCTGTTTCCCACCTCTGGTGGCGTCAGTTCTGTTCTCTCCTTTTGAAAGTTCAACAGATCATTGTGATTGTCGTGTCTTTCTTCATTCTTTTTTTATTTACTTTTTAATTTTTTTAGCTCCCATTTATTAGTGAGGACATGCGGTATTTCTCTTTCTGTGCCTGGCTTATTTCATTTAACATAATTTTCTCTGAGTTTATGCCTGTTGCTGCTAATGGCAGATCTCATTTGTTTTTATAGCAGAGTAGTATTCCATTGTGTGTATATACACCACCTTTCCCTTATCCAGTCGTCTGTTAATGGACATTTAGGTTGGTTCAACTCTTGGCTATTGTAAACAGAGCTGTGATGAACATGCGAGTGCAGGCATCCCTTCAACATGATGATTTCTATTCCTTTGGGTATATAGCCAGCAGTGGAATTGCTGGATTGTATGGCAGTTCTAGCTGTAGTTGTTTGAAGAAATTCCATGCTGTTTTCCATAATGGCTGCACTAATTTACAGTCCCCCAACAGTGTAGATACCCTACTGCATCTCTGTATTATCACCAGCATTTCTTATTTTCTGTCTTTTTGATAATGGCCAGTCTAAATGGGGTGAGATGATATCTCAGTGTGTTTTTGATTCACATTTCCCTGAGGTTTAGTGACATTGAGCAGTTTTTCATGTGTCTGTTGACCATTTGTATATTTTCCTTTGAGAAATGCCTATTTATCTCCTTTGCCCATTTTAAAATCAAGTTATTTGCTTTTTTACTGTTAAGTTGTTTGAGTTCCTTGTATATTCTGAATGTTAATCTCTTTTTAGATGCATCATTTGCAAATATTTTCTCCCATTCTTTAGGTTGTCTTTTCACTCTGTTAATTGTTTCTTTTGCCTGTATAGAAGCTTTTTAGTTTGATATAATCTCATGTGTTTACGTTTTCTTTTGTTGCCTGTGCTTTTGGGGTCATGTTTATAAAGTCTTTGCCCAGTCCTACTTTATGAAGTATTTCCCCTGCGTTTTCATTTAGGAGTTTTATAGTTTCAGGTCTCATATTTAAGTCTTTAACCCATTTTGAGTTGATTTTGGTACATGGCAGGAGATACAGGTCTAGTTTCATTCTTCTACATATGGATATCCAGTTTTCCCAGCACCATTTATTGAAGAGGCTGTCTTTTCCCCAATGTATGTTCTTGGTGACTTTGTCAAAGTTCAGATCGCTGTAAATATATGGGCTGATTTCCGGTTTCTCTATTCTGTTCCATTGGCCCAAGTGTCCATTTTTATGCTAGTACTATTGCTTTGTAGTACAATTTGAAATCAGGTAGTGTTTTGCCTCTGGCTTTTTTTTTTTTTTTTTTCTGCTCAAGATTGCTTTGGCTATTTGGGGTCTTTTGCTGTTTCATAGGCATGCTACGATTGTTTTTCCATTTCTATGTAGAACATCATTGGTATTTTGATGGGGATTGCATTGAATCTGTAGATCACTTTGGTGAGTATGGACGTTTTCATGATGTTAATTCTCTTCTGAGCTTTTTGTGTCCTCTTTAATATCTTTTCAGCAGTGATTTGTAGTTCTTGTTGTAGCGATCTTTCACCTATGTGGTTAACTTGTTTCCTAAGTATTTTAATTTCTTTGGTGACTGTTGTAAATGGGTTTGCTTTCTTGATTTCTTTTTCTGCTTGTTCGTTGCTGGAGTATAAAAACACTACTGATTTTTGTGTGTTGATTTTGTATCCGTCAGCTTTGAAATTATTTACTGGCTCTAAGGGTTTTTTGGTAGAGTCTTTAGGTTTTTCTATATATAGGATTATGTAATCTGCAAATAGGGACAGTTTGATTTTGTCTTTTCCAATCTGAATGCCATTTATTTACTTCTCTTGCCTGATTGCTCTGGCTAGTACTTCCAGTACTATGTTAAGTAGGAGTGGTGAGAGTGGGCATCCTTGTCTTGTTCCTGTTCTTAAGGGAATGTTTTTCAGCTTTTCCCCATTCAGGATAATATTGGTGGTAGGTTTTCCTCTTCATCCTAAAACTCATAGTTCTATTATTCTTCTCACATAGTATGCTCTTGCTAAACTTCAAGTAGTATTGTTCCCTTTATACGCATGAAAATATTCTGCCTTCATGCCTTTTTTATTTTTTATTTTTTTATCTCTAGGAATTTCCAGTCTCTCTGCCCTGTCCTGAAATATCCATATATAAATATCCGGCAGATGTCTCCTCCTCCGTGGGGCCTTTCACACCCCACCTCCTGACCCTTTCCCAAGCCCAGAGGAATAGCTGATCTCTGAACTCCCTAAAGCAACCAAATTGGTTCTGTGGCACTGACCATTTTTTAATGTGTGTTTTAATTCTTTATGTTCATCTACTCTCCTTCAGCACATGGTTAAGCAATCTGAAGGTAGCCTCATTGATAAATATTCAATAAATGAATAAATCTTCACCTAAAGCAACCCCTAAATTATACTTACCGTGTAAGGTAGTGTGCAAAGCAAGATCAATGGACATGATGGTGTCATGTGTACAAATGTCATTGCCCCTTCATATAAATACCACATCTGTCCATTGTATATAAATGTTTAAAGATATAGAAAAACAGAGATTATATGATTGAGGGAAATGCATCCCTTAAAGATTCTATTAACATATATAAAGGCAAAATAATACTGCATTTCAATTTAGGTTTTCCATTTATAGTTTTTCTTCATTCAGAAAAAGATTGGGAAGCTGCAGCATGCTTCATACTTCTGCCATTAACTTGTTGCATTATCTTGGGTAAGTGATGATAAGAGCTAAAATTTATTCAGAAGTACAAAAAATTCAGTCGCTTCTCCATACCTGTGCTGGTCTGCACCACCATCCCCTCTTCTTTGAACAATGCAGACACCTCCTACGTTACTGGCCCCTAGCTGCAACCATGCCTGCCTGTGCCCTACTTCTAACACAGTAGCCCAGTGATCTTTTTACAAGGTAAACCAGATCGCGTCACCCTGCCCACGTCCCTGCAATGGCTCCTCCTTTCAGTAAAATCCGAAGTCCTGCTCACGACTGCAGGGCTTCTCCTGATCTACCTGGTGCCCTGTTTCCCCTTTGATCTCATCTCCTGCTGTTCTCCCCTCACTCTGCTCCATCCACGTTGGCTTCCTGGCTCCTCCCAAACATGCCACACCTTGGAGCCTTTGTGTTGCCTGTTCCTCTGCCTACAAATGCTCTTCTCACGTAGCCTTGTATTTAGAACATATTTAAAATTGCAAGCGCTCCCCCGTCCCCACCTCAGCAATCTGATGCCCCTTCTCCTGCTCTTTTTTATACCTTAACATGTGTTACTTGTCACTTTTTAAGGTACTATATATTATTTACTTCGTATTATATTTATTGTTTCTTGCCTGTCTCTCTTCATTAATTCTAGTAAGTTCCATGAGGGCAGAGCTATTTTATATTCAATGATATATCCCAAATGTCTACAACTGTGCCTGATACACAGTAGGCACTCTAAGTATTTGTTGAATGAGAGGAAAAGTGCTTACAATGTGCCGGCACTGCCAATCACTTCCTAGTTGTTTTACCATTTAAACCTCATGGCAAAACTCTGATCTAAATATTTTTATAGCCCCCATTTGAAGCTGAGAGAACTGAGAATTATAAGGGTTAAATGTTCAAGGTCACATAAGTAGGGGCAAACTAGGATCCAAATTAAGGTGATCTAACTTCAGACATTATGGTTTAGCCACTCTCCTGTCACATTTCTTAGCTGGGCTGGGCCTCAGTCTCCTGTTTATTTCAATCAACATTATATTTGTCCATAAATTTAAGAGTCAAAAACCCTTAATAATTAGTAATTAAAAACAGTATTTCCTGTCGCTTTATACCACCTCCCACTTTCCTTTCTCCAGATGCAAATACTTACAATTCCCAGCTGATTTTTGGTTTTGCAATTTCCTTCATATTTCTGAATAATATTCCACTATGTCTATTCCCTGAACTTTTCCCTCCAGCTTTAGACATTATCTACTGATGTCCCCCATTTGAAGATGAAGATTTTAGCCCTCTTTCCTCCCCTTTTGGCACAGTGTACACACATACAGACTTAACATCCTTCTTTTTAGTCCTCTGACTTCTTAATATAATTATATTGTAATTTAGGTTAGATCAGTAGACAAGTTTATGTTGTTATCTCTGTACTTTATTCATAGATGAAATATGAGCACGTACTATTTTTTCCCCCCTTTCCTGCACAACTTTCTATATTTCCTGGAGTTGTTGTCTTATTTTAAATTTACTTATTTATAATCGTACTTATCACTATTTTAACCTAAAGGCCCTGGCTGCTTATAGAAATGCAGGTTGGCAATAATTTTCCTTCAGAATTTTGAAGGTGTTACTCTATTACTTTCTAGCGTTCAGTTGCTTTTGTGTCTTTTGAAGCTATTTTACTTTCCGATACCTCTCTATATGCATTTTGTCACCCTCTCTCTGGAACTGTGTTTGCTCTCCCCACCCCACCCCCCCAATCCCCGCGCCACGTTCTGGAATTTCTCAGTGATGTGCCCGGGTGTAACTCAATTTCTATCCATCATGCTCCCTGGACATTCAGACCCGTGTTCCTCAGTTCCATGAAATTCTCTTCAATTTTTTCTCTTCCCTCTATTTTCTTTGTCCACTTTTTCATGAAACTTGTTATTCAGATATTAGATTCTCAGAACTGGTCCACCAGTTTTATCTTTTCCCTTGCATTTTAAATAATTATCTTTTCCTTTGTATCTTTTTCATTTTTCTCTGCTTTCTAGGAGATTTACGCAGTTTTATTTGTCAGTCTTTCTACCAAGTTTTTAATTCACAACCAGGTCAGAGCACATGTTCTTCCATTCACCTGGGAAGCAAGTTTAGAATCTTGACTTAGAGGAAGTGGATGGGTGCTGCCACAAGGAAGTGTTTGGACCACAGCCTCTAGCTCAGGGGTGCTCACAGAGGAGACTGGCCCCAAGAGCAAGGTGAAGGCAAAATGGGTATAAGTGGAACTAAAAGCCAGGATAGGTCTAGGAATAAGGTTAAGTAGAAGGTAAGTTTACTTGAGATACTCAACTGATTTCTTCTGATTAATGCTTATACTGGATCCAGATTCTGGGGATGTGGTCAACCTGAATATGGGGCCAAGTGGCCCTAACTTTGAATAGAGGAGCCTGGTGGATCATTAGAATGTTAAATTCTCTCACATGGACTTACCACTTCAGAATCAGGCACAACAGATTGAAGTCTGGACTGAAATTCCTCCAGTTTCATAGGCAGTGGTGTGATAAACTCGATCTACCGAACATTTATAATATGTTTTCCCAACTGTTTCATATTATGCTTTCCCCACATATTTCTAATAAAGTATAGTGGCTCACTAAAATCATAGACCTTGTCTGCCAATAAAATGAAACAGGTCTGTCAACCCCTAGGAAGTAGCTATGTAAATATTTACATGTACAACTGAATTTTCTATGTGTCCTGTGTCCTTGATCTTTGTGGATGTTGCAATTGCTTGCCAACAGATAATTGAACATGCTGGAGAGATGTGAAAACAGGCAGATGCTTAGTTCCTAAGAAGGAGCCTCACTGCTGGGCCTCCTGCCAGTTGTGTGCCTGATGGGTCATGTCTCAACCCCTGGATTTCAGTTCCATGTCTAGTTCTTATTCTTTTTTTTTCTTCTTTCCCTTCTGAAAGCCCTAGGGATTTGGACTGAGTAAGATGCTATCTTCCTATCTCTCTCTTTACTTGCTGTCACTGAAAATAAGCACTCAGGCTCTTTTTATTTGAGGATTTTATTGCGGATCCCTTCTTGCCTTGGGAATGAGTCTACCCAGCCAGTTTGTGATAAACTCAGTGGCTCATTCTAGTTAAAAGATTAATAAGCGGCATGTGGATTCACGTTTGTTAAATGAATAAAAGCATTTGTAAAATTTGTAATTGTTACATGATTCCTAAATATTCCCAGAAGCTTCCTACCAGTTGTCTGTTTGACCTTCCCTTAAAATCTCTTTGACGTGAGCCCCTGAAAATCCTACTGTTTCCCTGGTCTGTGTCTTCCTGTCCTTTTGGGTTTGCTAAGCACTTTCTCTAAACAGTGTTTCCCCAAATTGAGCATGCACAAGAATCACCCTGGAGAGTTGGTAGAATCACAGAGTCCTGAGCCTCACCCCCAGAGATCCAGATGTAGGAGGTCTGGGATGATACAGATATGGTTAGGTTAAGGGACCACACTTTAAATAGCACTAATCTAGACCATAAAGAAGATTAGCCTTTGTGCTGAATAGACGTGGGCTCCCTCACCAATGTTCTAAACTACAGTTTGGGCCCAATCTTCCCAAAGTCCACATGGCTCCAGTGGAGCCTATTTGTGGTACAACTTTTCTTTCCAATAGTACAGCCAGACCTCTGATTCACTTAGCCAAGGGAAGGGAAGCATTTGTTATGGAGGATATAATCTATGCATGTGCTGGGCTAGGTATAATCATATATTTACTTAATTGAATGCTCACGACCATCTTATGGTGTCAGTATGGCGGGTCTCATTTCATACAAAAATTTAGTAACTTACCAAATATCATCAAGCTAGTAAACTGGGAACCCGGGCTCTGTACTTAGCACTACAAATTGCAGCTCCCCAGCTCTTTTTTAGTTCTGAGAAACACTTCTGAGGAGAGCAATAATTGACATGCCCCAAATCTAATGAACAATGTATCTTTTCCTTATTCAGACTAAAAGCTCTGCTTTCCTCCTAGAGTCTCTGTGACTCACTCAGTTGCCCTCTGCCCTTATAAAAGTTCTCTGTAGAATTACAGATCAGCAAAGTCAGAATAGCTCATCTAAAAAGTAGTTCTAGACGATTTCTGCTGATGGAAGTTTGTGATTTTCTGATAGGGCTGAAAGAGAAATTAGGTTAAATCTAAGGAAAATCACTAGATAGGCCTAATGAAATATAACATCCTTTTTTCTTCCGTGCAATTCTTTCTTTATTTCCTTTATATTAGATGACCCTGTAAGCATAAATTTACATTTACATATCAAACATAAGTGAATATAATTGCGATTATGATTTTGGTATAGGACAGTAATACTCAAGCGAGACTAGGAGATTATTGTAACTATTTAAGGCTGGCATGAGTCATGATTCATTTGGGGCCTGTCTGTGTCCTGACACAGTAAGCTTTGGGCTTCACATTCCAGGCATTGAGTGTGGGGCCGTGGGGGTCCTTCTGTCCCCCAGCTTCCTTAGCTGCCAGCAGGGCTTTGCGGTTTTTGATTCAAAGAGGTAAGGGGCATTCTTCACAATATTTTCTGTTTCAGCCATTTCAGGGAGCTTGGATAAAGATGCTATTTCATCCTCTTTTTCTTCCTCATCCTTTCCAAATCCCTTCCTTCCCTGCTCCCCAGTTTTTAAAATCATGTATAAATTTCATAGAGTTCACATCATCATAAATTATTGGCACACCATGGAGTAAAAGAAGGCTCTGTTTCAGGAATCTGAAGACTTGAGTTTTTCTCTTCTCAGTTTTGCCGTATATTTAGTTATGGGAACTAGGGCAAGTCACTTCTCTTTCCTGGTTCTTATTTTTGTTTCCTATGAGGTGAGGGAGTTGTACTAAATTATTTTAAGATTAAAGTTTCATGAAACTAAAATTGCTATAAGTAAATTTAAATTTCATTTAGAATAAACCACCCAGTCAAACTGTGACAACTTCCACTTAAATGCCTAACAGAATTTTTCTTAGACTTTTGGCAGCTAGTCAACACTTCAAACTCAACTCTCTTTTTTAAAAAAAAGCCTTTTAGGTAATTAACTGAAGTGTTCTGGCCTGTCTCTTAATTATTAAGTGTTTGGGCGGGATAATGGAGTGATGGACAAATTGATTCTTACATTTCTCTCTTAAAAATGTTGCTTTCAGTATGTGAAAACGTTGCCATTTGCCAGTGGTGAGAACAAGATATCAGTGCTTTCAAGCAATTTTTTCAAATCAAAACATAAAGCATCAGGGAGTCAGACCACAAGACAACTCTGTGACTCAGCAATGCCTTCAGGCGCCACTTCGTGAAGAGATTCTGCATATGAAGGCAAATAGAGCTCTGAATGTGGGTGGAGAAAACTGGGAAAAGCTGAGCAACCCAAGGAAACCCCATGCCTGACTTCTGTCTTTCCATGAGATCAGATAAGCTCTTAGGTCATTTCCTTTTTCTAAGTCATTCCAAACATGGACGTTAACTAAACGATCACTATTTGAAGCAGTGCTTCCAGGGACTGCATGAATGCCATGGGCAGGTACAGGCAGCCCTGATGCTGCAGGGCCACATAGCATTGTTGTGAGTGCCCTGCATGCTGTTCTGAAGTAGCACAGGGTGGTCCAGCCCAAATGGAAAACCATACAATATCCAATTCAGTTTAATGGATAAAAAATGGTTTAGGTACTCTCTTGTGTGAGTCCCCTATATTTCACAGCATTTCATTTTGATAAAATGACTGACACAAGATCCTGCAAAGTTTTTTTTGCTTGAGGAGCTGTGCCTGAGGTCCATTAGGGCCCCTACCTTGGTTCTAGCTTACCGTCCCTGGGAGGACACTGAGGTTTGGATTAGAGAACCGTGGAAACTCGTCAGAGTCCCGAAGTGTGTCGGTCAAGAATGCAAAATGTATTCAGGAGTCAGACCTTGTATGAGATCCAGGAGGTGAGGTCATGGATCAGTGGACATTCAAAGCCAAGTTAGTGAACAGATGGGGAAATACAGCCCCAAATGCATGGGATGAAAGCAGAGGAGGAAACAGAGATTAGTTAAATATCATCACCCACGTGATGAGGCAAAGGAGACTCACTCTAAGGTTTGCAGCTCTCTCATCTGGATTTTATTGAACCATCCGTGTTGGGCAGCTCTGGGAAACTACCTCCAAGAGGATGTTTTTTAAAAAAGTTTTATGGCAATATAATTCAAATGTCATACATTTCACCAATTTAAAGTCTACAATTCAATGATTTTTATTATATTCACGGAGTTGTGCAACCATCACCACAATCTAAGTTTAGAATATTTTCATCACCTGAAAAAGAAACCCCATACCCAATAGCAGTCACTTCCCATTTCCCCTGCCCTTCCCACCCCCACCCCATGCCCTAGCTAACTACTAATCTACTTCTTCTCTCTGTAGATTTACCTATTCTGCACATTTTATGAAAACGGAAATATATAATATTTAGTCTCTTGTGACTGACTTCTTTCACTGACAGGGTTGTTGAAATTCTATTTTCTCTATAGAATTTACTTACCTGTTAACACTATTCTCTTTGTGTGTGTTTTATTACTAAATTTAGAATACATTTCTCACTTATGAAGTATATATATGTGTGTATATTTATATGTATATTTGCAAACTATACATCTGACAAGGGATTAATATGCAGAGTATACAAGGAACTCAAACAATCACACAGTAAAAAAACCCAAATAATCCAATTGAAAAATGGACAAAGGAGCTAAATGGATACTTTTTGAAGGAAGACATACAAATGGCCAACACGTATATAAAAAAATGTTGACATCACTAATCATCAGGGAAATGCAAATCAATATCACATTGAGAAGTCATCTCACCTCAGTTAGACTGGCTATAACCAAAAAGATAGAGAATAACTGTTGGGAAAATAGAATAATTTAATCAGGTCCCCTTGCCTTGGATCTGGTTGGGGGTGGTGCAGTGCATTCTTTGTAAATAAGTTGTGTGTGGGTGGAGTTAGTGCGCATGCATGGCGCCATGACTTGGCTGGCATCTACTGCATTGGGCGTCCACCACGTGGCCATGCTCTCTCCAACCTATGGCTTCCAAACAACTGTTTGCTGGTTACCTAGCTCATAGACCTGTGTGTGAGGTGTCTTGTGACCCAGCCTGGCATGTGAGGGGTCTGGTGACCCAGCTTGGCGTGTGAAGGGTTTGTGACCCAGTCTGGACAATGGGCTTGAGGGCTCTGTGAGCTCCAGACCCAACCCTAACTCCACAATTGGCCCAGTTAGCAGGATTACAGACAGGTAAAAGAGCTAGACAATAACAAATGTTGACAAGGATTTGGAGAAAGGGGATCCCTTCTACACTTTTGGTAGGACTGTAAATTAGTGAAGCCATTGTGGAAAACAGTATGGAGGGTTCCTCAAACAACTACAGATAGAATTGCCATATGATCTAGCAGTCCCACTTCTAGGTATATACACAAAGGAATGGAATCATCATGTTGAAAGGACACCTGCATTCCCATGTTTATTGCAGCTCTATTTACAATAGTGAAGTTATGGAACCAACCTCAATGTCCATCAAGAGATGATGGATAAGGAAAATGTGGCATATGTACACAGTGGAATACTACTCAGCCATACAAAAGAATGAAACTCTGCCATTTGTAACAGGGATGAATTATGAGAAAATTATGTTAAGAAAAATTATGTTAAGTGAGATAAGCCAGGCACAGAAAGAGAAACACCACATGTCCTCACTCATAAGTCGGAGCTAAGAAAGAAAGAAAGAAAGGGAGGGGGAAGGAGGCGGAAAGAAAGAAAAAAACAGTCACAATAACGTGTTCACCTTTCAGAAGGAGAGGACAGAACTGTGGTTACCTGAGATGGACAAGGTGGAGGGGGAGGAGAGGTAGTGAGAAATGGGTTTGTGGACACAAAGAATGATTACATTTTGTAATGATGAATATGCTAATTATCCTGATTTGATCATCACACTTTGTACACAGGTATTGATATCGAACTCTTGTACCCCACAAATATGTATAATCAATTATGTTTCAATTACAAAAATCTCTGACTTTTTTTGTATAAATCTGTGATAATATTTTACCTCTATTATCCCTATTCTGTCTTTCTGAAGTGCCTCTGGGAAAAAATGCCAGGGGACACCCTGAAGGCACTAAAGCCCTGATTAGGGGAGCAGAAGGGGTGCCAGAATATGGGGCAACAAGAGGGGGCAGTAGCATGCAGGGGAGGAGGTGCACTTGGCCGACTTCCATGCTCGTCCTCATCCACTCACTTCTGATGGGCTCAGACAATCGACTTTCTCTTCTCTCTGCCCACTGCCATCTTGCTCTGTCTCTTGGGGTGCTGAAGTGGCAGGGAAGGTTCATACCATAGGAGCATGGGAACTTAGGGGGTTCATACCACAGGAACACGCCCATCTGATGGTCTACTGTGAACAGAAATGTTTACTGTGATGCACCGTCATGTACCCGTTCAGTTTAACAGAAATTCTTCTGTGGTCTTATGCTTCACTTACCCAGATAAGGGCATCAAAAAATATCATAGTGGATATCACTATTGTGTAAATGGGCTGCCATTTTAAAAGGCGTAACAATCCTTGTGTATTCCAACCATCAAAAGGAATTTTCCCAGCCCTCCTCCTATTTCTCTTGGAACATCAGCAAACTGAACTGTAAAGGAAGTATACTGAAAAGATCTTAAGTTATTCTGAAGACATGAAGACATGGGAAGTTGGCTATAAAATTGCATTTGGGTATTTTTTCTTATTCCCTATTCAATCTCTGTCCAAAATTGCTCTATGAAATAGGAAACTTTCTTCCCCTTTCCGCCTCTGCACTCTGCACATCTACAGCAAGCTAGCTTTTTATAATCTCTCCCTTTCTCTCCCCATGCCACCCCCTAAAATACTCAGCAGCATTAGAGACTCATTTTTCATTGCCTGAACTGTTAAAAAAAAATGAGTACATAATAAAGAGCTTCCTACCACTGCCAAGATAAACTGTGATCAATCACAAAAAGCAGTACATATTCCAGGACAATAAGTATCAGCAGTTTAAAGAAAACCAAGATGTGTGACCCAATAAACATAGTGTACTTCTAAATGTCTAGAAATCAGATGTGCAGTATAAAAAGCAGGGGGTGTCTTAGAAGTTACTCATTAAACCTCAGAAACGCTGTTTCATTAGGAAACACCATGAACTGTTTTCCTTTTAATTTCCTTTTTCCTCCCCTCCTATTCTCTGAATTGAAGGGTGAGAAGTGGTGAGAATAGTAATGATGATGTGGATTATTACCAAAATCACATTCACTGCAGAAGTCGGGATATAGCCTTCACCTAGAATATCCTGACTCTTTTTCCTTGTGAACTGTGAATGTGGAGAGTGCAGTGTACTCGCGTATGCCAGTTTCTTTGTTCTGCATCATGAGCGTAATTCCCAGCCCTATGATTTGAAGAGTATGTTGCATGCTCTGTACCAGAGAACTCAAAGAAAGTCCTGTTTAAAAGACATGCAATGGGGTCAAGCCTGAATGATCCAAAGGGACTCGAATGCATAAACTAAGTTCATAAATGTTTAAGGGAGTCCATTCTTGAGCTTTCCCATAGGACAAGAGGAAGGGTAAGAGAAGTCAAATAAATCCCAGCTAGATAAGCAGTCTGGGTAAAGGACAAGAACAGTGGGGGGATGGAGGAAAGGAGATCATAGAGCCAGGAAGGAGAAAGGTTCATTAAACTCAAGTTTGAAAGGAAATTGTACAAACAGTTAATAAAGAGAGATCAAAACACGGGGGGTATGTTCCCAGGACCCTGGGCAAGTCAGCATCTGGCAGCTGACTTGTATATATGGTGATGTGAACAAAGCAGATATGGGAAACACAGTGGAAGGAGAATTCAAGCGTTCAGAGCAGACACTCTGTTTCAGGAGTACTGAAATTGTGAGAGATGCTACATAGCTAAGTTTTTAATTAAAAAAACAAAACATTTCATCCTGAACAATGGTGGTCAGTTTATAAGCATCATTTATAAAAGCACAAAAAAGTCTTTCAGGAAGTTTAGCTAATGAGATTGAGGGACAATATATTCCAGATTATCTTGTCATTCTTGACCCAGTCTGAACTCATTCTTTTTCCTCTGCATCAAGCAGCTCACCCTTGGCATTTATAAGTAGGATATGATCACATGCTAATGTTCATGGCCAGAAGCTGCAGAATGACCCACAATGCCACATTAAATATTTCTGATGGGAATTTTTTGCAAGACGCATGCACAGGCAGCATTTTAGCAAATGTATGTAGGAAAGAAGATTCACCACATAAGCCACTCTTCTCTCTGTAGGAAATGATAGTCCAATATCAACAACGTTTCTTGCAAGCTGACCCCTTAGTCACAGAAGTCCAGCTGGTCTTGTTAACCATGATTTATCTCCCAGGGATGTAAAGGAATGAAAGGCATAACCAAGAAAGTTATGAGTTAGACAGTTGAGATTGATCCCATGGGACAATGACTTTCCCACCATTTGTATCTTCTCTTTTATATATTCTGGTTCCAAGACATATCTCAGGATTATTCTTGTGTTAAATGCTCTATCACTATCCTTATATTTCACTTTTTCAGGCTACTGCTTCCTTCAGCTAGAAATTCATTAGTTAAACTTCTTTAATTTATCGAGTAAATACTTTTTTTTTTGCCAGAACAAGATTCATTTGGTTTGATTGTGTATTTGTTTCCAAACACACTAAATAATTTTTCTGAAGCACAATTCTCAGTTTCACCTTCCCTTTCATGTCCGTTTCAAAGAGAAAGAAGAGATTCGACCCGAGGTATAATTTCCACTTGAGAAGGCAGATGAATGGAGAAAACAGAAAGTGGGATTCACCCAACTGCAAAAAATCCATACCCAAAGATCCAGCTGATAGAAAGGCCAATAGATGTCTTCTTTTGCAAGTCATTGTTGGATTACTTTTCCCTAAGTTACCATAACACCTGCCTTTCCAGAATCCACACAGCCAAAAAATTCAGATTGAATTCATTTCCTATACTTTACTTCAGTAAAAAAGAGACAAAACAAATAAACAAACATATCTTAGAGACTTGGGTTTTTGTAGTAATGTTGTTTTTCCATCTTTTAGAGTAGATCATGGAATCAGTACACATTAGACAAATTGCCTATATTTTATACACCTGTGATATTCAATTATGACATGTATGTTTAAACACCATTATATTGGGGCTCTTCATGGCATGAACCATCAAAGGAAGAACAAATTAGTTTTAGTGCTATATATACTACATTTGATTTGAATTTTTTTTAACAAGTCACTTTCAATTAACCATAACAATTTCTTATTTTGATAAGCACGACATGAATTTTTTCTCTTTTTTTTTAATGTTAGATTTTCTATTGCTTTTTTTTTAGATGGGGGTATCTTTGTGGGTGTTTGGATACATGTGGATTTTTTGTTGTTTTTGTTTTACTTTTATTGATTATACATATTCATGGGGCACAGAGCCGTCAGCACTTGTGCCCAAGATATGGTGAGCAAATCAATACTATCAGCATATGGCCATTTGTATGTCTTCTTTTCAGCTTCTTTGCCCATTTTTTAATCAGATTACAATTTCAGAATTGAAGAACATGAGTTTTTAGATGCAAAAGGCTACTGAGTACTCAATATGGTGATTGGAAAAAAGACCGGCTCCAGGTCTTTTTGAATTTCATGAAATTTCGGAAATGTGGATTTAAAGAGGAGATCCTAAAAGCTTTCAGAGAGAAAACAACAGAATCAAGTCATATACAAGGATCCAAACTAAGAGTGGCCTCCAGCCTCTCAACTGCAGGTCTGGAAGCTAGAAGGCACCGGTGCAATGCTTCAAATTTCAGAGAGGAATGACTTCTAACTTAGAAATCTATACCTCATGAAATGACCAATCCAGGGTGAAATTAGAATAAAGACATTTTCAAACAAGCCAGGTCATTTCATCATTTTTAAATCTCCCACACACCCTTTCTCAGTAAACTATTGAAGGATGCATTCCTTCAGAACAAGGGATTGAATCAAGAAGAGGATTCAGGACATAAGGGATCCAGCATGTGAAAGAAGAGGAGGGAAATCCTGCAGGCCCAGAGCATCTAGTACAGGGTGATGGAGGGCTTGGGAAAAATGTTTCCAGAATGACATGGAACTAATATCTGTAACAGTTTTGACCTTGTAAAAGATTGAATGGAGAGTTACTGAAGAGTACAGGAAGATTTAGCTTCAAAGAAAGAAACACAAATGAAAAAGAAGCAATTTATTGTAAGAATCACACACAATTATTTAAGAAAGGGAATGCTATGGTCTGGATGTGTGTGTCCCTTCAAAATGCATATATTGAAATCCTTACCCCAAAAGTGATAAAATTAGGAGTTAGGGCCTTTAGGAAGTAATTAGGTCATGGGGATGAAGCCCTCCTGAATGGGATTAGTGCCGTTATAAAAGAGGCTGGAGAGAGAACAGATTCTCTTAGTTACTTCATGTATGTATATATGTATGGATGGATATGTGAATGTATGTGAGTGTGTGTATAGATTTTATGCTATAACTCAGAAATGTACGTGTGTTTATATATAATATGCATAGAGAAATGAGTTACTAATATGTTGGTATATATTAGTGACCATATAAAAAACATCTGGACAGGAGTTTCTGGTTATCTATCATGTTGTCTAAAGTCACTTTTAAAAGGATCCACACAATAAACACTTCTTAGAGGATGTGTAACTCATAAA
The DNA here is from genome assembly GCF_027409185.1 of Cynocephalus volans. Taxonomy (NCBI): domain Eukaryota; kingdom Metazoa; phylum Chordata; class Mammalia; order Dermoptera; family Cynocephalidae; genus Cynocephalus; species Cynocephalus volans. Next base: position 130,033,613 of record NC_084468.1, on the reverse strand, counting down.
TAAACAATATATTTCTTTTGTTCAGATAAGAAATGCATAATTCATCACTGGCCTTTGTTTACATTGGCTTCTAGAAAGCTCAGTTAAACCAAATGTCATCATCCATTCTTGACATAAGTTTAGGTATAATTATTGTCTTTTACTTCATAGAATTGGTTTCCTATTTCCATTTCTGACTTCTTTATTGTGTGTGTGTACTTACGATAAGCTATGTCAATAATTTTTGAAATGGAATGAGGTACAATCCAAACATGGATCTGTAGTGGTGTCCAGGGGGAGCATGAAGAATTACTCTGCAGATGGACAGTTATTAAACAAGCACACAAAAAAGAAAATACATAATTCAATTTGAGTAAAAGGTTACAAGAGAAAAGAAAATGGGATACAATAGACAGCCCCAAGTGGAAGTGAGGAGGTAGAGAGTGAGATTGCTTATTCAGAGTCATCAGGAGGGCTAGAGAACTCCCTCAAACAGGACAGAGCCAGCAATGTGAAAAGGGGAAGAGATGTCTGACAGCAGAAACGACGGGCAAAGGGTTGGAGTTAGGAGTGAGACTGGCAACGCAGAGAAGCTGCAGTGAGCATAGTGTGCATGGAGTACAGGTCAGAGGGAGAACGGCAGGACGGGAGGCAAGAACAAAGCCAGAACACAATGAAAAGGGTAGATTTTACTTAAGGTACCGTGAGTAACCTTTGAAGGATTTCAAGCGTATACACCGGGTAACCCACTCTAAGTGTTTTGTTTCCCTTTGCTTTTGCTTATACTTGCAGAAATGATGAAGGGATACTTCCGCCAAGGTGTGGTGCAGAAATGAATCCAAACTGCAAGGGCTTTAAATCTTAAACAATTTGGGATGGGGCTCTATAAGAAAAAGAACTCAAAATTACAAATATAAAATTAGAAACACAGTTGTCCTTGGAGGGGCCTCACGGGAACGAGTGCCCCTGGAGCTTAAGCTTTATTGAGTCGAGACATATCCACTCCTGGTGTCGTGGAAAGCGTTTTACAGATATTCCTGGCTTAAGGTGGGAACCAGAGCCTGTTTTCAAGTTTGAGAACTGCTTGAAGCATCCTCTCCACCACTCATCAGAGCCCTGTTCTTTTTTCTTTTTCTTTTTCTTTTTTACTCTTCTTGTATCCCACTATCCAATACCCCCTGACTTGAAGAGCTCAGGTTAAAAACTCTTGTTTTTGATACGGTGATTGTCTTATAACTGATTTGAAAATTTTCTGTTTAACTACTTCATCCTTCCACACAAGTGTATACATCCTTTGTAACAACATACCTCTGAGGGTTGGCATGAGCGTACCTGAAATAGTATGGGACTGGGAGATGAAACAGAAAAAAATGATGGGATTCACATATGTTAATAGTCACGTTTCAGAGATTCCATTTTCTCAGAAACAAAACATTGGAAATATTCCAGGAGACTATTACAGTGATATACCAAAGCTTTATTTTTCAAGATCAAAGACCCTGGAAATTCAAGGTGCTTTACTGAGTTGGAGCCCCGGCCTCTTTTCGTTCAACATTCACCTTTGAAATCTTATTGAACACTGTTGCATAGCTCTTACCCATTTATCAAGCTGTTTTTCTGTAAGACATGGTGTCTATTCCATGAAGTGCACTCTCTAAAGAAATAGCACTTTGCTTTTTATGAAATAGAGGGAAAGATGAGCTGGCTAATTTATTCCATTCCTAGTGCTTTGTAACAGAAGTTGAAATGAATGAAAATGATTGAGTTTGTAGGCCTGGTCTGCAGATATGAAGAACTGTTGGAAATGGTTGAGTGTGGAATGGCTTTAATTTACTTGTGGATCTCAGCCCATGGTATGCCTGTTTTTTGTTAACTTTCATAAAAGAAAAAGAAATCCAGAGAGCAAAAGCTCTCCGAATGACTGTAGTTGAAAAGAACTAGTACTTGAAGCTCTTATTTACATTGAACAATGAGGTATTGTTCTGGAGGAGTGGGAGGTGGGGGGTGGTGCAGAACTCTGCAGAGAATTAAACTGACATCCTCATTAGTGAGAACTCAAATGGATGATTACACCCCTGTCAAATGGGCTTCCTTCCGCCATCAGCAGGTGGGCCTGCAGATGCTTAGAATGACCTAAGCCAGGATTTGGCCTGATGAATAAGAGGTCATGAGAACATAGCTTCACTCTCTACACTGAGAATATTGTCTCTAGACTGTCTCCAGTGACATAAATATCGACATTTCATCTTGACTAGACTAAAGAGTGATAAATGTTGCTCCTTCTCTTATGTTTCTACTCCGGTACCGGTGGTTCATTAAACGAATTCAGTGGGGCCCTGCGGTGCTGCCAGGTGGGTGCTGGTGGAGAATATCCTTCAGTATATCTTTTCTTTGTTCCTGGGTTTTCACATTGTGCTTGAATTGCACAGCCCTGCACTACTGAGAACTGTAAACCCAGCCTTCTCCCCAAATACTTGAATTGTGCATCCTGGACAATGTATAGCAACATTTAATCATCCGGCCTTTGGTTTTCATGTAAATAAGAAGGAGAGGAAGGAAGTCCCTGCTTCAAGCCCTAGAGAGGACAGAACGGTTATTCGGGTCTCATTATCACACCCGTCATCTTTCCCCTCTTAAAGGTAATATTGAAACCATCTGGGTTGCTTTGAAGTCAGTTTATTTTACTAAATTAGACTTTCTCAGATTGTGCCCTTTTTTTTTTTTTAACACTATGCCACATAACATTTGATTAATTTTGGCACAGGTACACCTGTGTTTAAAATCTGACAATTTAGTCTGTAGATGAAGGAAGCTGTAGTCAGAAGTTTGTGCCAAATTTAGTCTCTTGGTAGGCTCCAGGTTTTGTTTTTGTTTTTGTCTTCTTTTTGATATTATTTTAGATTAAATGTTTCCTTGTGTGGATAAATATCTTTGGCTTTGAGTATTAGGTTATTTAAAGAGACAGTACAGTAGTCTCCCCTTATCTGCAGAGAGTATGTTCCAAGACCCCCAGTGAATGTCTGAAACTGCAGATTGTACCAAACCCTGTATGTACTATGTTTTTTCCTAGACATACATACCTATGATCAAGTTTAATTTGTAAGTTAGGCAGAGTAAGAAATTAACAACAATAATTGATAATAAAATAGAACAAGTATAATAATGTACTATGATAAAGTTATGTGAGTCTGGTCTCTCTCTCTCTCTTAAAATGTCTAATTGTACTGTATCACCCTTCCAGTTGTGACGATGTGAGATGGTAACATACCTGCGTGGTGAGAGGACGTGAGGTGAATGAGGTGGGCGCTGTGGCATGGCGTTAGCCTACTACTGACCTTCTGAGGGTACGTCAGAAGGAGAACTGTCCGCTTTGGGTGATCCCAGATCATCGAGACATTATGATGTCAGCGGTTGGATGTCAGGAGAAGACAATGTCTATGTAGATTCTCCAGTGTGGATACACTGGACAAAGGGATGATTCACGTCCAGGCAGGGATGGAGTGGGACGGTGCAAGATCTCATCATAGAACTCAGAACCACGCACACTTTAAAACTTATGAATTGTTTATTTCTAACATTTTTCATTTAATATTTTTGGACTGTGGTTAACCATGAGTAAGAGAAATGGGTTTGGGGGACTGGGGAATGGACTACTATATAGTACAGTGATTAAAAGCATTGGACTTAGAGAGAACTTAGATCTTAGGTTCACAATTTACTGTGTGACATTAGGAAACTTACGTTACCTCTCTGGGCTCCAGTAATCTCAGCTGTAAAACAGTGATTGTGGTGGCTATCTTCCAAGATGGCCTGTGATTCCTGCCTCCTGGTATTCATGCCCATGTGTAATCTCCTCCCATGTTGAATAGGGCTGACTTGTGTAACCAGTAGGATATTGTGGAAATGATGGTGTTTGACTTCTGAGGTTAGGTCATCAGAAATATCATGGCTTCTGCCTCGCCCTTTCTCTTGGATTGCTCATGCTGGGGGAAGCCAGCAGCCATGTTGTAAGGATAGTCAGTTGTGGGCTCGTGAAAAGGCCCACATGGCAAGAACTGAAGTTTCCTGCCAACACCACCACGATGTGAATGAGCCATCTTGGAAGCACAACGTCCAGTCCCAGTGAAGCCTTCAGAAGTTTTGACTGTAACCTTATACAACACCCTGAGCTAGAACCATACAATTAAGCTGCTCCCCAATTCCTGACCTATAGGAAGTGAGATAATAAATGTCTATTGTTTGGAGCTGTTGAGTTTGGGATAATGTTCTATGCAGCAATAGATAACTAATATAATTATATAGGTAGTACCCCCTCATAGGATTGTCGAGAGGATTAAACGACAATGTCAGGGCTTGCACAGAATCTGGCACATAGTGCTATTCAGAAAGCTAAAAATATTAGTTATGATGGAACTTGACGTTAGAGGACTAGTCCTTTTCTTCAGCGCCTGTGCTATGAATGCTTTATCTGGGCTCTGCATTTAATGGGTGAATAATTTCAGATTTAAAACAAGCTCCTGAGTGAATGGTAAATGGGGTGGCATGTCTGATATGTCTTGTGTCCTGCCTTACACCCTCTCATCCACTTTTTAATTTCAGCCTTGCTCTTGCAACCAGATGCAGGGTAGTATTATCCTGACAACACCTGCTTCGGCTGCACCAGGTACCTCTTGCTCAGTCCTGGGGCTTCTTTATGGCTGCCTTGGAGCACACCTGCATAGACCCTTTCAACCATTTGTATGCATGTGCCAACCTATATGACCCACTGGGAAGGAGAGGTGGTGGGTAAATATCCCCCTTTACCATCCCTTGGCTGGATGATTCTAAGGCACCCTCTGCATGGCTCCTTGGAGGGTCCCTAGGGGGGTGGAGACCTGCTGCCCACAGTGAAGATTTGCTCAGTAGTGCACCATTGGATTGGCTTTCCCTCCTTCTTTGTCTCACTCTTCCCCATCCTCTGCCCATTCCTTGGGCTCACTGCCTACAAACAGGCTACCTGAATGCAGCCCTGCATGTCTCTGGCTCTGCTCCTTGGGGGTAAACTTAGGCTAGACAGATGGCTTCTTACCACGTCGCTTGGTGAATTGTCTCTTGTCGTTCAGGTCTCAGTCTAGATACCACATCCCCAGGAAGGTCTTTAGATGTCACTTCAAATAACCCTACATCAATCTAAATTTCTCTTTTCTTAAAACCTACTGCACTTTTGTAAGTATTTTCTTAATATGTACCAATCCTTCCTGAGTGTAAACTCTATGAGAGCAGGGACCACAACTGTCTCATTCTCTCTTGCTTAATATTTGGCTTCCAGAGCATTTCAGTACATGTCTATTGAATGAAATAAAGAATTTATCTGGGGAGTTTCACTTGGCTGATGATTTTCTGTGTTATCTTTTTTTTTTTTTAGGAAAAAATATTTTCATCTGTTTCTTCAGAACATGAACAATACCTAAAAGGGCCTCGTCAAGCTGCTGAAACAGCACTGTAATCACACAAATGACAAACTTGTTGTTAGTAAAAGTATTTATATTTTTTCATTACTTTACGAAAGGCAATATCATAATATATCAGCTGACAAGCTTTCCCAGTACTTTAGATTATAATTAGTTTACAAAATTTGATTGACAGACAACTTTTAGAGACCTCCATTGGATAGACCCTTACTTGATTAAGTAAAACTTAACCAAGTAATACTTAAGTTTTAATTCATATAGTCTAAGCTCTATTTAATATTGGTGGGTGAATAGAAAACAGGAGGTACCCATCCTAGAAAATCTTCTAGTCATTCCAGACACAGCAACATTATTCAGACGGCTACCTCAGGATCCTGCTCGTATATTTAAGGATGGAGAGTCTTTTATAACTGAGATTGTAGTTCAAGATCCATTAGAGTGAAGTCTAGGGCCATCTTGTATAACCTGGCACCAGATGGCCAAAATTTGTAAAACTAACACTGAAATCTGGAATTGTATCAGAATTGTATTATGGTACCAGCAAGAAACGTCTGAATAATGCTGTATTTGAAACAAGTTTCATTGACAAATACTTTTGCAAAACGAAGTCAACTCTGCGGTAGATCAATAACGAGCAAAGATAGCTCCCTCGGTATACTGCAAAAGGCTGTATGTACACTAAGCTTATTATGTCCTTCATGATTATAGAGATCATGCACTAGTGGCAAGAAGCCATTAATTCATTCAAAAAATATTTATTATTGAGTGCCTACTGGGTTCCGGGCACTTCTCTAGGCCTTTGAAATATAAGAACAAAACATATCTTAGCGTGTTCTCTTCAAGAGCAAATTTTGCTGTGGCAAATGACTTTGCAAAACCTCATGGAGAGGAAGTGGTTGACATCATTGGGAATTAGTGTCGGCCTGCCTACAGGAAATTGTCAACAGATTACCCTTGGTGTTTTCTGAGCTAGGAGCTTCCAAAGGGGAGGCAGTGTCATGAATTTCATCTGGATTCAGCTGTTACAGCCGTTTACTTGAAAGCTAGATATGTTCTTTTTCTCTAAGGAAATTGAGAGAGCATTGAACTAAACTAATTGAATTAATTCACTTCTCACTTACAAAGGGGTTCCCTTTGGTAGAGCCAGACACTCCCCTTTTTCCTCTCTCAAGGCTCAGAAGAGACTCAGCCAGACACAATGAGTTCTTGTTGCTAAAGACCAGAGAATAATCCTGTACAGAGAAGACAAAAGCTATTGGCAGTCCTAGAAATTAAGGACAAACCACATTTCAATACAGATTGGGTAAAGCAGAATACATTAAAAATTAATTCCTGGGATGAAATGGAAGAGATCTTGGAAGAGCAGTTTACATCAGTGGTTCTAAAGCTTGGGTGGGTATCTGAACCTGTGAAATGCACTAAATTGTAGATGCTTCAACACAACCACTGTGATTCCAATAACACCAGTTTGAGAACGATTCACTCAGCTGTTAAAATCCATTTGCCCATGAATTGCCATACTTTCCCAAAGATTTCCAGAATCATTGGGTAAGACAGCAATTTTCTATGGTGTCTGTAGTGGGCTCTTTTTATTTCTAGAAACCTGTATAATAAATTAAACAAAAATAATCACAAAAATTACAACATGGTAAATTCTTGCTAGTTAGTAGATTATGTTAATGAAGGAGGTTGTATATAACCACAGGTGCTATGGTTCAATCTTTGATCAGTTTTCCTGTGATTAATTGGAAAATGCTGTAAATTTTTTCTATTTGTTATTTTCTAAACACTACCATTTAGAGCCTGGGCTTGGACCTTTGCACCATTGACTATGGAACCAGGGATCTTTAAACCTTAAAAGATCCTTTAAAGATACCTTTATTTAAAATGTACACCAGTGGTATATGAAATCAGGTGAATCAAATAACAGTGAGACAATGTGAACTGTATTAATGGGGCTGTTACCGCTATTTTATAAAGCCAATGTTTTGAAAACTAATCTAAAGAGAATCTTGTAGGTTTTTTCTCTCTTTGAGTGTAACTCAATTTAATGTATTTCTTAACTAGAAAACAAATTTTTTAAAAAAATACTAGATTATATAAACCTTTGGTTAGCCATGTTTATAAAGATTTCTTTCTGAAAGACTGAAAGATGGTGGGAGCAAAATTTTCCTTTGATGCTTTCATCCAATGTTCGGGACTTGATGTGAAATATATGTTGTTGTTGGGAAAATATAGGAAAATGGTCAGGGCCCCTCAAATGTTTAGAATCTTGCTGAGCATTTGATGTAAATATGCACTTGCGCTCAGGTGTTCCTTGGTTATTGTCTAATGTAATTGCGCATGTGCACCCAGGTGTCCTGGGTTATGGACTTAAATATAAAGGATGAGTGGGTCTGATCCATGGGGTCCCCTGACTCCGGGATGCCCTCAGAGGGCCCCGGGAAGGCCGCTACTGCAACTGGAGGCTGTTGCTGCAAGCTGTTGCTGCCAGTGCCCCCGAGACCCTCCGAGAGGCCGCCACTGCTGCTGCTGCTGCTGCTGAGCTCCTGTCATCTGCCAATGGCTCCCAGGATCTTTCCCAATTACCTAGTGTGGACCTGCGTGTGAGGGGTCTGTGACCCAGCCTGGCATGTGAGGGGTTTGTGACCCAGTCTGTACAGTGGGTTTGAAGGGTCTGAGCCCTAGCCCTGACAATACAAATGAAAACTTAGTATGCATTGCTTTAACGATACACTTAGCGTAGCTGTTGCACTGACACAAGTGGCATAGTCATGTAGTTTTATAATTTTGCATCATTCTTTTGCTAAAATTCTTTGTTTTACCTTACAAGAAGCAGCAGAAATGAACCAGAGTAAATCATGTAACATCACTACAGTTGACTCCAACAAACAGGAGTTGCACAACAAAATGAACATACGATTAGAAGAAATAAAACTCAGTGGGCCTAATTATTGTTTTAAATATAGTTTGGTCCCAAGGGGGGGAAAAACAAATTATGAGTTGAATTGTATATAGTCTAATAAAATGAGGCTCTGACATCCTAACAGAGTTTAGAAACTCTCATAATCATTGTCTAAAGCACATCTCTCTTTTGCAGTGTTTTCTTGAATTAGAAACCTGTGTTTACCAGCAACCATAAATCACTTCTTCCTTTAATATAGCCCTTGATACTAGGATACATAGAAGTGGGTGTTGCTTATCTTGGGAGTGGTGGTAAGTATTGAATGAATATGGTAAGGAATTACAGCTATTTAACAACGGTTTGCAAAGGTTCCAGGGTTCTTGGGAGGGAACAGGAAAAAATAATTTAAAAATAGTTTCCAAAGCCAAAAAGAAGAGGGAAGAAAAAAGCACTTTATTTCTTAATCTGTTTAGATTACTTTTTAGGAGACGAGTAATGAATAAAATTCAGGATTAGTACACAGGAAGGGCTCTTAAGAGACTGTCTAGACTCTAGGCCCTCTCTCTTTCATAGAACTCCTCCCAAAATTTTTTAGAAAGAAAATTCCCTGCCGTATTCTTAAGTACTTTGAAGGGAAGGTATTTAAGGAACTCTCCATAATCAGTGCAGTGTCTAATAAACTCCATCACCAAAATCCTTTCCTTTGAAATTTTTTTTTAACTTTTCTGATTTTAATTTGTGTTTTCTTGGGACAAATAGACCCAGTCATTTTACATTTTGGATTTATAGGTTTATTTTTCTGCCCATTTTAAAAAAATTTTTGGTCAAGTTTATTTTTAATTCCAAAACTCTTTACAAAAATCAGGAACCTTTGTCTTAAAATTTCAAGTCATATGTTAATTTAATGGTATTTCTCCAACTCATCAATGGGGATACCTCTTTCTAATGTCTTGACACATTTTAAACTACTACTGAGAAAATTTTTTCTAGTAAAATTATTTTATGTCTTCTGTATATCTTCAGGGTATTTATGAACAGTTTAAACATAGAATTCAGCTAAGCTGGCCCTGTAAATGAAGGATGAATCCTCTGCATATCTACCCCTCTCTCCCCCAACTCCAAGGCTACTTAAAGGAAAGAAATAGTTTCAAAAAAGAAATTTGCTGATGCAACTCCTATAAATAATATAAATGAATATATGTCAGATCCTGGTGAGCAATTACAAAAATTTCCTTATTGATGTGCTGGGATTGAACACCAACTGCATTTCGTTAGAACTCCCACACTGCAGAGAACAGCTCACTCAACTTACTCCGTGTCATCTCTTTGGGACAGTGGAATTTGTCCCCTACCACTTGGCCCTTTAGCCCATGCTACTTTGGAAGCCATTCTCTGCTGTTATAGACAATCAGATTTTCTTTGATGAGCATTTTGCCTGGCTGTGGAATGGGTGGGGCATCTCCTGAGAACAAGTGTTTATTCTAACTTGCATGCCAGGTCTCCACTGAGGTACAGTGTGAGGCCTTTCCCTGGAACCCTTATTTGCATCTATTCTGAAGAGTTACCAAGTGGTCAGGAGGCTCCTGGCTGCTGTTCTTCTTTGCTCCTGTTTGATCTCCAAGTATTGCAGTCTCCCATCCCTCGCACCCCCTTGATGAAAGCATTAGGTACTTTACATACAAATATTAAAATTGTTTAACAACTTACTACTTAAAATGCTTATCTATGGGGAAATGACTGTAAATTTTGGTATGTGCATTTGTCAAATAGTATGAAATCATTAAAAACATAGAGTTTGTAGTAACTTGGAAAAATGCTTATGTTAACATGTTAAGTAAGAAAAGCAGGATGCAAAATTGTATGTAAATTATGGCTATAAATAAGTAAAAAAAAAAATCCCGCTTCCTTCTGAAAAAAAGTATACTAAAGAAAGTCTGAAAGAAAAGTTACTAAATCATGGTTGTCAATAAGTGGTAAAACCATTGGCAATTCCCTTTTCTCTACTTTAATAGTTTTCAAATTTTCTATAATAGATACAGTATCACCCAAACAGTGTAATTAAAAACTTGATACTTTTTCTTTAAAATGATGCAAGCTAATCATTATCAATTCTCTTTTGCTTTCTCATAGCTTGAAAGAATAATTCCTCACTCTATAAGTGATGTTGGTGGATGGGAGAAAGAGAGAGCAAAAAAGGTACGTAAATAAAAGTAGAGATTTAGTTCACCTAATTTCATAAGAAGTGTACAGACGAATACATATTTAATGTATAACTAAGTGATTGAAATAATTCAGTGGAAATATAGCTCTGACTCCTTACTTTAAGTAATTTCACTTTCCAGTGCTGACTTGGGCAACAGAACGTACAGTTTTTAAATAAAGCCCTTTCTTAAAGTAAATGAGGAAAAGTTGCTGAAGACTTCAATCTGAGAAGCTAAGCAATTATTTTACCAGTGATCATCAAATCTTAATCGAGGATAAATTCTTCAGTTCAGAGGTGTAGGGACTGGGACTCAGCCAGCAGAGTGACTACCACAGTGAGTGCAGTGCTGCGTCTGCAGTGCATTCCTCTAGACCTGCAGTAGAGTGCCCTTCTCACTGTCACTCTGTGCCTCCCCAAAGCTACACTAAATCCAAAGTCGTCTTTGTAGTTTAGCATTACTGTTTCATCTGACATGCAAAGTATAAGAGCCAAAGAATATGAGAACAGTTTTCCATATGTCTGGTCTGCCAAAACTAACATGCATTGGAGATTGAACCACCAAAGCAATTTAGAAGTCTTCAGCACCAGGGCAAGGCCCTCTTTCCAACATGAGTCACTTGAATTGCGTGGTTGCAGATAATGACCATACATAGTTTGCACAGGGAATGGGAAGTGAACTTGGGAAAGGATATGTCCAAGAATGTAAATAGCTACACACAACTAATAGACCTTGTGGGAAACAGCTCCTCATCTTTTTTGTGCTTCTTTTCCCCCTTAGAGCTAAGGAAGGAGATGGGCATGCATTTAAGCTCCCATTGTTTGTTTGTTTTGTAACACTGTTTGTGGGGCTGCTCTGTTTATCACTGCTTCAGAAAAGGAATTCCTTACCACAGAACAATTATTTTGGCAAGTAGGAAAAAGTTTGGATTTGCTGTCTCTTTAGAGGACATAGACTAAGAAGAGTATTGATTGGGGGAAATGTGACATGCCTCACAGTGCTCTCTTTGGCAGTGTCTTGGTGGACCCTTCAGCCTTGGGACTTGTGCAGTTGATGCCAAGATGGTTGTAAAGGTGTATATTTCTATGTTATCGTCTTAATGCTCTGTACATTTCTGCCCTCAGGGAAGGTTTCTAAGTAAAAATAAAGTGGAGTATTTTTTTCTTCACCATCTTTAAAAACATTTGAATATCCACAAACATACAAAAATCCTTTTTAGATATGTTGGATCACGTTTTTCTGACAACATCCCTTTGGGGGTATTTATCATTATTTGTATTTTAAAGATGGGGGAAAACTACCTAGAAATGCAGTTAAAAATCGGCAGTACAGCATGTTCTTCCCATGGCCCCTGATTTCAAATTCCATGTCCTTTACAGTATGATTCGTTCTCCCTCTGTTATAGGGGTTCCATTCCGCTTATGGGATAAAAATTCACTACAACTTCTATACTTGGTGTAACAAAGCTCTTCTGAAATTGTACTTCATTGCTTGTGTGAGACTCCATTTCTTTCTTTCTTGCTTGCTTTGGTGGCTGGACAGCACGGGGATCCTTGGCCTTGGAGTTACAACACTGCGCTCTAACCACCTGAGCTAACCAGCCAGCCCTTGTGTGAAACTCCATAATCTGTGTCTTTCTCGGTGAGAGAAGGAATTGTGGAACAATAACGTATTCAGAAATTTCTCTTGTAATGGTGGTTTTTGGTGGAATCAATTCAATTTTCTGTGTTTAAACTCTGCAGACAATGATAAAATGACGGTTGACTTAAAATACTAGTTTGTTTTAGAAATATCTATTTGTTCTGATTAAATTAACTTAAAAAAATGTGCATGTGTGAGCACAGACTTAATACGGAAGAGTGGTATTTTTAAATGAGGTTTTGTTTTTTATGTGCCTGCTTAGGTAATTTTTTGGCCATTAGAAAAGAAGACATTAGTACTGAAAGAAAGCTCTGTACTTGTTCTTTAAAAGTTTTCATAGGAGATTCCATGGGTTCTCTTTTTGATGATATGCTTTAGACTGTGATATGTCAGTATTGCTGGCTGTTTCATTATGATATATATATCATAATAATATATATATATATTATTCCAACCTATATATTATGATATATATATGATAACATATATATATCATAATTATATATATATATTATTCCAACCTTATGAAACTGAAATAAAAAAAAATGGTGTTTATCCACTTTCTATTATACTACTCTTCAACACCATTTTTTATGCTTTTGCTCATTAAAACTTATTTATGGGGAGCCTACTGTGAAACTTGGACATAGAAGAGTAAGTGTCTTGCCCAAGATTTCTATTGGCATGGTCGGGACTTGAATAAAGTGTGTCTGATTACAAGGCCACACACTTCACTTAATCACTAAACCATTGTAATATGTCCCGTGTATGTGTGCACAAGGATGTGTGGTGTGGTGTGTGTAGGAGAGAAAGAGACAGAGACAGAGACATAGCAAGAACATAATACGTGTCTTCCCTCTGCCAATCCTTTTTCAAACTACTCGAATCTCCAAAACGGGTGATATGTTAGGAATCACACAGTCTTCTGTACAAACTCAGCATTGTGTGGACATATATCTTCATTATTCCCTAATGCCAAGAAAATATGGCTTAGTAGCATTTCTGTGGGAGAACATAGATGTGTATAAGTGTGAATAATTACTCTTTCTGAAAGAGATTTTTTAAAAAAAATGTATTTACTTTTGATTATACATATTTATGGGGTACAGAGTTGACTACCAGTATTTGTGTGCAATATGTGATGATCAAATCAATATTATTAGCATGTTCATCATTACAAATCGTAATTATTCTTTGTGTCCCTTACCCAATTACTCCTGAACTTGCCCCTCCCCCTTTCCCACCTCTAGTAACTGTAAGTCTGTTCTCTTTCTCAAAGTTCAGTGTTTTATTGTGATCTTTCTTTCTTTCGGAAAGAGACATTTTCTTAGTTTATTTCCTGATTTTTGACAAATATTTTAGTCTTCAGTATTTCAAGACTTGAAGGATACAGTGATTAAAAATGACTTGTTTTAGGCTTAAACAGCATTGGAGATGGATTTCAACGACAGAGTGGTCTTGCTTCTCTGCAAAGTTCTCAGTGCTAAGTGTTATGGAAAGGAGGTGGTATAAAACATAATACTCTGAGTTATTGACCTAAATCTGGTCAATTCAGGACAAAAGACAGAAGAAATTGGACTTAAACCAATGCTGTCTTTAATGTGATTCACAGATTAGTATTGCTAAACAGACTGACTGTGAGCAGTTTATAACTAGATACAAAAATTGAGAGTGTTTAGAAATTTTTAATGTAGAGAAACTTGACGGTGTAATTTTATGTCTGTTGAATCTAATGATAAAAACAATAGAGTTTATATTTTCTATGTCTTTTGTTTTTATTTTCTTTTTCTGGTAATTCATGCCTATTTTATTTTACAAAAATATCTGTATATTTTGAATTGAAAATTTAAAAAAGTTCTGGTCTTCTACCACAGAGAGTTTGAGAACACTATGCTAAACCACAACCAAGTCAGGTTTGTTATTGAATTGAAAAGAATGTATTTTTAAAACACACATCGAGTATAAAATATTAGATTAAAAATATTAATTTTAGCATTAGATATTTTCAACCCTTGGCCAACTAAGTGAATAGCACCCAAGGGATTCTGGAGATTTGTAGTCATATGGAGACAATTTTTGCTTAATTCCAAGTGAGAAGTTTTGCCAAAAATTTGGGAGGGAGCAAGCCTTACTAAATGGCCTAATAGTTGAATATCTTAACAAAAATATAGTGAGGATATTGTTGCTCAGTTTCTCCCACAAGGGATTATTGTATATCTATCTATCTCTTCATTCATTCATTGATTATTAAATGCCTACTATGTGCCCAAGGCCATTCTTTGGTTTTTAGAGTATACTTAAGGGATAAAATAAGGGGTTATGTATATTTTTATCTAAGTTTAAAATTTTCTCAAATATACTTAGAGATTTTTCTCAAATATACTTAGAGATTATTTAAGTCCAAGCCCTTTGAGTTCCTTGATGTAACCTTGAAGAACCTGGGCCCACTGAGTTCATTGGCAAAATGTTCTTAGCTGATTGGACTTCAACTCTGCTTTCTCTATTTTCCTGGCCCCATTATCTGTCATCCCAGTTTTGTTAGCTTTTACTTTTGGAATGGACCCATAAAATAGCAGGTGGGACAAGACAGTGGAAATCAAAGCAGAGTGTAAAAGTTAAAGCTGATACAGCGGCAGAGATAGCTCCCACCACAAAAGTAATTGGCTTTGGGCAAGAAGGCATGGAGGTTAGAAGGCATGAGACCCTGAGGGCACCGTGGCCTACATGAACACCATGTGATTTTAACATAAGGTTAGCAGAGTATGTGCAACCTAAACGTTGAACAATCAAGACCTTATTGCGGAATCAGCCAGTTCGATTCTCTGTCTAGAGAGGGGAAAACAAGACTGCAGGGAAATTCCTTTTTGAATCCTATTTGGTAAAGTGTAACCCCTGACATCTCACTGTATGATTTTTTTGGGAGATCTAAAGACATCTAATGTCTTTAAAAAACAACACAATCTTTTCTTTTAATTTGTCTTCCTTTTATTTTATTTTTCTGGATTTATAGCTAATAGGCTTGTTGTTATCATAAAAGAGAAAGTTTCCATCATAGATGTCATTCATGATTCCAAGTTGTAAAATGGTCTGTTTTACAGATAGATGTCCAGATAGCATTGAATGGGGGAGGCCTAATCATTCAATCTCCATCAGCAATTAGGCTGGATTCATAAACAAGAACACATGTTGAAACTGACGTATTGATTGAAATAGCTAGGTACTTCCTTAGCAAGGTTTACAGAGTCTGGATTTTTCTCCACGTGGTGTGTGTGGGAGAAGTTGGGGAGGTCAAGAGAAAATAAGCACAAGTCAAAGAGAGACTTGTAGAATAAACAGCAACATCTGGCAAACGACTTCCTCCCATGTACATAGGAAGGACTCTTATTCAGGGCGGTGAATGAGAAATGTTTTTCTTGGCAGCGTGTTAGCTTAATGTCCATCAGATCTGGGAATAAGCTTCACTTAGGTTTATAATATGTCTCTTGCGATGGTGTGGGCTCTAAGCCTGATACTGACAACAGCAACCATTCATTTGGCCATTTTAAGAATCATTAGATTTACTTTGAAGTGTTTTCAAAGGATGTTTAAACATTGAAGACCTTATAGTTCTTCATTATCTAAAATTTTGTTTACATCTTCTTAGTGAATTACATAATTTACATTGGAGAGTTCTAGTACTGCATTTCTTTTTGCTCAATTAACAAAAAGAACATTAAATTCTAAAAATTCAGCATATCACTCCAGACATACCAGTATAGCAGAAGCCTTCTGAAGTTTTTTGATGCATAGCTATTCACATTAAGTGATTAATAAGATATTAGTCTACAGTAACTTATGTTAAAACATCTTGTCACTGGCTTTATAAAGGGCGTCTTCAAGCCTTTTCTTACCAAGAAAGACACACTTTAAATTTTTTTCACAGACTAAAAAGAGAAAAATGTATGTATTATATATTAAGAAAATAAAATAGAAATTCATAAAATAGAAAACTTTGGAATCTTTCATCCAGGCCACATCAGTGATAATTTCTTGATTTTGTCTAACTCAGAAACTAAATATTTTAAAAAATTCGTTTCATATGGTATTCACTATTTTTAAGTTAATATAAAGATAGCGAAACTTTCAAATTCTATTGTGGGAAGTCTATAATTTGTTGCTTCTCAGTGCAATAGGGATTGAGACATGTTTTCTTTGTTATGGGAAAGAGAATGGGATAACAGCATATTTAATAGTATATTTCTCCAGAGAGAAAGTGGGGTAGAATATCCACTTAATTTCCCATCTCATTTCTCTTCCCTTCGTCCATTTCTCAATCACTGCCATTTATGAAAACCAGATGGAACCAAAATGATTCACACATGAAATAATTCTTTTTTATGTTATAAGAAATGTGGATGTTCCAGTGTCAGGATTTTTAATAATAATGCTGTTTTATTTAGGTGCAGACCATTCCACAGTGAAACCATCTGTTTCTCTGAAACCATGTATTTCTCGATGGATGACTCTCAGAAGGACTTTTGGTGGGAATCTGTGTCCACGACCTACAGAGGAAAGGGAAAAAGTTCTGGGATTCCCAAAGGGGGAAGTTATCTGAGTAGCAGTTATCTGAATAGCAGGCCTATCAGGAACTAAGCCTTCTGTACAAGATTGCCCAGAAACCCTATATGAAAAGAATATAACTCACCTTCTTTAATAAAGCACAATTAATTTAGAGGAGAGAGATGCTATCTCGGCCTGGCAGCATTTGACATTTGACACAAGAACTTTTGAATTGGTGACTAGGGTGTTGGTGGAGGGTATACAAGAGCATCCCATGAAGAGGCAATCACGTTCAACAGTCACTTATTTTTTAACATGATGCGAGGCACGGTGTTCGTGAGTCTGTATCTATCCGCAGACTCCAGAAACACACGATCAAGTGGCCACTGCACATCCCTCCTTAGGTATGTCACAGGTGACTTGTATTTGTCATGCACTTTAGAACAGGCAGTGACTCAAGGGGCTTTGTTATGGAGATCCAGGGCTCTGTAATTAACCCGAAGGGGGAGAAATGCAACCCTAAGAAGGGCCCAGGAGTCAAGGTTTGGTTGGTGGTCTGGGACTCCATACCTTGTCGCTGTTCCCTGTTTGCCTTTGTAGATTTCACCTTCTCTGCTCTGCTGTGAAAGTGGCAGGCAGCTTATGGCTTCTTCATTGCTCACAAGTTTATATATCACAGTTCCAGCTCCATGCAGTGATCAAGTTAGTTCTCACTTGGTCCTTATTCTTCCTAACAAAGGGTAGCAAAGACTCAAAATCATCTACACTATTATCTCAACCGCTAACCTATAGCATTGGACAAAGTAATTAGTGAAAAAATTAGGTCAATTTCTTGGGCCAGTGACAAAGAAGAGGTAGGAGAAAGTTGCATTTTCTCTAAAAGACCAGTGTATATTCTGGCAGGGGTTTAATTCTTGCCTAATGAACATGGGGAGGAGCCTGGAGTTGTTACTTCCTGTGACATGGTGGGTTCTTGGAAGGTTAACTGCAGAGCAGTAGGAAGGGCCGGACTGGAACTGGGCATACACGCTGGGGGCAGGCCTGGCAAAGGCAAGATGGGTTCTTATTTCCAGAGAATCTGAATTCTGAATCATTTATTGAGCTGCACGTAGAAAGGAGCAAGGCAGACAGCCAGGCACAGAGAGGTTGTGGAAAACAAGGACTTAGTTTTAGAAACATTTCTGGGGGCCCATGGGCAGAAAAGAAATGGCAGTGAAAATGATCTAAAGTATCATTTATAAGGGCTCCTGTGTTCCGGAGGCTCAGATACAACTCAACCATCAAGCTCATGTGAGGAAGAGGGCCTGGGGATCTGGCAATGGGGGTGGGTGGGTGGGGAGGGTCTTATAAGTAGTTGGTAAGGGCTTCTGACTCTATGCACAGGAGAATACCATTGGTGAGCTGAGAACAATATGTGAGATCTTTGTATTTATATGTTTTATTATATAAAGTCAAAGTCAAGATATGGAGAATCTATGAAAAATAACTTAGTCAATTTACACATAATTTAGCAAAAATACCAATCATAAAATCTTATCTTCTCACTGATGTACCTTATAACCTAGAGACAGTTTCCTCTACCTAAAATACAGTAGTACAGTCAGAAAACTGATAATCAGCAGTAAACTGTGGAGAGAAAAAGCCTTATTACATTAGAGAATCCCTTTTGAATATAACCATTTCTCCTGTTCCTCTCCCTGCCCCCCGTTTCATTTCCTTTTTATTTCCGAAGGAGACGGTATGAAATATCTATGTGGAAATGGAGTGCTATATGCTTACATTTCTTCTCTAACAGGCAGATCCCTTAGTTATTTATTTTCTGGACTCCATATTATTGTTAGTAATGAATACCACCATACCTGCCTTTCCTCTAAGCCTTGAAGGCTCCCAATTGGATCCTGTAACCTTCATGAAGCCTTCTTTAACCATTCTACTATCCAGTGGTAGAATATTGTCTTCCTGGATGATTTTTGCTCTTAAAGTCATCACTATGCAATTGAGCACTTAATTTTCATGTATGTGCTTTACATAAGCTTTCTTTCCTCTTTGTGGAAGCTGTCAGACCCCCAATCCAGTGTGCTTCTAAGCTGAGCTTTGTCTTCTTGTGGAGGATATTTACTTTTCTTTTGTCTCAGAAAAATGTGCCATCTCCTCTTGGATCTTGCATTGCTTTTCAAGAACCCAGTTTCCTGTGCTTGGGTCCCTTCCTACAGAGCTTTGTAGGTCCTAACATTGCATTTCGAATGCCAGGCTCGTGGCGTCCTACCCAGGGTTCCCATTGTATTTCCTGCTTGCATGCCCCTTCCTACTCTTTCTGCCACTCACTCCACCTGCTTGGGTGCACAGCTTTTTAGAGTACCTACTAGATTTGTCTCACAAGGCAAGTTTTCTAGACTTCTGATGTAGTCTTTTTTTCTGATCTGGTTCTTCCTGCCACCCATATTTCCTCTTTTAATATTCTGTTCTGTATTGTAGATATTTGGATGTATGCTTCATCTCTGCTATAATAGTTAATGTCATATTTATCAGAGAGAATACAGAAGCTTTAATGAAGAAAGCCATGCCCAATACCAGCCCACCCACAGGTGGTAGAGTGGTGATTGAAATCTAGGTCTTCTTTCTGCTCTATCACAGAGAAAGGGAACATAGCTCCGCACGGAGGAAAAGCAACTTGGGATGTGGACGATCCTTGTAATTGTTGGATAGTTAAGAGTTGCTTTGACAATGACGTTTCAGCATTTCAAAATAATATTACTAAGATAAAATATAATTCTAATTACCATTTGGATACTTGTGGGAAATGAGTTTCCTGAATGTGTAAACTGAACACATTGACGTAGGAATCTCAGGTATCATTACTTATATTCTTTCTTTTTGGCTATTTAAAGAGACATAAACTCTCTGTATTTTCAAACTGTCCCTAGGAGAATACTAGTTATAAAAGGTATTTTTGAAAAATGGCAGTATGATTTAGAGAACCCACATTTTGGGGGACTATTTAGAGCTAATTTTCTAAAAAATTGTTATTTTCTATTGAAAGGAATGTTCAAAAGTGCCTCCTTGTTATTCTTGTTATTTTTCACTTAACCTTATTTACATGCCCCAAACCCTGTGTTCTATCATCTGCAGTTATCAAAAGTTACCATTTTAACTTTAAAGGGGACATATATAAGTAGTATATGTAAATGGAAGGATATTCAAATATTGAAATACTGTATGTTGGTTTCTGTACAGCATCATCATGGCTCTATATTCATTTAGGAAATTTGTTTTAGTTGTTATATCTTTGACTAATCAATATATCTATGGGCAAAAAGCACAAATGAAAACTTATACTGCAAGGGCCGGCCCGTGGCTTACTTGGAGAGCGTGGTGCTGACAACACCAAGTCAAGGGTTGAGATCCCCTTACTGGTCATCTTTAAAAAAAGAAAAGAAAACTCACACTACAAGGCACTAAAAGGGGCATGCTAAATTTGGGTTTGTCAAGGGGTGAATTTATGGATTTGATAAGACATGTAGAAGATTATCATATAATAGAAAATGATAATATAAGACAACTCCAATGATAGTAATTTATATTTAAGTATACAGTTTAATGTAAAAACAAACATAAATATAGAAGATAATGTGTGTTTACCATCTCTTTCAGCTCTAAAAATGTTAATAATAGCAACCGGCATTTGTTTCATTGCTTTGTGTAAAGAGGATAGAGAAGGAGCAGCCAGAGAGAAAGAAGGAAAGCCAGAAGAGTGAGCACCAGCTGAGCCAAGGAAAAAGGGTATTTAAAAAAAAAAGAGTTGCCAACACATGTTTTGTAAAAGAGAGAAGACATCTACGAAGGGCGCTAGATGCAAATGCAAGTGAAAGAAAGTTCTCTTTACCTTTTGATGGGAAAGACTTGAGCATGCTTAAAAGCCAATGGCAAGGATCCATTTGATGGGGGCAACCGAATAGCAAAGACAGCGAAGAGGTGATCGGTAGTTCCTGAGGTTCCTGAGGTGGTAGATGAACGCAGCATTCAAAGCATAGTGGAGAGATTGGCTTTATACAGTGCCAAAGTCAACTCTGTCATTGTCGCAGGAAGGAGGAATGGAGGTAGTGGAAGGCAGATCTGTACATTAGTAATGCACAGTTATGGAACTGGCTGGAATATTACTGAAATATGATAAACCACAGAATCTAAATTTGATAATGAGGGGGGTGAAGAAAGTTACCAACAACAACAGCAGAAAAGGCTGACAGATTGGAACACAGTAGAAAGATTGAGGAAGTTGTGGAAGAATGGCCATATCAAGTGACCTGGAAGAAAAGGAGGCTATGACCAGGTAGTGAGGTGCCTATACTAGTTGTCTTGGGACTGGAGCTACTGCAGATGATGACAAGGTTCAAAGTGTAACCCTGGAAATGTGTACTGATGTGAAGAGTTACAGAAAGTTGCTGGAAACAAGGTGGTTTAGAAACTGAGAAGCCAGGTTACTGAAGGAGATGACAATGACTTGGAGAGAAAAGATGGCAAAATCTGATGGATGAAAGATTTGAAGCCCAAGGGGACAAAGAGTGAGAGACAGTTATAGAGTCACATGGTCTGGCCTCATCTGAGCAGGGTGTTTTCCTAGAAGGCAGGACAGCAATGGGGAAGGAGGGCAGCACTTCCTTCTCTGATGTCCTAGGGGTGAGTGTGTCAGGATAAGCAATCAGCAGAGAAGGTTAGATTTTTAGGGGAGAGCTGGAATTGAGGTATGGTAAGGAGATGGGGGAACATTTAGAGAAGACTGTAGAGTTTGTTGATTTTGAAACAATAATTCTAGAGGGAACAGCAGGAAACCTGGGCGAGAGCAGCTCCAGGGGAAAAAATATAGATATGATGGGCTTATGGTGTGTTACAGCAGTGCTTCTTAAGTTATAATGTGTGCCCAAGTGGCCTTGTTAAAATGCAGATTGTTATTCAGTAGGTCTGGAGTGAGGACTGAGATACTGCATTTCCAGCAAGCTCCTGGGTGATGCCAATGCTGTTGGTTGCAAACAACTACTTTCTCAAAGGGTTAGAGGACACATTTATTTTATTTTTTTAAACCAGAGCTTTAATATCTTTTAGCTAGCAAAAAGTTTGACCAGCCTAGTAATGGGGGAAATCTTCTAACATATATAAGATTAATTCTCGCATACACAAAGAAATAGGTATTAGAAGGATATTACATGCCTCAGGCACAAATTATTTGTGATGTTTATGTTTGCAGTTTGTAATTTTAAAAATATGGTAAGATAGGCTTTAAAATATACATAGGATACAATTCTTTTTTACATAGTACATTTTTTATTGGTTATGAATATTCATGAGATACAAAGCCGATTGTCACTACTTGTGCCCAAAATGTGATGGCCAGATCCATACTGGCAGCATGCCATTACTACGAATTGCGATTATCCCGTGTCCCCCACCCAATTATCCCTGCCTCCCTCCCCATTGCCCTTTCCCGCACTCCACTTTGTATCCCTAGGTATGCTATTTCTCTCTGTTAGTCCAACGCACCACTGTGATCTTTCTTTCCTTCCTTCTTTCTCTCTTAGCTCCCACTTATGCGGTATTTATCTCTCTGTGCTTTGCTTATTTCACTCAACATAAGTTTCTCCAGGCTTAACCGCATTGTTGCACCAATGGGAGAATTTCAATACTTTTTATGGCAGAGTTATATTCCGTGGTGTACATATACCACATTTTCCTTATCCAATTGTCCATTGATGGATATTTAGGTTGGTTCCATATCTTGGCTATTGTAAATAGAGCTGTGATGAACATGGGAGTGCAGGTATCCCTTTGACATGATGATTTCCATTTCTTTGGGTATATACCCAGAAAGGGGATTGCTGGATAACATGGAAGATAAATCTGTAGTTGTTTGAGAAACCTCCATACTGTTTTCCATAGTGGTTGTACTAATTTACAGTCCATCAGTAGGGTAGGAGTGTTCCCTTCTCTCCATAGGCTCACCAGTATTTGTTATTTTCTGCCTTTTTGATTATAGCCAGTCTAACTGGGGTGAGGTGATATCTCAGTGTGATTTTAACTTGCATTTCTCTGAAGACCAGTGATGTTGAGCATTTTTTCATGTACTTGTTGGTCATTTGTATGTCTTCCTTTGAAAAATGTCTGTTCAGCTCCTTTACCCATTTTTTAATTAAGTTATTATTATTTTTTTTACTGTGTAATTGCTTGAGTTCCTTGGATACTATGGATGTTAATCCCTTGTCAGATGCATAGTTAGCAAGAATTTTCTCCCACTCTGTAGGTTGTCTTTTCACTCTGTTGATTGTTTCCTTTGCTGTGCAGAAGCTTTTTAGTTTGATGTAGTCCCATTTGTTTATTTTTTCTTTTGTTGCCTATGCTTTTGGGCTCATTTTCATAAAGCCTGTGCCCAGACCTAGTTCCTGAAGTGTTTCACTATATTTTCCCTTAGTAATTTTACAGTTTCAGGTCTTATGCTTAAGTCTTCAATCCAGTTTGAGTTTATTTTTGCAGATGGTGAGAGATGCATGTCTAGTTTCATTCTTCTGCATATAGATACCCTATTTTCTCAGCACCACTTATTGAAAAAGCAGTCTTTTCCCCAGTGTAGATTTTTGTTGCCTTTGACAAATATCAGATGGCTATAAGCCTGAGGGGGTGATTTCTGGATTCTCTTTTCTTCTTCACTTGTCCAAGTGTCTATTTTTATGCCAGTATCATGCTGTTTTGGTTACTATAGCTTTGTAGTATAATTTGAAGTCAGGTAGTGTTATGTCTCCAGCTTTATTTTTTTTGCTCAGGATTGCTTTGGCTGTTTGGGGTCTTTTGTTGTTCCATATAAATGTTAAGATTGTTTTTTCCACTTCTGTGAAGAATGTCATTGGTATTTTGATGGGATTACATTGAATCTGTAAATTGCTTTGGGTTGTATAGACATTTTTACAATGTTAATTCTTACAACCCAAGAGCGTGGAATGTCTTTCCATCTTTTTGTGTCTTCTTTAATTTCTTTCAGTAGTGGTTTGTAGTTTTCATTGTAGAGATCTTTCACCTCCTTGGTTAAATTGATTCCCAGGTATTTTTTTTTTTTTTTTTTGCGACTGTTGTAAATGGGCTTACTTTCTTGATTTCTCTTTCTGTTAGTTCATTATTGGAGAATATAAATGCAACTGATTTGGGGGCATTTATTTTGTCTCTTGCAATGTTACTGAAATTATTAACCAGCTCTAGGAGTTTTGTGTAGTGTTTAGGTTTTTCTATATGTAGTATCATGTCATCTGCAAATAGGGACAATTTGACTTCATCTTTTCCAGTCTGGATGCCCTTTATTTATTTCTCTTGCCTGATTGCTCTGGCTAGTACCTCCAGTACTGTGTTCAGTAGAAGTGGTAAGAGTGGACATTTTTGTCTTGTTCCTGTTAAGGGAAAAGCCTTCAGTTTTTCCCCATTCAGAATGATACTGGTGGTGGGCTTGTCATAGATGGATTTTATTGTGTTGAGTGAGATACATTCCTTCTATACCTAATTTTTTGAGAGTCTTTATCATGAAGAGATGCTGCATTTTGTCAAATGCTTTTTCAGTGCCTATTGAGATAATCATATGGTTTTTGTCCTTGAGTTTGTTGATGTCATGTATCACATTTATTGACTTTCATAGGTTGAACCATCCTTGCATCCCTGGGATGAATCCCACTTGATCATGGTGTGTAATTTGTTAATGTGTTGCTGTATTCTGATTGCTAATATTTTGTCGAGGATTTTTGCATCTATGTTCATCAAGGATATTGACCTGTAATTTTCTTTTTTTGTTGTGTCTTTATCTGGTTTTGGTATCAGAGTTATGTTGGCCTCATAGAATGAGTTTGGAAGAGTGGCTTCTGTTTCAATTTTTTGGAATAGTTTGAGGAGAATTGGTACTAAATCCTCTTTAAAAGTTTGATAGAATTCAGCTGTAAAGCCATCTGGACCTGGGCTAATCTTTGAAGATTGCTGATTACCGCTTCAATCTTGTTGCTTGCTACAAGAAAACTGTTCAAGTTTTCTATCTCTTCTTGATTCAGTCTGGGTAGTTTGTATGTGTCCAGGAACTTATCCAAATCTTCCAGGTTTTCATATTTGTTGTCATACAGTTGTTTATAATAGTCTGTAATGATTCTTCATATTTCTGTGATATTGGTTTTAATGTCTCCCTTTTCATTTCTGATTTTTGTTATTTGGGTCTTCTCTCTTCTTTTTTTCGTTAACCTAGCTAGTGGTTTGTCTATTTAATTAGTCTTCTCCGCAAACCAATGTTTTGTTTTGTTGATCTTTTCTATTGTTTTTTGCATCTCCATTTCATTTATTTAATTTTTATTTTTTATTTAATTTAATTTTTTTATTGAATCATACTTGATTATATATATTTTTGGGGTTCAGTGTTGACATATGTTGATAAAGTCAATATTACTAGTATGTATATTGTTACAAATTGTACTTATTCTTTATGACCCTTGTCCCATCTCTCCCTATTCCCCTCTCCGTCCCCCGTCCCACCACTGATAACCCTAGATTTCTTCTCTCCCACTGAAGGAGTAATGGCTACTCTGTTGATTTGTTGCCTAGATGATCTGTCCAATGCAGAAAGGTGTGTTCAGGTACCCCAATGTTATCATAGAGAAGCTGCTTCTTCTGACACTCTAGAATGGGCTTTGTGGAGATAGACACCCTTTTCTTTTCTTTGGTCTCTGCTGGTGACTCTCCTTATGGCAATGCACTTCAGTGGCTGATGGACCATCTGCATGGTGGTTGTGATGTCTAGTCACTTTCATGGCAGCTGTGGTTACTGTGGTGGCCACCCACACGGAGGTGATATTTTTGGCATGCTCCTTGGTGCTTGTGGTGTGCCTGGTTGTGGGAAGGGCGATCCAGTCCCTGGCTCCAGGAACTCTGAGGCACTGGCAGTGTTCCTGTTTGTGGGTAGGGGACTGGTTTTGGCTCCATGCCTCATGTCCCTTGGTGGGCCCCAAGGCACTGATGGTGTGCCTGGGCTGGAAATAATCCTTTGTCCTTTGCTTACTTCTAAAATGGGATAGCTTCTGGCCTCTGAATGGTTCCCGTTTTTCAGCTGTTCTGGCTCCTTGCTCCTGTGTGAGTCCATGGGAACCCTATTAGTGGTCTTGCTGTCCTAGGGGCCACTAAGGCCCTCTTCTCCCCTACCACCTCCAAGTAACTCCGTCTGAAGGGCACAGCTGTGGCTTCTGTCAGCTCCTGCTCCATGTACTCAGCAGCTCCAGCCTTAAAGTGGCTGTGAGCAGTTTTTTCCTTCTCTCATCATGGTTTCTCCCACCTTCCTGAACTCTGTATGTCTCTCCTTCTCTTCCACTGAGCTCCAGCAGCCCCAGCTTGGCTGATGTTACATTTTTATAGTTGTAAATTGGTTGATTTGTTGGAGAGAGTGATGCCAGGGACCGTCTATTCCACCACCTTGACTGGAACCGATTCTGGGACAGCTGCATCTGGCACAGGCCTCAGGCTGCTTCTACTCATGGCAGAAAGTGGCAGGTAGCCAGGGAGTACAAGCAGATTAAATGGCGAGAGGAAGCAAGAGAGTGGCCTCTATTTCATTTAGTTCTGCTTTGATCTTAATTATTTCTTTCTGTCTACTACTTTTACGATTGGATTATTGTTGTTTTTCTAGTTCTTTGAGGTATAGCATTAGGTCATTTATTTGAAGTCTTTCCTTTCTTTTGATGTAAGCATTTATTGCAATAAATTTCCCTCTTAGTACTGCTTTTGTAGTGTCCCACAGGTTTTGGTATAATGTGTCTTTATTTTCATTAGTTTCAAGATTTTTTTTGATTTCTTATTTAATTTCTTCTTGCACCCATAGGTCATTCAAGAGCCTATTGTTTAGTTTCCATGTATTTATATAATTTCCAGAGTTTTGCTTGTTATTAATTTCCAGTTTTAGTCCATTGTGGTCTGAAAAGATACTTGGAATGATTTTAATTTTTTAAAATTTGCTGAACTAGATTTGTCAACTAATATGTGGTCCATCTTGGAGAATGTTCCATGTGCTGATGAGAAGAAAGTATATTCTTTAGCTGTTAGGTGAAATGTTCTGTATATATCTGCCAGGTCCAGTTGGTCTAAGGTATAGTTTAAATTCTGTGTCTTTTTGTTGTTTTGCTGCCTGGAAGATCTGTCCCATACTGAGAGAGAGGTGTTCAGATCACCCACTATGAATGTATTAGGGCCTATTTCTTTCTTTACATCTTAGAGTGTTTGCTTTATATACCTGGGAGCTCCAGTATTGGGCGCATACATATTTATGATTGTTATGTCTTTGAGCTGGATAGACCCTTTTATCGGTATGTAGTGGCTTTCTTTGTCTCTTTTTATGTTTTTTGGTTTAAAGTCTATTTTATCCAGTATAAGAATAGCTACTCCTGCTCATTTTTGGTTTCCCTTTGCATGGTACATCTTTTTCCATTCCTTCACTGTTAGTCTGTGTGTGTCTCTATAGGTGAGGTGGGTCTCTTGAAGACAGCACACACTTGGGTTCAGCTTTTTAATCCAATCAATCAGTCTGTGTCTTTTGAATGGGGAGTTAAATCCATTCACATTTAGGGTGGTTATTCACAAGTATTGTTTAATCCCTGTCACTTAATTGCTTTTAGTTTAGATGATTTAAATATCTTTTGATCATTACTACCCCTTTTATTTCCCTTCTTCGGTATTAGCTGGAAATTTGAGGTGGCATGATTTTGATTCTTTCTCTTTCTCTCTGGCATTTTTGTTTTAATGGCAGGTTTTGCTCTTTTTTGTGTATTTGTGATAGTGATCATCATTATTCAGATTCCAGATGAAGGACTCCCTTGAGAATTTCTTGCAGGGCTGTTTGTGTGGTGGTGAACTCCCACAATTTTTGTTTCTCTGGGAAATACACTATTTCTCCCTCGTTCCTGAAGGAGAGCCTTGCTGGGTAAAGAATTCTTGGCTGGCAATTTTTTTTCTTTTAGTATTTTGAATATATCATTCTGCTTTCTTCTGGCCTGTAGGGTTTCAGTTGAGAAGTCTGCTATTAATCTCATGGTGGCTCCCTTATAGGTGACTTGGCTCTTCTCTCTTGCTGCTTTTAGAATTTGCTCTTTGTCTTTGAGCTTTGCAAATTTGACTATAATGTGTCTTGGACAGGATCTTTTTGAATTGAATCTGTTTGGGGACATTTGAGCTTCCTGGATCTGAGGGTCTGCATCTCTCCCTGCACCTGGGAAATTTTCTGTTATTATTTTCTTGGCTAGGTTTTTAATACTCTTTCCTTTCTCCTCCCCTTCTAGAATACCCATAATTTAGATGTTAGAGCACTTGAGGTTGTCTGCTATCTCTCTTAGATTTTCTTCATTATTTTTAATTCTTTTTTCCTTTTTTTTTTTGTCTGCCTGGATTATTTCAAAAAGACCATCTTTGAGATCTGAAATTCTTTCTTCTGCTTGCTCTAGCCTCCTGCTCAAGCTGTCTGTTGTATTTTTTGTTTCGTAGAGTGAATCTTTCATTTCTAGGAGTTCTGCTACATTCTTTTTAAGGTATTAATCTCTGTAAATTTCCTCCTTCATATTCTGGATATTTTTTCTTGTTTCATTATTTCTCTGATTGAGTCTTCTTTTATCTCTTCAAGTTTTCTTAAGATCATTGCTTGGAATTCCTTTTCAGACATTTCAAGGATTCCCTGTTCTATGGGGTCTGAAATTTAAGCACTACTGTATTTCTTTGGTGGTGTCATATCTTCTTGTTTGTTTGTAGTTCTAGTATTTTTTCATTGATGTTTGGTCATCTGGTAGAGGACTTGCTTCTTCTATTTCTCTGCGGTTGGCTATGAGGATAAAGATTTCTTCCTTTATTTGCAGGCTCTGCAGGTGACTCTTCTTATATCAGTGTAGTCGAGTGAGTGGCAGGTTGTCTGTAGAGTGGCCCTGGCTGCTACTGTGGTGGTGAACTGTCCTTGCAGTGACAGTAGGTATGGCAGTGGCTATATTACACCACACTGGCTTTTGTTCCAGAATCTATGGCCGTAGACTGAGCCCCCAGTACCATGCAGGTCTCGGCTCACCTCCACACCTGCTGGGCCTATGAGTGCTTCCCTCTGGGGCCTAACACTGAGCCCTGGTGCCACACAGGTTTTGGCTCACCTTGGCAGCTGCTGCAGGTGTGGATGCTTCCCTCCAGGGCTTAATGATAAAGGGGTCACTTCATCAGGAAGATATAAGAATTTTAAATAACAGAGCTTCAAATATATGAAATCCCAAACTGGCAGAAGTAAAAGGATGCATAGACAAATCTTGGACACGTTTATTGTATTTGGGAGAAGGGGAAGAGAATACACTATTTGTGTTAACTAATGAAAGCTGGGATAATATTAATTAACATTTATTTAATTTTACTATATGCTAGAGATTTTTTATGTGTATTACGTATACTAACTCACATAATCCTCCTAACAACCCTTTTGAGATAGGCACTATTATTACCAATGAATAAAAAGTACCCTTTTACAGATGAGTAAACTGGTGCAGTTGCTCAAGGATATACAGATTGTAGAGACAGAGCAAGGATTTCAACCTAGGCAATGTTGACTGTAGCTGACAAACTTTGCAAGTCATGAGAGGCATGGTAGTTTCCTTTCAATAGTCTAAATGAGGAGAGTGAATACTGGGTCTAGTGGCCAAAGATTGTATCTCTTTTGGTAGGTACTTGAGAAATTTTTGAATAAATGAATACAGTATTTCATTGTTACAATAATCCTATGGAGTGTGCATGGTATAATCTCTTAGATGTGAATTTTCAATGATTTTTTTCCACTTTTTGTTAATTTCCATTTCTTAGACATGTGAATATAGTTCTGTATTTAAATTAGTAGCTGTAACTATACATACACTAGTTAAATGTAGCCATTTGCATATTGATTCTCCCAGACCGCATTTGTGTTTCTAAGCAGGATAGTGGCAAAACATCTCAGTTCTCCTACACCCCACCATGTTACAGTTGGATAAATAATGATTTTTAACTATTATTTGGCCATCCTCAGTACCCGTTTGAGAGTGGATACATTGGTACTTGTAAAATCTTCCATAGCTTTTTTGAAGAGCTTGGGGGCACGCAAAAGGACTCTGGAAATTAAAATCATATATATGACAGCTAGAACATAGTGTCTTTATCCACATCATGCTGGCAAGCTCATCACATTCTTTTGGCAAAACTGATCACATTCTTTCCAGTTCGGCTTTCACTAGATTTCTTCCTAAGGGAATCTACAAAGAATGTAAGGAGTAGAAAGAGTCTTTATCTTTCATGAAGACAGACCTAATTATTTTCTTTTTAAAGACATTCATTCATCCAGAAAGGTGGTGTTGCCTAAGGCAGGGGATTCAAGTGGGGATTGAAACTCAGTACAGTGAAAAAAAACATCCCTTAATTCATCAATATTTAGCTAGACATTTCTTACTGTTGGTCTTATACCTAAAGGTAAAGGACTTGGAGGAGTTTCAAAGCTCATATTTCATTATTAAATAATCTGTTCTCAGGACTCTGCCAGAAAATATGTTCATAGATTAAAATGGTAGCTGTCCAAGAATTGTTAAATAATAAAACTATTGGTGTCAGTATCAAGTTTTAGATCAGTCACATCTCTAAACTCAAACCGTGGAAAGAGTGAGTGGAGTGAAAGATAAAGATTAGGCAGAAATTCTCCTTTGGAAAGTCGTCTTCACACCCAGTTTGGTCACTTTCTGCCTGAAGCAGTATATCAAACACCTCAGTAGGTTGTCTTCATAGATGGCAACTTCAGCCTTCAAAAATGCTTAAAGCAAGTTTCAAGGGGAATAAAATATATACTTTTGATTATCAATGATAATGTAAGGAGTATGCCATTGTGTTAATATTGATAATGAAATTAATGTTTCTGTTTATTTAAAGGATAGCTTGATGACTTCTGTCTCAACTAGGCACTGTTTTCTTCTGCTTGAGAAATCTAATAGCCTTTTAACTCAGTTTTTAAACTTCCATAGAATTTTGGTTCTGTAATCATCTTGCAATTTTGATAAAAATCAGCATATGAATTTGCACATATAATAGAACCTAATTTCAAAAAGTACAGGTTTGACCAGAGTAATTAGTCCTCCTAGAGAGAATTTCTGTGGAAAAACATGATTTAGAATCTTTTGGACCTTCAATTAGAAATGTCTTGTCAATTAATCAATAATCAATAATATTTATGAAGCATACATCAGATAACGAGCTACTCTCAGTATCATCTTGGGTTAAAATTTAAACACTGTCTCAGTATCTGGGTTGCAGACCATGTTTTAAGCTATCACTCTAAAGTATGTAGCCTAATTTAGCATGTCACCTTTAATTTATGTAGTATTTTCTTTCTTTTTTTTTTTTTTTTAACTGAAGACATGCTTTACTTATCTTAGTTTGCCTATAATACAGTAAGGAATAAAGATGGCAATATATCTGATTTCATGGAAAAGTTATGTGGACTAAATATCAAATGGTAGAAAATCACCATAGAAATTTTGTGGATATAAAGAAGAAAAAAACTTTTAAAAAGTTTTCTTTTTTAAAAAAATAAATTTTCTTTAATAAAAGTCAGTAGGTTCATATGTTCACTTCTTAGTTTAATTCTTCATTAAAGTTGCAGGCAGTCACAGTTGAGTGCATTACCTCAACGCTTTCAGAGTTCCTCAAAGATCATTCCCTCAGAAAAAAATCACTGACAGACTATAAACACAAAAAGACAATCTTTAGAGATGAAGATAGTTAATAAAAGAAATAAAGGAAAAAAAAATAAATGCAGCTTAAAATGTTTATCTAATCGTTCGGTCATGCATGTTAAATGGTCTCTTTATCAGTTCTCGTAAGTATTCTTTGAAGCCTTATGCTTCAGTCAAAAGAGCATTTAATTAACTTGCTTTTTGCAATGGTGTAATTATTCTTGGAAACTTTCCTGGAGAATGTTTTTTTAAAAGAACTGTTCTCATTTCTTTCCTTTTGCATTTGCTTAAGGTAGGGAGGGGTGGATGAGGGGGAATAGAGATCAACTGTTGGATGAATCTCAGCTTAACCTTGTTGTATATAAGGTGTAGGAGCAGAGTCTCCATTGCACTTCCTGCTATCGATGACCTGGAGGCATTTCTCTGTCTAGTTATCATCCCGTAACAGCTCCTTTCTTGCCAGGTCATTAAGATCCTCTGGAAGCCTCTGTGACAAGCTCTGCCTCTCAGGAACTCAAGATTAATACATTAGGGAGAGTTTGGGAATTTCTTGTTATCAAATTGATCTATGAGAGTATTTCTTTGTCTGCTGGTGTCAGGAGTACAGAACTGCTGTAGAGTGAGTCAAGCTAACACAAACAGACTTGGATACACATTCTAAGTTCATTCACTTTAGCCTTTCTCTTTCTATTCTATCTTATTTATCTAAGTGGTTAATTACCTCTCTAGGAGATTAATTCCTATTAAAGAATAAATTCAGCTCAGTGTTAAAGTAGGGCTGATACTGCAGTTTAGAGTAATATTTCAATTGATTTGGACAAAGTTGGTGTTACCCTAAGGTAATTTTTCTATCACATCTCTAGAAATCTTCTTAATTGACTGGAGTTGTCTTTAAATCAAGTATTTTCCTTTCCCATACCTCACCTTTATTAGTGGAGAGAGCCCTGAATGGGTAAATGTGATCTTTGGCAAAGCCACTTCGCCTTCCTGGGCTTTGGCTACTCTGGGTAATTTATAAGAAAATGAAATTTATTTCTTATAGTTGTGGAGGCTGGGAAGTTCAAGTTCTAGGGGGCACATCTAGTGAGGGGCTTTTTCTTGGTGGGAACTCCACAGAGGTGAGTAGCAATGCAGGCAGTCACATGGCAAGAATGGCATGAGCAAGAGAGCTAACCTTCTCACTTGCTCTTCTTATAAAGCCATCAGAACCATGCCCATGACTGCTCATTAAACCATCAACCCCTTACTCCATGATTGGATCGATCCATTCATGAAGGCACAGTCCTTGAGATCCAATCACCTCTTAAAGGCTCCACTTTCCACCACCATATTGGGGGTTAAGTTCCAATATGAGCTTGGGGAAACATTCAAACCACAGCATCTAGTTAGAATCGATTGCTGGTTAGAGGCCAGGCTCTAGGTGACTTAGCCAGGATCTTGGTACTCCTATGCTAAACTGTGAAGTTTGGTTCAGGGGGTAGGAAGTATATCAACCAAAATGCAAAAGGTATTGGGTGGGTCTGAGGAGGAAGAAAGAGATTTTTGAAAGCATGGCACCTAAAGGGAACAGCACATATTCCAAGAGCACATTCAGATCCCTTATATTCTATAAAATAAATTGGAGGAAACAAAATGGGGCCCAAAAGACCTGTGAGAAGGGTGCAGTTAATCTACATTGATAAGAATAGACAGGAACCCAGTGTGGGAAGGGTAGAGAGTGAAGGTGTCACCTTTTGGAGATGGATTAACTCCTTTAGGCCCCTAGGTGCCATCAGTACAAACATTTCTGCACTAATTAACACCTTAGGTCCAAGTATTAATGCAGGCTGAAAGAGGAATGATTTGCTCCCCAGGCATCAGGAGCATAAAGCCATTATTATTGTCTTAATAAAATACTATACTTACCCTACACCTTTGATCCCAGCTCAAAGGCTCTTTTCCCTCTTTTCAAATACTCTCATTAATCCTAGCATCATCAGTGGGGTTTAGTGGCTAAACTTCTGTGTCATTCATTATCTTCATCTTTGAGAGGAAAGGACTAGCCCAGGGAAGCAGCAGTTTGCTTGGGCCACGGTGAGTCAGAAGAGGAAAAGGGACAAGAAGTCAGGACTCCTGGATTTTCCTCTTGGGCTAAAAATACCTTAGATTTTGAGAGGCTGTGAGGAAAGTCTGTGAGGAACTGACTCCAGAAATCAGCAAATGCTTTTGTTTCTCCTGTTCACCCCCTTCTTTTTTTTTTTTTTTTCTAAGTAATAGATTTTATTTTTATAGCAGTTTTAGTTTTACAGAGAAATTGAGCAGAAAGTCAGATAATTCTCACATCCCCACCCCCTGTCCCCCAGTTTCATCTATTATTAACATCTTATGTTAGTGTCGCTTATTACCTTCTTACCTGTAGGACTTTCATTTGATAGAAGAGCCATGGGGAGTTTCTCCTTCCCTTAAAATGAAGTTTTTCTTTCCCCCAAGATGACTGAAGAGGGTCACTGATTCACTAGGTACCAGCATTTTTTTTAAGGTGTTGAAAGTCCACCCTCTATGAGAATTTTAAACTTTATGATATTTGACAATATATTCTAGAAGAAAATGCAGTTGTGAAAGATAGCCTTAAAAAGGAATGTATCCTCCAAGTATTTAATAAGACAAGGGTCCATTTCAACAATGAGTGAAACCAAGATATCATGGAGATCATTGCACTCACAGACATGTGACACTCAAGAACTAGGACTCCCACTGAGTAGGCAAACGACCTCTAACTCGTGTCATTTTGTGCCTTATTCTCCCTATGGATCTTTGAGTTTTCCTCTCTAGTTTCCAAAGTCTTCGTTTCTTCAAATTATGGAATTTGTCTGAGAGCTGATCTGTAGCAGATCTTATGATTCACGTTTTATTTCTACACAATTAGCAGGAAGAGGCTGTTATTTGGAAGAGATTCTACCACAGTAATTCTACACTTTGAACATCAGAATCACCTAAGGATGATTCTCAAAAAACCTGTGATGCCCTGGCTGCACTTCAAACAATTGAACACAGTTTCTGGAGGTGGGACCAGGCCTCACTTTGAAAGCTTCCTGGGTGTTTCTATATGCAGTTAAGGTTGAAACCAACTCTAGCATTGGTCCTGCACTTTAGCAAGCATCAGAACTATGGGGAATCTGGGATTCCAGGGACCCACCCTCAGAGATTCTGTTTTCAGTAAGTCTAGGTTAATTAAGTCTCGTGGATTTTCATTTTTAACAAGCACAACCCCAATGTTTCCCTGCTCACCCACCACCCCAGTGATTATGGCTGAGTGGTCTGAGGGCCACGCATTAGGAAACATTGCTGTCACTTAGGAATCTATTTATAATGACATCATTATTAGAATCATAAGGTTCTAAAGCAAAGGAAAGACTCATCCATGATACATATTATTCTAAGTAGCCGTATAAGCAACTTCAGTTTGCTTTCAGATGTGTGGACAATTTTAACCTAGCAACTCACAGTTTTGGGGTTTGCTTCTCTTAAATCATCAGCCAAGAGGCAAGAAGCTGTTGCTGATTTCTGGAGAGATGCCTGGGAATGTCTCCGGAGACTGAGTCTGATTGCAAAGCTGAACTTGCTCTCAGGGTTCAGCCTGTTGTTTCACTAATTTTATTAAACTTTAAAAATAACCTTTCACCATAATTATCTTTTAGGTTCTCAACCATCTACTGAGATTTCTATGACTTTACCATAGTTTCATTAAACAAAAGCCTTTCCGACTGGGCCTCATGCAATGCTGTTACATTTAATGTTGAACTTCCTGTTTGCTTTGTAATAAAATACAACTAAAATTTGCATGTTTAATTTTTCTCAAGCCCCCTTCAGCCCTGGGATACACACCATGCATTTCCCTCTAGTGACATCTAAGTGTAAGCACACTCGATGTTTAACCCTTGCAGCAGACTTCAGTAGAATTGTTCTTAGGAAAGGCCAACAGGGTCTGATATTTCAAAATCTTTCCTTCATTGAATTTCAAGCCAAGTCTACTAAAAAGTTTCAAAAAAACCTCCAAACAAGACAAACAAGCCAAAAAAACACCAAACAAGCCAAAAAAACATTGTTAGGAGCCTTTACATTTTTAGGGCAAAACAATTACAATGTTCACTAAACAGCACCAAATACACAGTGATGGAAATCAGCTTTTTACAGAATTAGGGTATTCACTAATTAGCACGGCAATGTGATGATAACATGGGCCTTTTGGACACAGCCAACCTTATGATTGATGGCCTGTGGGACTGAGATGTTTTGGTCTGAAAATGATAAGGCAAATTGGGAATAGCTATTTCAGCTCTTCATCCTTCGTTCTGAGAATAGTTTACTTTCTGGTTACATAAGCAGCTGCTCTCATCTCTTCTGCTCACCGTGTGAAAGTTGTGGACATTGCTCTTGAACATTACTCTCAGTACCTAGGGCAGAGGTGTCCTGGTGAGAACCAGCTTCCAGCCCCAGGGTATTGTATTGTTCTTGAATAAAAATATTCCTGGTGACTCTTGGGCCCCAAACCAAAGAAAAGGTGCCCCACTGAACTAAGATGGGGCTTAATCACTACAAGGAAAACCCAGCCTTTGCCAATAATATATTTCATTACCAAGTAGCTGTACAGTGAGGAAATTTAGGTGGAGAGAAATTTATTTTCAAATGCATCCATTTAGTCAACAAAAATTTTAGGTTGCCTACTGTACCAGGTTCTGTTTGGGCATTAGGACACAGCAGTGAAAAAAAAAAATCTTTCCTCATGGAGATTACATTCTTGTGGGAGAAGATGACCAAAAGCAAAATAAAAAAGTGAATTATATAGTACAGTGTGTAAGATAGCAATTGAGAAAAATAAAGCAGTAAAAAAGATGATGGGGTGGGGAGTGTTGTTGCAATTTTTAAAATAGAGAAAAATAGAGACTAAAGAAAGCCTCACTGAGACAATGATGTTTGACGAAGGTCATGAGAGAGAAGAGAGAGTTTTGTGGGTATATGGAAAGAGCAGTCTAGGCAGAGTACGTGCAAAGGTCTTGAGGAAGGGGAATGCTTAGGAGCCTGGATCTTTAGGGTTAGGTGGAATCTAACTGATGGAGTAAGCAAGTGGACTTAGCCACTAAATAGAAATGCTTATTTGCTAGGCTTGGAAATAGATGACCCTCCTAACTTCCCACTTCTCATTTTCCTGTGCTCCTCTTTTCCTCCTCTTTCTCTCTTTCTCCCAGATTTATTTCTGGTGTCATCCTGTTTAAAGTTTTCTTCTTCCTCTCAGCAAGGAGAATGACTGTAAAGATCTGAAATAAATGACCATGGCCTTGTCTTCCACAGGAACATCCCAAAGGTGACTCTGTTACCTTATAACCTTATATGAAGACACTTCTAGCCACATGAGAACCACATGGGGTAGAGAATTACGTTTGCTAACACAGCTGCACAGTGAAAATTACAAATGCTGATTTGCGATAGGAAACTGACCTATATTCTGACCTGGTGAGAATACCTCAAGGAGGCACTGTGGAGGGTTGGGAAGCAATACACTGGCTTTGGCATCAGACAAATGTGAGTTTGAACTCTAGTGATGAAGTTTTCTGAACATCTTTTTATTGTTACAGATTAATATATGCCAAATACCTCATTCATAACTGGTGGCCAGTAAATTGTAGGATTTTTATAAATGTTTAGGCATAAACAATGAAAGGAATCCAGTGAAGGCAGAAAAGAGAGAAGGAAATGAAACAAAGGGATTCTTTTTAAGAAAACAAAGAGAAGCATATTCAAGGATGAAGTGAGAAATCAGCGGGGATGTAGAGGTGAAAGGCTGTGCCCTCTCACTTTCGCACATTCCTGCAGGGAAGGTTGCAGACAGGGCCCTGTTGTCATCACTTCCTTATAAAGCTGCCTGTGGGCCTCGCGGCTGGTGAGGGATCATGAATAGACTTCGGATGGGGGTGACAGGAGCCACTGAAATCCTGGTGGCTCGTGTTTATCAGTAATTACCTTGTGGGTGTGGACTCAGCTGTTGGTAACCACTGTAGATTTAACTAATGTGATTTATGGCCTGTGAACATGAACTGTCATGAGAAAGAATTAGTCCGATTCAACTTTGGTGAAGAGGGGACTTTCAGTTTGCCTGTTTTGAACTTTGGTGACTGTGGAAAGATGTCCCTAAATCTGTCACAAGGAAATGAGAGAATGTATAAAAACATGTGTAATGCCTGGCACATGGGAGCTGTTCAATCAACAGCTGTTGGCTATTATGAAAATGTCAAGAACGTATTACCTAGCTACACTGAAAGTGTTATTGGTTCTTATTGTAAATCTGGTAGCATATTAATTTATTTAAGAATCAAGTAGTATTACATGAGGGTAAAATGATCACAGCTGGGAATAGTAAAATAGAAAACAATAATTCATCTCTGTAGTAATAGGTTTAGGAGAGAAAAATGTGTACTAAACCAAAACATACAGACAGAATTTTGCCTAGATGTAAGACCAATGTAGTATCAAAAGCAGCTTGGGACTTCCTTTGATTCTAGTCTCTCAAAGCATAATGTATCTCTTTAGCTTATCCTCTAGTGTCTCCCCTGCAATCTAAACTATTTTAAACTGTAATTATTATCATTCACGTGAAATGAAAAGTTGCTGCCTTTTATAATAGATGAGATGATTCCATAATCATGTACTTGTGGGAAATCCAGAAAAATAAATATGGTTTACTGTACTTGAGAACTGTGTGTCACTGAAAATCGGTCAGGACATATTGACTTACCTCTCCCTGGTTGAGAAGATCATGCTACTTATGGGGAAAAATTATAGGAAGTCTGGAAAAATGACCCAAGCTTTTCCTTCGGAACCTAAAATGCTTGCATCGTGTATGAGAAACTGTTGTATTATTTTATTGCTTCTTACTGTGTGCTGGGTGTGTTATATTTCCCACAATGATCACACTTAACAGTGCCATGAGAAAAGCATCATTTTCCCATTTGCAGGTGAGAAAAGGGCTTAGTATATACATCTTTCACCAGATAGCAACATGCATAGCACTAGAGATAAGACTGAAACCTCTATCCATGCGACTCAAAAATAGGTGTTCTTTCCACCTCACTGTTTTGTTTGTGCATGCCTGGAATACTTTCTATTCTCTTTCTGCTTGATTTCTTCCCACCATCTCTTCCTTCTTACAAATAGGGTCTGCCTTCCGTTCTACTGAGGCTTTTATCTGCCATCTACTGCCTCAGTAATTCTTCCATGAAAACATCTATGGGTCAGGGCAATTGCTAATGAAAGATACTGTCACGCGAGACATTCCTCTAGAGTAATACAGAGTGCGGCCCTTGGCCCAGCAGTGCGGGCAGCATCTGGGAACTTGCTAGGTAGTCCTTCAAATTTAGGAGCTAAATTTGACAGTGAAAGTTGGTTACAGATATTAGTGGCTAAATATTTCAGTTTCATGGGAAGCACTGAGGGGAACACAAAATGAAAATCAGAACTTTTAAAGAAT
The DNA here is from genome assembly GCF_027409185.1 of Cynocephalus volans. Classification (NCBI taxonomy): domain Eukaryota; kingdom Metazoa; phylum Chordata; class Mammalia; order Dermoptera; family Cynocephalidae; genus Cynocephalus; species Cynocephalus volans. The sequence continues at coordinate 129,994,638 of NC_084468.1, read as the reverse complement.
TCATTCATTTTCCCTTTTTTATTTACTCTCTTAACATTTCTATCTCATATTCATGCATTTGATCTACTTCAGTATTTTGCAGTAATTTGTTTCTTAAAGGAGTCATATATTTTTCATCCATGATTCTCTCAAACCACCGAAGGATGCTCACCAGAACTTAGAACTCCTTTCTGAGTGCATTGTCATCACTGGCGAATGCTACAGGAAGGAAGAGCTGTCAATAGTAGCCACTTCCTCTTGTGTACAGTGGAGAGAAGGCTGACTGTGGACGGTCCCATTGTGGCCTTCAAAGATGGTGATTTACTGAAAAGTCACTTTAGATGCCCGACTGATTCTCATTTGTGGAACATTGGAGGGCAACTTTCCACACCTCTAAGACCTGGAATTTGTTATGAAAACCTCTGGTTTTGTCTCAGCTCATGCAGACAATGGAGAGATCACATCCCCTTTCATCTCAAAGTTATTTATGACAACTTAAAATTCACAACTTGAAAATACTTGAAAGTATGTGTTTTCTTTTGAGAGAACATGAACCTTTGCCTTTTCTTTTTGGAAGAAATAAAAGATGAAATAACCTTATTTCAATCTTTACCATGGGTTTAATTACTTTGGAGCCTTCCTCTGTGCTTTTGGCCTATTTGGCAATCCACGTTTATGAATCACCCAAAGAACAAGTAGGCAAGCAATTCCAAGTGGTTTTGAAAGACAGAGAAAATTATGAAGCCTTTGTTCAACGTATGTCTTGATTTCAGCTGTGTGTGTGAAGCATCTTGATGTTTGGAGCACTATCATTATGTAAAATAATATTTGCAATGTAAACTGTTTTGTTTTTAGTGATTAAATCTAATTTTACTTATTTCATGTATTCTTTAAGTGCTATGGGTATAATATCAAACATAATGGAGAACTGTTTCATGCTCTGGAAGAATATTTTTTGAATTTCTTTTTGTACGTTTTTCTTGTCTATCCTATCAAAACAAAATCACAGCAATAAAGCCATGTGTACACATGGTAGATCAATTGTCTTATAAATGGTACACTAAGTGCATATACTCAAATTTTAACATACACTTTATGTAATTTAGTCCAAAGGATAGAAATATTTACAGAAGGAGCTGGTTCTCATCTTCTTTGTGTTTAAAAAAATATGTGTATTTAGTAGATTAAAAAAAAAAAAAACCAGGCAAGTATGAATATAAAAAATCAGACTGGTGAATTCATGGTTGAGTTAGGGTCAAACCTCAAATATCTCAATAATGTACAGTGTGATTTTTCTGCAGCTGAAAATCTTCCTATTGGTAGAGTAAGCTTGCAAATCAGGTCTTCTGCTTTAGGCTTTCTTGCTTCTTTCTTTTTGATTGTGTAGGCCTCAAAGATTTAAGCGTTTTGGTTGATTTGTCCTAAAACTTTTCTCAACATTTTCCCCTTTAATATGTAACTAATACTAACCATCAAGAAAAATTCAAGACATTGTTCTGCCTTAATATTCAATATGTGACAAGAGAAAATCAAGAAAGTATTTACAAATATCCACAGGTACACAGAAAATTGAAATCAGTTAAAACTGGGTAACTAATTACTAGATTTTAAAAATGTATGTACATTGAATTACATTTTATGGTGGCTGGTCTTGCAGCATTGGATAACCAGGATATCCACACACAGTGGGCTCTTAGAGGAGACTAAAGGGAAGTTCTACACCAGGCACTCTAAAGGGAAGCCTCTCATCGGTGATCCTCATTTGTAATCAGGGAGTTTCCAATCATCTGCTAGGATCTCATCGTTGTTAAATGTGAATGGACAATCATGGGCAACTGTCTATGTGAAGAAAGCTTCCCCCGCAGAAACAGGAAAACAAGAATAAACCTGAAATGAACCCAGAAGAAACACAGATAATTCAGGAAACAGAGGAATTCCACTTTATATATTCCGAGATAGTCAAGGATTTTTGTATTCATAAAACAACAAAGGGATGCAAAAAGGAGAAATTAAAAAAAGAAATTTTGTAAGTTTTGTCTGTGATTGCTGAAATAAAGAATTGAGCGAAATGATTAAAAGATAGTCAGCAAAACCTTCCAGCGAGTGAAACAAAGAGAAAAAGAGACTGGTTATTTTAGAAATAATATAAGACTATAGGGTTTATCTATGTCCAAAATTTGAATAAAAGGAGTTCCAGAAATAACAGATAAAACGAATAGAGAAATATCATGACAAAATAATAGAATAATATTTTGTTCAACAGATGGATATGGGTCCAGTGAGTGCCTGGTAGCATGATTAAAAAGCATTCACCCCAAAGCACTTAATTATAATCCAGGGACACAGAGGAAGATTTTAAGTTTCCAGAGAGGAAAAGTAAAATCAAGTCACCAATAAAGGTATAAGCATCAGAATAGCATCTGAATGGTAGCTACACTAGGTCCTAGAAGGCAATGGAGGACTTCACAATTTTGAGTGACAGTGATTTCCTACTTACAATAGCATATCCGGCCATATCATCAGTGGAAATTTAGCTAAAATGAAGGCATTTTCACATATGTGAGGATTCATACGCTCATCCATTCTTTGAAAGCTTCTAGGGAATGTGCTTTATCACAATGAAAAAGTAAATAAGAAAAGGAAACATAGTTTTCAAGAAGCAGTGAATCCAACATAGAACAGTAAAAAGAATATTCAAAGTGACACCTAAGAGCAGCCATTAGTTCAGATCGGATCAGGAGGATTGAAAGCTTTAGGATGGAGATGGCCTGAAAATAAAGGGGACTTGATAGAACATATGACATAACAGGCAAGGAGAGCACAGATGGGAGACAGGATGGAGCATTTGGAAAAAATAAAGATATGAGTATTGAAATTATGTGTTGAAATCAAGAAATAGGGCACCTATTAAATTCAGGTAAAGAGGCATAAACAGTTTAAGAAAGAAAATGTAGTCCTTTTATAAAATCCTTTGGTATTTTTTGGCTCTGCAGTGAATAATATTTAGAGCCGATTTTGCAAACTATTAATTTAACTAAAATGGTGATGTAATGATATTAGAAGGATGGGGAGAGCGATCAGGGGTATTCGAGTTCCCAATTCTATTCTGTCACAATAGAAAGTCAATAGTCAATGTCTAGAATTGATTAATCAAGAACTAGTCATATAATTATATAGAAAAATGGAGATAACTTTCAGGAAATATAGCTAAAAGAGGTAACAGTGATTGATGGTGCAGAGTGAAGTTGGGCATTCAGGTGGGTCGGAAACTGCTATTTTTCATTACAAAAGCAGTCATTTACATTGGTTTATCCATGGCAATTCCAGTTTGCCTCATGTCCCATATCCTGTTTGGTTTAATATTTGTGCCAGGCAAAAGTGTCTCAGTTTGTATAATAAATCATATGGTCACCTTAATAATTATAATCCTTTTGATCAATTTGATTTTTAAAAGATATATTCATCTTTTGTTATAAATTTAAAAATAGAGGTTTAAAAGTAGAAAAAACAAATGCCTGTGGGCTTGTGATCTTGTCTTTGCTCAGAGAGGGTAATAAAAACTGAGAAGCATGAGTAATGCCAGTTGAAATGGTCTCGGAGTGGGAGGGCCATGCTGGCACGGAACTTACATTATCCTCCTTGTTGTCCTAGTGCAACAGTTGTACAAATGCATCATAAAAAACTTCCCATCCGATTGCTGACAGGAATAGACCCCTGGGTCAAATTAGCACTGTTTCAGGAAGGCAGGCAACAACTGGAAAACATGCAGAAGTAGGAACTTGGGGAATATCAAAATACAAGTAAATCCTGGCACGAGAAAATGAATGCTATATTAACAGTAGGAAAACCTTATTTATGTGTGATTTGAACAATGCTTGGAGTGAGTAGGCAGACACCTAAAACCTGCATTATAGCATGGCATGTGCTGAGAAGACAAGAAGGGATGGAATGAGAAGGATACTTGTGTCTTCTCCATGCATGAATACTTAGAGTACTACAGTTAGCATGCTAATCATTGGGAATGCCTGTATCCCAAATCCCAACACACAGAGGTAATTTTCCTTGGGGTGGAAGAGTTGGAGAGAGTGGTGGTAGGTGTGGATGCGAAAGTTCAGCTTACACTGTTGCTTGAAATCAGCAATGGATTTCACGACAACCTCAAATTCTGTGAGATGTTTCTTCAAAGTAGGATTGGACTAAGTCAATAAGACACTATTTACTTCTCTTTTGGGAATGATATACTTTCATTATTCAACTCTTAATGGAGATCTTTTTCTATCTATCTATTTTATTTTATTTATTTTATTTTATGATTGTACATATCTGTGGGGTACTGCATTGAATATCAACACCTGTGTGCAATATGTGATTCTCAAATCAGGATAATTAGTATATTCAGCATTACACAAAGTAATCATTTTTTGTGGCCCTTTACAAATTTCTCACTAGCCTCCCCCTACCCAGGCCCTGGCCTTCTCCCTTTCCCACCTCTGGTGGCCTCAGTTCTGTTCTATCCTTTTGAAGGTTCAAGGTACTATTGTTATCTATCTATGTTTATTCATTATTAATTGACATGTTTTGATTGTAGATATCTATGGAGTACATAGTTATATTTAAATACATGTCTAAAATATGTTATGATCAAATCAGAGTAATTAGCATATTCATCATTGCAAAAGTTTATCATTTCTTTGTAATGAGAGTATTTGAGCTCCTTTCTTCTAGCTATTTGAGAACATTAAATAAATTATTGCTAATTATAGGTGCCTAGCCCTATTGTAGACCACTAGAACTTCTTTGTCCTATCTAGCTGTAACTTTGTATCCATTAATCAACCTCTTCTTATCCCTGCCTTCTCCCTCCCCTTCACAGCCTCTGGTAACCACAATCCTCTCCACTTCTGTAAGCTCAACTTTATTTTTTAGCTTCCACATATGAGTGAGAACATGCGGCATTTATCTTTCTGTGCCTGACTTATTCCACTTAACATAATGTCTCTGGGCTCATCTGTGTTGTCATAAATGACAGAATTTCATTCTTTTTTATGACTGAGAAGTCTACCACATTTTCTTTATCTATTCACTTGCCAGTGGCACCTAGGTTGATTCCATATTTTGGCTGCTGTGAATAGTGCTGCAATAAACATGGTGGTGTACATATCTCTTTGGTATGCTAATTTCCTTTTCTTTGGATAAATATTCAGCAGTGGGCTTGCCAGATCATATGCTAGTTCTGTTTTTAGTTTTTTGAGGAATCTCTGTACTGTTTTCCATAATGGCTGCACTAATTTACCACACCAACAGTGTATAAGAGTTCCCTATTCTCTGCATCCTTGCTAGAATTTATTTTATTTTTTTTCTTTTTGATAATAACCAGTCCAACTGTGGTGAGATGATATCTCATTGTGGTTTTGATTTTCGTTTCCCTGATTATTAGTGATGTTAAACATTTTTTTTATATACATACCTGTTGGCCATTTGTATGTCTTCTATTGAGAAATGTCTATTCAGGTCATTTGCCCATTTTTTAATCAGAGTATTTTTGCTGTTTAGTTGCCTAAATTTGTTGTATGTTCTGCATATTAATCCTGTGTCAGATGAACAGTTTGTAAATATTTCTTCCTGTTCTGCCAGTTGCCTCTTTGTTCTGTTGATTGTTTCCTTCACTGTGTAGAACTCTTTAGTTTGATATAATCTGTCTATTTTTGCTTTTGTTGCCTGTGCTTTAGAAGTCTTCTCCATAAAATTTTTGCCTAAAGCCTTTATGAATAAGACCCCAGAAGCACAAGCAACAAAAGAAAAAATAAGCAATGGGATTATACCAAACTGAAAAGCTTCTGCAAAGCAAAGGACACAACAGAGTGAAAAGACAACCTACTGAATGGGAGAAAATATTTGCAAACCATACATCCAAGGAGGGATTAATACACAGAATTTACAAGGAACTCAAACAACTTCACAGAAGAAAACCAAATAATCCAATTAAAAAAGGAGCAAAGGAGCTGAATAGACATTTTTTGAAGGAAGACATATAAATGGCCAGCAGGTATATGAGAAAATGCTCAACATCGCTTGTCATCGGGGAAATGCAAATCAAAACCACATTGAGATGTCATTTCACCCCTGCTAGACTGGCTATTACCAAAAAGACTGAGAATAATAAATGTTGGCATGGATGTGGAGAAAAGGAAGCTCTTCTGCACTGCTGGCAGGACTGTGAATTACCACAGCCATTATGGAAAACAGTATGGAGGTTTCTCAAACAACTACAGACAACTCTACCATATGATCCAGCAGTCCCACTTCTGGGTATATACCCAAAGGAATGGAAATCAACATGTTGAAGGGATACCTGCACCCCCATGTTCATTGCTGCTCTATTTACAATATCCAAGATATGGAACCAACCTCACTGTCCATAAATGGATGACTGGGTAAGGAAAATGTGGTATATATACACAATGGAATCCTATTCAGCCATAAAAAAGAATGAAATTCTGTCATTCAGCAATGTGGATGAACTTGGGGAAAATTATGTTAAGTAAAATAAGCCAGGCACAGAAAGAGAAATACCACATCTCACTCATAAATGGGAGCTAAGAAACAAACAAACAAACAAAGACCATAATAAAACACTGAACTTTCAGATGGAGAGAACAGACCTATAGTTACAAGAGGTGGGAAAGGGGAAGGGAGAGAAGAGATAGGGAGTAATTGGGTAAGGGACACAAAAAGTAAGTGTGATTTGCAGTGATGAACATGCTAACAATATTGATTTGATCATCATGTACTATATCATCACATACTGTATGCAAATACTGATAGTCAACTATGTATCCTATAAATATGTGTGCGCGCATGCGAGCACGTGTGTGTGTATTGCCAGACCAACATCTTGGAGTGTTTCCCCTGCTTTCTTCTAGTAGTTTTATAATTTCAGGTTTTAAAATTAAGTCTTTCATCCATTGTGAGTTGATTTTGGTGTATGGTTAGAAATAGGGGTCTAGTTTCTTTCTTCTGCTTATGGATATGCAATTTTTCCAGCATCATTTATTAAGAGGCTGTTCTTTCCTCATGTATGTTCTTGAGGCTTTTGTCAATAATCAGTTGGTTATAGATACAGGGATTTATTTATTTCTGGGTCTTCTATTCTGTTGCATTGGTCCATGTGTCTGTTTTTATGCAAACACTGTGCTGTTCTGCTCACTATATATTTGTAGTGTATTTTGAAGTCAGGCAGTGAAAAGCTCCCAGCTTTGTTCTTTTTTGCTCAGGACTGCTTTGGCTATTTGGGGTCTTTTGTGGTTATTTATGAATTTTATTTTATTTTATTTATTTATTTTATTTTATTTATTTATTTTTTTAAAAAATTTTATTTTGTCGATATACATTGTAGCTGATTATTGCTCCCCATCACCAAAACCTCCCTCCCTTCTCCCTCCCCCCCTCCCCCCCAACAATGTCCTTTCTGTTTGCTTGTCGTATCAACTTCAAATAATTGTGGTTGTTATATCTTCTTCCCCACCCCGGTTTGTGTGTGTGTGTGTGTGAATTTATATATTAATTTTTAGCTCCCTCCAATAAGTGAGAACATGTGGTATTTCTCTTTCTGTGCCTGACTTGTTTCACTTAATATAATTCTCTCAAGGTCCATCCATGTTGTTGCAAATGGCAGTATTTCATTCATTTTTATAGCTGAGTAGTATTCCATCGTGTAGATGTACCACATTTTCCGTATCCACTCATCTGATGATGGGCATTTGGGCTGGTTCCAACTCTTGGCTATTGTAAAGAGTGCTGCGATGAACATTCGGGAACAGGTATACCTTCGACTTGATGATTTCCATTCCTCTGGGTATATTCCCAACAGTGGGATAGCTGGGTCGTATGGTAGATCTATTTGCAATTGTTTGAGGAACCTCCATACCATTTTCCATAGAGGCTGCACCATTTTGCAGTCCCACCAACAATGTATGAGAGTTCCTTTTTCTCCGCAGCCTCGCCAGCATTTATCGTTCATAGTCTTTTGGATTTTAGCCATCCTAACTGGGGTTAGATGGTATCTCAATGTGGTTTTGATTTGCATTTCCCGGATGCTGAGTAATGTTGAGCATTTTTTCATATGTCTGTTGGCCATTTGTATATCTTCCTTAGAGAAATGCCTACTTAGCTCTTTTGCCCATTTTTTAATTGGGTTGCTTGTTTTCTTCTTGTAAAGTTGTTTGAGTTCCTTATATATTCTGGATATTAATCCTTTGTCAGATGTATATTTTGCAAATATTTTCTCCCACTCTGTTGGTTGTCTTTTAACTCTTTTAATTGTTTCTTTTGCTGTGCAGAAGCTTTTTAGTTTGATATAATCCCATTTGTTTATTTTTCCTTTGGTTGCCCGTGCTTTTGGGGTCGTATTCATGAAGTCTGTGCCCAGTCCTATTTCCTGAAGTGTTTCTCCTATGTTTTCTTTAAGAAGTTTTATTGTCTCAGGGTGTATATTTAAATCCTTAATCAATTTTGAGTTGATTTTAGTATACGGTGAGAGGTATGGATCTAGTTTCATTCTCCTGCATATCGATATCCAGTTATCCTAGCACCACTTGCTGAAGAGGCAGTCCCTTCGCCAGTGAATAGGCTTGGTGCCTTTGTCAAAGATCAGATGGCAGTAAGTGTGTGGGTTGATTTCTGGATTCTCTATTCTATTCCATTGGTCAGTGTGTCTGTTTTTATGCCAGTACCATACTGTTTTGGTTATTATAGCTTTGTAGTATAGCTTAAAGTCAGGTAGTGTTATGCCTCCAGCTTTATTTTTTTTGCTGAGCATTGCTTTGGCTATTCGTGGTCTTTTATTATTCCATATAAATGTCTGAATAGTTTTTTCCATTTCTGAGAAAAATGTCTTTGGAATTTTGATGGGGATTGCATTGAATTTGTATATCACTTTGGGTAGTATGGACATTTTCACTATGTTGATTCTTCCAATCCAAGAGCATGGAATATCTTTCCATCTTCTTGTATCCTCTCTAATTTCTCTCAGCAGTGGTTTGTAGTTCTCATTATAGAGATTTTTCACCTCCTTGGTTAACTCAATTCCTAAGTATTTTATTTTTTTGGTGGCTATTGTAAATGGGCAGGCTTTCTTGATTTCTCCTTCTGCATGTTCACTATTGGAGAAAAGAAATGCTACTGATTTTTGTGTCTTGATTTTGTATCCTGCTACTGTGCTGAAATCATTTATCAATTCCAAGAGTTTTTTTGTAGAGGTTTTAGGCTGTTTGATATATAGGATCATGTCATCTGCAAACAGGGACAGTTTGACTTCATCTTTTCCAATCTGGATGCCCTTTATTTCCTTCTCTTCTCTGATTGCTCTGGCTAGTACTTCCAACACTATGTTGAATAGGAGTGGTGAGAGTGGGCATCCTTGTCTAGTTCCTGTTCTTAAAGGAAAAGCTTTCAGCTTTTCCCCATTCAGGATGATATTGGCAGTGGGTTTGGCATATATGGCTTTAATTATGTTGAGATACTTTCCCTCTATACCTAACTTATAGAGGGTCTTTGTCATGAATGAGTGCTGAACTTTATCAAATGCTTTTTCAGCATCTATAGAGATGATCATATGGTCCTTGTGTTTGAGTTTATTAATATGGTGTATCACATTTATTGATTTGCGTATGTTGAACCAACCTTGCATCCCTGGGATGAATCCCACTTGATCGTGATGAATAATTTTTCGTATGTGTTGCTGTATTCTGTTTGCTAGTATTTTAGTGAGGATTTTTGCATCTATATTCATCAAGGATATCGGCCTGTAGTTTTCTTTTTTGGTTATATCTTTACCTGGTTTTGGTATCAGGATGATGTTTGCTTCATAGAATGAGTTTGTGAGATTTGCGTCCGTTTCAATCTTTTGGAATAGTTTGTAAAGAGTCGGTGTCAATTCCTCTTTGAATGTTTGGTAAAATTCTGCTGTGAATCCATCTGGTCCTGGGCTTTTCTTTGTTGGGAGCCTTCTGATAACAGCTTCAATCTCCTTTATTGTTATTGGTCTGTTCAAATTTTCTACGTCTTCACGGTTCAGTTTTGGGAGCTTGTGTGTGTCCAGAAATTTATCCATTTCCTCCAGATTTTCAAATTTGTTGGCGTATAGTTGTTTATAGTAGTCTCGAATGATTCCTTGTATTTCAGATGAATCAGTTGTAATATCGCCTTTTTCATTTCTAATTTTTGTTATTTGAGTCTTCTCTCTTCTTTTTTTTGTTAGCCATGCTAATGGTTTGTCTATTTTATTTATCTTTTCAAAAAACCAACTTTTTGATTCGTTGATCTTTTGAATTGTTTTTTGGTTTTCAATTTCATTCAGTTCTGCTCTGATCTTAATGATTTCTTTCCGTCTGCTAACTTTAGGTTTGGATTGTTCTTGTTTTTCTAGTTCTTTAAGGTGAAGTGTTAGGTGTTCACTTGCCATCTTTCCATTCTTCTGAGGTGAGTATTTAATGCAATAAATTTTCCCCTCAATACTGCTTTTGCAGTATCCCACAGGTTTTGGTATGATGTATCATTGTTTTCATTAGTTTCAATAAACTTTTTGATTTCCTGCTTGATTTCTTCTTGGACCCATTTGTCATTAAGTAGAATGCTGTTTAATTTCCATGTGTTTGTATAGTTTCCAGAGTTTTGTTTGTTATTAATTTCTAGTTTTAATCCATTGTGGTCTGAGAAGATACATGGGATAATTCCAATTTTTTTGAATTTATTGAGACTTGATTTGTGACCTAATATGTGATCTATCCTGGAGAATGATCCATGTGCTGCTGAGAAGAATGAATATTCTGAGGTTGTTGGGTGGAATGTTCTGTAGATATCTGCCAATTCCAATTGGTCTAGAGTCTTGTTTAGATCTTGTGTTTCTCTACTGATTCTTTGCCTAGATGATCTGTCTAATATTGACAGTGGAGTGTTCAGGTCCCCTGCTATTATGGTATTAGTGTCTATTTCCTTCTTTATGTCTAATAGATTTTGTTTTATAAATCTGGCTGCTCCAACATTGGGTGTGTACATATTTATGATTGTTATGTCTTCTTGATGGATCAGTCCTTTTATCATTAAGTAGTGTCCCTCATTGTCTCTTTTTATGGTTTTTAGTTTAAAGTCTATTTTGTCAGATATAAGAATAGCCACTCCAGCTCGTTTTTCTTTTCTGTTTGCATGGTAAATCTTTTTCCATCCTTTCACTCTTAGTCTGTGTGAATCTTTATGGGTGAGGTGGGTCTCTTGTAGGCAGCATATAGTTGGGTCCTGCTTTGTGATCCAGTCAGCCAGTCTGTGTCTTTTAATTGGGGAATTTAAGCCTTTAACATTAAGAGTTGTTATTGAAAGGTGTTGATTTATTCCTAGCATTTTATTGGTTGTTTGGTTGTCTTAGGTGTCTTTTGTTCCTTGCTTTCTGATTTACTGTTTGCTTTCTTTGTTTGTTGGTTCCTTAGGTTGTAGATAGTGTTTTTGTTAACTTGTTTTCTCTTCATGAATGCCATTTTTATTGTACTAGCGGGTTTAGATTTTTCTTGGGTTTTTATGGCAGTGGTAGTTATTTTTCAGGAACCAAACCCAGTACTCCCTTGAGGATTTCTTGTAAGGGTGGTCGTGTGGTAGTGAACTCCCGCAGTTTTTGTTTGTCTGAGAAATATACTATTTGCCCTTCATTTCGGAAGGATAGCCTTGCAGGGTAGAGTATTCTTGGCTGGCAATCTTTGTCTTTTAGTATTTTGAAAATATCATCCCATTCCTTTCTAGCTTTTAGGGTTTGTGATGAAAAGTCTGATGTTAACCTGATTGGGGCTCCCTTATAGGTGATTTGACGCTTCTCTCTTGCAGCTTTTAAGATTCTCTCTTTGTCTCTGAGTTTTGCCAATTTGACTATGACATGTCTTGGAGAAGGCCTTTTTGGGTTGAATACGTTTGGAGATCGTTGAGCTTCCTGGATGTGAAGATCTGTGATTTTTTCCTATACCTGGGAAGTTTTCTGCCACTATTTTGTTGAATATGTTTTCAATGGAATCTCCATTTTCCTCCCCTTCTGGAATACCCATGACTCGGATATTTGAGCGTTTGAGGTTGTCTGATATCTCTCTCAGATTTTCTTCCATGTCCTTGATTCTTTTTTCTTTCTTTTTGTTTGCTTGTGTTATTTCAAACAGCCCATCTTCAAGTTCAGAGGTTCTCTCTTCAAGTTCGACAAGCCTGCTCGTTAAACTCTCCGTTGTGTTTTTTATTTCGCTGAATAACTTCTTCAGTTTAGCAAGTTCTGCTACATTTTTTTTCAGGACATTGATTTCCTTGTATATTTCCTCTTTCAGATCCTGTATACTTTTCCTCATTTCATCATGATGTCTAGCTGAGTTTTCTTGTATCTCATTCAGTTTCCTTAGAATTATCACTCGAAATTCCTTGTCAGTTATTTCAAGGGCTTCTTGTTCTATAGTATCTAGAGTATGAGATTTATTAACTTTTGGTGGTGTACTTTCTTGATTTTTTGTATTTCTGGTATCTTTTTTTTGGTGTTTATTCATTGTGGCAGGGGGTTTCACAGTCCACTGGTTTGAGACTAATGACTAACTGGGATGTTGCTGTGGTTGCCAATTTGGTATGGCTCCCGCCGTGACTGCTCAGTTGGCCTCTAGTGTCTTGTGTGTGTGGTTGCCTCGGGTCTTGGGCTTCTCCGGGGATCCACCTTTCTGGTCAGCTTGGACTCTGCTGGGCTGGTGGATCACGTACCACAGGGTGTGTGATCTCTGTTGAGCTTTCACTTCCTGTACAGGACTTCTCCCTGTTCCGTGTGCTCTGGCCCAGGCTGTTAGATCGTGCAGTGGCGACCCCACCGGGTGTGTGGTTTCTGTCGAGTCTCCGCCTCCCTGGCTGCACGTCTCCCCCCTCTGTGCGCACTGTGCTGGGCTGGGGTGTGTCTTCTGCACCCCTCGTCTATCAGCTGGGCCTTCAAGACCCTGCTCAGCACCGCCTCGCCCAGGAAGTCTACCAGGTTTCTGCTGGGCACAGACGACCGGTCTCTCTGGGTGCCTTTGTAGCACTGTGTAGATCTTTCTCGGGTCTTGTTCACCTTTGTATCCCCCCCGTATAAACCGAGTCTAGTGCCCGCCTGCAGCCTGGTCTCCGGCAGGTTCAAGTGGACCTGGGAACTCTCCTACCACACTATTCCCAACCAGAAATTCGTTAGGCTTTTTGCCAAACTGGTGGTTGCAGAGATGGTATCTGCCTCCCAGTAACAGGAAGTTTACCGGGGCGGAGTCCAGGGTGTGGTGGAGTGACAGTCGGCCCGCCCGTACTTCCTTGCCCTCCCAACACTGGTCGGGGACGCCCCACGCCCCCAGCCCCACCAGAGAACCGCGGAGGGAGTGAGAGCGGAGGCCGGTCTGCAGGCTCCGGAAAGCCCCGTGCCAGGCCAAGCAAGTGGGAGGGCTCAGTGATGGCCGAGCAGGGCGGAGCTGCCTGCACCTGGGAAAATGGAGGCAGCACCAGGCGGTGAGTGGCCTGGTGGTGCAGGTGGGAGCCGCATGGGCATCCACCCCCCCAAACAGAGCTGTGCCAGGAATCACTCACAGTGCTGTGCCAGGTCGGGTGTTCGCTCTCTGTCTCTGGTTTGTCGCCTTCTGTGTTCTCGGCGCTGCCGCCTCGGGCTGTTCAGTCGCGGTGCAGCTAGGGCGCTCCCAGGAATCTTCTTTAACGCCGGCCTGAAACCTCGAATCCTGAATAGGGCAGCTGGCCGCCTTCAGTGCGGCCCCAGCCTCCGGGATCCTGGCTGCATCCACAGCAGCCCTGGAGCCGTGTTCCCTGTTTCAAGACTCGCTTTTGCAGCTAAGAAACAGTTCTTTTCCTGCTCCACACTTCAAAGCTGTTGCCTGTAAATGAGGCAGCCTCTCCTGCCGGGGGCAAAATGGCGTTGAGCCCCCACGACCGGCCAGCAGCTGTAGTCCTCCCTTAAGAGATGGTGAGAGGAAGGTCCACAAGTTTCCCGGCCGCCTGAGGCCCAGTGGCCGCCTTTTACATCTCAGCTACTCCGCGCGAGCCGCCGCAGCCGCCGCCATCTTGAAACTCTCTTATTTATGAATTTTAGAATATTTTTTTCTATTTCTATGAAGAATGTCACTGGCATGTTGATATAGAGTAGATCTCTTTGGATAGTGTGGTCATTTTGACAATATTAATTCTAACAATCCATGAACATGGGATATCTTTCCATTTTGTTAATGTCCTCTTTAATTACTTTCATCAGTGTTTTGCAGTTTTAATTGTAGAGATATTTCACCTCCGTGGTTAAATTTATTCTTAAGAATTTCATATTTTTTTCTTTTTGGTAGCTAATGTAAGTGGGAAGTGGGCTTGCTTTCTTGATTTTGTCTTCAGCTAGTTCACTGTAGTATAGAAATGCTACTGATTTTTGTATGATGATTTTGTATCCTGCAACTGAATTTGTTTGTGAGTTCTGAGAGTTTTTTGGTGAAGGCTTTAGGTTTTCTGTATATAAGATTACGTCATTTGCAAACAGGGACAATATGATTTCCTCTTTTCTGAGTAGGATGCCCTTTATTTCTTTCTTTTGCCTAATTGCTCTAGCTAGGACTTCCATTACTATGTTGAATAACAGTGGTGAAAGTGGGAATCCTTGGCTTAGAGGAAAAGCTTTAGACTTTTCCCCATTCATTATGATGTTAGGTTTGTCATGTATGACATTTATTGTGTTGAGATACTTTCTTTTTATACCTAATTTTTTGACAGTTTTTATCATGAAGTGATATTGAATTTTATCAAATGCTTTTTCTGTCTCTATTGAGATGATCATGTAGTTTTTATCTTTCATTTTATTAATGTGGCATATCACATTTATTGATTTGTATGTGTTGAACCATCCCTGGAATAAATTCTGCTTGATCATGCTGTATAATCTTTTTAGTGTGATGTTGAATTCATTTTGCTAGTATTTTGTTGAGAGTGTTTGCGTCTCTGTTCTTTAGGGATATTGACCCATTGTTTTCATTTTCTGTTGTGTCCTTGTCTGATTTCGGTATCAGAGAGATGCTGACCTAATTGAATGAGTTTAGAAGAATAGTCTTTCTTTTGATTTTTTGGGAATAGTTTGGGAAGAATTAATATTGATTCTTCTTCAAACATTTGGTAGAATATAGCTGTAAAGCCATTTAGTCCTGGACTTTCCTTTATTGGAAGACCTCTGATTACTAATTCAATGTTGTTACTGATTATAGGTCTTGTTACTCATTATTGATTCAGATTTTCTATTTCTTCTTGGTCAGTCTTGGTAGGTTGTATGTGTCCAGAAACTTGTCCATTTTCCTTGCATTTTCTAATTTGTTGATGTATAGTTCTTCATAAGAATTTCTAAGTGATTTTGTGTATTTCTGTGGTATTAGTTGTAGTATGTTCTTGTTCATTTCTCATTTTATTTATTTGGGTCTTCTCTCCTTTTTTCATAGTCTTGCTAATGGTTTGTCAATTTTGCTCATCTTTTCAAACAACCTTGTTGTTTGATCAATCTTTTGTATCATTTTTGATCTCTATTTTAAATTCTGCTCTGATCTTTATTATTTCTTTTCATTTACTAATTTTTGGGATTGAATTGTTCATGTTTTATAGTTCCTTGAGGTGCAATGTTAGGTAATTTATATAAAATCTTTCCACTTTTTGATGTGAGCACTTATTGCTATTAAATTCCTTCTTAATACTGCTTTTGCAGTGTCCCATAGTTTTTTGATATGTTGTGTTTCTATTTTCATTTGTTTCAAGGAAGTTTTTGATTTCCTTCATAATTTTTTTGGCACATGGTCATTCAGGAGTGTGTTGTTTAATTTCCATGTATTTGTAAATTTTCTTAAGTTTCTCCTGTTGATTTCTAGTTTTATTCTTCTGTCATCTGAAAAGACACTTGATATGACTTCAGTTTTTAAAAATGTGTTGATACTTGATTTGTCCCCTAACATGTGGTCTACCCTGAATATTTCATGTGCTGATGAGGATTTGTATTCTGGAGTTGTTGGATGAAATGTTCTATAACTAGACAGTTCTATAACTGTTTGCTAGGACTATTTGATCTATAGTTCTATAGTTCAGTTTAAATCCAATGTTTCTTTGTTGATTTTCTGTCTACATGATCTGTGTCCAATGCTGAGAGAGAGGTGTTGAAGTCACCAACTATTATTATATTGGAGTCTATCTCTCCTCAGAAATCCATCAATATTTGCTTTATGTATCTGGGTGCTCCAATGTTGGGTGTATATATATTTATAATTGTTATATCATCTTGTTGAATTGATTCCTCTATCATTATATAATGCCCTTCTTTGTCTCTTTTTATAATTTTTGATTTAAGGTCTAATTTACATGATAAGTATAGTTAGTCCTGCTTGTTTGTGGTTTCCATTTTTGTGGAATGTTTTTCCATTCTTTCACTTTTAGTCCGTGTGTATCTTTACAGGTAAGGCGATTTTCTTGAAGGCAGCATATTGTAAGGTTTTATTTTTTAATACATTCAGCCAGTCTACATCTCTTGCATGAGGAATTTAGTCAATTTACCTTCAAGGTTGTTATTGAAAAATGTTGCCTTACTCCTGACATTTTGTTAATTGTATTATGGTTGTTTTGCATATTCTTTGTTCCTTTCCTCCTTTTTTATATTTTGTCTTTGTAGTTGGTGTGTTATTTTTTTGTAGTGATGATAGAATTTCTTTTTTTCTCCTTTGTGTATCTTCTCTACCAGTGGTTTTTATTCTTTTATGTCATGATGATAGTTATTAACCTTTTCTTTCTAGATATAGGATTGCTTGTAGGCCTGGTCTAGTGGTAATGAATCCCCTAAGTTTTTGTTTGTCTGGAAAAGACACTATTTTCTGTTCATCTCTGAAGATAGCTTTGTTACGTATAGTATTTTTGGCAGGAACTTTTTTTCTTTCAGTACTTTGAACATACCATCCTGTTCTTTCCCTGCCTGAAAAGTTTCTGCTGAGAAATACACTGTTAGTCTGATGGAGATTTACTTATAACTAATTTGATACTTCTGCTGTTTTTAGAATTTTCTTTGTCTTTGACTTTTGACAGTTTGACTACAATGTACCTCAGAGAAGACTTTTTGGGTTAAATCTATTTGAGGATATTTGTGCCTTTTGGATCTGGAAGTCCATATAGCTCCCCAAACTTGGGAAGTTTTTAGTTATTGTTAAATAGGTTTTTGATGCCTTTTCCTTGCTCCTCCCCTTCTGAAATACCTAAAATGTGAATGTTTGTATGCTTAAAGTTGTCCCATAAATCTTGTCAGTTTTCTTTATTCTTCGTATTCTTTTTTTTGTTTGTTTCTTTTTTTGTCCAACTGGTTATTTCAAAAGATCTGTCTTCATATACAAAAATTCTTAGTTCTGCTTGATCTAGCCTGTTGTTTAAACTCTTGGTTGAATTTTTTACTTCATTTAATTAATTCTTCAATTCCAAGATTTGTGCTTAGTTATTTTTTATGAAATACATCTCATTTAAATTTCTTATTGAAATAATTAATTATTTTTATGATTTCATTGAATTGTCTGTCTGTATTCTCTTGCATCTCGCTGAGTTTCCTTATGATTATTATTTGTAATTTCTTTTCAGGCATTTCATAGATTTCCTTTTCTTTGGGGTCTGGTACTGAAGAATTTTATATTCCTTTGGAGGTGTCATTTTTTGGTTGTTTATGTATCTTGTATTCCTACATTGATGTCTCAGCATCTGGTGGAACAGTCCCTTCTTTTAATTTTCTAGAGTAGATTTTGAAAGGAGAGAGTCTTACCTGTAGATGTGTTCAATAGTGTCAGTTGTATAGGGTGTTTGAGGTTTGTTTCTAGGTGATCACAGTAGTCTAGTCTCTGTGTGATTTCTTTGACTATATTCCATGTTGAAGTTGGCTATGTGTACCTACATGGTCTTGGCACTGGAGTGCTCAGCAGCATTCTGCTGGACTGATGACAGTGGACAAGATTTCTGGGGTTGGAAGTGGGACCTTGAACCCCTGGGAGATATACTGTTGCACTCAGTGATGCCTGAGCTGAAGATGCCAACTCTAGACAAAATCACTGGTGTCATAGTTGGGACTTCATGGTTCCTGGAGTGGTGGTGTGGCAATTGGCTGTACCTCCACTAAAGTGGGTGAGTTGTTAGGGAATGTGCTTGGATCATTTCCCCAATTTTCTTCTATTTTTTCCTTTTAAGTGTTATGATATTTCAGACAAGTGTTCACACATTCTAATTTTTTGCTTTGCCTCAGTGACCGTAACCACGACCTTGGACTCCTGGGAAAGGTGCTGGGATATTCTAAGTCTCCTCAGCTGGAATAGGTGACACTCTACATGGCTGCTTGGGTCATGTTCAAGATCTTGGGCCTTTGGGGAGGTGTTGAGGTGCTCTGAAGCTTCTCAGATGCAGTATGTAACCCTAAGCAAGCTAAAGCCATCTAACCCTAATCTATTAAGAAGAAAGCAAAAAATTAGAATGAATGAACACTTGTCTGAAATATCATAACACTTATAGGGAAAAAAATAAAAGAAAATTGGGAAAATGATTCAAGCTTTTCCTTGTATATGCTAAAATTCATGAACTTGTGTTCAAGAAACTGCTCCATTATTTTATTGTTTCCTGTGATGTGTTAGTTGCTTAAATATATTTGCCACATGGAACACACAAGAATCCTGTGAAAAAAACATCATTATACCTATTGCAGATCGAAAAAGGGCTAGGAATATGTATCTTGCATCAGATAGCATCACACATGGGATTTGGACCTATATGTGTGTGATTGAAAAACTGTTCTTTCCACTTCATCACTTTGTTGGTGTGTGCATAAAGGGTTTTCTCTTCTATTTGATTTTTACCTGCCTTCTCTTCTTTCCAGTTGATGTCCTCTACCTTCCATTGACTCTAGTGTATATATACTATTTACTGCCCCAGCACCTCCTTCATAAAGATTTCTAGGGGTCAGGGAAATTGTTGGGGGGTGGAGAGGAAACACCTTCTGGCACTGTCATGTGGGAAGTTTCTAGGGCAATAATATTCAAAGTGTGATCCCAGGATTGGCAGCATGGGCATCACCTGAGAACTTTTTAGAAATGGAAATTCTTAAACCCTCTACAAGATCTACTAAATAAGAAATCCTGGGGGTGGGGTCCAGGTGTAACCTATATTTGAACAACCCTTCAACGTAATTCTGAAGCAGGCTAACGTTTGAGAACCACTGCTCTAAGGCAATCCTACTCAAAGCGTGGTCCAAAGGCCAGCATCATCACCACCAGATTTTACTAGAAATGCAAATTCTTCAGTCCTGCCCTAAAACTACTGAATCAGAATCTCTTGACTTGGGGTTTTCAAAATTCAGGTCTTTAATAAGGCATCCAGGGGATTCTTATACAGGCTAAAGTTTGAGAAGCACAACTATAGGGATGGTCATTCCCTCTTTATCACCAGGAAGAGCATCTAGGATTGAAAATCCCTCACTTCCCTTCCACAGGAGGCATGTGTTCTCTCCAGGTGTAGTGTCTTATTAACATAGTACTAATCTACATCAAAGAGCTTTATTATGAGCAGTAGTTTTGGAATTAATCTAAATGGCTAAACTGACCATAGAAAGGTGTTTCTAGTTTAGCAATGTGAGACACTTAATTACTTAGTTCCTTGTGTTGCCTGCTCCTGGAGGATCTCCTCGTCTTCCCCTCATATCCTGCCCTTCATGACTCTGTGTGCACTCAAAGCATACTGGGAAAACAGTGATTAAAGCACTTTCACTAGTATTAAAATTTGGTTTCTTAGACACCCGTTTCCCTCTCTAGACTGTGAGCTTCTAGAAAGCAGGGGCCATGCTTTTATTTGCTTAAGAGACTAAATGAATATACATATTTCTAAGGTTTTTTGAATCCTTAGAGCAAAAGGAAACTTGAAGGCCATCCATATCATAACCCTCCTAATCTTTGATGCAAAGCATGCTAGATTTTCCTGGATAGCTAGTGTACAAAGGGAGATAGCCATGTTTAGATGGGGTCAACACTCTAGTCATAAGGCTGACCACGACTGTAATGACCTTGAGATATATCTGGTTCAAAATCTAGGTCATATGAGGTTGTATCTTGCAGAGTGGCTTGACAGCCTAGTTTCCTGAGACCTATGCAATGGAACTAGATTAATAGGTAGTTGGTCTTTGTTACAATATGGGCCTATTCTGAAGCAATTAGGCATGGGAAGGCATGCAGGATGAGGCATCTGCTTTATTTACTTTTGCTCTTTGTTGTGGGTAGCAAGTTTCATGGAGATGGAAGGGCCTTATAAAGCTTTTAGACTATTTTTCCTTTGAGAAAACCAACATCTGAAGATCCAGGTATATTTTTACATCGGGATATCAATTTTTCCATTACACTTTAAATTTCTCAGTTTAGATTCTGAACTCCTTGAGGGCAGGGATGATACCTTCATCTTATTACCTGTGGAGCCTAGAAAAGTGCTTGTTATATAGTAGGTCCACAGTAAGTGTCTGAATGAACAAATGATTTGCCTAAGCTTGACAATGATTGAACCTGAATGATAACAAAGGTTTTCTAGCTCTCAGTCCAGTGGTGTTCCCGTTGTAGCATATGAGACCATAGATGCTAAAGCTGTACAAATATGGCATAATTCATGCTACTTACCTATAATTAATGCTAATATAGAGAGGACTCTTTTAAACTTGGTGCAAGATAATCTGGGTGATGGCAGGTCAAAGATGATCAGAGGGTTTCATACATGGGCTACACAGACTTTTCTCCATCTCTGTTTCCTTTCCATAAGAACAAACAAACTTACCTTGTCAGTGGCTCCCAAATATTTCCAGTTAGTGTACCATTTAATTGGTATACAGAGTTTCTAAATGACATTGCTTTCCTGAGAGGACAGGTGTTTTTGTTACATATATTAAGCAACAAAAGTAAAAAGATAGTCATTTGATAAATACTAATGTTATAAGAGGACAACAATGGGCTATCTTTGTGGATCCCAAGGATGATCACTGGGTCCCAGATACAGAAACAATTTCCATAACAGCATTAATAAGGTGTTGGGTTCCAAGTCACTGTCCTTGCACCCTTTGTAATTCCTCCCTTCCCTCTAGTCTCCATCCATAGGCAATCATAGATCTGCTTTCTGTCATTATAGATTAGATTGCATTTCAAGAATTTTATGTAAATAGAATCATGTGGTATGTTTTTGTGTGTGGCTTCTTTCACTCTGCATCCATGTTTTTGTGGGTATCAATAGTCCATTAGTTTTTAATTGCTAAGTAGTATTCCATTGCACAGTCATAGCACAATTTGTTCATCTGCTTACCTGTTGGTGGACTTTTGGGTTGTGTTCAATTTTTGGCAGCTGATGCTGCTTTAAACACTTGTGTACAAGTCTTTTTGTGCCCACAGGCTTTTGTTTTACTTGGGTAAATATTAAGTGAAAGGCTTGGGTGGCATAGTAGTATAGTTTTAACTTTTAAGAAACTGAAAAATTGCTTTCCAAAATAGTGATATCATTTTACATTTAAACCAATAGTGTGTGAGAGTTTCAGTTGCTCTACATTTTTGCCAACTCTTGGTATGGTCATTAAAAAAAATTTTTTTTTTTAAAAGTCTCTTTTAATTGGGAAGTCATTCTTTTTAATGTTAGTCATTCTAGTGAGTGTACAGTGTATCTCATTTGGTTTTAACTTATATTTTCCTAATAACAAATGATCTTTAGTATTTTTCAGATCCTTATTTGAGATCTGTATATCTTCTTTGGTGAAGTGTTTGTTCAAATCACTCACATATTTAAGAAATTGGGCCATTTGTCTTTATTTTGGAGTTTTTTTATGTTCTAAATATTAGTCCATACCTCAGACAATGATTGACTTATAATTCTGAGTTTCCAGAGGAATTTTTTAAAATCAGAAAGTAGAGGTTGTATTTATCAAATGCTTTTTCTATATTGATGGAGATGATCATATTTCCTCTTTTTAATTTATTTCTTATGGTGAATTACATTGACTGATTTTTTGACTTTTAAGCCAACCTTGCCTTCCTGGAATAAACCCCACTTAATCATAATGTATTATCTCTTTTATGTATTGTTGGAATTGATTTGAAAAAAATGTTAAAGAATTTTTGTATCTATGTTGTGAAGAATATTGGTTCATAGTTTCCTTTTCTTGTAATATCTTTGTCTGGTTTTGGTGTCTGGTTAGGGCTGGGTTTACAGACTGAGATTGGACATCTTCCTTCCTCATTAGTTTTGTAGAAGAGTTTGTGTCAAACTAGTATACTTTTTTTTCCTTAAATGTTTGGAGAATTCACCAGTGAGGCCATCTGGGCCAGGAGTTTTCATTGTAGGAAGGATTGTAATTAAATTTAATGGATGTTCAGGTTACCTATTACTCCTTGAATGAGCTTTGGTAGATGTGTCCTTCAAGAAGTTTTTCCATTTCATCTAAGTTTTAACTTTAATGACAAAATGTTGTTTACATTTTTATCATTTACATATTTTTGACTTTTGTAATTATGTTACTACTTTTGTCCCTGATATTAATAGTTGTGTCTTCTCTCCTTTATTTCATAATCAGTATAGCTGGTAGTTGATTGATTTTATTGACTTTCTCATAGAACCAGTTTTTATTTTCTTGTTTTTCTCTATTGCTTTTCTGTTTTATCTTGTTGATTTCTGCTTTTCTCCTTAATAACTTTTTAATGTTTATTTTAGATATGATTTGCTTTTCTTCCCTATTTTCTTAAGGTAGAAACTGAGTTTACTAATTTGAGACACTTCTTTTCTAATATGGGCATGTAGTACTAAAAATTTCCCTCTATGTGCTACCTTAGCTGGATACCATACATTTTGATATATTGTGTTTTCTTTTTTATTTAATTGGTTGTGAATATTCATGAGATACAAGGCTGACTGTCTCCCCTCATGCCCTAGATGTGAAGGCCAGATCCATACTGGCAGCATGCCCATTACCACAAATTGTGATTATAACCGGTGTCCCTGTATTAGTCCGTTTTTGTTGCTTATAACAAAATACATGGAACTGGGTGATTTATTAAGAAAATGAAATTTATTGCTGACAATTTCTGAGGCTGGGAAGTCCAAGGTCCATCTGGTGGTGGCAACAGTGACCCAGGGGTCTCACATTGCAAGATGGTGGAAGCAGAGAGAGTGAGAGAGAGAGAAAGAGAGAGATAGACAGACAGTGTCTTTTCTTTTATAGACCTCAGAACCACACCCCTGACCACCATTTTTAATCCATTCACTACTGCATGGTCCTACAACCCAATCACCTCTTCAAGGCCCCACCTTACAATTACCATAACAGGATTTCCCACCCTTTTAACTGTCACAGTGGGGGCTAAGTTTCTAATACATAAAATGTGGGGTACACAATTCAAGCTTCAATGAATTTTGGGGGACATAATTCAATCCACTAAAGTCCCCTACCCAATTATTCCCAACCTCCCTCCCCCTCCCCCTTTCTCTCACTTCACTTTGTGTACCTAGGTATGTTCTCTGCCTCTGCAAGTCCAACACACCACTGTGGTCTTTCTTTCCTTCCTTCTTTCTATCTTAGCTCCCACTTATGAGTGAGTACATGCGGTATTTATTTCTCTGTGCTTCGCTTATTTCACTCAACATAAGTTTCTCCAGGCTCATCCATGGTGTTGCTAATGGGAGTATTTCATTCTTTTTTGTGACAGAGTAGTATTCCATGGTGTATATTTACCACATTTTCCTTATCCAATCGTCCATTGATGGGCATTTAGGTTGGTTCCATATCTTGGCTATTGTAAACAGAGCTGTGATGAACATAGGAGTGCAGGTATCCCTTTGACATGATCATTTCCATTCCTCTGGGTATATACCCAGAAGTGGGATTGCTGGACTATGTGGAAGATCTATCTGTAGTTGTTTGAGAAAACTCCATACTGTTTTCCATAGTGGTTGTACTGATTTACAGTCCCACCAACAGTGCAGGAGCATTCCCTTCTCTCCACACCCTCACCAGCATTTGTTATTTTCTGTCTTTTTGATTATAGCCAATCTAACTGGGGTGAGGTGCTCCCTTAGCTGGATCTCATACATTTTGATACGTTGTGTTTTCATTTTAATCCAGTTCAAGGTTTGTCACCACTTTGAAAAGCACTCTCTGTGACTAACTAGTCTTATATCCTCCACTCAGACAAGTGAGGGAATTTTGTTTTAACAACAGTGGAAGCCTAATTATTGCATGGGAACTGTATATCATGTGAGAGGATTGAGCAATGCAGGGATGAGTGGTATAAAACACCTCATGTGACAACTCAGGTCTTTTTGGCTTCATCTGTTTCTAGAGTCTTTGGTCACCTGTGCTGAGCTGCTGTGTTCACTGACTTCACAAAGGAAAAATATGACAGTGCCTTACCTTATGCCTGTGCTATGTACCTTTCACCTCTTACCTTGTGCTTTGCTTGTTGTTGCTGAGTGTGAGACACTGCAGGACTTACTTGGTCCCCATGTGTGTACAACCCAGGAGACCAAGGAAATCAATGTCAGAGGGGAAAATTTTTGATCAATGAGATATAAACCAGTGGATAATTTTTTCCTCCCTTTCTCCCTGGATGAATTGTTATGAGAGTAGTTTATACAGCCTATGGTAAGATGATCACATAAGACACAACAACCCAAGAGGCTATATAAACTACTCGCGTTTACTTTCCCTCCTTCTTTGACTCACTTCCCCTTTCCCTTGCTCCTGATTGCCTGGGTTTGTACTCCCCAATAAATAAATAAATAACATATGAGCTTTTGCCTTAGATTCTGTTTTCTGGGAAACCCAGACTAGGGCAGAAAGCAATCAATAAGTGATATATCAGAGTTTATTATTATTTTCAATTTATTTTATTAAAAAAATTATTTTATATTCATCAAGGTCTATCATGATCAAGAAAATTAAGATAGAGATATACAAAGTTATGATTAGGCTTTAATTTAGCTATTGTTATTCTTTTGAAACCAAGTACAAGTTTTTTGTTTTGTGTTGTTTCTTTCTGCTCAGTACTGTTCTAATAATTGTTTTCTTCTGATGATGGTATTTCTTTCTTAATACAGTGTTTTTCATTTTGAGTTGGATGTCTGGCAGAGAGCAGGTGTTGAAGCTCTCAAAACTGTTTTCAGGGGGTAGAGCCCTTGTAGTTTTCTACATGAATTGTACTGTCTGAACAGTGAATACTCACTGTCTGAAGCTGCTTCTGTGGTCACTTCTATTTTTAAAAAAGCCACCTCTCCTTTAAGTACCTCCATGTCAGTCTTTTCTTTGCTTTGAGCTGCTTATGTCAGTATTGGAGGAAGCAAAGAGGGAATCTCTATGTTATATGAGTAACCTCTGGAAACAATATATTGTCCAATGGAACACTAGTGTGTGCTTGACCTGGTTTCATTTGTGGTTGCTAAAGTTCTTTATGGGTTTGGTTATTTGCTTCTTTCCCTTTGCTCATTGAATAATATTGGTGTAAACCTCTGTCTGCTAGCAAACTCTCCTGTTGACAGCTAGAGCTAAGATGTCATGAAATGCAGCTGCTGCTACTCTGGTATTTGAGAAGCATAATGCACTAGGAGGTGGTATGAATATGTTCTGTATTATTACCTCTTCATTACAAAATTAATAAATGCTGATCATTCAAAATGGGAAAAATTGAAAAGTAAAAGAAAATTTCATCCATAGTTTTATCATCCAGAAAAGAATCACTCTTGGCATGTGGGTGTATTTCATTTGAATCATTTTTCTGAGTGTATTAATCTGTTTTCTGTCACTTATAACAGAATACCTGAAACTGGGTAATTGGTAAAGAAAAAAAAATTTGTTTCTTATAGATTTAGAGGCTGGGAAGTCCATGATCCAGGAGGCACATCTGGTGAGGGCCTTATGCTGGGTAGGAACTCTCTGTGAGTTCCAGTGTAGACCAGGATATCACTTGGTGAGAATGGCCTGAGCAAGAGAGGTAAACTCCTCTCTCTCCTTATAAAGCCATCAGAACCACTCCGTGATAACCTATTAAACCATTAACCCATTACTCCATGAATTGATTAATCCATTCATAAAGGCATAGTCCTCATGATCCAGTCACTTCTAAGGCCCCACCTCTCAACATTGCCAAAGTCTGATTTCCCACCTTCTTAACTCTTTTACAATGGGGATCAAGCTTCAATGAATTTGGGGAGGACATTCAATCCACAGCACTGCCATGTTATTTTTGCATGATTATTATCACATGAAATTAAATATTTCAGTGTTTTCAAGAATATATTTTCTGGTTTGAAAAATAATACATGCTTGTTGTGGTAAATTTGGAAAATAAGACATCGATTAAAAAACCTTAAAGTTACTGTGAACCATATCACCTGAAATAATAATTGTCAATATTTAACTTATTTCCTTAGAATGTTTTTTATATACAAAACATCACTCTAAGGATAATTATTTCTTAAAAATGTTGGTAATACTCTATGTAAAAACTATGAGGTTTATAAGATAGTTTTCATTAAATCTGAGTTACCTAGACATTAACAAAAGTGAACTTAGTTTATCTTTACTTATTATAAATATCAAGTTGTAAGGGCAAATTACAATCAGGCTAATCTGAAAAAAATTTACACTTGATAACTTCTGAATATTGGCACTATCAAATAAGAGATCAGAATAGCTGGCATTTTCCAGAAAGAAAATATATTATTTTAAAGTTCCCAAAGGAAAATCGAGTTAATGCTGGACTACAAATGAATAAAAGGCTGGATTAATAATATTGTAGTTAAGCTGGTTGATATAGAAGAACTAGAAATAGGAACACAAGTACACCAAAGGACAGACCAAAAGAAAGACTTACTGACAGACTGATGCATATATGTTCCTGTGCAGACTGAAGACAAAACTAGCTTAAAGTGACTGCCTGAAAAAATCTGTTGAGCTAGCAGGTCTTATGTATACTTGAATGTATAGACTGGCTTTAAGCAAGCTTTTCTAATTTTATTGTGTTTTTTTTTCTTAAAAGTAATATATTTGACTTTCTAATAGTATGCAGCCTTTTGTTTATCTTGCAGTTTATAGCAGGGATCTAGGCTGGGGTAATACTTTTCATTAATTGGGAAGTTCAAAATTTTTAGTAGTCATGTGGTTCCTTCAAGCATTTGTAATCACATTTTCCACTGAAAGAGAGTCTAATACTCTAACATTGCATCTTTTAAAAAAGCTGTTAGCTAACATGTTTATGAGAGCAAAACATGCTGCAGGGGTGGCAATATTAGTTAATTCATTCAGTAAGAAGGTATTTGCAGACTTTACATTTGATTATAAAGACATAAAAATACAATTAAATTAATTTAAATTAAATTTAATTGAAATTAAATCTTTATTTTAAAATATTTGTAGATTCACATGGAGTTGTAGAAATAGTACAGAGAGATCCCTTTACCTAATGCACTTAACTTAGTTTCTGCCAATGGTAACATGGTACAATAGTACAACATCACAAGTGGATTAAACACACTGCTATTGACATTGATAAAATGCACCAATTTTATTCAGATTTCCTCAGTTTTACTTGTACTCATTTTTGCATCCATGTATATTTAGTTCTATGTGAATTCTATTATCTGTAGATTTGTGTGTCCCCTGCTACCACCACAACAGTCAAGATGCAGAAGTCAGATCACCACGAGGATCCCTCATGTTGCCTCATGCTTTAACTAACTGTGCCCACCTCCTCCGCACCCCCACTCCTATCCTAAGATTTTGTCATTTCAAGAATGTTAATCATACGATACGTAACCTTTGGGGATTGGCTTTTTTTTTTTTTTTTTAACTTAGCATTCCCTTGAGAGTTATCCAAGTTGCTGTGTATATCAATAGTTTTCTTCTTTTTTATTGTTAAGTAATATTCTGTGGTATGGATTTACCACAGTTTGTTTTACTGTCCATTCATTGAAAGACGTCTGGGTTTTTCCTACATTTTTACTTTTTTGAATAGAGTTGCTATAAATATTTGTGTACAGGTTTTGGTGTGAATATAAGTTTTTATTTCATTGGGATAAATGCCAAATAGTATAATTGTTCATCACGTGATAATGGCATGCTTAGTTTTATTGTTGAATTTGAAGTAAGTTTCTTGTAAACAGCATATAGGTGTGTTTACATTTAAGATAATTGCTGATATATTAGACCTTAAGTCATTTATTTATTTATTTAAATATTTATTTATTTATCTGTTGTTTCTTATTCCCATTTCTCTTTTCTTGCCTTCCTGTGGGTTATGATATTTTTTGATTCCATCTTGAGTTATTAATAATGTATGTTTTTGAGTGTATCTATTTTAATAGTCTTTTTAGTGGTTGTTCTAGGTATTAAATATACAAATGTGACTTATAACAGTCTACTAGTATCAACATTTTCCATTTTGAGTGCATGTGGATACTTTATTTCTATTTATTTCCATTTACCTTTCCTTCTTTTGAGTATTATTGTTTTGTGTATCAGATAGATAAAATTATTTGATAGTATTCCCTTGAAGAGGTGGATCCTAATTCCTACCTTATTGAGTCCAGGCCATACTTAGTGATAAAATAAAGTGGGGGTGATGATATGCAGCTTCAGAGACTAGTTGCTAAAGTGCACCGCTCTCTCTCAGAATGCTCATTCTGGTAGAAGTTGGCTGCCATTTTGTGAGCAGCCATATTGAGATGCCCACATGAGGAGGAATGAGGAGCTTAGAGATGACTCCTCCAGCCTCAGTCAAGCTTTCTGATATAGCTTTGACTGACATCTTAACTATAACCTCATAAGAGAACCTGAGCCACAACTACCTACCTAGGCTGTTCCTGGATTCCTGACCCGGAAACTATGTGAGATAATAAATGTTTGTTGTCTTCAACCATTAAATTTTGCAGTAGTTTTTAAATGCAGTATTATATAATTAATCCAAATATCTATGACAGGCATATGAAATATACTAGAGAATCAGGAGAATATTTTTAAGCTCATTGAAAACTCCTACAAATTACCTTTACTTTTGTAATTACAACAGAGTTCTGGACATAAAACAATTAATATCAGGCCAAGAGACAGATCACTGAATTGCCTAAACTGTGAAGGATGTTTGTTCTTATTTTTTAAAATTGGAGTAGAGGAGAATATAGGGCATGGAACTTTAAATTTCTCCATCTTTCCCTCCCACACTCTCCTTTGTTCCCCCCTTCTCCCCCAGGCTGTTAGGTATCTGGTAATTTTTGTAAAGTTTGTTTCCGATGACTTACCTTGATCACGTATAAAGGAATCCCTAAAACTATGTGCTATGACAAGTCACAAAAGAATGAGCGAGTGGCCAGCATCTGTAATGATTTATTGTTAGAAGTTGAAGCTCTCTGCCGTGTCTTTTGACTATTTACTTGCTCATTGCTCCAATTCAGTTATACAAATGAAACAGAGAAGAGATTCTGATTTACAATATAAAACAAAACCAGAATTAATCACTCATGGTCAGCTATGTTATTTGGTTCCCACCGTATTTGTGCTCAACTACCCTATCCTTATTTTGTATCTGTCTTTAACAGCTATTTTCTGATTATAAAGATACTGACTTTGAATCATATATCACCAGTTTGTGTAAAAGCTAAAGCAATGCTAGAGCAATCATTGGCAGCTTTAGATTTTTACAAGGGTGCTTGCTGGAATAGTGTGGCAAGCTAGTGGGAACTGGGAGATGGGGCATTTGGGTTGAAGCTACATTGGTAAAGTAACCAGAGATCACAGGGGTGGTGTGGTGGTAGTGGCTAAGGTTCTCTCCCTTCAAGCCCCTTGTTGGCACTGCCACTGAAAGTAATATTCTATCACGAAACTTTCTTTCTCCCTCTCATTGTTGGAAGCTCTTCTTCACCAGTCCCTTAACCAATATTCCCTAAATCAGTGGTTCTCAAACTTTAGAATGCATCAGAATCCCCTGGTAGTCTTGTTGAAACAGATTTCTGGGCCCAACCCTAATTTCTGATGCAGCAGACGTGCGGTGAGGCCTGAGAGTCTGCACTTCCTGCGAGTTCCCAGGTAATGCTGCTGCTGCTGCTGCTACTGTTCATAAAGCACTGAGAAGCTCCACTGCTCTGCTGGGGGAGCAGTTGAGCTTCTGAGGATACAATGAGGACAGGAGCCAAGACAGCACGGAAGCCGCCAAAACTTCTTTGCAGGAGGCAATAAAAGGAATATGATTTTGCCCTTGAGGAAGAGGAAATGAGGAAGAGTGAGAAGGAGGAAGAGGAGTGAAGTGAGCAAGACAGCCTGAGGCTGAGGGGTCAGATACAGATCAAGGCAGTCATTGAAATATACCTAGTGGAGAGGTCCATGGAGATCTTTGAAAATTCCTCCTCCATACCTGGACAAATCTTAAAATACACTAAATTTACTCATTTTCTTGTAAAATGTAAGTGTGTGTGTGTGTGTATGTGTGTGTGTGTGTGAGAGAGAGAGAGAGAGAGAGAGAGAGAGAGAGACAGAGAGACAGAGACAGAGAGAGACAGAGACAGAGACAGAGACAGAGAGACAGAGAGAGAAACAGAGAATGTGCATGTGCCTGTGTGAGGAAATTAAGAAAGGTGCTGATTTTTGCCATGGTTGACCCAATTCAGAGGCAGTACCTGTGAGATGGGAGGTGCCCAGCAGGCCGAAGAAGCGACATGATCAATCACACATTAGTGCCTGCACCTAACCCCTTCCCTCACTAGGATTTATAGTTATCTTGGAGAAGGATCTGGGCTTGCATAAGACATGAAGATGGAGGTTTGAATCAATCATCCCTAGTTCTCGGGGGCCAGGGAGGCCTCAGCTAACATGCGGGTCACTTTTTCTTATGTGCTCATCTACTTCGTGTTTATTCTTAAGCATTTACTTCTGGTAAACAGAGGGCAACACACTTCTTCAAATCACAGCCCCAGGAGGCTCCTGCCTGTCTTCTCCTCATGAATTCTTGGGATGTTACATGGAGGTAACAGTTACTTGCTGCAGGTTATTTTTATTCTGACCTCCACATGAAGGTTAGGTGTTCTCAAGACTCTGGGAAAGGGAGAGCCACCCTGTCTGCCCAATATTTGAGGAAGACAGGAGGACAGTGCTTTCACGGTGTCATCCTGATGGTGAGGAACAACTGAGATGTTGTGGGGCCTTGCGAACAACATGGCTACAACTTCCGGTCATGACCTCTGTTCTGAGGAATTCGGATTTGGAGGTTCATACCCTCCCTCCCTGCCACAAATTCATCTTCTTATCTCCTTTATCCATGAAAGTCTGTGAGTGTGTGAGGGAAGAAAAAGAAGAAACACCTGTCTTGGGATTTAAGACTAGCAGGCCTGCTTCCTGCGCCCTCTCCCTTAGTTTCCCGTGTGGTCTTCAGGCTGGATCATTTCTCTATGAATTTATTTGTTGCTTCCACCTGACTAGTTCAGAATGTTTTGGAGCCTCAGAAACAACCAGTTTGAGGATTTCATTTGAGGATAATGGTATACATCAATGTGGTACTAACTAGAGGCCTGGAGAGTGTTATGTCTTGTTCACCCAGATGACATTGACTTGTGAAAAGATGAAGAGATGAAGCATGGAAGTCTTTGATGGTGATGATGGTGGTAGTCATGGTGAATCAAACCAATCTTGCCTTCAGGAGTCCTACATGTAGTCTGGTGGCTCCCCAGCGGCTAGTTCAATTACGGGTGCAATTTCGTACACTGAGTTCCTGCTCAGGGTGAAAGTCTTCACCAAGCACCAACCACTTATCTTAGAGATGGAGTCTTGGTCTACAGAATGGAGAGTGCCTTAGGAGAGCTGCTGGAGCAAGGCATTCTTTTGGCTGCTGCTGGCATGCCTCACTCTTCCCCTTCCCTGATGATTCTCATGCTGCTTTTCCCCACTCTCTTAGCATGTTTATAACTGTTCTCTACCCACAAAAGGGCAGATGTGTGAGAACTGGGCTCACTGTCAATACTAGGCATTGTACCAACACCAACAGAATCCCATCGGGCTCTTCCCAGAGGGTATGCAATTTCATTAAACACACAATAAACAATAGAGAACAAGGATGACGGCCACTGGAGTTGCAAAAGAGGAGCCTGTTTTCATTATTTATACTCTCTGGCACTTGCTTATGGCTCCTTTATTCAGACACTGGTAGACTGAAACAAAAAGGGATTCATGGGAGAAACAATTCTTTAAAAAAGCTGATGAATAGAAGCATTTCTATTCTGCAAACTTGTGAAAAGAATATATTATTAGAAGAATATTGCTAGGTTACAGGTTTGGAAAGGACAGGAAAAAGAGGCCTTGTCTTTATTCAAATTTTCAAATTCCATGCACCAGACAGGGTGTGTTGTCTCTATTTTGATTCTAACCATCCATATTGCCAGGGGATATGGCAGGTACCACAGCTGCTGTGATTCGGAGAATCCTGGTGAGCTGGGCAGCCTCCCTGCAATGTGTATGCACTATATTGGTTAAACATAGTTTTAATCGATCAAGTTAATGGCTACTCAATGGGATGTACCTGAACTTTGATTCTTGCCAGTCATTATCTTGCTCAAAGTATGAATAATCTGTTAACAAACTAGAGGGAATACAAAGCATCTTCCAGTCAAGAGCCATGGTTCTCATACTGTGATCTCCAGACCATCAGCATGTACATCATTAAGAACTTGTTAGAAATGCAAATTCTTTTTCTCACTGTAGATCTTGTGAATCAAAATCTCAGGGTGACCTGGGAATCCTGTTCTAACAAATAATCTAGATGATTCTGATACGTGCAAAAATTCATTGTGAGCATGAATCACCCCAGGGATGTTGTTAAAATGAATATTCTTATTTAGTGCATCTGGGGTAAACCTGAGATTCTGCATTGACGACGAGCTTCCATTGCTGCTGGTGCAGCAACCAAACTTCGAGTAACAAGACTCTTTGACAGGGAAAACTTATATATAACTGCTTCAAAATGCTGAAAGTCTATAGACAAGAGAGCAATGAAAGCATATAGCCCTATATGAATATTATTGCTATTGTATGATGTAATTTGCATAAATCATCAGAAGGTTGTATATTTTGGGGGGGGAACTCTTATCTTCAACTGGCAGGTCTGAAAATAAGATTAGTTATAAAGTTTATGTAGCAAGTTACCTTGTCAAGTATATAAATGCTCCCCCATCTTGTCATAATTTCAACATGTAACAACATGTAACGAGTGGAATCTACATCTCCAGCTATCCTTTATTTTGTCTTGCTCATGACAGAAATACTATATTTCATATCATTTAAAATTATAACTCAAAGCTTAATGCTAATGAAGTTGCCAAGTTGTGACCTAAAAGAAGGGAGAGCCTGGCCAGATGGCTCAAGTTGCTGATTACAACTTGTTGGGTCTTTCTTGGCCGAGAATGATCACATCTAGTGTTTTTAGTCTCTGGCTGTTTGGTGAATAATCCTGAAAGCATTTGAGAATCTGGTTCAATTTCTAGCGTGATGCTCAGCTGTGATCGCATTTGCTTGGCATTGGCTTACTGGAGGTGGGGAGAGACTACTAATTGGGTTTACGAACCTTCCAGGTTAGGGTTCTCTATGTTGACCACCAATATTTTAATTTCAATTTTATTGCTTTCATTTATGGACATTTTAATGATATTAACTCTTCTTCATGTTTCTTCAAGTTTTTGCTTTGAAAAGATTACAGATGATTTCATTTCACATAATAAATTCAAAAACATTTAAGAGGACCTCCCCACCCCCAAAATATCCCAAGAGATTAGTTCAACATAAATGTATATTATAAAATCTCTTACTACAATTAAAATTAAAACAAAAATAAACTATCTTCACAGTAATTTCTATTAAATTATTTGAAGAGGCCAAATAAACATGAGAATAAAGATAAATCAGGAAACATCATTTATTTAATCTTTCAGAAATACTCACAAGCTTTAGAAAGAGAGTTAAATCATCAATGATTGAGGGGCTCCTTTTCCCATAAAGTCCTTTTTTTTCTGTCAAGAAATAAATAGAAGAGATATATAGACATTTTTTTTGAAGGAAGAAGTATTGACAGTATGACTTACAAGAAATTATTTCCGACATGTGTCTAAATCAATATTTAAAAATATTCTGAATGGTCAGTGTATTAGTCCATTTTGTGTTGCTATAACAGAAATACCTGAGACTGGGTAATTTATAAACAACAGAGGTTTATTTAGATTATGATTCTGGGACAGCTGCATCTGGCATGGGCCTCAGGCTGCTTCTACTCATGGCGGAAAGTGGCAGGGAGCCCGCGGGTACAAACAGATCACATGGCGAGAGGAAGCAAGAGAGAGAGAGAGAAGATACCAGGGTCTATTAAACAACCAGCTCTTGCGGGAAGTAATAGAGCAAGAACTCACTCAGGACCCCCACTCCCAAGAGAGCATTAATCCATTCATGAGGGATCTGTCCCTATGACTCAAACAGCTTCCAGCACTGCCACGTTGGGGATCAGATTTCCACATGAGTTTTTCGGGACAACACATCCAAACTCTCATTTGTTGTTTATACATAGTTAAACAACAAATGTTCTATAGGATAATAACAAGCTAATGACTGGTTCAAACTTGAAGTTTAAGGTGTAGTTGTATTTTGGGTGAGTTCCAAATATCAGTGTCAGATCTCTCAGTTTGTGGGCTTGGAACCTGGGTTACCTTTTCACAGAGAAGCTTTCCAGGAAAATGGCTTCCTTAACTTGGAAGAGGCTGATTAAAGGTAAGAAAGTATGGCTCTTTAAGAAAAAAAAAGATTAAGGTTTATTTGATACTTAAAGATAAATATATTTAAGGTGCACAGTTTGATGATTTGCTATACATATACATTGTGAAATAATCACCACAAACTAATTAACATATTAATCACCTCAGATAGTTACTACTCCTTTTTTGTGTGTAATGAGAACACTTAAGATCTACTCTCTTAGCAAACCTCAAGTATACATTAAAGTACTCTTAATTATAGTCAATTGTTGTACTTAGATCTCCAGAATTTATTCATCTTGTGTAACTGAAACTTTGTACCCCTTGGTACCCTAATATCTCCTAATTTCCTGTAGCCTTGGTAACCACCACTCAAATCTGTTTCTATGAGTTTAACTTTTTTAGATTATACATATAATTTTGTAGTATTTGTCTTTCTGCACCTAGCTTACTTCATGTAGTGTAATGTCCTCCAGATTCATCTACTTTGTCACAAATGGTAGGATTTCCTTCTTTTATAAAGCTGAATAATATTCCATTATGTGTGTGTGTGTGTGTGTGTGTGTGTGTGTGTGTGTGTATAAAACATTTTCTTTATCCATTCATCTGTTGATGGACATTTATGTTGCTTCCATAGCTTGACTATTGTGAATAATGCTGAAATGAAAATGACAGTGCATATATCTCCTTGGTATAACAATTTCATTTCCTTTAAATATTTGTATATAAGAATATAAGATGTGTGATTGCTGAATCATGTGGTAGATTCACTGTTAATTTTTTGAGAAACTTCCATATTGTTTTTCATAATGGCTGTACCAATTAAAATTTCCTCTAGCAGTGCACAAGGCTCCCTGTTCTCCATATCCTTGCCAACACTTACTTTTCATCTTTCTAATAATAGCTATTCTAACAGGTGTGAGGTGATACTTCACTGTGGTCTTAATTTGCATTTCCCTGATGACTAGAGATGTTAAACACCTTTTCATCAAACTGTTGGCCATTCTGTACATCTTATTTGACAAATGTCTATTTTTGTTTTTTGCTATTGAGTGGTATGAATTCCTTGTATATTTTGAATATCAGCCTTTATCAGATATATGGTTTGCAAATATTTTCTCCCATTTCTTAGGTTGTCTTTTCACTCTGTTGATTGTTTCCTTTGCTGTGTGAAAGCTTTTTAGTTTGATATAATCCCATTTGTCTATTTTTGCTTTTGTTGCCTATGCTTTTGATGCCACATCCAAAAATTTATTGCCCTGACCAACCTTAAGAGGATTTTCCCTATGTTTTCTTCTAGTAGTTTTACTGTTTCAGGTCTTATGTTTGTCTTTAATCATTTTGAGTTGATTTTTGTGTATCTTACAAAGTGAGTCCAATTTCATTCTTCTTTATATAAATATCCAGTTTTCAAAATACCATTTGTTGAAGAGACCATTGTTCTCCATATGTTTTCATGGCATCCTTGTCAAAGATCAGTTGACCATAGATGCATGGGTTTTTTTCTGGGCTCTCTACTCCGTTCCATTGGTCTATATGTCAGGTTTTATACCAGCACTGTACTGTAGCTTTGTAATACAATTTAAAAGCAGAAATTGTGAGGCTTCTAGCTTTGTTTTTGCTCAAAATTGTTTGACTATTCGGGGTCTTTGTGATTCTACATGAATTTTAGGATTGCTTCTTTTTCTATTTCTGTAAAGAATGCTGTTGGGATTTTGGTAGGGAATTCATTGAATCTGTAGATAACTTGAGTAGTATGGACATTTTAGTGATATTAACTCTTCTAATACATGAACACAGGATGATTTTCCATTATCTATATTTTCTTCATCATTGTTTTATAATTTTCAGTACCCAAATCTTTCACCTCTCTTATTTACTATTAAAAGTTTTTTTGTTGCTATTGTGAATTAGATTGTTTTCTTAATTTCCTTTTTGTATTGTTCATTGTTTGTGAATAGAAATGTGATAGATTATTGCATGTTGATTTTGTATTCTGTAGCCTTATTGAATAAGTTTCTTAGTTCTAACAGGTATTTTTTTGTTGAGTCCTTAGGGTTTTCTATGTATATGCTCATATTGGATGCAAATGGAATCAATTTTACTTCCTTTCCAGTTTGGATGACTTTTATTTCCTTTCTTGACTAATTCTTCTGGCTGGACCTCCAATACAATCTTGTAAAGCAGTGGCTAGAGTGAGCATCCTTGTCTCATATGAGATTTTAGAGAAAAAAACTATCAGTTTTTCTACATTGATTAGTATGTTAACTGCAGGCTTTTTATATATGGGCTTTATGCACTGGGGTAAGAATCTTCTACACTTATTTTGTTGAGAGTTGTAATTATGAATTTTGTTGAACTTTGTCAAATGCTTTTTCTGCATCTATTGAGATGATCAGGTGATTTTTTCCTTTCATTTTGTTAACATGTTGTATCACATTAATTGATTTGTGTATGTTAAACCATTCTTGCATCCCTGAGATAAA
Source organism: Cynocephalus volans (assembly GCF_027409185.1). Taxonomy (NCBI): domain Eukaryota; kingdom Metazoa; phylum Chordata; class Mammalia; order Dermoptera; family Cynocephalidae; genus Cynocephalus; species Cynocephalus volans. The sequence goes on along the minus strand of NC_084468.1, from coordinate 129,957,341 downwards.
TCTCCCTTGATCGTTGCTATGGTTTGAATATTTATTCCCTCTAAAATCATGTTGAAATTAATTGCCAATGTAACAGTATTGGGAGGTGAGGCCTTTAAGAGGTGATTAGGCCATAAGGGTTCCTCCATTATGGGTGGGTTTAATTCCATAACAGAAGGACTTTTGGGAGTGAATGCTCTCTCTCATCACTCTTACACTCTTCTTCCATGGAAGAATATTATTCTTCCCCTCTGGAGGATGAGGTATTCAAGGTGCAATCTTGGAAGTGGAGAGTAGGCTTTTACCGGACACCAGACTTGCTGATGTCTTGATCTTAGACTTCCCAGCCTCCAGAACTTAAGAAATAAATGTCTGGTTTTATTTATTTATTTATTTTTTACAAATTACCCAGTCTTAGATATTCTGTTACAACAGCACAAAACTAAGATAGTCATAGTGTAGGATCCTTTTAATGTGCTGTTGAATTCTGTTTGATAGCATTTTATTAAGAATTTTTACATCCATGCTCATCAGGTAAAACAGCCTGTAGTTTTTTCTTACAGTATCTTTGCCTGGTTTTGGTATCACGGTGATGTTGATCTCATAAAATGAATTTGGAAGTGTTTCCCCCTTAGCATTTCTTGTCTAATGGTGATAAACTCCTTTAGTTTTTGTTTGTCTGTTAAGGACTTTATCTACCCTTCATTTTTAAAAGATAAATTTGCTGGGTTTAGTATTCTCAGTTGGTAGTTTTTTTTTTCTTTTAATAATTTGATTATATCACCGTCTCTCTTGGTCTGCAATATTTTTGCTGAGAAATCCACTGATAGTCTTTTGGAAGTTCACTATATATGACAAAGTTCTTTCTTTGTCTTTGACATTGGTTGACCCTATTTGTGGAGGTTTGAGCTTTATGAATCTGGATGTTCATTTCCCTCTCAAGATTTGGAAGTTTTCAGCAAATAAACCAAAAACCAAAAACCAAAAACCAAAAAACGTTTTCCTTTATCCCTCTCTCTTCTTTATTTGGAACCTCCACAATGCATATATTAGTTCACTTAATGGTGTCCCATAAATCCTATAGTCTTTCCTCATTCTTTTCTTTTCCTTTTTCTCGTATGACTGGATAATTTCATGTTATCTGTATTAAGTTTTGCAAGTTGTTTCTTCTGCTTGATTGAGTCTCTTGTTGAAGCTCTCTAGTCCATGTTTCATTTGTTGCATTTTTTCAACTCCAGAATTTTTATTTGGTTTCTTTTTTTATAATTGTTATCGCTTTATTAAGCTTCTTATTTTGTTCATGTATGGTTTTCCTGATTTTGATGAGTTATCTATTTGTGTTCTCTTTTGGCTTGCTGAGTTTTTTATAACAATTATTTAAAATTTTTTGTCAGGCACTTTGTAGATCTCTATTTCTTTGAAATCAGTTACTTGAAAATTATTGTGCTCCTTTGGTGGTACTTGGTTTTTTATGCTTGTTGTAGACCAATGACATTCTTCACAGAAATAGAAAAAAAAAAAATCCTAAGATGCATATGGAACAACAAAAGGCCTCAAATAGCCAAAGCACTCCTGAGCAAAAATAAATAAATAAATAAATAAATAAATAAAGCAAGCTGGAGGCTTTATTACACTTAATGTTTATTTTGTAACACTACCTGACTTTGGATTACACTACAAAGCTATAGCAACCAAAACAGCATGGTACTGGCATAAAAACAAACACTCACACTAATGAGCAGAATAGAGAACCAAGACATCAATCTAAGTACCATCTGATCTTTGACAAAGGAATCAAGAACATACACTGGGTAAAGGACAGCCTCCTCAATAAATGGTGCTAGGAAAACTGGACATCCATATGCAGAAGAATGAAACTAGAACTATCCCTCTTGCTGTATACCAAAATGAACTGAAAATGGGTTAAAGACTTAAATATAAGACCTGATACTATAAAACTCCTAGAAGGAAACATAGGGGAAACTCTTCAGGATGTAGGACTGGGCAAAGACTTTATGAATAAGACCCCAAACACATAAAGAGCAAAAGATAAAATAAAGAATTGGGATTGTAGCAAACTAAAAAGCTTCTGCACAGCAAATGAAACAATCAACAGAGTAAAAAAACAAGCTACAAGATGGGAGAAAATATTTGTAAACCATGTATCCAGCAAGGGATTTATATCCAGAATATGCAAGGAATTCAAAAAAGTTAATGGTAAAAACACAAATAATCTGATTAAAAAATGGGTGAAGAAGCTGAATAGGTATTTCTCAGAGGAAGACATATGAATGGACAATAGGTATATGAAAAAATGCTCAACATCACTAATCATCAGGGAAATGCAAATTAAAACCACATTGAGATATTGTCTCACCCCAGTTACACTGGCTATTATCAGAAAGAGAAAATGACAAATGCTGATGAGGATGTGGAGAAAGGGGAATTCTACTACATTGTTGGTGAGACTGTAAATTAGTACAGCCACAATGGAATACAGCATGGAGGTTTCCTCAAACAGCTACAGATAGAACTGCCACATGATCCAGCAATCTCACTACTGGGTGTATACCTAAAGGAATGGAAATCATCATGTCAAAGGGAAGCCAGCACTCCCATGTTTAGCACAGTAGTGTTTAAAACAGCCAAGATATGGAACCAACCTAAATGTTCATCTGTGGCCAACTGGAAAAGGAAAATGTGGTATATATACAATCAATGGAATACTACTCTGCCATAAAAAGAATGAAATACTGCCATTCACAGCAACATAGATGAACTTGGAGAAAATTATGTTAGGTGTGATAAGCCAGGCACAGAAAGAGAAATACTATATGACCTCACTTGTATGTGGGAGCTACAACAAAAATAAATAAAGATAGAAAGTAAAAAAGAAAGAAAGAAAAAGAAAAATGGAAGAAGAAAAGAAACAACAAACACAATAATACTTTGAACATGTAGAAGGAGAGAACAGAACTGCGGTTATTAAAAGGGAAAAAGGGGAGGGGATTTAGAGAGAAATTGGTTAATGGACACAAAGAACGAGTACATTTTGTAATGACAAATATACCAACTTTCCTGATCATCATGTATTGTACACAAATACTGATCAGTCAATTCTGTACCCCACAAATATGTATAATCAATAATACTTAAGTAAAAAATTTAAAAACATGTATTTTCGAAGAATGTTATGGAAAATGTTTTTTAAAAAATAATCTTAAGGGAACAAATTATGTGTAAGATATGGTCTCAAATTTTTAAAAATAAATTTTGTGGAAGGATTGATAATTTAATGTGCCATATCTGAAATTGACAAAGAAAATACGGGATTTTCATTTCTGGTTGCTACATCATACTACTCCTGAGCCTCATCATTCTAGCTGGGCTCAAGGTAGGGGTATACATTTATCTTATTTAAATTCACCTGTTCATTTATTCCCTTATAGTTAAAAAATCCTCTTGTGTTTTAAAATAGTCTCATTTGGGCAAATCTTCAACCTGTCACAGTTCTTGACCTGCCTCTTCTGCTCCATGATACAACCTAAAGATGTATCTGAGTCGGTAAGACTTCGGTTTGCCTAGAGAGGAAAATCTTAGGTATGTGTGCAGTGGTACCTGCAAGGTTCTCTAAATCCCTTCCACCCTACTGTTCGGAGAGATTATTCCACTTGTCTTTGGCAGTGGCTTCTTTCTTACAAACCTGTTGCTGAGATGCTTGGTCTTACCTGGACTTTAGGCCTGCAATGCTGTCTGATACTATTGATGGTGAAGTTTGTCTTTGCCTCTGCCTTAAAGTCCTGGCCCTCAGAAGTATTTATTTCCTGTCCCCATGCCTTTTTTATGGCACGAACCTTTCCCCTTGAGTGGGAACATTAAAAATCACTGGTTTTCCTTTAAACCACGTACAACCCAGGAGAGATCTTTCTGTACACTGCCTTCTGATACTGTTGCTCTGCTGCTGTTGTACCATATTAGATGTGGTTTCAAGCTGAATCCAAGTCTTCTGAGACCATTTGAAGCCTTCTCCAGACAACACCGGGAAGAGTGGGACACTAGCCTTGATGCTTGGTTATTCTTTGATATTTATGTGAGTGTCTCTGCACTGAATTCCTCACATCCCATGGAGTTCTGGAGTTTGACCTCCTTACTCTAGCTTTTTCATGACTTCCTCTTTCTTTCTTCTGGAAGTGTTTTCTTTTTCTTTCATTTTCCTTTCCAGTCTGGCTGAGAGTGTTCCTACACAATGTTATGTTTCACGATATATGATGAAAGCATTCAGGGAATTGTGATTATTTATTTTATGTCTTTAACAATTTCCTTTATAGCACTTATTATATGCAAGACACTATTTGAAACACTTCACAAATATAATTCACTTAGCCCTCATTGCAATCCCATGAGATGGATACTATTATTATCTCTATTTTATTATTGAACTGAGGCACAGAGGAATTATGTAATTAGTCCACGTTTACACAGCTTATAAGTGGCAGAGTTGGGATTCAAACCCAGGAATTCTGGCTTCAGAGCCTATATGCTTCTCACTACACCATGTTGTCTCATTTGGAAAGGTCTCATTTTTAAATTTCCTTACGTATAAAAATTTGAAGTGAAATGAAAAATATATTATTTTTATATTTTCAAGATTATTCTCATTTTACACATATATACACAGAAAAAATATTGGAAGGAAATAAACTAAAATTTTTACCAGTAGTTATTATTGAGTATTGGGATTATAGCACATATGGAATCCTCAAAAGCAGTAATAGGAGGAAAGTTTATAGCAATAAGTTCTTACCTCAAAAAAGGAGAAATATTTTAAATAAGTAAACAAATGTTGCATCCCAGTGAACTAGAAAAGCAAGAACAATCCAGACAGAAAGGAATAACAAAGAACACAGTAGAACTAAATGAAATAGAGATAAAAATGATACCAAAGATAAACAAAATGAAAGTTGTTTTTCTGAAAATATAAACAAAATTGACAAACCATTAACTAGACTAATTAAGAAAAAAAGAGAAGACGTAAAAAATAAAATCAGAAATGAAAAAGGAGATATTACAGCTGATGCCAGAGAAATAAAAGAATCATTAGAGACTAATATGATCAACTATAGACCAAAAAATCGGAAAACCTAGAGGAAATGCATACATTTCTGGACCCATACAACCTACCAAGAATGAACCAAGAAAAAATAGAAAAGGTGAATGGGCCAATAATCAGTAATAAGATTGAATCAGTAATCTGAGTCTCCCAATAAAGAAAATCTCAGGACCAGATGGCTTCACTGCTAAATTCTACCAAACCTTTTTTTTTTTTTTTTGTCTTTTTTGTGACTGGCCACACTGCGCTCAGCCAGCGAGCGCACCGGCCATCCCTATATAGGATCCGAACCCGTGGCAGGAGTGCCGCTACGCTCCCAGTGCCGCACTCTCCTGAGTGCGCCATGGGGCCGGCCCTCTACCAAACCTTTAAAGAAGAATTAATACCAATTCTTCTCGAACTATTCCAAAAAATTATAGAAGTGGAAATTCTTTCATACTCATTCTATGAGGCTGGTATCACCCTGATAACTAAAATCAGACAAGGACACAAGAAAAAAAGAAAACTATGGCTGATATCACTGATGAACATAGATTCAAAACTTCTTGAACAGCTATGCAGTAAAAAAGCCAAATAATCCAATTAAAAAAATGGGCAAAGGAGCTGAATAGAGATTTTTCAAAGGAAGATATGCAAATGGCCAACAGGTACGTGAAAAAATGCTCAGCATCACTAATCATCAGGGAAATGCAAATTGAAACCACAATGAGATATCATCTCACCCCATTTAGTATGGCCATTACCAAAAAGACAAAAATTAACAAATGCTAGTGAGGATGCAGAAAACAGGAAACTCTTACAAACTGTTGGTAGGAATGCAAATTAGTATAGTCATTATGGAAAATGGTATGAAGTTTCTGCATATGGATGTCCAGTATTCCTAGCACCATTTATTGAGGAGACTGTCCTTTCCCCAGTGTATGTTCTTGATTCCTTTGTCAAAGATCAGTTGGTACTTAGATTTTAAATTGATGTCTTGATTCTCTATTCTGTTCATTGGTGCAAGTGTTTGTTTTTTGCCACTACCATGCTGTTTTGGTTATTATAGCTTTGTAGTGAGAACAGGAACAAGACAGGTATACCCACTTTCACCACTCTTATTCAACATAGTACTGGAAGTCCTAGCCAGAGCAATTAGTCAAGAGAAAGAAAGAAAGGGCATCTAAATTGGAAACGAGAAAGCCAAATTGTTCCTGTTTATAGATGACATGATGCTTTATATAGGAAAACATAAAGACTCCACCAAAAAACTCTCAGAACCGATAAACAAATTCAATAAAGTTGCAGGATACAAAATCAACATACCAAAATTTGTATATGCCAACAATGAACTAACTGAAAAAGAAATCAAGAAAGCAATCCCATTTATGATAGCTATGAAAAAAAAATACATATGGATAAATTTAACCAGGGAGGTGAAAGATCCCTACAATGAAAACTACAAAACGCTGATGAAAGAAATAAAGATGACACCCCAAAATGGAAAGACATCCCATGTTCATGGATTGTAAGAATTAATATTGTCTAAATGATCATAGTAGTCAAAGTGATCCACAGATTGAATTCAACCCCTATCAAAATACCAATGTCATTCTTCAAAGAAGTAGAAAAAAACTACCCTAAAATTCAAATGGAACCACAAAAACCCTGAATAGAAAAATCAATCCTGAGCAAAAAGAACAAAGCTGGAGGCATTATACTACCTGTGTTTAAAATATACTACAAAGCTATGGTAATCAAAACAGCAGGGCACTAGCATAAAAACAGACACATGGACCAATGGAACAGAATAGAGAACACAGACATAAGTGCACATATCTATTGCCAACTGACTTTTTAAAAAAATGTAATTTTATTAATATTATTTTTTACATTCTAGGATGTTGTTGTGGAGCAGTTTGGAGGGAGGGAGAGAGGGAAAAGGGGAAGGAAATGGGATAGAAGAAGGAGGAAGGAGGAGAAGTGGGATTGAGGCCTGTGGCACCCCCCTCGTTCCCACAGAGGAGACTAGGGGGCTTCCAGCAGTGGCTTGGTCATTGCTGGGCTGGGTGCAGATGTCAGGTGGGTATAGTAAAAACTGTTGCCCCCCACCATACCAGCTGTAGAACCCAGGGCTCTTCTTGCTGTGGCTTGATGGTCATCACTGGGCTGGCTGCACATGTTGGGGGATGTGGCTGAGGCCCTCCGACCCCCACCACCACAGGTTGGGAGAGCCTGGGGTGCTTCCTGCAGTGGCTTGGTGGTCACTGCTGGGCTGGCTGTGGGTGTTGGGGGGCATGGCTGAGGTCTGAGGCCTCCCACCACCCTGGCTCAGGAGGGCTCAGGGCACTTCCTTTGGTGGCTTGTTGGTCACCACTGGGCTTATAGCCAACTGCCTTTTGACAAAAGCCCCAAGAACATACACTGGGAAAAAACCAGCCTTTTCAATAAATGGTGCTAAGAGAACTTCATATGCATATCCAGAAGAAAGAAACTTAACCTATCCGTCACCATATACCAAAATCAACTCAAAATGGATTAAAGACTTAAATTTATAGTTTGAAATTATAAAACTACAAGAAGAAAACATAGAAGAAAAACTACTAGAAGAAAACACCCCAAGACATAGGTCTGGGCAAAACTTTTATGAAGACTTCTAAAGCACAGGCAACAATAGCAAAAATGGACAAATAGGATTACATCAAACTAAAAAGTTTCTGTGCAGCAAAAGAAATAATCAACAGAGCAAAGAGGCAACCAGCAGAATGGGAGAAAATATTTGCAAACTATTCATATGACAAGCGATTAATACTCAGAATATACAAGAAACTTATACAACTCAGCAGCAAAAATAAAATAAAATGAAATAAAAATCCAATTAAAAAAATGAGCAAATGACCTGAAAAGAACATTTCTCAAAAAAGACATACAAATGGCCAACAAGTATACAGAAAAAAGCTCAACATCACTCATCATCAGGAAAATGCAAATCAAAACCATCCCATTTAGAATGGCTATTATCAAAAAGACAAAAATTAACAAATGCTAGTGAGGATGAAGAGAACCGGAAACTCTTACACACTTTTGATGGGAATGCAAATTAGTACAGTCATTATGGAAAACAGTATGAAGTTTTCTTAAAAAACTGAAAATAGAACTAGTGTATGATCCAGCAATCCCACTGCTGGGTGTTTATCCAAAGAAAGGAAATTAGCATACTGAAGACGTCTGTTTCCCCATGTTTATTGCAACAGTATTCATAAGAGCTAAGATATGGAATCAACCTAGGTGTCCACTGACAGATGAATGGATAAAGAAAATGTGGTGTGTATATATAAACACAATGAAATACTACTCAACCATAGAAAAAGAATGATATCCTGTCATTTGTGGCAGCATGGATGAGCCTGAAAGACATTCTGTTAAGTGAAATAAGTCAGGCACAGAAAGATAAATACCTCATGTTCTGACTCATATGTGGGAACTTAAAAAAAAAAAAAAGTTGAGCTTTTAGAAATAGAGAGTAGAATTATGGCTACTGCAGTCTGAAAAGAGAGCAAAGGGGGCAAAGGAAATAGGGGATAGGGAGAGGCTGCTTAATGAATACAAAGTTACAGCTAGATAGGAAAAATAAAGTTCTAGTGGTGTACAGTAGTGCTAGGCATCTATAGTTAATAATTTATTGTACGTTCTCAAATGACTAGAAAAGAGGAGCTCAAATGCTCTTATTAGAAAGAAATGATAAATTTGTACAGTGATGAATATGCTAGTTACCCTGATTTGATCATCACACATTGTATACACGTATTGAAATGTAACTCTGTACTCCATAAATATATACAATCAATATGTGTCAATTAAAAATGAATAAATTAAAAAATTTCCAGATATACACTTTCTAATATTTTTTTAAACTTTAAGAAAAGCTTTCTTGGTCTATAATGTTTGTGTGCAGTATAACTTTTAAAATTTTTAATTTTTGATAGGTATTATTAAATATGAAACATTTTTTATTTCGTTGCTTTAGTTTTTTGTTTTAGGGCCTCTGACTATATGTGTGTTTGATTTTCTTTGCCTATCTTCAATCTCTATCACTTCTCTTAATTCCTTTTTTAACAGTCTCCTTTTGATTGAAAAAATTTCTACTTTTTTATTTTTGATTTCTCTTAAGCATTATTTTTTGTGATCGTTTGCCTGTAGTTTACTCGTAGTTTAGTTTTCTTTTCTTAAATAATTTTATAAATAATTTGTACTCTCTTACTGATTCTATCCTCAGTTCTAGTTCTTTTTTTATGTTATCTTTTCACAGTCTGCATAACTTTTTTACTTTCTGTAATTTTGTTTGATATATTGCATTCTAATCTCTTTTGTGGGGATATATTTTTGATGTGTTTTCATAATCTGTAGGAATTTTGCACTAGTGTCTATTTTCTCTTTTTTAACAAAAGCTACATATGTCCTCAATTTTTTCTATTGCTCATGTTTATGTGGATTTGTTTTTCTGAACTTTTAAAAGAAAGAATGTGTCAGGATAGCTGTGGATCTGTTAAGTGAATAAAGTATCAAAAATATGCTCAGGTACTTTCTGAGATCTCCTGATTCTGTTCATTTCCCCTGCTTTTACTTAACGTTTTCTTTTCTTTCTTTTTTTGCTTCTATTGCCTGTGTCCTGTTTAATTTGGAATCTATTCTCAGCTATTTCTCCTCAGTGCAGAGCCTTGTCATGGAAGGGAGATTTTAGAGTTCATAGGACTTGGTCTATTTCATCCCCGTTAGATCTCATGCACATTCAGGTTCAATATGGTGTTGTTTCCTGCCTGAATTTCTTTAATATCTTCTTTACTGGCCTCCCTGTTTACACTCTTTTTCTCCTACAGAAGCCAGAGTGGTCTTTTCAAAATTATAAATCAGATTGTCACTTTTCTGTTTAAAATTACTGTTAATAAAATTTCAATAAAATAAGATCTTTCAATAGCATAAAATCCCAATTCCTTTCCAGATTCTGAAAGTCTCTCTGTAATTGGATCCCTGCCTGACTTTCCAAACGTCATCTTCTACCTCTCTCCTACCTTTTCATTACTCTCTAGCTATATATTTTAGGTGAAATAAGTGATTAATAGATTGGAAGAAAATACAGACGTAAAAGCCAGATGACCTAAATGAAGTAGAACTGGTGAGAACGCAGAGGAAGAGAATATAAAAATTAGAAGATTGTGGCCAGGAGGGGAGATACTTGCAATTCAGATTTCTGTCATGAGGCAGTTGTAGGTGAAAACATGTTTCAGGGTGTTGCCTCAGTGTGGGTGGTCACTCCCGAGGAATGCAATTGGTAAGTTATTGAAGAATAAAAATCTAGGAAGTACTTTCTTGATAATTGAAAGAATATATCAACTCCTAGGTTCAGTACTTTAGCAATGATTCTAAGGCCCCTGCCAAGATTTGGCTTCCCCCATGAATCATAGGAAACTGTGATGTGCTAAGTCTGACCCTAAAAGATCAAAATTGATTTTAGCAGTTGGAAATGAATTGTCTTCTTTATTTAATTCTGGCCAGTTGGCTTCCTGTATTTTCTATTATTGTATATATATGTATGTACGTATGTATGCATTTTGAGAGGAAAATCTAGAAAGATTTAAAAAAAAAATTTTAAAAACAATTAGAACCTCCAATTAAGAGTTCCAAAATAAGTTAATGTTAGCATGAAAGTTGAAAATGTAGTGGGGCAAATGCAATTAAACCATTTAATATGCAGTCAAATCATATTATGCTCAGGATGTACGTGGTTGAAATTACCCGTGAAAGAGTAAAACACAAAACAGACTACACTCTGTGTGCTGCCACCATTCACATATGTGGTAGCCTCATTGGAGGGCTAGGACACTGCATTGGTAGCCTGGGTGAGGCTGGTGGCAGTGAGGACTAAGAGAAGTTGATGGATGTGAGATGTTTAAGAAGGTGAAAACCCAACATTTGCAACTTCTTTTTTCCCCCGCTTAATATGATTCACTTCACCTGGATTGTAAAACTTTATGACTTTAAAAATTCCATTACCTTTTTTTTTTCTCGTTTAAAAAATTTTTTTATTGAAACATATTGACTGTATATATTTATGGGGTAAAGAGTTGTATTTCAATACCTGTATACAACGCGTGCTGATCTGTTCAGGGTGATGAGCCTACTCACCATTGCAAAACGTAATCATTTCTTTGTGAGTGTATTTTTTTTAATTGGTTATGAATTTTCATGAGCTACAAAGCTGATTGTCACCCCTCGTCCCCATGATGTGGGGGCCAGATTCATACTGGCAGCATGCCCATTACCACAAATTGCATTTGTACCCCGTGTCCCCCACCCAGTTATCCTCAACCTCCCTCCCCCTCCCCCTGTCCTCCCCCTCCACTTTGTAGCCCATAGAATGTTCTCTCCCTCTGCAAATCCAATGCACTACTGTGGTCATGAAACTTTCTCTTCATGTCAGTCTTCCTCAGAAAAATATGCTGTGCTCTCTTCTCATAAATTCAAAAAATACCTGTAAAATGTCTTAAGGAGAAGTCTTAACACGGAGACTTTCATACTAAAACTAACACAGAATCATTTCCATTTAGCCCAAATTGAAATAGTTGGCAACCTTTAAATGTAGGGAGTTTCTTCATATAAAAGTACAGATTTTAAAGCTTTCCTTGAAAACGTGGGTGATCTGGCCACAAGGGCTCTTTTGGAAGGAAGCAGACAGTTGGAGAGAGACCATGTGCTCTCCAGACTCCACAGTCTCCACTCATTTACAGGACGTTCCTGCTCCCTGTGGAGGCATTTAAGTTTGCAACTTCTGACAAGAGGTTAAACAAAACCAAAACCCAAACCAAAAAAACCCTTTTTGAGTTATAGATCATTTTGAAAATACTTCTTTCCAGTTTAGGTCAAGAGTGAACAAACAGAACTTTATATTGCTAATGTTTGTTTTTTGAAGATGGGGAAGCTATAAAATATTAACTTGACATCCCCGGGCACTCAAAGATGGGAAGTCCAGGTATGTGACCCAGGAGAAAGGGAAGAGAAGGAGAGAAGGAAGAGAAGTGGTCACTAAAGAATATATGCAAGCTTTAGGAGGTATGGGGAATTCAGAATTGACCTTGAATTGTTGCAGAGAGTAGCTTTTAAAAAATATTTGCAAATTAGAGATTAGGAGAGGAGGAAGCTTGGCAGAAGTTGTTGATTAGAAGCTTTGGGTCCATAAAACTGTAACTGGGTGAGTGCTTCTTGGTTGGGGGTTTTTATAACTAGGTATAAAGCAATTTTGCCTTTATCTGAGGATAGACTTGGGGCCCAGAAAGAAAGGAATGAGGAAGGAAAAAAACTTGTATTTCTGAACAGAAAGATTCTCTCTCTCTCTATCTGATTCTGTCCCTCCCTTTCTTCCTCTTTTCCTCCCTCCCTCCCTATCTCTGTGTCTCTGTTTCTTTGTCTCTTTCTCTCTCTCTCTTTCCCTTCCTCCCTAACTCCTTGCAACCCTCCCTCTCTCTTTCTTTCAAACAATTTATTAAGCACATGCTGTTCTAGTGGTGGACTTGTACATGACTGACTGTAAAACGAGGCAATAAATGTTTACTACTATGACAGATGTTCAAAGTACTGTAGAAGAGGGCTTGGGATCAACTGGAGAGAGGCAGGATGATATGAAAAAAGAGAGAAAGAAAAAAAGAGCATCCAAATTGGAAAAGATGAAGTCAAATTGTTCCTGTTTGCAGATGACATGATCCTATATATAGAAAAACCCATAACCTCTACTAAAAATCTCCCAGCACTGATAAATGAATTCAGTAAAATTGCAGGATACAAAATCAATGCACAAAAATCAGTAGTATTCTTATACACCAACAGTGAACAAGCAGAAAAAGATATCAAGAAAGCAATAGCTTTCTTATATATACAATAGCTACCAAAAGAATAAAATACTTAGGAATAAATTTAACCAAAGAAGTGAAAGATCTCTACAATGAGAACTACAAAATTCTGCTGAAAGAAACTAAAGAGGACACCAAAAGATGGAAAGACATTCCTTGTTCATGGATTGGAAGAATAAACGTGGTGAAAATTATCATACTACCCAAAGCAATCTACAGATTCAATGCAATCTCCATGAAAATACCAATGACATTTTTCACAGAAACATAAAAAACAATCCTACAATTCATGTCAAACAAGAAAAGACCCTGAATATCCAAAGCAATCCTGACCAAAACCAAACCAAAACAAACAAACAAAAAACCCCCAAAAACAAATCTGGAGGCATTACACTACCTCACTTCACATTGTATTACAAAGCTACAGTAACTAAAACAGCATAGTAATGGAGTAAAAACAGACACACAGACTGATGGAACAGAATAGAGAACCCCAAAGTCAACCCAGATACTTATACCCAACTGATCTTTGACAAAGGTGCCAAGAACATACATTTAGGAAAACACAGCCTCTTCAGTAAATGGTTTTGGGAAAACTGGATATCCATGTGTAGAAGAATAAAACCAGACCCATACGTCTTGCCATATACCAAAATCAACTCAAAATGAACAAAAGACTTAAGTATAAGACCTGAAACTGTAAAACTCCTAGAAGAACATATAGGTCAAACACTTTAGGATGTAGGAGGACCAGGCAAAGGCTTTATGAATAAGACCCCAAAAGCACACACAAAAAAAGAAAAAATAAACAAATGGGATTATATCAAACTAAAAGGCTTCTGCACAGCAAGTGAAATGATCAACACAGTGAAAAGGCAACCTACTGAACGGGAGAAAATATTTGCAAACCATACATCTTACAAGGGATTAATATCCAGAATATGCAAAGACTTCACAGTTAAAAAAAAAAAAAAAAAAGGAATAGACATTTTTTGAAGGAAGACATACAAATGGCCCATGGGTACATGAAAAAATGCTCAACATCACTAATCATCAGGGAAATGCAAATTAAAACCACATTGCGATATCATTTCACCTCAGCTAGACTGGCTTTTATCAAAAAGACTGAGAATAACAAATGCTGATGAGAATGTGGGGAAAAGGGAAGTCTTCTGCACTGTTGGTGGGACTGTAAATTAGTGCAGTCATTATTGAAAACAGTATGGAGTTTTCTCAAAAAACTATAAATAGAACCACCATGTGATCCAGCAATCCCACTTCTGGGTATATACCCAAAGGAATGGAAATCATCATGTTGAAGGGATATCTGCATTCCCATGTTCATCACAGCTCTGTTTATGGTAGGAAAGATATGGAACCAACCTAAATGTCCATCATCAGACAACTGTATAAAGAAAATGTGGTATATATACACAATGGAATACTACTCAGTCATAAAAAAGAGTGAAATTCTGCCATTCACAGCAACATGGATGAGCTTGGGGAAAATTACGTTAAGTAAAATAAGCCAGGCACAGAAAGAGAAATACCACATGTCCTCACTCATAAGTGGGAGCTAAGAAACAAAGTAAGAAAGACCATAATAAAAGTTGGACTTTCAGGAGAGAACAGACCTATAGTTACTAGAGATGGGAAAGAGGGAGAGGGAGGGAGAGTAGGAAGTAACTAGATAAGAGATACAAAAAGTAATTACGATTTGTAAGGATGAACATGCTAAAAATATTGGTTTGATCATCACATACTGTACACAAATAATAATAGTCAGCTCTGTACTCCATAAATATATATAAATAAAAATAATAATAAAAGGTTAAAAAAGTACAAAAAAAGCAAAAGAAAAAAGAAAGGGGTTTGGAGTCAGCCATATCTGAGCAACATTAGATTTTACAACTTCCTAGCTATATAGTGTTAAACAAGTTATCTCTAAATCCTACTTTTCTTATCTGTTAACTTGGAGCATCAGTATTTATTGAGCACTTTATATATACTAAGTACATAATGTATATTATTTTTGTTGATCCTTACAAGAGAAAGGAAATACTATTATCTTCTTTTTCCTGATGATGAAATGAAGGAAGAAGTCCTGTACCTTTTCCAACGTCATACAGATGTCTTAATATAGGTTTTATTATTATTTGAGTATGGTAAGGCCAAAAGATCAAGAGTTGACTGCCATTGAAAAGATAGTTTGAACTACAGATAGATTTTCCATATGATCCAGCAATCCCTCTTCCTGGAATGGAAATCACCATGTCGAAGGGATACCTGCACTCCCATGTTCATCATAGGTCTGTTTACAATATCCAAGATATGGAACCAACCTAAATGTCCATTGATGGACAATTGGGTAAGGAAAATGTGGTATATATACACCATGGAATACTACCCTGCCATAAAAAAGAATGAAATTCTCCCATTTGCAGCAACATGGATGAGATTAGAGAAAGTTATGTGGAGTGAAATAAGCAAAGCACAGAAATATAAACACTGTATGTACTCACTCATAAGTGGGAGCTAAGGGAGAAAGAAGGAAGGAAAGAAAGACCACAGTGGTGTGTTGGACTTGCAGAGGGAGAGAGCACACCTAGGGATACCAAGTGGAGTGGGGGAAAGGGGGATGGGGAGGAAGGTTGGGGATAATTGGGTGGGGGATATGGGGTATAATTGCAATTTGTGGGATTGGCATGCTGCCAGCATGGATCTGGCCATCACATCTTGGGCACAAGTGGGAACAATCAGCTTCGTATCTCATGAATATTCATAAACAATAAAAATTTGCATAAAAAAGAAAAGGTAGTTTGCTATACTCACAGATCAAGAAAAAGGGCATGCCATGTCCCTGGGGGGGGGGGCACATGGGGAAGCATTGGGGTAAGTCAGGAGGCAGAGGAGAGGGGGAAACAGGGTGAGGGACATTATTGTGGTTTCCGTGAGAAGAAATGGGGCAGGGGGGTGGAAAGGCAGGGTAAGGAGGTTTAGGATTGACTAGTTGAGTGACTTCAGGGAATTCTGGGGCTTAGAGGCTGTCCTGGTGCCTGACCCTGGAGTGATTAGGGCAGGTGGATAGAGGCCCCGAGTGTGAGAACACTGGTAGAGGAGGTGGTTGGGGCTGTGGCCTCTGGACTGGTTGTTCCGCATTTGAAAAGCAAGCTCAGGTGTTTACTATCTCTATGAATAGCTAACTCCGGGAGGTACAATCTGGCAAGGTCCCAGACGTCACAGCATCAGAATACAGAAAATAAAAACATGGTAACACAACTTTGAAGTAAGTGGTAAAGGTGGGATGGGATACTGGTTTCGTGACTGAAATCCGACTTGTTAACATTCTGTGGTAGGACAAATGGAGTATAGGCCTGCATGAGGGGATCTAAGAAGATGACCAAAGGACCTACAATTAGAAGCCAGTTTGTTTATTATTATAATTTAGTTGAGCTGGTTCACGGAATGAGACCGAAGGTCTGCCTCCTTGTGTGTCTTCTCATACTGAGCCTTCATTACCCTCAAATGTGTCAATTTTCCCTGAAAGATGGACAAATCACGTGAAGTGCTACAGTGAGGTTAGCAGAGATTAGTAAGAGGAAGGTGACCATGACCATTTTTGAGACAATGCCTCCTTTTCTTTTAGAAGGAAATCCCGGAATCACTAGTTACAATAAAGACTTGTAACTTTGAGGGCTGCTTTGGACCCATTTTTTCAAAGTTCTTTGAAGCAAAGGGAAGTTTCCTGCCCTAATTGTTTCCCCTGATGTGACCTCAGGCCTAGAATGGATCTACTCCTTTGGAAAGGGAAGATGAGCGAGGGTGCAGGGAAGGTGGTATGTTGACCAGCACCATTATTGCAAGGAGGTCTCGTCCCCTTTCCTCTGTCACAGCAGCTGCACAGTCCAGGCTCATGTCAGACAGAGCATTTGCCCCTTGGCCAGATGTTGGAAGGTAAGCAGGAGACAAGGATTAAAGTGGGACCTCGTACCTTTAGGCCAAGCTGCTAGTGCTTTTCTGAATTGGGAAAAGATCACCCAAGAGTTACTTTGAAGAGAAAAACAATTGTAGGAGAATCTGTTTTTCATTTACTCAACAAATTAATTGCCTCTTTACACATGTCGCTCTGAATTGTTTACCAATATATGACATTCCTAAAATTTCACAGGCTCTCTTTAAATAGTGCACTTTATTTTTAGGCACTGTTAAAGAACTCAGTTAAAATCAATTTTGCTTTTGAAAATAGATTCCATATTATTTATTTGCTGCAACTCAATGACTTGCTATATGTGAGAACAGCTGAAACACAGGTTTACTTGAAGAGGACTTTATTGTCTATATGAACTTTAGTAAATATTGCCTTTTTCCAGTTTTATTGCATGGAATAGGAAGTTTATACCATTTTTTATGAGTGTGAAATAAGCCTGTCACTTTTTAAAATAAAAGCTACTTGATTTCTTTAAAAAGCATTTTTCACTAGAAAATTTGGAATCTTTAGAATGAAGGCTAAAGAAAAGGCTAAAGTGGGAAAATGAATATATTTCACCTTAATATGGTAAAAGGTGGCTTTGAGCATAGAGAAGTATCAGGGTGTTTCTAAATGAATCCCACCCAGAAGATGTAGAAAATTTGCCAAAATGACAGTGATTAACTACAAATATTGGAGTCAATATAGCACTGTCTTAAAATGGAATAAAGCTCTCAGGGAAGAAGAAACATTTGAATGCTAGAACCAAAAAGTGACAACCACTGTGGTAAGAGTTATTGTTTATTCTTTGGGGTTGAAATATCTGATTTCAAGAAAGAATCCCTATTATTTAGAACAAACTCTATTTTGCTAAGATCACTCCCTTAGCATTTAATCAAAGAAGGGTTGGGAGGTGATTTGCTTTTGTGAAATATTCTGGTACAGGAGTTACTTCAAAAGTGACTTGAGAAGCATCTTGTCTTATAGACAGCTCATTTCGTGGGTCGTAGAATTTATCACCGAAAAAAAAAAAATCCATTGTGGTGCTAGGGAGTTACTGCTCTCTATAAAATACATTTGAATATATTCCCTTACAAGAATATACTCAGAGTATAGCTGAATTTAGTGTTGGGAAACCTGTTAAAAAAAACTGCTGTGTTTGGAGACACTGCAATTAAGAGCCAAACTTACATCCACAGATGCTTCAAACATGTCCTCAGTTTTAAGGCTAACTTGAGCCTCTTGTAAGTTTTGGGTTTTGGGGTGGAGTTTTGGTACCATTTTCTTCACATGTATGGTTTTGCTGGTGGTTTAGTGTCTCAGAACATGGACGAATTTTCATCTGGAAAGAAAACATTAGCTTTGAGTTAGAGGATTAGGCAGACTGAGAGAAGAGAGGAAAACATGGGAGTGATTCAGACAGAGAGACGCTAGTGTAAAGTGTTCTCTCTACTCATGACTCATTCCCCGAATCCCAGGATTAGGCTATTTAACTGCTTTCTGTTTTAGACTGTGATGGTCTTTATAAATTTAATACATACCTAGTAATTCTTCGTGGTCTCTCAGAAATATCCACATGAAAAGTTTTAATTTAGACCCCAGAAGTTTTAGAAAAGTTCTTGTGTAGTATTAATAATACGTAGGTCAGTAAATAGGGCATCTCAATTTGAAGCACTTTTGTTGATGGTGAGGGGCCCTAAAACCAATCTGAATGTTTCGTTTATCATATGAATGCCTTTGATTTAGTAACGACAATCCATATCTGTGGTCTGGATAATAAAATCATGTACTTTAAATTCCCTCAAATGTACGTGATCTTCAGAGGTCCTGAAGAGTCCCTGTTTATCGCAGTTACGAATCTGTGATTTATTCATCTAGCTTTGCGATTTAGGGAATGACTGAGATGACACCTGGGGCAGCACTAACCACTTAGATGGTGGGAGAAATAATGTAAATGTGGATCTGTAGGTTAATGCTTAACTAAGTAGGGAACACTCACGGCAGTCACCACTCTCCCTCAGTAACCACAGCTCAGCTCTACCCTAACACCTTCCTGAGTGGCACTGGAACAAGAGCATAACTTGGGGGATATTTTGGATGAGGAAACTCTTCCATAGAAAGGTCACCTATTCTTCCTGGCTTGGCAAAGTTTGGGAAGTTGCACTGATGTGACCTTGGTTATCTATCCTTCTTTTCTTTTTATTGCTTCCCCCTTTGTTATTCTCTCCAAATTCCTTTTCCTATGAAATAAAATCCTGCCACCTGAACACCTACTAATTTTTTGTTGCTTTTCGAAACACAGAAGCCTTGCTCTACCAGACATTAGTGTCTGATATCACACTGACTGGTGAGCTTGTCCTTCACCACTTTAACTCTTACCTTCTCTAGGCTGGTTAAATACATCCTATTCATTTGGTGCAACAAACAGAATTTGTTAAAGCCTCTGCCTTATTAGATCTCTCAAGCTACTGAGAACAGTGCAAATAATAGGGTTTACAACTCAGAAGGCTGGTGATGCAATAAATCCAAAGTGCATTTCTTTGTGCTTCATTCAAATAGAAACAAGTGGATGTGTGTGGCCAGTGTTGTTTTTCTGCCTTATATGACACAGTCATTTGAGGTGAATGTTGTTCTCGCTGTAAATATATGTACTCTCTTTGAGAGATGAGAAGACATAAATAATTTCTAGACAGGATGCTGTTTCACCTTTCATTATACCTTTTCTATAGCTAACCTATTGTTTTGAAACAAAGAGAAGATTAGCAGGACTATTTTAAAAGACATTTTCTTAAACATTGCTCTTGGGAGTATAAATTGCAACAAAATTTATGTAGGGCAATTCAGCAGTGTATTTTAAAAGACTTAAAAGGCTCATACTCTTTGAACTCAGTAATTTCACTGTTTTGAATTTACTGGAAAGAGAAAAAGGTCACAAATATGCAGAAAGACTTACATTCCAGGATTTTTTGTTGCAGAGTTAAAAATAGTAAAAAATAAGATCCCCTCTATGTGTCTAGCAATTGAGAATGGTTAAATAAATTATGGAAAATATATATGCTGAAATACATATATGCATTAAAAGTTATTTTTATGTGTAAAAAGCTAAAAGGAATAATAGACTCCTAATAATAGTTATTTCTTGGTAGTGTGTGCGAAAATTTTATTTTCTCCTGTATGCTTTTCTTTGTATTACAACTTTTTCTGCCTTGAATATGTATTGCTTTTTTAATGAGAAAAATAGCATAAAAATTAAAAGAATTCTTCGTTTTGATTATTATTAACCAAAATGGTTTAACTATATTTTTAACTTGAATTTTTCAGGGATTGTTCATCTCTTTGATTATCTCAGAATTTTCTTTTTCTTTTTTCATTCCTGGACCCAAGCTTCTGTTTATTTCACTGTTTGTTAGTCCTGTGATTCCAAGTGAATGGATAGAGAGAAGAGAAAGAAGGCTGAGACATGTGAAATCTTCTTACGGGCTGCAGGTGAACATGGCTTTTATTAATAAGAGGTAGGGGAAAGTCTTTTAGTTCATAAAATAAATTATTTTTTAAATAACTTGTTTTCATTGTCGAAGTGCTGAGATTGTATGAGAATCAGTGGCAAATCTTCTGAATGGCTTTTGATTCTTTGTCTTCTCTAAAAGACCATATTCAGAAGCAGAATCCCTATGGGCAGAAAATCAACACGGCTTCCTTTTGGGCAGGTGTAGCTTTGGGGGTTTCTTTCCTATGAGATCCTGGGGAAAAAGCCATTTACCAGATGCAGAGAGCTCAGATTCTTTCTTTTCCCCCTTAGCTTTCTTTTCCTCTATCCTAGTCTCTTCTAAAAGTTTCTCAGCCACATACTTAATATAGTTGATCAGTTAACACATTTCAACTATAGAGTACTGAACAAGAAATGACTTTAAAGCTGTCTATTCCATATAACTATGATGATGACAGGGTGGAAAATTAAATCCATATGTTTGGTAAGGAGAATCATGCTCCTTATCCATGTGTGTTCTCCTTGGTAGGCACTTAGACATTTGTTTTTAATCACATTAATGTAGTCAATTGCATAGGCCTTTGAAGTGTTTTGTTATTGGCTTGGAACAATAGAAAATGTAATTTAAAAGATGACACAGGGGCATATGCATATGCATCCCAGTTCTGGCTTTTTATCTTTTTAAATGTCTAGTGGTTAAAAAGATTTTTTTTTTCTTTTTTTTTTGATGGCCTTTCTGAAGGCTGAAATGAGTAGTTTTGTGCCTAGTTGATTAGCCCAAGAGAAGTTGTTATTAATTGCTATAGGGCTTGAAGCCCAAAGTTATTTTATTAAAGTTGGAGAGTTGGAAATTAAAGTCTTGCAACTGCTGTCTCCTTCCTTGCCACTGTGTTTAGTCATGACTATGTCCAATCGATATGGAGTGAACAAACTTCTAGGCCCTTCACAGGGAAATGAAATGATTCTAGGAACGGCAGTCTGGTTTATCAAGGTCCATCAGGTAGTATCTTAAAAATTTATTGGCCACTATATCAGATCAATAAGGAGACATAGCTCATATACTCAGGGCAGGCACTGAGTGCCTACGTCGCTGTGATGCGTTTTAGAAAGCATTTAGATTGCTTAATATCATGTGGTCTATGTTGAGATGATTTGCAAGAGACCTATGGAATGTGGTACTTTCTTATATATCCACTGAGGAACTTTAATGTTTTATTTTCTTTTTCTGATTGTAAAAGTAAGTGATGCTCATTGTAAAAAATTTGAAAAATCCATACACATTTAATAAAGAAAATTAGAATTATCTGCAATCCCCAAACATAGAGGTAAATATCATTAGCATTCTATTGTATTTTTTCTAGTCTTTTTTCTTCTGTAGACTTGTATATTTAGCATAGTCAAGATCCTTAAGTATAGTATTTTGTGTTTTTTATAAACATTATGTTATGATTATTTCCCTTAGCATTAAAAATTCCTCATAATGTATTTTGGATTGGTAATATTTAATCAAAGAATCTCAAGAATCCCCTATTTTTGGACATTTAGGTTGTTTGCAATTGTTTATTATACATAACGATGCATGGAACATCTTGTGCATACATATTTGCCTGTACTTTAGGACAGATTCTTAAAAGTGAAATTTCTGGGTCAAATGACATGTTTTAAACATTTTAAATTGATATTGTCTCAGGCATTTTAAAAACAGAATTTATGGAAAATCATGGTTATATTCTGGGAAATGATAAGGCTGAAAGTGGGAAGATTGTAGGCTTTAAACTTTGTTCTGAGCTCCTGATTAGCCATAATGGTTCAGACTCTTGGTAATGTCACTTGAACTCTTTGTGTCTTAATTTCCTCACTTTGTGGAGTAGTTAAGTAATACCACTCTTTTTCTTGTTGCCCTTTTAGAAAATTTGAAAGTAGGCTGATTGAGAGGAGTTTTCAATGTACTTTGAAAATTAATTTTAAAAATGCTGTGGAAGAATAAGTAATGCCAATTTGGTTGTTTACTTTGTGTTAGTGAACCAAAATCAGATGTTTGGACCTCCAGTCGTTAGAGGTTTGGCTGGGAAAGCAGGAGACAATGAGACTGGCCAAAGCAGCATTTACTGTTCGGTATAATTTCAAAGGTATGCTAAGGGAAAGAAAGCTCAGCCAAGAATTTATGACTCGGTCAGAGGCAAAGTTGAGAGCTATCACCTGCTTCAAGGAGGACAGCTTTGGATGAGTTCATATATATGCATAGCTCACTGCTGCAGTCTAACTTTATGACTTTTAATGACTCCGACCACCTAATCACTTGTGAAAGGATGTGCTAGAGTTTGCCTTCACTCAGCTTGACAAGGTGATGGGAGGCATATATCTTCCTTACATGAAAACACTTGTCAGTTGCATCATATTTGGTAAGACAAGCACCAATGTCACCTTGGGGGGAAAGAAAAGTAACTCAGCTGACATCCAATGCATATGAGTTTCCAATATGCTGCAACATAGCCTAATTTCAAGTGAAATATGCAAATACACCCTATTTTGTCTGTAGTTTTTATTTTCATGGTGCTTTCTCTAAGTGCCATATCTTCTGCTGATGGAAACATTGTGTAACTTCTGAGCTGATGCATATTTAAATATGCAAGGGGAAGAATTCTCAGCCTTTGAGAAGAAACAACATGGCAAACCAAAATGCAAATCTCTCATTCACCTGTTCTTGTTTTGTTTGTTTTTATTTTATTTTTGGACTTGGGCTGCACTTATATAACCAGTTCACATTAGTTCAAACTGCTGAATTTTAGGAATTTTATGGGTAGTAGGTCAGTAGAGTGAAGTCAGGGCTTATTAGGGTTTAGGACTAAATTACACGGGCAGCGGAGGGGTGACTCTCTGTGTTGCGATAATGAAGAACAGGTTCATGTTCCTTTCTTATTCCTTTTGCTAAACTTTAAAAAATGTTAAAGCAAGAATGTTTACAATGCCCATGGTGGGTTTGTATATTTATTTGGTTTTGATTTCTAAACGACTGCATTTGGGCAGTGCACCTAAATGATTCTAATTATAAATGCATCCAAAAGACAAATATTATGAAAACATTGTCCTAGAAAATAGTAGGTAAAATAGAATCAGGACGGTGGGGTAGATGGTTTTCAGAGTGGTAGAGCCCTGTTTTCTAGGGAAAAGGAAAGGCAAGTTGAAAATGGGGCTGCTATTTAAAGGTTTTAGTGTAAACCTTGTACAACAAAAGAAGAAAGTCATTGAGGTATTGTAATGTGGCTGCATTGTTGATTGCTAGCACCGTTATGTTGTGCATCATGAAAAACAAAAAAGCACTTTGCTGACCATTGGACTTTCTCTAATAGAGTGTTCTTGTTATATAAGGAGAAGGGTGGTCTCTTTTGTGTACCTCGGAGGACCTAATCTGTGACAGAGTTTAATTTGAATTTTCTAGGTTATTTTAAACATGTTAAATCTAACTCCTTATTTTATGCTTTTTGTTTGTTTGTTTTGACCATGTATACATATATCACAGCTGTCATTCTCTTGCAATAAGCCAGTTAGCTATTGCAAATAGCAGTGGTCAGAGGTTTCATTTTATTTTATATTTAGGTTTCTTTGAATTGCTATGAGCCACATATTATTCGATCACTTCTGAGTGGCTAGTGTGGACTTACATATAACTGAATTGTAATGTACAATTCTGCCTATTTTGGAAGCAAAAACTGCTGAGATTTTGCTCATATATGTAGAGCAAGTGAAGGTTTTGTTTTCAGTTTTTAAATTTAGATTTCACTGTTTCATATCATGAAGAAATGAGGCCAGCTGATGTACTAAGCCAACTTGTTTCCCTACCCACGAAACAAAAGAGTCCCAATGTCAGGATCTGATTCTTCATCTGCTAAGTCTATTCACTGCTAATGATAATGGTTGGTGGTTACTTTATATAGTTTTTAGACTGTTAAGGAATAAAGATCCAACTGCCTGTAATTGTTTCCATAGTAGCCTAATATAAACATGCAGTTATGCAAGATAGTTCCAGTTACAGTGCTGTAACACTCAGAAAAAGAGACTTCTCTTTTACTCAGGAAAAAACCCCACATCTAGAATTGGAAGGTCCATTGTGAAAACTTTGTCCTAGAAAATAGTAGGTAAAATAACATTTTTGAATTTGTTTTAATTCAACATGGGACAAAATGATGTCGTGTTTATATTCACGGCCATCCACAGAAATATATATATATTTAACCACTAATCAGAACATGTGAGACAAAGCCATATTGTTTACCATGTTAATAAAAACATTGCTCTTTGGGGCGGTAGGGTATGTGTCAAAAATTTTCATTTTAAGTTTAAAGCCTTTCTTTCTTCCAAAAAGTCAACATTCATGACTATGTGATGTAATTACTATTATAATTTTACTATTTCTTTCTCCAAAGTTGGTAAAAGTTGTATTCCAGTGATCATCCAACTATGAATTAGATTTTGTTTTTTAAATTAGAAGTCATTTGAGAATGAAGCAAACATCGCTGTTAATCTGAAATGAAATACTTGTTAGGAAACAAACTTTCACTCTGCACGCATGCTATCGTCTCTTAAAGACAGCTGGGAAAAATGGCCTCCAGTAGAGTTTATTACTGTGTGGCTCCTTCCACATTTGGTCCATCGGTTACACGTTTCCAGCTCTTGCCATTGTTCAGCGGTGGAGGAGGCAAACAAAGGAAACCGCACTGAACTGTCACATGACTGGGGTAGTCATGAGCAACATTGTCTTCTTGTATGAAACAATAACATTTAAATTTTGTGGTTATGTATCATGCATGTCTGACAGCAGAAACCATTGTGATTGGCAGGCAGTAGATTAAATTTATGGGTTTTAGGCCTTTTTTTTTTCTTAATAAGGATACCTTGAGAAAGTCCAAGGGAAATGAAAGTCAGTTTTGTCATCTCACACTGATTTCAAAGGCAGGGGGCTACACCAGGGCTTGAAAGGTCTATATTACACTGCCGCTGTCTAGCCATACTTGACAATGAGACATACTGTATTTGCTCACAGTGCTGGAGTTTATCATGCAAGAAGAGTAATTATATTTGAATTGTGTCAGCCAGCCACCCTAAAATGAAGGAACGTCAACGAATGTTGCTCCAAGGAGAAGGGGATGATTAGTTATAATTATACTCAGTGTCCAAGAAAAATGCTTCATTCCCTCATTCTGTTGCAAAGGGGAGAGGGAAAAAAAAACCTAACAAAAATTTTCCAGTACTTCTCAGTATTTTTGAAAACTTTTAAGGGGGCCATTTGTTGTAGCAATTTCAGATAAACTCTCTGGTGTAACCATTTAACTATCTGGTGACTTGCTTGGTCTGTGCACAGTTTTACAGTCTTAAAAATAGATAACATGTAATACATCTTTAGATTTTTCTTTCTCACCGTTTGTAGACAATCTCCTAACGGGGAAATGTTAGACAATAGGAAGCAAATTTCTTAATTCACCTAACTATTGATTCACCTACATAGTGCCAAGGTATAAAATATAACTTTATAACTACTCATTAATATGATGATTTGATTTATAATTCTTGTCAAGCAAACTGTTTGTTTGAGATCATGAGATCAGTATCTTGGAGTGTTGCTACTTTGTGTGGGTGTGTGGTCAGTGACTGGTTACTTAAACTTAGCTTTCATTTCCTAAAAATGCATATTTTGCAGTTTTTATATCTTTAAGACTTTTTAGCTGGTACGTTTTGTTGAATATAGTTTCTTACTGTGTAGCTTCCATAACTAACTTAGAGTGAGAGTTTTGGGAATATTAATTTGTTAGTCAACTTGTATTGATTGATTTCTATTGCTTCTTATGTATAGCTTCTTTTGGGGAGTAAAAAATCTCAGTTTAGCAATCTTTATGATGTTGAGATGATCATATGGTTGATGGACTTGGATTATCCCTCAGATAAATTGTTATAGTTCTTATGTTATGAGAATTAAAACTTCATTCATCATTCTTGACATAGTTTTGGTAATTTCCCAAGACAATCTTATGAAACCATTACTTACATCATGGTAAGATGAGTAGAAATAGTGGATTTAAAAAGGGACAATGTTGATGTATTTGCTGAAAAAATTAATTAGTAATTGCCATTTTTACACATTATTTAATCCAGCTTCCTTAGCAATGAAGGCACAGATCAACACATTTTAAGTACTGCTTCTGTTATCTGAGTAACATAGTGTTATCGGTTTTGTAACTATATGATCAATATTTGCCTATTTTCATTGGAAATTCAAGTAATAATGAAGTATTTTCAAAGATACTACAGTGACAAAAGTCATAGAGATACTCTGGTTTCTATTTTAGCATCTGGTTGGATAACTATATGGATTACTCAGAATGGCCTTGATTGGTTGTCTTTAACAAAATAGTTTACCTTTCACAGAATTCTGCAAACTCTTATCAGACAATGTGCCCTGTAACTGTGTCTCACCCATATAAAGTGAATTGGGGACATGACATAGTTTTCTTTTAGATCATACCCCACTATTTCACCTGAAATAGCTAGGTCATTGAGATAGAATTTATTATCTATTTTTCTGTATATATACACATACATATTTTCTGTCTATTTTTCTCTTTCTCTCTCTCTGTCTGTATATATATTTCTTTTTCTTTTCAGCTATTCAGTCCATGCACACATGTAGCAAAATGATGAAGCTGCTGCCTGATGTAACTGCCTGTCCTGGTGGTGCTGGCCATCTTAGTGACCATTCTGATTTTGTAAACTAGATACAACTACGCCATGTGAGCAATGTTGCTGCAGTGGACTGTTCAGATGGTCTTTCCTTGTCGTGATTTGCTTTTTTTCACGTGTTTAAATGTAACCAGACCCATACATCAATTTTAGAAATAAGAAATTTCTGTATAAGATTTTTAGATTTTACTTGCAGTAAATATTATAGTTTAGAGATGTCACCAATCTACAAGTTTTGCTGTCTTTGTCAATATCACTGTCTTCATCTTTGGTATGGCTGGATGTTGGTTTTCCTAATGTCAATAACTATGGGTCTAAAGTCATTGTGCTCTGTTTTTGTTTGTTTGTTTTGTCTTATTTTTTGGTCAAACACACAGAATTGAATCAGTCTGGGTCCTTATTCACAGTCCCACTATGTCATAGGTTGGCTGGTGCAAGCCTCTCTTTTGTTTCATCTCACTTGCCCACTTGACCCCTAAGCTCCACTCCCATTCTCTTGCCCCATAGACATCTGCTCTAACGTACTTAATGTATATCCTTACGGTTCTTGTCATATATATATATATATATATATATATATATATATATATAAAACATAAAATTATACATACATGTAATTATATATGTAGGCTTAAATTTATATATTTATATAGACTTAAATTTAAGTATACTCTTGAAAGTATATAGTATCATGTGTGTTTTAAAATTTATATAATGGTATTGTGCTATAAATGCCATTCTGTTTCTTACCTTTTAAAAATTAACCATTAGGTTTTTCAGCAATGCTTGCTAAGTGTAAATCTGGCTTATGAGTTCTGACTCTGACTTTATACTCCATTTAGTGAACATATGATATTTTACCATTCCCTGGAGATGTATAGTGTGTTTCCTCTTTGCATTCATAAACAGTACTTCAGTGAAGGTCCCTACACATATTCCCTTATGGATCTCTGAGGATATATATTCAGAAGAATTGCTGGATTGTGGGGCTTGTGTCCATTTTCCTTCAATAAATTCTTTTCCAACTAAATTTTGACTGATGAGTGAATGTATGCTGGTTTGCATTTTGGGACTACCTAGAATTTTCCCCCACTTGCTGAGGATTCAAAATCAGGTTGACAGATGTGTTAAGAAGAAAAATTTGCCCCTATTTCTCCCTTCACATAATTCAGTTAGGTAGCAGTATAAATACGCTTCAATATATTTCACTTTTTTAGAACTTAGGAAAAGATATTGAAGAGCCTTTACATTCAATGGTGTAAAATATTTATCCTACTATCGTATTTGATGTTTATTTTTACAAGTAGAATGATGATTTACAAATTTATGATGAATTTAATTTTACTTAGATGACTGACAAAATAACTTCAATGATATGATTGACCATTTAAATACATTTGTTTACTATATTGCTCACTATGGTCAAAGGAGTAAACACTGGACAAAAGAGTGTCCAGAGTGAATAATTGTGCGTTTTGTGTACGTGTGTGTGTACCTGCCTGAGCTTCTGGTTAGTTTATCCTTCTCAGACTGTTCCCCTTATTTTACACACGCTTTCTCTCTCTCAGATTCAATAAGCAATCCAAAACAAGAGCTTCAGAGAGAAAGTTAAAATGACAGTTAATGAATAATATTATTTGCTGAATACTTTGATCAAGCCCCATTTCATGAAGAGCCCCCATATCAGTGAGTCCCAGGCTGTGTTGCATAGAATCTTTTGTTTATTGCAAATATAGACCTTGTAACCTCCAGGTGGAGGTGTCTGTTTATGAAGGACAAGTGGACTAGACAGCTAAACTGAGCATCTCTAATTGATTTCTTATGGGGAAACATAAATGTATAAAATTACTTTAAGCACTGTTTTCTTTCATATTTTATTTTCCTATCTTTCCAAGTATATCTGTAGTCCAAATGTCAAGAAAGATTGCAATAAAAATGATCACAAAGGAAATACATTATTTAGTTTCATCTGAAAAAGCTGTTATATGGATATTTAGATTAAAACCTAAATGACCAATTCTTAATGTAAAAGATGTGGTTATAATTTTAAACAACATTGTTTGGTTTTTTCTGTATGTAACGGAAAGAAAAAAAAAAAAAAAAGCAAAACCAACTCAGGCATTCTGCTGTACCACAGCTGTATTGACAGTCCACTGCTCTAACTCTGTTGGATAGAAACAGTGCTTTCTTTTTCTATTTTCATTGTAGCTTTTCTTAGTGTGTTTTTAAAAATTAGTTGATATTAACACTGATTTATGTAAAAATTAGTGAATGCTCTTTTTCTAAAACTGAAATATTTTTAACAGATTTCTCAGTGATAACAATAACAGAAACCAAATTCTTTAACTTTTAATGTATGTCTTTTTAACGAATCCTAACATTCTGTTTGGAATTGAAAAGTCTGTTCTGGCTTGCGTTGGGGCTGGGCATGGTTATTAATTCATTAGGGGATGGTGGATCCACTCTTAGGCTCTTCTGCCTTTCTTTGGTCCTGGGAGCCAAGGAGAGAGAGGAGGAGGGGTGGAGAGGGAAGACAGTGAAGGGAAGAGGGAGACAGGGAGACAAAGCCTGAGAGGGAGACGATCACATTAGAGGTGACACATAGCTATCATGAGCTTCCTCAGTCTGAGGGGAAGAATAATGAAGGGTTTTCCCTGCCTTCTACAGCCCGAGGACAACCCTATGGCCACAGCACCTTTTCTAATCCCATTTTCTGTGTGCAGCATGTCATAATCTGTAAGGCACTGGTTCCAAGTGAAAACACTGAATCTAAACAGTGACTGGGTCTTGTATTTATTTGCACTTGAAAACTACAGAGTATGGGAAAACTTATTCTTAAAAAAAAAAAGAAAAGAAAAGAAAAAAAGTGAGGGACAGCAGCAAAACAGAAAAAGTACCATGAGTGTGTTGACATTAAAGTGGAGTCACTGAACCGGTGAGCCTTAAACTTTAGTTCTCTAATTTATAGTGGCATTTTACCAGTGACAGAAGGGTGTGTGGTCTTTTTAAAAACTTTGTATAAAAATCTTCCCCCTTTGGAATATCTTTGTTTCATGCAGTTTAGGGCCCTGTATAGAGTAATTGTCCTAGAGTCTGGCTGGCCCTAAGTACCCAATGTTTGCTGGACCTTGGAAGGCTGCAGCAATGTGATCTGGGTGGGAATGAGGCTGGGCAATCATCCTACAGGCAGGGACCTGCGAGGCAGCATGTAAAAAGCAGCAACGTTACATACTGCGTGTTGTTTTGTGCATGAAGATAAAAGGTCCAAACCAGTAAGAAGAATCTGTAGATGCAGTATATTGAAATAGCCACTTACCAATTTTCCTCGACCAGCCTGGTGAGTAGAACAGTCACTGGATTAAATGATTTTATCATTCCATAAGGAGAGAGTTGATGGTTTCAAAGTGTGGGGAGTCTGTGTTTGTGTTTTGAAGGTATGGATAGTATTTATAAACTTCCTGGGAGTTAGAAGCAAAAGAGGCCAGATAGGAACTAGGGCCACAAGATGATTCATTAGTGTGATGGTAGGAGGGAGGGAGCAGAGCAGGGGAGTTGGAAAACAGGCAGATTTCTGGGAATAGCATTGGTGTCTGTTAAGGAGTGTTACAGCCAGATCTTAAGAAAGAGAAATTATTGGAAAGAACCTAATTTGTCCATTTTACAAATGCTGATAAATCATTCTAGCTGGACATACCTCATTGATAAAGAAAAATGTGATTGTGGCTGAAAAAAATCATTATTTAGATTTTTTAGATTATTTAGTCATTTTAATTCTATGGGCAATATGTTCACTATTTTATTCTTTCTTTAAAGTTTGGCCATTAAAAATGTGTAAGCATTTGCTATAAATTGCATTTTTTTTGCAAAAATAAAATAAAAATAATAACTTGTTTTGAGCTAATTTACCTAACTAGAAATAGATTGTGACAAAGTATTAATCAATAATACTAATTTTTAATAACATAGTTTAAAATAATTTAAAAAATAAATTACTGAAGGAGATGTTTTTAAATGAATGTTCAATTTAACTTTCAAAATTCTCCTTATCCCATTGACCTTTCATTTGTTTATGGTTAAGTTGGGTGTACCTAATTTCTTTGCTCTTTCACTTCCTAGGGCTACAAATTTACTTTATATAATTATGCAACTATTCTTAAAGAAAATATTTGGTCCTCTTGATTTAATAGGATTTCTTTGTGAAGATTAGAGAGTTGGTTTAAAAATGCACAAATGTACACTAAACATTTTATAGTAATTATGCCAATGGGAGTAGTAATAGGAGCCCTCTACTTTAAAAAAATATGGAATAAGGATATCGAGAAAAAAATCGGCTGATCCAATTATTGAGCATCTAATAACTTGGTCAAAGGGGCTGTTTGTTAGAATAAGTGTATTATTGTCTAGTTTCTGAAATGCAGTCATTATTTGGTCTGGCCTATCAACTCAGAGAATGATGAGCCATCCTATCCAAATAAAAACTATTTTTTTAATCAGTATTTTAAACGCATATGATAATGCAACTTTCATATCTAATAGAACTTACTAGTTCTCATTAGAATATAGTGCTTTCTACCCTTTTCTATCTGGTAGTTATTTGTAAAGAAAACAGAAGCATTACAAAGAGACCATTTCAGGTCATTTATCACTGTGTGTATTTAGTGGAATTTTGGCTCACTTAGTACATCCTGATTTCAGAAGAATTGATGGGTACCCATATGGATAAATAAGCAGAATAACTTATGTGCTTTACTAAGCTAATTTCCTATTTTTAAAATTACAATATTCTAGCAAGATCTCAAGTCACTTAATCTGAGAATAATCTGAATACTGTAATAGGTGTGACTTTATAATTTCTGGTAAATTATGGATGCAGACTTTGGTTTCTTCCAGTGTTGTCACTAACTACCCGTATGATTTTGGACAATTCACTTAAAAATGTCAGACTTCAGATTCCTTATCTCTAAAATAAGGGCAAGGGAAGAGGCACTCAAAAGTTTTTTTTTAATTGTAAAATTTCATGATGTAAAAAGAATTTTCATAAACATAACTGAATATCTATATTAAAAAATATAGTTACTTTGATAATGTAATTGAATTAAATTGAACATTGATTTTATTTTCAGGCTCTCAGAAGTATTGTTAGGAAGAAAGTTGAGATATTCTCAATGACTCTGACCTTTTCATTTGGTCTTCCTTCATATTATGTTATAGTTGCCTAACAGTAAGAAGAGATACTAACTACATAGTGGCTTGTGGTAACCTGGAAAGTAACATCACAGTTTTATTAGTTAGGAATCTATTGGTTTCAAGTGCCTGAACTCCCGCTCAAATTACCTTAAGAAAAATATGGTGAATTTATTGAGATATGTAGTCATCCACCCATCCAAGGACTGATCTACCTTCAGGTAGAGATAGACACAGAGTTTCAAATGATGTCCACAGGGCATTGTTTTTCTGTCCCTCAGCCCCATTTTCCTATTGGTATAATTCTCGGGCAGGCACTGTCTCAATATGATAGGAAAGGAAGGAAGAATGCATCCTTCTGAATTCTGATCAAAAGGAAGGACTCTTTCTTATCACAGCAAACATATATCAAATCTAATCAACTACTTTGGCTTTTTTGAGGTAATGTAGTCCATCCCATTATTGTGTTTGACATGGGGATAGAGTATTCTGATTGGTCACTTGTGAGTTGTATGATCAGTGTGTGGTCATATGCAGGTTCACCCACCTGAACCACAAGGAATGGGCTCTCCAAAGGAAAGAAGGATTTTATTAGAAGTGAATGGGCATGCTGAAAAGATACAAAGAAATAACAAGTCTAACACAAGGCCTTAAAGACTTTTTTTGCAGTTGAAAAAGTTTTGCCAAACAGATAATTTGTCAGCATATAGAAGAAAAAAGAAAAGCAATATAACTTGCACTTGAAAGGCTCCAGCTTTTTCCTTACATCATTCAATCAGATGAATTTCAAGACCCTTCCTGAATTAATTTGAAATTGATTTGCCCACGGATTCAGAAACCTTGCTTTATTCGTGCATTTATTTCATTTTTTGATAATTTATAGTGGTGAAGATCCAAGGTATTCAAGATGGGCACCTCAATTTTCTTGGTTGCCAACACTTACATGTTGTTTCTAGTATTTCTGCTTCATTCCTATTTTATACAATAAAGAAAATTTGATATGACAGGAATGGTTTGGTTTAAACTAAATACTCTTAAGTGACTTCTGCCTATTTTTCCCTGGACAGGAAAGTAGTCAAACAAGTATTTTATTGTCGAACATTTATAAATTAATGATTTAACTGTTTATATGTTCACATTCTAATTAGATAGAAGGAAGATTTTAAAAAATCTAGTAAAGTGCTGGAAGTCTTAAATAAGTACATTTTAGCCTTGCTTCCTTTTAATTCTTTCTATGCAATTTGACACTTGAAAAAGCCATGAGGAATGAGAGAACAGAGAGAATATGTGTAACTTACAGTGGGAAGTGGAAACAATCCTTCCATAGTGAGTGTTCTAGTAACGGAATCAACATTTGTGTACAGCAAATATCAAAGAGTATATGAAACTACATGGTTTTGAGTTTTTTAAAAATACTCTTTGTTGATAATATTTTTATTATTAAAGAAGATAATGATTTTGTTCTGAATCTTTTTTGATTTGAAAAAAGAAAGCAATTTTTTTTTTCTGAAAGATATCAATCAATTATGTAGAGTGCAGGCAAATTCAAGGGAGTTGTCTCTGGTGGAAGGATAACGATAGCTTTCTAGACAATGACATCAAAAGTCAGGCTTCCATTAAGGCGATTGAAACCTGACAATCGCATGCTGTGGGCAACGGGTGGGAAATGTACCCTGGGGTTTTATTTTTATTTTTTTTTTGATTTTAAATTTAATTATGTATTATTGGAACATAGTTGATTGTACATATCTGCGGGGTACATTATTGAATATCAATACCTGTGTGCAATATATGATGATCAAATCAGGATAAAATTAGTATATTCTTCATTACACAATGTAATCAATTTTAGTGGCCCTTTACCAATTCCTCCCTTTACCCCTTCCCCTCCCCTTTCCCACCTCTGGTAACCTCAGTTATATTTTCTTCTCTTAAAAGTTCAATGTATTATTGTGATTGTTGTATCTTTCTTTCGTTTTTATTTATTTGTTTATTTATTTATTTATTTTTTATTAGTTCCCCCATATAAGGGAGGACATATGGTATTTCTCTTTCTGTGCCTGGCTTATTTCAGTTAATGTAATTGTCTCTGATCTCATCCATGTTGCTGCAAATGGCAGTATTTTATTCTTTTTTATGGCAGAGTAGTATTCCATTATATAAATATATCACATTTTTCCTTATCCAGTTCCCTGATGACGGACACTTAGGTTGGTTCCAACTCTTGGCTATTGTAAATAGAGCTGCAATAAACATGGGTGTACAGGTATCCCTTCAATGTGATGATTTCCATTCCTTTGGATATATACCCAGCAGTGAGATTGCTGTATTGTATGGCAGTTCTCTCTGTAGTTGTCTGAGGAAGCTCCATACCATTTTCCATAATGGCTGCACCATTTTACAGTCTCACCAATGGTGTAGGAGGGTTGCCCTTTCTCCACATCCTCACCAGCATTTGTTATTCTCTGTCTTTTTGATTACAGCCAGTCTAACTGGGGTGAGAGGGTATCTCAATGTGGTTTTGATTAGCATTTCTCGGATGCTGAGTGATGTTGAGCATTTTTTCCTGTGTCTGTTGGCCATTCATATATCTTCCTTTGAGAAATGTCTGTTCAGTTCCTTTGCCCCTTTTTTTATTATTTTTGTATTTTTTTTTTATTGGGACATAATTGATAATATGTATTTGTGAAGTAGAGAGTTGACCATCAACACTTGTATACAATATGTGATACAGAATGGAATACTGCTCAACCTTGGGGTTTTAATTGCTATTTTGCTCTGGTTCATGCCTGGCCGTTTCAGTTAAATCTCTGCTGTAAACAATCCCTTGTCCCCTTCTTCTTGCATTTGATCACCTAATGGAAAGAAGCCTGTGCTTCTCAGGGGGGTAACTTTGGGAATTATGAATCGATCTCTCTTTCTCTCTCTCTCCCTCTTTCTCATTTTCTCTCAATCTTGCTGCTGTAAAATCTAATTTTAGTGTAAATATAGCAAATCCAATGGAAAAAAGGAATAGAATTGCTCATTTGTCTACTCCTCATTATTGCTTTCAATGCAAAGTTTTTAACCAGCAAGAGAAAAAAGAGTTGATAAATTTATGTATAAAGAAGGAAAAGTAAAGTGGAAATGTAAGTCTGAAAAGCACCAGAATATATTTGGTCCTAACCTCTGCTATTGAGGGAAAATTATGTTTTTGAAAAAATCTTGCATTTTTCACTTGGTAGTCTACATTATTTTAACCATATTATTTTAATTATGTAGACTCTCAGTGGGCATGAATATGAGCCTCAAGACAGCTGGAGTCTGTCACAAATAGTGAGATGTGTACATAAATAATTCTAATGTTAAGTGGAACATGATAAATTATTTTAAAAAGTGTTATGTTGACATGCTTTGGGAATTCAGAGAGAGGAGAGATTATTTCTGTTGGAATGTGAAGCAGGGAACAGCAAAGGATTAGAAGTACAAAAAGAAAGACATTCGAGAAACTGATGACCTTTGAGCCAAAACCTTGAAGCTTAACAATGATATAAAGAATAGAGTACAGTTTTAAAAGCAATAATATTTCAGAGATATTGGGATGTAAGAAAAAAAGCATCCAGTATAATATAACTATTATCAATCTAAGTAAATTAATTAAAATTATTTTCAAACATTTCATGAAGGCTATATATGTTTTTACTGAGTAAAACTAAACTTTCTATGTGTGTTTATTTGTGTGGGTGGGTATGGGTTTAGAAGCTAGTAAATGGGTCTAAGTATCAGAGTCTATTTCAGTTTTTATCTTCATGAGGAATTTTAATCTCTGCTCCAATGCTTTGCTAATTAATATAGCAGCCATTGCAGTCTGCTACTACTCTTTGAGGTTAAATAGGCCAACAGTAGGAAACTAGGTGTGTCTGGGAAAGTGTAGACATTGAGATAGTTGTTCTGTGTGGCCCATGAGTGATTTATTTAAGCTGATGTTATTAAAATACAATTTTGTAAGTACTTTGATATCCCGAAAAAGTTGGGATCATGTATCATAAAGACTTTAAATAGCATACAATTCTTCTCTCTTCATTTTGACCCCAAGAAATCACATTTTGCCCATATAAAATTTTGTGAGTCCTAGAAGGTTGAAGTTTCGTTTAAAATGTGCAAATCATGAATTTTACAAGTTTCAAATGAACTAAGCAAATGGATGAATCATTTCTCAATTGGAGCCAACAAATAAATAGAGAAAAGAATACATCACAGTCCCGGAATAGTAACAAGGGTAAATAATTTACTGGCTGCTTTTGAAAGAACAAATAAGGTTCAAAATTTGTAGTCCAGAAAAACAAAATGGTGTAGTTGAATTTAATTAACTCGAGTGCAATTCATTATTTATACCACTGAAATTTCATTTGGACAATGTGATAATGAGCAGGTAATGGCAACTGTGAAAAGGAGTGATGAGTGAGCAATGCACTGGTTTTTAGCCCAATAGCTTTGAACTTACTTGGCATAGGTGGCTTTGAGGTAGCTAAGTTCAGAGAGACATAGGCTGGAATCATGCCCACATTTCCCACTGATGCTACAGATATTACAATATACTCTTTTGGATTTTCACTTTCCTTACATGTAGAATTAGGAGAAACCTGTTGTTTGGGGTTGTTTAAGTATCAGTGAAATAATGCATGTGAAATACCAAGCATATAACTGTAAGCATAAACTGTAATTTATAGGTTTTATTATTGCTGCTATGTATTATTTTCAGAAGGAATTCTGAGCCCATCTTGGGTCTTTAGAATAGTTGTTGCTGCTAAACTAAAATAAGGAAAATTCTGAAAAGTCAGTTCTACCAAGAATGCTGTGAAACAATCTGGTATCTGTTGTAACACTACTGCAATACAAGAATGAGCTGTTTAAAAAGTGTGAGTTAGGAGCACTGAGTAGGCAGAAAGGGCTCTTGTTGATACAGAAGGGAAAAAAGGAGCCCAATTGAATCAGGAAATGTCTTTCTAGTAAGCACTGGAAAAAAGCTAGCGAAAAGAGAGAGAAAAAGATGCCAACCTTTATCGAATTAAAACTTTCCTCTCACTATTGGCCTGTGTTGATAGCAGGACCTAATTATTGTTGAAGGCGGCAATCCATGCTGATGGTGGTTAAGGATACCTGGGATGTTGGCAGGTGGAAACTGGGAGAGATTAATTCTGGAGTAAAGGTTTTTCAACTCAAATCTGGCATTTAGTGTTCTGCATGCCACGGAAAGGAGTGAAACACTGCTGATGACAGCCCGCCCAGAGTTAGCATATTCAGCGAGGCCTGGAACAGTAAACAGCACTGACCCGAGCCTGGGCACACTCCACACACTTATATGGGACATATACCATCTGGTCTTTTCTATTACTTGAACTTTTATTGCTTTTTGGTGTAAGAGCTTGTCTTTTATTGTAAATATTCCCAGAATATTGGAAAAAGCTGGGGCAAGGTGTATACCATCTAACAACATTCCGTGAAACTAATTATGTGGGAAGATACAGAAAAACATAGACAGAGGGATGTATTGGAGTCATAGATCGGGAAGATGTTTCTACCTTTTTGCTGGAGTTGTCCTAGGATCATACTTCTAGATCTGGAAAGTATCCAGAAAATACACAAAGAGGTTAAAAAATGTAAACATTTTATGGTAATGTACATGCCCAAAAGGAGAAAATGCTGAACTAAATTAGAATATTATACTACTAATAAAAATTATAAATGCAAAAAATAGCAATATCATTTAATGTTATGGGAAAAAGAAGGTACAATATTTTATGTGTATGATAATTGCAACAATATGAAAAACATAAATAATTTGTATAAAGGGAATATATAAAAGCAATGAAAAGAATATCATTACATTAGGTGGTATGCTTATGGGATATTATTTTTATTTATTTAAAAATAAAACAAAAATTTATTTATGGAGGATTATTTTTCTTTTAAGAGAAACTCTTTAATATGCCTACATCTTTTGAGAATTGGAAAGAGAAACAGAAGAATTTCACGTTTTTCTGTGAGCATGATAAACTCTTCAGCTCAAGTTCCCAAGGGTGGGCTTTATTTGAAAGTGAATTATAACTAGATAAGAAACTAGATAGACATATTCCCATGACTTTAAGATTAAAAGCAGAAAAAAACCGCCTAAACTTCAAAATATATGAAAATTAGTGTTTTCACTATCACACTGACCAGATGTGTTTATATCTGTCACAGCCTAAACAGGAATCACAGATAGTGGAAATGCACAGTATGCCTCATGGAATGTTTCTTTGGGAATTTTGCATTTTGCCCTCTTCTGTGTTTCTGAGAATATGAAGTGTACCTTAGCACTGTTTTACTGTGTTGCTCTTCTCCCCTCATTTCTTAAAACAGAAAATGGTAGAAAAATGTCAAAAGATCATGTTTCTTAAGGAATATCCACCAGCTCATAATGGATTTATAATTTCTAAGTCAAAAAAAATCACAGATAATCAAACAGACAGAAAAATCTGGAAGCTGATACTTGATGTCACCAAGCCATCATGGCTATGGAAGGGAACATCTTATCATTCATAGCAGATTTATTGTATTCATTTTTCACTTAGAATATCCATGCATGAAAAGTCCTTTCTCTTTGTTCAAACTACTCCTTCTCTGATCCCTTTTCAACCGAATAACTATGTGAGCATTTTTTCTGTCTTCTTTTCATGGAGAAACCTGAGACCTTTTCCTCTAATCCAGTTAAAGGTGCAATAAATAATTAAGCACCAGACCTGAAAATTTGCCTAAATTAAGCCTTCCCAAGAATCATAAGATCCTCCACTTCTTTCCAGCTCTATTCTCTATATATTGGCTTATTTCCTAACAGGCTATAACCTCTGGTGTGGTTCAAAAGGTAATTAATGTTGGAAGTTTCCTTTAACTGGAAGTGATGATCTAAAATCAAAACCAAAAGACCCTTGAAATGCAGTCAAGAATTAGGATATTGCTATCATTTTTTAAAAAGTTTGACATTTGAATATGTCCACTATATTTAAAATGTTTCTTACAGTTTTTCATTCCTGGCTATCTCCTGACTTAATGGGGAAGTACACTCATAAATATTTGGAGATAGATGCACTACATGCACCCAAACTTTAAAAATGTTAACTTATGAATAAATATTCAAACTTGTAAAAGCATGCATACTTCATGGAAGACTATGTTACGGCTCTTTTCAATAATTCAACTACTTCAAGGCAGCCGTCTAGCAAAACTCAGGTCAAACTTTTTATTTTAAAATGGAAAATATGTTGGTGCATTTCTATGCTAATTTAAACCATGAAATTAAACATTATCCAAAAACATATCGTACAGTGGGTCTTATAAAAAAATGTAGTACACCCCTTTCTACATCCTTTTCCAAATATTTAGTATCAGTATTTCTTTTCTTTTTTGGAATCTATGTTTCAGGAGTGATTGTTTTGGTTATGTTTACTGCTGCCTAAAACTTGCATTTTCTCAATCTATTAATATGAGAACCAATAGGAGAGGCAGTGGCAATGTTAATGTAAGCTGAGTCAGTATTAATTTATTGATCAATTAGATTAATTAAATTTATGTATATCTAATTTTTTGAAAACTATTTACAAGCTAAACTAGTAAGAAAGAATAAATATATTTTGTTTCAATGGGAAAAAACTACCACACCTATCATCGGACTATTCCTTGGACTGTCCTCAAAGCATGTAAAGTTTGGCTGAAAGAAAGAAAAACAATTAGTTGACTCTGAACTGAACTGAAGTAGGGTTGAGGAAATGGAATGACTGCTATTGAGAGCAGAGTTTCAGTGGACTGACTACTGTCTTAAATTCTGTGGTAAGTACAGTTTACACAGTCATAAACTTAGGGGTATCTAGGCCATTGGATGAAAAAGATCAGGGTCCTCTTTCCAAACTGTTCTGCATTTAAAACTTCCTTTTCATTCAGCCTTATTTCAGGGAAAAGGAAATCTCCAGTTCATTTTGAGCTTTAGGACAGAACCCGATAATCCAAAATAGTTTATCATATTTGTAGTGTGTAAAAATTTATTCAAGACTAAGTAAATCATCTCTCAGGTCTCTGGCTTACAGTATACTCTTCCCATCGTATACAATTTAACTCCTTCATCTAGTTTATTTTGTTACCTCTCTTTATACACAAATTATGAAACTCATAAATTATATAAACTTAAGTTGTTCTAGAATCAGGGATGAATTGTAGAAGTTGATTTTTCTACCCTCCTACCCCCCCAACACTCTGTTGCTCTCCCTGTACGTTTTAGACCCACAGCTCCATTCTTAATTTGAGGGTTCAGATCAGTTCAACCAAATTTATCAAGAGCCTGCTCTTCTGTTCTGTATGTGCTAGGTACTCTGCCAGATACTCCTGGAGGCTTACAAAGTCATAGGCAGGAACATGTGGGGCAAAGACTTAAGAGCCCATAGCATCCTTCTGAGTTGAACTGAAATTATTTTTTGTTGAATTTTGGCAGACAAGAAAAATATCTATTTAGACGGTTTCTTTTTGTAATTTTGTTTTCTCATAGTTTTAATATCATATGATCTTGTCAGTGCAGAACAACATGCCTTCAGTCATAAGTTGAAGTTTTCTTATGCATGCTCAATATTCTACCTTATTGGTACAAGATGTTTGAAATGTCCTAGAAATGTCTTGATTTGCATTTCTTGTGGCCATAATTGGGTTATTTTGCATTGTTACAATGGAATAAGAGGAAAATTCACGTACTGAGTGGGCCAAAGGTGAAACTGGGTTATTTTATTTTTTAAAACTGAAGCCTCTCACCTCCTAGTTCTTTGCTGTTTTGTTTGCAGATTATAGTAACTGAGTTGTAGGTCCAGCCTGATATGGCTACAAGGCTAAGTTTTATGTTTAAACATTTTACAAAGTACATCAGGGATATCAATTGAACTTACCTTATTATTGATCCATATAAAGCTCTAAGAAGAAGAGTATCTAGTGCATCATAAGTACCTAATACCTGTTACCTATTATTATCATTGAACCTCTTTCACTTTGTATTTGATTATGGCCCTTGTGGGCATATCCCTTTTCATAGAATGTGGGTGCCATTGAATGTCTGTTTTTGTTCACTGATATATTCCAAACACCTAGAAGAGTGCCTGGCAGAGAGGAGGTGCTCAATAATTTGTTAAATGAGTGAATATTAGATTGGTTTCAATCAGGCCTACCATCCCAGCCTTTGACTTCAACTTGACCTCACTAGGTTTGGAAATATAAGTGTGATCAAATTTCAGGAAGATGGTGTGGACTCTCTTCTATGTACTTTAGACCTGTGATGACAGAAGGTACACATTTGTTTAACTGAAAGCCAGTGTCAAGAGAATTCCTGGATTCGTGCTTTTTGTGCAGAGAGAGCATGAAATCTTTACACTAGAGAGGAATTTTGGTGAAGGCTTCCATTTGAGCTTCTATTGTTCATATATTATTAAAGGTCTTTGCTTCTGAGAACGTTACATTATAGATATGGTCTTGGAGGGGAAATTATAAACAAAAGCATATAAATATTTAAATTCATTTTTTAAATTGACCATTTTAATACCAGGTGTTTAAAACTTAGAGATGACAAAATATTGAAGGATTGAATATATCTGGAATCTACTCCAAAGCAAAGCTGGGATCTTTTATCTTTCTAATGATGGCAGATGACCAGAACTTATAATTCATTTCAGGACAGATCTGTTTTGAAATTTAAGGTAAAAATGGTTTTCTGGTTCATATAGTGTATGCTTTCTTGTAGCCCCCCCACCCTACCCCCAGGAAATAACTTATTGAATATTGAGAGTTTAGCACAGCTAATTTAGCTTGGCTCATAAAAATTCAAATCTCTTATTTCCGTTGTGGTGCTTCTCAGCAGAACATGTTTCAGTTAGATGATTTTTTAAATCCCAGTTGTCTTTAAAGTTTCCAAATTCTAGTCACTCTTGAGATTTACGCTGCCTTTAATGTCTGAGAGTTTTTGGATTTGTTTAGTGTTCTAAATAAATCCTGTATTTATTTCACGACTTCTTATAATCCCCTTTGACTGTTTCTGCTGTTACAGATTTACCAAATACTGTCCTGTTTTTAAGTGAAGCTTTCTTTTGTGACTCAATGGAGTAACATTATTGGTTTGATACACTTATATTGTGTTTTGCACTTTGGCTTCTATTTCTCGCTCCTTAACTAGTTTTTGTTCATGTTAATTACTAACTTAATGTTCTTCGACCACAGTCTGATTTGCCATTTGAATCCTTATTCTCAGCAATTAAATCTTTCTGCATCCCCATGACAGTGAAGTGAAGTCTTGCCTCATCTCTTGATCTACAATATGATAGCTTGCTATAAAACATATGTCTCAAGGCATGATGTATTTACCTTGCTAAGTTTGCCTAGAGTTAAGTATTCTTTTATGTTTTTGTTGTTCTATCATTCCTATATCTTATTACTCCATGTTTCTATTGCTCCATTGCTTTTATTGACTTTTAGAAATAATCCCACTGTATTGTCTTGATATATGTCTCCCAAACAAGGATTGCAAATTCCTTGAAGATACGGAACATGCGTTTTCAACTTTGTGTCTTTAGAATATAGCTTTAGTGGGTACTTGGTTATATTTTTGTTGGATAAAATGTGGCAAGGTAGTATTTGTTACTTAAGTCATAGAATCTATAGAGAATTATGGAGAAGAATAGCTATGATAAATATATATATGAATATTATTATATTTTTAAGTATGACAAATATATAAGTACAAAACTCACAGCTCTGGCGGATCCTTGAAAAAAAAGCTAATTATGTATTGCTTTTAAAAATAACAAACTTAACAAATCTGGTTTGAAATTATGCTTTTGTGAGC
The DNA here is from genome assembly GCF_027409185.1 of Cynocephalus volans. Classification (NCBI taxonomy): domain Eukaryota; kingdom Metazoa; phylum Chordata; class Mammalia; order Dermoptera; family Cynocephalidae; genus Cynocephalus; species Cynocephalus volans. The sequence goes on along the minus strand of NC_084468.1, from coordinate 129,914,117 downwards.
CCTCAGGTCCCATATTATGAGACTTATTGATGAGACTAACTTCAACTGATGTTCTTATAGAATTATATTAAATATACTCTCTTTGTTTAGGTTCAAGGGTAAATCACATTTTACTAAATATTGTGTTGTATCCTTTGTGTACTACCTACTATTATAGTAAGGTCCTTGCAGAGTTGCAATAAAGACCTCAATAGAAATATGTTCTATATTCTTCTTTGATAACTATTCTGATTGTTAAGAAACATCCTGTTTAAAAGGCTCACTAGGAAAGTGAGCTCCTGGATTATGAGGATCTGGACTTAAATAGTGTGACAAGAACTACTTTTTCTGTGTAATGATGCCGGGCACTTAAAAGACTTCTTAAATGCATTTGTAAAGTCACCTATCATTCTTCAGGGCCTAAAGAACTAAACATGTGCCAGGTATTTATTAAAATACAAGTAAATTTGCAGTCTCCAGTTTCACCTAGAATGCAGAAAGCTGGAAAGCGTGCCACTGCCACCTACCCTAACAAGGAGAAAAAGTCAGATAAACACCAAAGGTAAAACTTTTCTTGAGCCTATTAGATAGTTGAGGTCACAATTACCTCAGCCTGTATTGCCCTACATATAATGACTGACATTCATTAAAATAAATAAATAAATAAATAAATAAAAGGACTATACACCTATTTTTTGCCAAGAGACAAGAAAATCAAAAGATCCAGAGGTAGAGATGACCAAGATGTTTAGAACAATAGGCAAAAATTTAAATAATTATAACAATTATGTTAAAAGATCTACTGGAAAATGTGGACAACATGTAAGTACAGATGGGAAACTTAAGAAGAGAGATAAAAATATAAAAAATGGTTAAGTATAAATGGAAATTAAAAAAACCCCAGATCTTAGAGATAAAAATTCCTTTGACACATTCATCAATAAACTTAATGTAACCGAGGCAAGAATGAGTGAAGTTGAAGGTAAGTCAATAAAAATGATCCAAACTTAAACATAAAGGGAAAAAAAGAAGGGTTTGAGAAAACAGTAACAAAAGATAACATCCCAGAGTTTGGAAACAATATTAAGTGGTGTAACATATGTGTAATTGGGGCCCTGGAAGAGAAGACAGAGAGAATGAGGTAAAAGAAATATTTGAAGCGATAAATACTGAGAACTCTACAAAAACAATGAAAAACATCAAACCACAAACCCAAACTTGGAGAACTGCAAAGGGGATAAATACCTCAAATAAACAAACAAACAAAACAAATAAACTAAAATTTTGGAACATCATAGTAATCAAAGATAAAGAGAAAATGATAAAGATAGCCAGAGAAAAAAGACACTTTACAACTTCACATGAACAAAAGAACATCATAGCAGGCTTCTTGTTAGAAACGATGAAAGCCAGAAGACAATGGAGTGTCATCTTTAAAATACTGAAAGAAAAAACTCATCAACTCAGAATTTGATGCTCAGTGAAAATATCTTTCAAAAAATTAAGGTTAAATAAAGACGTTTTTATACAAAATTTTAAACAAAAACATGAAAGAATTGATTGTCAGTTGAACTGCCCTATAAATATTAAAGAAAGTTCTTCATGCAGAAGGAGTATGATACTAGGTGAACTAGATTTACAAAAGCAACAACAAAAAAACCTGCCAATAATGTTTAAAAAGAGTAAATATAAAATGCATTTTTTACTTATTTTAATCACTCTGAAAGAAAATTGATAGCAAAAATAGCTTATAGCAAAAAAAGTTTGTAGCAAAAATAGTAAAAATGTACTATAAGGTTCATAATATATGTAAAAATAAAATGTAAGATGATAAAGTACAAATTATAGGAGGAAGGAACTACAAATACAGTAAGTATACTGTTATACAGTTCTTTCACTGTATGTGAAGTAACAATATTATTTTAAAACAAACTATGGTTAAAGATACATAGTGCCAATTTTAGGGCAATCAATAAATTTTTAAGAGGGTATAACTAATAAGCCAATGATAGAGAAAAAAATTAAATGATAAAAAGTACATAATTAATCCAAATGATTGCAGAAAAGAGGAAAAAAGAACATCTGGGAATTGGAAAATACCGAGAAACGTGGTAGATTTAAACCCATCATATCAATAATTACCTTAAAAATTATCTGAATACAGTGATTAAAAGGCAGAGATTGCCAAATTAGATAACAGTCCGAGAACCAATTATATGTTGTCTATAAGACACTAATTTAAAGACATAGATCTGTTAAAAGTAAAAGGATGGAAAAAGGTATACTATAAAATCATGACTCAAAAGAAAGTGATCACATTAAAATCAGACAAAGTAGACTCTACCCAAGAAATATTATCAAGAATCAGGAGAAACATTACATATTGATCAAGGCGTCAATTCACAAGGCTATTTTACATATGCATTTGGTGCACAATAGGACTACAAAGTATCTGAAGCAAAAACTGATAAAAATAAAAAATTCATAATAATACTTGAAGATGTTAACATTTAACTCTCAGAAACATTCATCTCTCAGTAATTAATGAAAGAAGTAGAGAGAAAATAACTAAAAATAGAAGATGTAACAGCGCTATCAACCAATTTGACCTAATTGATATTTTACATTCATCAAAGTAGACCATATTAGGGGCCATAAAACAAATCTTAATAAGTTTAAAGAATTGAAATTTTGCACTTTCTTTGAAATTTTACAAAGTATGAAAGTTTTACAAGGAATTAAAATTTTACAAAGCATGTAAAATCAGTAACAAAGATATCTGGAAAATTACAAAATATTTGATTAAACAACATACTTCTAAATAACTCATGAATCAAAGAGGAATTCACAAGGGAAATTAGAAAATATATAGAATAGAATAAATAAGAAAATATAAAATTAAAAGCTGGGGATGTACATAATTGATAAAAAGAAGAAAATATATTGCATTAAAATCTTATATTAAAAACAAGAACTTATGTATTAATATTCAAAAATTTCATCTTCAGTAACTAAAAGAGCAAATTAAGTTTAAAGCATGCAGAACGAAGCCCAAACAAATAAAAAAAAGAAGAGCTAATAGAGATAATTGATCTAAAATGCAAAGATTGATCTAAAATTCAAAGATTCAAAACCAATCAAAATCCCAACTGAATTTTTACTGGGGGAATGAGTACTTGACAACCTGACATTAAAATTTACATGGACACGCAAAGGGCCCAGAATAGGCAAGACACTCTTAAACAGAAAAACAAGTGAAAAGACAATCTCTACTGTATATGGAGATTCAATAAAAGCTGTATTAACCAACCCAGTATGGAATTGGTGCAAGAATTGACAAACAGGCCAATGAAATAGAATTGAGTGCCTAAAAACCAACTCTCACATATATGAATCCTTGATTTGTGACAAAGCTGGCATTGCATGATAATGGAAAAAGGACAGGCATCAAAATTGCTAGGAAAAACTACAGACCACCCCCAGAAAGAATAAATTGGGCTACTTCATACCATATACAAAAACATTTTAGACCTACATGTTAAAGGCAAACAATAAAGCTTTTAGCAGGTAACATCTGAGATTCCTTCATGACCTCTAGGTAAGGAAGCAGTACTGAAAAATATTTTCTTGAGCTCTGATAGGGAAGAGATTACTTTGGCATAGGTAATTTGGAAAGTTTTTTGAAGAGGATGGTAGTTGAGATGCATTTTGAAGAATGGGCAGGATTTGAACAGGTAGAAGTTACAGGGGAGGATATTCTAAGCACAAACAAAATAAAGTCTGGGGAACAATGATTAGACTCATTTGGCTGGAGCAGATGTTTAGTATTGACAGAAGAGGTAAGGAAGATGGTCCAGGATCAAGAGATAGTGGGCTTCGAATGCCAAATGAAAGAAATTGGTATTTATCCCATGTGGCAATGGAAATGAGGGTAAAATATGATGCAAGTGGTAAAATGGTGACAGTGCCTTCTTATGGGTTGGTGTGAGGAAGTAAGAAGGATGCAATTGGTATGCAAGCCCCAAGTGGTAAGTGCAGAAACCTTCCTTAGAAAGGAAGAGATGAATATTCCCAATATTGTGAGTAGATCACTGAATGTGGAAATAAGTGAGGTGAGTTAAAGATAACTAGGATTTTAACTTAGGGTAACTGGTGTAGAGATGGGAGATCTTTAGTGGCAAGAGGAACATAAGGGAGAAGAAATTTTGGTGAAAATAGTAAATGAATTTTGAGCACATCCCACTTAATGAGCGAGAGAGTTCAAGTAGAAAATGTTCAAATGGCCATTGGAAATGGACAGTTGGAGCTTAAGAAATAGATCAGGAGAAGAGATGTTTATTTGTGTATGAGTATACGTGAATCTAATGATGTTTGAAACTGAAGTAGATGAGACTTCAGGGTAAGAACATAAAGAAAATAACAGAGGGCTGCAGACTGAGTCTTGGGGAACACCCACATTCAGGAAGTGGAAGGAAAAGAGCAGGCAGCGAAGGAATCTGGGACAAGGTGATTATAAACATGTGGAAACCAGAAGAGACTGGAGTTCAAGAAGAGGTGTTGTTCACAGTTCGAGTCACTGCAGATTGGTAAAGAATGAAGGCAAGGCAATTGCCTTTTGAGTTTGTGGTCAGGAGATGATGGATAACACCAGGAACACAGTTTCGGTGAGAGGGAGAGAAGCCAAATCTTCAGCACCCAAGGAAAGTGGATGAGAGTTCACTCCCAAACATTTTGGAAATGAGAGGAAAGAAAGAAAGAGATTATAGACAGAGGAAATAAAATATCATTTATAAGGCAATTAGTTTAAATTTATCTTTAAAGATGGAAGGAGCCTTAGAAGTTATTTAGTTCAGAGATAGTTATCAGACTGCGTAGGGATAAATGTGATCCCCAGGCCACATCCTATCAGCAGATATTTTTTGTTTGGGCAGTAGACTGCTTAAAAAATTAAATTAGTGTGAACATTTGGAAATAGGAAGATTTTACAATAAAATCCTTAATTTCTAGTTTCTCTTGAAAAACATGGAAATTTGACAACTCTGGGCCTGTATTACCATATACAATTAATTAGCTAGAGTTGAATAGCAACTGCCGCTTTGGAAGGGCACGTATTCTTCACAGCCATGGTCCCTACTCTGCCTGGGTCTCTCCGTTAGATAACCCTCTGGATCCGTGCCGGTAGTTGAGTCAGTAGTCCCTAATTAAGCCCAGCTCCCTCATTTTGTAGAAGAGGAGGCTGAAGTCCAAAATGGAGGCATGACTTGCCCCAGAAGTCTGGTCATATATGGTCACTGGAAAAACCCACTTCAAAAGCTGTGTCTCCTGATTCTATTCCAGTGAGTTTCTTACCCTATTAACTAAGTTTTTCTCTGTCTTGGTAGTCTTTTGAGGACGGCCCCATGGCAATTTCCACCCCCTTCCAAGATTCTAGTATTGCCAGATGGCACCTATTGGTTGATTTGGCTCTGCCCGTGACCCGCTTCTTAATACTCCTAATGCATCAGTTCTCATGTATTTGGTCTAGATTGGTGACCAAAGCTCTTCCTCAGGCAATAGGGAAACTACTGGTCATCAAGTCCAAGCTCACTCTTTTTAGAACTTTGGCATAATGTGAAGCCAAAGTTATAAATTTCCCATAAGGTTTCTTTTATGGAGATTTTTGAGGCCTAAGTGGAATGATGTTAAACAATGACTATCATGCGTTGCCTCCCAAAGTAGAAAATTAAGTTCAGCTCACTGAAATTAGTACCAGATTGCACACTCTCCAAGTCCCTCCACCCAAGATCTATAGTTGGCCTGTCAAGAGAATTTGAATATTGTGTTCAGATTTATATACTCTCTACATTAAGAAGCAAGTTGTAAGATAATGGAATGAAAATTCACTAGATATGAAAATTCACTAACCTTTCAAAGATATTCCTTTGAAATTTAGTAGAGGCCATAAAATTATATAAAGAAGAAAGCAACTGCTGCATTAGCTGGAGCATAAGTTGTCTCTAAGCCACTCAGCCTGGAGTAACAGTTGCATTAACTCCTTTCTCTCTCCCCACCCACAGCCCTTGCCCCTCCACCACCCAAAACGAATATGCTTGGCTTCAAAATAGAGGCGCTCATAATTTTTGACTATTGAATTTCAGGTGGACAGTGTCATTCTGCTTCATGTTAAAGATATAATGACCCTGTGGAAATTTGGAGATACTGCTATTTCAATGAAGTATGACTCCTGAGATAAATTTTATTCGAGTGTTCCAAACTAGTCAATTCTTTCACGTAATGCCTTACCAAATGTGCCTGTATTAGCCAGATGCCAGTATACTAATGGTATTATTTTTTTCCACTTTCTTCCCCTAGAGCTTCTAACTTAGTGGACTCTAGTTTTATCTACCAAATTATCACTAATAATAGTTTTCCCACTGCACAACTTAGATCACCATATTTCCAGCCTGTGATATCAGCGTCTTTGCTGCCTGATACTCAGCCATATATTAAAAGTTTTATGATTTAGTTTCCATGGCCAGTACTACTTCCTCTGTTGGTCAGGTTGGGCTAAGTTATGGGGCAGGAGTAAACAAACTCTGGAATCTCAGTGGCTTAGTAAATAAAGGATTACTTTTTTCTCAAAATATGTCCAATGCAGTTGAATTTGCTCTCCTTCGTCTTGTGATGCTGCCATCTTTATCTCCTGGTCTCCCTGGTTGCCTTCGTGGATGGTCGTGTGTTAGATTTAATAAAATAGGTGTTAAAGAGGTATGTTGTTTCCACCTGCGTATTGTTGCCCCAAAACCCAGTCACATGTACTTAATCCAAATATAAGGAACACTGGGGAGTTTTATTCTTCCTTTTTTTCTGAGAAAAAGAAAATAGAATTGGTAAATACCAATCTTGCCATTAAATAGATCTGATCTGTCATTACTTTAAACTGTGAATAGCTCTTTTGTTATTTTAAACAAGTACCTTCTGACAAAAGCATATGACATAGACTTTGGAGCTCTATAATTCAACTCTGTGATTTGACCAAGCACTTGAGAAGATCACCAAAGGAAAAATTTGTGTCCAAAGGGATCAGAGTCTTAAATATGGTCTGTTTGTGCTAGGCACCTTCTAAACAGAAAAATAAAAATATTTAAATGTGTATATGAATTTGTTAGAAAATCTGAATATTTGTCCAGCAAGAAAGAATCAATGTGTATGAATGTGTCTGTCAGTGTGATTATTAACAAGTGATAATCTTTATTTCAAGATTGATTCCAACCAGTAAACTAAACTTCAGAACAATCACTTGGTTTATCAAAGTTATTGAAATAATTTATAATAAAAAACTCTGACCAGTTCATTAAAAAATAAATAACATGCTTAATTGCCCCAATGCTGAAATATGAATTTTTAAAAAGTCAATTATGACTTTCTGTGGCTCCCATTGTAAACATAGAAAAACTGATGATTTTTTTATCCTATGGGATTTGTAATCTCAAATTTTGGGACTTAGATATTAGATATTTTAGTTCAAGATTAAAATTTAAAAATGCATTTTATAAACATGGAAAGGTCAGAAATTTTAATTCTGTGAGTTTGGAGATTTTCTTATATGCAATGAAGAAAAATATCTATTGATACATTAAGTATGTCTGTGTGAATGTGCAGAGTAAATTCGGAAAATAATGTGTCTGCTAAGTCATGATTAAGTATTTTAAATGGAATGTATAATTAAAAATTAATAATGTTATATTTTAATCCAAGAAAAAGTTCTGGGTTTTCCACTAGAGCAAAAAAAAAAAAAAAAAAAAAAAGCTAAAATTTACTATGGCTTTAATTTCCTGATTTTTTAATTTTTGCATTTATTTTAAAAATTCTTTATTTTTATTCTTTATTTTATTTTTTATTTTATTATATTCTTTATTTTAATTCTTTATTATACCACTACCTGAATGGAAAACGAAGGATTTGTACTTATAATGCGTGTTTCTAATTATGCTTGAAAGAGTGTTTTTTAAATACTAATGTGCTGCTGCTTTTCTGTATTGAATATTTTGGAATCCTGACAAAATAAATTTAGAGAAATTATTACTCTTGAATTTCTTGAGTAAAGTTTTAAAATTATTATATTTGATCCATTTCTCTAATAATTTTAATTTTAACTTTACATAGTGTACTTAACTTGATATTAACTGGGTTGCGTTATTTTATATTTTTACTTTGAGGGAAACAGTTGCATTTACCTAAGGATGTTTAAAAACTGGGCTCTAATGCTAAAGTCTTCTGAATTAAAAAATAATGATGTTAGTAAAAATCCCCACCAATAGGTATTATTTCATAATATACTTGAATAAGATTTAAATTTGTTTTAAAAATTGAAGTTACTAAAAATTTAAGTAAAAATTTACATAAGTAATTTTGTATGACAATATAGAGAATAGTATATTAAGATTAATATGAAGATATACATGACAGGAGAGAAACTGGTAGCTCAGGAAAAAGTGAAAAAAATTTAAAAACCTTTTATGTTGGGGCAAAGTAAGATGAAATAAAGTTAATTTTGAATTGGATACATTCAAAACTGTATGTTCTACAAGCCCATGTACCATTGTATGTAATTTGGTCCATCACCAGACTCACATATAATTCAAGTGTGAATTAAACATTGTGAAAGAGGTTGGATTATTGCAATCCCATTACTATAAAAGTGGGTTAGCTCAATTAACTGTAGCCTCAGAAGAATCATCTGTGGAAATAGAATGTAGAATCTCTTAATAAGCTGAACTGTTAGCATTGGTGACTATAAGCTGATGTGGTCATTCTGTTCCTCTTGGCTAGGTGACTAATATGTAATGCTGGGATGAAGAAGTGGACATAGCTACCTCATAAGGTAGGAGATATAAATATGTTAATCCTATGAGTTAATTGAAAATTAATCAAAGGACCACTGAAGTCCTGTAGAAGCGCTTCATGGACCATCAAGCCCACTGGGAATTACTTCATATGCTGTTTGCAAGCATGATTCAATGTTCCTAAACAACCTCATTTACAAATTAAGTTCATTAACCATTTCAAAAAGAGTTAAAAAATTTAATGTTTCTGATTTTCTCTTATACTTCAAATGCCTGACAAATCTAGCAAGCAACAACTTTCTATGCACTTAGTCTATTCTTACAATTCTAATGAATCATGTTCATAACTTTTTTGGTTATTATGTAAGTTGTATTTATGTATGGTAACACATTGCTTTGCTTTGTGTATACTTCAATCATTAGGATGCATAATATGCTTAGAGAACCTCATTTATTATACTGTATGTGGTAGTTGAATGATGCCACCAAATAGGAACTGTAATCCACGTGGAGGTCAATTTCTACATTGCAAGTGTTCTACACAAAATGAGGAATTTCTCCGAGTCATTTAAGAGCAAATAATTTGAGTGCATAATTAGAAGGATATATTAAAATGATGGCCTACTAAAGTCAACTACGATGTTATCTTATTATTAACCTGGAAAAATTATTGCTATTGGAAATATTAGTGAAATTGAATTAAAAATAAAAATTGATAGTTGGTAGTGCAACTGTCTGGATCATTGACATGGGGGGTGTTGCGATTTGATAATTATAGAATGATGGTCAATGAAACAGATAAAAAAGTGCATCATCTTGCCAGAACTTGTATGGTAATATCACTACACACGTGGAGGAGTGCAGGATTCCATTCACTTGAATGAGGCAGGATGGTGGTTAATTTTAATCTATAAGAGTATGAATGTGTAGGCACAGAATCTAATCAATGGTCAACAAAAAGTTACAAATATTACTCCAACTTTCTGAGATTTGGCTTCCTCATCTGAAAAAATAGGGATAATAGTAGGATGTCGTTTATAAGGATGCTTGAAGGATGAAGTGAAATTATCTATACGCAGTGTTTAGTACGGTACAGTAGCACATAGGAAGCAAGCATCCTGCTGCTGCTGCTGGCGATGATGAATGATGGCTGTCAATGGTGGCATTGTTGTTGAGTAGCAAGTTAGGCAGGTCAAGTGAACACCTTTCTTTGGATGCACGGAGGCATGATAGAAAGTGTTGGGTGCAGGACGGACTTCCTTCCTCTGCTTCCCCAGCAGAACTTGTCTACTTTTGTCTTTCTCCATCATTCTGCCAAGTCTCTTACTGTTTCTTCTTTCCACAACATAAAACTCATTAGTATATTCTCGTTTGGATTCCTTCTTCCTCTCTCTAACCAATACTCCTGTCCAATCTTTACTCCCTTCAGTTCCTGCCCATTTGGGTGATAATTCTGGTGAGTGCCATTTGGTTACGGCTTTGTCTTCTCTTGGGTTTTTGGTGGGAAGCACTAGGGATAAGAGGAGTTTTCTTATTCTAATTGATTAAGTAATCTAGAGTGGCAAATAGGCAGCTCTAATGCCTATCCTGCACTTCTCAACTTCTATTTCCCATTCTCTCTCTCTCTTTCTCTCTCTCTCTCTTTCTCTCATTGTGGACTCTTGTGTTTCAAATTGATGAGCTGATCATTTCCATTTTCTTTATTTCCTAACATCCCCTGATGATCTAACATTTTATAAGTGGAAATTTGCTTAGAAGGATATTTCTTCAATAATTTCGACTGTACTTTCTCTGTCTTTTCTCCTTTCTTCATCTTTTCTTGTCATCCAGGGCCACTTTGCTGCCCAACTCTACAAGGCAGTATTCACATTGAATGCTATGTAAGTGGTGCCCCCTGTAGTCATGCAACTGAGCCATCTTGCCCCCATCTCAATCTTGTTTGTAGTCCTATTAAAACAATACTCTGCAGTATTATATAATGTCTTATTACCATGAGAGAATGTAAACAAATAAGAAATTTCTGATACAGAGTTATTGAAGAGATATGAATATAGAGACATTAGTAGAGAGGTATTAATATAATTTGTGAAGTGTATACACATGGTTATTTATTTCTTTTAAAATAACTGCAAGTCCACTGGACTCCATTTTTCTCAGAAAGGAAACAAAATTGGAGTTTTTGATAAGTATTATTCTTCTTGATTTATGGGTTTTGTGCACCACTATATCCTTACAGAGAGCCTTACATATTGTAAGCAAATTTATTGAAAGTTGATCAATATGGGGGCCAGCCCGTGGCTCACTCGGGAGAGTGCGGTGCTGATAACACCAAGGCCACGAGTTCGATCCCATATAGGGATGGCCTGTTAGCTCACTGGGTGAGCGTGGTGCTGACAACACCAAGTCAAGGGTTAAGATCCCCTTACCGGTCATCTTTTAAAAAAAAAAAAGAAAGAAAGAAAGTTTATCAATATGGTTCAAGACCCCACTCAAAAACCCTTTTCCCCACATGGCTCACCATGTCTATAATTGTGTGGGTGACTGCATCACAGAGACTAACCATGATTATTGATTATCTTAGGAGCTGCAAGCAGTGCCTTTGAACAAAGTTATTATTGAGATGACTGGTAAAATGACGCACATGGTCTTCAGCTTCTACACTTGCTTTGTATCAGTGGCAGTTTCAGATGATTAGTGTTATTTCCTTTCCAAACCATTTAGATATTTTTGTTTACAAACTTGCTGAGATGGTATGTAGCCAGCTCTTTCCAAGTAAGGTCATAGTATCTGAACTACTAGAGTAAGCATTCTGAAAAGTGATCATAGACATATCCCAGCCTGCAAGTTCTTTGTAGAATTTATTCAGTCTTGGGCCACTTCTTGCTGTCTACATCACACTATCATAATCAACTTCTTTTTATGATTTTTTAGATGATTAGACTAAGAAAACTCAGAACATATGACCTTTGACCATTTTAAATACATTCTGTATTTTCCCTGTATCATAGGTGACAATGAAACAAAATGAAACAAGCAAACAAACCAAAAGAAAAACAAACAAACAAACAAGGAAAAGAAAGAGAAAAAGGAGTTGTAAAAATCCATTAAAATTTTTTTAAGTTTTAGATTCACTCTGACTGTTATAGATATGGGGCAAATAAGTTTGTATGTGACTTTTGAATTCATAGCACAACTCTATTTTGCCTGCTTAGGCTCCTACATTGGCTGGTATTCGAAATATTAATGCAATAGCAAATATTACTTGAGCACCTAACATATGGGCCCCTTTCTCTTTGTGCTACTAAATAATATTGACTCATAGTTCCCTGTTTCATCACATATAGGCTGATGATACTACAAAGACCTTAGAATCTTACCTATCTTTCCAAGAATACACTTAAAACATCCACATTCTTTAAGGGAGTGTTTCTCTGGCAGATGCCGTGCTGGGTTCTTAATTTGTGCAGATACAGACCCATGTAGTCCAGGCTGGTAAGACATGACCTAGGGTGCCTGGACTCCGTTCATCCCCACCCTGTTTTCCTTTCTTCCCCCAGCTAGTTACTTCTGAACATACACTGCCTTGTCTGTTTACTGCTATGTACAAATACTATCATTTTCTGTATGCACCATGACTTGGAAACATTGCTTTAAGTGATTACTATTAGGTCTACCTTTCTCTAGTAAGATAAATATGAAATTCTATGGGATGATGGTCTATTCCAAATCTGACAGAGACAGCAGGACAGCTGAGAGGATAAAGGCAGCTGTCTGCAAATTAATGCAAATACCATACTTCATTCAAGCATGACTGATAAAGTGTAGCCCAGAGCAAAGGAGATGTGAAAATAGCAGAAACCCTCCACAGTTCCCTCGATAAAATATGTTCAGGGACTTCTTTCTTAACACTGAGATGGGGACAGAACATGAGGATAAAGATGTGTGGCTGGATGGAGGCTAATGACATCAATTATCCAATACATTTTCTTAAAGCCAACATTCTTAAATGTCGTTTTTTTCTCTATAACTCATGCTACCTTAAGTAAAGGTTTAATCCAATACCACCATATAATGCTCCTCCGATGGGCCACAAAAATGACCACTTGTGCAGTATTTTCCCTAACGATGTTCTGTGCCCACTTGCTCTCAGATGGCCAGGTTCAACCGTTCAGTTTGATAATAAGAAGCTGTCAGTGCGTATTGTCTTCAGAAGTTGTAACTAAATATGTAAGTATGGCTATACAGCTGCCCGTACTGCACCCTGCCATCTTATGCCTGTTGGTTTTTATTATAGTCTCATGTAATGAGATCTATATAGATGCCTCCTTCCACTTAAACAGTTCAACCCTCATTTCATGTAAATCCTCCTTCAAGAAGTGATTCGTCCATTCTCCTTTCATGGCCCATTGTTTATCTTAAGAAATTATCGGTCAGGGTTATGATCTTCTGGCACAACACATTCAGTGAAAATAATGATTAGAAAAAAGTTAAGAAATGAGTAAGGTCAGAGGTGTCCCACATTTGTACATTCTCCTACGTTGATGGCCAGCAGTGGGTCAGGTCTGATTGATAACACTTTTGGTTGCAGAAATTCTTGTGGTTCTGTGCTCAGGAGAAATTGTTACATGGCTGAGAAAGTGGAATATATTTCAGGCTCTAGGTCATGACCTGATTGTAGTATCATAGTACTACAACTAAGACAAATCCAGCCAATGTTCACAGGTTGTTGTTATTGCAACCTTATTTGTTAGGAGGATCAATTTGCAAGTATTGACAGTTTCAGAATCCTCAGTCATAAAAACCAAGAGGCTGGCTTAATGTGAGAAGACAAATATATCATCTGTCCTTCCCAGTATCTTAAGGACTGAATATCTGCCTGTTATTTCTAAAGTAACAGGTTTAATGGCTTATTGGGCTAAAATATAACACAGTTCACTCCTTTACAATTTTTCTTAATTAATTTGAGAACACTGATGTCCCTTAAAAATGCATACATTTACCATTAAACAAGCAATCTAATAAGGGTGGAAAGATCAAGCTATTGCTTTAGGTGCAATTGTCTAAGAAAAGGCTCTCTCTAAGGAATGTAAAGTAGCATAGCGTGGAGACAATTCTACTGAGCCTAAACCTAATGAGACTTTGGCTTCTGCAGGAATGCTTCTGGAACCACGTTCTCTACCACACAGAAGTAGGTGCTTGTTTCCTCATAAGTGGGTTATTTTTCCTTGAGATTTGGTTTTTGTCCTTTGTCCCCTTTGTGTACATTTCTGATGTGGAGTGCTTGGGCTGTTTGTTTGAATTAGTTTGCACTTAAAGGAATGTGATAGAGAATGTGGGAGCATTTTTGGAATTCTTTAGAATGCTCTGGCTATCTGCTAAAACGTTCCTGCTTCCAGCTGGATTGGCTGATAGGTGCTGACTTTCCCTGAGTTAAGTATCAGTGTAAAAAACAGATTGCAATTCACATTTATCTTTACTGTTAGAAAAACCAGGATATATTATACTTGCTTGATGGTAGCAGATAACATTTGCTCAGCATTTTTAATGCCATGTCTAATTGATATAATCCTCATGATAAATTGTTGATATAAATAGTAATATGATCATTTTACAGATGTAGAAACTGAGGCTTAGAGGAATTACACAAGTGTCCAAGGTGACAGAGAAAAAGTGTTGGAGGATTCACTGTCCAGACTTCTTTGGTACCAAAGCTTGAGCCCGCACTTTTCAGGGTTCGGATATGATTGGTATATTAGAGGATGCGATGTATGAGCTTATCATTCTCTAGTTATTGAGAAGCTTGTGATTCTTCCTGTTTTGGAAGTGGCTTATTTTTATTGTTTGTTCTTTGTATGCCAGTGCAGCATACCGGACTATGTTCTTTAGAATAAAATTGATGCTCTGCTCAGGCAAATGAAACTGCAATGTTCACCATGGGGCTGCTGTCTCCCTCCCCTGCCAGGCACACTTCCTTTCACTCTTTCATGCTCAGTTCAGCTCTCACCTTTATAATGACACTTTTCCTGAATTTCTAAGGTAGAATCTCTCTCTCTCCATCTGCACTGTGAGGATGCTTTGCTCTTAATGCATTTAGAGCACTTACCAAGTTATTGCATGATCCTTACCGCACATGTGTTCCTCCCCTCATAGGGTTCTGATCTTATTATATATGTGTATATATCTTTATATTCTCTGCCTATAGCATGGTTGTGAGTATACTCAGAGAGAGAGAAACAGTGGAGTCCAGGAAGATGGGAGAAGCAAGAGAGGAGTACTGTCGTTTCACAGGATATTAATAACACTGCATTTTTGTTATCCAGAAAAGCGTTTGATTTAATAGTCCATTTCTGTGATAAAGGAAGTAGTGTATAGTTAATAGGATGTAGATTTAGAGGACCTGACACTTATGCAATTTTTTGATATTCTCCTTAAAAAAAGAATTCAAAATTATAAATAAAAAATTATATGAAAAGTAAATATTTATTACAAACAATAAATCACAAGAAGTTACAAATTAATAAAATCAGAGAAGTGCCACACACATCTTAAAATCCAGAAAAATAAGAATGCGTTTACAGATACACTGCCTTGCACAATTCCATATCATCTTTCCCCCCTACCTTTTTTGGCTGCATTATCACTTCTGCATAAAACAATACTTTTGTAATATTTTCCATAGAAGGAATGAAAAGACAATTCAGCCTTTTCTCTAATTTGGTTGATTAAAATTTATTTACTACTAGTAATGTAGAAAAACTTGTTTCAGCTTTATAACTCATTACTGGTAATACTACATAAATTTTTAGTGTTGCTGTCAAATTTCAGAAGACTTCTATCAAGTTTCTTTCATATATGAGCTGTATGATTTGCAGGAATTTTCCACAGACTAACTTTTGTGTCAAAATGCTGCATAAGTAGGCAAAGCAGGTAGTTAGAATATATTTCTTTTATAACTTCTTTAAAAAAGACTATTGGACAAATTGATCCATATTATCTACCTTTAAGTAGGACACCTCTTATTTGAAACTGTTCCCCAGGTTTCCTTGAAAATGTCAAATTCAGTCAGGAGGGCCAGAGATGAAAATGATTTGAACACTGCGTTTCACAACAAGGAGCTCTATGTGGACTTACAAGACATTGTTGTCCTCAACATTTCATCGCAGCATTGGAGTGAGAGGGACTCCAGATTTCCAGATGAGAAGGAGGAACTAGATTTTGAGGGAAAAAAATGAAATGTTTGTAGAGTAAAAGAAGACGGTAAGAGAATGACCAGTAGGATTGAATAAAAAATTGTGTGGGAGAGAGGTGTTTGCATTTTTGTGAGAGAGGAGCTTGAAAGCAGATTTAGATATTTCTGTAATCAGCTTGATATTTTCTCTGATGGAATTGCCAAGGAAGGCATGGTTTGTGGGAGAGCATTAACCCGGTATCACTCACCAATGTGTAGAAACACCCCCTCTAATAACTCATTGTGGACCTGTCAATAATAAGCTACATAAGTCACTGTTTCAGGGATGCAGTTTGTACCATCTTTCAGGAGATACCTTCTATCAATATATCACTTCATTTTCATGAAGAACCTCAAATCCATCATCTCATTGGAGCATCATAGTTGTTAAGTTATTTATAAATAAATAAGTTATTTACAACTTACAAGAAAGAAGTGAGACTTTAAGATGCCCAGGGAAAAATTGAGACGAGAAGACGGTTATCAATTCTGGGAACTGAAAGAAGGAAATGGGATGGAAAATACCTTCCCATAGTTGGCAATGTGGAGCTAAGGGACCAATAGGAACATTTATGAGGAATTTTTAAGTAATTTTCTCTGTAGTATGTGATGTATTTCTTCTCTCTCCTCTGTGTCACCTACAAAATCTTTAGAAAACAAGATTTATTGCTCAAGTGTTTTTACATCAAAGAATTCTCTAGGGGTATAATGATCATGCTTTAATGTGATTAAGAAACACTTGGGTAGTGAATAAAAATTCAGATTGAAATTTGGTAGAAACAAGGTGGAATGGGAAGCTCAAAGCTGTGCTGAGTTCTGCATCTAGGTGGGCATGAGTCACAGGTTAGAGGGAAGGATAAGGACAGAGCTGATGTCTGGATTTCTCCTATTTCACTAAGGAGGAATCTAGGCTTAGAGAAATTAAAGGACTCACTTAGAGCTTCTAATAGGAAGGTGCCCTGGGTTTTGAACCTTGGTCTTCAAGCCTTCAGTCCTACACCATCTCTGTAACTGTGCCCTAAGGGATGGGATACGATTGTGGCTAAGAGAGGATTTTTAGAACCAGACTCCCTCTCAGCTCTTCCATTTGCAAGCTGTATTATCTTGGGTAAAAAAAATCTTAGCATGCCCTCGTTTCCCCATTGGAAAATGGGGATAATTTGTCATAGGCTTAAATATGTTACTAGGGGTAAAGTCTGCAATAAACACCAGGCTACTCTTTATAAAATAATTAAGAAACGCCTTTTCATGGCAGGACTTTGCTTATTAGTTCGCCCTGAGTGTGGATTGTACTTCATTGCCTCCTCCCCACCTACATTCTCACTGCTGATGCACACGTGTCTGGTGTCTCCTCAGCTCTGACTTCACTGAGTCTTCCCTTTCTGCTCTGTGAGCTCCAGGAGATGATAGAGCAGCTTAGTTAGATGCAGGCAGTAGCTGCCCTCGGTGCAACGCCAGCAATAGGGAGGAAAGGGAGTTCTAGCTCATTCTGTTTCTTTGCCCTTGCTTATACTCATGAAGACATTCAGGTTTCAGTTTTTAAATCTTCTGGTAGGAAATGATTTAAAATATTACCCAAGCACAGGAGGAAGTGGGTTGTTTTGTTTTACTTTGCCTTTTGGGCATTCTAATATTCTACTCTAACTAGCTAGGAAATTTGCAGTAGTTTTGCAAATCTGTAATGATTCCCTTCCCTCTTTCTTTTTTCAATTTTTTTTTTTTTCAGAGAAAAGTGTTCTTACTTGCCAAATGTGGCCAGCCCCCCCCCCGCCTTTTTTGACCCATTTAAGGCAAAATAGAAATGTATTTAAAAATCAGAACTTTGTCTCTGATAGTATCCAGCGGTTCTCATTTGCCTTCTTATTTTTGGAAGATGTTTTCCTTTCTGACCAGTGATATCACAGTACACATGAGTATTATTAGCAGCTGTTAGCCAACACATATGTCCTTCCCTGTGTCAGAAAGGTGGCGCTAGTGAGAGGTTCTTCATAGACTTCGTCTCTTGGAAGCCTTGACCACTCAGGCAAACTGCTGGCTCACTAAGCCATAATGGGCAGTGGGGCAGGCTGGTTTGTACCCACTGCTGACAGTGCAAGTCAGGACACTGGTTCTGCGGATAAGCATGACAATATGAATGTACGCATATTGCAAACACACACGTATTATTTATACAAAGTATGTATTAAGCCTTAAAAATATGCAGTCTCTGATTTGGTAGTTTCATTTCTAGGAGTTATTTCTAAGGAAATACTTACACAAGTGTACCAAGGTGTGTAAACAAGGATGTTTATAAAAATGAGCTGTTTATAACAGCAAAAGAATTGGAAGCATCCCTACTGTCCACTAACAGCAAACTGACTAGTAATTTATGGTACACTTACATAATGGAATGTCAGGCAACCATGATATAAAATATAATTATTATACATAATGTCTGTGGAAGATATTTATTATATTTTGCCATGCAACAAAGGATTAGAGCATAATCCATTAAAATTGTATATATTTACCTATGTATGAGTTTTTATATGCTTAGAAAAAGTCAAAAAATATAAACAAGTATTAACAATAGTTATTTAATATTATAGGATTATGGATGATTTTAATTTTCTTATTTTAGCTTGTTTATTTTTCTAATTTTTCTCACTAACAGCGTATGTCACTTATGTAATAAAAATGGCTATGTGGAATGGTTTGTGTATGACAAAGAGTGTGTTGTAAACTGTTTGTCCATGTACCACTTATTGGGAATGTTTATACATCTGATCATATGTTAATGACATTTCATTATGTTGAATGAGGGAGAAGAGAGGCAAGATGGCTTCCTGCAAGGCTGCAGCAGTACTCAGAGAGCTGAATCACTACAGGTCTGTCATTTTCTTGACTTTTACAGAACTAGAGCTGCATGAAGTTAGACCTCTGTTGGGTTAGCTCGTGGACCCTCTGCTCTTACACTCTTGAACCCGTGCTACAAACTCCAGAAGGATTGACCATCTTTTATGTATTCATGATGCACATACAGAAGCCAAAAGAAATAAAGAATAAAGCCAAAAGCCAGTATATATACTTGTTCTATGTTTTACTTGGAAAATATTCTAAAGAAACATTATTAGTGCACAAGATTCCATGGCATTGAATTTGCTTCTTTGTGCTCTATGCCATTTGAATTTTTGTACATTCTTATCTGAAATTTTGTGGCCACATTACAAATAACCTGGATGCCAAGGGTCTTTATTAAATGCTTTTTCAGGTTGAAGTTTTAATGTTGTTTCTATAATAGGGAAGAAAATATGTCATCATGGTAAGTTAGGCAACCAGATTTTAAGACTGCTTCTGCAATTGCCTGCTGTATGATTTGGTATGATGGTGATGTTGATGATAATGAGGAGGAGGAAGTACTAGTATTAGTAGTGGCAGTAACTACTAGGTATTTGTAGCATTATTATTATTATTATTATCATTAATAAATCTAACAGCAATTCCATCTATTGATTCCTTATTACATGCAAGAAACTCTACTAAATGCTTTGCATGCATTGCCTTATTTAATCCTGAGATGTAGTTGATACATTGATATTATTACCCTCATTTTATAGATGAGGAAATTGAGGTTTAGAGAGATTAAGAAATCTGCAAAAATGATACAATTAATAGGTGGAAAAGTTAGGGATCAAACCCAGGTTGTTTGTATCTACCTTATTCCTTCTGGGACACACACTGTCTTCCCAAATTTCTTATAATCTCTGGGGCTTTGGTTTACTCTTAGTATAAGGAGAAGTTTAGGCTAACTAAATAGCTGCTAAGTTTTGCTGCAGGTTTACCATTCTTGCAGTCCATATGCATAGCAGTACAGAACTGAGGTAATTAAATGGATAAAGCCAGATTGCCTGCGTTTAATCTTGGCTTTACCATTTGTGAGCCTTGTAACCTTGCCAAGTTACTTTGTCTCCCTCTGTTTCCTTATCTGTAAAATTAAACCTGCAATAACTACTTCATAAGATGGTACTGAAGATTGAAAGAGATATACAGTGTGTGTACAGTGCCTGACACAGAGGAAGCACTCTATAAATGCCAACTTTGTAAAAGGTAGATCAAACTGAAATTTCTGATGTTGTAGAGCATCTTACCCAAACTGACAATGGGGCCCTTTCCTTTCCATGTTGACCCTAGGGTTAACCTACACTTGAGCTGCTGGAATGTCTGGGGTGGTTTCCTAACATCTAAAATGCCTTAGTGTTTCCACCAACCTGGAATATTTAACTGAAAAAAACCACAACTCATATGCAATAAGTGTTTAACAATATCACTGATAATAAAATGTTTTCTTTCATTAATAATTATGTAACTAGCACAAAAGCTTGGGGCACATGTAAACCAGTCTCTGGACAAAGTTACACTGAACGAAGTACAGCTCAATAGTCAAGAATAATTAAAAGGAATTCTGATATTTTCATAAAATATGTTAAGGAAAATCTATTTCCCTTCCCCTTTCTGTACAATTCTTTCACATCCTGAATTTTTGATTCAGCAAAACTCCAAACAATTGCAAGTTCTAGAGTGACCAACTCATCCTGGTTTGCTAGGGATTTTTTCAGTTGGAATATTATCAATCCCACATCCCAGGAACCTCTTCAGACTGGGACAGTTGGCCACCCTACTGTTAAGTCTCTACCCCAACTCCCTGAGGCTCTGGTTTGTGTGGCTTGTTTTCTCTTTGTTCATCTTTACATTTCCAGTGGCCTTGTCTCTGCCACCCTGGAGGAAGGTGGTAGAATTTATTAATAAATCTCTTTCCTGTTACACATCCCTATGTGTTTTTGAGGACCTTAAGTCAGAGTATGACAGAACTCTGTAGCTGAAAGTTGCCTTAGACTGTAGCTTACATGGCTAGAAGTATAACCGTAACAGGATGAAGAGGCAGAAAAACTCGACCCATGAGTTAGCGTTGTGGAGGCCCTGGGGCCACCAAGCCAGGTGAAGAGAAAAGCTCATCCAGCTTATGGTGTCTGAAGCCTCTGGTGATAGGCAACAGGTGGTCGTCTTGATTGGGGGAAGGAGCAAAACACACTGGTGAGTCCAATAGGTGGGCGGCAAGCAGCAACAGTGATTCCACTTCCAGGCAGGACAGGCAGGTAGCATCAGAGAAACCAGTCATTAGTCAGCCAGATTCCTGCTACAGAAGAGTTCAGGGACAGACTCCCAGGCAGGGAGTTGGAGAACTGACCTTCATGAAGGGGACCAGAATTTTAGAGGTCGCAGGCAGGAAGTCAGGGAGAAATAAGGTGAAATCCCAGCTGTGACATAAGATGGAAACCATATCTAACGCAAAGGCAGAACCCCTCTTGTCAGACTCAGGGCACTAAGTCAGGGTCCAAATATCAACAAAGATGACTTGATGCTGATTCCCAGGGTCTTGGGTTTTGTCCCCTAGATCTGAATTCCTGTCTAAAATCAGGATTTGCCTCAGAGTAGTGCTTCTCAGTATTTACTGTGAACAGGAGTCACTAGGAGTATTTATTTGTTTGTTTGTTCGTTTGTCGTTTTTCGTGACCGGCACTCAGCCAGTGAGTGCACCGGTCATTCCTATATAGGATCCGAACCCGTGGCGGGAGCGTCGCCGCGCTCCCAGCGCAGCACTCTACCGAGTGGGCCACGGGCTCGGCCCCACTAGGAGTATTTATAAAAATGAATATTCTGAGGCTCCATTCTTAAGGATTCTGATTCAGTAGATCTATGGTTGGTCCCAGGAATATGCATTATTAACCAACCCCCTATCACATATTCTGCTAGGGTGGGCCCATGTCCAAAGTTTTGAGGGTCAAAGCACTAGAGGACTGAGGGATGCTAACTGCAGAGGCAGGAAATGAGTCAGGGCCCAGCAGCTCTCATATGTGCTCATCAGAACCTAGGCCCCAGAGCCAGGTCCAGATCCTGAGTCTTCTGGTTTTCATTCAGCTGCTCTTTTGATTATGTGACGGGTTCCACGTCCTGTTTAATCTATGTCTTTTGTTTCCTACATGTTGTCTTTAAATATCTACTAAAGCAATATGCCTCTTTGTAGGGCTCTTCCTTCTGTCTCTGTAAATTGTGTGGTTTTGATTTGTTCCTAATAAGGAAGTTTCCTTGTAACTCTGTGTTTGGGACACCATAAATGACATGAACACTGTCTTTTAACAAATTGTTCTTTACAACCAGTTAGAAATCTCCCAATCAGTCTGACAGCCTAAACTCAAGCCAGATCCCCCTGGAAATACGTGCTGTGCTCTTCATAAGCTTGGTTTGTTGACAGAGAGTTACTGGTCCAGCTGAACTGAAGTCAGGACAACTTGGCAAATGCATATAGTACTCATTTTTTTCTTTGAGCAATCCTAAGTGTGGGCTCTGAATTCACAGGTCCTCAATTTGAAACTTGGAGATTAAGAAATAAAGAGAGCCAAGTGTAGTTTTAATAAATGACAGTATGAAAACCAGGATCTTGTGGAGATTTAGGTAAAGAACAGCTCCAGTTTGTGATAGCTTAGTCAGACATGCAAGTTCTCAATTTGGTTATAAAAATGGGTGATGACCACAGATTTGAAAAATAGGGAAGAAGTCAGTGAGTGATATAGATGAAGATATCAGATTTGTATCTTTAACAATTTAATTTTTAATAATAAAAGAGCACATGATTAGATTGAGTGGGCAATTAGCACATACCTTGTGATGGAAGCAGAGGGAAACATAGTTCCAGAGACCTCCCAGCCTTTCTAGAATGCAAAGAATTTTGGAGCAATACAGTGCAGATTCCTAAGTTAAATATTTCCAGTAAGAGTAAATATCATTCAAGATGTGCCGTCTTGAAAACAGTCTGTAGATTCTAAAATTGTGATATGATACCCATGTAGGCTGAAAAACATGACAAGCAATTCTGTTATTAATTGCTTCCAAGACCTGCATCTACAAATTTGCCAAGCACATAATGGGAATGAAGTGTATTAATCCCTTAATGTACTAAGGACGTGTTTCCCACTTTTCTGTTACTCTCTTTTTTCCATTCAGAAGGTAATTTTCAGAGAAGAGGAGCATTGCTTATGGAATAGGCTGCTAAGTCAATTGAAACTGAGCTTCCTTTAATCATAAAGGAAGCTACAAATAGCACCACCTCTTAGATACATGGACACACACACACACACACACACACACACAGATAACCTAGGAAATCAGAGGCCTCTCACTGTTCAAAAATAATCCTTTGCTCTTTTCTGAAAGAATACAATTGTCTATGCATATAAAAAATAGCAATTATATTTTCAATGACTTCAATCTGATTAGAAGGAGGCTCTAAGTATTTTCTATAGATCAGCTTATTTATCAGAGAACAGTAAGAAAATCTTAGATTTAAATTCTACTCCTGTAACTTGTTCAGTGCCATTCAACTAAAAAAAACATTTATTGAACTTTTCCTGGGCAAAGTATAAAGCTGTTACTAAGGATGCAAAGATACAAGAGAGTTTTGCCCTTAATAGGTACAGATCTAGCAGGGAAATGCACATGTGCAGAGCTAAAACTACCTTCTCAGTGGAAATATTAATAAAATGCTATGGAAGATACAAAGTACTAGGGACTCCCATTGCTGGGAATTCACTAAAGAATGAGTTGAATTTTGTGGGTTGGATTTGTCCATCCAGCAGGTAAGAGCTAGTGTGCAGTCAAATTACCTACAGGTATGCCACACAGGGTAGAGGTGGGAGAGCATCAACTTGGTTCTTTTGGTAGCGGGGAGGACTTGCAGATTAGGCTGTCCTGAGTGTGGAGTTAGGACAGTTGTGAAAGCTAAAGGAAAGACAACTCTTGGGCACCATGCATGCACCATACATGTGAGATAGGGCCTTGTGGAGTCAAACTACAACGCTGGGTCTACCATCATCCCTCTCTGAGTCTGAGGCAAGAGTAACAAAAGAGAGACTTTCTCTGGCTCTAAGACACTCTGTTGAGTTCAGTCACTGGCCTCAAGCTGCTGGGCTCTGAAGGTCAAAGACTTAAGGTAGTTGCTAGTGGGAAAGTGGAATAAGGAGCAAGAGAAAGTTGTGTGTATGTGTGTGCATGTATATGTGTTTACAGATTAGAGAGATAACATCATGCCAGTATGTTCATGGGAATAATCCAGAGAGTGTGCAAAAATTTGAAGATGTTAAACAGAAGAAAAATTGCTAAAGTAATCTCTGTAAGTAGGGCAGAGGGGATATAATCTAACACACATTTAGAGGGGCATGGAATGCTTTACATATACCATGCACAGTTAAGGCACCCTGGAGAATATAGAAGAAGCAAAATAGAAGAAGCCCTCTATTACCTCAAAGCACTTGTACATATAGCCTAGCTCAGGAAATGAGGACATATTGGACCCTGATGACCCCTTAGAGAATACTCTACCTGTCTTCTTTGGTTGGTGCATTTTAAGGATTCTTTGACCTATAGTGAGATAGACACATTAATGTCCTTCTTTTTTAAAAATCTCTATTAGAGAGAGAATTCCACAAGTGGTATGCATTTACCAATTAAATTCACCAGGCTGGAGGAGTAATATTATTAACCTATATCGAAGAATTGATTCATGAGAGCTTCATCATGAAGTTCTTTCAAACTTTCGGCAAACATTTTTCAACTCTGTCTGTAATTCCAGGCCCTTTTCTAGGGTGCTTTGTTTGGAGAGATGAGAGCCAAACTCCCTGTAGGGAAGGAGTATTGGACAGAAATTTAGAAAGTAGAATCAGCACAATTTGGTGATTGACTAAAAATGGAAAATTGGTGAGATCAAGGAGTTAAAATTTATTCTGAGAATGTTCTAAATACTAATCTCAATTTCCATAATGATTAGGTTAGTACTCATATTACTATGAATTTTATTTGACTTCCTAAGTTAGTTTTATTTGTATTTTCCAAGAAATTAATCCATTTCTCATCTTTTCACCATGGAATTGTATATAACATTTTATTTACATTTTAATTCTTTTGGGGCCGGTGCCAGCCAGCCAGCCAGCAGAGCCGTGTGGCTCCACGTGGCCTCCCCACCCCATGCCTTGGACCCAGGCAGGGGAGAGCTCCAGACCTCGCCCTGCTGCCACAAACCAGCACTGCACAGGTGAGCCCACCGGTGCCAGCCAGCCAGCAGAACCACACGGCCCCACGTGGTCCCTTATCCCACCTCTGATCCAGGGGGGAGCACCAGCCTACGGATCCAACCCACCAAATTTGGCCCAGCAGAACTCCCCACATTAGGGGCTCATCCTATGACCACAGAGTCTAGAATGGGAACCAAGTTGGTTTAACATAACCACCACCACACCTACTGTCAAGTAGGATAGTTCACCACCTACAGTAGCAACCAAGGCCACTCCACAGCCAACCTCAGTGTAATATAAGAAGCAAAACCCCTACCAAATGACCAAGCATCAGTGAAAAAACACTAGAAGTAAAAATAATAAAGAAGAAATGACACCACCAAAAGGATACAGTAATGCCCCAAAGTCAGACTCCATGGAACAAGGAATCCTAGAAATGTCTGAAAAAGAATTTTGAGTAATGATCTTAAGATAACTTGAAGAAATAAAGGAAGACTCAATTAGAGAACACAATGAAATAAGAAAAAACATCCAGAATATGAAGGAGGAAATCTACAAAGAGATTAATACCATAAAAAAGAGTATAGCAGAACTTCTAGAAATGAAAGACACACTCAGTGAAATAAAAAACATGACTGAGACCTTGAGCAGCAGGGTAGAGCAAGCAGAAGAGAAAATTTCAGAACTTGAAGATGGTCTTTTTGAAATAACTCAGGCAGACAAAAAAAAAAAAAAGGAAAAAAGAATTTGAAATAATGAGGAAAACCTAAGAGAGATAGCAGACAATCTCAAATGCTCTAACATTCGAATTGTGGGTGTTCCTGAAAGGCAAAAGAAGGGAAAAGGTATCAAAAATCTACTGAAGGAAATAGTAACAGAAAACTTCCCAGATGTAGGGCAAGATACAGACCTTCAGATCCAGGAAGCTCAAAGATCCCCAAACAGATTCAACCCAGAAAGATTCTCCCCAAGACATATTATAGGTAAATTCACAAAGCTCAGAGACAAAGAGAGAATTCTACAAGCAGCAACAGAAAAGCATCAGGTCACTTATAGGGGAACCCCCATCAAACTAACAGCAGACTTCTTAACTGAAACCCTACAGCCAGAAGAAAGTGGAATGATATATTCAAAATACTAAAAGAAAAAAACTGCCAGCCAAGAATTCTTTACCCAGCAAGGCTCTCCTTCAGAAATGAGGGAGAAATAGTGTATTTCCCAGCGAAACAAAAGTTGTGGGAGTTCACCACCACACGACCAGCCCTGCAGGAAATTCTCAAGGGAGTCATTCATCTGGATTCTGAATAATGGTGATCACCATCACGAATACACAAGAAAGAGCAAAACCCACAGTTAAAACAAAAATGCCAGCAAGAAAGAGAAAGAAGCTAAACCATTCTGCCTTAAATCCCCAACTCACATTGGAGAAGAGAAATAAAAGGGGAAATAATGATCAAAAGATATTTAAACCACCTAAACAAGTAGCAATTAAATGACAGGAATTAAACAACACTTCTCAATAACTACCCTAAATGTGAATGGACTAAACTCCCCATTCAAAAGGCACAGACTAACTGACTGGATTAAAAAGCTAGACCCAAGTATATGCTGTCTTCAAAAGAATCACCTCACCATAAAGACACTCATAGACTAAAAGTGCAGGGATGGAAAAGATATACCATGCAAACGGAAACCAAAAGCGAGCAGGAGTAGCTATTCTTATATCGGACAAAATAGACTTTATACCAAAAAACATTAAAAAAGACAAAGAAGGCCATTATATAATGATAAAGGGAACTATCCAGCTAGAAGACATAACAATCATAAACATGTATGCATCCAATACTGGAGCACCCAGATATATCAAGCAAACATTATTAGACCTAAAGAAGGAGATAGGTCCTAATACATTAATAGTGGGTGATCTGAGCACCCCTCTCTCAGGATGGGAAAGGACTTTCAGGCAACAAGTCAACAAAGAGACACAGGATTTAATCTACACCCTAGACCAACTGGACTTGGCAGATATATACAGAGCATTTCACCCAACAGCTAAAGAATACACTTTCTTCTCATCAGCTCACGGTACATTCTCCAGGATAGACCACATATTAGGTCACAAATCTAGTCTCAGCAAGTTTTAAAAAACTGAAATCATTCCAACAATCTTTTAAGACCACAATGGAC
Source organism: Cynocephalus volans (assembly GCF_027409185.1). Classification (NCBI taxonomy): domain Eukaryota; kingdom Metazoa; phylum Chordata; class Mammalia; order Dermoptera; family Cynocephalidae; genus Cynocephalus; species Cynocephalus volans. The sequence goes on along the minus strand of NC_084468.1, from coordinate 129,886,797 downwards.
TAAAACTGGAGATAATAAGTAAATCACTGGAAGATATACAAATACAGGGAAAATAAATAATAGGCTCCCTAATGACCTATGGGTCCAAGAAGAAATTAAACAGGAAATCAAAAAAATTATAGAAACTAATGAAAATAAAGATACATCATAGCAAAACTTGTGGGATACTGCCAAAGCAGTACTAAGAGGGAAATTTATTGCAGTAAATGCTTATATCAAAAAGTGGAAAGACTCCAAATAAACAACCTAACACTACACCTCAAAGAACTTGAAAAACAACTACAATCCAAACTGAACGGCAGTAGATGGAAAGAAATAATGAAGATCAGAGCAGAACTAAATGAAATAGAGAACCAAAATCAATAGAAAAGATTAACAAAACTAAAAGTTGTTTTTCAAGAAGATAAACAAAAAGTAGACACACCACTAGCTAGATTAACAAAAAAAGGAGAGAGACGACCCAGATAACAAAAATCAGAAATGGAAAGGAAGACATTACAACTGACACCACAGAAATGCAAAGCATCAGTAGAGACTATTACAAACAACTGTATGACAACAAATCTGAAAATCTGGAAGATATGGATAAGTTTTTAGACACATATTATTTACAAAGGCTGAACCAAGAAGAGTTAGAAAACCTGAACAGACCAATAACAAGCAAGGAGATTGAAGCGCTAATTAGCAATCTTCCAACAAACAAACAAACAAAAAAACCGGGTCTGGATGGCTTTACAGCTTCATTCTATCAAACTTTTAAAGAGGAGTTAATACCAATTCTCATGAAACTGTTCCAAACATTGAAACAGATGCTACTCTCCCAAACTCATTCTATGAGACCAACGTAACACTGATAGCAAAACCAGATAAAGACACAACAACAACAAGAAAATTACAGGGCAATATCTTTGAAGAATTTATATGCTAAAATCCTCAACAAAATATTAGGAATTAGAATATAGCAACATATTAAAAAAATTATACACTATGATCAAGTGGGATTCATTCCAGGGATGCAAGGATGGTTCCACATACAAAAGTCAATAAATGTGATACATCACATCAACAAGCTCAAGGACAAAAACCATATGATCATCTCAATAGATGCTGAAAAAGCATTTGACAAAATTCAACATCCCTTCATGATAAAGACTCTCAACAAATTAGGTATAGAAGGAAAGTATCTCAACACAATAAAAGCCATTTATGACAAGCCCACCACCAGTATTATTCTGAATGGGGAAAAATTGAAGGACAGGAACAAGACAAGGATGTCCACTCTTACCACTTCTGTTCAACATAGTGCTGGAGGTACTAGAGCAATCAGGCAAGAGAAAGAAATAAAGGGAATCCAGATTGGAGAAGATGAAGTCAATCTTTCCCTATTTGCAGATGACATGATACTATATATAGAAAAACCTAAAGACTCTATCAAAAAACTCCTAGAGCTGGTTAATGACTTCAGTAATGTTGCAGGATACAAAATAAATGCCCAGAAATCAGTAGCATTTATATACTCAAATAATGAATTAACAGAAAGAGAAATAAAGAAAGTAAGCCCATTTACAATTGTCACCAAAAAATACAACACCTAGGGATCAATTTAACCAAGGAGGTTAAAGACCTCTACAATAAGAATTACAAAACACTTCAGAAAGAAATTAAAGAAGACACAAAAAGATGGAAGGATATTCCATGCTCTTGGATTGGAAGAATTAACATTGTGAAAATGTCTATACTACCCAAAGTGATCTACAGATTCAATGCAATTCCCATCAAAATACCAATGACAGTCTTAACAGAAATGGAAAAAACAATCTTACCTTTCATATGGAAAAATGAAAGACCCCGAATAGCCAAAGCAATCCTAAGCAAAAAAAACCCCAAAAAACAAAACAAAAAAACAAACAAAAAAGCAAAGCCGGAGCCATAACTCTGCCTGATTTCAAATTATACTACAAAGCTGTTGTAACCAAAACACCATGGTACTGGTATAAAAATAGACATTCAGACCAGTGGAGTAGAATTGAGAACTCAGAAATCACACCTCAGGCTTATAGCCATCTGATATTAGACAAAGGCAACAAAAATCTACATTGGGGAAAGGATTGCCTCTTCAACAAGTGGTGCTGGGAAGACTGGATATCCATATGCAGACGAATGAAAAACTTGATATGCATCTCTCACCATACACTAAAATCAACTCAAAATGTATTAAAAACCTAGGTATAAGACCCGAAACTGTAAAATTACTAAGGGAAAATATAGGTGAAACACTTCAGCAGTTAGGTCTGGGCACAGGCTTTATGAGCATGAGGCCAAAAGCACAAGCAGCAAAAGAAAAAATAAACAAATGGGCTACATCAAACTAAAAAGTTTCTGCACAGCAAAAGAAGCAATCAACAGAGTGAAAAGACAACCTACAGAGTGGGAGAAAAATGTTTGCCAACTATGCATCCGACAAGGGACTAACATCCAGAATATACATAGAACTCAAGCAATTATACAATAAAAAAAAAATGGCCCAATTAAAAAATGGGCAAAGGAGCTGAATAGACATTTTTCAAAGAAAGACATACAAATGGCCAACAGATACATGAAAAAATGCTCAACATCACTAGTCATCAGGGAAATGCAAATTAAAACCACATTGAGATACCACCTCACTCCAGTTAGACTGGCTATGATCAAAAAGACAGTGAATAACAAATGCTGGAGAGGGTGTGGAGAGAAGGGAACACTACTGCACTGTTGGTGGGAATGTAAATTAGTGCAACCACTTTGGAAAACAATTTGGAGGTTTCTCAAACAACTACAGATAGATCTTCCATATGATCCAGCAATCCCTCTTCTGGGTATATATCCAGAGGAATGGAAATCATCATGTCGAAGGGATACCTGCACTCCCATGTTTATTGCAGCTCTGTTTACAATAGCCAAGATATGGAACCAACCTAAATGTCCATTAATAGATGACTGGATAAGGAAACTGTGGTATATATACACTGTGGAATACTACTCTGCCATAAAAAAGAATGAAATACTCCCATTTGCAACAACTTGGATGAACCTGGAGAAACATGTTGAGTGAAACAAGCAAAGCACAGAGGGATAAATACCACATGTGCTCACTCATTTGTGGGAGCTAAGAGAGAAAGGAAGGCAGGAAAGAAAGACCACAGTAGTGACGTGATCCAACAGAGGGAGGGAACATTCCTACAGCTACAAATTGAAGTTGAGGGGAGAGGGTGAGGGTGAGGGAGATTAGAGGATAATTGGAAGGGGACAAAGGGTACAAAAGCAATTTCTGGTAATGGGTATGTCCCCAATATGCATCTGGACCCCACATCATGGGCAGGAGGGTGGACAATCAGCTTTGTATCTCATGAATATTCAAAATAAGTAAATAAATCGATAAATAAATAAATAAATAAATCTTTTTTAAATTTACATATTTGCATTCTTAAGATTTTACAGTGGTGTTTTTTCTGTTAGCTTTTCTAATACTTTAGGTGTACGTAAAATTAACTTACTTTGTTCAATTTATCAAGTATACTGTTTTCAGTTTTCAATTTCACTAGCCTCTGCCCTCATCTTTTTTGCTTTTTATTTATTGCCTTCCTTAAAATTTTTATTGTTCTTTTTCCTTAGTTTCTAGAATTAAGTGTTTGCTTCTAATGTTTCCACCCTTTCTTATCTAGTGATAAAAGCTTTTAGAAATGTAACTTTTCCTCTGAATGTAGCTTTGACCATGTATCATTTCATTTATTAGCTACGTACTGTGTAATTAAGGCTTTGATTTTCTTTTTGCAATGTTTCTGATTGCAGGAAAAAAGCATTTGGTCATTCATCATCAAGTATAATGTTAGCTATACAGATTTTGTTTGTTCATAGATTCACTTTATCAAGTTGAGGAAGCTCCCCTCTATTCTTATTTTTTCTTAGAGTTTTTTTTTTATCATAAATAGGTGTTAAATTTTGTCAAATGACTTTCATGTGTCAATTGAAATAATCATGTGCTATTTCTTTTTAAGACTGCTAATATGGTGGAATACGTTAATTGATTTTTTTTTTTAAAGCTTTGATTTCATACTTGACCCAGGAGTTTATCAGAAGAGCAATTTAAGTTTTCACATACTTTAGTTTGTTCAATTTTTAAATAAAGTTTAACTTCATAGTATTCGGAGAATACACTGAGTTTTTTGTGGAGTAATGTATGATGAACTGAAGGCCTGCTATATAAAGCTTTTCCAAAGTGATAGAGGAATAGTTTTCTGCTTGGCATGGACCTTGCATTCTTAAACAGAAGGTAGGTAGAATACAGATAGATATAGAGATAGAGATAGAGATAGAGATAGAGAGAGAGAGAGAGAGAGAGAGAGAGAGAGAGAGAGAGAGGGAAAAGATATTCTTACTGACCTTCAGGTGGGCAAAGCATGTGTATGCCATTGATTGTATCTTTTAATAGAGTTTTATTTGCCTTCTAGTTAGTAGAAAATCATCTGATCTTATTTTATTTCTGATACGTTATTTTTGATATTTTCTTGATTTTATGCATACTTTTAAACTTTCTAATATTTTATTTCTGATACTTTGGTTTCAGTATTACTGTGAGTCTTCATAAAGGCTAAGGGAGATGTTAAGAGGGTCTGCCTTGTAGACTCCCTTATAAGCTGGGAGCCTTCAATAAATCATTATGAAATTAACATATGATTAATTTATAAAATTTTTAAAATACAGAAAGTAAATTTAAATCTATAGCTATATCACTCAGAGATAACTATCAGCATTTTTATATATCATAAATATGTTTGCTTAAGTACAGCAAAAAAATGATAATAGTTTTTAAAAATTGTGATCATTCAGTAAATGTTCTAATTTGAATAATTCACTCAACAATATGTTGTGTGTGTTTCCCATATTTTTAAATATTCTTCTATTGCATGCTTTTTAAACGGATGCCATTCTAGGGTACCATTATCTGTACATACTCATTTGATGAACCTTTATATATTACCTTTAATATATATATATTTGTGTTTGTGTGTAGTTTTGGTACTATGAACTTCCTTATGCATGTAATTTCTGTATATTGCTATGGTATTTTTGGGATAAATTTCCTCAGTAGAATTTCTGGGGAAAAGAACATGAGCACTAGGAAGTATTGCTCTATGATGCAGATTGCCCTTTAGAACAGTGGAATCAATTTATACACTCACCAGCAGTGCCCTTAGGCTCAATGAGTATTACCATTTGTTGCTGTCTTTCATAATAGTCTGCTAGGTCTGTCATAACAAAATACCAGACTGGGTGGCTTAAGCAACAGAAATTCATCTTGTCACTGTTCTAGAGGGTAGAAGTCCAAGATGAAGGTGTTGGTAGGTTTGATTTCTTCCAAAGTCTCTCTCCTTGGCTTGCAGATGGTTGTCTTCTCTGTGTGTGTTCATATGGTCATCCCTCTGTGCATGTACATATTTGCTGTCTCTCTGTGTGTCCACATTTCCTGTCGCTCTGTGTCTCCAAATTTCTTTTTCTGATAAGGACATCAGTCAGACTGGATGAGGGCCCCACCCTAATGACCTCGTTTTAACTTGATCACCTCTTTAAAGTCCCTATCTACAAATACAGTCATACTCTGAGGTACTTGGGGATTAGAGGTTCAACATATGAATTTGGCATGGAACACAGTTCAGGCCAGGCTGCAGATTGAATGTCCCCACCAGAACACATTGAAACTTGACTCCCATTGTAATCTGGTTATGGTATTTGAAAGGTGGGACCTCTAAGAGTGATTAGATTGTGAGGACTGTGCCCTCGTGAATGGATTGATCCATTTACAGAGTAATGGGTGTGGTTCTGATGGCTTTATAAGAAGAGTGAGTGAGAAGGTTAGCTCTCTTGCTCAGCCCATTTTCTCTCCATGTGCCACCTTATCTTGCCAAGGGACCTTACAGAGAGTACCCACCCAGAAAGAGGTCTTCACAAGATGCGTTCCCTGAATCTTGGACTTCCTAGTCTCCAAAACTGTGAGAGATAAATTTCATTTCTTTATAAATTATCCAGTTTTAGATATTCTCTGATAAGCCACAGAAACAAACTAATACAGAAAACAAATGCTGAAACATGGGATGCTGCTTATGATGAGTACCCAAAAATGTAGAAGTAGCTTTGGAACTGGGTGATGAGCAGAGGCTGGAAGAATTTGAAGGAGTAGGATAGAGAAAGACTAGATTCTGGTGAAGGCTTAGAAGACAAGAAGACTAGGGAAAGTTTGGAACCTCTTAGAACTGGTTAAATGGTGGTGACAAGAATGCTGATAGAAATACAGACTAAAAACCATTCTAAGGAAGTTTCAGATGGAAATGAGGAAGAGCTTACTGGAAACCAGAGCAAGAGTCACCCTTCTTATAGAGTTGCAAAGAACTTTGCTGCATTCAGTTCATGCCCCCAAATTTTATGGAATGTGGAACTTAAAAGTGATGAACGAGGGTATTATTTTTAGACAAAATTTGTAAGCAGCAAAGCATTCAGGCAGCTGTGTGACTATTTGTAACAGCCTACATTGAGTTATGGCAGCAAAGGCATGATATAAACCTGGAATTTATAATTAAAAGGGAAGCAGAGGGTAGACAATTGGAAAACTCTCAGCCTGGCCACGTAAAGAGTAAAATGTGTCTTTGGGAAAGGAAATCAAGGGTGTAATCCAGTGACCATATTCTAAGGAGATCAAGAAAGAAGGAAGGGATCATCATGAAAATGGAAGAAAGACCTTGCAGGCATTTCAGAGATCTCTGAAGCTACTCCTCCCATCGTAGGCCCAGAGGCCTAGGAAGACAGAATGGTTTTGAGAAACAAGCCCAGGGCACCCCCCATGCGCTCACTGCTTATGGCATCCTTGGGAACTGCTCTCTGCATTCCAGCACAGTGTTCCTCAGCTGCTCCAGCCATAGCTAAGTTGGCCACAAGTGCTGCTGGACCCACAGCTTCGGCAGATACAAGTTGGAGGACTTGGCGATGTCCACTTGGTGTTAATTCGGCTAGTTCACAGAATGTAAGAGCTGTGGCGGCTTGGCAGCTTCCACCCCTTGCAGAGTTATAAGAGGTCTTTTGATATTATAAATATTGATCATTTGTCAAATACATTGGAAATATTTTTCTGCTATGCCAGTCGACTTTTAGTAATGTTCATAGTGCTTCAATATACAAATATTTAAAAATTTTAAGTGGTAAAAATCTGCCAATATTTTCCTCTTCCTAGGATGGTAAATAGTTTTCCTAACTGATTCTTGAAAAAATGCATCTTGTTAGCTTTAAAGGCTACCTTTGTATATATTAAACTATTATATATATGTGATGGGCCAATTTATTTTTATATTTGGAAATCTATTATGTTATTTAATATAATTTTATAATATATTTTAAGAAAATTGCAGGGCAAACCTTGTATATTTTTTGTAAAAAATTTTCCCTTGTATTTCTTTTTGCCATTTCTCTTCAAATACATTTTATAATCATTTTGAAAAATTCTTTTCATGCTCCTCCCTCCCCAAATCCTATTGGAATTTGCATTTGCACTTGCTTCAGGTATCTGGGTTGCACCTATCACATGACAGAGAGATCCTCAGGGCAGCAGTAGGCTTCATGTAGGAAGCCGGGCTCCCATTGCCTTCCTCCCTGGTACACTTGTACTTAGTCTGGGGGAAACTCGGGAGCTGGATTCCCAGCCTCCTCTGCCTGTCTCTGCATCTGGAACTCAGGAGGCCCACAGCTTTGACACCACTTATTTATTTAACCCTTTTGTTTCAGATCCACAGAATATTTCTCTCTCCTTTTTTTTTTAACATCGGGCTATTTTGAATTAGCCTTTTATAAAGTGTCATTGCTATGTATTTAGAACTGAGGAACTTCAGAAGCATGAATTTATATTGCCATTTAGAGAAGAAAAGCAGTTGATCCTGTATTTCTCCTTATTGAACTCTCCTATTAGTTTTCATATTTCATAAATTATTTTAAAAAAAGTTTTCATTGACATGTGTTGATTATATGTATTTATGGGGTACAGAGTTACATTTCATCTCTTGAGTTTTTGATAGATATTGCTGACCTGAAAATTTTACCAGTTTGGTCTCCTTTTTCCAATATGTGTACTGTTTATTACTGATATTATTATTTGTTCTTTTGCACTAGTAAAACTGTGCATATTAAATGAGAGCGGGGAGTGAGCTTGCTGTTTCAAAGGATCTCAAGAAGCCAAGATGCCTGGAGTGGGCTGGAGGGGCAGCACAGGAGGTCAGAGCTCCTCTGTGCATGAGATTAATCTAGGTGTATGTATCTTTCAACATTTGTATGTAAATGACTAATCATGTAAACTGGCTGGTTATAAAGCCACGAGACCCAGACTTTTCCCTAAAACTGTAGATATTGCCCCATGGTCCTTTGGTTTTTAAGGTTAAAGAAAACAAACCTGACGTTAACTTTTCTCTCTGCTTGGATTTTGTGTTTGTTCTTTACCTCTGGAATTTAGTTTTGTTCCCCTCAAATCTATCTATGGGCTGGTCTTTCTTTGGCCACATTATCTTGTATATGGTCCATCCATTTCTTCCGGACATTCATATCTTTTTCATTTCAGGAATATGTGATGATTACCTTCTTATCGCTTCTTTTCTGTCTGTTCTGGACTCTTCTTTAAAAATTAATAATCGTTCTTGTGTTGGATCTCTGTTTTCTGTCCTCTGTATCATTTATGTGGTGTAAACTTCTGTTTTATTTCTTCTCTTCTGATAGAGATTTTGATGTCTCTAACAGATTTTGTTCCCTTGGAGGACTATTTTATCTACTGCCCTTTAACAGTTCATATTTCATTTCATTTTGTTATTTCTTCGGCTCATATTGTATTTCACATTCTGTGTTTTTGAAAGCACAGAGAATCTTTCTGAGCAATTTTTGCATTTTTTTTCTGTGATGCCTTTATCAATGTTATTCTCTTCCTCTGTATCTGGCATGATATTCTCTCTCATTTATATAGGAGAATCCTTTTCTCTCTAATTATCCCTGAGTGAAGAGCAGGCTATCCACACCCAGAAGCAGTATGGCAGGCTGTGCCTTGCAGTCTCTGGCTATCTTCTTTCACATATCCAATATCTGCTTGATATACATTTACCCTACTTGCTCAGTGGCTGGGCTGTCACAGTAGGGCATGGGAAGGGAGTTGAAGCCCTTGGGCCCTACTTTCTGTCACTGATACCACCTTTTCTCTATTTTATATTTAATGGGAGAATTACAGAGATGTACTTAGGTCACCATTTTTCCTGGAAGTGCAGATAGTATTTACTATAGAAGGAATCATGTGGCTTTCTTAGGGAGATTTCCCCATGATTACATTCACATATTATATTAAATTTGAAGTTTTTCCACTCTATTTCTCTTCCTTTATGCCCTCTCTTGCTCTTTTAGGAATTTCTCCTGAGTTTCATTATCCAGGAACTCCCTTTCTCACTGGCATTTTCAGAACAGGATGGATATGAATAAGTGACGGAATTAAATTTAGTCAGTTTTGATTCTTATATTTAAAAAATGGACTGGGGAATAGGTTAGAGCTTCTTTTCTCATAATCAAGTGTACTCAAGGCAAATTTATTATATTTCTCCTTTATTTAGCACTAAAATATATTTATTAAGCACTTTTTATGCATGTTTTCCATTATCCTTGAACTCTGGTGAATATTTGGAAGATACCATGGCTTCTGATGGTCCCTAAAGAAAACTGAATTTTTTCCAGTTCATTTTGCATTCATTTTATGGTGTGAAAACTGTGTTTTATTCTACTTTACATTGTGTTCTAAAAATGTCAAGGGTTTAAATTTCTACAATTTCTTTTAATTTTTGTCTCATGAATTAGGATTCCCGTGGGCATATTATTTTCCTTCACATTTTTATATTTTCAGGATTATATGTCCTTGTAATGTTTACTTATTCTCCAGGGATGAGCTCTCAAGAGAAATTGGAGAATTTTTGTTTGTTTGTTTGTTTTTTAATTAAAAAATCCCTAGTTGGCTTATGGTAATACCCCAGATTCCACCCTGTATACTTTAGTTCAAAGAGCCTGAAAAATAGTTGTCCCAATGGCACTCAGATAACCTTTGTAAAACAATATATTAGTCTCTGCTTCTTTATTACCAATAGACTGGAAGATTAATTTATCTGTTTTCCTCAGAGCAGCATTTCATTTGGAATGCAGTCTTTGCAACCTTCTCTTTTATGCACTTAATGACCTAGATTTTTGTTTGGCTTCACCTTCTTAAGGATATTGTGACCTACTAATGGTGTAAGCCTTCTGTGCTGACAGAACACCCCATGTGCTAACTCTCAGCTTGGGCCCCCTGTATAAAGTCTGCTGGTAAAAGTTGCTGAGCACGGTTGGGCTTATCAACAGACTTCAGTAAGGAGTGTGGCATTTCAGTGACACTGAGCCAGGGACCAAGCTGTTCAGACATACCATTCATCACCTCCCTTCACAGGACTTAGACAGGCATTCCTGCTTCTAATCAGTACATATATGGTCTTGAGAACAAGAAGAAAAAAAGGTGTCTGCTGCACTAAAAAAAAAAAAAAAAAAAAAAAAAAGAAAAGAAAAGAGAATGTAGGGCAGTCATCATTATATCTAGTGGTTGTTGAATTGGTCATGTACTAATTGAGATATATTGCTCAAGAAAAATTGGGAATGAATAGCGGCCAGGAAAGGCATGTACGAGGAGGACCTTCACAAATCCTTAGGTTTGGGGTTACAGAGGAACCAATTGTTGGAGGGAATGGAAGCCTGGCAGTAAATAATTTGCAAATAAGCTCTGCAAGTGTCTGCCTATGTAACCTATGGTAGTCTATACAGAAGAGCAGGCCACTGAACTAGAGGGGCCCCCTCCATCAAAGTCTGCCTTGGTCTGATCAGGCTTCACTGTATTCTTAAACCTACTGAGGGTGAGGGAGGATATGGGTCTGGGAATTGGTCCCTGGTTGGCACAGATGGGTTGGTGGTGTCATGTGTGGCAGTGGTCTGATTCCTACCAGTGGTTGTTATAGCTCCCTTGGAAAGAGAGGGTCTCTTAAATATTAAACATCAGGGATCAATGAAATAAAATATGGTTTGTAATTAAACAGATCATGAGGAAGTCATTAAAAATCACATTGTCCAAGAATATTTAGCAACATGGTAAAAATCCTCTTTATTATTAAAGGGGTAAGGAAACAGGACACCAAAATTGTTAAAATCTACCAAAAAATTTTCAGTATTTGTTTCTGGATGTTAGTATTATAGTAAATTTAAAATTTTCTCCTAAATTTTTCTAGATATTCCACTTGGACTATATATAGTTCTTACAATGGGGAAACATTGTTTTTAACAAAGAAAGAAAAAAATGCTTAAAGCTAATATTTCATATTTGGATCTACCAGTTCTAAATTCTGTTGAATAAGATTCAGAATTATATAGAGAATGTTTAAACCTGAGATTTGGACTATATCGGACAGATAAAAGATGGGTTAGTATATTTTTAGTGAAATTTAATTCTCATTTCAAGGGGCCATCTTAAATATAAATGTGAAAATAACATAATCATTACCTATATGTGAAATATATGAAAAGAGAAGCTTTAAATTATATATTTTTTGGTAGAAAAATGAAAAATAAGCTAGTACAATGCTATGGTCTGAATGTTTATGTATGTTTAAAATTCGTAGGTTGAAACCTAATCACTAGTGCAGAAGTGTAAGAGGTGAGGCCTTTCAGAGGTGATTAGGTCATGAGGGCTATAAACGAGGCTTGAGGGAGCCTGTTTGTTCTTCTGCCATGTGAGGATACATAGAAGGCATCATCTATCTATGAGATCCAGACACCAAATCTGCTGGCACCTTGATCTTAGACTTCCCAGCCTCCAGAACTGTGAGCAATAAATTTCTGTTGTTTATAAATTACCAAGTCTAAGGTATTTTGTCATAGTAGCCTGAACAGACTAAGGCATGCAGTAATATTACAGAATAGACTGTTTTTATTTTCATAAAAATAAAATTTAAGCTACACTTATAGAAGCTTTGTAAATCACAGTTAAATTTCATTTGGAATATGTGATGATGGAAATTTGGTTATTTCACGTACATTTCACCTATTGAGTACTCAATAATATTTTCCAATGAATAAACGAACGTGTTTTTAGCCAATTTGCTACAAAACCATTAGTCAGTGACTAAAGTTTCTGTTTGTTTGCCCTTTGACTAAAAGTAACAAATGAACAGGAAGCTGAATTCACCAGTATGTGATTATGAGCCGTCAGCATGTTACTTGAAGTTCTTCTGTGTTCTGGGACAGCCATGAAAATATCTTTTAGTGTTATTTCCAGGACATACAGAAATTCAAAAGCTAAGTTTTTTGAAATTCAACTCTAATTTTTGTTATGGAACAGAGGAAGGGCACGGGAGAAGTTGAGGACAACACATTATGGTTGAATACCAATAACCTCTTAACCTAGTGAAGGAAAGATGGGGCAATGTATAAAACAATGAATTAGGAATCAGATTATTTGGCATCTCCCTCTGCTTTGTGATAAATTTGTATCTGTCAGTCACTCTGTGGGCCTCAGTTTTTTCATGTGTAAACTCAAGAGTTTGGTCTAAACTGAGTGGCTGTCAAATCGTGGAGGCTCAGGGGAGCTATAGAATCTGGCAGTGACGATGGGAGACAGTGTGAGGCGAAAAGCAGGGTCCCTCTGAGCCACTCTCAGCCTTTCTGATCAGATTGCTACCTTGCTTATCTGTTTTTGCAAACCATTTAGTTTTTTAATGGCTTCCAAAACAAAACAAACAAGCACACCGCAGAAGCAGAATTGTTTAGGTGGAGAGGCATAGAACCACTTGTTTAAGGGGGAGGGGCTAATCCAAATTTATTTTAATACATGCAGTGATGTTTGAGAATTATTTTTAAAAGCTTGCTTACTCTGCAGGATTGCCGTTCATTTTTTCAATATGCTTTGTTCTGGAGGTGTGGTTTTACACTAGCTTGTTATTATTTTATGCGGTTGGTTACTTCAGTGTTGGGATGAAATCAGTTATCAAGTTGTGAGTAGTGAGTATCCCTATAAAAGAATGGGAACTGGTGACTGAAAAAATAGTCCCTAGTGGGGAACCAGAAAATAGGTTCTCATCACCCACTGCTAGAAGAAGGGGGGCAATGTAATAGGATTTTTTGCATTTTGCTTTCCCATCAGCAAAACTGAACTAACACATGTCAACCATCATTTGCCACTGGGGTTATCCTGGGAATCAACTAAAAAGGCTTCTCAGGTGCTCTTTGAGGGTGACATAAGTTTATCTGTCTGTAATTAAGTGACTTTGATGACCCTCTTAAAGAACAGCTTCACTTGGCATTTTAGTGAATGAGCTCAGGTATCTTTAGGATTACTTTTCCTTGCTCATAACTGAATTACTAATAACTGCTAATTGTCCCCAAAGGATTATTTTCTTTGTGAGCTTGAGTGAGGGAGAAAGAAAGGAAGTAAAGCAATGTTTACATGGAAGGCTCTACCTGAGTGTTTTAAGTAAAGTTAAGCACGATGATTTTGCTTCTGGCCTGAAGTGGCTAGTTATGCTGAGATCTGGAAAGCTTGTGAAGACCTACATCCATGACAGTGAGACTTATGACCAGATTCCCATGTGTCCTCAACCTCCTGGGTCACCCGAAGTCTCTTTGTGACCACAGGAAGATAATTATTGCTTTTTCTCTGGTGAAATGTTTGTGTTCTCTTAGATTTCAGTAGATTCCATCACTTATGAAATATAAGGCCATAATTTTACAAACACTCAACCTTTTTTGGGGGGGGGAGTTAAATTTGCAATGCACAGGAATGTATCTGCTCTCACCAAATAATAAAAGGCTTTCTTATTAGTATAATGTAAATCATAAACTAGGCATAATTTTTGGAGGAACTGATTAGCTCTAGAATTGCAGTGATAGATTCCCAGGCTGCAAAAATAAATGCCCTGGTAATGTGCTTCTGTACCCAAAGTCACTGTTATCCATTCCCTGGGTGAGGTGCGCTGCACACTTTTCTGTACTCAGGCGTATTAGTTCCCTTTCATTAATTGTGTGAAAGTTAAAAAAAAGTGCATTTTTAAAATTTATAAATTGGTTTATAAATAAAATGCGATAGGTTATGAAGGACTGTCTACAGACAAAATTTTAAATTTGGTTAAATCTTAAATTTTGTTAAGTGTTTTGCTGTGAGACTAGAATTTCCCATCTCTGAATGGGATCAAACCATTTCTTGGCCGTGTTTAACTAAAGTTTATTGTGAGTGTGTTCATTTTCTTCTACACAGATGTCCTCATGCTGATTATTTCTTTCTCTTTTGAAATCCTGTGCATCACTCCTGGTCTTGCTCAAATCCTACCCCGTTTACAGGAAAGCTTTCCAGCCATGAATGGCTCTCAGTGCACTCTCCCTTCTACAAACTCTGTCTGTTAGTATACGATTAAGTATTTTCCTGATCTTTGTCTTTGGGTGGTCCTTTTATCTTCTGTTTCTTTGTTAACTCTCACAACATGTAGCTCAAGGCCAGTATGATGACAAGTAACAAGTGAGTGCCCATTAAAGACTTGTTGATAAATATTTCTAGAATGAATGAATGAACAGGCTCTCAACCAGTACAACATTATTTTTACTGTTTTTGACGATGGTTTCTGAACTCTCATTGAGGTGTTTGGGGAATAATCACAGGGAGTCTAAAACACAATTGTAATTTTATAAACAGAAATCTAACTGTTTGTATCATTTTGAGAAAGACTGGGTGGACATAAAGTAGATATTAGCTTACATATGAGGCTAACTTAGTCAGAGGCTGGCAATCAGCATGCAGGGATTGAGGGGAACTTTGCTGACTTTTGAACAACGGGCACTCAGAATTCTGTGGTTAATGTGTGTCTTCTGCTGACCAACCTCTAATTCAGTCCATTGTGCTCTTACTTACTGAGCAACTTCCTGATTATAATCTGACATCCTAGGTGTCTGCCCTAAAGAGAAAAAATTTACTAATTGATGACTCAAGTACTTCCACTAGGCTGATCAATATGTTGTTCACTGTAAGTGAATAAATTGGAATTCTAATTTCTCAGTCTCTGTGGACTTGGCTAATGGGAATCTACACCCAGGAAGATGTTCATTCTCAGGTTTCGAAACCTGCAAGGCTGAGGACCAGACTCTTGGCTGTAGTGCTTACGAGGACCTTCTCGTGGAAACTTCCATACTTATTATACCACGTACCTTAACATTAAAAGTGCAAAAAAGAGCTAAAAAAGATGAAGGTTTTTTTCCAAAAACTTTTAATCATCTTTTAAGCTTATAGAACATAGCAGCCCACTTTTAAATACAGAATACAGCGGTTTCTTCTCTAAGTTACATAAACATTTTCAGCAGGAAGGGTGGTTGACATTCTGAATGCAGTTCTCAGTGACAGCACTTAGTTTCTGGTTTTAAGTGTTTGAAGAGTCATGTAATGAGGAAAAGAATAAAAAAAGAAAGTGCAGGAGAAGTCAAAAGGAACCAAAGGATCCCATGTTTTTTTCAAATAAAGTAAGTCTCATAAACACTAACTGAACAACTTAAAATTTTCTAGTTTCATTTGCCCATGTGGCATGCTTACAGAGACGCTGCACATTTAGGCAAAACCAAAAGCCAGAGAAGGAAGAAGGAGATGATATGGTGACCCAGGATGGCTAAGACTGCAGATTTTTCTTTTCTTATTTTAAGTTTAAGTACATGTGTACCAGAGGAACTTAGATCAATTGGTTACTGCAATACCAATTTATCATGTTTTCACACTAGTTTGGAAGAGGGTTGTAGACCCCTGGGGCTCTCCAGAGAAATTTAGGACATGTAGGAGGAACGTATGTAAAGAAGTTTGAAGCTGTAAGAAAGGGAAACTGAGCCGTGGAAAACTTTTTGCTCCACAGTGTAGCCACAACCATGCCCTTAGTTTAACCTTCTGTCTACCTAGAAGGGGCAAGGTCTGTCATTTAGTATAAGGTAAGGGCAGTTGCAGTTTTAAATTTGAAAGGCTTGAGGAGGGTTGAAATGGATCATATTTTAAAATTTCTCCTCAGAATATTAAGAAGTGATGACATTGGTGGAAGAATAATACCAGTGTCTCACATTTTCTTATTTCCTCACAGAAATGGTCTGTGGAGCTGAAATTTGGAAGTTGTTCTCTATCTAGATGTAAGTGTTCTTTTTGGCTTTTTATGAACACTTTCTCAGTCTTTTGGAGAAAGATTTGAATTTGGAAGACAGAACTTAAAGACATCACTTTCTCCAGATTTTACAGGATGTTATGTAACACAATGACGATAGGCAATATTTTCAAATGTTTATTGAGTTGTTAGGGGTATTATATACAGTATCCCATTTGATCTTCTCACCAACTCTGTGAGAAGTGCACTATATTTAGTGTTCCAGTTTAATTTAAGTTAAGTTAAAGGTAGCTTAAAGTAAGTAAGTGAATTGTCCAAGGGTACACAGCACACATGGTGGGCCCAAGAACTTGAACCCAACTAATTTCAAAGTTCCGTCTCTTAACCACTACTCTCTGTTGCTTCTTGAATGAAGTTCTCACACTTCCAGCAAAGAATTTAAAAGCATGCTAGATAGATGATTAGAAACTTTTCCATTTTTTTTTAGGGAGGAACACCCAAATCATTGGTTCACAGGTGTGAGTACCAGGCAAACTGATGGTTCTGGGAGGCAGATGTATACTTTGGAGTTAGGTTTTGGGTCAATTTGTGTATGTTTTCCTTTACACTTAACATCAAGGACACCAGGGCCTATCATTAATAAATATTTATTTGGCTCCTTAATTTCCATCATGTGAATATCTCATCTTAAAACCTAAAGATGTATTCAATATTAAACTTTCATGGAGCTCTTCCTTTTGAAATATGATAGAATATCTTCACTTCAAAGTATAGTCAATCTTCATGATTCACTGATTGTGTATTTGAGAATTAGTCTACTCAGTAAGATTTATTTGTAAACCCAAAGTCAATACTTGGTGGTACTTTCACAGTCATTTGTGGATGTGCAGAGTGATGGAGATTTAGAGTCACCTGCAAACACTTTCCCTGCTGAAGTCGAACATAGTGACGCTTTGCTTTCTTGTTTCAGCTGTCATACCGTAAACAAGTGTTCTTTGTCCATCGGTTTAGTGTCACTTTTTTGCATCTTTGTGTTTTTTGTTGGTGATTTCGCTGTTTACCATGGCCCCAAGCATAGTGCTGAAATGCTGTCTAGTGTTTCTAAGCACAAGAAGACTGCTACGTGACTTGCAGAGAAAATATGTTTGTTAGATGAACTTCATGTAGGCATGAATCCCAGTACTGTTGGCCATGAGGTCAATATTAATGAAACAACAATACAGTACATTTAGAAAAAGGAAGAGAAAATTCACTGGTTTCTACATGAGATCACTCCAGAAATTGCTAAAGTAATATCTATAGTGCATAATGAAACTATGAAAAAGATGGACAAGTGGCTGCATTTATGAATTCATGAGATAACACCTGATTTGAAAAAAGCACAGTGAACAGCACTGTCATGAAGCTGAAAGTCAAAGAAATTTACAGTCATATCCCCTAGATTAAGAAAAATATTAAAGCCTTCTCTGCTAGTGCTGGCTGCCTTACTCATTTCAAAAGATGATATGGCACGAAAAATGTTAAACTTGCAGGCAAGGCACGTTCTGCAAATCTGGAGGTTGCAGAAGAATTTTAAAAACAACTGCTAAATGTTATACTGGAAAAATGTGTAAGAGCAGATTTTCAATGCCAATGAGACTTTGTTAGTTTAACAAAGCTAAATAATGCAAATGGCATTTTAGTGGAGGAGAAAATGGTGATCGGAGGCTCACAGGAACCTAACCCTGTGTTTCCTCTGGGAGCAATGGTTCAGCATTCACTAAGTCAGTGATTGTGGCAACTTTATAGAATGTAACTACCACAAGTAACAACAATCATCTACTATATAGTCACCAAAGATAAAGGAGAGGATGCTAAACACCATTTAACTCCTATGGGAACGAAGACTCTTTGTCTTTCAGCACATGTTTGGTTTTGTTTTCTTTCCTCTTACGATGGTGCCTTCATTTTCAAGATGTTCTCAAATAAATTCCATATAAAATGAGAGCTTTTCCCGTTAGATCTGACAATCTGGGAATCAAAGGACCTTGACCCCATGTGCCAATATCACATTACTTTGGAACGAACCTGTCATCTTCTTCGGTCCATGACTTTGCAAGCCTGAGTGCAGTGTTTGGCCAATGAGGGGAGGAGAAGCAGCAGCGGCACAAGCCCGCGTTTTAGATTATTCCTCTGCATGGGAATCGCGGAGCGTCATCTGCTCATGCAGGAGATATGTGAGTGTGTATTCCTGTGCGAGATGCTGTGAGTGTCTTGTGCCATCCTCTCAGAAAGAACTTCAATAAAAATACGAAACTTTGATAAAAAAGAAATTTCCACAGAGAAGTATTCTATAGATGCGTACTTTCCAGGTTTGTTTTTTCTGAGGACCAGAATCAGGACTTTAATAGTCAGGAAGGTTCTACTCAGTTGACCTATCTATATGTCACAAACCCTGAAGGGGGGCTTTAACTAAGCATTTTTATAAAGATAGCAAAAGCTCACGATCTAGCCAGGGATGGTTAAACAGTAGGCACTTGATACTTATTAATGAAATGAATAAATAAATGAGTGATTGATAATTAATCAATTTTGGTAATTTTATATATATATATATATATATATATATATATATATGTATACACACACACGCAACAAGTGACAAGGAATATGGGAATGTGCTGTAGATTCTTGCTGTGATTTCCAGTTCTTTCTCCCTATGGAATTGGTGTGAAGTGTGGCCAAGAAAATGTATTGTATTCTTCGCTGGTTTGAATTCCTCTTCTTGCATTGTACAAGTTCCTGCTTAAATGTAAGCTCCAAAAGGACAGGCATTGTGTCTGTTTTATTCACTGATGTATCCCAAGTATCTAGAGCAGAGTCTGGCATGTAATACATGCTCAATAAATATTTCTTAAGTAAACGAATGAGCACTTACCCTCTTCTCTGTGTGCCAGAGTGTTGTTGCCCTGTGCTGTCTGTACTGGAGTCTTTTATCATACATTAGAGCCTTTTTGGTAAATGGGGTGTATTTCTCCTTTCTAAGCATAGAGTCTTAATCACCATTTTGCTAGAGTCGTCTGCTTTCCCAAATCTGCTCTGAACAAAACCAGTTGCCTGTTTTACCGACCACATGGGAATGTCTTTGCTGCATTTTCTACCTCTCTCTGATTGTAGTGCTGTGACTACGTCTCTGGATTTATTCTTTGCCATAATGTGATAAAGAAAGAGACATTTAAAATTCTCTTTAACTTGCATGTTTTCAATGTGCACAGTGTGTGGGGAGGTAGGAAGAAGAGCAGCTGTGAATTTTGATCAACAGCTGTAGGTCGTGAGAATTAAATAGGCTTCTTATTTGCTAGTGGCGGGTGATTCCTAAAAGGAACGCTTGTGGCTAAGGAAAGACATGGGCTGAAGGGTAAAACTTGAAAGATTGGGTACAGTTTTTCCCCCCATTGGCTTTGCTCTCTAACAAAGATATCGCTTTGACATTTAAAAGGTGGGGAGCTTTTTAGAAAGTACGGTTTTTCAGGCACTGCAGCCATTCAGTTGTTCTGGGGTGTAGCCCAGGAATCTGGATATTTATGCCCGGGTCATTGCAATGAGAGAGAGTTTTAGAAACCACAAACAGCAGCTATTATGGAGAGGAAGTGGGATAGCGAAAAAAATTCGGAGAGAAAGAGGATATCTATTATATCTTATAAAAATCTGCTCTTTTGTAAGAATGCTCCTATGAGATGTTTTATATTTCCAGTGTGTTGCATCTTTGTGCTTAGGGGTGCAGTGGGTTTGTTGGAAGGCCAGAGGAGGCTATACTCTATTGATTGTATAAGTTGGCCTCTCTGTTATCCAAAGTCTAGACCCATTTAAATTTTTCTTTCTTCCCTCTTCTGGGATATCATTCTGCTGGCAGCACCATGGGATTCTAAGTGGTAATGTTTATTCATAAGGAATTAGACTTGAAATAAGCTAAGCAATAACATTTTTTAAAAACTCTAAAGCTCTATATACATTTGGTGTGTTATTATTGCTACTAAAAAAACAGTGACTATTATTGCTGAATCTTGTGGGTGTTTTGAGGAATGCAGTTGACCAACTTGTACATGGTGAGTAGGAAGGCCTTGCTGGCTGGACAGTTAGCTCACAGCCTTGTAACACAAAGGTCACGGATTCAGATCCCTACATTGGCCAGCCACCAAAAAAAAAAAAAAAAAAATAGGAAGGCCTTGCTATGGCTGGTGGACTAACCCTGGGTGAGTTCTAACTCTGTGATGTAAGTTGAGTTGGCTTATACCCTGAAATCTCAGGAGGATACATTTTTCACATTGTATCCTTTGGCAATATTTTTTAAATGTTTGCCAGGATTACTTTAAATTTTCTTTGTATATAATCCTTACAATCCTACACTCTAATCAACACATTGTTTTTCTAGCAGATTTTTTTGTGTATCCTTATCCATGTATATACGTATTTAGTTTTATTTATGGTACAGACACAATTTTCTCAATTGCTTCTTTCTTTTCACCAAACATTTTTCTTGTTGCTTCTAATCTTCATGATTCTAATTGTAATGACTACATATTACTTGTCATTTTATTTGGTGATTCTATTATTATTAGACAGGCTGTTTCCAAACTCGCTGTTATAAATAACCCTGGGATTATACGACATCTTCATGTCAACAGCATGGCCCCCCCTCCCCCATTTGAATTCTTTTCTTTGGCCAAACTCTCAAATGTGAGATTATAGTTGCAAAAGACAGAACATTTTCCAGCCTTTTGATAACTAGAAGAAAATCCTCAGCACTTGGTTTTCTCTTCCCTAAAATGAGTTTCTAATAGTATGTGAAGCTCATCCATGGCTACCCCTGCTGCTGCCATCAACCACTGTTACCACCACTTAATAGTAATAGTAGAATATTACTTCTACTATTATTATTATTTGTATTATTATTTTGGTGAAGGTTGGCTTTATTTTCACGAATGAAAACAGTTATTTTAAAACAGTTTTGATCAGCAGAATGCTTATACAGATTTTTGGCTTTTTCCTTGTCTTTTTAAAATGATGTATGTGTAGGCTTTTCTGTTATTACCCTACTTCCTTAGTACCACAGATCTCTTCTTAAAAGAATTATCTTCTTAATTTCCTCTTCTTCTTTCTCTTCTTCTCATGAAGCCATTGCCATTTGAGAAAGCAAAATATATGTTTCCTATATTTGTATGTAATATTCTTATATTACATTTGGTGTCGATAAAGCTGAATTGAAGAATGAGGTGCTGGGAAAAGAAAACACCATTGTCTCAGACTCAAGTTTAGCAGCTATTCTGGACAGATGTAAAAATCTGACCTCTAGTGGCTGTGAGCTGTAGCTGCAGGTCTGAAGTACCAAGTCTGAAGTGGGAGCACAGAAAAATGTACTGTTCAGCAGTAGCTAAACTGGTTTTAGGGCAATTTGGTTTTTAGAGCTCTTTTGTATTCATTGTGATGATTGTTCCTTATGTCAATTAAGACATGCTTGCTCTCTTCCTTACAAAGGAATTATTTTATAGCTCAGTCCCTCAGAATATAGAGCTTTATTTATTTATTTTTTGCATGGTATAATTTTAACATAAGATTTAAACGCAAGTTATTTTCTGTATTATTTTCTGGCATTATTAGAGATGTAAAAACCCAACACATAATTGGAAAGTATTATTTTTCCCCAAAGATTCTACGGGAAAAATAATACTTTAACAGCAACAACAAAAAAATTAAAAATGTAAAATTTTACAATTTGGAATAATAAAAGTATTAAGAGAAGATATCAATACATGGTTCCTTGGTTGTCATTCCTGAATACTTAAAGTTAAATAACATTAAACCGAGGTATCAAATCACCCTCATTCATATACCCTGAAGACCAGCATTAACTTCATCTCTCAAATTCAAGAGCAAGAAACATTTCAGTCTCCAGAGAATTCTGCCATTTTTTCAGTAAGACAAAGACAGACATAAAAATCTGTTTTACTCTTACAATATAGAACTTTAAATGTGTTCCAAAGATTGTGCTGTCCGAAAAATATTTTCCTAAAACCACCAGTCACCACCACCACCACTGCCTGATAATGTATATCTAGAAATTTCAGAGGGAAAAAAAATGCATTGCTAAGTATTAGCAAAAAGGGAACATCAGAAGGATTAAAATTCTATTTTTTTTGTCTTTAAAACACCTTTAAATGGAGATACACCTCATATCCTAATCAATTACTTAAAAACATTTTAACTCCCAGAGTTTATTATTATTATTATTTTTAAAAAAGTAAACTAAAAGTCTCAAAACTGATTTTTAGATATTATTATTTACTTACTAATTCATCATGTAATTAAAAGAGAATAATCTGAATGAAGTAAATTATATCTAAGAGGTCACAAGGAGAATGCACACGGGATATTTTTATGTTTTTAATGGTTACTTAGGCTGGAGAAAAAATATTTATATTAAATTTTAATTATTTTGCTTCTACAAAAACTCCAGTTTTCCAGGTGACTGAATAAATTGACCGGGCACAAAAGCTCGCTGAATAGCCCTTCTGGAAACCTATTAAGTGGTTTCATTGCATTTCTTTTCCCCAGTTGAATCCACACCCAAGCTCCTACCCCCACGCAGCAACAGAACGTTAGCTCCGAGAACAGTCCCGCGCGTTTACAGAGCTGCGTGTGAATAAGCCAGGGGAGGCACTGGCGTCTGCAGGAGCTCCAGGACACCGATGGGGAGCAGAAGGCGGGGGGCGCCTGGTTACCTCCGATCTGCTGCGGTACCGGCGGGGCAGAGGCGGAACGCGTTTGCCCCTGGGGTCAGGAGGGCTGTCAGGGAACCCCATCAGTCTTCCTGAGTGACAGGCCCAGGGAGTTCCTACTCCCCGCTGACCCCGCTCTGCGCCGCCTCAGCACCGGCCTGGAGCTGCCGGGAGGGGGCCGCGGTGCCTCCTGACAGCCAGCCGCCTGCGTGCAACTCTGGGGACAGGGCTGCAGCTCAGGGGGCCTTCGGAGAAGGACAGGGGCGCAGCGGCGCAGAGCGAGGGGACGCGGTTCCTGGGGCTCGGTTTGTGAAGTTTCAGGTGATGGATTAGGCCGAGATGTTGCTGGTAATGCAGCCTTTCCCCTCTGAGGACACACATCTCTCCCCTGGATGCTCATAGAGCACAGAAGAGCCCTGTCTCTGCAACTCCCGGTCTCAAGCATGACATAAAGCCATTCCACCGTGGGCGGCTGTAAGGCAGTAACTATGATTATTTAATGATGCAGCAGATACTGGGATATAGAGCTGTCCTAGGGCTGCCAGTTTACACGACAAGATCTTTTTCATCTTGTCCCCCTCTCCCCCATTAGCATGGGGTCTGAAACATGTGATAGGTACTTGGTCGTGTTCGTAGAATAAATGAAGGCAGTATAAAGTGCCAAGGTGGAGGATGTCACAAAGGACGGGGGCCATTGAACAGTGGTCAGGTGATGAACCTGGAGAATCACATTGTCTCACTGTTTCCAGGTTTATCACCAGTGCTGAAATGGGTTTTCCTCCCACATGTCTGCTCCTTCAACCTTCCAGTGATTTCTTCTCCTCAATCCAGGGTTTTAGGTAAGCATCTCCTGTCAGCTGCTGCCAAGTGTATTCAGAACTTGATAGGTGCTCCAACTGCTGGTAGCTGGCTCTGAAAAGCCAGAGAGGACTCAGCTGAAGTGGAGAGGACTTGTATTTAGAACGCCCAGAAAAGAGAGAGTTGGAGTAAACAGGCACAAGAGCAGGAATTGCAGAAAGTGGCAGGAGATGCTGATGGGTGGGGAAAGACCTCTCTGATGAAGTCAGATGGCTGGCTGTGCTGTCTTCTGTCCTAGTGACTGGGGTCAGAAACAAGATTCCAGGATCTATCAGTGGAGGGTCTGTGAATGATTTGGGTAAGGCAGGTCCAGTTTCCACACAAACTGCTTCATTTTACTCTTTGCCTGTTAAAATGCAAACCATTCTGTCCCTTAAAATGTATCACAGTTAAAAGTGTTCCTGTTGCAAAGCCAATTTCAAGGATGGTTGTACCCCAGTCGTCAAGGATGCCTCTGGCCCCCCAAGGCTTCTGACCCTTTCTCTAACATGAGGGGCTGGAGACTGCTTCCCATCCATCTTGCTCTTGCAAACCTTTTAAGCAGGCTAGAATTGCTACTTCTGCTGCTGGTGGTGTGCAACTTAGATAATTCATCCATTGCATTTCGTGATAGAGAGAGGTCATAGGAAATTACCTTGGCTGAATCCGTGAAAACAAAAGAAATGTGGCTGGGTTTTTTGTTGTTGCTGTTAGTTTTTGTTTTTTGCCAAGGGGAATGTAAGGACTGGATTCCTTCTGACCAAGAAGCTATTCCCAACAGTTTGACAGTTGGGGTCAGGGATAATGAGAACCATGTCTGCTGAAGCAGAAGAGCCAAGCCCCTTGTAAGGCAGGTCTTTCCCCTCTCAGAGCCCTATGTGCTGCTATGGCCTCTGTTCTTATTGCCTGAATGGTGAGTTCTAGGATGGCTATAGAACGTAGAGACACAAAGATCGAGTCCAAGACCTGCACTTGTGTCATGGATGGGTCTTTGATCAGATGCCAAAAGTAGCTTCTGCTTTGTATATACGGATCATAGTAAATGCTCAGGCTAATGAGCTTATCTTGCATGTTTTATTCTTGGTTATTTAATCTGTGTATTGTTATTTCAAGAATGTTGATTCTGTGAGCATACTAAGAATAATACAAAGTTCAGGCCCATTTTTCTTGACAAGTAACAAAACTATGTGAGAATATTTGCATTTTGGTTGTTATTCTCTGTGTGAATTGTAGAAGGCTCCTCATTCTGGACTCTGCATGGCCCAGCTGATGAGGTCTGAGGAGGTCTGAAGAGCTTGTGCTGCTGTGAAGACACTCACATATGTTGAGCAAATGATCTTTCCTAGCTGGTGACACACTACAGTACATGAGCAGAATAAATGAACTGCATTCCGTAGTTCAATATTAAGATGGATCTTACTGAACTACAGGGATAGGGAAGTATGATTAAAAAGAAAAAAGTTAGATTTGTGGAGACTGGGTCTGGGCAAAATTAGGAAAGAAGAAGTTTACTTTTACTTTTTCCCCTTTCGTGTGTCTTTCCCTCGCTTTGCATAAGAAAAGTTTAGGGGTTTGTGCATGTATCCGTTTGAATGTATGTGTGAGTGTCTGTGAGTGTCTGCCAGTGGGTCAAGTCCCAGTCTTCCTAACACAATAATGTTCAGTGTATCATTCGTTAAGCATTTAAAAATCTTTAGCTAAGAATTGTTCTGTCCTGCCATGGGCAGTGTAGTTTTATATAAGAAATGTGTCTATGTTTTTCCTCAGGTCTTTTTAAGAATCCTCAACTCAGATATGTTGTGGTTTATTTCATTTAGTCTTTGTATTAGTTAGGGTTCTCCAGAGAGACAGAATCAATAGGATAAGTTATAAACATATGAGAGCATTTATTAGTGGAATTAGCTCAAGCGATTATGAAGAAAGGTTCCATAATAGGACGTCTGCAAACTGGATGCCAGTAGCATGGCTCAGTCCAAGTCCAAAGGCCTCAGAAACTGGGGAAGCTGATGGTGTCCTTGGTGTAAGTCACGATTGTGAGGAAAAGTCCCACGATAGTTTGTCTGCAAACTGGATGTCGGCAGCATGGCTCAGTCCAAGTCTAAAAGCCTCAAAACCAGGGAAGCCGATGGTGTCCTTGCTGTAAGTCCTGAAACCCAAAAGCTGAAGAGTTTCGAGCTCTGATGTCCTCAGACAGGAGAGAAGAGTGTGTACCAGCTCCAGCAGATAGAGAGAGAGATTCATGTTTTTTCTCTTTCTTTTGTTCTTTCTGGGCCCCCAGCGGATTGGATGGTTCCCACCCACATCGAGGGAGGGTCTTTTCCACCCAGTCCACTCAGGCTGTCATACTCATCTCTGCTGGAAACACCCTCACGGATACACCTAAAAAGATAGCTTTACCAGATTTTTTAGCATTCCTTAATCTAATCAAGCTGACACCTAGAATTAACCTTCACAGGCTTCTTTCAGAATTTCTGTCCTAAATGGCAGTCAACAGCACTTCTAACCCTTTCTAAAAAGAAAATATCCAAGTAATGCCTAAGGGAAAATACTGACCAGGGTAAAAGGTCAAAGGGGAAATACTCTCCTTATGTTGAACTCTCAAGGAGATCTGTTGACTGACCAGAAGTGATCATTAAAACTCACAACCACGGAGAATAAGGAAATTTAGTTAAGAAAACCCTTACTACAGAGAAGTTTATGATTGATTTAAAAATATTGATTAAACTCAAAAGCAAATTACAGCATTATTTTAAAAATTGCTTTATAATTGCCTATATGTCTATAGTTACCCAATTATTTGTTTCTCAGTGATGAGTATGATATAAATTGGACTTCCTCAGAGTGTATTCCATCTGCAAGATGCTCAGGGCAAAACAGTTCTATGGCAAATAAGTTTGGGAATCGCTGCCTGCTGTGTGTCACTGTGTGGCTCTCTCATTGAGAGGTTCAAAGGACTCTCTTGTAGAGTTCGGAGAATTTGTGCAGTAAACTTCTGTTGAACTTTATTAAGCCCAATGTTTCCCAAATTTCCTGGACACCAACCCTTCTTTTTCAACAATAATACTTGTTTTGCATTCCTTTTTTTTTTTTTTTGACAAATACAGGAAAATAGGTAAATTTGTTTTAATGTGGAGCAAAATTTTACCAAAATTGACACACAAAAAGAAATTTTAAACATAATTTTTTAAAAGAAACATTGACAGATCAATACTTACATCATAAAATTTTACCTTATAAACATTTCTTTTAGATTCCTAGGTTACAAATTTTTTGTGGTTAATTTGCAGGAATCTTGCAGGAGCTCATATTTTTTATACGATGTATTAAAATAATAAATCATCTTGAAGCATACCTGGAAAAGATCTTTTCCCTGCCCCCTGCCCTTTCCAGCCAAAGAAAACCTCAGAGCAATTATTGATAGAAATGTATATGAAATACTTTTTAAAATTGAATAATAGTAAACCATATTCCTTATTATATTTAAGAACCATCCACCATAATTAACTAGGGTTGGCCGGGAATGGAAGAGTGGTTTATTTATTTAGATATCAATTAATATAATTATTTCAAAAAGTTAATAACAACAAACCATATGATCACTGAGAAAGATTTTGAAAGTCCATGATAAAATTAAACCCCTGTTTCTATATAACACTATCTGTGAGCTAGGAGTTGAAGAATAATTCTTTAACAAGATAGTGCCCACCTAAAATCACTTGCCAAAATTATATTTAATGCTAAAAACTACACTCGGGGGCCATGGGCTGCCCCACCCCTGCCCACAACTGGGCAAGGGATGGAGAACGCCTGGGGTCTTGAGGCAAGGGGCGGCGGGCTGCTCCCTCTCTGCCTGCAAGAACAACTTAGAATGCATTTATTATATTGCCATGTGTGTTTCTTTGGGTGTGTGACTTGTCTGCTCATGCCCTTCACCAATCTCTGTTAAGATTTTTCTAATTCATTTTTAAGGGTTCTTTATTAAAAACAAAACAAAACAAAACAAGAAACTACAGTTATTCCCTTTAACATAAAAAGTGAGATAAGGATGTCTGTTATTACCACTAACATTTACATTTCAAACCAATACAAAGTACAAAAGAGAAACAAGAGGTCTGTCAATAATGAAAAATAGTAAAACACACAAAATTATCATTATTTTCGGATAATATAAATTAATCTAGAAAACCAAAGGAAATCATCCAAAAAAAAAAAAAAATCCTATAGTTCAGATTATTGGCTGATATAGAATAAATGTGGAAAAAATCAGTAAATTTTCTCTAAATACTCTGTTAGCTGAAACTAAAGATCTCACTAACAATATCAAGAAACAAGAACCTTAAATGAAGAAAACTTTAAACATTTATTGAGTGACTTCCCCTTCCATAAATGACGGGAACAAATGAAGATGTGATCTGTTTTTAAAGAGTAGATTTATTCAAATAAATATATCAGTTCTTCTCTGTTAAATATTAATAAATTCTAATTTAAAAAATCTCAGAGTTTTTTAAAAATTGAACCTGAAAAAATTCTAACATTAATTTAGAAAAATCAACAGGCAAGGAAGTACTAAAATATTTTGAAGAAGAAAAGTAATGTCCGAGAGCATTCTATTCTACCAGATATTAAAACTTGATTTGAATCCCTGATAATTAAAACAATCTCAGAAAAAAAGGATAAGCAAATGAATGGAAAAATACATCAGTTTTTAAAATTTTATACTGCAGAACAGTAGTGTTACAGGACGTTATCAGGGTTAAAGACAGGAAATTATTAGGGTCAAATAAATGAAACCATTTTTAACATGTTTTCAAAAGCTGTGTAAACATTACCTAACATTTATTTGGTTCATATATATAGTAAATCTCCAAGAGGGGGATTTAGTATGCCATAATCTTACAATAATTTGTACATGAAACTTATTATTATTTTTTAACCTGAGCATTGTTGAAATCATTGTTCCTTGAAACATCCTTGGCAGAGGCTGGCAAAAACAATCTAGAAACAGAAAATATTTGAAAGACTCCTGGCCTCACAACAGGCTTTGTTAAGTTTGTCTCCTCACTGAGCTGCTAACCTCTACATAGTTTCTGTCAGTCTAAAACAACAATCTTTTCTACATCTCACAATTCCACTATTATCACAATGGCCAACTTCCCCTCTGTGTTCCTAGGTGGTCACTCTGGGAGAGTGTGTACAGCAGCATTTACTATTAAGATGTTAATAATTATTTCTGATTATTAGCCGTACTCATATAAGGTATAAAATATCACTGGAATGTAATTGCACAAGAGATATTCTTAACCTATACGTGTATATTGGGGAAGTTCCAAAGCTGGACTCATTCTAAATAGCCATGGTTTTTTTAGGAGGGTTCAGAGAATAGCCAAGAAGGCTTTGAGATTTGGGATCCTCTAGCTGTGGGTCCATGCCTACAGGACTCCAGGAAATTATAAAATTGATATGATGGCTTGGTCAGAATTAGTTTACCTATTTGCTGTTTTTAAAATTCTATTTAGACTATAAAATAATATCAAAGACCAATGAAGTCAATTTTCTAATTTAGTGGTGCAATACTGGGTTATTCTTAGTATGAGTAAAAACGATCCCTCCTGGTCTCATTTCTCACCTACCTCCACCTTATGCCAATCCGTGTAGTTTTTTTGACCTCTGGTAATTACGTTTTTCTCCTCTCATATATCATCTCTGTTCACTATTAAAATTGTACCCCTTCCTGACTTCTTTTCAACTCCTTTCCTCTCTTCCCTTTCCTCCTTTCATCTCAACCTTATGACAAACTTTTCATAGGTTGGCTACTTTCTTACATGCACCAGCTTGCTTTCTTTGTCCCAGCTCCTATCCATAGCAGGGTCACTGCTGCGCAGCACAAGCCATCTCTTTCCCTTTGTCCTACTCAGCTGTCTCAGAGTCACACATCTTTGGTTTAACTTATCTCCCAGCTGAATGCAGCTCAAAGGTACAGTGGTCCAGGAAAATTTCTTGCAGACCTTATGCATTTAAAAGCCATACCATGCATAGGAGGTTACTGCCTATACTGCAGTTTGATTATCATGTCCAATAAGTGTCAAGCAGCTGACTAAATGGTTCTCATTAGCATAACTCGACCTTTCCGCATTTGTGCAGAGCCTTACTCTGTCTTTAAAAGATAGATTTAAGTCAGCAGTTCAACCAATTGGACGTGTGTATTGTGCGGATTTTAGAAATTAGTTTCGGCTCCTGGATACCATGCTTCCTCTGAAAACCTTAAGCAACTTCTAGTAACATGGCAGGGAGGTGGAGTGGGGTGTGTGAGACTAATTCATCATAGCAAACTGCAAGTGTAGATCTAATTAATAATTTAATTGTAAATGAAGGACATTTTTCCCCATGGCAATTTTTTTTATTTGAGTTTAGGGAATAAAATTTCTGAAAAAGCAGAAGAATAAAAAATATGATTTTGATAAGAATACTTTATTTCATCTACTTTATACCAAATATTACTGAACTTTTTCTAGACTTAAAAATAGGATGGCATTTGTTTAAAAAGTTTTTTCATAGATATTACTGGCTGCACAAGCCTTTTATTATAAAAACCGTACACATAATTAAATTGTATTCTATTTTAGAGTGTGGAAATATACATTTTGCTTTGTAAAAGAAAGGCAGAATTTCTGGGTAATTCAGTTATTAGACTGGTAAAAGTGTTAAAGCACTTCAAGTGAAAATATAAAATTTTATGAGTTAGCCAAAGTAAACACTTCAGCGGAATGAAAAACTGTGGCAAGAAGGTGTACTTTGCATTTCTCCTTGCACCTGATGTGGTGATTAGAGGCAGACCACTTAGTAGATTTGCCATTTATTCCTGATACCCACATGCATGTGGTGTGCATGAGATTGGGTGGCCTCAAAATATGCTTGCAGAGGTAAAAATACTGACGTGGCCAGGAACTGTGGCATTATTAAATCATAAACCACACTCAGGGAGGACTGCACATTCAATTTCATTTTGTAATGCAAGCAGAAAAGATAATATTACTCCTGAATCTGATATATCTATTAATAGAAAAAAAAAATGTGTGGTTTCAAGATAAGAAGGAAAGAAAGGTAAGATAGGAAAAGGATCAAACAAATTTCTAATGAGCTTGAAAGCTGATGGATACACAGTCTTTCTCTTTCACAGAATCAATTAGATTGGTAAAAGTTGAAGTCATTAGCAAAAGTAGTAAATTATAAAACACCTAGGGTATTATAGCCTTTATTGAAATATGTACTGTAGGTTGTATTGCAGAATCTTTGAATTTGTTATATTTTCATGTATTTTTTAAAATAATGGACTTTTGAAAAATAAATTCATGGAAAGTCTGCCGCTAAAATTACTGCAGTTTTAGTATTTTTTGGGGAAAAGCCTATAAAATATACATAGGTTAATAACAGAGAAAAATAATAAATTCCTTTATACTCATATTTGGGAAGAGAAATTACCTTGTCCCCTACTCCAGTAGGAAAATGATATTCTAGCTTGGCTACTGCTGGATTTCAAATAGCTTATTTTAAATGTAGCTTTATGCAGAAATAGGGCTAGATCTGTGCTAGTTTTAAGAAATGACTACACACAGATTTTACAATAGCAAAAGAAAAAAAGAAAAAAAACCCTAAAAAGAAACCTTCAGTGGAAAACATTAAATTCAGTAATGCCTCACCCATTCTTTTTTGAGCTATGTGAAAGTAAGCAATCAAATCAATGGTTTCACTTTTCAGCTGGTTATTGCTTAAACATATTCATGATATTGTAAAGAAAAGGTAAAATAAAGAAACTGGTAGTGCACGTTTGTATGGATAAATATTGAATGTTTCTATTTCTATTTTTTATTTATTTGATTTTGGAATGTTTTCAGATGATCAGAATAAATACACTTCCACAAATGTGGAAATCTTTTTGAAGCTTAACATGATATGTACTAAAATAAAATGAAATAGAACTTGCATGCAAAATGATGATATACACACACACACATCACATTCCTAGACAAATCTGACAGTGAATGAAATGAAAAGAATGAATTATTATCTAAAGTTAATATTTGTAAGTCAGTTTTCTAATCTCATTAAAAACTAATGAAAATGTCATCCATGTTCTTAGTCCAAACCAATACCTAATAATATGCATGAAAAAATTATGAGAAATGTAACTGTAGCCCAAAGAGCTGATTCTATTGTGACTGAAGCCAGACCTTCCTTAAAACCACAGTGACTGCAAAGTGAGAAGCTGAAATTGTTCATGGTTTGCTATTAGTTATGAATCAGTTGCTATAGACCTGTAATTCTTAAAATGGTTTCAGATCATAGCCTTCTTCAAATAGCAAAAGGCACTGTGAGTGGCGCACTCTGTTTGCTCGTAGGAGGTAGATATCAGATAAAATAAATCTTTTGCCAGAATGCTGGAAAAGCTAATTTTATATCTTATGAGATCTCAATGAACTCACTGAATTTTATTCATCTCAGATAAATTAATAATTCATAATAATAAAAATTAGACAGTTACAAACATTAAGATTAAAAAACGACAGATCACAAGTCTGTAGACATCCTTGAAGCCCTTTGTTGTCTTGTAAAAGCATTTCAGAGCCTTTCTCTTCCCTTCCTAAAAATTTCAGCCCTAAATCTATTAGGTGGGACGGAGCAAGGCAGGCATCCTAGGTACATGTGTCTTGAGGAGGGACTGAGCCCAAGCAGGTTGAAGATGGTCCACATCAGGGTGTCAGGTGTCGGAGTCCTACCTGAAAAAGGATCCCTTCAAAGGGAAGGGGTGGCCTGAGTTGGGAGTCAGAGCTTGCTCAAAGTAAGGAGGACATCCAAGCAGAGGGGAAGGGGAAGGTGGCAGAAAGTGTCAGAAGCTGAGCAGGGTGGGGAGTGAATCCACCCTGGAGGGGTGGCCTGGTGGGGGCTGGGGAGAGCTGGAGTCCAGGCTGGATCAGAGAAGCATCTTCAGTAAGGATAGTCCTGAGGGGGGTGTCAGGGCCCGAGTAGGGGTAGGTGGGTGTTCTTTCTGGGGGTGGCCTGGTGTAGGGTATTGGGGACAAAGTAGGGTGGAGAAGAGGCACACGGTGATGGGGATCAGAGCCCAGGCAAGATGAGGCGGGCAGCCCTGCAAAGGGGTGATATGAGGTGTTGGGGTTGGGGGGAGGAGCTGTCCACGTCAGAGTCAGCTTGGAATCTGGAGTCATCACTGTGGCAGAGAGAGTAGGCAGCCACACAGGAAGACATATATGGGATTGATCAACAAGTAAATATATCAAAAATAGTTGAGACAAATTTCTCACTTTTGGCTAAGGGAGTTATGAATACAGAAAGGGAGGAAACTAGAATTAAACCCTATTGTTGGATTGGACCTATAAGTATCCTGTGAACTCCTGGTCTCAGATAGATAGATAGACAGGTAGAGAGATGGTAAATGCATAAACAGATAGACAGATAGACAGATAATTAAAGATTTTAATGTATGGATATGGAAGTGATTTGGATATGTATCTACATACTTATAATTCCTAGCTTTCTTCGCCAAGAGGGGCTGGGAGTAGCGACACTCCAACAGCAAAGAGCACATCTAACACTCAGATCCTGGCTTTTACATATTATTTTCCATGCAGAAGAACCAATCCCAGGGATGGGGTAGAGAAAATGCAAGGCAGGAAATCTTGTGCCAGAAAGTAAGGAGGTGCTAAAAGCCTATTGGGAACATGTCAAAAAGAAACAGAAGCCAGATTGAGTGGGATTCCTCAAGCCAAATTGGGACAATTTGAGCATAAAAATAATGAGAGTAATGAGTTTTAACCTGTTGTATCAAATAGGAAATCCAAGGAAGTATAAATGCATAAATAAATTGAAAATTTGAAAAGGATTGGGATATTTATATAGTTTCAAAATATCTCCCCACAAAATAATTATTAATTTCTAAGGAGAAAGAAGGAACTTTAACGTGAAGTCTCGAAAACACCATTTCATTCAAGAGACCAAAGTAAACATCATCAGTAATGGGATAAATAGAAACCGCTTGCCCTCTGATAGAATTCGGTGAGAAGAACACGTTGTCATCTCTGAGATATTCTTGCTAACAATGCATGATCCGAATCTAATCAAGGGAAAATAAAATATCAAACGAAGCCAAGATGAGGGACATTCTGTAAAGAAACTGGTCTGTGATTTTCTCAAGTGTCAAAGTCAGGAAGACTGAGAATCTGCTCCAGACTGAAGGAGACTAAGGGCATGACAACCAAATGCAAGTTTCTGGACTGGATCTTTCTGTTGCAAAGGACATTATTGGGAGAATGTGCAAAACTTAGATGGGGTCTGAGGATTAGGTGGGACTATCACTGTTAAGTATCACTGTTAATTTCTTGGTTTGATGGATGTATTGTGGTTAGGTAGAAGAATGCTCTTGTTTGTAGGAAATACACACTAAGGAATCCAGGTGGTAAGTGGGTATCAGTTAGGCAACTTTCTGTCAAATAGTAAAGAAAAAGAAAATGTCCTATGTATTGAACATCAAACTTTTTTTGTATGTTTGTGATCATTAAAAAACATAGAGATACTTTTTAAAAATTGAAAAGAAGCCAGAGTCCCCCCCAGCTGCCAGAGGCTGCAGCTGTTCCCGAACCCTGGAGGTACATCTGGAACCAACCATTCCCATTAACAGCCTCTCTGAAAAGAGTTGAGGGGTCTCCCCCTGGGACCAGCTTGTTTGGAGTCTTGGCTCTCAAAGACACTTAGAGAAAAGACACCATAGAGGGCAGAGGGCTTCTCTATCCTTCAGAGACTAGTGCTCGTCAAAGTCCAGGTCCTGACTGGTTGCTGCGGCCCTCAGTGACTCATGCCCTTCCTAACAGGTGAGGCTTGGGGATCAAATAATCCTTTGGCTAGCCTACTCACCTTGACCGGGACCTGTAGTTAACAAAAATCAGCCTAGCCTGTAACTAAATTCTTCTAAGCAGCCTAAAGTGTCCATATTTACAAGGGGAAAACTGATTAATTCTTTGGAAATTCTTAGCCAGGTGAACCACCATGCCTCACATCTCTGAGGTCCTCAATCAATACTCAAGACAGAAGACCCTGCAGTTATTTTGTTTCTCAGATATTTGCTTTCCCTTGAGTCAACTTCAGACTGTCCCCCATCATCCCAGACTTTCATCTGCGATGTGTGGTACCCTTTTCTGTAGTTCAGCAGCATCATCATACCCTCAACCCATCTCTGTTGGTACTGCCCACTTCCCGGCTTTGATACCTGGCTGCCCCTGAGGAAATCGCTTCTCAAGGAGAGTCAGGTTATTTTTCCACACCTCACGTTCCTCAGGGTATGAAGTGGGCTCAGTATCCCCCCCTTCCTTGGCTTCTTCCAGAACACTGCTTATCCATCCTGCCATAAAAACTACTGCCCCTCTGGGACTCAGGTCATCTGAATGTATCATCTTCTATTCTTCTTCATTGACCTTACCTGCCAATGTAATTATGCCCTGTTTACTCAAGAATTAAGCAGCCACTTGCAGTCTTTCTTTCCACCCAAAGTTCAGCCATCTCCACTTGTCTATGTAGATGACCCACCAACACTCTGGCTCTCAGTTCTTTGACAGCCTCAACCGTGTTGACTTCCTCCTCCATACCCCTTCAGCTGCTTACTCTCCTGTTTATAACCTGGATCTTGTCATCTCATGGAATTTCTCTCTGTCTCTGAATATTGAAATTCACATGTGCCACTGTTTCCCATCAACCTCCTTTTCTCTTGATCTCATACATAATGACTCCTGCTCCACTGAACTTGACCTTTTACTTTATGGAGATATTTAGTTTCCTGCCCCTTTGGTTATATCCATCAGTCTTCTCCCGTCCCAATTTTATTCCTTTCCAGTTTTGCTTCTGTGATTTATCCCTTGGACCATATTTTTGTTAGTATACTTGGACTTTTTTGCTTTTTGATTCTTCCTCCATACCTACCTGGAAAAACTTTAAATCTAAGTCATTCCAAATGTCTACTCTCTAGACACCTGTACCTGGGCTGTTGAGCTCTGCTGGAGCCATTCACATGGTTGTCCAGATTCATGCCACTAGAAATGGATGGTTTTGATCTCAACCAAATGCTCAGCATTACCCAGAGACACTTCCATGTGTGCTTTGTCATCTCTCTGTGCCATCCTCCAATGTGACTATTTCACATTCCCCACTCTTGTCAAACTCCTGACTCTTCCTCCTAGCCTATCACTCTTAGCAACAAGTCTTGTCAGCAGATCTTAAAGAAAACAAAAGCAAGAAGATAATTTCCTCAATTGCTGTCACCACATTTAAAACTTGACCTACATTATCCACATCTACCCTTTCCTTTTTCCTCCTGTTCCAATGAAAGATGTGTCTCTCTGTCAAGACTATTTCCTCAGTCTGTACTCAAGATCACATCTCTTCCTATATCCTCAAGGACTTCTTTACTGATTGTCCCTCTGTTCTGTACCTTTGATCTTCTGTATAGATTTGTTAATATCTATATTTAACGTACCCAGTCTTCTCCCTTCTTACCAAACAGTCCCTCCCTTGGCCTGTGACACGACTCCTCCCACCACCTTTAGGTTATAGTAAGCATATATAATATATGGGTTACCATAATTCAGTTTTCCTGAAATCTACTTTTTAGTCTGGGGTCAGTGTTAGTGTTCTAAAACACAAATCATTTACTTGGCTCCCCTGCTTAACAACCTCCAAAGGTTCCCACTGACCTCAGGATAAAATTCAAAACCTTTAATATGGCTTATGAGATCCTTTACAACCTGTCCCTTGCTTACCAAACCTAAGCACCATTCACATCCTCTACCTCTCCATCACACCTTCCACCCCCACCCTCCACCAAAATACATAGTTGCACACTTAGTAATTTCTGGAATGCAACTCTCTTCTTTCATCTCTGGGCTTTTGAAAACACGTGCTCTGATCAGAACATTCTTTCCTTCTGCTTTTTGCTTGGATAGTTTCTTCTTATCCTT
Organism: Cynocephalus volans; assembly: GCF_027409185.1. Taxonomy (NCBI): domain Eukaryota; kingdom Metazoa; phylum Chordata; class Mammalia; order Dermoptera; family Cynocephalidae; genus Cynocephalus; species Cynocephalus volans. Next base: position 129,849,960 of record NC_084468.1, on the reverse strand, counting down.
TAAGTTTCAGGTTTGATGTTGTTTCCCTTGAAAAATTTTCCTGACACCCCCAGCCTTTGTCTGATAATGTGCCCTCCTAATACCCAGCACTTATTCTTTGTCACAGCACTTAGCACCCCCTTGGGATGCTCTGTTTACTTATGCTCACTAGGACATCAACTCCTCAAGGGCAGGGGTCAACTGTGTCTTGCTGGTCTTTGTCTCTCTATTGTCTAGTTCACTCACTCACACAAAGTGGATGCAATTCCGTAAACATTTTGTGAATGAATCAATCAATGGGTCATTATCAAAGAATTGCACAATGTTGGCAAAGAAATTTTAAAATTAAAAAAGAAATTTTGCACATGTTCAGGAAACGGAATGATTCAAGTGCAGCTAAACTGTGTCCAAGCTGGTGAGCAGGAGCTTCCTATTTAACATGATAATAAATAGTAATTAAGGTGAACCATTTTATTTTGCGGGGGAATATGTGAAGACAATGAGGATAGACGATCAGGGAAAGACATTGCTTAGATACTATCTTAAATATCTAGAAGTTTCTTTCCTTGTCTTTAAGGATAAAAACACCTATTCAGAAAAGCGATAAAATAAATTCTATTTTGATAGTATTCAATGGACTGTGATGGAGAGATAACTGAAAAGGAAAAGAAGTATTTAATCAATATTTTCAGAAATGACTTAGGGCCTTAACGCGCTCATATCCCCCTTTCTTACCAGAGTCCCTGCCTTGCCTGACGCTGCTGCTCCAACCACTTTCCATTTGTGTATGGGTTGCCGTAGTCCATGTTTTTCTGAAATTGATTTTCAAGCTGTGTAACATTTGTACTTATGTCCACAGTGTCAGATGCAATGCCTGACACAAAGTGTTGGCCAATAAATATTCATTAAATAAGTGAATGAAGATAGAAATTGCCTCTTTGATCCAGGCCTCTAATTTTTGTGTGTGTGTTATTCTTCAAAAGGAATTGCAATTTTTTTCCTTATCATATTCTTTCTCTTGGGTAATTTTGGGAATCCTAGTTGCTTACCATTATCATCGCCTTGTATTTTTACACATTTATATTGTATGGTCAGTGGTAACACAACATTTTTATGAAAAGCTCTCTCTCCTGGGTACTAATTTTATCAGATTCAGGTGCTCCTTTGGCTGCCTGTGTGGAAGCATGAATCTCAGAAAAGTGTCCTCTGCAAGCTCCATTATTCATGAAACTTGAGCCAGATGACTTCATTGCTCTTTCCTTCATCAATAAGTTTGCCATTACCTTCATTCTCTCAGAAGTCAGTGTACATGATCTTTCCCTTTTCACTTATCTTATCAAATGTATTTTGGTGTGTTTGCTCACCCAGGTTCCTTTCACAGTTTTATTCTCATCCCATTGACTGGTCTTGAGAGCAAAATTTCATGAGACTGAAACAAGCCCAACTCCCAGGGCTGCTGACCAAAGGCAGGTCACAGCCCTGGGGACATCTTCTCCCCAGTGCTCAAACCTCACATTCCATTCTGGTCATGCTTTCCCTTGTTAATCCTGGCTCCAGATGAAACTCAACTTAGAAGCCAAGGATTTGTTAAGCACTTTTCCAGTGACCAACTTTGGCTCTGATCTTTGATCACAGATATAATTTTCAACATATGTATATGAGTCATCTAAGTTGGCTGTTTGCTGAGAAATGAGGGCACTATGGTACTTTACTTAATTAAGAGTATTTGTAAACTCCTTATAAAGTTGTGAAATCTAATAGAAACCCCCCAGTGATTTACCTTAATACGTTAAGCAAAAATGATACATTCTATGCTTAGGAAAATTTCTTTTCAGGAGATTGTCTTGAAAAGATCAGACCAAACGTGACAAAGATACAAACAGCTGCCTGGAAAAGTTCATTTCTTCACAAGAGAAGACAAACTCTCTCTGTATATGTAAGTAACTATATTTTCTCTGGTCTCATTCATAAAGGCTCCACACTCCAAGACATCTATCAGGTTGTCCAACCTGACAGATCCTTACCCCCAAATACCTGATAACTCTTCTTGTTACATCTTCCAATGGCTGGGCCACAGGAGACCAAGTGAGCTCCCAATTTTCAGCTCTTGTCTTGCTCATCTATTCATTCATGACATATTTATTTTGCACTTCTTGTGTCACAAGCTCTTTTATAGATGCTGGAGATTCAGCAGTAAACTACATATGATTCCTGTTCATGGCTAGGGGAGGGAGTCAAGAGACAGGTGATTAATAGGTAGAAAAAATATCAGATAGTGAAAGTGCCATATAGAGTATTTAAAAAGGGGTAGAGAGTGGCTAAAGGTTTGGGGAGAAGGGTTTTTAGATTGTGTCGTTGGGGAAGGTTGTCCTGGGGGGACAATACTTAAGCTGAGAACTAAGGAAAGGGAAGAGCCTGCCAGACAAGGATGGTGGAAGGGCACAACCCACAATGGCCTGTGTTTGCAGGGAAGAAAGAAAGCCCCTGAGTGGTAGGACTTTGGTGGGAAAGAGAGGGTGGTTTAAGAGAAGGCCTTATAAAGCAGGGCCTTAGAGGGCAGGTTAAGAAGCTTGTGGTTTTTGCCAAGGCACTGGCAACCTGATGGCCTGGCTGCTCTGGGGAGAATGGAGGCAGAATGGAAGAAAGGAAGCCACTTAGGAGACTCCTGTTGGAGCTCAGGCCAGAGAGGGTAGTGTCTGGGACCAACGTGACCACAGTGGGGCTGGAGAGAACTAGGCAAACATGGGAAAGATTTTAGCAGAGAGGTCCACAGCTGTAACTCTCAGATGGGGTGTGGGGCTGGGGGAACTAGGTGACTCAAAGATGATTCCTAGATTTTTTTTACTTCTTTTCCCTCCAATATTCTTGTTCACTGTGGGCTTGACAACCTTAGAAGCATCCCGCACAAAAGTAAACAGGCATCGGTGTTCCAGGAAGTAACCACAGGAAGCTTCCAAAACTAGGGGCCAAGGAGCCAGTATTTTATATTTCCCTCCAGACTACATAGGTTATGATTTATTTTTATTCATTGACGTTCATTTAAAGAAAGCTTTTTTGTTAACATAGAAATTATTACAAGCAACTAATAAGAACTTCATTTTAAAAGTTATGTTTTCTGGAAAGTGTCTAGCATTTCATCTTAAAACAGACTAAATTGACTCTGTGTCCTCAGCTCTTTTGGATTAGGGAGAATAAGTGAGATTAACATTTGTTTGGGGTTTTTAGTACTACTATGGTTACAGTGTAATGGTTGAAAATGTTCTCTCCAGCACATTATTAGTTATTCCATTTCTTGATAAAACAGACATTTAAGAACAAGGCAGAGGCTGAGAGTGCAGTGGGGGTGGGGAAACCCAAACTCTGTGAAATGCTTAACCTTTTAACATAATTCCACAAAGTTTAGATTTCTGGCAAAACGCCTAGACTTTGTAAGGCTGTTCATGGTTGTAAAACCCGACAAGACCCTGGTGCTTAAATTATTCTGGCTCAAAAGTTGAGACAATGTGAAGAGAGCAAAGGAAAAAAAACCCAGGCACACCCTAATAGCTACAGTTGGGCACATGGCAGAGTAATTTAGAAAGAGATGCTGGGTGTGGGGATTATAATCTACGGTTCATTGGAGGTGCATCAACCACTTCTGCTGAGAGAACAAACCATATTCAAGGGGAAAGCAAGGTCAGCACTGAAGATGAAAAAGGATCTCAAGAACACAGGACAAACTAAATATGTCTTAGATTAGAAAGAATTGCTTGTTTCATAGAATCACAGTGACGGTCCTCACAGAATTCAGTTGCAAAGTCTACTCAAGGAATGTATGTCTCAAGCATTTAGGCTAGAAGGAATTGTCTTACCCAGAAATGCACATAAAATTACAATTGCAGACAGTATCAGTGACAGAATCTTCTAGGCAAAGAAAATGAGGAATTTGTAACTAGCCAGATGTAATCATATATTTCATTACTACCTGCCTTTGTTTGGTATGTGTCGACATAGCTGTTGGTTTGGGTTCCTAGGAGTTTCTCTAAAATTCATCAGAACATATGGATCATTTGTAAATAAGAAAAGTAAAATAATAATTATTATAATAATTATGGGAGAATGTAGTGCACCGTTTCGAACATATTGTCTCCAGAACTCTAATTCTGAGAGATGGACAGTAGATGACAAAGGGATTGCTTCAAACATTATTTCAGTGGTCAGTAAGATTGGGAAGCTTCTGAATTTTCTTAGATCTCTCTGCTATCCTGCTTCTACTTTTCAAAGTTTTTAATAGTTTTATGTGTATGATGAAGCTCTAGAAGGGGAACAAAGTATTCAACATTTTCCAAATATATTTGATCACAAAACTCTCTCTATATTCTGTCTTCATCCCCCCTTTGGTGGAGTATACCATGAAACACGTATTCCAAGGGCACATACCCTGGTAAATACCAGTGCAATACAATGTCCGTCATAGGTAGGTCTGCAGAATGGACATATTTTCATATGTGGGCCCAAGAACAATGGAGAAGGAATCAGACAAATAGGAAAACAAATGAAGGAACTAAGTAACCTGAGGTTGGCAGTAAACTGATTATAAGAGTTAAGAATGCTTTTGCCTACAGAAAAATCCAACCACATTAACTCTAAATAAGAAGCTTGAAGGTAGGTGCTTTCTGGTTTTCAGCAACTTAACAAGGGTAGATCTATGATTTCTGCATTGCTCTGGGCTATTTTTTTCACAATTGCAATTTGGCTGCTGAAACTCTGGCCCTCACATCTGCATCCAGGGTAGGAGGAAGGGAAAGAGTTTGAAAAAGGCTGTTCTTTTAATCAGGAAAATAAAAATGTTTCTAGGAACATCACAGCACCCTTGTGACTATATCTAATTGCTGGGACTGTGTCACATAGCTAAGAGCTGTGGAAGAGATTAAATTGGAATTTTATGTTGCTCAATCAGGCATTTGCTTGGTGACTTGAGGCAGTAACAGAATGAGGTAGGAAAAGGAGTTTGGGATGATTCGTGTGTACTTCAAGCTGCAAAAATGTGAAGGTGGAGTGTATTATTTTGGACATGTTCCTTTGGGCAAGTCTTTTGAAGTAACCAGGTCCTTCTGAAAAAAAAACATTCTTTTTTTGTCTTCAGTAAAGTATACTGTCTTTAAACACACACACACACACACACACACACACACACACACACACACACACACACACACACACACACACACACACACACACACACACACACACACACACACACACACACACACACACACACACACACACACACACACACACACACACACACACACTTAAAGTCAGGTCAGGAGCAGACATGCCCCCATCCCTGGAAATGCTGTCTACTGACTTATCCTGATCTAGGTCAGTACTTGCCAGAGGACAAAATGTTCTAAGGCTTTTCCTCGGGTTACTATTAGACTTTGTTGCTTTTACTAGATTGTATCTTTCAGGACCTAATCCAGCCCATGGCTTAAAACATGAGAACATGTTAGAGACTTCTTAGATATTGCCATATTTTTTCATTCTGTGGGCTCTTGATGGGGATAAGCATATACCAGGAAACAAATTGGTTCAGTTTGCTTATGAAATTTTCTTTTCTTTTTTTTTTTTTTTTTTGTCTTTTTCGTGACCGGCACTCAGCCAGTGAGTGCACCAGCCAGTCCTATATAGGATCCGAACCCGCGGTGGGAGCATCGCTATGCTCCCAAGTGCCGCACTCTCCCGAGTGTGCCACAGGCTCGGCACTGAAATTTTCTTTGGTAGCAAGACACAGGAATGTTGCTACAACACTGTTCTCCATGGAATGGAATTTATTAAGAGGAAGGCCCATGATGAAACCCATAGAAGGAGCTATCAACTTTTAATCTACAGACTACCAAAATAGAACATTTACTATAAAATGATTTATTCTAAAATAATGGCAATTATGTGGAGCTCTAATTCATGTTATAACAAAATCTTACTGATATTATACCACCTTCAGCAAAGAAACTCAAAACATGCTCCTTTTAATTATATTTTATTCATTATAAAAAATAATATAAGCCCCATTATCAACTTTTTAAAAAATAAAGAGAAACACTCCTCTAAATCCAATAATCCTAAACATTATTTTGAAATATCTTCTAGATTTTAAAATATGAGTTTTCTTTAAAAATATATGATTAAACTTGTAGCATTATACATCTTTCTTTTTCTCCATCATATTATAAGCATTGTTTTTCTATGATGCCATCTGGTCTTATAGCACTATATGAATAATTAGGTTTTTTCATTTTATCTCAAAGTGTCATATTATTATTATTATTATTATTATTATTATTATTTTGTCTTTTTCGTGACCGGCACTCAGCCAGTGAGTGTACTGGCCATTCCTATATAGGATCCGAACCTGCGGCGGGAGCGTCGCTGCGCTCCCAGCGCCGCACTCTCCCAAGTGCGCCACGGGCTCGGCCCCAAAGTGTCATATTATTGAACCCGTATTATCATTCCTCATATAGTAATACTATATTTTCCCATAGATGCAAAAAACTTTCAGTTAATATATGTAATCCTTCAACTAATTTCTTGATCACCTATGTATGTATATGCAAGAAACCATGGAGAATACAGAAAAGCAATTGTGGGCCCTAACTTCAGGAGCTTGTGGGTAAATGTTGTACATAGGTATGTCCATATGGAGTAGACAAAACTAGCCTTTAGTAGAAGGTAAGTAGAAAAGGTAATAGGGACACAGGAGCACGGCACACAGAGGAAGGACCACTTGGAGACACAGTGAGAAGCCGGCCGTCTGCAAGCTAAGGAGAGAGGCTTCAGGAGAAATCAAACCTACTGACACCTTGATCTTGGATTTCTAGCCTCCAGAATAGTGAGAAAATATTTTTTGTCCCTAAAGCAAATAATAATAATAATAATAATAATAATAGGTGCCACATGGGTTGAGAAGAGAGGGTTGAGGAAGGAAGAGATTGGACATGGACGGACATGGAATCACCATTCATTCCATTCAAGCTGTGTGTGACATGGACTTAGAGAGGTGGGGACAAATGGTCCAGAGGGCTTTCCAGGTCCAGGCAGAAAGGGTGGGATCTCACTGGGTCACTAGGTATGTTTAAGAAGTAGTTCTATTTATGGTTTAGATTTATGGGTACTTCTGCACAGTGGGGTTTATATAAACCACAATTTCCTGCATTTCCAGGTGAAAATGGTCTGGAACCTTTATATGCTGAAAATTTCCCAGTTGTCTTCTTCACTTGTATGTACAAACTAAAGCAGGGAGCATGTATTTGACAATGAACAGACATGAGGTCTTTTTCCTGTTGTGAGCTACTTTTCCCACATTCGTACTCTTTGCCTGTCATCTCTTGGAAAATCAGTAAAGTGAAAGCTTCATTTGGAAGAGAAAAGTAAAAGCCATTTGTGCCTTTGCATACTCAGCCTTACCAGAATTTTCAGTTGACTCATATTGGGGTAAAAACTGGAGTTATTATTTAATCTGAAAGTGTCTCTGCATTTACTTTGTGAGAAGAGTATTGAAATGTACATGTGAATTGAAGAAGTTTTATAATCACAAAGTGTTAGAGCTGGAGAAGCTTCATTCCAGATCACTCAGATTATCTAGCCTGTGGGTTTCAAACACTGCATTTTTTAAAAGGCGTTATATTTTTCTATTAAATGGAAGCCTTACCCTTAAGACCAAATGCAAATTGTATAAAAGTCTCCTCTTCTTAAGCACATCATCTGAGACTCTAAGGTTTCTCAGAGCACAGATTGAAAAACATTGTTTAATCTTGTCTGCTCATTTTACAGATGAGAAAATGGAGTCCCAGAAAATCAAGTACTCATGGAGGATCTCATGTCTCGAATTCCGCTATGAGAGCAGGTATAGCATATTTGGGATTCCATAGTTTGTCTGACTCTAAGCCTTTAAACCAGAGATGAATGCATACTTTTGTATTTTCCCATCTTGCTTCTCCTAGGACAAAAAACAAAAGACAAAACAATGCTGTGTTTCTACACCTGGGAAGCAGAAGACAACATGCAGGGCATCCCCTGCAGTCAACCGCATCCTCCACTTCTGGGTCCTGTGGGCTCGGCTCAGGGTGCTGGTTCTGGGCTTCCCCTACACAGCCCCACGGCAGCTGGGAAGCTTGGAACAGCACATGCACTGTGCAGCGAGGCCTGCCTTTTGTAGGAGCACCACACCCCACTGCAACCCAGAGCAGTAATTCTCATTCTTAAAGAAATACTTTGTGCCTAAAAAATTATCAATCTTTACTTTCTGAAAAACTGCTTGTTTCAGTTCCAAGCCTTGAAATCCTTCTAGTAAGTTGGTTCTGTTACATAGACAGTTATAAGAAAAATATCTGAGATGAACTGACTGAAAAGTCTCTTCTGGTTGAGTATTTCCCAATACTAAGGTGCCCTTATGTTTTACAGGCAAAGATGTTACCGTGATATGATTACCTTTCCAGTTCTGCTGATAGTTTTTGGATTAAATATATACACAGGACAAATGGTGATATTTATAACACAGCTGACCTATGTTAGGTATGTTGTTCATAGTCTACAAATTGGTGAACTAAGACTCAAATGTGGCACATGAATTTGCTTTGTGTTTTGTGCATGGTGTTTTGAAATTTTTGAGTAAATTTTTAAGCAATTTTACATAAAAATCCAGATTTGGAACCTCTCTTGGAAAAATAGAAGATTGGGCAATAGTGTATCCAAAGTTTTAAGGACTGCTAACAAGATAACGTTGAGCCTGAGATGTGTGGTATGTGCCACTTTTAGATGGGACACGCATTCCTCAGTTTCCTATCATTGCCTGTTGAGGAGCCAACAGCAGGGCATGGTGCTTTCCTTGTGGTGCACAATATTCCTTTGTGTCCATACTTCTGTTAAAAGGGAGACAAGAAATATTTGACACAGAGGGCCCATGTTTCTTATGTTGAGTTGAACTAATATACATGATTTAGTTGGCCCTATGGGCATTTGAGTTTGCCATCCCTGTGCAGTTCGTGAACAGATGACACTGTGTTCTGCTCATTATATGATACACATATTTTTTTCCTCATATTTTAGCATTCCTGAAATTGGAAGGCGTCTTAGGATCACTGTCACCAGGCAGCGGTCACAGTGAAGTGGTCACTGCCTGCAAGCTTGGTCATAACTGTTCATGTTGTTTTATATCGATTGAGTTTGTGTTCAGTGTTGGAAAGCTGCAGGTTGAGTTTAATTGCTATATAAAATGTCTTCGACGATTCAACATCAACATGGAAACAACTGTAATACACTCAATGGGGAAACACAGCAACTGGCCATGAGCTTGACATTAGTGAAGCAAATGTTCCTTGTCAGAGTAATGACTGCAATGCCTTCTTTTCTTGGAAATAGCGACCAAGCTCTTTATGGGACCTAAGAAGGGAAAACCATACAGGTCTACAAGGCTTTGTTACATTTTGTTACTGAGATAAGTGCAAGAGAATTCTTATTACAGGCCAAGTGGTGCGACCAAAGCAAGAAAAAATGCCAAATAATTTGGAATAGAAAAAAAGAAATTTCCGGACAGAGAAGGCTGTATGGCCCACCCAGGCTTTAAGGAAGACTATCATTAAAGTGTTCTATCTTAGGTTGATTGGAAGTGTGTATTCATTTTTATATTGGTACCATTAAAGAGAACCAGAGCTGGGAGGTAGCTAAAATAGCAGAAACAGATTTTATTCAAGATTTTTTGTGTGTGTGCGTGTGTGTGTGTGTGTGTGTGTGTGTGTGTGTGTGTGTGTGTGTGTGTGTGTGTGTGATTGGCAGGAAGAGAGGTGTCAGGGGATGGAAAATTACTAAGAGGAGACATCAAGGGTAGGGGAATTCCTGTTAAAGTGATGATAGGATTCTTGCTGAAGACAAGCCAGGGTTAATCAGATATCAAGCATTAGGGATTCTTGCTAAACTACCTTAACAGGATTCTTGTTACAACTCAACTATGCAGGCCCAGCAAGGATGGGGGTCAGGTTGAGGCCTAGTTGGGAAGAGGGGTTGGGGGAGCCTGACTGAAATTTTGTCAAGGAACATTTTTTTTTTTAGTACATAAAATATGGGCATCTCACCATCGATGATTATCTTAGATTCAATAAAATATAATAAAACAAAGCCAGAAAAAGGAATGGACTTATTGCCTGTGCTAGCTATCAGCGTTGTCCCTTCTGCTGATGTCTATCTGCCTCTTTCACAATTGCTTCCTATCTTTCTCTGACTGCTGAATCAAAGATAAAAGGAGGCAAAATGTAGAAATGATGTAACTCTTGGGAAACAATAAATGCTGCTGGAATAGCAAATAGAACCTCAAACTTGTGCTCAGTCATGTTAAATAACATAACAACCCAAGCTGCCTCTACAACTCTGAAGGTAGACCAATTGAGGCCAATACACCAGAGAATTATCTTTCCAAGTATTTAAAAAAGGGCATTTAATGAACCGTAACAGTTTCATAGGAAACCACAACTGAAGGGCAAGGTGAACTTGACCCACAGACTTACAGGCAGCAAAACCCACTGTTCAGGACAGTCACACATTCGTCCCCTGTCAAGTGTCATTACTTACAGTACGTGTCATGGGGCAAATGTTTGTTATTAGCAGAAGTTTCATGGACGAGTTTTATCATCTGCTTTCTGGTCCATTCCAATTTAACAACAATTTTGTATTTTGCCCGCAGGCTAGCTGAGTTTATGCCAAAGACATTTCTATTTTAGCTGTCATGGTCCAAAATGAACATTGTGTTTTAAAAAGGAACTGGAAGAATACATGCGAGAAGGAAAATGTAATTTCTTTTTTGACATTTCAAAATTAATTTAAAATAATTCCAGCCAACAAATAACTGTTTGTCTTTTCAGAAAGTGAGATACTAGCTTTGGTGTGATGAGAAACAAGTCATCTTTACTTAGCAAAGGGTGCTATTCTTAATGCACATATTTGATGATGGTGGTGGTAGGAGAGAGTGTTGTTTAGCTTTATCTCTGTGCTCAAAGACACTGTGAAATGACCTTGAAAGGTTTGCATTTATTTGGGTATTTTCTGTTTCTAACATTTATAAGCTGTGATATCACCCAAATTACTAGCAAGGGAATGGCCTCACATATCTCTTTTGGTAAAAATTTTTGACCTCCAGACTTAATTAGTACATTTTTTATTGATAAAAAAATGAAAATGGCCTTCTATAAAAATTAACCACACATACTGCTCTCTTCAGAAGGATAACAAGAGCTCAAGGTAAAAGATTACTTTCCCTGGAAAATTTCTGCTTTCACTTTTAAATTGCTAAATTATTTTGCCTTTGGGGTAACAGTTTTCATACTTTTATGACTGAGTTTTGAAAGTGTCATCACAACATATTTAAAAGCCAAATGAAAGTAGCCACTGTTCATTACCAGAAATTTTGCCCTTGAATGAAATTAGAGCTGGAAGCTGTCAGAAACTTAGTTGGGTAGAGCACAATTTTAGTGTTTAAAATTCAGGGTGTTTCCAGAGTTTTCAGGGCAATAAGACAAACTTAATGGGTGAATAATAGTTTACGTAATGTCTGATACGGAACAGGAACTTAATAAATACTTGTTGAATAAAATCTACTGCATATATATGCACAAATGCCTGTACGTGAACTGTACAAACTATCTTTCAATAAAATTCAATATTAAGACGTATCCTACAAATGATATATTTAAGATTACTCAATGGATGAGCTCAATAATGATAGTCATAATAATGGTAATTATTATAAGTAAGTTTTACATAAATGTTATTATGATTCGCTCTCAAGTTTTTTCACCTTTCAGCTCTCTGTTATCTCCAGTTCAAATAGTGCTGCAAGACTTCAGTAAGTTGTAGGAAGATTCTGTGATGAGAAGGCAGCAAGTCATCTCTAGAGCCATTTTCAGGCCCAAACTATGTCAGGTCACAGCGAGTTGCACTATCCTTCTCCAAGAGAACCAGGACCAAGAAGGATCTTTTCTCTGGTTATACCTGGTCAAGAGGAGGAGAGCAAGAAGACGGATCATTCATTTATTAATTGATATATTCCAGATATTTATGCAGAAGGAGCAAATTATATAAAATTTTAGCTGATGGAAGAAAGACATCTATACAAGAATAGAGCACCCTATTGCAACTATACCTAAAACTTCTCTAGAACTTCTCAGTGAATTAAAATTAATTTGACTTGGGAAGAATTAGGAAAAGTTTGAGTGTAAATGATATTGACAGTGGAGACTCAACGTGTGGCAAACCAGGTACAATACAAGGTCAACTAGAAGAAGCAAACACCAAGATTGCTAAGTTTATTTATTTAGACTGACAAAGACTCTCTCCTTGACCAAACTTGAGTGATACTTTTCTGAGTCCTCTTTCTGTCTAGGCTTTGCTCTTGGGATCTAGTTGTTGGCCCACTTAGTTCAGTTTTAGCAAGATTGCTACTAGGCCAGTTTAGTGAAAATCCCCCACCCTTGGTATCTGATTGCCCTTCGTATCTGATCAAATTTCTCATCTCCCCCCCGCCCCCACCCCTACCCCTAGATATATTATTACCTGGCCTGCCTTCAGCAAGAATCCTGTTGAGTCTAGCTGGGAAGAATCCCCCTAACCTTGATGTTTTCTCTTAGTAATTATCCATCCAATGACTCTCCACTCTGTTCCTTGGCTGTAAATCCCCACTTGTCCTTGTTATATTTGGAGTTGAGCCCAATCTCTTTTCCCTACTGCAAAACCTGTATTGCAGTAGTACCTGTTGAATAATTTCTTTCTCACTGCCTTTCACAAACAAGTGTCATGAATAATTTTTTATTTAACAAGATGTAAATATTACCATAGCTGTTTTTTAAATTGTCATTTAAATTGCTAAATTATTAATTATGTATTGAATTCCAAGTCAATCTAGGCATGTTAGAGATGGTACTCTACAGTATTAATAATGTGAGTAGTTAAGACCTCTATTCACAGGTTTAAATTTCAGGGAATAGAAGACTCTGTATTGGCTTATGGCATTTCAAAATTAATAATACTTTATTTCTTTTGTAATTCTATGTATTTTTATTCATTTATTCATTGGTTTGGCCAAGTTATTGTTGAGGTCCATGCCACAAAAATGATTTTAAAAAAGAAAACTCTGGATTCATTCTACTGAAATCTTTAAAAAAATTTTTTAATAATATATTTTATTTAACCCAATATATCTGAAACATTATTTCACCATGTAATCAATATAGAAATTATTAATGAAATGTTTTATGTTTTTCATACTGTTTTCAAAATCCATTATGAATTTTACACTTGCAGTACATCTCAATTCAGACTTGCTACGTTACTGAAGTAATTTTTAAGAGCAAAATAAGTTAGGAAGCCTGTGTTCTGCATGCCATAGCTTAGTACAACTTTGAACTGATGTCATATCAGTGACTCTTCCTTTCAAGACAGCATTGGAAAAGATAAGTTGAACACCTGAGAGAAACATGAAACAAGTTGGCATGATGTATATCTGGATGGGGATTTATAGGCTTGCAGTCCAGGACTCTACTAAGTAAACCATAACTGAATTACTATCCAAGGAAGTTCAAATTTAGAAATTAATGGGAAATTGCAAACATTATTAAATTTGGCTCCTGGAAAATAAGTTTTCAATCATGCCTGTAGTACAATGCCCTGGGCCCTGTTAATTAATGGGGAGAAAATGGTTTGTTTGTTTGCTTGGTTTTTTAGGGGACTAAATTTTTAACTGTTGCATATACCTGAAATTGGATGTATGAAGAGGAAAGCAGGCAATGCGAGCTCTATATTCTGACTTTGTTGGCTGAGTGTATGTTGGATTGAGGATGGGTTGGTATTTATTGAGCATTTGGCCAGGCACTGTGATAGATTCTGGAGAGGATATAAAGTTAAGTGAGATGATTTCTTTAGATGACTACATTTCTGGGGCACAGAGGAGGATCACTATTTTTTAGAATGTGAATATTTTGTTAAATAGCACTGTTATGGCTTCAAATAATCAGTTTTCTTTTTATCAAAATTTCCTATCATCAAGAAATAAATAACTAAATTATCTAGTTTCCCTCCCTCCTAAAATTTCCCAGACCATTAACATTCCCTGTCATACCAAGGACCAATGTGTGCTCCTCGAGGAAGGTAGCACACAGAGAAGGGACTGGTCGTGTCAGCAAATCCTTAGATGTCCATGAGATATGGTGTAGGGGACCTGGAAGGCCCTCCTGACACCCAGGCTTCTCCCAGATTGCCTGAGATAGTTCACATCCCTGAGCAGCTCTACATTAGAGATTCACTGGATTAATAAGCATTGGTTATACCTTCTGATGACTCACAGAACTCACCTTCTCTGAGAAAGTGAAAGTTTTAGTAAGATTAGGGGTGGGATGAATATGAGCCACCACAGGAGGTGGGTCAGCTTGTGGAGAGCAGATTGAGACGGGTGTCACCACTTGCAGTGAGCAACATGAAGGCCATAAGAAAACCCACATGCGACCTGAGGGCAAGTTGATCCATTCCCAAGAGTGGCCTTGGATAGTGGCTCTCCACTGGGATGGGAGGGGGGCAGCTGCCCTCTGACCTGACCTCATCCTCAAGAGAGTCCTCTTGCCGTATGACCACTTCATAACCAAGCTGACCTCAGGAAGTGCTACTGCCTCATTGGGATTAGTCCCTAATGAATGAAGACATATTACTTCTGATAAATCTTCAGAGCACAACTAAGTGCAAGCAGGAACACTTGAATAAGACTTTATTAAAAACTTAATGGCTATATGAAGGAAAATAGGAAAAACAGCATGCAGTTAAGTGATTGGAATTTCAAGGAATAACTCCTTTCTCTTCAGGTGTAGTCTAGCAGTTACAGGCCAGCTTTGTGTGGCAGAGGCTACCCTTCCCCCTCAACCTGGGGGCATCCTCCAGCACCTTCTGTTCCCTCTAGACTCACCGAGGTGCAGACCACACCGGGAAGCCCAGAGACACAGGAGTTATCACTCATGTGGACTGTAACTTCCTTAGTGGCAAAAATCACATCTGCTTTGCTCACATTCCTTCACTGAACAATTTTTCATTGAGTACCCACCCTATGCCAGATGCTCGGGATATATCAGGAAGCCAAAGGGACACAAACTAAACAAAACACGTTCATTGAGCAAGAAACAGACAATAACAAAACATAATAAATAAGTTTTGTTAATTGAAATAAGTGCTACAGGAAAGAATAGAACAGGTTAAGGGGGACTGGAAATGCCAACAGGGAGTTTCGGCATTAGGGGGTGGGGTGTTTTTGTGATTGAAAATAGGGTGGTAAGAAGAGGCCTCACAGAGAAGGTGAAATCTGAGACAAGATTTGAAAGAGGCACAGGAATTAACCATGTGGATATATGGGGGGAGGGTTTTCCAGGCAGAGGGATGAAGCAGCACCTCCACCTTGAGCTGGTTGCAGGCCCAGCTAACTGGAGGAAAGGTGCAGAGGCCAGTGTGGCTGGAACAGAGCAAGCTAGGAGGAGAGGAGGGGTGATGTGCAGAAGGTTGTGGGGGTGCAGGTGGTCATGGAACTTTAGAGGCCCCAGAGGACTTTGGCTTTGCTTGAGTGAAATGTGGAGCCACTGGAGGGCTTAGAGCACAGAAGTGGCATGATTTGAATTTAAATTTTATCAGAACAATTTGTGGTGTTGTGCTGAGAATAGATTAGAGAGAGGCAAGGTGAGAGCTGAGGAACCAGTGTGCAGGGGTTTGGAATATTCCAGTCCAGAAGTGATGGCAAAGCAGACCAGGGTGATAGCAGTGGAGGTGGTAGAAAGAGGTCAGTCTCTGGACATATTTTCAAGGTAGAGCCAATGGGATTTTCTGATGGATTGGATGTGGAGTGCAAAACAAAGAGAAGCATCAGGTCCTTTAGTTTGAGTAGATGGAAACTTCAAGTTGCTATCAGCTGACATGGGGGGGCAGTGGGTGGTGTGTGGTGGGGAGTTGGAATGTGAGTTTAGTTGTGGACACATTGAATTGAAGATGCCAATTAGATGTCCATGTGGAAACACTGAATGGGCAGTTGGATGGATATATACCTTGTAGTTCTGGGCAATTGTTCAGGCTGGAGAACACTGCCAGATAGGTAGTGTTCAATAAATATTCATTGAATGAATGAATGAATAGTTGAATGAGTGAATTTAAGGTCTGTCTTTCAAGGTTCAATTTCCTGTCTAAGAAACTTCCTCTTCCTCAGATAATTGGCACAGAAATTTTCATTCTCTTCAGCAGAGCCATCAATCTGTATGACGTCACAAGACAACACTGCCAAAATATAGCAGAGTAAGTCCAATATGAGTACAAAGGTACAACTATTTTGATTCATAAATTGGCTGGGCGTGGGTGCATGTGTTGGTTGGATGGGCAGCTGTTATAATTTTTACAAGATCATTGAATAGGGGGAGATTAGAGTGGAGCCAAGGAAAGTGACATGGGCAGTCTCAAATGCACAGGGCACACTTCTAAATTTTCCTTAAAGTTGCCTACAAGTGAACTGAGAAACCTGCAAACCAGTATCATGAAATCAAAGACCTCTAGGTGGGCCTATAAATTAGTTTCACCTAAAAATGTTCTTAGTAATTCAGAGAGGGCAAAGATGAACTTCCAGGTTTCAGCTCCTAAGATCTAAACTTCCTTCTTTCCCATTTGCTTCATTTGTTTTTTCTAGAAAATTTGTCCCTGTAGGAGGTAGCTTAACTATTGGAAGAATTTGGTCTCAATAAATTGTGGTAATACTGTAATGCATCATTACTATCCAGCCAAAACTCATGTAGGTCTTTGCATACACAATACATTTCTAAAAAGTAATTAAAACAACATGAAAGAACCATCAATTTGGTGGAGAGCCTTATAAAACAGCCTCACTAGTTTGTTTATAAATGTGGTTTTCTAAATACATGCTTAGAATTCTTTGCAAATAAATATTTGTGTGATATTTTTGTACAAAGATTTATTTCTCCTGGGATAAAATGATTTTAGAAATATTCTTGTGCTCAGCTTTATATTGCTTTTCAGTGATATTATGGATCTATAGAACTATTTCTATTAAGTGGAAATTGGTACATTGGGCACGCTATTTTGGTGAACTTTATTTAAAATGTGGGCCGTATTCAAACTTTGGAGTATGCTGTTCTAAAAAATTCATAATAGAGATAGAGAAAGACAAAAATACATTTGGACAACAGTAGTTTGGCAGGCCATTTTAAGAAATCAATCTCATTAGTAGCTAAGTCACTGTCCTTATGAGATGTTATTTCTAAAGCACAGTCAAATGTTGGGTTTTATCACATACATCTGGGAGGGACTGTACATCTGGGAAACATTTTTTAAAAGAGAATTCATCTTTTCCTAAGAAGAAACACAAAATTAGTTGTTAGGTGAGCCTATTTGCACCCAAAACATTCACCCAGCCAGGAAAGGAGATTGGGAAAGTTTGCATCAGCACTTCCTTGCTTTCCTTCCGCTGTGATCCATCCTTTTGTGTTTTATCATAATTATCATCAGTAGTTTTTTACTTGGTCGGTGCTTTGTAGTATTTTAATTCCCAGGAATTCTGTTTATTTATACATCAGTTTTCCTGTGAAAGGACTAGAATACATTGCTTAATGTTGGCAACAAGGAATTTTTTCGTGTTTACTACATGTTGAATTGCATGTTCTCATGAGGGAAATGAAAGGAACTGGAAAACAGAGTAGGTGCCATATCTATATTTATCAACGTATAGCACTTGGAACAACTAATTTATTCGGATGACTAGATTTGAACTTCCACATTATTTTAAACGTTTGCTATTGTGGTTTTAACCTATAGAAGTTATAATTCCTAGGATATATGAATATGTAGATAGGCTCTGATTTCCTCAATAGGAAGATGCTGCTGCTCCACACGTGCGCAGGTAGATCTAAAGTGAGTTCTGTGCTCTGGCAGAGTTGAGCTGGACCCAAACAGCAGCGTAAAGTCCTCTCTTGAAAGCTGAGCTCAGGCGGGTATGTTTTTTTTTCTTAAGGAAAACCAGATCTAGGGAATGATATTTCCCCAATTTTCACAGCTTGATCAACCTTGTCTTCATTCCTAGAACTTAAGGATAGGGTTCCTTAAAACCTGGTCGTGGATTCTTGGGGGGGCCAGGCTTGCGCAGGCACATCCTTCTCTTGCTTCAGGCCAGTTTGGCATGGAGTGTCCTTGCAGGCTCCCGTGGTTGCAGGTCTCTGGTAACAGACTGGGAGTTCTCTGATGTCTCCAATGGCTCAGTCAGTCATTTCTCTCTCATAATGCATCTTTCCAGGTTGCTCTTCTTGCAACTAGAATGAAGAAATACTGCTACAGAGGAAGAGAAAATTTTACCCCTCCTTCTGCTCCTCTTCTCCTCTTCTTTGTTCTACTTCAGGTAAGTCACAAAAGGTACCTGTGTGAGGGGGTACTGATTGCAGTTCTCCAGAGAGACAGAAAAGGATATGTACACAGCATGTGGGAGGGGATTTATTAGGGCAATGGGCTCATGTGATTGTGAAGGCTGAGGAGTCTCAAGATAGGCCGTCTGCACACTGGCTGCCGGTAGTGTGGCTCGGTCCAAGTCTGGAAACCTCAGGACCAGGGAAGCCGGTGGTGTGATGGCCCGAGGCCAAAGGCCTAAGGGCTGGGGGTGGGGGGAGTGCTGGTGTGAATCCCAGAACCCAAAGGATGAGGAGTCTGAAGTTCTGATGTCCAAGGATAGGAGAGAAGAGCATATCCCAGCTTGAGTGGGTAGAGTGAGAGCTTCACCTTTTCCCTCTGCTTTTGTTCTCTCCAGCCCCCCAGTCCCATACTGAGGGTGGATCTTTCCCATCCAGTCCACTCAGGCCCACATGCTCATCTCCTCCAGAAGTGTCCTCACAGACACACTCCAAATAATGCTTTATCAGGTTTCTAGGTATTCCTCAATCTAGTCAAGTTGACACCTAAAATTAACCATCCGGGTGCTGGAGTAGGGGAGAATAAAAACCTAAAGCAAAACGCAGAGGCGCACCTCCTGTTTCTTTTTTTTTTCTTTACCTCAAATACTTATCATCTTGTCCTCCTGTGTAACTAAGACGTTGTATCCTTTGCCCAGCATCTTCCCAGTGCCCCACTCCCCAGCCTCTGGTGACCACCATTCTCATCTCTGCTTCTGCATGTTCCCGTATTTTAGATTCCACATGTGAGTGGGAACATGCAGTATCTGTCCTGCTGTGCCTGGCTTATTTCACTCAGCATAATGTCCTCCAGGTCCATCTGTGTTGCCACAAATGACAGGATTTCCCTCTTTTTAAGGCTGAATAGGATTCCGTTGTGTACGTCTACCACATTTTCTCTATTCATTCATCCACTGAAGGATACTTAGGTTGATTCCGTACTTTGGTACTTTGGCGATTGTGAATAATGCTGAAACGAACATGGGAGTGCAGATGTCTCTTCAACATACTGAATTCAAATCCTGTGGATATATATACTCAGCAGTGGGATTGCTGGATCATATGGTAACTCTATTTTTAGTTTTTTGAGTAACCTCCATGCTGTTTTTTGTAATGGCTATATGATTTACATTCCCACCACAGTGCACAAGCATTCTCTTTTCCTCACAACTTTGCCAACCTTTCCTCTTTTTGATAATAGCCGCCTTGAGACTTTCTGTCTCTTTTTAAGGACATGCTACCTGCAAGCTCGATACTCATTGCAATGCGTTACCCTGGATGGTGGGTCTCAGCTCTTGCTCTTTGTTTCTGTCTTACATCACAGCATAGAATGTTTTGGATAGTGTGTTTAAACAGAAAATTTAACCTCTTAAGACATTTGACAAAGGGGTTATTGTTTGTTTGTTCAAGGGCAGTTTAAAAGAAATCATTTACTTTACACATTTCTTTGGTGTTCTGGGGATAGTTACCTAAGTACATTTTAGCAACCAATTGAACTGGCAGCATAAAGTTATTCTTACCGTTGTGTTAGGGTTTATGAGATCTACTACTTGTCAATACCTCTAGATTATTCTCCTACTTAGTTGAGTTACAATCAGTTTCTTTAAGCTTCCTATTGCTCCAATCTTTAGGGTGGGAGAGAGAGAAAGGCCTCCCTCACTCAATCAGCAGTGGTCTGCAGTTTTCTGGCAAGGTGGGCAAACTCAGGTCAGGGGCATGGAGTCAAGCCAGCTTGGACGTGCTATGCAGGGCTCTTTTCTTACCAGATTATGGTATTTTGAGGACCAGTAGCCCTTGTGGTCAGGATCAACAGCCCTCAGCAAGGACCACCAAGTTTGCAATTTTTCTGCCCCCTAGGCAGAGGCGATGCAGGGCAGGGAGGTCGCGTGGGATGGGAATGGACAGCCTAGCTGCTGTTAGCTCTCCAGCAGTGGGAAAGGGACACGGCAGAGGGGACTGGGTGGGGTGGGGGGGGGGAATCCATGCTGGTGGTCTTCACCTGCCACGCTTGTTCTGGTCCTTGTGACTGACACCTGGATGAGACAGGGAAGTATCTCTGCAGGGTTGTGTTCTGATATGAACTGAATGTCTTGATTTCATCACCACGTTTATGGCATCATTGGGACCCAAGTTGCTCTCTGAGAGCAGAGTGTGCTTGTCAGGGGGAACTGTTCCCTCACAAATTATCAGAAAGTGAGATGATGGCCATGAAATTGTAGTAGGGGGATGGAGAATACTTTTTACCTTGCCAAGTTTTCCTAATATGTTCTTCAAAGTACATGTTCTGATTTTCATTAATTCTCTTTATGTAGGCAGAGTTTCAAATTATTCTTTGGCAGACAGTGTCTTATAGTGTCTGCAGCTTTGGAAAAACTTCACCTTTTATTTTGTTAATGTGGAATGTGAAAGTGAGAGAATGTTGATGGTAACTTTTGCCAAAAGCAGTCTCCAGTTATTTCCCCTACTATCCCAATTCTGACCGGCATGAGGATGGACGGAGCTGGCTGTCTGCTTTCAGGAAGTGTGTTCTCCAAATGGACACATTGTCCCTAAAATGGGTTTCCCTGGATGAGATAATTATTCTGATATTTGAAATGACTAAAGGTCTAAGTTCTTTTGCAAAGGAAGGAAAAATCACGTAGGCATAAATACAGAGACAGCTGCATGTCAAATTCTGTGTAATGTTTATTGTTTTTCAGAGAGCAAAATGCCTATTTCACTTGCATGAATGCCTTATCATCTAGAAGACCCACTAGCTTAAGGTACTTTATTTTACTATCTCTTTCCATTTTTTTCTCGGGGGACTTATTAGATGAAGTGAAAGAACAGGAAGGAGAGAAGACAAACTCTCCTAATGGAAATGTGATAAACCTCAGACACGGTATCATGTTTGGCTAAGAATCTCAGTTTTGCTTGGAATCCTTCCCCTGCTCATTCTTGGTTTAGCCTGTGAGCCAGTTCCTTAACTAGTCATGGTCTCAGCAGCAGCGAATGAAGAGGGAGGGACACGACACAGAAGTACCAGATGCTGAGAAGGTGAGCACTGTGTGATGGTGGGGTGGAGCCAGCAGGTGCAGGAGCAGGGCCAGGTGCCTTGAAAGCAGAACAAGATGAGGGATGTTCCCATTGAAAATCTGGGGCAGAAGGAGACCGAAAGCTTTCTCTGAGTTTATACAGATGACCTAGTGTGTAATATGCCACCATATGTCAAAAATCCATTCCCACACCTCGTAAGCATCTGTCCCTGTACTCTAATCAACAGTGGGGTTTGTGTGGGCAGCAGAGAGAGGCCTGTACTTTAAAAAAATATATTATTGGTGAGTTTTATCTTACTATAAATAATCTAGTTTTTAAGATAAAAATTTGGAGTATTATTTTTAATAAAGAAAAGTGAGTTGAGTTTCAATTAGATTGCACCTGCTGTACCTTTATTTCATCTCTGTTACAGTCATCAAGAGAGGAAGTTTAAGTTTTGTGTTTTTCCAGGTTTGTTTTGATGTTATTATAAAGAAAATTATGTTGAAATGAGCAAGAGAAGAAGATTCCTTTCACCTCCCAGATACCTGAGACTTGTTGAGTGTGATAAGAGCAATATTACATTTTCCATAAAATGAATAATGGAGAGGGGAAAGGCATTGTGTGTTAGAACTTGTTTCCTTTTGAAAATATGAAATAATGAGACCATAGGGTCAGTGGAAAAGTTTCCACTGCAACCACGTCTGAAAAGAAGTCCAAGGATCCGGAGATACAGAGTGAAAAATAAAGAATTTATAAATGTTTTGACTTTGGGTTAAAGGAAGAAAATATTCACAGTCAAGGTGGGATTCCGGGAGAGAAGGAGTCAGAGGTCCACCAGCTAGAAACAGGTTTCTTTGCAGAGCGTGCTCTTGGCAGGGACTAATGGTGATGCAGATACACTATCTTATCTCTCCCCAGAGAAAAGCCGCTGTCTCTGAGCTTAATCCTGTTGGCAAAGGAGAATCAGGAAGCTTATGAGTTTATAGCTTTGCTGGGCTCTCTTTGCACCTATTTGGAAGATAAACAAATAACCTCAAGGCTTTCCACCACTCTTTAGCCTAAATAAGGAGTACGTTTCTCCAGATAGATGCTATTTTCAAGCCAAAAATGAGAGCGCAGGAACACATCCACCATGGAAAAAGATAAGAGCCGTCCTGTTTAGACAGGGGAAGATCTGGAGACACCAAATCCCAGGCCAGAATGTCACCCTGTGAGTCTGGGAGAAAAGTCCTAATCTGTGTGGTATTAGAGACTAATTGATTCCTCTGATGAATTACCTGGGAAATGGTCTTAAGTAACAAACTCATCTCAAAATGATTTAAAAAGACAATTGTCTAGATTTGATATTTCTATCATCTATTACTCTTTTTAGCACAACATCAAATGGTTTTTAAAGGGATGTGTCCAAAACAAAGATAGTGTTTGTACAGAGATACAGCCTGGTGGAGCGGAAGATGCATGGCTTTGGGAGCCAAAAATGTAGTTTTAAATCTGAAAACTTCATCTTGTTTTCTTTGTTTTCTTACACAAGTTTCTTATAATGATAACCTACTTATTGTTTTGATGACCTACTATTGTTTTGTGGTGAGGGATAAATGAAATACTGCTATGAATGCCCTGGGCATAGAATAGATATGTGATAAATGATAGCTCCTCATGTCTATCCGTCTCTAAAATGGGAAATTGTTACTTACGGTTATGAATAATTTATAACACAGCATAGAAGAATAATTATCATCGAGCTTCTCAGTGTCACAGGTTTCACATGTTAAACATTTTAAACTCTCCTATGTTTATCTGTAGCACTTAGTAACATAGGGTGTTTCAAAATACTTCACTAAAACGGCCAGGTTTTCTCCTGCTACAGAAATGTGGGATGAGGTATGTTCAAATGGTAAATCAGTGACACCCAGTGGCTGCTGCTTTTATATTTACCTTTTTTATTCTCAATTTAATTTTCTAAGGTTCTTTCTCAGAACAAGTTAAAGAAAGTGAGGCGAATATGGAAGTCATAGATGCCTTAGAGAAAGAATATCTCAACAGGGATATGAGTTTCCAGCACATGAGAGCAACCTACTGGCAATTCCAAAAATAGAGACAGTGCAGGAAGGTGGGGAAAATGGTTCTGGGAATTTCCAGCCCCATCATTTGCATTTTATTAAACAGTGTACTCAACCTTTCCTGTCACTGTCGGATTTCCCAAGAAATGTTCCCATCCTTGAAGTGGCATGTCAACTGTCCTAACTTTAGTTGAATTCTAATCTGTTAGAGATAGCTGGGAACAAAAATATTGGTATTTTCCCCACATAAAACATTACAGATGTTATACTAGCCCAGAGATCTGCTAAGTAAGGCATTTAGGTAATACAGTTTATAAAGGATTACACAGAGGGTACATTAAAACAAAAGACTCAGTGCTTACTTGCTGCTCTTTTAATTCCCAGATTAACATTTTCAATAAATCTATTATTAAACTATGTAAACAGAAATATGGTAGTAAGTAATACTTACAAAAAATGAGCTTTTCCTTTTTTTTTTACACCTTAGTTAAATACGTGAAATGGTTAAGATGCCAGACCTATGGCCAGGAGGACTTGAATTTGAATCCTGGCCTTTCCACTTAGTGGTTTACTTGGCTTCTCTGAGCTTCAGTTCCGTCACCTATAGAATGACTGGGAAGAGTAAAAAAGAGCAAGTCTGGAAAACTCTTAGTACCTGGCACATAGAAAGTGCTCAGTATGGCAAGGGAGGAAGAGGGGAACTGCTTAGAGCAGAGGCTCTTAATCTGACCTGATTCCAACTCTCTTTACATAACAAATAAATACATATTTATTTATTTATTGGCAAAAGATTATATACATTTATGGTATACAATGTGATGTTTTGATATGCACATGGTCCCCAACTTACAATGATTTGACTTACCATTTTTCAAGTTTACTATGGGACCTATACAACTATTCTGTTTTTCACTTTCAGTGCAGTATTCAATAAATTACATGAGGTGGTCAACACGTTATTATAAAACAGGCTTTGTGTTAGATGATTTTGCCCAGCTGTAGGCTGATATAAGTGTTCTGAGCACATTTAAGGTAGGCTAGGCTAAGCTATGATGTTTGGTAGGTTAGGTGCGTTAAGTGAATTTTTGACTTAGGATATTTTCACTTTACAAGAGGTTTATCAAGATGTAACTCCATCATAAGTTGAGAAGCATCTATACACTGTGGAATGGCAAAATTAAGCTATTTAAAATATGCATTACCTCACGTACTTATTTTTAAGGTAAGAACACAAAATCTACTCTCCAGCAATTTTCGAGTATGCAATATGTTGTTATTAACTATAGTCACCATGACATACAATAGATCTCTTGAATTTGTTCCTCCTATCTAACTGAAATTTTGTGTCCTTTTACCAACCTTGCTCCAATTCTCCTACCCTCTAAGGAATATTTTTTATTCTCTCTTTGCTATCTTGAAATTAAATTTTAGAGCTAATGTAAACTATTTACTACATTATTTAAATATCAGTGGAGTGCTGTAATTGTGATAGAAAGGAGAAATAAAGGAATTTGACTCACTGTGAAATAACCTGCATTTCAATACAGTGCCCGGGCACAGCTACGCCAGAAGGCAAACTACTTTTGCCTTTTCATATGCTTGTGTGTGTTGAATACTGTGCTTCCACAATCACACTGAGTGTGTGTGACAGCTAACTCCAAAGAGCAATTCAGTTGTGTGACTCAGATGCAACAAGAAGTAAGTACTGCTCTTGGTGACCTTTGGAAATAGTGAAAAACTCTAGGAAATATTTCACACAAGGCAAAGAGTGATCTTCCCTCACTTATGTGGTAGTTGCATTACTGGGAATTTTGTATTGGTTTATATAAACTAAATGCCTGGTTTATATTTAAATCATACAAAAATATTTGGTAGATTTGGGTTCTAAGCTCAGAAAATTATAAACAAATTTTCCACCTACACAAACTTTGTAGGGAATGATTTTCTTTGTGGGGCTGCCTCCCTCATTCCAGCGTGTTGATCATTGTTGACCTCCATCTATTAAATGTCTATTCCCTCCCATCCCCTAATCTTTGAGACAATCAAAAACAAGCCCACAACTTTCCAAAATGCCTCCTAGGGGGTGAAGCTACCCTCTTTAGGAACCAATGGCATGAAATTTCAAAGAGAGGCATGGAATCTCAAAGCTGATTTTCTTAACTACTTCAGCAAGCCTAAGGTTTTGAAAGCCAGGCTGTGGGGAGGAAAACTGAGGAATTTCTAATAACCAAGTTTCTTTAAAATTCCAGGAGACAGGACTGACACCCTTTGGAGTTTACCTAAGGGAATCCTATCCACTCAAGATGAAGGGAATCCTAGCCCAACCCTTTCTCCACCAAGTTGTTAGAAGGAGGGACAAATGGGAGAGGCTGGGTGAGACACATGTGTCCCCATCTTTCCTCTTTCAGGTCAGGTGCTGAGGAGAGAGGGGTGTTAGGTTCAAAGATGAGGATCATTTGCCCACTTTGGAGCCCTGCAAGGAGCTTCCCTATAGATCGACAACTTCAGTACTGGGGGAGAGGGGGGCGTGGCTACAGTTGAGTAGAGTCAGTGGCCGGGCAGGGTTGAGCAGAAGGAGGGCCAAGCTTAGCTTTCCCAGGTCTCTATGGCACTTCTGGGGTGTCAGTGGAACTCAAGAAATCTCCACAGGCCTCCAAGGGAAGCCAGTGAATGGGCCCTGGATCTGCAGTAGGAGAAGGGTGCTAGATGACCCTCCATATCCCAGTGCAGAGCCTGCGACAAGGGTGGATGGAAGAGGAGGCATAGACTGAGATGGTCTCTGCAGCATGTGTGCACGGCAGATCCCAGCCTGGACATGAGGGCATGCCTTAGAATCCCACACACGAAGCGTGGAAAAACTATAGCCCCTCAACAACAGACACCAGCAGGAAGCCCAGAGATGGACTAAGCACAACCCAGCGTTTAAGTTCAACCTCCTGTCCCCTCTGCCACCATATGATCATATAAACCGCACTCCTGCTAATGAAACCAGATATGATCTAAGGTGACACAGGAGAGACTGAATTTGACCTACAGATATGGAGCATTTACTGAAGGAGTATTTTTAATTATTGTGCCAGGCAAAGCTGATTAAGGTTATTTTTTTTTCTCCCAGCAGGAGGAGGCTTGTGAGAAAGATAGACTCAGTTATATGGACAAGTGGAAATCTAAATTTTCTTTACTTATGATTACCATGTGAATAAATTTGTGATCATTCTAGGCTATTGTTAACCAGGAGCTTCCCCTAAGGACCTAGACACTGCGTACTGATAGTGCTTTTTGATGAGAGGTGGCTTTGATGTTACATATCTTAATAGCTTGATTTACAATATCAAGCCTAACTCACTTTGGGGCTCAGCATTTACCTTGTTAACAACAACAACAAAACTAGCTTGGTAATTTCCATTGGAAAATTAACAAACCATGGAATTTTTATAGGAAAACATGGTGCCGATTCTTAAGTATAACTTCAGGCAAGTTGCTTTGGAATCTTATAAAAAACTTAAACTTCCTCCCCTTTTGGTACGATCAAATATTTAGTTATTCTACATTACTATATGGGGCAAATTTTAAAAAGTTATTCCATAGCCAATTTCATAATTTTATCTCATTCAGCTTTTAAAGAAAACATTCCCACGATTTATCCATTGCCAATGTTATGGGGTCAGGTAGCACTAAAAATGAAGGGAGGGGGAGGAAATTTACAGAAAGGAAAAAATATCACCATAGTTATCAATTCACTGTAGCTCCCCTCCCCAAATCAAATGACTGTGTTTTACAGTTTCCACATGCTTTCGACGTTTCTGGTAGGGTCACATCCCTGATCAGTGTGGAAAGGTAGTGCTCATCCCAAGGACAGTCACGCCTCTGAGCTGGCCCTGCCGACTCCCGCCCCAGCTTCATGTTCCCAGCAGAGCACGTTCCCTGCGTGTCACAGTGGACCAAGCTGAGCTCCCACAGTTATAAATAGTTTTTCAATGGGACGGGGAAGGGCAGGGAGACTCCAGAAATATAGCAGTTCTGGGTAGGGTGGGAGACTGGGGCCAGAAAGTGAGAAAGGACTAAGATACAAGTTGAATTGATTCCAGAACCTAGAGTTCTGTTATTAACAGTGTTTTCTTTCTCAGAAGGGACTAGCTGGGCAGTTCTTTGAGAGTCTCTTGCCAGATAATTTAATGACTGCTGGCTCATGCCCTCTTTGCTCTTGCTAGCACGCTCCAGGGCTGATTTCCAATTGCTTTTCCTCGTGGGCACCCTTTTCCAGGGTTACTTTAGATCATGGTGTTCCTTCTCTTCACAGATTTTTAGCTATGGTATTCAACCCCAAATACAAATTTCTTAAAAAAAAATATGCATATACATGGGAAAAAGCATAAATCTGCATAAAATGTAATAACTGGAAAATGTTTGTTGTAAAATGAAGTTTTAAGAAAAGAAGGCAAAAACAAACAAAAACCAAAACCTGAATAGACTACTTTGTTAGGTCCTGGCAGCACCTTGTCATTCCTGCTTCCTTGTTAAATGCCTGTTCCCATGCCTAAATAAATCCCTTTTTGCTTAAGTTCATCAGAATCAGTTTTTTTTTTTTTTGCTTGTAACTAAAGGATCAATGCTATGGCACTATTTTACAGCTGGACTGGGGCAGCTCTGTGCTTATCTCCATGGATGCCTGGATGTTTTGCTTTGACTCTTGGCCAATTTAAGGTTGGTGGGCTAACTCATGATATAGGATGTACTGTTTACAGTCTGAAACTCCCCTGGTGAAACCCAGGGCCAGATTGTTTGTGGATAGCTTTCACCTGGCGTAACCAGTTATCCTGTCTTGGTTAACATGACCAGAGGGCATAAAAGACCCTACTAGGAACTTCTGTCTAGAGGTCTTAGGAAGCCAAGATTCAAATCACAAATCTTGGTCCTTTAATCTGGACAGCAAGCACCTCCTTATGCAAATAAGAAGAATCCTGGAGAGTTGCACCCAGAGGTCTCTCAGACTCCCTATGCTTGAGTGCAATCTCTTTCTCTTGGTTTTATTTATTTTTATTGAAAATTGACAATTTATAATTGTGCGTATTTATGGGTTACAAAGTGATGTTATAATTTATGAATACAATGTGAAATAATTAAATCTAGCTAGTTAACATATCCATCATCCCAAATACTTCACATTTTTGAGTCTGCTCTGTGAAGTCTCCTGAGTTCTTTCAAATGACTATCCTGGGTAATCTTTATGGGATCCCGATTGACATAGAAGTACATAGCAGTTACAGAGTGACAGAGGACCCTCAATGATGGGAAAGGTCTGGGGCAGAGAGCAGGTGGAGCTACCATTTAAGATGGAGAGAAGGGTGTGGTTGGCTAGTCAGCCTTTAGTAACAGCTCTAGAGAGGGGAAACGTGCAGTCATTTCTGCACGAATGTGTGAAAAACTAAGGGGCACTCTAGACAGTTTCTATAAGACACTGTAGATCAGAATGAAATCAGGAGAAACTTCGACCATCTTCTGAATATGATATGACCCCTCCTGTTACTGGAATGATGTCAGAGCCACAGCTCAATGGAGAGCTAATGAGCATGGTGTAGCTGCTGCTTCTTGGGTGCTTCCTCTTTGTCTTGCCTCCTCCACATAATTCCAGTCTCTGGGTTGCATGCTTTGTGCCTGTCCTACCATTCTGTGTGATTGCTTGGTGAATTTTAAACTGAGATCTAGTGTGCTCTTTTGGGAGTCAGTGATTTATATGTTCCAAAAATGTTTTTTATCTATTGTGGTCAGGTTGTAGACTAGTTCTGGTTCACAGAGGATTACAGGACTCACAAGCCCTGTTTGAAAGGATCGCTTACATCATTGCACAGTTGGCCCTCCATGTCTCTGGGTTCTGCTTCCTCAAATTCAACCAACTGCGGATCAAAAATATTTGAAAAAATTTTAAAAATAAAATAACAATACATTAAAAACAATGCACAGAAAAACAATACAATACAACAACTATTTACATAGCATTTACATTGTATTAGGTATTATAAATAATCTAGAGATGATTTAAAGTTCACGGAGTATGTTTTATGCAAATACTACACCACTTTATATCAGGGACTTGAGCAGACTCAAGTGTTGATACCTGGCGGGGGTTCTGAAACCAATCCCCCACCGATACCAAGGGACGACCATGCCGTCACGGTTATGTTTAAATCGTTTTTTGGTCTCCTCTATTGGCTGTGAGCATCTTGACTGTGGTGGCTTGTCATTTATCTTCCCGTTCCCAACAGCATCAAGCAAATGCCTTGCACGTGGTAGATGCTCAAAAAGCATTTACAGAATAAACATATATGTGTATATATTTATATATCTGATGGCCACACTACCACAGGCTCAAAGAAACCTATGTTTTCCTTCTGCTCCTATGTCATAATTTCAAGCATGACAAAGGGGAAGCTTGATAAGCTGAGAAGAGAAATGAATTGTAAAATGCAGCTTATGTCCTCATCTATAAAACGGGAATAACAAGATGCACCTCCCAGGGTTGTTTTGAGAATTAATTGAGCTAATTTTTCTAAAGAGTATGTAGCATATAGTAGCACCCCACCCCCCACCACTCCTTGGCCATATGTAAACTCATTAACTAAGACCTTACTAGCAAGGAATTTGCAATATTCTCCAGAAGGCTGCTATAAACCTCCTGTTCTCTGCCACCCTTTTTTTGGGCTGTCCTTAAGTATTGTCTTGGCAGGTCTTCCTATGTGTGTGCTATTGGAACAAGAGAACACTATACTGTCTTCTTGGCTTCAGACTACTTGTGAATCCTTCGAGAGAGTTAGCGTAGGTTTTCCATGATCCCACTCTCTCACACTGATCGTGCACCTTTTTATTTTCAAGGAACTAGCTTACAAATATAGATTGCCTAAATTAAACAATAAGAAAATCTTGCATAAGAATGCCTTTTGTTCAGGAAAAGACAGAAATATGTTTCATTAAGTCAAAAGTACAAGGAATAGGCAACTATCGGTAGTGACTCATATTTTTGCTAAGAAACTTCTTGGGACCTTGATTTCACTAGTTCCATCTACCCTTCCCTAGAAGACCCTGTTTCAATGTGTAAGACAAGCTGTCTTACTCCTCCTTGAAAGACGGCGTTATACAAATCTCCTTTCAAAGACACATCACCTTTCAAAGTTGGCTGCCTTGACACCATTCTTGTAAGTTTCAGAAATCAAGAACGTAGAATGACATTAAACTTAGGAAATGTCATGACCTAACTGAAATCACTGAGACCAAACCCAGTATTTAAAATTAAAATAAAAAAATTGCTTAATAATATTCATTTTTCCGACTTATTCTTTGACTTATTTTTTCTGATCACATGTGTGCTAACTGCTATGGACAAATATATAGACATGAAAGTCTCCATCATCCAAATGATTTGGGAGGCCGACTCCTTCACATGGCTGAATGCTTGCAACGTGGGAGGACTTGGTCTAGGAAGGCTCCCTAAGATGTCAAAGCCCAGCAACTTCCTTTCAAAGGGCTCCCAGTTTCAGGCAGCCTGGATGATTGAAGGAAACCACTGGGCCTGCTGTGGCTTCAAAAGATGGTGTCACTGGTGGTTGGAGAGACTCCAAATATTAAAATCCATACACAAACACAATTAATCAAAAGGAAGAGCATTTGCAATGTTATTTTTGAAGAATCAAATGAAATGCAACCTTGTTGTTAACTGACCATTACTTGTAGTTTTAGGACTAGAAGCTGGCACGAAGATTCATAGGGTCTGGTGGAAGTAATCCGTAGCTGAGAGAAGTCTTTATTGAAGTTTGTTTACGTCCTTTCCTCAGCGTTCTTTCCCTTCAACTTGAAATTTCATGGGACGTTCTGACCCTTTAATGTCTCTGATTGACCACTAGATGGCAACATTGTTCTTTTATGTTCTAGCTTTGACTACAATTAATAAGATGTGTTTATTTTTCCAACAACCAAATTAGAAAAAGTAAAAAATTTTAATGCATCGCTTAAAATGGGAACAAGGTAGATCATATTAAAATATGAATTTGCGATTCACTTACCTAAAAAGTGTACTACACAATATTGTATTTCTGTGCATCCCTGGAGGACAGACCTTTGTATCTGGTGCTTATGGAGGGAGTGTGGCCTCAGTTATTCTGGTCTTTGTGGCTACAGGGAACAGCCCAGATGTTGGATGATTTTTTTTCACTCAGATCATTTTACATCCCTCTTGATTTTGCAACATTCTGCAGCAATGGTTTTGAAACACAGAGGCATAATATTAAACGAATGAATAAACAAATAAATAAAAGATTCCAGGGACCTCTCCTTAGAGATACTGATCCAGTAGATCTGGTGTGGGCACGGGTATCTAAATTTTTAATAGCACCTCCACATGCTTCTGATTATCAACAAGTTTGAGAGTGATCCTAGTGTCCTTAATTCCTCCAACAACAGAATCCTCAAGATAAAATGAATTTTAACTCAATTTAATTTAAAATTACCATCTATATATATATTTAGAGAAAATGCCTTAACTAAAAATACTCAAACATCTCAATTACAAGAAAGTTCAAATCACTCTCAAAATAGCAGAGCTTCAGCAATTGAAATTTCATTCACCCTATGTGTCTAAAACAAAGATTATCATACCTGGGTATGGGCTGGAATTGGTGTAATGAGAAAAGATCTTGCTAATGACGTTTTCACTCCTGCATGTCTCTCCTAATGGGAGATTCTTAGAATGGGGAATGGTGAATTTCTACAGAAATAATTTCAGATATTCCAGAATGTTGTCCCTCTATCGTCATTCTACTAAATGTGAGGCTGTATATTTTAAAAATCATTGCTTTTGAAAAATTTGGGGGGTCCCATTAGCCACATGAAGTAGTATTTTTTTCCTTTGTCATTTCTCGTTTTCCCCATTCTCTTCTCTCTCTGTTTCTCTCTCTTTGTCTCTCCCCATCTCTCTGTTTCTCTATGTGTCTCTGTCTCTTTCTTTATCTCTTTGTGTCATTATTTACTCTTTGGTTTAAGGTGATCGCTTTACACTAATTAATCGAATATTATTCAAATATTTGATTTGAATCAAATATTATTTGCCTTGACCCATTTGAATTAAATGACCTCATGCGTGTTATTCTTTATCTAATATTATCTTTTCTTTTTTGTAGTTTAAAATGTCATGAGAATATCATGGGGATTAGAATTAGAAAATAATTCCATCTTTTTCTGGCGTTAATTCGTGGGATTGTATAAAGACCCTCATAATGACAAATGAAAAAGAGTGGTGCTTTTTTGAATGGGCTTTTAATTAAGCTACTTTATGAAACAATTTAATTTTCATAGAAAAAGAACACCAGAATACCGTAACGTGACTCTCCAGTTTAAAAGAATCAAATCTACTGTTCATGAAACAATACTTATGAGGGTATTTCAAAAAGTTCACATAAGAATAGAACTGCAAGATAATATAATTTTTTCCACGAACTTTTTGAAGTATCCTCATATGTGACTTATTTGTTGCTAGAAAGCAAGATTCTGGGAAACTTTCTGCTTTGTTTCATTCCTGGGTCTTTTTTCTTTCGTTTCTCTGGTTCTTTAAGAGATCTTTGAATTTAAAGACAAGAACCTTCCTGTGACTTTTCTCCTTCACAAAAACCACTTTTAATTTTTAAAAGACAATTTACAAAAAACAGTAAGAAAATTGAGAATGGACTGAAACGTGCAGTGGCTTCAGAGTCAGATACACAACTCAGAGGGATCCTTGTCTGGGCGGCTGCTTGTGCTCCATGCCATAATTGGAGTCCACACTTGCCTCTCCCTGCATCCCAGCGTTGTTCCTTGGTAGGAGGGAAAGAGCAAACAGAACATTCTACTTAGAAGTTTTAATTTAGAGATGGAGATCTCTGAACCCGCACTTGAGGGCTCTCACTGAGCCAGACCAGCAGAGGGACCTGAAGCTCTCCGCTCATTTGTCTAGGGTCAGGCATAGGAATCTGTGTGTCCAGATAAACACTTGTTTTCTTAGAATTTTATTGCCTGTTTCTCTTCTTTAAAAAAGGCAAGCGAATTATCTGCAGGAAAACATTCAGATTTAGATCAAAACAGAAAAACGAAGCAATGCTCTCCAGTGAGATGGCTAAGCCGTGCCTCTTCCTCCTGAAAGATTGTCAGTGATTTTGATTAGCAGGAATCAGTGACACTACAAATCAACCCTATTTTAATTTTTAAAAGACACTTGAGGTGTGTTTCACAGAACCTGTGCAAACTAAAAAATTCAAATAAAATAAATTTTAAAAATATTTTAAACCAAAAGAAAAGACAAAGGAGGAAGGTCTTCTAAATTTGGAAGGTGCCAGATCTTAAATACCAGAAAACCCTGTCCTGGTTTCCAAATGTTAACCTTTCTGCGAAGCAGGCCCACAGAGTACCTCCTCTCTTCAAAAGAAAATCCTGGCACCCAGAAGATTGGGCTGACAGTGAGTATTAAAATGACTTGTTTAATGAGCAGCGTGATTGAACCACGTAGGGAATGCTGGGGATTTTTTTCATAAGGACTAGGTTTGGTGTTTACATTTTGTTATGTTGTGTGCTTCCACTACCCCTTATTTTGACAAGCTACTGAAAAGTTTGGGATGAGGATGAGCAATTTTTTTGCAAACCTGGTTGCTAAAAAAGAAATGGTGCCTCTTTTTACCTGCCTCTAATGGAACACAGCTGTACTATTTAATGGGAATACTTGGCATATATACAGCACCCAAGATTCTTGTGGTCTGTATATTGCTAACGAGCAGGGTGAGAGGTGTGTTTATTCTTTTAAAGCATTAGGCTGCCCTCCACTAAGGCTATTTACTACACTGTAGGCAAATTGCCGATGCTTAGGGCTGGAAGGATCAGAAAATCATTAACTACATTCCATGCTTCTTTTTCCAGGTCCGACTACATTTAGGATGCCTGCTCCTTCCTGGAAGATGACTGTGCACTCTAGTCTTTACCTCCTGTAAACTGGACAAATTCCGCCTCTCACCACACAGATGATCATTTTCTTTAGGAGTCTAACCTAAATTTCCCTTCATAAATTTAAGGTGATTTTTTTCTTACTAGAAAAACTAAGAACATCCATTTTCATTTGCTTGGATAAATATACCACATTTCTTTTGTTTTCCGTGTTTGTCATTTTGCTTCTGAAGTTGGGACTGATTTCTCAATGAGTTCAATTTTCTCTTCTCAAGCATTTTGAACTTGGTTTTACTGTTTCCCTTCTTTGTGGAGGATTAACCGAAAGTAAGATGATATTAAATGACTAGTAAATATTGAATTAAAGGAAACCCAGGATATAATACTGAATATCACACATAGAACTATAGTACAAGCTATAATATGGAAGAATTATAAATTTCAGGCTGACTAGTAGAAAGGATAAAATTATGTCTCCCATGAGTCCTCTCCCACTTGATAGAATCGAACTCCTTGACTTACAAAATTTTCTGGAAGCAAACAAGTGGGTTGTAAATATTCTAAGATTCCAGCGTCTCTTCTTTTATCCTAGAATTTCCAGATTTTTGTGGATAATGCTTTTTTCTTTAGGCTTTCAAGAAAAAAAGGGAGTCTGTGTTGTT
This sequence comes from Cynocephalus volans, assembly GCF_027409185.1. NCBI lineage: Eukaryota > Metazoa > Chordata > Mammalia > Dermoptera > Cynocephalidae > Cynocephalus > Cynocephalus volans. The sequence continues at coordinate 129,814,803 of NC_084468.1, read as the reverse complement.
CAAAGACTTGATTTACATTGTTTACCTACATTAGAGTCATTTGAGAGGGTAGTTGAAAGGTGAGGAAATACCTTAAGTGCCTGAAAGACAAGAACTGTATATTTTTAAAACAGATGTATAGGTACATGGCTTTAAAAGGAAAAGACTAACATATAACTGATTTTGTTGAGATGTTACAATATTGAGATTAAAGAGAAAATTTGCTCTCTTTACACAGACTACTATATTCACAGGGTCTACGGTCTGCATTCCCACTGCAGTAGATGAGCCGAAGCATCACAACCAGAGTAGGGTTTAGGCAGAATGCTTCCAAGACAGTGAAACGCAGACGAGACTGGCAATAATTGGGGAAGGCGTGGTTGTTTTAGAGAAAAATCTTCAAACAGCCTCAGAAGCAAACATGCAAAGGGCACTGGGTTCCAAAGTAGGCAGTTGCACCAATACAGAAGACAACGTGTGGGCGTGTACATGCGCGGGGTGTGTGTGTGTGTGTGTGTGTGTGTGTGTGTGTGTGTGTGTGTGTGTGTGTGTGGTGTGCACGCGGGCGTGTGTGTTTTCTGCTGTCAAGAGATTTTCACCTCTGTGGCACTCAGATAGTAAACAGAAGGTAGTCAGGTTTGACTAATCCTTTTTCAATTTTGATGACCAAGCCCCCAACAAACCCAAACTTTTGGTTTGGGAGCAAGCAGAGTTTTAACTTCTAAACCAAACAGAAGAAAATGCCCCCCTGAGCCCCCCAGGACAGCAGGAATCTACAAACTAGGCATAGCTTGAGGATCCACTAGAGACACTGAGACCACACACAGTCTCCAGGTAGCAGAGGAGAAGCCCAGCCTGGTAACCATGTCTTTTCAGCGATCAGTCAGTGCGACTGTGCTGGCAAAGGCTGAGTCTCTGCAGACCCGTCATTGCCCTTCTTGGTTAGAGTGGGTAGCTGGTCTTTGCCTTTTCTTCCCACCAACTCCTCTCTTCCTCCCTCTTCTTAAGGGGAAAATGATCTTGAAGTGACAATGCACATACTTGCTGGGTTTGACTGGGTAGGCCAGACCATCAGAGAACTGTATATTTTGCCTGGTATAGAATGAAATTTGGTAAATTGTGCTTTCATGTTGTGCCATTGGCTTGTACTGAGGGGCACTAGGAAGAGGTTCTGTAAAATCTGCTATTTTACTTACTGTAAGGTTTTCCTGGCTGCCATTTATAAAATCAGACCACTAGTGAATGTTATGACCCCTGGGAAGAAACTTTTTAGAACCCAGGAAAAGACATGTTTCTCCCCAACAATTGGTGTGGTTTTTTAAGATGCTGTAAATTTTGGAGCTAACATTGTTCTTTTATTGCTTTGGCTGATAGGAAGCATCATGTCCCATTAGAAAGGCAGCATAAAGCAGTGATTAGAGCTCACACGTGAGATTCAGGAAGGACCAGGCTGGTATCCCAGCACCCATACTTCCCCACTCAGTGTCCTAGTCTGTAAAATGAAGATGATAATAATCTACCTCGTGGCTTTACTGTGAAGAAAGGTAATGGCTTTATCATGAAGGATAAGTTTTTTTTTTTTTTTTTTTTTTTCAGAAAGATAATGAAGGTAAAACTTTGGGCAACTTTTGTGGTCCATGGTGAATGCTTAATAGATATCTCTTATTATTATCTATGCATGTGACAAATAATAACATATAGTTAGACAATAGTGATATGTCAGGCACTCTGCCAGATGCTGGGAGTAAAATAAAGAGCACCCTAGACCCGGCTTCTACTCTTGGAGAGAATAATATCAAACAGCAAAAGCAGGCTGTTAAGTAAATAATAAAGTGTGACAGATGCCATGATGAGAAAGGACAGGTGGGAACACATTTCAGGAGCACTAGTCCGAGCAGCATGACCCAGAACTGCAGGAAGATTAAGTGCAAGTTCACCCCGTGGAAAGGCAGAGGTGTCTTGCTGGTGAAAACTGCCTAGGAAAGGACGAATTTGTACTGTTGACCCAGGTTTGCTGTGTCCAGAGCGGTAGGGGGTCTGAGACAGCCAGAGAGGTTAGAGCAGAGAGGTGCAGGGTCAGGACGGCTTTCATGCTAAATACAGTGGGAAGTCATTGACATATTGTAAGCAGTGATAAGGCCTGATCTGATTTGCTTTTTAGAGGTATCACTCAGGCATGAAGAATGAGATCGGAGGAGGGTTAGGTTGAAGGCAGATAGCTTGCAAGTCCAGAGGATCAGCGATGTTGCGGCAGGGCTAGAACTATGGCACCCGTGGAGTCAGATTTCCATCTTCCAGCTTCCAGCAACCATACGAGTGAACAGTTTGTGCTGATATGTTTTGAATATTTCCTGCAGCATTAGTTTTCTTATCTGTTTTCCCCTCTGCTCCAATGTCAACAGTTTATTGTATCCTTTTGTACTGTGTGTCTTTAGGTGTGTCTCCTCAAATTTTTTGTGAAATGAAGATGGGGAGGAAAGAGAGGAGGAGAGAAGATGATGATACTTATGAACTAGAACTCATTTATTTAAAACATTTGTTTCAAAATAGGTGTAAAGCATCTGTCCTGGTTTTAACCCAATTTGGGGGAAGGGCTTCATATGCAACTCTGTACATGTTTTCCACATTAAATGCATTATATCCTTTTTGAGGATGTGACCCAGATGGTCTTCCCATTTTAGGACAGACTTCAGCTTTCCTCTTCTGTTAAGCATGGAGCTGTAATTCAGACACCTACATATTTAAACCAGCGTAGTCAGAACAAGTTTTTGAGCTTTTCTCTTCTTCACCCAGCAATGTGTGTGAAAGATGACTTGTGCAGCCAGTTGATACTAAATTACATAATAGGTTAACCTTAGCCCTTTGAATTCACACAGAAGAAGTTCTCAACCTGATTGGAATTAACCTATACTGACTTTCTGCTTCATCTTTCCTAAAGCAAAGGATACCGATCGGCAGGCAGGGAGCCTGATGGATGTTAATGGGGGGTTTTCAAGTTTGTCTTGCTTTTCTTAAACTATTAAGAAAGAACAAAAAAATTATTTAGAATGGAATCAGTTTCCAGGAAGGGAAAAAAGAAAACTGAGAATTTATTATTAAAGAAAGAAATAGAGCCAAGGTAAAAAAAAAAAAAAAAGGCCTTCTCACATCTCCTGGCCAGGTGCTCCGTGCATATAAATGTTTCACGTTAAGCTTTAAGATCAAGGGAAAGTCTGTAGGGAGCCTTGTTTCCTAGAGGTCTGCTTGCTGGAGCTGCTCCTGAATACAGGCTGCCCATTTTTATTTGGTTATTAAGGATTAAAGGGGACAATGATCCTGGAATGGTGGTTCCTTGGTTTGCATTAACTTCATGCAAGATAGTGAAAAGCAAGCTTCCAAGGCAGGGTTTGCATATGTATTTTGGGCTATCAGCTCACCTCCTTCACTGTCATCTTGTGCGTATGTTTAACATGAAATTGCCCTTACTCTCATGAGCTCAAACTGGAAGAAAGCTGCTCGTTGCAACGATTGAGAATCTCTCTGCCTCTCAGAAATCCTCCCAGTTTTTGCAGGAGTGTGGAGGGAAGATGAAAGAATTTCACATTAGATTGCTGGTTGCTCTCGACACTGCGGGTTCGCAATTGCCTTGGAAAGCTATTCATTCTTGCCCGACTTCTCTGGGCGTTCAGCATCTGAGTACACGATCAGGGAGCCAACCCAACACTCCATCCATGTCCATATTTTTAAATTTTGCTTTTTTATTGTTAGTTTCACACCTTGTCCTCTAAACTAAAGCATGTCTGAAGTTACTTTCATAAAATGACTAAGTTTAGTGATAAAGCAACATACACCTGCAGAGAATGCTTACGCTTGTGGTGGCTAATTGTTTCAGTAACAGTCATTAAAAAAAAAGTACCGATGAAGAGCTCAGGCTTCGAAAATAACAAAATAGCAAAAATAACAAACCGATTTCCTGATTTAATCCTGAGTTAAAAACAATACTGGAAACTCAAAGTATGTAAAAATTACACCCTCTCTCATCAACATTTTTCAATCCCACACTACACCAGGAGGTTGAATGTATAGACTAAAAACTGCATCTGTGAAAGCCAAGTGACTTGTCCCATGTCACATGAGTAGCAAACAGTAGGATTTGGAATGAAACATATATTTTTGACTTCAGTTCTTGATATCTAGCCCTACTGTTGTGGTTTCCATTACATGGAGGAACAAACTGAGGCTTAGGCATGCACTATGGATAACCACTTAATGGTAGAGACTTAGGTTTTAATAATACACATTTTACTTCAATGATTCCCAGGTTTTGTAGCAATAAGCAGGCTGCATAATAGAAATGATGAAAGATCAAATAAATAAATGTAGTTCTGGAACAGTGTTTCTTGTATGTGTTTAATTGAAATTCTTACATACTCAGAGCCTAATTTATTTTTATAACTTCACAGTTTCATATTTATGGCTACTCAGTATCATGGTTATTTTAGAAGTTGTAATCAATAATTATATGTCCATAGTCATTATTGCCTAATAATGAGCACAGTTAAGGATTATAGACTTGCAGTTTTACTTAGATATACCAATCTTCTGTTAAAACATGAACTTCTTCTGTTTGAAATGGAATAATAGCCTAGAAATAAAGATCTTAACAAATTTTAGTGCTATGTATAGTAATCCTTAGGCCTCTGACAGTGCTCTCTCTCTTTCTGCTTTTAAAATGTTCCTGAATGATGCCTTCCCATAGTCTGTGATATAGAGTCTTTTAAAGAACCCTCACTCTAGGAACAGTGTTGTTCAAGGCAGATGACATTCCATTTTGTTTATTCTTTTGTTGTATCATAGGAAAAAGTCATCACATTTACTGGACACAAGAATTTGGGGATGTTGAGTTTAGTCACGGTCATTTGTGGGATTGACTCACTCTGTTTCTTCCACCAGCAGCATCTTAATATATGGGCCTTTAAGGAGAAGAGGCATGTGACCTCACTCTCTCATACCGCTAGTTTTCACCCAGTTTCAACTACACATGGGTAACTGAGCTGGTCCACGGCATTCTGTAGCCAACTCCAGAGAAGAGGTCGCTGACCACAAAGAGCTTAGAGTCCACAGATACAGCAGAAAGTAGAAGGATGCTTGGTGGGAAGGTGGCATCCTCGTTAGACAGAATCATTTAGATCCTAGTGAGTACATTGAGTGGAACTGTTAAGTGAGGAATCAGTACTGTCTCAGCATAACTATCCTTTTTCTTAAACTAATGCAAAAGCAATGAGTTAATTATTTTCTACTGGAATTCTTGTTGCCAGCGTGCATGGTGAAAATGTGTAATAGTTATAGTTGTTTTGGACCAGATTTTTTTCCCAAAATATTGTTATTTATGATTATAACTCTGCTTAGGGTTCAGTTATTTGGGGATAAAAATGAAAAACAACATAAAGAGAATGAAGCTAGCAAATAAACCAACAACATAAAAGTTACGACTTGGGTGATCAGGAAACCCAGGCTGCAAATACCACGAGGGGCATTAGTAGGTTTCTTTCGAGTTGTTATTTTTTCAGGAACTGCTGTTTTAGTGTTATAATACAACTTAGATTCCATAGCACTGGATGATTTACAGAGTTTCTTCCCATGCATTTTAGCTCAAGATCTTTAAACAACCCTATGACTATGACCTAGTCAGAGCAGATTTTATAATCCCCATTATACAGAGGAGTTAACTGAGGCTTAGGGATGCACTAAGCATAATAAGTTAATGCGAGAGACTGAGACTTAACTTCAAATTTAATCAGCTTCCTACTACTTTCTACCTTCCTCCTGTGAATTCTAAATCAGGTCTTCAAAAAATTTAAAGATGATCAGCAGTAGTATCCAGAATTTTAAACACCCAACATGTCTAGGTTAAGTAGCTATTTTGGAAGACAAGTGATCTTTAAATCACCCACATTTCCAAGCAACTCCATCTCAGAACTGAGAGTCAATTCAGGAGTTTTTTTCCAGCTTCAGAATAGAGAGTCCTTTGGGAAAATAATTTTGATGGTTATGGATCACCACTCAGTTTTGAATGGTATATTTTAAAACAAACCACCTAGGAATTGTGTCTTATTTCTTCCTGCTGCCAATGGCTGGACCCACACACATTCAGACCTCACACAAAAATGCTGATGTCTGCACATTTCACCACCAACAGGCATTTTCAGTCAAAGGGGAGAGAAATGAGGCTCTGCTTGTCTGTTGCAATAACATTAATATTATCTCTGTACAGATGCTTTTAGAAGTACGAAGTTAAATGCAGAGCCCTGGAGATGCCTAGAAGCACACATGAGATAAGCACAGCCATTCATGGAAGACCTAAGAAACAGAAAATTTGCAGGATAAACTTTTCACCATGACAAAGTAGAGCAATGTCGCCTATTCCAACATGGGATTGACAGCAGGAAATAATGACAATACAGTTAGTGTAGGATGCATTTGTGATGCAGAGAGGCAGAAGAGATATATATGCGTATTCGGTCAGAATAAGCCAGGATATTATTAACTACCAATGTAAATTTGACCTTGGGGAGTAAAAAGGCTGAAATCTGAAGGAAGCAGTGTCAGTCTGGCTATAGATAAGCTAAGGAAGAGTAGCTGTGAAATAAACGTTCCTTACAGGCCCGTGATGAGAAAGACCGTTGTATTAGTGGTTAGCATTTCAGAATTCAGAGGAGTGGAGGGTCAGCTTTGCAGCTGCTGAATGGAACGTGCTGAGTAAAAGTGGCCTGAGACAGCCTTCCTGAAGGCAGTGGTAGGCTGGGCTAGCCCCCTGGGGACACTGAAGAAAACACTGGTGTCCAGTGGCCTATTGACCCAATTCACTCTCATTCTTTCAACTGCTGTCAACTTGAGTGAGAAAAGGGTCACACACACACCCCTATAGACATGCATATTTATTTAACGGCAGCAGTCTATTTCCTATATACCCTTCTTTGTGAAGGAGAGGAGACAATTTCCTAAGCATTTAAAAAGATATCTGGTAAAGCAGAACCACTCTAAGCTATGGAAAAAGGGGGAAAGCATTCTGTTCATTGAATCAAGCTCGTTGTACCAGAAAGGTGCTCAGAAATTTGCTATTAAGGGTAAAGTTGAGCGTTTCCATCCTTGGCACTAGATCTAAATACCTGCAGCTGTTTGTTCATGTCACGGACGAACCATGGAAACTGCACTTCCACACTCATTCTGACCCCTTTACTGAATTCTGTAGATAAGAAGGCTGGGGGTTTTCTTTCTGAAGATGACGATGCTCCACAATCTTGTACTTATCTAAAACTTGATGTTATGGCCAAAAATTATATTGTATTCACCATACATTAAAGAGTACAAACTATTTTTAGGAAAGTAAAGCAGAGTGATTTTAGGATTTCAATCAAGCATGTACACTTAGTAAAGATTTCACTACCCTGTAATGCAGGTCTTGTTTTTTATTTTTCATACAAAGAGAATCAAGATGCTATTTTTTTCCAAAATGAAGAAGAGACTGGAGCCTAGACATTAGGAAAGCTGAAAGTCGGTCTTGACTTTGTACCTCACTCGGTATAGGTTTATTGCATTTTGTAGTTGGATTGTTTCTTCATTCCACTGTTGTGAAGTAGAGACAACAGGGTTAGTCACACATTAAGTAACTTATTCAACATTATTGAGTGCCAACTATATACCAGGAACTATGATAAGTATTAGGGATGCAGAGACGAATGACAAGGCCTGTGCCTTAGAGGGGCTCACACTTAAATGAAGGAGGCGGGGAAGCAGGTAAGTGATAATACAAGTGCCTTTATTGAGACATTACCAGAGTTTTTGGAAATTTAGTGGAGAAAGAGACTCTGCCTTGGAGAGATGGCATTTGACTTGAGTCTCGAGTACTTTTTGAGTATTCTTATCAATTCTCTCTAGAAAAATAAAGCAAGGAGTGTTCTATCCTTATGTATCTCACAAACCCTCTGCCAAAATGACTGGGATTTGCTTAAAACTGGCTATCACTACAGTAATAATATACTTCTTTGTTTTTCAGTTTACAAAGTCGTTTCTTACAGAAATCTTGCAAAATGCCTGTACCATGGATATTATTCTCCCCATTTTATGTTTGAGGAAGCTAAAGCACGAAAAGGTCAGTAACTTGCACCAGGGACTGGTACGTGGGGGGGAGCCTGGATTCAAACCCTGGCATCTTCCGATTTAAAAAATTGAAATCTTTCCTCTTGATTAACCTTGGTTACACAAGTAATAAAGTCCAATGGTATCATTTCATTAAGCTTGCTGCTTAAAATGGAACAGTTTTCATTTACGCTTCTATTGAAGAGATGAATGCTCATCTGGCCCAGGTGCCTGCCAGCTAAAAGGAACCTTGGCACTACACTGCTGGGCAAGCCCCACATGCCCTCCAACCCAGTACTGTGTTGACAACAGAGGCCTCAAGGGATTTTCCGGGAAAGGACATAGTTTTCTTCCCTGACATTAACCTTAAAGGTTAGGTGTACTCCCGGTAGCCATTTATGGCTCTGACATTCATAAATTTGGTCAAAACCTTTATGAATCCATTTATATTCCTTGCCTGCACCTCTTTTGTGATAATGAGCTCCATACGTTTATTATTTTCTGTGTAAAGTAATAGTTCCTTTTATTTGTCCTTAACTCACCTCACTCAGGTTTTTAAGGGGTCTTCCTCTTCCAGTGAGGAATTGAGAATTACTAGAATAATTGTGTTCTGTTCAGCTTACACATGATCTCCAAAATTCTCTAGGTTTATTTTATTTTTTCTTGAGATCAAGAATAAATAAAATTGTACATTGTGTTTTCATTGTAGAGAGAACAATAATTTATTTAAAGATTAGATTCTGTCATATGGCATATTTTCAGTATACTTTCTGGTGTTGCTAAAACCTGACCCAGAGTTCCCTAGAATAACCTCATTTTGGGGTTTGTAATAAACATTCACATGTTGAAGGCAGCTCTGATCTGGCCCTGGGGAAGCTTAAGGTAATTTTTGTTCTAATCTACAGCCACTTTTGGAGAGGAAGTATACTGCATATTATATTATATATATTTTATAACTGATTATAACTCATGTATTATACAACATAATAAAGTAGTAGAAGAATGCTGGCCTGGGTGTCAAGAATCTGGTGGTCTAATCTAAAATCATCTCTGGACTGTAGTTTCCCAGTTTGTGAGATTAGGGTTTGGATTAGGTCATTTTTGAGATCTCTTTCTACTTTACAATTATGAGTCCCTGATTCCTTGGCCACCGACTTGGTGATTTAACAGAACACAGTCAATTCTAGCTTCTCTAAGCTCTGGCAGCCACCCCCAATTCCATCATGATTCATTCACTCTCAATATCTTTGAAAGCTTTTAGATAGATCCCTGTTTTATTTTATCCATATTGCCAATTTCCCACCTCGGAGATCTCAGTAAATGAAAGAATTATAATTTCTTCACCCACCTCCCTTACGGAAATAATGACCTTTCCCATAGGTTATTCTTAAGTGATGGGTTTATTTCAGGTTCCACAAGCTTGTCTTCTTTGGAGGGAGGACTTTAAGGCCTCCTCTGGATCCCTTTGGTGGTCACCAGTGTAGTGAATCAGCACTATCCTTTAGGAGTCATTATTACCAAGGATAAATATTGACCGAAGTGTCTCCATTTGCATCTTTAAGTTTGCTCAAAATCCTGAGGCCAGTGGTATCCTTCCCAGCTACATTTGTTTGTTGACTTGGGTTCTAATATTTTTCAGCATTGGCCACTTATTGGTTTTGCTGTGAGGAGCAGACATTTGGTAATTCTTTTCTTTTTTAAATGGCAAGTACAGGGCTGTAAAATTCTCAGCCACCTCAACACACATCACTCTGTTCAGCACACGAACACACCTCATACATCTATTTGTAACCAGGTCTCTACCTGCTCTACCTGGAGACACTGTGGCTTCAAGCACATGATTCATGGCTCAGGAAAGCGCATGAACTTGTAGGTCCGACAATCTCATCTGTAAAATGGAGCCACAGTATCAGAGTTATGTGAAAGCAACAGGACATTGACTCCAGGAAAAATGTTACTCACAAATAGAGATAGGTTGTGGTCTGTGAAAATGTAAGTGAATTGGATGTGTCTGATAAAGTTGAGCAGACTGATGGTCATAGTCTTAGGAAAAGTTGCTTTTTATGCTCCGACTGGCTCTAGTCATCATCAGATACAGTGCTGCTATTCTTTCCTTGCCTTGTGGCTGATATTAACTGCAGTAATCTGGGTCTTTCTCTTAGATAGCCTTCTTTACGAGGCTGTAAAGCTTTATCTGTCCAGGTTTGAAATCAGGGACCCAGCTCCTTAAGTGATTTTCCTCGACAGTTGGGTAGTTCTCTCAACCTCTTTGTGCTGTCAGAGGTACTGTCATGAGTGAGCTGATTTCTGCCACATGCCCTAATGCATACTTTAAAGGACTTTTTCCTCCCTATTCACCACCCTCTATCCTCTTTCTATACCACCGAGTGGAGGCATGAGGGGGCTGGAAAGGAGAGAAAAAGGAAACAGAAATCCTGAAAAAATCCTCTAAAAATACTAATTTTTCATAGGGTGATTACTCTTTGTTAGTGTCTCTAGAATTAAAACAAAAACTGTATCAATTTAAACATGTTAATTAGAAAAAGACAAATGACTTTATTTTAGAAGTAACAGGCTGTGTTCATATTCATATTCACAAGGATACTCCACTAATGCTACAGGATTCATGAAGTTGATTTTTAAAAAAGTTCAAATATATCTTTGAGGTACCTGGTAGAAAGCACTTGGTAGACATTAGAGATTACAATGATAAATAAAACACAGGTTTTGCCTTTACTCCATTTATAGTCCGAGCAAGGAAGCCAGGCATATACTTATATACACAAAGATAATTTAAAGCAGGGCAATCAGACAAATGTCAACATGGGATGCAGATAAAGTGCTGTAGAAATGCATTGGAGAGAGAACCCACTGTGACTGGGAGAATTTGGGTGGTGGGACTTATTTAGCATATCTTGAGAGGTGAGTATTATTTCATAGAAGAAGAAATCAGAGGGAGGGCAGTTTTAGAGTTAGCACAGCAGTTAATACTTTCACTGGGGACTCAGTTTCTTTCTTTTTCCCCACCATTTTTCACAAATTGGCTTGGTGCTTGGGCTTCTCAGCTGATGGTCCGAAGGTGGCTGCTGTGGTTACTGGCATGACATGGTCATTTCTTCCTGGTGCCTCTTCTGACTAGGGAGGGAAAACTTGCCCAGAAATTTCTGGGAGATTACTCCTCATTTCTCACTGGTTGCAACTTCTCAAGGTAGAATATACCCACCTGGAATCAATTGCTGGCAAAGATAATTATTGACAGGAAGCAATCATGATTGCTGCCTTGGGGATTGACTTCTATGAGCTCTTGGCAAGGGAGTGGTAAACACGTAAAAAAGATTAGCATTGAGACAGCAAGAAGGAGGGGAAGCAATGGCTTTGGGGCTGGTGACAGAGGATCTGCCTCACTTCTTCTGTATTGTTTTGAGGATTAAGTAAAAAGATCCATAAAAATACTTAGCAATGCACCTGACACAATATGTCCATAATAAAATTTAGTGGTTATTATTATTTTTCTTAATAGTATTTAACATTGTCATTTAAATGGATTTCTTCTCTGAGTGATCTGGGCAGAATCATCTTCTCTCTCAAAGATGCAAACAGGAATTCATCTGTTTCTCAACATATCTAGATAGCAATGAACTTTTTCTTCAAGGCACATACTCTTCGGGATATGTATTCTATGGGTTCAGAAAGTCTGAGTCATGTAGATAACCCACATCTGTTACTTACTATCTGGATAACCTTGGGTGAGTTATTTTATCTCTCTGTGTCTTCGTTGCCTCATTTTAAATGACTGTTCTAGGGTTCTTATGAACACTGTGTGAGTTAATTCATTTAAAGCAGCATTCAAAGATTGCTTGGTACATAGTAGGCACTCAAGAAATGTCTACTGTAAGAAACTCAGACATCCAAGGCCTATGACCTAGATTCTTTTGGGACCAACTTGCACCATAGCATTGTTGTTGGCTTAGATTAATGCTTAATGGTAGGTGGATTTTGGATTAACCACATTGTATCCTGATGGATTTTTGTTTAATGTGTATATGGAAGAGGGAATGGATATATAGACATTTTTTTCATAGTGACTTGATGAGAGTCTAAGTACAGGTATTTTCATTATAAATGCTTTTGGCAGCATGTATAATAATAGAATAGTTGTCTACCAGGTTTAGAGAAATGGGTTAATTTTTCTCATGTTGCAGAATGGTGCAGGTACCTACAGATGGAAGAGAGGCTGTTCCTAGTCTCAGGACGGCTGCTGCAGTTCCAAGCAACATGTCCACATTCAACGCAGGAAGAAGGGGTCGAGGGTAGCACAAAAAGCATCTGTGTTTTATATCAGGAAAGCCAACACTTTCCCCGAATCACCCAGAAAAATTCTTCTTATGTACTTTTGGGCAGAAACAGGGGACATACCCATGTAAGCTTCAAAAGAAGCTGAGAAAGTGAGTGTTCAATTTTACCAGCTTCTAAGTTCAAGGCAGGACAAGGCAGAAGGGAGTTGGGAGAGGAAATTGGGTTGGCCAACCCACAATGTCTGCCCTAATAGTTGAAACGTAAGAGCCCCAAATCAATGCTTCCTATTTTCGCAAAGCCCAGGGGAGAAAGAGCACAAAAGGCAAACACCATCGGGAGAGGAGGATGCTCTCTACAGGGGTCTGTCAACTGCTGGGGAAGGACTAGTGTCAAGGAAAATAATCTCCATTTTGTTTTACTACCCTGAGCTCTCCAGAGTCCCTCTGCTTTTCCATAATTTACTATGTGAGTAGAAGAATGCGGGGCCTGCCATTTGGCAGGTGAGAGAAAACCCATAAGTCACCTTTTAGTTTAAAGATAAAATATCCTCTTCAAGTCCTACCCTGTGGTGCTGGGAAGTCTGAACCCTTCCCACATGCACAAGGCTGGGCTCACACGGCTTTACTATAAGTGGTCCATTTCCTATCTCGCAATATTTATCACCCTCTAATTAGAGAAGAAGTTGGGCTGTACTAGGAAGTCAGATTAAGACAGAAAGAGAATTGAGGCAGCCTTAGTAGTAAAAGATAAAGACATAATTTAAATTCACTTGCTCGAAAAGATAAATGAAGATAAAAGCCCTGTAGACAGGAGCCAAATAAATGCCTTGGTGCAGGAAGCAGGCAGACAGTGGCCTTGGCGGCCAGCCACAGGGCTTCTGCTTTTGCTGGGCTGGGTCGTGAGCAGTGTGGGAGGCAGGAGGGTCTCAGGCCAGTGTGGCGCATGCAGGAAGACTGCGGAGGGACACTGCCAGGAAGGCAGATGGCCACCAGAGCTTCCAGCCACAAGTCTTCCAGAGCTCCACAGTCAGGAACAGCCTCGGGCCACAGTGCTCAGAAAACTTTTTCAAATATGCCCTTTGCTTTTAGAAAGAAAACCCAGAATGCCTTTGTCCTCCTTGTAGGAAAACATCATGTTCAACTAGAAAATATATTTATTTAGAAATACCTGAAAGAATGCTGTTGACACTGCCTGGGTTCTCTGTGGCATTTTGCTGGAATGGTGTCACACTTTCTGTGGTTCAGATAGATTCATTCAACATTGGCTGAATGTATGTTATGGGGTAAGCACTGTGCTAGCTTCTGAGTTTAATAAGATGAAAAAGACAAGGTACAACACTGGAGTGGCTTACATTATGCCTAGAGGCAATTTTGTTCTTCAGGGGACATTTGGCAATGTCTGGAGATGCTTTGGGTTGTCACACCTTGGAGGGATGCAACTGGAATCTGGTTGTCAGAGGCCAGGGATGCTAGTAAGCATTCTACAATACATAGGACAGCTGTCCCCCACAAAACGTCAATAGTGCTGAGGTTGAGAAACCCTGCACTATAGTGAAGATACACTGTGGAAAAATAAAATTAAAAACAGTACAACTGTGGAAGCATGTACAAGGCGAAGAAGTGTCTTAAAGACAAGACTTAAAAACTCTATTCAAAGGAATCTGAGTGATATGAAAGTGACATAAGGTCTTCGATGCGTTTTGAAGGATGCTTAGGAGTTCACTGGAAGATCGGGGTAAGAGGGAACTCCATATGAGATTACATAAACACGAGAAGATAAGGCTGTAGGCAGAAGCACAGCCAAAAGCAGACAGACTTCACATTGCACTATGTGAGAGGTAGGAGGTACTGGGAAATGCTTCCAGTGGGCTAAGCAAGGTGCTATTGTAAATGGCTGAGGAAGCCAGTCTAAGGAGCTTGAACTCAGTTCTAGAACTGAAGGGAAGTGTTGAGGAACTACAAGCAAAGTGATAAAACCAAAATTTTGGTAAAATCATCTATATAGGAAAAAGAAACTGTTTTTTTCCATACTCACACTCAACACAGAACACGTCTGTGACCAAATGTGTGGGTGTTTCTTCTACACCAAGAAATCCTTCAATTCCCTGTGGATACCAACTGGGTGCTCTACAATTTAATTCAATTCTGACACTATCTACCTGGAGGTAATTTCAGACACCACAGGTCAAGGGCTCAGTCCCACAGAACTGCCCCCACTTTAGATGCCAGTCATAAGTAGTAGGTCCCCAGGTTACTCACAATTTCTGTCTGTCTTGACTGCAAATTGGTGGTCCCCCCGACCTTCTTCTCAAGTTTGATATTTTGCTAGAGTGGCTCACAGAACGCAGGAAAATAGTTTACTTGCTAGGTTATTAGTTTATGAGTATTATAAAGGATATATTAAGGAGTACAAATAAATAGCCAGATGAAGAGATACAGAGGGATAGAGAAACACAGAGGTCTGGAAGGGTCCTGAGCACTGAAGTGTCTGTGGAAATTTTGGGGTGTATCACCTTCTCAGCACGTGCATGGGTTCTTGCTCATCAACCTGGAAGCTTTCCGAACCGTGTCTTTGTTTTTTTTTTTTTTTTTTAGTAAGGGTTTCTTTACATAGATATGATTGATTAAATTATTGGCCATTGGGATCAACTTAACCTTCATCCACTCTCAGCTCCCTGGAGGTCGAGGGGTGGGAGGAGCAGTAAGTTCCCACCCTCTGATCACATGGTTGGTCAGTTCTCCTGGCTCCCAGCCTCCATCCTGAGGCTATGTAGGAGCCACAGCCACCAGTCATCTCATTAGCACAAAGAGACACTTATCACTTGGTTTTAGAAGCTGTTGGCCAAGAAATGGGGACAAAGACAAAGTATATGTTTCTTATTTCACTGACGAGTAACTATTGGGTTCTGAAATAAATTGAAAAGGATTAGAGAAGCCCCATTACCTAGCCATTAGCATTCTACCAGCTTTCTCTCTTCCTCTCTCTCACACACAAACACATCTTTTATGATATATTTGCAGAATCATCTATACTGTTGTATTCCACCTTTACAGAAGAGAGGTTGTTCGGTGATCAATGAAGAAGTGTGGTCTAGGTAGGAAAGTAAACCCAAGAAAGGTATAATCACCTGGGAGAACGTGAAGGTGTTGAGAGCTGAGAGACTGCTATGAAGCCAAGAAAAAGAAAAAGAAAAAAGAAAGAAAAAGAGAAACAAGTCTGGCAGGAAAGAGACCAAGAGAAAAATGAGGGATAGAAGATTGTAACTAGAGAGTGGGGTACTGGAATTTGAGGGTTCTGACACAGAAAAGATCCAGGTGAGACAGGTGCCTCAGGTACCTAAATATGAGTGAGTGTAGGAGAGGGTGGTAACTGGCTTTGAGGACAGAGGTGAGTCATTGGGCTGAGGAATTTGATATCTTCTTCACTTGGCCATCAAACATGCCTGAGATAATAGCAGGACTTGAGGTAAAAACGAAGAGTTCGAAGCAAGTGTCAGATTTGTCCATGAATATGATGGAATGGTTGGAAGATAACAGTGATGAAAGAGGGCAGCAGATATTCAAGGCAGCAGAGCAAGAGGGAGTTTTATAACATGTTGGGGGAGTAACTCTCTGGAAATAACAGGAGGGAGCTAGAGAATGCCAATTTAATACTTGATGAATGGCACTCAAGTGTCACATGTGAAGCACTGTCCTCAAGACAGTGCTAGGAACAGAGAGAGGTTGCTTAGTAAAGAAAGTAAAGATATTGGAAAGCTTCTTTAACGTGAAATGGGAATTCCAGAGGTCTCAGCTAGAAGTTATTTATCAGGATGGGAACGATAGATGGGGTGTATTCATTTGCTAGGGCTGCCATAATAAAATTCCACAAACTGGGTGGCTAAGTAAACAAAATTAATTGTCTTGCAGTTCTGGGGGCTGGAAGTCTGAGATCAAGGTATCAGCAGTGTTGTTTCCTTCTGAGGGCTGTAAAGAAGAATCTGTTCCATGTCTCTCCTGGCTTCTGATGGTGTGTTGGCAATCTTTGATATTATTTGGCTTGTTGATCCATCATTCTGATGAAGGAAGCCAGAATATTTCACCCCAAAATATGCCTCTTTGATATACATATTTTTGAGCTAAAGGTAATTAAGAAGCAACAAATGGAGGAAGAGCTCTCTCTGTCTTCTCCCTTTACTGCCTAAAAACAGTACCTAAATTCTCCTTTACTGGAGACAACTCTAGCTCTGACACAACGCCAGAGCAATCTACAAACAAACCTCACTGCCTTAGTTTCTCCCGGTATACTAACCCTCCCACAGTTTCCTGCCTTTGAAAGCCTAAAGCTACTCTCCTTTGTCCTGTCATTTCTTGACAGATTTGTTGTTCTTTGTTAAATATGTTAAGCTGCTTCCCTTTGTCCTTTGATTTCTTTACATATTTGCTGTTCTTTGTTGAAGATGCTGCATAAGCCAGAGTTCCAACCCACTGCCTTGAGTTCCCTTTCACTGAGATTTCTCCCACGTGATGTGCACTGCATGTGTTAATAAACTGGCTTTCTCTTTCTCTTGTTTAATCTGTCTTTTGTTACAGAGATCCCAACACGCATCTCTGCCTTCACCCTCATGTGACATTCTCCTTGTGTCTCTGTCTTCACATGGTGTCCTTTTTATGAAGACACTAGTTGTACTGAATTAGGGTCTCGCCCTACTCCAGTATGACCTCATCTTAACTAATCATATCCGAATAAAGCCACTTTCTGAGGAACTAAGGGTTAGGATGTTGACATATTTTTTTTGAGGGACACAATTGAACCCATAAGGCTTTCACTTTGGCCACTGATCAAGAATGACAGTAGTGTGAGACTCAGTGGAATAAGTTGGCCATAGGTTTCCAAATATATCTCAGTGGCAGGGTCAGGTGCAGTTGGAATGGATTGGTGCCTATCCCAGGCTGGGCACTGCCCAAATTGAAGGGGCACCACTTACATAAAAAGTCACATAGATTACAGTGTGACTGGTGCACTTGGTTGGCAGATTCTGGTTGAATACTCCGTGTTCATTCTACTTAGAACATGGAGAGGAAGTTTGCAATGGACTCCACAGGCCGTTGAATTGGGAAAAATCTTAGGACCTACTATGATGCATACTACTAGGAAGGTTTTATAGAGCCCTCCTCTCTATGATAAACCCCTTGAAAATAGGATCCATATCTTCTTATTTATATACATGTTCTCTAGTGCCTTAAAGTCTGACACAAAGTAAGTACTCAATAAATAAAGAAAGAACTAATTCCTAGTGATAATAATGTGGTTGAACTTGATTAACAATGAATTCATAGGGAAATGTTTGGAATGGAAAGATTGAATTTGCAGAAAATTGTTCAAGATATTTGAGAATATGGGAGACATTTCTAAAAGATGCAATATGTCTGTGATTTAGGCTTTAGCAGATCTCCATAACACATTCCTTTGCCTTATACAGTCAACTTCAGAAGCATTTCTACTTGAATATTTCTAAGAGGTCACAAACACTTCTATTAGAAGGATGTTTGAAGACAAGTATTCTGGGAGGCTAAGTTTGGGGTTGTTTTGAGTTTTGCTTTTTCCTCCTTTTCACTATCATAAATTTTATAATTTGGTTTTTCTCGCTTGCACGAGAGAATTATTCTCGCATCATTATCTGAATGGAGGAAATTCAAATGACTATAATAATGGATCATGGTAGGTAATTAATGTGATGAGTGTTAAAACGTTAACTGTAAAAGTTAGAAACCATGTAGTTGAGTTTATCCAGATTGTATGAGAAATTAGAAAGAAAAAATGGTCTTAGATGATAGATCCCAGAATTTAAAATGTCAAAATTTTCTAGATAAAAATTATGCATCAGTTAGGACATTTTTAAATGTGAGCAAGCAGCAAATCCAAATGAAAGTGACTTAACCGACTTACTGTCTCACATGACAAGAAGAAAGCGGGGCTGTGCTTGAATGATAAACTCCACAACTCAGGGACTTCAAAGTGGATCTGGGTGCTTTCAGTCTTTCTGCTCACATGTCAAGAAATTCCTTTATGGTCCCAGGATGGCTGTAGCAGCTCCAGGCCTAACATTTATTCATTTATCCAATAGTTATTTGTTGAGTTAATGTTATGTGCCAAGGGTTTAGGTACAGGAAACACAATGTGGAACCAGTGTAATAAGTTGGCCATGAGTTTCCAAATAGATCTCCTGGTGTGTTATTAGATAAGGGAAACATTCTCTGCCTTCATCAAGTTGCATTCTAATGTGAACAGAGACCAAAAAAGGGGGGGGGAGGGTAAATAATATATAATATTTCAAGTAGTTGAAAAGTGCTATGAAGAACATTATAGCTGGGCAACGTAATAGAGAGTGGTGAAGGGGCTGCTACTTAGTTATAAGTGGTTGCTATTTATAAATGGTTGTCAGGGAAGTCTGCTTTGGCCTACAGGCCTACAAGCATAGACCTGAATGACAGAAGTGTGTGTGCCATGGGAACTCCTGGGGAAGGGCTTCCAGGCAAACCCAGAGCCCCTAAGGTAGAGGCACGTTGAATGTGCTTGAGAAACAGCAAGGAGGTCAGTGTGGCTAGAAAGGAATGAGCAAGGAAAAAATTGGCAAGAAATGAGATCACAGAAGTGGCAAATGTTGGATCAGAAAAACCTTCTAGGCCATGATTAGAATCTTGAGTTTTCTTATAAGGAGGGAAGGGTCTAGAGAGTTTTGAGCAGGTGGGTGACATGATTTCTCTATGTAGAAGATGCACTCGGCCTCCTTTATGGAGGATTGACTGTCAGTGGGTGAGAGTGGGATTATGGAGTATGCTTAGTAGGCTGTTGAAGCAGCCCAGGTGAGACGTGGCTGGGTTATGGGGATGGAGGCGGTGAGAGTGGTCAGATAGCCTCAACATCAACATGCTGAGACAGGAATGAAAGGACTATCCCCATCCAGTGTCCCTTTTTAAGACTGAGGAAAAGTTTTCCAGAAACTTCTAGCTTGCTTCCTCTTGATTCTCATTTGTTTGAATGGCCTCTTATACCTAGATCTAAACCAGTTACCATTTTTGGTAATGAAACTGCAGTGCTTGGCTCAGACTAATAAAAATGTAGTGTCACAGAAACGCCCAGACTGTCCTGGAGGACTTGGCCACTTAGAGGAGGGAGAATAAGTTTGGTGATTTGTGGGGCCCAATGCAAAACAAAAATATGGGGCTCTTTGTTCAAAAATTATTAAGAATTTCAAGATAGACACAAGAAAGCATTAAACCAAGTTCAAGGCCCTTCTGAATGCAGCTGAGCCTGTCAGCAAAGAAGTAGCTATTGAGTGATAAAAAAGTTTTATCTCACATAAATTATTTTCTGGAAGTAACTTACACAGTCTTGGAGGCAACGTCAAGCTTTTCAGGTCACTGAGTTTTTAGTTAGTGTCTTAGTAGTTAGAAGGAGAAATTAATGCTTACTGGACTTATGGGAAGTAATTTCTTCTAATTTTTATTCTTCTTTCACTGTTGCAATGGGGGTGAATCTCTTGTTCATTATCTCATAAACAGTCAACTCATTTCCCTTCCACTTCCTAACTTAATTCTAATCCCTCTAACTCTTGATCACATGACTCATTCGAGGTCTCACCTCTCTCCTTATACCTGAAATGTGCAGCAGTCTCTTCTACCCTCCTCCTCTGGGATTTGCAGCCATGCTTTCACTTTGCTTTTTGGAGTCTTACAGTCTTTACCTCTAAGGATATACCTTGGCCCCTGATATTGTGATCAGTGTTCCTGCAGGATCTGCCTGATGCCACCCACGCATTTTCTTTTCAATCAATTTTGATGTGAGTTTTTCTTCAGCACTCAATTAATAAGGTGCCATTGAAGTACATAACACCTACCTCCTCAGAGGAATTCTTGACCATTGTCTCCAAATGTATTACTTACCAACGTACCCTCTCAGCTTCCCTGGATTTCGACTATATTGTCATTGCTTGCAGGATTTCACAATTGATGTGAGCAAGAGGAAGTGGGTAAAAATATCTTAAAAACTTTAATATTGCTACTTTAGCATGAGCGATTGTTGTTAGAGGGAGAAAGAGTATGTAACAACCGACCAATATGAGATACACTTTCTCTTTTAAAGTGCACTTTAAGTAAGCAAAATTTGTTTTGTTTTGTTTTGGTTTTGGTAAAGAACTTCTTGCCTTCTCAGGCATGTTTTTCTAAAAAATTTTTTGTCTCTTCAAGCAGAGAACAATCAAATGCCCTGTTGATTTAGATATTCATCAGTCAGAATAATTTGAACATCACCATTTGAAACCAATGGTCTTCCATTTTTCTACTAGAATTCTGAGTGATGGCTGTAGGTTCTCAGGACACAATTCTTTTAGAATGAGAGTAAACTTAGAAGCTTAGTCAGAGAAACCTAATTCTATGAGGTTTAAGATTGCTAGTGAAATTCAGTTTTCTATGTGATAATTCCTGTTATTGCTGATGACTGAAAATTATCTAAATATGTTAAAAGATATTTGGCAATTGTTATTTTCTACTGAATTATTAATTTTGATTGATCATAACAAAAATTTATATAATCATGTTTATGCTTTATTATTTTAAAATTTTTGATGCAGATTTTAAATTTTCTTCATAAAACTGATTATGCCAATCCATCCACTTTTGCTTGGGTAATTTCTTTCCTTGATGCTGAGTGAAACCCTCTAAATCCCAGCTGTCACTTATGACGAATTAGGGCTTCCAGACCCACAAGTGCAGATCCTGCAGGTCACATGTCCCAGAGATGGAAAATGTGATTTCTCCCAGGGGCCGGATATACAGACCATTATATCATCTCACACTTGGAGAGAGTCTCCCCTTTCCAGACTTACTGAGCATCCTCTGATTGTACAGCATCTTTATCTCTGACCTCTAAGCGGGGTCACTGTTGTAACAGCCAAGAGAAAGCTTTCAGGAATGAATAAGTGCTCAGAGAAATCAGGTAGCATGCTCTGTCCAGCACGGTGATCATTTCTGACAATGCTGATAGAGGGACTTCTTCTGCAGTCCATTGATTTTGGTGTCAGGCGGATGAAAAGTAGCATATTGATGAGGCTTTGTCATTACTTTGCCATAGGTGTCTTGTCAGATAAAAGACCAATAGAGGAAGCCAACTTAAGACAGGCCATCACATCAATTTTCTTGGTGCTGAAGGAAAGGGAATGAAGTGTGATATTTAAACTAATCGATGCCTATAAAGATACTCTTAAACTCTTACAATAAATTGTTTTGATTTGCTAAAAAAACAAGAGCGGTCTACAAAAAAGATAAAGAAAAATAGGCCACAAAAGTTGAAGTGAGAGATTTCTATTCACAGTAATAGTGAAGTTACAACTGAGACTCTTTTTAAACGTTTGCCTATGTTAAAGGCTTTTCTGTGTAGCATAATACTGTAAAATGCCTTGTGCAAAATTTTTAACTTCCCAATATTGGCTACTAGAACTCACAGTCCAAAGCAAAGGCCACTATGTCTTCTGCATTAGAAATTTAGAGGAGACTTCAGGCCGGGTGCCAGCCACCTCCTCCAAAGGGTTTGGTGAGAGCTTCCACTTCAGCAGATTCAGAGATAAGCCCCCTTTCAACCTCTGTCATCTCCCTGTTCACTCATCCTCTGTTTGTATAAAGAAGACTGGAAAGGGACCAGGAGATAACCTTTAGCAGCTCTGTCCTCATCTTACCTCCCTAAAGAAAAAAGAATCGGGCACTTACTGGTTTCTTCTCTAAAGCCAAAGGGAGTGGGAGACAAAAGACTTCCTTATGAGGAAGTCTTGCATCAGCAAGAAATAGAGACTTGTTTCCCATGTGATGTCTCCTGAGCAACAGAGTTTGCAGACTTGTTCTGGTGTTCTGGCAGCAAAAGCACTGAGGAAAAGTAGTGGGATAATAAGGCCAGATGCAGTCCTCTTGAGTATTTAATGGTTCCCAAGAACGGGCTGGGAAAGGCGGAATATAGGTGAGATCAGTGGCTGTAAGCTTGCTGGGGACTGCTACAGGTTGGGATGTGACATGGTGGCTAGGGGAAGGTCAACTTTTGAAGATGCATTAAAATTTCTAAAGGAAATACCTTGGGGTTAAGTCCAGGGCCAGGAGGGACTTGGGACCTCTTTCTACCTACTTCTACTTCATAGACCACAGTTTGATTAGTGGAGCTGAGTGCAGAAAATCAGCAGGAATTTTTGCACTACTGAAATGCGGCTGCTCATGCAAGGCAAGCACAGTTCAGGCCAATAAAGAGGACAGCCTACTTGCCACACCAGGCATGTCAGGAGATAGGTCTTCTCCTTCCCTCCGTGTAGTGCTGACACCACAGGAAAAGTGCGAGGAGGAGGGAGAAAGGAGGTGGGAGACAAGACTTCCACCCCAGCCCAAGCCTCAGGAGCCAAGGTCTAGTAGCCCTCATGGGTCTGAGGAGGGAGGAAAGGCCTCGACTCTTAATAGGAGGTGGATCTGGACTAAGTATAAGTAACCGAAGATGACAAACAATGAAATTGGATTTAGAAATTTTTAATGAAGGGAGTTGTCAGCACAACTGATAGAAATTATTGGAAAAATTAAAAAATTCAAACTTATAACTCGATGACTTGAGACTTCTCAAATAAACCATGACATCATTTTCTCTAGAACATTTCTTAATCTGGATAATTACAGGTTTGTTTTTAATAGGACAAGGAGAAGATTTATTGTTTATCCTCAACAAAGAAGGGATCCTAAAATCACTATAGTGGCAGTATAAACTCATTCCTTCATGGGGGCAGGACTGAGGGCCCCAGCTCACAGTCCCTTTGCTGCTGCTCACCTGACATCTGACTGCAGACACAAGAGAGCATTCAGGTCAGATTGGTCAGAGCTGGCCCAGACTGCCAATAGCAGAACTGTAAGCTGAATAACTTGCTTTTTAATATTAACTTTTATTTGTCTTATTTATTTATTTTATTGAAACATATTGATTATACATATTTATGGGATACAGAGTTATACTTCCGTTATACTTCAATACATGTACACAATGTGTGATGATCAAATCAGGGTGATTAGCATATTCATTGTTGCAAAATGTAATCCTTTCTTTGTGATGAGAACATTTGAACTCTTCTAGCCATTTGATAACATACGGTAAATTACTCTTAATTATAGATGCCTAGCACTTTTGTATACCATCAGAACTGATTTTTCTTATCTAATTGTAATTTTTCTGCCCATTAATCAACCTCTCACTATCCCCCCTCCCCCTGCCCCTGCCCATCCTCTAGTAACCACAATTCTACTGTCTACGTCTAAAAGTTCAAGTTATTGTTATTTATTTTCAACAACTTATTTTTGTTTATGCCAATGAGTTTTAGGGTAGTTTGTTATGCAGCCAAAACTCTCTGATACTGCAGCATGATATGATGTTTGAAAATCATTAAGAACACTTAAAATCATTTCATGTTTTTATCACCCTAAAACAGCTCAGCATTTTAGAATTAGTTTATTTACCCTCGGCCTGAAATTCCATTAGTATATATTCTTAAATATTCTGATGATATAAATAGTTGATCGAACTACATTACCTTTCTAGCGTGCATGTGCAGGCGTGTCAAATTCTCTTTTAAGAAGCTGGCACTACTGAGCAATTGCTTGTGTTGGGTCACCTTCCACACCAGTGCTTTAGCTTCATGAGGATTCAATCGAATTTCACAGCTTAGCTGTGTCCTTGTCCTTGGTCAGATCAGAGGCCCTCTTTGCTCAAAGCAAGCAGTGGGTGATGGTGGCAGTGCCCTAGCAGCAGCAGAAGAGAACACCCGGGCTAACCTTGGTGGTATTTGAGGAAGCTGGACTTTATAATTAGTATTCACTCTGAAAAATGGTGTCTTCTACTGTGATACTTTTTGCCCAATCTCATTGTATGAGGAAAAGTACAGACTTTTTTTCTATATTTGTCTTTGATATTAAATTATTTTTTAAAATGTTGTTAAGAATAGTCCATTTCTTTTTTCCCTGATAATATGCTTTTACTTTTTAAAACTCTTTTCTCCAGTGGGTCATAACTAAATGGCAGTTTATCAAATCATACCAATGTAAGAGCGCTGACTGGCATGATCCAGGAAGTAGCTGTATACCTAGGAGTCTGCAGACTTAAGGTTTGTTCTTGGCTCCTTCACTGATTAGCAGTGGTATGTTGGAATGAATTGCTTGACCCCATGGTGCTTCATTTTTCTCTATCACTAAAGTGAGGAAAGCATGTCATAACTGGCACAGAGTGTGGTAAACAGGATAATGTGGACAGAAATAATTTTTCTCCAGACAGGACAGAGTGGATGTACACAAGGTTAAGTTGGCAGTGTCCCCAGGGTCTTGTGGCATCTAGGAGGAACCATATGCTCACACCCCTCAAAAATCAGCTGTTGTCACACAGAGTTTGGTATGTTGTCTGACCCTCCTATTCCTCTCTCCTCCCTCCTCATTTAAAACAATTCTGGAGTAGCTGCTGTAAACAGAAGTAGCTTTTCATAGCTAACATGAAACCTTGAATAAAAAGGTTCCAATTTCAAAAAGCAAACAAAAGAATTTGACAGCTGAAGAAATCAAATAAATAGAACAAACACAAGTCCACTGTGTAAGTATTATTAATATTTTTCTCAGGATAAGAAGATACTCTCATCCAGGCATTTGTGAAGCAAAATATTTCTTTTGAGAGATTAGCAATATAGGAAATAAAAATATTATTGTAAAAATTAATAAATCCTCAATTATGAATATTTATATCGATGATCACATTCAAAGTCAAACCAAATGAATAAAAAACACAAATAGGCACAAAGTTTAGAGGAAAAATTACTTTGAACTTCAAATTCTAAACATGGCCACAGCAACAGTAATAGATATTTGAGGGCTCCTTGAAAGAGAAGAATGTATTTCAGCAAAATGAAAAATGAATTAAAAGCAATGGTAAATGTGATACAATAAACAGCAATAGGCAAATAAATAAGCAAAATGTGTAGTTATCTAATTGTTGTAAAAATAATATAGAACAAAAAATCTTAACATGGGTGTTGGAGTGGGTAGGGTGGGTTGTTGAGAGGAGGATGTAGGAATAGAGAACTCTAAATGCACCAGGACTCTGCCTACTTATACAAAATCTTTGAAAAGATGTGTTAAAACTTCAAAATAACAAGCAGTCAATTTTAAGTAAAACATATAACTTTCAAACCAAGAGAAGAAAATTATAATTTAAAAAACCTCCAATAAAAAAATTGATAAGTGAAAAAAAAATTAAAATAAAAGAAGTAAACAGAAAACTTAAAATAAGGAACAGAAAGAAGTCCAGAGATGTCAGTAATTCAGTAAATGTCATGATGGCACAAAAAGCCAAAGTCTCTCAGATTGTGCTTTTTAAAAACATCCAGCTATGTACTACCTGAGACATGGCACAAGAAAATGGCCAATAAAAGAATAAAAAAGATATACCAGACAAATATGAATAAAATTAAAACAAACATTATTATGTTATTACCAAGCAAGTAGAATTCAAAGTAAAAAAAGTACTAAAATAAATAATAATAATAATAAATTTTATAATACAGTCTCCTAAGATAATAAGATGGTTGCAGACATTCATTTTCAACCACATTGTTTTAAAAGACATAAAGCAAAAATGTATGTAACTATAACAAATCCGTAATAATAATGGATGTCTACTCTAAGTTGCTCAGAATTCAATAGACCAAATATCTAAAGTGTTGAAGCTATGGAAGATTTGACTAACACAATAAATAAGTTTGGCCTAATAGATACGTATAGAATTTTGTACTCAAAAGCATGGCATGATACAAAATAATTTTATTGGCCAAGAGAAGAGTCATAAAAATTGAACAACTACTAAATGACAAAAAAATTTTCAAAAAATTCCCCAAATCCCATTTTCTCTCCCCACCCATTCAATACCTGCATTCTTCTTAATGGAAAAAAAAAAAAAAAAAAAAAGAGAGAGAAAGAGAAAAAAATTTTCCAAATACCTTTTACTTAGTAAGGTATATTAGCCCATTTCTATTGCTTATAACAAAATGCACAGAACTGAGTAATTTATAAGGAAATGAAATTTATTGCTTACAGTTTCTGAGGCAGGGAATTCCAATATCCAGGGAACACATCTGGTGAGGGCCTTGGTGGTGGCAACAGTGATGGCAAAGTATTACATTGCAAAAATGGTAGAGCAGGAAGAGAATAAACCTCCTCATTCATTCTCCTTTTAAAACCCTGAGAACCATGCACCTGACCACCAGGTTTAATCCATTCACCTATTCAAGTCCTCATCTTTCAATTGCAGTAAGAGGATTTCCCACTATCAACAGTTACAGCAGAGATTAAGCTTCAGTGAGGTTGGGGGTGGGGGGTACCCAGTTTACAGCATAAGGAAATCAAACTAAATTTCAACGTAGTTTCACATTTCATTAGAAATAAATGACAGTGAGTGTATATATAAAAAACTATAAAAGCTAGCCAAAGTAGTACTTAGTGGCAAATTTATACCCTTAAATTAAACAAAGAAGTGACTACTAAAGATAAAAAAGAAGGTAATGAAATAAAATAGAATTCACCAGTAAAACAAAATTTTGCTCTTTTTAAAGACAATCTACCCTACACACACACATATGCACATGCATGCAGGCAAAAGGACTAACCTTTAGTGATTTCAATTTTAGGCACCAAGGACAAATACATGTGTTAATAGAAATGTCTAGACAGACATATAAGAGACTTCTACTTAGAGATAGTGGCCTAGTAAATAGCGTATGACTATCAATTCTCCCTCTCTGATTCCCCAATGGAATGGTAGAAAGGAAATAAAAAGGCATAAGACCACTCAAATAAAGAGAGTAAGAATGCGTTCGTTAGGGGATCACAGACTTTAACACCTATTTAAAAGACTGAGAGCAGATGTAAGAGTGGTGATTGATGCAGCTGGGTAGAGAGAGCTAGAGCCCAGAGCACAGAGAGAAGAGATGTGTATTATAAGAGAGCTAATTTGCCCCAAATCTATGGTGTCTCAAGTTCTAGGATGCATCAGAATTGCTAAAACATGGATTGCTGGATTTTGTCCATATAGTTTCTGATTCAGCGAGTTGGGGTAGAGCCTGAGAATTTGCATTCCTAAAAAAATTCTCAGGTGATGCTGATGTTTGCTGATTTGGGGACATCTATAGAACCACTAATCTGGATGATCTCAGATAGGCACAGGACTTTGAGTCATCAGGTATCATGGGAGACAAGAACGAGACATGGGGCAGAAAACAGGGAGCTTACCGAAAGTCTGTGTACAGTCTGTTCTGTACAGCCTGTGCGTGAAACAATTAATTGTCCCATCTGCTCTTCATACACACACAGAATGCTCAACAACCAGGAATCTTTCCTTAAGCAAGAAATCATGATTTTTTTTTTTTTCATTGGATCTCCATTGAAAAGAGCTGCTGAGAATTAATCTGTATCGTTTGAACTTCCTGCAGTGGATATATTCACACAGTACGAATGCAATTAAAAACCAGGTATAAATGCTATATAGTGGTGGGATTTCATTCCCGTCACCATTTTTACCCAGAAAGATCAGAGAATATTCTAAAAAAAAGTCTTGGTCTTCAAAAAAAAAAAAAAAAAAAAAAGCTTTCAAAAAACGTGCTATTTGGTCTCTAGAAAAGTTGAAAGAAAAGGAAATATCTCCATTCAGATCTAGAAGTTAGTTTCTCTGTTCTGTCAAGAAACAGTTTAGAGCATGTGCATATAAGAATGATGAACCTCTTAATATCCATATTTATAATGAAAACTACTGCTAGTAATGACTAGAATGATGTAACTGCTATATTTGTAACTGTTTGTAATGTGTCTCAGAGCCCAGATTTTCTCACTAAAGTTGCATTATTTAGGGCCAGACAAGAAAGCTACAATTCATGAGACAATAATCATTTTCTCACTAAAAAATGAATGAGCACTAGTATATATGCCTACTGGCTTATTATTTTAAAATATCTCAAGTCAAATCTTTATACCTTCAAATGCTATTTTTGTTTCTAAAAATTCCGACTTAACAAATGTTACTTTAAAAATTTAAGAGTCCAAAATCAAATCCGCTCTAATCTGTATCCACTTTTCTTTGCTTGAGCGAACCTTTGTCTCTCTCTATTACAAATTTTAACTGGGACCAAGTGTATATTTCAAAGTAAGTTCCAGGAAAGAATTTTGCTTTGGTCTACAGCAACGTGGGACACTAGCAGATCACGTTCATTGCTACCCAATCAACATCCAGCAGAACTATTTTCCTTCCACACGAGGCATCTTGCAGAGCAACTTTTTCCATCCCAAGAACTTGTGTCAAAATTCATTTGCACTCCAGGCTTTTATGCTTTTTCCATATAACTTCTTTCTGTCAGCCCATCGCCATCAGTGCAAGGAAAAGAGGGATGCCAGGATTTCATGTTGCCAAAATATCAAAAATTGACCTAGCAAACGTCTAGTCTTTGCTGCCTCACTTGGCTAGGTTATTCTGTTTAGGGTCCAAAGACTTTTGGGGATTTTTATCTGGTATATGTTCTCATGAGAAAAAAAGGTCCTCAGCAGGTGAGTGCTATGATATAATACAAAAGGGAGAGAA
This sequence comes from Cynocephalus volans, assembly GCF_027409185.1. NCBI lineage: Eukaryota > Metazoa > Chordata > Mammalia > Dermoptera > Cynocephalidae > Cynocephalus > Cynocephalus volans. The sequence continues at coordinate 129,785,754 of NC_084468.1, read as the reverse complement.
AGAAAGAGCCTGTTAAAAACAAAAACAAAGACAAAAACAAAAGGAAAGGGGAAGAGGAAGAGGGATTCTCCCCAACAGCATACTCAAGGAGAAGGTAATTCTTATTATCATCATTTATGTCTTTAATTTTCTTTCAACTTGTGTGAAATCTGTACATCAGAATCAGGTTAATAATACTAAAAACAGGCATATGTGTAGAGTATCTGTTACTCTCTAGATTCTATTCAATGCTTTTCATGCACTATCTCCTTTAATTCTCACAATAACTCTTGAAGTGGGTATTATTGTAAATCTCTGTTTTACAGAAGATGATACTGAGGGTCAGGGAGGTTCACTAGCTTGCCCAAAGTTATGTAGCTATACATAGTGATGCTGGAAATCAATCCCAAGTCTGTTTGACTCAGTAGCCTGTGATGGTATTGCAGAACTATATTAAATCAGACAATAGGAAGTCAAAGTTCATATTAGAACCAGATTCATTTAAAGTTCACTAAAGGATTTTGCTTAATATCAGTTTCTGTCTTTCCTTTAAGAAAAATGCCTAATGGGCATTTTGTATAGGATTGCTGCCTTAGGAGAAGTGACATCAGTAATTTTGCACAAAAAATCACCTAAATAGATAATAAATGAGTAAATGAATGAAAGAATCAGACAATGAAAATTTGATAGAGGCTTACAATTAACATTTCAGAATAGCAGCAAAGTCCTATTTAAATTATTTGGATCAGAGCACGGCTCCCAACTTTAAGAAATGACTTCAGACTAATTTTCAGACAGGAAAATATTTTTAAGGATAATCAAGAAAAAAATGCAATAAAATCTAAATGATTCATCAGTTCCCACTTTGTTGCCTTTCTTTTTGTTTTTTCAAAAATATTTTACTCTTTACATGAAAGATCGCTGACACTTGCCAACTCTTTAGAATGTTCTTCTTTACCAAGTCTATACCTCGGCTCCCCACTCTCCCCTCTTCTCTTTCCTAGACACTGCTGTTTTCTTAAGCCCAGAATCATCCTCACGGTCCTAGATGGCTTTAAAGAGTGAATGTATTTCCCTGAGCCCTTTACTTACGGGGCTGGCCATGGGGATGGAGAATTGGACATATTTGTATTAGTCTGTTTCTATAGCTTATAACAAAATACAGGGAACTAGGTAATTTAGAAAGAAAAACTAAATTTATTGTTTCTGAGCCTGGGAAGTCCAAAGTCCATCTGGTGGTGGTGACAGTGACTCAGGGGTCTCACATTGCAAGATGGTGGAAGCAGAGAGAGCAGAGAGACAGACTCTCGTCTTCTTTTAAAGCCCTCAGAACCACACCCCTGACCACCATTTTTAATCCATTCACTACTGCACGGTCCTACAATCTAATCACCTCTTCAAGGCTCCATAATCAATTACCATAATATGATTTCCCACCCTCTTAACAGTTACGGTGGGGGCCAAGTTTCTAATACATAAATCTTGGGGTACATAATTCAAGTTCCAGTGAGTTTTGGAGGGGACATAATTCAATCCACTACGATATTCATTATGAAATGATTCAAGGGGAAGTATATTTACCAGTATAGAAAAGATTTTAAATAAAAGATTAAAACAATAGTTTCTTAATGATCATTTAAATTAATGTTTCATTGAAAACCTATTATTTATTACATCATATGAATGACACAAAAGACTATCACTCCAATATCCCCAATTTTACCTGTCTACTAACCATTTTTCCAGCGGTCTGATAAACATCCTGTCTTGTTTGTCTTGCAGACATTTCACATTTGACATTTCCAAAATTTAAACTGTTATCATTCTTCATTGCTCAAAGCTTGCTCTTTTTTAAAAGAAAAATTCCCAATTCTGTGTTACAATCACGTTTTAAGCATTTAGCACATGACTTTGCCCTTAGTAGGTGCAGATGTTTGTTATATCAAAGTAAATGCTAAAGTAAAAAGTTTTTCTACTCAAAACTTGTGAATAATGGCATTGCCCATAGCAATGGTACGGGCAGGGTGGGTAGAGAATTGTCAGAGATGTAAATAACATACTTTCTAGCTAAGGGACATGAAAGCTCTGTCTTTTCATTTCTTTTTTTCTTCAATTTGTTCAAACTTATTTTGTTTGCCACTCATAATTCAAAAACAGTTTAATGGAAAAACTTCAAGGATTATATATATATTAGTCCTCAATGAGAACTAGAATGTAGGAATAATTTTACCAACGTGGAATTTAAAGTCTTTTTATTTATTGAAGGTTAATTTTTCTTTTCACTGGAGAGCACCATGAAGGTCCCTACAGAGATCATTTCCACAAGGCATCTAGCAATAGTTTCACTAATCTCAAGTTTCATTTTGAAAAATAAAATGCCTAGTCTTTTCTTTGAAAGGACAAAATCTTTTCCATAAAATGGTTTCCTGGGGGTCTGAGTTTGTCATATTTACTTCTATAAAGTGGCAGTTCATCCCACTGGTTCTATTTCCATTTGCGCCACATAGTTCTGCTTCACCTTTGCTTGTAGATCTTTCCAGGAGAAGTCAACAGAATGTCTCTGTCCATCGAAATGTGTGTTTACTGAAGGTGGGGATTGGTCCAAGTGAAAATGAAGAAGGCAACCTGCCCCGGTTCCCCAGGTAGCCTTGCAGCAAGGCCAGTTCCTGCTCGGGGAGTGGAAGGTATGTTTCCTAAACTCCTCCATGCAGGCTGCATTTCTTCACCTCGGTGATTTAGTGAACAGGGAAGTTCAGTCTTGGCCCCCAAAGTGCCTGTGTCTCCTGCTCTATGAATAAGTATGGTCTAAAAATAACTTTTAAAATGCCTTCTCCAAACAGGCATTGTGTCTAATGGAGACTGCCAAGTCCCAGGCAGCAAGGAGGAAGAGAAATCAAAGTTGTAGCTTTTGGGAAAAGTGCTTTCTCTTCCCACACTTGCTTAATGCTCGCACAGAGCCTATGGCCATAAAATTCCTTCCAGTAGGTCCCTTATAGGAAACAGAATAAACCACAACCTGCCCATTATGGAAGGCTAGCAGGCTGCATTACCCTGCAGGGATAAAGGACCCTTGGCTCCAAAAAGTCTCAGGGTTTTTTTCAGCTTGATATGTAGAAGTGCTGAAGCATCATCTCTAGTAAGCAGAAGATAATAATAAACAGGTTAAGAAATCGTTAAGGCAAATCTTGCTCATTAATGATGTTTCCTTCACTTTCTTTTTATTAAATGCTTTTAAAGCTTGCCACCAAATAAGTTTACAATGCACTAAAAGTCCTGCTGAAAGGATCAGCCTAATATAATATGGAAGAGCTGAAGAGCCATGAAGTACTGCATTGAGCTTATTACCTTAGATATGGAACAAACATCATCTTTGTGGTTCGTACTGCCATTACAAACTCTACTTGCGGTATGTAATTCATACCACAGTCAATGCAACCAGCTGACCAGATATGAACTACTAAGCTATATTGCAAACGAATAGGGGTTTTCCTTCTCAGGGAGGCATACCTTGTAGCGTTATAATAATATACAGACCTTCATCAGCCGGGATGCACTGTTTTATCTGAACTGTCACTGGGAACATTTCTATTAGCATCACTTAATCCTTGACCCTCTTCTTGTGTTGCTATTTGGGTTTCTTCCAGAAGGTGAATCGATGCTGCAGAGTTTATCTGCATTATCTAGTACATCCTGTAAAAGGATTCTGTGATATGTGCTGCTTTTGGGGGTTGTGGATTGGTTGACTATTCACTCATAGCATTTTTGCACCCTGAATGTGATCAGGAGTAGCCCAAAGTTGGTGAAAGAAAAAAAAAAAAAAGGTTGTTGACAGCACAGCAGTAATAGAGTCTAGAAGCCCCAACTGGGGAATTAGGCTGGGCTAGAAGAACAGCAAGGCCAAATAGGTCAAGAAGCAACGAACCGTAAAATGGCTTTAAAAGGAAACAGATGAAAAGAGTGAAGAATTCACCAGGACACACACTGGCCTAAAAGCAGACGCAGAGGAATCCCAGCAATACTGAAAGTATGAGTTACTGCCAAAGATGAGGAAATTCAAGCTGGATGAAGACATTTGGGAAGGAGTATAGTTTTGCAGGCAGTCAGGGGAAGAAATACATGCTGCAATATATGTTTCAACTAATGAGGAATGAAATTGGGTGAATAGATTAGAATAAAACAAAAACTTCTAAAAGAAACAATTCGGATTTTGAACCACTTCACATCATATATTCCTCCTTATTTCTCTTAGTGTCCCTTATGGAATATTTGTCTCCTCTTTCCACCTCTTGAATAGGGAAAGATGCTATATTAGTTGGGATTCTTTTGATTATTAATAATCAGAATTCAACTCAAGCTATCTTATGGCAGATGAAAATTAATTGGTTCCCAAGATTAATGTTCAGATACGACTGGATCCAGGTGCTCAGAACATGTCATCAGATATCAGTTTTTTTTAAATCTCTTCATTCTGCAGTCCTATATGGTCTTCATTCTGCTACTGACTTTCTCTTAGTGGGAAAGAAGTGGCCACCAGCAGCTCCAGGCTTATCTTCTATCCACTAGCTACCCCATAAAATAAGAGACTCTTTTTTCCCAACTATTTCAGTAAAATACCCCCCATGTGAATCACTTTATTACTGATAAAGTCATTTGTCTACTCTCAAACTAGTCACTATGACCAGCACGGAGTACAGGTGAAGATGTGCAAATCTGTGATTAGCTAATCCTTGGGAAGTATGGTGTGCTGCTATCAGAGAAAGTGTCTTAGTCCATTTGTGTTGTCATAATGGAATACCATAGACTGGGTAGTTTATAAAGAACAGAAATTTATTTTTTCACAGTTCTGGAGCCTGGAAAGTCCAAGATCAAAGTGCTGACAGATTCATTGTCAGGTGAGGGTCCAGACTCTCCTTCCAAGATGGCACCTTGAAATCTGCATACTCCAGAGGAGACAAACTCTGTGTCTTCAGATGGCAGAGAGAGGAAAGGAAAAAAGGGACAAAGAAGCCCTTCCACCAAGCCCTTTGTAAGGGCACATAATCCCATTCATGAGCCCTCATAACCTATTCACCCTTAAAGTCTCTGCCTGCTTCTACTATTACATTGGTCATTAAGTTTCAACACACGAATTTTGGAAGGGACACATTTAAACCATAGCATTAGAAGGAAGAATGGTCACCGAGCAAGCTAAAGGAGCAGATGTCCACCTTGAATGGTCAGTAGCTGGCAACTTTTGTTCATCACAGACATGCAGTGGGTTAATGCTTGACTAAAGTGATGCTTAAACGTTCAAGGCCTCCTGGGACCCATTTATTTACTACAGGAGGACATATGGGTACCTGATGCTGGATTTTACTCCACTGAATTAATTTACTTATAAGGCAAGCTAGCATTGATTTTGTGCATAGAGAGTATGTGGGACACGACTGGAATAGCTGAAGTGGGAGAGGAAGTAACAGAAGACCCGTGAACAGTTTACCTGTGGTGCTAAGGGTTGAGTTAAGACTGGAAACCATAGAGTCATTCTGACTTAATGTGCTTTGTGACTTTTCTCTAGTTCTGAGTAAGAAAGCTGATTTTAGAATTGGGTCATGTTGGGAATCCTTATTATGGCTGCCATGGAATAAAGAAAGGGCAGAACAACCAAGGGGAAGATACAGAAAGTCATGGACCGTTATGATAAAGAGAGCAAGAAGATACTCACTTTGGGCAGAGTAGTCCCTTTTCCTTTCCCACAGTATGTGGCTACTGAATGCTGCCATCCCCGATATACCCCAAATACAACCTAAAGGGGTTGACACACTCCTTTAGCTCATCTGCCTTCACATGGTTAGTGACAGATCATCACTAATCTACCAGGATTTCTAAGGAACAGAGAGCATCTTCTAAGATGAGGCTTAGTACATAACGTTGGAAAAAAGCACCAATTTATTCCATACAATCTATCATGTGAGTGACCCTTAGAAAGACAGCTGTTGGAAGGGTGGAAGGTAGCTTGAAATCTATTCTGAGATCCTTATCAGGCCTCACTTCAGACGAAAAAGAGGAAAAAAGGAAGTCTGTAGGGGATGGGGTCACGATCAATTGAGAGAAAAGGAGAGGGGTCAAAAGCTAGAATTTCACTGAAGCCAGAGTGTCACAGCGGGAAGGTGCTAATAGGTCTAAGGGGGTAGGAACCTGCGGTCAGAGTCAGGGGTTCAAATTTAATTTCCTAGAAGTGGCTCAGTGGTGGCCATGCAAAGTGATGGGTCACAGGGGGTGCCAATGAAGGACTACTAGGTACTAGAGGTGACAGAATAGCCACCTTCAGACTGCTTTACCAATGAAGACTTCGTAGAGAAGGTGGCATTTGAAAGTGCGTGGAAGAAAGTGGAGGATTGTGATATGCACACAGAAGCACTTTCAGCAGCAAATCTTGCTGTAAAGAAATATTTTTTTTCTGAAGAATCATAAAGACTAGGATTCCAGTCTTTCTATTATGTAAAGAGTTCTGGACATTTTTTAAAAATTAAATTTAAGTTTATTCCTATCCTGTTCTACTCAGATTATATTGTTGAGAAATTTCCTTTCTGTGGAAGATGTTCATCTTTATGAACATCTACTACATCTACTTGGGTCAGGCCCTGTGTTAGACCGCAGGGTGGTAGAACTCAGACCCTGTCCTCAGTCTGTCTCCTTTTGATGGAGACCAATATGCACACAGACCACAATATGATTAGAGACGTGCAGGGCTCTAGAGGGAACTTAAGAAAAGGAGTGATTAGCTCTTTCTAAGGGAGACCTTTACAGGAGTGATAGTAATTAAGCGAAGCCTTAAAGAATAATAAAATAATAATAACATATATGTGTGTGGGACTTACTATGTTCCAGACACTATCATAAGCACTTTACTTATATAAACTCTTATTTAATCTTTAAAGCAACCCTGTGAGGCAGGTTCTATAATTAGCCTCATTTTTATGGATGAGGAAACTAGTAACTTGACCAAGTCCATATGGCTTGTTAGCTTCAGTCTCTGGGTTAAAACCAAAGCAGTCTGGCTCTAGAGTTCATGTGCATAACCACCACCTCACATAGGGTAAGTAGGAGTTTCCCTGGGAGACAAATGTGGGACGGCATGAGAAAGGATGGAATGTTCAGGAAATCACAAGCAATTCAATATTGCTAGCTGGAAATGTACATAACGAAAGGTGAAGAGGTAGTTAGGGACAGGGATGTCATATGAGGGAATTTCAATGTTAGTTTGTTGACCATGAGAAACCATTGAGGGAGGCCAAGCAGGAAAGCACCATCAGGTTTTACTGTTAGGAAAACATTTGGGCTAAAATCTGCAGGAATTGGAAGGAGGCGAAACTAGAGAGAAATAGAATGCTATAGGGGTTTTGGATGGATGTCGGGTAAACAGTGATGACCTGAACCAGGACCTTTGCTGTAGGCAGCTTGGTCGCTGGGCTGGTTTGCATGTGTTGTTGCCATTTGTGCGGTCAGCTCCGTTCCCTACCCTTACATCCTTATTCTCTTTTTCTTCTTTCTTAACACTGCAGCATCTTCAGCAACAGCTGTGTCTCCTCCCTGGCTCCAGATTCAGCTGGCCAACCTTTCCCTCCTTCGCCTCAGCTCCCGCTGGGCAATCTCCACCATGGTTGTAGCTCTCGCTCAATGGTCCCAGCTTCTGGACTCTATCCCTAAAGGTGTCCCTTCACCCCTAGAGGTGGTAACAACTTGCTTCTGTTGTTAATCTGAGTTGTCTCCCCACTCCATTTGGCTTCTTTCCATCACCTGTAAAACTAGTTCTCACATTAAATTCTCTATTGGAGACAGCTAGAGTGCTTTCTGTCTTCCTGGCTGGACCCTGATGGATGTATACGTCGAAAGGTTCAACCACATGACATCGAGGCCCTCCAGGCTTCCTATTCAAATCATCCAGGACAAACAAGTTCTTGTGGTCTACAGTAGTGCTAGGCATCTATAATTAACAATAATTTATTGTATGTTCTCAATTGACTGCAAGAGAGGAGCTCAAATGATTTCATCACAAAGAAATGATAAATTTTTGTGATGACGAATATGCTAATTACCAATTTGAACATCACACACTGTATACATGTATTGAAATGTAACTCTGTACCCTATAAATATGTACCATCAATATGTGTTAATTAAAAAAATTTTTTAAATATCCAAATGAAATAAAGAAAGAAACTGTGCTTGAAAGACAACTGTGACAGCAGAGTAACATCATAAAAGGGCTAGCACTGCCACCAGCGTGCAGCTTGAATGCTGATAAATGGAGGGGTGTTTTCATAATAGGACTATTTTTTAAAAGAATCCTCTTAGATAATTTTTAACCTTTATTCAAGTAATTTAAGTAATCTAAATCCAACCTTCCATGTCTTTAAATAAGCACAAAATTGCTGAAATTACCTAAAGAATTTGAAATGCAAGTTGTAGGCAAGAGAATAAACTGTTTGAACTGTTGTCATTTTCTTAGCTCTTTTATAGACTTCTGAAGTTTTAATTAGTTATTTATCTGCCATTTGTGTTTTATTCTGAACGTCCCTAGGGATGATGCACATGTGTATTTCAAGAGAACCATGAAAAGGCCCATATAAATATTATTGCAGTAGTTAATTATTTTGGAAATCTTGATTAGGAACATATTATTTGATATTGTACAATTGGTAATTCAAATCCTCAGTGTGTGAATTCTTCAAAGGGCTTATATTTTTTAGTTTTTTGAAAACTTGTCATAATATCTAATATAGCATAATGCATTAAATTATTAAATACAGTAGATAAAAATGATTACACAGATGTCACCTTGGCTTGATAATTTTATGAATAAAATGATTAGAGACTGAGAGTCTTGTTATAGTTTGGCATCATCTTCTCTCAGCCCTGCTGTTCAGCTTTCATTTTTAATAACATTTGTGACTACTCAATAAATAAATCAATTTATATAATATGTATTTTTATTAACAAGAAGGAAACCCAAGTGCTATGTTCGCACAAGTTCAAGTTACACATTTCTTATAACCAGCATCTTACTATATACAGGAGTGTGGAGATAAAAAAAAAAATTAAGTTCAACTTAGATGTGCCCACAAAGAATATGGTTTAGATTGAGAGTCTTGGAGAGTCGCCACTTTTTCACATGACTAGAGTCATGGTGGTAAAGCAGCTAATTGAAATTCTAGCTCTAGGGAAAGCTATTAAAGTTAACACACTCTTGAGGGGAAAAAATGTTCTTGAGACAAAGGAATACTTCCTTCAAGATCTCACATAGTATTTTTAAAAGGATCTTGGTGTAAAGACTTTTTACCTGGTGCTCTTAGAACGTAAGCCCATTGTCTTTAATTTAATTTCTCGCTTGATTTTGGTTTTGGTGATTCCCTTTTACATTCCCTTGTTCGGTTTTCCTTAGAAATATTCAGAAAAAGGAGGAAGTCTCTCAAGAAAGTGCTGCTGAGGGGAAGTCCAACATACAAGGAACAAAACAAGGTGCTTATAGGTGAGAACTTTCAAGCTTTCTTTTCTCTAGGTGACTTTACTTTTCATTTTTTGGTTAAAGATCATTTGCTAATAAGACTTTATAAAGTGACTCATATTTTTCAAATATTTCTTGTGAGTGAAATTTCCATTTCCTAAGAATTATATATTTTTGTGAATTTCTTTGCAACTTTACCACTATTTTACATTTTTACTTACAAATACTGTAAGTTAACACAGTCAGCAGATTCCAAACTGCTAACCTTTTCAATTCCGAATCCTAAATGTGTTACTGGCTATATTTGGCAGCAGAATTTAGAATTAAGTGCTTTTTAAATTAATCTCACAAATCCAAACCATACAGTTTTCTCCATCACCCAATACTTGGAGAAAAACCCACCATTTTTTATTTTGAAATGAAGTAAGGAAAAAAATGGCATTTCGATTAAACATAAGAATAAACGAAGTCACAGCAAAATTTCGTGTGCTCTTTTGTCAGTACTACACACTTGTCTTCACATGTCTTGTTCTGGTGTTTTGAATGGAACATACTGAAGTTGTGGCAAGTTCTTCTTTGAGCATTGCTCTGTGTGCTCCCTCTGCTGACACCACCATGTATAAACATTGTTTCTGTGCGTCAGAGATAGAATTTCCCCAGAGGCCCACAAAACATTTAATGAAGTGTGAAGCACAAACATTTCATTACAACATATTGTGTACTTTTGCCTTTAATAACTACATTCCTCATCCAAGGGGTCTCAATAGCTTTCAAAAATGAATTACAGTAGTATTATTTTTCCCAGAATATAGTTTTCCATGACAGAAACAGCACTTTCCTAAACTATTGTATTTATTAGCAACCTGTTGCCCTTCGACACCAGCACCATTTTTATCGACCCTGATGGAGTGTGTATCATTTAAACTTCCTTTAAAAATTATTAAAATGGTTTCATGTTATTGGATTCTTTTTCCTTAACTGTACACAACCACAACTGAAAATGATGCATTGAAAGGGGAAAGAGTGAAGTCTTTGAACACTACATTTAGTGGAGAATTACATAAATGTTCAAGCATTTAATTGAGGATTGTAATGATAGTGGGGAGATTTTTTCCTTGACTGGGCACAAAGGTGGCAGATAAGCTCTGAATTCCTTTGTTTTACGACTCCCCACTTGGGTCCATTCCAGGGAAACTTTCCATCTTCTGCTTTTACTTTCTCCCTCGCTGAGGCAGCCCCCCATTTGCTTTTGTGCACATCAGGAAAGGGGAAGCAACTTACCCTAGTGACTCTAGTCTTTAACCAGTTAACAGAAGTTGATAGTTGTCTAACTCTGTAATTCCAAATAAACTTTTAAAATCAATCTTTAAATGGTCCCAGTGTATGGGTACGTGTGAACTGTATCCCAAACACCAGTGTTTACACCAAACCGAACCAAACCAAAACATAACAAAGACAGACCACACAAGAACCTATACGTGTAATGAGGAAGCTGGTCCTTTGTAACAGGTGTATGTTCTTCATTTCAAAGGGCATTGGGCTCCTCAGGTGAGGTGTGCTATGGAATGTTTCTTTAGGATCATTGCTCTCTGTCTTCTCGAGAATCATAGCTGCATTTCATTGGCTCCCTGCGTTCCATAGGGAGTCTGTTCACAGTCTTCATTCAAAGTCTGTTAAATCAGAGTTATGGGAAAATTAAAAGGAAAATTCTGAAGATCTATTACAGAGTTTTAAGTAGTCTGGGAAAATGGCACGTTTGTGCAAGCAGATATAAAGCTAGTTTCCTTTCTTCCAGTATCTTTTTCACTACGGTGAATTAACATAGAACTTAGAAAACCAGCTACTTTACCTCTACCTTCTCTAGCAAAGTAATATTTCAATAAGCAAAAATACATTTACTGTATATGGTTCCTTAAAATATTTCATTTGTGTTCATTAAATTGAGAACATTTTATCCACCATTCTTTTCATTAGATATAATCTCAGAAGCTTCTTTTGAATTCCCATTTTTTCCCCAATTCAGAATGAAGGTTTTTTGTTCGTTTGTTTGTTTGTTTTTAGTGGAAACATATTGTTTATACATATTCGTGGGGCACAGAGTTATATTTTAATACATGTACACAATGTGTGATGATCAAATCTGGGTAATTAGCATATTCATCATTGCAAAACTTAATCGTTTCTTGAATTCCTTAATTATTCTGAAGTTGAGTGACAATCTGTCACTAGCTCATTAGGAAAGGCAGAAGTGTCTAAAGGAAAGTGGTTTCTCCTTGTCGGTGAGCTGTGGAGTTGGGGATAGCAATATTCAATGGCCAATATTAGGACAATGTGGGATGCTTTGCCTTGTTCAACGATGGCCCTTATGGTCTTATCAGTGAAGTAAGCTATACAAATGTTATTTAACATTGTTAGTTATTTCACTTTTTTTTTTAAAAATTTTATTTTGTCGATATACATTGTGGCTGATTATTGCTCCCCATCACCAAAACCTCCCTCCCTCCCCCCTCCCCCCCCAACAATGTCCTTTCTGTTTGCTTGTCGTATCAACTTCAAGTAATTGTGGTTGTTATATCTTCTCCCCCCCCGATTTTTTTTTTTTGTGTATGTGTGTGTGAATTATATATTAATTTTTAGCTCCCACCAATAAGTGAGAACATGTGGTATTATTTCACTTTTTAATTATCAGTCATTTATGTCTAAATGATAATTAGTAGAAAATAACCATTATTTTACTTTCTTAGATTTTTCTTAGAACATAACCTGTTATGAATGTTATCGAAATTTGTGTTCCTAACCAGTGAATGAGCTTATATTGTCACTTGACGAAATTCTTTTAGGTAGACATTGAATAGAAGAAATAAGAAAAGTTGTTTCAATAATTTATGAATCTATGAGATATATCTTATCAGATGTTTAAGGTTAAATTCTTGGTCTATAGACTTTCTGAACAAACACTTTTTTTTTTTTGAGGCCAAATTGCTATTTTCCTTTCAGAGCAAGGACATCCAAATAATTCCCATCAGTGGTGAAAGAAAAAAGAGGGAGTTGGTGAGGACCCTCTTTCTCTGCCACTTACTTCTTCACTTTCTTTTTGGTAAACCCAGTAACTAATTTCAAAGGGTGGTAGGTGGTAGTTTGGCAACCTAAATAAAAGAATTCCTTAAAAGAAACATTAAAGTTTTCATTGACTCTAGTTCTCCTTTCTTAGCTTTCCTTTGTCCTTATTTTGTGCACTGTACACTTGTTGTGCATTCACTCATGCATTTATTCATTGGACACATAGTAGGCACTCCCCTGAGCCAATGGGAAATATAAACAGACATGAACTATGCCCTCAACAGTTCTACTGAATATAGTAGACGTTGCAGACTGGACCAGTCCACATCTTCTCTAACCCATTTCTACCATGAATTTTTTGTGTTAAATTGGATGGACATCTAAACATTTCCCAGATTCCCTTGTAGCTAAGAGTCTATGTGGACACTAGGTTTCACCAAACAAATGCAGTCACATAGAATTTTGAAAATGAAAGTGAGCAGCATGAGCTTGGGATCACCTGTCCGGAGACTGAGTGTTGGGATGGAAGCATTTGGTTTTCCCCAGGCACCTGAGATGTTAGAGTCGACATCACGTCCTTCATAGTCTAGGTTCCATAAACTGAAAAAAGGCAGTAGCAGGGGAGTTTCTGTGCAAATATAGCCAAACAATTGGTACAGACAAACAATTCTTTTGGCTACACTGTTTTTCTGGATGTAAATGGTCTAAGCTTGATTTCCTGACTCTTCCAGAAATTCTAAAAACTATGTAATGCCTGTAATAAATCCCATTCTGCTGAAAGTAGCTGGAGTGAATTTTGTTGTCTGCATCAAAGTACCCTAACCTTGGCTATACAATTGGGGGATAACATGGACATAAATTACTTGAATAGCAACCAAACAGTAATTAGAAAGGTAAGATAAATTTGTATTAAAGATGGGAGGAAAAATTATTGTTTCTTGCTTGGGTGTTCAGAGAGAAAGAGCTATTGATACTTGAGAACAGCTTTGAAAGACGAATAAGGCAAAGTTCTGGAATGAGGGAAAGGCCACACCAAGTGAAGGAAGAAAATAGAGTAAGAGATAAGAATGGGAGCAGGGCTAGGCATAGGAACCTAGAAGCAATAATGAGAAATAATGAGATTTAGTGTTAGAAAGATAAACAGAAAATAATGAGACACTGAAATTTTCATGTAGGATGGATAAGAATCTCTGATTGATTTGTTCATTTAACAAGTGTTTTCTTGAGACCCTATCTTGTGCCAGACAGAATGCTTCCTCATTATGATTAATTTAGTGGCAAGGAAAAGAATACATTTTAGTGATGGCAGCACTAAAGGCAAGGAGCCAAGAGGCTTTTACCGTAGTCTAATGAGATATAACGAGCAGTGGCAATAGGAATAAAGTTTACTACGCTACGTGTACTGTTGACTTCTTTGCTTGCCCATTTTAATTGCACAGCACAATTTTTGGCTTTGCTATATTAAAAATTCTGATGTATGTATTTACACAAACATGGCGAGCTGCAGTTTTGTTATGATTTCATGTATGCATGGCTTATCACCTCCTGTGAGATCGCTAACACCTGATGAGTAAATGACTGATGTTTTCGGCATGTAATAGGCACTTCATAAATGCTTTTTGATCAACAGATTTAAGAAATCTCCAAATCTACGTAATATTTGCAGCAATTTATCAAAGAACTTGAAGACCCTTTAAAACCATATGCAAACCAGATTTAGGACAGGTCACCCAGGCCTTCGTGATTCAAGAAATATTGGCTCAAACTCTGTATCACCTGCAGTGGAAGACCTGGCCTCCCTGAGGACTCTCTGGGTGTCCTTGTGGTATGAGTTTGGAGTGGGGGAGGAAATTTGGGATTATCTAGGTCTCCTCTGGTCCCAAGTTCCTGGATCATCTGTCTCAGCTGTGCCATTCTGTCCCCTGGTAAATATCACCCTGACTCCTTTACTGACCAAAATACCAATACCAGTCTAAGTGTAGAGCAGACTTTTACGAAAGGGTTAGAGCTGAAGAGAGGATTTATATTTAAGCAAGCAAATGTCTTCCAATTGATTCCTGGGAAGTCTTGCTCCTTATAGTCTTTTTGAGCACCCAACCCGTCAATCTATGGCCGTTTCTGTATGAGATCCAGTTTCCCAACATGCTGCTTAGCCTATTCTCTCTTTTTGGATCTTTTTTGGTCTCCTTTCTTTCCATTTTACTCCCATCTCCAGTCCCCATGAATTTTGTAAATGGAACAATTCAGTTATTTGTTGGTTTACTATTCTCTCCTCCAGGACACCTTTTTGGGTTAACTTTCTCACACATGACCATCACTTATCAAGGAATTTTCCTTAACAGGGGAACTCTTGTGTTATTCAATAACATATATTCATGCTGCTACACAAATAGTAACAAAGAGCATGTATTCCAGGGATATTTCTCTGTAAGAGGAGGATTTATACTCCTGTCAGGAAAAAAGAGATAAAACTGGCAGAATAAATTGGTGCCTTTATGGAAAATCATATAAACCATTAAAATTTCAATTTTTAAAATTGTGCCAAATTCTTAAGTTCTGTTCCCACTGAAAAATGGAGCTGAGATTATTAAATTTATATATCTTAAAAAAAACTTGTCTAAAACTATAAGAAACAAACCTAATTTACTAGTCAATTTTACCATGGCAACATTAGAATACCACTTTTAAAAGAGTACTTGTGCTCAATAAAATGTAGATTTGTTCTGATGCCTTTGGAAGTTTAAATTCCAAATATTTTGCTGCGGATCAACCAAAAGTTAAAAAGAAACCTACATAATACATAATTTTATTATCTTACATTTCTGGAGGCCATATATATGTAAATATATATGTAGATACATATAAAGGTATATTTATATACATTTTAAAAATCCTTCTAAAACAAAATATTTTAGTATATTAGGTGGTTAAAAATAAACAAAGCCTTATTCCCTTGGCCATCTGTGAGCCAGAGGCATATTGACTGTTACGAAATAAGTTAATTAACAAAGGTGCCAGTGGCTCCTAAGCAAGGGAAAGTATTCAATGAAGCCCGAAAAGCTCTAAAGCTCTTTCCTCTGTCAGGCACATTCCTTACTCCAGTATTGAAAAACCAATGTTTTGGTTGTATTTTTGTGACTTTTCTTTCTGTCACTGATGCCCTATAGGATTTCAGAGTATGTCCGTTGCTTTTGGCATTGTTTTTTGGCAAGGTACAAACAGGTGCAAATAAGTAAGTAGATCAAACTTTGCAGTAGCCCTTCTAATGGGTATTTATTCAAACCAAATGGTTTAGAAGGTGCATTGCTTTGTGACTGGAAGTGATCTAAAATAAGTTGTGTAGCTTTTCATGCATAGGATGCATGTCTTATAGTTCATACCTACCATGCTCTCCTGAAACATATCAAGACCAGAGCAGGGTGCCAACAAGAGCTTGCTCAAATTAACTGGGTGCAAGGAGCCCCCCTGTAAAAATAAACATCTGTAATAAAATTTAAAGTGAAGTGATTGGAAATGTTTTTCCTTTAGAGTCAGCTTGGACGAAGGGGCAGAAAGGGTGGAAGTCCAACCACCTTGACTTAGCTCTGTCAGGAAGCACTCCAAAGCAAGAGAACAGCCCAGACACGGTTTTAGCACCTCTGGTTTTCAGAACACAGTTGGATGTAATGTCAACATCAAGGAACTGACAGAATGAAGCTAACTGGTGTGAAAAAAACATCCACCCCACTTCTTCTGAGGAAGCTTCTAAATATCAGTTGTCTAAACCTATTGATAAGCATGGATGCATTATTAATGAAGCCAGCAGCCTGCCTGGTGCTACTCAGATGGTTCAAGCATTTAGGAGGAAATATTTCTGTGAAGTTCTGCACAAAATAATGACAGTGTCTGTCTTAAATCGAAACAAATGGCTGTTGCAAGCTCTGGGGAGGCTGGGAGCCAGCAGCTGCTTTGCAGAGAGAGAGGCAGAGGGGCAACACCTGCTGAAGACAGGCGGGCAGGCAGCAGCCCACTGAATATTGACTGCTTAATAATTCAGGATAATAGGAACCCCTGGCTCTTCCAACATGGCACTGCCCCTTCATCGTGGGCTTTTCATCACCCTAATGAGCAACTTAAAGAATTGGATGCTAAAATGTCTTCCAGCAATTCTCCGAAGTCTAGGACTCAAACTGCCACAACAAAAAGTTTTCTTCTGCAACTAAAGGATTTATTTTCTTATTTTATCTCTCTTCCTTTTTCTTTTTTCTCCTCCTTCCTCTCTATTACCCTCTTTTCTTTCTTTCTCTCTTTCATCTTTTTTTCTTCCATCCTTCCATTTATGTCACGAAAATGCCAGGTAAAGTATTAAGTTATAAAAAAGCTTTATAATCACCATTCTGTGTAAACTTCAGATATATTAAAAGAACAGCAACAAAAAGATGCATGGGTGGTCTGATTAGTCTCCCACCAGAAACATTTAAAGAAGACCATGTGCTCGGTGGGGCTCTTTTATTGGAGACTTCCACAGCTGAGCTTGTAAACAAATCCAACTTTATCATTTCACAAAGAAATAGATAAACTCTTGGGTTCAACAGAATGATTCCAGCCACCTGGTCTGCTCCTTACGTTGCCACCTGTGATGCCTGATTCTTGTGACTCATAAAGATCCTAACTAACTGCAATAGAGGATTTGAGGTTTAATTGGTCATAGAAAACAATGTGGGCAAAGTGATGTTTTTATTTACCAGTTGAATAACAATTTTCTTGGTGTTCTTTCACATTTGCCTCACAAAGATGTACTGAACTTGAGCCTGACAATGTGTCAGGCCTGAGGCTGTGTTCTGGGAATACTGCAGTGATCAAGGTCCACAAGGCCTGTGCTCTCAGGGGAGTTACACTCTTGTTGGGAATACACAAATGATAAACTAGTAAGCAAATATATAAAGGCAGCAGTCACCAATTGTGTTAAGTGCTTTGGAGGATATAAACGGTGCTGTGGAGAGAATGATGGGTGAGGGGAGGAGGCTACTACAGATCTGAGTTATGAAGATGTTCTTGCAAAGGAGGTGGCATTTTAGCTGAAACCTAAAAAGTGAGAAGGAGCCACCCATGGAAGAAGTCAGATGACAAGCATTCCATGCAGGAGGGAAAGCACTTACAGGATTCTACACTGGAAGCCCTACCAGAAAGCCAGTATGGTTGGAGCATAGTGAGTGAGCAGGAGATGGTATGAGATAAAGTTGGAAATGTTTGTTCTTTAGTGCCTAAGTCATTTCAGCATTACAGTATGTGGCTTTCCCAGTATCCATTCTTCTCTCACTCCATACTAACAAAGTCATGATTTAATTTCAAACAGTAAAGTGTCTAAGTAAAAGACTATATTTCCTGGCTTTTTTTTTTTTTTTTTTTTTTAGGTAAGAGTAATTAATGAGATATATGCAAAAGACATTAAGACATTGGGAATGATTTCTGGGAAATTTCATTAAAGGGGCTGACTTGGCTAGGAAACATGCTCTTTTGTCCTTTCCTTTCTCTTTTTTCTTGCCTGAAATATGGTTGTTAGGCTGGAGCTGCAGCAGCTATCTTGGGCCATGGGTCAACCTTGAGAATAGAAGCCAGGACTAAGAATGGTGGAGCACAGAGGTGGAAGAAGAAGATTCCCTGTTGAGTGGCATGGCCCCCATCAGTCTATGAGCACCTATCCTCCAACATGTTTCACATGAGAAAAAAATAAATATCTTATTCCAGCCTGTTCAGTTTGGATTTTCTGTTATATGTAGCTGAATGTAATTTTTCCAGAAATACCACAGCTTGTGTTATTTTAGACTCTACCTTTTGAATTCAAATACCTGTTTTTGAAAGAGAATAAAAAGTGATATAGTTTACTAGGATGGGAGATATTGCTAAGATTAAAAAAGAGGTATTTCGAGAAGGCTTTCCCAGTACTAATGTTCTTTTAAAAATATTTTCAGATATGATTTAGATACACATTCACTCATCCCTTTTAACATTCAAAATGAGACAATTTGAAAGATTATATAAGTTGAGGAAGGAAAACTTCAAAATTTCCAAAAAGCCAAGAGGAAGTTTGTCAATTCTAAATTCCCACTCTTTCTAGTTTAAAATATCATTACTTATTCTACTATTCTTTTGAGCAGGAATTAAAGCAGGTCATCCAATCATATTTATCTATTACCCAAATCACTCCAAAAATTAGTTTTATAAAAAAAAAATTTGAAAATGAGTGGCTATGTCTTCCTTCTGTTAATATTAAGCATCATTTTCCCTTTTAGGATTCATGAATCCATGTTGTCGTATCTGAGACATCGTCATGTTTACATTCTTACAATATCATTTGCATCGCCTGTGGTTGTTGACAAACTCTGGGTCAACGATTTCACTCAGAAAAAAGTATAAGTGTAATGGAGGAAACATAATCGTTCTCCTCAAGTTGCCACTAGTTGCCAAATAGAAATTTGAATTACTTTCTAATTAACTAGCTTACTGTTAGTCTAACAAACAGCAATGGTTTTAGAGATTTTTATGAAAATTCTGATACAGAAAACCATTGATTTATTTGCCCATTTTCTTTAATAGGTGAAAAATATATTTTGTCTATTAAGTTATAAAAATTTATGTGCTGAAAGTAGGGGAAAGGAGGGTCATCAATGAAATATTTTAAAAATTGAAAAGTTTTTACTGAGAAAGATACCCCCTAACAGTCAGAAGTGTGGTTGTGAGGGTGACAGACCTGGATACAACTAACCTTGGTGCAAACCAAGACAGGATTAATACTATAAGTAAAATGGCACTGAAACTCAGAGAGAAATTGATTCTGAATATGGGAATCAGAGGTGGCTTCTAAAAGGAGGTGACATTTGAACTGGGACTGACAAGACAAGACGGAGGGTTTTCAGGATATGGAGAAGCCATTTCAGGCAGAGAGGAGAGCATGAGCAGAGCCCTGCTGGAGTGGGAACGCCTGGTAAATTTGGGAGAACAAGGAAGTTTAGATGCTCAGAGGCAGGACATGGGGAAAGAAATGTGGTTTGGGATGTACTGCTTTCTCCTAGCTGGGCTCTTGTTCTTTAAAGCCATATCTTGTAAAGGAGACAGAAATGCAAAAAACAAAAACAAACAAACAAAAAAAACCAAATTGCTGAGTGACAATGCGGGAGGTAGAATGAAAGGGGAAATAAAATGCTATAAGAAAAAATTAGTTAGGCCCTGCTTGGACAGGCTGCCAGGCATTTCAAGTGACATTGTAACTATGGCCTGAAAGGATCTGGCCACATAACATTTGGGGAAAGAGCATTTCAAGCAGAGGGAGCATAGCATGGTGTATCTGAGGAACTTCAAGGAGTTGTGGCAGGAGGTAGAGTGGGGGTGGAGGGTGTAATATGGGAATCAGATCATCTTGAGGCTTTGGCGCCATGTAAGGAGCTTATGTTTTCTTCTGAGTGCACAGGGAAACCATGGAAAGGATTCAGGCAGGGAAGTGGCATGGTTTGGTTTACGATTTACTGATCACTAACTAATATATGGACAATAGATTGGAGAGGAAGCAAAGAGATAGGAGTCCATTGCAGGAATCCCAGTGAGAGATGACGGTGGTTTAGATGGTGGCAGTGGATTTGAGAGATATTTGGAAGGTAGAATCAAGAAGTTCACTGAAAGCCTGGTTGTTAGGTTGGGGTAATGGAGAGGGAAGAATCAAGTATGACTCCCTTAATGTCCCATTACTGAAGTTACAGCAAAATTCCTAGAGTCATGATATATAGGAAGAGGTTAAAAAATGAAGTTGGAATTCTCTAAAATTTTCAGGATTACTATTTTATTTATGAATTATAAAAAAATAAGCATTGAAAGTGATTCTGATGTTATCCAAATCAGAAGACTCACTTGTAAAGATCCACCACTTTTAAAAATAAATTATCTTGAAGCTTGATGCCCTAAAAGAAGTATAATATTCTGTGGTAGTTATAGGGCTAATTTTTGGATTTTTCTTGCAACACTTTTGAATGTCTTCTTTATTTCAATTAAATTTTCTTGTTGATTCTGACCATTTATAGCTTACCTCTTTTTTTCTGGTATTAATAATGAAATGTTTATTCCCTGTGGTGGTGGTGAACAGATTCAGCTGAATAACTCAATACCTCAAAACTAATTTTAACCAGTGGATCTAATAATTTTTTCCATCAAGACTTTGAGCAGACTTGTAATAAATAGCAAAAAAGAGATTTGTGATACTTCTTAGTTTTGCACTTGATTTGGTAAAAAGATGATCTAAGTAATCCCAAAAGGAGTAAAGGAGTCTTATTGTTTGAATGCCATGAAGTCACCTATATAATTAATTATTGGCTGAAAGCTGTTTTTAAATAGTCTGCTTATTACCACCTATGCACTGACATTTTTAAACATCTAAGAAGTCATGTATGTGTGTGTGTGTGCGTGTGTATGTATCTATAATTCATATTTCAAAACAAAAGTTTTCACAGCTCAAGTAAATGAGAATGTCAGTAATATTTTTCTTTACTATTGCTGTTTCACCACATAGAAAGAAGAACTCCTTTTGAAAGATGTATTTTTAAATGTCTTTCAAAGAAGTTTGGATTTGGGCTCCTTGTGGTGCCCAGGAAGTGAAATGAACCATAAATGAGACACATCAAAAGTAACTTACAAAGAACTTTTTTAATATTAAAGTGATGAATCAGAGCTCAAATTAACAAGTAAAGGAGTCCGCCTATAATGAAAATCTTTTTCCAACATAACACTTCATTATAAAGAAAGTTTTTCTATAATAGAAGCAAGTGTAATTACATTTTTATATATAATTAGGACATTATTATCATTTCACCATATCAAAGTTCATTATAAGACATCTCCGATACATTTTTCATAGAGCAAAAATAAAAAGAGAACAGGAGTCCTTCAATTAGACTCATATAAGGACATCCACAGAGACTGAGAGAAGCTGATCAAACAACTTACTTAAGCTCAAAAGGGACCAGGTGGAACCCACGTTGCTTTTATGACACAGAAGTTGTGTTTTTTTTGTATCCCGTATAATTTCTAATTACAGTTTTCATTCGTTTCTGTTCAACCATAAGAAATTTAAGGTGCAGCATTCTTAGTGGGAAACCAACTTTCGCCAACATTTGAAGCATCTGTACCACAAATCCTCATTGTTTACTTGGCTTGGAATAATTCTTACTGTGCCTGTCACTAACACCTGTCAAACAGGAGGGAATCTACCTACTGCTCTGTTCACCGGTTAAAAAAATAACTGAGGTTCCCTTCTTCCCCCACTCCCAGCACCTTTTAACATCTTTGGAAGATAATTAAAGTAGCTTCTTTAAAAACAAAAGTGACATGTTTTAAAACAGATTATGTAACAGAAATATCTAGTGGAACATGAAAAATTAGTCACGTATCAGGATTTGTAAGAGTATAGGCAAATAAATTTTGACTTGTAGAAATTAGCATATTAACATTTTCAAAGTTAATTAAAACAAAATGCATTTTTTTATGCATTATTTTACAGTGAATGTTGCTTTTGGAGCAGATGAAATGATGAGGAGAACATGACTCCGTGAGTCGACTTTTAGTGTTCCAACCTCAGAATTTCTTTTTGGCTTGTTGAAGACCACTCACTGAGCAATGCCCCTGTGAATTAGTCATGCATGTTCAGCTTGGTTTTAAGATCGTCGGCCTCTGCTCTACCTGCAGGATGTGTGGATGCGTGCCAGAGAAAGATTTTTCTGACCCGAATAATTCAAATGCTGGAAAGTCAGCACTTGGAGCTGAGCTGTAGAGAGCTTCCACCTTGTACAGACAGTGAAACCGAGACCCATAAAACACCTTTGTGGGGCCTGGAACACGGTCCCTGACTCGATGGCGAGGGATCTTTCTCCTCGACCCATTTCAACAGCCTTTGTCCTATTTCTGTACAATTCCCACAGTTCCAGAAAATTTTTTTATATTAAATCATTATCCCTATTGCACTAAGTAGCTTATCCTTACCTTAAAGATATTTTTTATGTATGTGGCGGTGGAGGTGGGGGGTGTTTTATGATATGCCATCTCAAACTCCCCCAATTTGTTTTTTGAATAGCAGTTTGGTGTGAATTAATATTTGTAAACACATAAAATACATGTAGGCTATCTCCAAAGCTACTGATTTAGAAGGTACTTCAAGATTTCCAGGTTTGTAATATTAGGTGCTAATAATTATTATAAAAATATCATTATTAATTGGATTTGCTGATTAATAGAATTGAAATAAATAGAAAGTTTATATATGGCATTTTTACCTGGACTCTATGGATTCTTTGGGTTTTTGACTCTTTTCAGATGCATATTATTTCTCATAATATCCCCATAGATTGCATATCAAAATGTTAGAGAAGACTCTAAAGAGCCAGGTCTTTTATGGCAGAAATGGATTTGAAATAATGTTTTTATTACTTAGATCAAACTGCACTGCTTCTTACAATAAGTAGTAACCCATGGATGTCAAAATTGTGATTAACTTGTTTGACCATTCACTTGCGTAGTTGTAAGGATAGTTCTTTATAGACAGGGTAAATCCTGTTAAAAATTAACTTGTCTCCCTGCTTCCTTCAACTGAATTTAGTAGTCAGTAACTTCTTACTGTATCCACGTTCCTGCCTGTGATCAAAGTTGTTTATGATGGTATCATTGCTGTACTATGGCTTAAATCTTTATCGGAAATAGCAGCCAGTATTTCTGCACTCCTTTTGAATGGTCATGAGATCTGTTTGCAAATAGAATTTTCTATGAGAAATTAATCCTTAGAGCCACTTTTTCATTTTCTATCATACTAAAATATTAAATATGAAAATGATAGTAAAATTAAGAGGATATTCTCTGTTAGTGATTCTTAAAGAAAAAAATCTGTTAAAATGCCTTCTCATTCCTTGTCTTCTAATTTTAAAAACTCTAAATTGGCCTAGCAATGTATCACATTTCCCCTCAATTAACGTAAAAAAAAATAATCTTTCAGGTATATTATTTAAACATTATAAGTTAAAAGTATGCAAACTATCCCCTTTTCTTTTTAACTAAAATAAAATCCATAGTCTGTTTAAAACAATCAACAGGATGAGTTAATCAATTAAGGGATTAATTTTATTAAATTTTTATTATATGATCAAACCATGTAACTACTGTTTTATCTCACATTTAATAAATGCTTTGACAAAAAATGGGCAAGTTTATATTGTGGACAATGCTGTCATCCAGCTTGTGTTTGTGTGCCTGGCAGTTGAAGTTTTGAGACCATTTCAAATGAAATCAGCCTGTTGGTGGGTTGCCTCTGTACAAACTCATGTGTGTTCGGTTGTAATTGGTTTTGCATGCTCTGATTTTTAAAAATATATGTGCTGTTTGTACATTCACATACATTTCTTTATATATGTTTCTTCATTTGACTGTAGACCCTTTGAGGGGAAAATGTCTATTTACCATTTTATTTATACTTTTTCACAGTGCCTGTTAAAAAAGTCTGCCCACCACAGGTCTTCAGTAAATTATTGACTTGTTTTCTAAATTCTGATCCCTACAACGTTATGGGTTTTTTTGTTTGTTTTATTTTAGTTCTGTGGTACTGCTGTCTTCCATATAAGCTGAAAACTTCTTCCTTTTATGAACATATAAGTGCTAGTGGGGAAAACTAGGACTAAAGGACTAAAATTTATTGTCATGCCCCCATGCATTTGTGATAAATATATTCTAAGGTTTCAGATGACTTCTTAAGGAAATGTCAAGTGTGTGCTCCTTATTTACAGAAGAAGCATCTCTTCACAAATCAAAGAAAGTACAGCTTTTTCCACATTGCTTTCGAAATAGAGTGCTGGTGAAGCACCCTTTTTAGCCTATCAAAGGACTGATCAGACGTTCAGAGTCTGAAGTTATGCAAATTCATATTTAATTATGTTGGCCAATTATTTTGCTACACTCATTGAAGGGGGAGGACGGTGACATAGAAGAGAATTCCCAGACCACATAAACTATTGCTATCCCTCCTAGCGATCACTCCCACGCTATCTACATATTCTTGTACCCTTTTTTAAAAATGAAACTTTCATCTGTGAAAAGAATAGCATTAAAATAAAGTGTAACCAAAGGAAGCTGCGTTTGCAACTGAGCAATATGCTGGAAGTGCTTGAATTTTAGAAATGCATTTTTTTCCTTTCTAGAATGAAACATTCTTCATCTCATTATGTTTGCAACAAAAAGCTCTAGACATGTATTTAAAACCTTGACTCCAAATTGGACAGATTTATTACACTTGGAAATAGAAACTCTGCTCTTTAACCTTTAATTCCTTAAGGTTAATATTAACTATTATTTTTCACCAAAAATGTATGTATTATATTTGCATTTCATTGTAAGTGGTGGCTTTAACTGGGATAACATTTAAGGTGAAATTAAAAGAGGCTGGTGCAACAGATAATCGGGGAATAATCTCAAAGCAATATGCTATTTTCTTAGGCAGGAAAATAGAAATTATATGAATGATAAATTTAAGGATCTGAATCTATTCTCTTTTGTTTCTGGAGCTAGGTAAGGGGCAATTTATACAAGGATGAAATAATGTTGTTTTAAGGTTTCATTTGTGGTTTCATGCTTGTTAACATAGAGTAAATCCTATTATAATTCTCCAAGTGAAACTCTAACCTCACATTTCTATTCAAAAAAATTAGGCAGATGGTGGTGAGCTATCATTCACAGGAGTAGACCTAATTGTTTAACTATATAACTATACTTAAAAATTTTTTTTTCTTTCATGTGAGCTGCTCTTTAAAAGCCCTCTCCCGGCTCTCTATGCCAGGTTGCATGTATTTTTCACTCATCAAATCGTCAGTCTGTGCCTGCATGCATGCTTTCATTCAGACAGATGCTTAATTTAAGGACTGACCACAATGTTAACAATAGCTGCTTTCGTGGAGCTCCCAGACTGGCAGTAAAGCTCACAAGAAGAGCACAAATCTGAAGTTGATGCTTTCACTATTTCAAAAACAGCATTTGTTCATTTTCCCCTAGTTTTTCCTCCTCCAGGAGAGTTGTTTGCCCAGGAGATTTAACCTGGGGTTGAAACACCAGGAGGCAACAGTGGTCCTGGTGGATAAAACCTCTCCTTCCTGGGAAGATGCAGCCCCAGCTCCGAAGCTGAGATGTTGTATCTCCAGGGCAGCTTGGACAGCTGTCATGGCCAGCTCAGCTCTTGTCTTTTCTGACCTCTTCTGACCTCATTTCACCCATAAGTGATGTCTGACGTTTCATTCAGTGGACGATGCTCCTGCTCTGATAATGTAATTATTAGGGTCCTGCACCCGACCAGTTGGCCAGATGAGCATGGAAAGCCATCTCTCCCAGACATCCTCAACGCCTGACAGATGGCTGTGTCAATCGTGTTTAAGGACAACTGTGCGCTTGTTCCCTTTTAGGCCCCTTTAAAGCTGTACCAGCCAAGTTGAGTGTGAGAAAGGAGGTCCAAACAGCAAGGCTAATAGGAAGCCTGAAAACCACAGAAGTAAGGGGAAGACAGTGAAAAAGGACACTATGCAGGCTAGGGCATAGGTAGGTTTGGGGCACTGTCCAGGAAACCGGTCTCAGCAGTACTCTTTTCCATTCATTCTGGTTTTTTTAATCTTAAATCTAGGGCCCTATTCTCCTACTTAGCATTACATGTGATTTTTAAAAAGGCCTCCTCAAGTTGAACACACCTCCTAGATTTCAGTCACCATTTACTCCTCAGCAGGTTGTACTTGTACAAGGTAGTGCCTACTCAACTGTCCTTGTCAGCCAAGTTTACCTACTGTTTTTTCAGTAATATCAGCAGAGGCAATGGCTCAATTCTCTTGCAGCATCAAGAGCCCACCTCCAAAAAGCACAAGGCCTAGACAGTCACTCTCTGAAGGAAATCTGCCATGTAGCCACATATGCATGCTGTATGTGTCACTTGGGAGGCCAAAATATCAGCATGAGAGGCCACTACCTGAAAACATATACTTAGTCTTATTTCTAGAAGGGTGGACACTCGTTTCCAAATAGCACAAGAGGGCAGCTTTGTTGCTGTTTACAATAAACTGGTTACTTCTCTTCTCTCAAAATAAAATAAAGTGATTTGTACATTCTAGCAACTATTTTAAGCAAATGCAATGCTTTTTAAAAACAAAGCATGGGGAGTTTTTGCATTCCAGTTTTGCCACTCATTTGGATTCGTTCATTTGGTCAAACATTATGAAGTATGTGCTGTTGTCACTGCTGTGTTGATGTGCTGGGAGAGGTGGCACGGGGGATAAGACATGGTCTGTCTGTCTTCACAGAGCTCACAATGAGAGAGGGAAGAATGACCTTTCTTTCATGTATCTTATAAGACCTTATGAACCGAGTTCCTTTCACTGAGAAAGAACCCTGGAATTCTCAGCAGGTTACCTCAGAACTGCCCACTGCAGATTAGAGAGTAGGGGTTGACTAATGAGGTCCCATTAGCAGAAGTTTTTCGTTGAAGTTCAATTCTGCTAATGTACAGTTATTCAGTTTCTCTTGAATTGGCCTCTTTTCTTCAGCTGACTACTGTCGTCCCAGTCTGAAGAACTGCACGCGTCCTAACAGTATCCTTGTACCAGTCTGTTCTAGAGGGGCTGATGTCCCTTCCATACAGCTGTCAGAGAACGGTAAAAAGGACATTTGAACGTCAACCTTCCCCTTTGCTGGAAGCTTCCAGTTGGCTTCCTGTTACCTGTAGAGTAAATTCTAAATGCTTTTGAGTTGGCTTCTTATTACCTGTGGGGAAAATTCTAAATGCCTTCACTTAGCATGTGATTCAATGTAGAATGTGCTCCAAGCCTGCTTTCTTCACTGCCTCTCGCTGTACCCCTGCTCCCACCCCACATGCAGCCTAAGCTCTGGCCATGCCAACACTCTCACCATTCCCTGGTGCCACGACCCATCCATGACTTCGGGCCCCTGCATCCCCTTTGTGTAGCATGGAAGCTTCTCCTCACACATTAATGATGCAGCCCCCAGATGTAGTCTTGACACAGTTGGCCTGGAAGGCAGTGTTTTCCCTCCTTGAGATCCACTGCACTCTGTCTTTTCTCCAAAAGAGATGATATTACAGGTTTCTGTTTACAGATGTCCTTTCCACTTGACTCTGAGTTCCTTGAGGGAAGGGGTTGTGTCTCACCCATCCTCATATCCTGGGGACATAGCAAAATCCCTGGCATGGAACTGGCATGCTCATAAATGCTTCTTGAATGGACAGATACATGAAAGGCTAGTTGATTGTGCCTGCTCCAAGGCCTTATGTCATCAGTGCCCCCTTTATTCGTTGATTTAAAGAGCATGATGATTGAGGCATTCCATGGATGTTTCTAGAGTGAGAATGTGATCACTTCTGGGACACACTACATTCAATATCTGGAAGAAGTGGCTGCTGACACTTTGAAGGTAGCCACAAACAGCGAAAGACAGTACACAGCAAATAGCTGCTTAAGCATGAACCTTTGTCCCTATTTCTCACAGCTCCCCCATGGTTAGCAGTTCGGGCAGGTCCTGCTGTACAGAGCCACTGGCAGGCTTTATTTTCCCCATTATTATTTTCCTTGGGCTGTGAAGAAGTATAGCAATTCTGTTTGGGTGATTGTTTCTCTGTGATGCCAAGATGTTTTAGAACAATGTTATGATGCCTGGTCGCACCTACTACCACTGAGACAAGCCCAGAAGTTAAATTATGAAGCAAAAGTAAGCTTTGAAGAAATTTTTATTTAATCTGTATTCCCCTGTTTCATCTGCACATCCATCCAGCACAATCTGCATCATTATTAGCCACATCAACTTGGTAAAAAAAAAAAGAGTAAAAAGTAAGACATCTGTGTTATAACATTAATATATTCAAAGGTTTTTGCTTTCATCTTGCAGGCATTAACAGTGTGTAAATGCAATGTAAGTGCAACTTACAACAGCACTAAGTTAGCAAAAGAGAAATGTACATAGGAGCATAAAAGAGAAGGGGGGCTTACAAAAAATCAAAAAAGAAGAAAAAGAGAGGGTAAGTTTGTATGAAGGGGACAACCAGGTTGGGAATTATGTAAAAAGCAGTTTTATCCATAAATAGAGTGGTTTGCCTATTGCTCTTATAGAGTTTTATTTCTAATTGCTAGCACTATTTCTAAGGCAGCGAGGCAACCCTCTAGCAGTGTGCTGAAGGTGTGTTTGTGCTGCTATGCCCTCTGGCTTGGCTGCCAGCCTATTCCCTTAGATCAGAGCCAGAAGGCAGACTGTTTTCGAATACCGATCACCTCACCCGGACCTAATCCTTTGAGTTCTCTTTGGCATCTATTCCTTCTGCCAGTTTCCTCTTCTGTTCCTCTCTTTTCTTCTGAAGTTGACAACAAAGACATCCTCAGGGCCCTCCTTGATGTAAGACCACTCTTGATGTTATTACAGTGTGGTTTTTTTTGTACCCTAAAGTTGTGCTGCTTTTATATTCAGCTAGCACAATATTTGCACACCAGAAGATAAAGAAAATGTGAATATGTTATACAGAGTGATAGTTTCTTTTTAATTTGTACCCCTCAGTGTTTTTTGATGTAAACCTTTTCCTTCCCTGTCACTCATCTCCATACCTGATCAAGAACCTGAAGGTCTCTCTTTATAGATGATGTTACTTCTATACCTTAAATTGGCCTGACCTGCCACTTTTAATTTTAAAAATATGGCTATACAGGATATGAATGAATATGGAATTTCTATGAAGCACAAAACTTTTGAACGGTTCCTGTCCTCTGTGATAGTGAGTTTTAAAAGGGAAATCTCCAAAGAGCTAATTAGTAGACAAGTGGAGCTGAGCCTGAACAAAGCTGAAAAGATAGCAGATAACTAAAAGGACCTGGCCAGAGCTGACAAAAATCAAAGCCCTGACAGAGAGCTGGCAGTAACCTTGGGCTGCTAACTGACAGGGACAATATAAAAAAAAAAACAAAACCCTCTGAACCGGGCGGAGAGTGACAGCCCTACTACAAGCTCTCAGAAGAGCACAATGCCTCCACCACAAGGAAGAGGTGATCCTCCAGCAGGCAAAACCAAAGGCTTTTGCTGGCCCACCCCAATTCCAAAAGATGTGAACTGGCTCTGATCACCACTCATGGAAGGGAGAGAGAGAAAGAGAGAGGGAGAGGAGGCCCAGGAGCTTTGAAAAGTTCTAGTCTGGTGGTTAACTTGAGAGTGCAAAATGTCTTCCTGGAGTGGTAGGAAGGACGTGAGGCAGCCCAGGGTGGAGGGGGCCAGGCTGCTTGCTCTTGGTGGCTCGAGCATAGGAGCCAGTGAAGAAAAGCTTAGGAGAGCCGGGGTGGAAAAGCCCCTGCCAGCTGGGACTTATAGAGCCCTACAAGCAACAACAGATGGTTGGAAAGGACAGGAATGGCATTTGAAGAAACTTGAGGCAGGCAAGGAAGAAAGGAATTACTACTGCAAGGACGGTAGTAATTTTCCTTTTTAGAAAAATACTGTAATTTGCAAGGAGCAAATTGTTCGTGAGGAGCAGAGAGTTGCATTTTCAAACTACTAGAAGAGAGAAAACACAAAGATAATGATAAGAGAAAAACTCTTTAATTCACCATGAAGCAAGAAGAAGTTCTGGTAGGTTTATATTATTAGGCACTAATAAGCCCTATTCTAAAATCCCAAAGGTGTAAAGGTCATGAGAGGTAAGAAAAGATACTTCCGTTAACTGAGTGATCTTAAAATTTCTGTACTTATGACATTCCATGATACATTTTCTGGACCTACAAACAATTGTAGTATTTAGGAAAGAAACCAAGCCCTAACAAAGTGCTACAACTACAGCAAAACTTGAAAGCAACCACTTAAGATGCATTCTGCTGTGAAACCCAAATGCTAATAGCATACATTAGGTGGTTTTCATTATTCCTAAATAAGGACGTAGTTCCAGGTAAGCTCTCCTGGTTCTGTACTTAATCCTCTCTGCGATACTAAAATCGACATTCTTACTGATATTTTAGCACTTGAAGCTATGATCAGTGATTGCAGACTCCAGGGATGTTACCTCAGAGGGAAACAAGCAGCAAGACCAGGTAAAAGCTTTAGAAGTAGAAACCCAAGGGATTTTTTTTTTTTAAAAGAAGGGCATATAAATATACCTGAATTCAAGGAAAATGTATCTCAATTTTCTTGCTCAGACTCCAGCACCTGCAATCATATACCTCGTAAGAGAGGAGGAATAAAAAAACCAACTGTATATTTACTATTCATCTGAAGAGTGTCATCCAATCCTCCCTGCACCACACTCCTATCTCCACAAAGAAAACTTTTGGCAAGTTAAAGAGCTTGGCTTGACTCAGAATGAGTCTGATCTCATGCATCTGTCTGAATTTGAGCAAGAATGACAGATAATTGAGAAAGGTCTTTCTGAGTCAAGCAAATATTTGAAGTCTTGGATCATGGAAAATCTGCTCCATACCAAATTTGGTGTAAAGAAATAATTTTCTCTTTTGAGCTTTAGATTCAACATCTGATTTGGAAAAGTTAATGTGTATAAGAAGACTGTGTTATTTGAATATATCTGCTCATATTTAGAGCTGAATACATAAAACAAACTTATTTGTTTTTAAGCAAGTAACTTAGAAACTATTATAATGTACAACCTAGCAAATATTTGGTTTGGGGTTGCCCTTAATTCACATTTATAGGAAGACTAAGGGTTTTCTGTTTCATATTTAAAGGTGATGCTACTAATTCACCCACAGCAGAATAATTGTCAGTTATTTTCTCTAGGAATGGAAAAAGACTTTTTGTGAGCCATTTGTAGGGCTAAGCCAGACATTTTTACCCTCAATCAGTAGCATATATTTGTGGTGCCTGGCCGGGATTCAGAATAATAAAAATGAGAGCTGGGAGAGTTTTTAGTTCCTTGTTGTACAGATGAGATGCTTGAGGCCCAGAAATGTTGAGAAATTCAAGCTCAGTGGCCAAGCTGGAAGTGAAGCCCGGGCCTGACTCTTTCCACAGACCTCTCAGTATTAAGAATCAAAGGAAGCAACCTGGTTAATAGTCCTGCATAGCTCCTGCGCCTGCTTTGGTGTAAATCAATGACCGCTTTGACTCTAGGTAAATAAAGGCGTTGATGACCATCTCCAGGTAGTGTATCTTACTACTGAAATCCTCCCTCATCCCCTGCTCTCCTGAAAGTATCCTCTGTCGTCACCCTCTACATCTCTCATTCATTTTCCTTCTTGAGCCATAATAGTTTGAGAAAACAGAACAAAAGTTGTTCGTTGGTTTTCCCTCTAGCACCTCCAATGGTATCCAGCATACAGATATAATGGTAACTGGCATACAGTGGGTGTTCGATCATACTGTTTTCAATAGGTGAATGAACCAGTGGTGTTCACTTCCTAGTTGAAAGTCAGACAGTGGCCCACCCGATTTTTAAAAATAACTCTCCATATGAATCTTAATCAGAACTCACGAAGATGACCCTAATAGGTTAACTGCTCCCACTCTCAACTTTTACTGGTGGTTATCCCTACTTGATTGGCCCATACATAAATTTACTAATGAAAACCTCTTCTAAATTTGATTGATTAATGCAAAATGCCTTAAATCCTTCCTCTCTGAACATGTGCATTAGTTTGCATACTTAAGTGATTTTTCCTCTGTGGCTCTCTGTGATAGAACCTGGAAGTATGTCATAACAAAAGGGAGAAGAGAGCTGAAAACACACTGTCATCTAGACACAGATTATATATGCTTCATTTACATAATTTTGGACAGATTTACCTTTTTTTTTTGAATGTCTTCAATGGAAACTCTGTGAATCGGGATTCGGATATATGTTTCCCATTATTTTTCAGTCATCCTGCTCTTCACCTTTTTAACAGAGCTCTCTGTGGTAGCATCACATACATTGCTATCAACAAAAACCATAGAAATTTTGCATTTTCCCAGTCTTTGCACACTGAGATCATCTACTGTCAGCACTGACTTTCTTTTAATTTTTCCTTTAGACTAGAAAACAAAAAAATTTCTAAAGGATAATATGGATTTTAGATTTTCTTAAAAAAAGACAACAAATTGGCCTGAGCAGTGAAAGCTGTATACTTATACTATGATAATTTTAATATCTTTCAGGAAAATCATCAGAACATATTGATATGTTAAGTACCAAAACATCTCTAAGAAATGACAGAAAGAACATTCAACAGCTTTCTGTTGGCATGAAGTGTCCCTCTGGATCAGCTTTTGTCCTAAGTAGTCAACGCAACCTCTTTTCATTATTTTCATGGTAAAAGCATAGATAATTCCTTCCTTCCTTCCTTCCTTCCTTCCTTCCTTCCTTCCTTCCTTCCTTCCTTCCTTCCTTCCTTCCTTCCTTCCTTCCTTCCTTCCTTCCTTCCTTCCTTCCTTCCTACCTACCTACCTACCTACCTACCTACCTACCTACCTCTCTGTTTCTGTCTTTCTTTCATTCACTCCAATATGTAATTTGAAAGTATAAAAAAATGATGTTTGAGATCTTTTAAATACATTTTGATACTGTGATTTTTTTTGTTTGATTTGAAAATATTTACTTAAAGTGGTTTTTAAAAAGCCCATGTACTTCATGGGCTCTGTTTTCCTAATCATTAAAGTGCATTTACAGAATTGTAAGCTAAAATTTCCTATGTCACTTACATTGGAGTAAGAAATACTCAGTGGGAAATTATTTAAATATATTTTTAGGTTGAGGGTTCCTGCACTTCTACAGATGGAATAAGTTATCATGAAGTTATCTGTAAAGGTGATGCTTATAAGACAACTAAGACCTATGGTTGTAGAATAACCTTAGCCAACCATACTTTAAACATGATTTCGCTTTCTTTCGTGATGAATGGTATTATTTCTTCCAGAAGCTGAGAATAAGCAAGAATGATATTTTATGATTTTTTTAATTCAATTTTACAGGGTTCTGTTTTATAAAAGGGAATAAAGAAAAAAAGTATCTTGAAGTGATCTACTCAGTTAGACTAACTTGAAAAAACAGGTTGAATGAAGTCAAGCAATTACACTGAGAACTAGTTAATTTAATTAAATGATATTTATAAAGAAATAATTGTTAATTATTTTCTCCCAAAATAAATGGTGATCAAATTATTCTTTTTATCCCAGTTCAGCTGTGTCAACTCTACTGAAATAGAATGTATATAAAATGTATATAAAAGTGATATAGAAAACTCATCCACCAATGTCACAAAAGGTGAAAATTTAGAATATTTAACTTAAAAAAAATCTCATTTTTAAAGCATTTGTGAAAACTATGACTTTGGGGTATTTTTGATTAATTGCATTAAATAGCTAGTCATTTTTTTTTCTTTCTGATCTATGTGGAAAGCGTAAGAAAGGAAGAAAGAAAGAGATCTCATCTATTCAGTACGAAGATGTTAAAAAATATTCCCATCAAATAGGGATTTCTTAGTGATTAAAGTGAAGCATTCTCTTACTAGAGGGTGGAAATATTCATCTTCACAAACAGAGATTTGTGTGTCCCCAACCATTGTCACAATTAAACAGACACAATTTGTTTTGACCTGCTTCACTACATGATTCTCTGTTTAACCTGAACATAACAGTGTTTCTGGTTTTTTCCTCCTGTTTACAAAGTTCATCTCTCAGTAATGTGCTGAAACAAGTTTCCACAAATAAATACTATCTCCATTTTTCTTGCATTGTTATTTAACTGTTAACTAGTAATTAACAATTAATAGTTAACAATAATAGTTATTACTACCAATGGTTTATAAGGCATTCTATAGACATATTAAAATATATGCACTCAAAGTGATAATCAAAATATTTAATAATCAACCTGATATATACGTTAACCAATAAGAGCGAATACTTGCTGGATACATCAATAAGGATGCCAGCCATAAACAACTGCTTTAACAAGCCTGCTTGTATACTGACTATCAGCCCTGAATACAGAAACTTCCAAAAAGGGACCCATTAAGGGAAATATAATGTGTATCAACAACAAACATTTGTTGAAATTCTATTCAGTGTGTGTAAATACACCCACACATACATACATATATGTTATATGAATATATAATTTCTAACTTCCCCAACAGTTCTACAAAGTATATCACTCTAAAACACATCACTGCAGTGTCATGAGTGGTATTTAGAATAGTCCATGAAAGTTGATTTAGTAGAAATATTACATATTGGCAGTGAAAATTTGAATATATCCCCTTAGCCAAATTTTTCCTTTATAATTAAAAAAAAAATAATTGTGCTTATGACACAGCTTTAATTTTAGACCTTTTCAGTCCAAAATCTGGTATGTTAAATTTCCACATCTCTATTTATCTGTGTGAGATGAGGAATAAAATGTATAAACTAAAGAACTGCAGCTATATTTCCTCATCTGTGACTTTGTGGTCTCCTTTCCTCAATTATCTTATTTGTAAAACAATAATTTCCAATTCTAGTGTATCTCTAATACAGTGAACGAGAAATGCAAACATTTCAAAAATAAAAGGTGGCAGAATACTGCTTGTAATGATAACATTAAATTTCCCCTAAGTTTTTCTCACTTCTCAAAATATATAAACCATCACTAGCAGAATTCACCACAAGATCTCTGATTTTGTGGCAAATACAAACCATTATAGTGTTTAAATTTAGATCCTTGAGGGTAATTCAAAATGATCATGGAAATATTTGTGTTATCTGTAATTCTATTTTTTCATGAACTTTTTGAAGTACCCACATATATGCTGAGAATTACATTTTGTGTATATGTGGTAATAATTTCCATCCTAAAGTATCTGAAGTGCTGCACACACAAGCTTGTTGATAGTTATTTTGCAGTTTTACAAATGGCAAAAATAGAGAAAAAGTGTCAGCAAAATTTTAAAGTCAGAGTAAAGTCTGAGATTTCTTGATTCTTTGTTCATCCATGAGGCTCATCCTGATGATTCAATTGTCTCTTTAGTCCTTTAAACACATCGATGGGAAACAGTTTCCTCTTTTTCATAAACAACCACTAAACAATATTTAGTATTAAATTAAAAGAATTTTAAATTTTTTAAAAAATTAAAATAATTTTCTAACACAATAACCTGATGCCTTTTAGTATAATTACTTCAGAGTCAACTTTTCTAAGTGAAGATTAACATAACATCCTTTTCTCTAAGTACTTCTTTTCTATATTTGATCATCACATTAAATGATGCATATATCACAGGTTTGATCACCACAGATTTGATTAAGTTTGCTCATAGTAAACAGCAACAATGCATGCACTTAGCCCTGGATAGAAAGCATTGTAAAAGCCAGCAGCTGTTCTATGTAAGGGGCTAATTATGTATAATGAGTGTCTAATTTGACTGCAATACAAAGCACATTTTATCTAAACAGCAAGGTAATCGATGTGACATGCTCCATGTACCTCTTATGAATTTGTTGATTGACTTTACTAAGTCAAAAGATGAGAAGTGAGTGCCATTCTCCACTGCAGGCTCAGGAACCAGGGAAGGAGGTAAATTTTCCTTTGGGAAGGACGTAAGATCTGTGTATTCTGCTGAATGATTCTGAGTACTTCACTAAACAGGAATTTCTGGGTTTGTACTGAGGTGCTATGCATTGTCATCGAAGGTTAATCATGACTTTCTTCAATATACCTGCAAAATATAAAGGTACTTGATAGTGTCAACATGTTGACAGATTCAGAAAATCAACCACAAACTTCTTTAACAATTTGTTTCATATTCATAAAATATCATGGTTGAGGTATATATAATAAAATAACTATTTAAGCCTGACTTAATATAAAACATTACTGATCCTGCCACCTTCTTTAAATTTCATAAATTGTTTCAAAGAAGTGGTATCTATTTGTACTTGGTTTCTCACATTCTAAGGCAGGCAACACTGAGCCACATACCACTCCAGAATCCACTGAGGCCAATCTGCATTGTGCTGTCCTCTGCAGACACTCAGATCCATGACAATGGAAAGCATTTCCATCTTGCTTATCATTCTATCCAAAATGTTTATCCCAATGCCTGGCACACAGTTGGCAATCAAAGAATATGCTTTAGATGAATGAATTTTGAGCTCTAGTGACATCATATCTAGGTAATGGGGGGACAATTTCTTACAATACCTATTTTTTTCTAATCACTTTTTGTCTTCTACAGGAGAAACAGCATAATATATCACACATCGTGAGGTGAGGTTGAATCACCCAGATTGATTTACTGTCACCAGGTAAATGATACGACTGCTTACAGGAAAGAACACACACTTTTGAATCGGGTGAACTTAGGCTTGTCTAAGAAACTCAAACTTTCTGATACCAATTTCCTTGTCTTTTAAATACTTACCTTGAAGAGTTGTTTTATTAGATGAGAAAATGCACATAAACTCTCCAGCAATACACCCAACAACATATAATAGGTCTGGATTGTATACCGGCTCCTTCTCTTTCATTTATAGCTATATATAGACGATTATTAGATTCAGATCGAGAATTTGAGTGGAAGAATTATTAATAACGCATTAAAATATTAACCTTCTCTTTTAACTTCACTGTAACCTGTGAATTATGCATCATTCCGCTGTTTTCACTTACAGCTTTGGAAGGCCTATCACCTGCTTATTTGATCTAGTCTCTTTACAAAACATATAAACTGGCTCTTGCCTTAGATGGACTCATCATCCAAATTAAGCATAGACACATAGACATAGATTTATAGCAAGAACAGAAATGATTACTTAAAGGAAATCAACATGAAACTCATGGGCCATATTAAACCCACATTAAATCCACCTGAGCTGCACTCGCCTCTTGACAGGGTAATTGTAAGGGGGAGTAGTGAGAGCGAAGGGTGCAGAGACTGCACAGATGGTGGGAGGGCGGAAGACAGGTGTTTGAATAGATGCAACCTTCCCACTAGATCTGTCCAACTCAATGGTTCTCAGTATATTTTTCTTGCCTCACAAATTCCATTTTTGTTCATATTGGTTTTGCAGATGGCCACTGAGTAAACAAATACAAATGACAGTAAAGTGTGTTTAAATATTAAAGATGACATAGACATGGGCTGGTCTAGTCATTGGGAAGATAATTGGATATGTGGTGTCCTTTTGTGATGAGAGGCCCTATGTGTTTAATGCCATCAGTGAGCATGAATTTTGAAAGCTACAAGCAGGTTTGGCTGCTAGAAGAGAATCATCAAATGGTAAGAATTCTATCTGACCACTTATGATGGAGTTGACAGTGCACTGTCTTCCCTAGTCGCTATCCCCCCTAGAAAGAAACAAGCACATGTAATAGGCTAGCTTATGTCAATATCTTTAAAATAATGTTTAGGAAATAGGAAGACAACAGGAACCTGCATTATATTGAATCTAGCCCTGCCAAATGCCACAATAGCCTAACTGGCAAGATATGTTCAAAACTCCTTGAGACAGTCATCCCAGGATGTTAGAAGTGAGTCATTGGGCTCAAAAGTATGGATTTTGGACTCTATGTTTCAGAACAAAGCATGAGAGATAGTGACTAGTCTGAAAAAGACTGCAATTGAACTCTAAACCACATCAGGAGAGAGTAATATGAGACTTTTCATGAAGAAAGTAGTGTTAAGTGGAGAACCAAAGGTCCTAACTGTCTCCTTTATTTTATACAACGTGCTATATATAATGCTTCTTTTTGACCCTAACTACATTGTGCCCTTCATCTAGATTCCATCTTAACAAAAAAGGGACACAGATTCTCAGCTTACAGCAGCCAGATGAAAAGGTTTTGGACACAGCACCACGTTGCTTTCAGGGGACAAAGGCAGGTGCTGCTCTACATGTGGCAGACTCCCAGGCTTGCTGCTTCCATCCTACCAACAGAGCAAATACGTGTGTAGAAAGCATTGCATGTGTTCCACCTGAGGCAGACTCTCTGGGCTTGCAAACAGTCTAGGATGTTGGAAATGAGAATCTCATTTACCCATTCACCCATTATATCGAGTGCTTGTCATGTGGTAGGACCCACGGCAGGCACTGAGGAAAGAGTGATGGGCAAGGTAGACATGGCTTCTGTTTTCATAGGACTTGCAGCCAAAGGGGGTCATAGACAGCACACAAATAATTACATACATGAATGTTAAAGTATAATTACATGAATTGATATATATAGAAGTAAAATATGCAGTGAGCACATGTAACAGAGTGAGCTGGCCTAGGGTGGGGGTTGGGAAAGCTTCTCTGAGAAAGATGGTACTTATGCTGAGACAGGAAGCATGAGTATTGGTCAGCCTGATGAAGAATGCGGACAAACATAAAGGCCCAGGGACAGAAAAGAGTTTGCACACCTGAGGAAAAAAATGAAGATCAGCATAGTTGAACCTAAAGATAAGATACACGGGAGTAAGACTGCATGCGTCGTTATGGGAATTTATCCTTGGTGCAATGGAAAAACATTGAAAAGCTTAAGCAGAGGCTGAGGGACAATATTTTTATAAGTTCACTTTGGATGTTGTACATAACTGGAGAGATCAAAGGTGGAGGTGGGGAAGGGAGCTAAGAGACTATTGAACAGTTCAAGTAAGAGATGATGGTGCCTTAGACAAGAGTGGAGCACTGGGAATGGAGAGAGAAGCATGTACGTATG
Organism: Cynocephalus volans; assembly: GCF_027409185.1. Lineage (NCBI taxonomy): Eukaryota > Metazoa > Chordata > Mammalia > Dermoptera > Cynocephalidae > Cynocephalus > Cynocephalus volans. Next base: position 129,746,548 of record NC_084468.1, on the reverse strand, counting down.
TGATTGGTTTTTCCCCAATACCTACTTGAGCCATGCCCTTTTTCACAGCTTATTAGCCCAAAGCATTTAAATTGTCTCTTATTTTCTGGGAAAGAATTGCCTCCCTTCCTATAAATGGACCCAGCAATGCTTATGTAGTTAAGAACAATGCTAAGTACAGCCAGGTGCCACCAGGAAGATTCCAACAGAGAAGTTCATGTATATTGGATGATAATGAATTAAAGGTGAAGCTATATTACTTCTATCCCTCGATAAGACATCCTCTATAAATAGTAATTGAGAATAACTGGTTGCAGGTAATAAATAAGATTATAACTATAATTGAATGAGATTAAATGAAACACCTAGGCTTATCATAAATAACTTAAACTATCAGAATTACAAATGGACAATATGCATTTTATTTAGCATCAATCCTTCCTTACCTAAGTGACTGACAATGACCACTCCATGCCTTAATCTCTGTGTCCTGTCTCTTTATCTTAGCCCACTCTTTCCTGCTGGGCTTTCTCACTTGTCTGGTGGAATCCTCTGCATTCACTACTTTCTTGCTGTCTGAATTCTCCTGCTCTCTGTTTTTCTCTTGTATCCCCCCACCCCTTTTCCTGCTTCTTTAGTAGCTGATGGAGTTTGGATGTGTCGTCCCCTCCAAAACTCATGTGGAGATTTGATCTCCAATGTGGCAGTGTTGGAAACTGATTGAGTCATGGGGGCCGATCTAAATGAATGGATTAATGCTCTCCCTGGGGGAGGGGGGATTAATGAGTGAGTTCTCGCTCTGTTAGTTCCTGTGAGAGCTCATTGCTTAAAAAGACCCTGGCAGCTTCTCTCTCTTGCTTCCTCTCACCATGTGATCTGCTTGTACCCGCTGGCTGCCTGCCACTTTCCACCATGAGTAGAAGCAGCCTGAGGCCCATGCCAGATGCAGCTGTCCCAGAATCATAAGCCAAATAAATCTCTCTTTATAAATTACTCAGTCTCAGGTATTTCTGTTACAGCAACACAAAACGGACTAAAACAGTAGCTCACTTTTTTTCACTCCTGTTTCCCTTTGGCCTGACATTTCTCTTCTCCTGCCACACACTCCACTTGTTTCTTGCCCTCTCCTGTTCTTTGCTCTTTTTCCTGTTCTACTCTCACTGAAGGTTTCTCTCAGGATACTCTGCTACTTTTCATAGGAGAGAGGGAAGTTAAATTCCCAACTTACCCCATCAGAAGTGAAGCCTGTGTCTCTAATGAAGTTAGGAGAAAAAGCTGATTGGATGAGCCAGAGAACACTGGTCCCAGTGGAAACAAAAGCATGTGATATGACGAGGGGTTTCTCAAGGTTCTATCAGCACCAATTTGTCTTCCAAGAGGTCAGTTGTGATACTTGAGTTCTACCACTAAAGCTACTCCTTTAGATGTAGGCATGTGTTACCAGATAGGTGGTAAATATTAGCACATTTTTTATATACTAATATCACACACGCAGCAAATCGTGAAGTAATCACACAGTCACATCAGATCAGTGGCCATAGAATTTTAGAACTGGAAGGGACCTTAGAAAAATCTGAATATCGTTTTAGTTTGAAAGATCGATTAGGTATCACCTACCAGGAGGAGGCCTTATGGCAAAGAAATTAAAAACATTGGGGGGTGAATGACTTGGCTATCCATGAGGCCTGTGGAAAGAAGATGTCAGGAAAAAAAGCCATCAACGTGAAGCACAGCAGAGAATGTAAGTGATGCCCATTTTGTATCTGGGCATATGGAGTGCTGGACCCAGGTGTGTGCAATTTTGATATTAGAGACTAAGTTCACCCACTCACAAAATTCAGCAGCCAAATCCCAAAAGTCACAGAAAAAATATAAAGGCTTAAAGTCATTCGTGTATTCATTTATTCACTCAACAAATGATTATTAAGCTCTTTCTATGTGCTAGGCACATATGTTCTTGCAATGAGATTATAGCAGCAAACAAAACATAGTCTCTGTCCTTAAGGATCTTACATTCTAGTGTAGGATTCAAATAATAAACTTTCAAACAAATAAATGTACTACTACTGCTAATAATGATAGTAATGATTATTAATTACATAATGCTTACAGTTGGCCAAGCATTGTACTTAGTTTTAAATGTAACTCCATTGGTACTCCCAACCCTCTTTTAAGGTAGATACTCTCACAATTTTTATTTTACAGATGAGACACAAATAGGTGACATACCTTTCTCTGGGTCATATGGCCCTAAGTGGCAGAGTTGTATAATGTCAGTGATAAATATCATAAATAAAAATAAAGGTCAATGCATGCCATCTACAGATTTGTCCAATGGAGATGGCATAATTTAAAGGGTAACAACATAATCTTTGGAATCTGAAATCTTGGATTAATGTGCTACATCCAAGCTCTGTGACTTTAGGTAAATCACATCATTTATTTTGGTCCTCAGATTTCTCATCTGTAAAAAGGGGATAATAAAACCTAGTTAGAGGGTCGTCTGTAAGCATAAAATAAGATTAAATATATAATGAATCTAAAAACTTCCTGACATAGAATATACATGTGAGGGTACTTCAAAAAGTTCATGGAAAGACTAGTATTATCTTTTAATTCTATTTTTCTACAAGTTTTTTGAAGTACCCTCGTATAAATATGTCAAAGTTAAACAGCAGGACTTGAGGTTCAGGAATAGCAAAAATAAAATGAGAAGACAGACTGCTTGTGGCTGAATGTATCTGGGACAGGAAATAATTGTTTTTACTCAAGTATTTAGCCACTCAGAGGACTAAGAAGGAATAGAAGAGATTCAGATCTTTCCAAGGGAAAAGAACTCTTTCAAGAAATGATCATTTTCAGCAGACATATGAGGGCAGAGCCTCCCTGAGGAGCTCAGATTCACTAGAAGGAGAGAGCGGTGGAGCAGGCAGAGAGAAGCTGGCCCTTGGGGTTAGCAGGACTTCACATAACCATAGGGGAAGCCCTGAAGTTAGAAAGGATCACACAGCCCCTTTTGGTCATAGAACACAGGGCTGAAAGTAAAAGGGCTGGGCCAGCCTGTAGCCTTGTTATTGAAAAACATTTCACCTGGCAATGTATAGGTGGCTTTTCATATAGATCTAAGAGGAGAGAACTTGGCCTGAAGCAATGACGTCTATTTTCATTAGTCTTATACAACCTCATAAACCTCCCTTTTACTTTTTTCCAGACTCAGTCTGTTCAACAGGAACCTAGATCGTATTTCCCATTATTGTAAAATGAAAAAATATTTTTTAGTAGTCACTAATATGTTCCTCAGTTTTCTTCTCCTTCTTATAATCATCTTCTTTGTTTATCAAATAGTTCTGCACCATTATTAACAATTTGAGATGTGGCCAAGTTAATTCAAAGGGTATGTATGAGAGACATGTTATTTTTGGTAGGTTGTTTGGTATACAAGAAAAACATAAGCCTCATGATCCCAGAGTGAGTCTCCTGGTCAGTCAAAAAGACATTAGAAACCACGACCTCAGCCCAAAGTCAAGATTAAAAAAAAAATGTTTAGTGCCAGTGTTAGGATGTACATTGGCATTGTAGTCAATGCCTATGGTTTGGAAGTGAAGATGAATGGATTTTATGCTGGATTTTGACAACATTGTCTACTAACATTTTTGGATATCTATTTAGCCTGTTTAAACATCCTTTTTCTAGTGATAACTGAGGTTAATAAGGATCTATAATATTGGTGTATTACACTGTGATGTGGATTCAACAGGATTTATCTCTAACTTGTATTGGGACATTCAATAAAAAAAAATTAATGCAATAATTTTATGGGGGCAAGAGGCAGAGAAAGTATAACGTAAACTCTATGTTATTATAAAATATGAAGTTTTAACACATGTAGTATCCTTAATGAAAAATTTATTTAAAAAAAAACTCTTTCAGACTTCTCTTGACATTATTTAGTACATTTGAGAAATATAGTAGCTGGAAAGTACTAGAGGAAATAAGTTTCACATATTTATTATCAACAATATAAACTTGCTTCAACTGAATGCCTACTTTTGTTGAATACCAAAAAATGATTGCTAGTGGTACGTGTTAATGTAATTAACCTCGTTCATTCTTCTTAATCTACCAGATACCAAGTGGCCACTTTTGAGTCTCTCTAAATGACACCGAACTGGACCTCCCAATTGTTCTCTTGTCCTTCATATTTTTGCTAGACTTGATTCAAGTGCCTGACCCTTTTAAATTAAATTTTCTGAGACAAATAACCTGGAATGACTAACTGTCACCACTGAAACATAAAGTTGCATTACATGCTCTTACCTGTACACCTAACTAGGTGCTCAATAAATGTGAGAAAATCTACTAGGAGACATCCCCAATGTGAGTAATTAGCATGCTCCTCTTTTATTTGAAATATCCTGTCTGTTGAATATGAAGCCATGCTAACATATAATTGATAGGGAATCAACATTTATTACAGTGTTCTCAATCATGGGCTCTCCAGAACAATTACAATAAGAAGTTCAAAATGGCAAACAACACAAAAGAAAAAGGTTTTGAAAAGCCTTCTGGGAAGCCAGGCTGTAAATCTGAAGAGCCCTTCGATTGTAATTGGGAGGCAGGTCTTTTGGGAAATACACTCAGTAGCTCCAGATAGGATGGGTAGCCTTACGGGCAACATTTGAGCAAAACATATCATCTCTTTAGTATAAAACAAGTCAGTTACACATTGACAAATTTTTTTCAAACTTTTTTGTGCTAAGCTCCTAGCAAATCAAAAGCATCATTCTCTACTTTAAAAAATTTTAAATATTAGAAGAAATGTTTTCATAGGATGGGATAATATGGAAGTGGGTATTTGACAGGAAAGTTTTTCCTCTCTGAAAGAGTTACATAAGAAACAAAAAGATCCCTGTGGCTTGGAGGGCTCATGTCAGCCATAATTTCAGCATCTGGCATAGTAGGCTCTGAATAAACAGTTGTCGAATAAATGCAGGAACCTAGTGACCCATTAAGAGTAGAATCTGCAAAATCTTTTGAGTTTTTGGAATATAAAAACAGAAATACTTTACTTTTTCTTTTTTTTCCCCTAAGTTTATTGGAGCCCACTCTCCATAACTTCAGTGTCACACTGACTCTGCCTCTTCAATGACTCACTCCCCACTTATGGCCAGGGCCAACAGGGTGTCATAACAAAGATGGTGGTGACACCCCATAGCTCAGGGAGTCTCTCTAGGCTCTACTTCTTACCTCGTGTTCTCAACACTCTTGCTCTGGCCCTGAATACCTACTTTCTCTTCTGTTGCTTGACCTTGATTATGTTCTTTATGCAGCCATGGCTGTCTACCTGGTTTCAAGTTTAAGTACAAGCTTTGGCCCCTTTCTTTGATCATACAAACCATAACCTGTGGAGTTGCGCTATCCCAACCTTGTGCCTTACCTAAGCCTTAAGTATCAGCCCACTGGCTACCTACCTAAAGGGAAAGGTTGTTTGAACATCAGTCTGTCGGTCTCTTTCCTAACTCTCAGACCATGCCTCTGACAGTGCCCAGGACTTCTTGATGTTCAGTATAACTGACTGGTTTGTTTCTTCTGGAACCTTCTCCATACCTCTGACAAAGACACATCCACAGCTTGAAATCTCTGCTTTTCTAATCATTCAGCTAGAGATGGAGGTGGAGCCCAGCCTTTAGCAGAGGTCCAAAGACCAGCTGTGTTCCGAGGCTCAGCAGTGCCCTCCGCAGTTGGTAATCTGAGCATGGTCAATGGGATGGAGTCTAAGCATTTTGCCATAGCATTCCAAGACCCCAGGCTGGTGCCCAGAAATTACTGGCAAGCAGAGACCCTGCCATCCTTTCTTCATCTGCAAAGGTATTGCTGGTATCTTAAGTTTTCAGAGGGGCTTAGCCCAATTACCTGCTCTCAAGCTTAGCAAGAAAAGGAGAGAGATGATGGGACCTGCCCTCCAGCCAGGGGCTCGAGGGCCTCCCAGCAGCACCAGTGGCAGCCCAGGCTGGAAGAGAGAACCGACGAAGCCAGCTGTGGCCCCTTTCCAGTCCTTGTTCATAGAGAGCAGTGTTCTGCATGCTGCCGTCCTGCTCATGGCTGACCTGTTTCTCTCTTGAGACTGAAGTGATGATGTAACAAAGTATTTATGAGTCAATATAGAGTACAGGTCAACAGCTGGGGTCCTGGGACCACACTGCCTGGATTCCACGCCCGATTATGCATGCATAATTCTAAACCCTTGGGCAATTTGCTTAAACTCTCTGTAACTCATTTTCTTCCTTGTAACTTGAGATGTCATCATTCAACAGCTATTTATGGTGCTATTTCTCTGGGAAGGGCACTCTTTGGGGAGGCTGAGAATATGACCATAAACAAACCAGCCACATCACCTGCCACCATTCAGCTTAAGATCTAGAGGGGTATAACACCAAGGTCTAGGGTTCAGATCCCCGTACTGGCCAGTCAACACCACCAACAACGAAAAGATCTACAGGGGGAATAAACAATGCAAAAATAAATCTATATCATCAGTGAACTAAGAGCTATACAGAAAAATAAAGTATGGTAAGGGGAAATAAAGAGCGATGTGGAATATTTTAGATAGAGTCATCGGAACAGTCTTCACTAAGAAGATCATGTTTGACCAGAGATCTGAAGCAGTAAGGAGTAAGTGAGGCAGGTGACTGTGTGTTCCTGTCAGAGGAACTGCAAGTGCAAAGGCTCTGAGGCTGAAGTTTGCCTGGGATAATGACATTAGCTATCAAATACAGCTGTTGTGCAGTTAAGCGAGTCAGTCGATTTAAGTACTCTAAATAGAGCTTGATACATAAATATTTCTTGATTAATGTTAGTTATTAGTATTATTAGGCTGCTCCATATTTTCTGGCCCAGCTGGTACAGTTCCCCACCTGACCTGAGGCCTCCCTGATGTTTGGGGACCCTGCCACCTGCTGCTTCCTGTTGGTGAACCAGTGAGAGTGAGACACATGGAAAAGCTGAAGCTGAGTCTCATCTGCTGCCTGTCGTTCCCCTGGTACCTTGGCTTCTCCTGGCTAGATGTTCATTCAACAACTTAAATCAACTCTGCTTTCTGCTTATTTGAGATTTCTGTTACCAGTGCTGCCTGTGTCACCTGCCAATCCCCAACCCAACCTCCACCACAGTGCCAGGGATCCAGGACAGTTGTGTGTCTCATAGGAAGATGTCTTTAAAACAGAGGACTGCTCCTGACACATGTTTCCCTGGGGCCTGTGTTTTGTCAAATGGCTCTTTGAGCTTAAGAAGCCACTTAGAAAAATAAAGACACCAAATTATTGCGGAGTTCATCAGACAACCCACCAGCTCGATGGGGGCTCTGGGACTCTTGTGAAAGAAAAATGAACAAATGCCCACAGAGCTACCACTGCTCAACGTGTTTACCATTTGAGGCTGCATTGCTCCCACAGACTCATGCCTTCTGTAACAGCTCTGTTCAATGTATTTGTAATTTACCATTTAAAAAAAAATTATACTTCCTCGTGCCTACAACCAGTCCATATCTGGGAAAGTAACAAGTGGAAAATGTTCTTCTAGTCATGACTTGGTCTGGCTGTGCACATAATGGTACCATTTGGTATATGCAGGAGCCTGGCTACCTGCAAGACTTGCTTAATGATCACATCTCACATGACCCACTGGTCCAACTCCCTTACGTAATCCCCTATCAGGACATCACATAATCAATAGCAATAACGTCAACTACAATAGACACTTACCTGAGAGCCTATTAAAAGCTAGATGTTATGCTAAAACTTTTTGTTTGTTATCTTCAGTCTCACAACAATCCTGTGTAACCCAGATATTCCAAACATCAGCAGGTTGCAAGAACACACCTCCTATCAATGCCCAAACACAATGATCTGGATCTCCCTACCTCATCACTGTTGGAGGTCCAGTGTCTTTTCCAGTTTGCCTTCCAAGGATTTCTCAGAATTCGTGAGAACTTCTTCCCATTCTGAAACCCAGCTGTTTCTGCCATGCTGGTCTGGATTTGGGTCACCACTGGACTCTTCTGCAGGTCTCCTCATTCAAGCAGCAACTGCTGTTCTCCCTGGCACAGTTCGTCTCAAGTATGGGCTCAGATGCTTCCCATATTTCCTTACAGTGATTGAGCTGTAATGTTTTAGCAAGACCCTTATGATGGCTTTGGGAACAGAATGGAATAATACACAGAGGACTTAAAAATTGGTTATTAGATATGGCTGCTCTCAGAGTCCTCAGGCTCAAGCCCCTTCTGAGGTCTCTTCTGAGGCCCAAGCCTACAGTGCAGAGATCTTTTAGCTCCTTTCTTACAATTGCAGGGGTCAATTTAAAGGGCTGGCAATGGGATGTCCTTGCAAATATCTCATATTCTGAGTCCAAACTTCTTTTCTCTCCAGTCCTAAACAGAGGGACAGTTGTCCCATATTATCTAAGACCTAATCCTTGAGCTCTCATTTTCTACCCTCTTTATCCACAGGGCCATTCCGTAAGGCCCCACTAAAGCAATGCATAAAGACAAACTAAGTAACATGGGGACATTTCCCAGTTTCTGAGTTTCGCCCTGTTGACTCACTCCACATATGAAGCCTAAACATCCAAATTGAGGTTCAGCTGGCTGGTTACCTCACGTGGTTAGAGTGTAGTGCTGATAAAGCCAAGGTCTGGGGTTCGATTCCTGCACTGGCCAGAAAAAAAAAAAAAAGCTTCAGAATTCCCAGCCCAATCCCTTACAGACATGAGGCTGAAACCAGCTGCCATGCCCGCCTGACACCTTTCAGTCTTTGCTCTCAACCTCCGCTGTGTCTAGTATAGATTGCCCCGCTGAATTCCCACCCCTCTATGGAAAAGATATTACCATGGTGCATTATGTCATGTAACACACACAAATGCCAATGAAAGTGGAACTATTATTAGGACCATGTAACAGATAAGGAAACCCAGGTTTAGAAAATTTAAATAACTTGCCCAAAGTGGTAAACACTTTTACACAGGGAACACCCTGTGAACTCCACATTCCTTCATCCAATGCCACTCTCTTTTTCAAGGATATTTTACTGTCCCTATGAACTGCGTAGCCATTTCATTAACTACCACTGCGTCTAGTTTGCTTTCTGGCTTTGGAGTGGGCTGTTCCGATGTAGAAGCATCTGTCTTCAGTTCTATACCCACAGACGGATCACCAAATGAGGCAAATCACCATGTTTTCAAACATGCCACCCTGATCAACACCCATGGACAACACAGTCCTCCCACCACAACCTCAGAGCCACCACAAAGACCTTCTCTCTCCCCTCCATCCAGAAATCTTTCTTCTCTGCACTTCTATAAGCACTTATTTTTTTTTTCGTGAACCGCGTAACATAGCACTTTAGTACTTATTACAAAAGGACTTTATCACTACATATAGTCTTACGTTGTTCTCCCATGCTTTTTATTTCTCTTTGTGTTAGAATTATCTTCTGCATAAAATTAGAACTCCCTTGAAGATAAGGACGATGTCTTAATTTTTTTGTTCGTTTTGTTAAAATGCTAAATGAATATTGGTTTGATATATTGTTTACAGGAATTAACCAAAAAAGAAGGAACTGGTATAAATAATTCAATAATGCCCCTTAAAATATGTTTTAAATTATTTATCATATGGCCAATATATTTATAAGTGCTGTAAATTGTCAATGATAATTCTAGAAGTAAGTAGCAAAGTCTTTTTATCTTTAAAAAAAATTTAAAGAGATCAATCTTTATAGTTCATAGATAAATGGTGAAAAAGGAAACGTTTTTTAATAACTTGAAAAACAAGTTAAAATAGTTTCTTAGGGTTTCTGAGTAATAATTTCTACACATGAATTGTTAGGTAGGTCTTATCTCAACATTTTCTAAAGTGTCTCTTTATCATCCATTTTATATAAATAAATTGACAAAGCGAGCCTTACAATTAAAAAAAAAGGGAGCTTTTTGGTTTGATTTTGGAGATAATTGTTTAATAAAAAGCAAATGCCAGTACCTTTTTGAAGCCTTTCAGTTTAATGAAGTTCTTTTAAAAGACATTTAATAAAATACTGAATAAAAAACTCAATTATTTTACTATATGCTTTGTAAACAGCACCTCCCCTTTCTATCTTTTAGGGAAACTATGCTGCTTTCTGATTACAAATGATGTACGTTTTGTCTCATTTCTTAATATTTCTGGAGCTGAAAAAATATCTTACCATAATGTTAAACCTACTACAGGAACATTAACATAAAAAGCCCAAGATTATCTTGCCATGAGCCATTGCTCTACCCTTAAATAACATAAACTTGATCAGAATCAGATATTGAAGGAGACACCATTCACTGGAAAGTTTTCATTTCTTTGCTATTTTCGTAAAATCCCCAGAAACTTGTTTCTTTCAGCAAAGAGCCCACCCTCTTCCAAACAGCCTTTCGCAAGCTTAATTTAAATGCCTTTGCAAATAAAAGGCTTCTTTCATGCCATTTCAAGCCCCGAAGTACCAAAAGGGTAAATAACTTGAAGTATCATTTTTGACTGACTTGGCTTTGAACAGGCACAGCCTGTGTAAACAGCTGCCCGGCCGCGAGAGGCTTACCTGCCTCTCTCCACGTTCCCCTCTATTATCCGCTAATGTTGGTAACAATGATAAACACCTTAATTCACTGCATTAATGAGTTACAGCCAACAGAAAAGGACAAAAACCCATAACTTTTCCACCAACTTAGTTAAATGTCAAGGTTTTTAAAGGCCTAGTTAGCAAGTATATTAGATGAGATATGTCAGTTTCCCAATTTACGACTCTGACTTGTCTCTTGTGATTCCTTATAGCCTCTAGCCATTCTCCTCTTACCTGAGGCGTTCTCTGGCAAAAACCTGATGCTTCCAGTCATTCTGCATTCTTGTGTTGCTTCAAAAATAATTGGACAGGCACCTTTCCATAAACAATCATCATTAGTTATATACAGTACACAGATAAGAATACCGTACAAATAAGCTTCAATGGAATGTCTTGAGCCAAATAGTAATAATTTGGCCTGCATGTTACAGATGTGATTGACAGAGTTAATGCACTTAGTGCTTTTTCCAGGAGGCTCTGAGTAGCCTTGATGCTCAGAAAGTCCTGCTCCCAGAAAAGTGACATAGACATTGACCATTGAGTTTGTTGCTATTCAATAGCCCATTCCGTTTCCAGGCTCTATGATTAAAGTCATTATAGGAACTGTCAGCAGGGGAGAAGAAATGGAAACTGTCACAAGAAGCAACTGTCTGAAATGTTGAAGATTTCCATAATGTTTAACAGTTTAAAGCAGGGGATTTTAACTTAAGGACGATCAACCTAAATTGTAAAGCTGCAAGCTTCAAATATTTTCTGCTAGGTTGATTACCCCCATATCCCTCTTGGGTTTTTTTGGTTTAAAAACAAACAGACAAAAAACCCCACCTTATTAGAAAAACTCTGAAAAACAAAACAAAACAAAAAACCTTTGTACTTTGACTATGAATAAAGTTTACAACAAAAATGAATTAAAATCTCTCAAAGGTCTGTTCTTAAAAGTATGTATATTTGGTGTAAAAGACTGATAAAATAAAAGTTCAAACTGAGTAAAATAAAAGCACATAATTTGAAAGTTTTTAGTAATTTTTTTATTCAAAGACCATGATAACTATAATATTGAAGTGAACACAATATTTCCAATCTGATGATGAGCTGTGACATATTTACAAGTTGCTTCTAGTTATACTTTTTCTAATGTTAAAATGAAAAATCCTGATTTATAATTAGGATGTATTACTGTCTTGTAATCTTATATATACAACATTGATGTACAGACTATTAAAATAACTTACAAGTTAAAATTTTTCTAAAATTCATTAACTAAAAAAAGTGAATTCTGAGTACAGACGTCAAGTGTTTATAAACAGTGTTAGGTTAATGTTTTAGCTCATTTGGTACTGTGTTTAAAAGCAAATGGGAAGTCTGAGAAACTGTCACAGACCAGAGGAGCCGGCAGAGACATGATGACTAAATGTAATGTGGTATCCTGCATGAGCTCCCGAAACAGAAAAGAGACATTAGGAGAAAACTAGTGAAATCCAAATTAAGTGTAGAGTTCAGTTAACCAATATTAGTTCCTTAGTTGTAACAAATAAATGTACCATAGTAACTAGGGTTGCAATACTAAAAGACAGTTGTTGTTTATCTGAAATTCAAATTTAACTGGGGTCCTGTATTTTATCTGCTAAATCTGTCAATCCTGATAGTAATGTGAAAGGTTAAAGGGGAAACTGGATGAAGGGTCTACAGGAACTCTCTAAGAGATCTTTGCAGCTTTTCTGTAAATCTAAAATTATCCTAAAATAAAAAGTGCATTTAAATTTAAAAAAAGGAAATGGGAAAACATATAGGGAAATGCATTTGTTTTGATATTTCAGTTGGAGAATTTACATACCTATGAAAGACTGAAATCTGACATTAGTCTAAGCTTTATATTTTTTCTACAGGTAAACAAGTCTGCCCTTTAAAAAATGTATGCTTTAACCCCATTTGTCAGTTAGATGAGAGCCTCATACAACAATACTAACAGTAATATTCTACTATTTATTTTTCTTTCCTCACCTGCTATGCCAGGTTTTGACATTAAGAATATTGTGTTTGATATTTTCTGCATTAAAAACCACTTTAGGCTTTGGTTCCATTTTACTCCCAGTCAGAAAGATCAGAAAAAGCTCAAGTCACACAGTGAGAAACTTTATCCACTGAATGAGACATTATCCATTCCACCAGACTGCAAATCAAAGAGTATCTCTTAGGCTGCTTAAAAATTCATTTTCAAATCTGATCCTGATTGTACTTTTATGGTAATTTCATACCATCAATCATCCTTTTACCTTTAGTCTCTGGGTCCACTGCTCTCCCCATAGGTCTCATTCACTCTACCTCATTATAATTCTTTAGGTGAGAAAACAGGATAAGAAACCTTTACTGAAAATGAGAGAAAGATGTAAATTTCTTGAAAAAGTCAGGTTCAGTAAGAAGCAGAGCTAATGATATGTTCTGATCTTTTGTTTTTTGGTTTTTTCTGTTTTGTAGTTTTTTTTTTCTTTCTTTTAATTAAAATATAGTAGAAAAAACAACTCCAAAAAGAAAAAAAAAAAAAATTATTTCATGCAAATAACATAGTTGTAATCTATGTTCAATCTCAATTTTATACCTTACAGTTTTTAGCGGTCAGGGTTCTGACTTGTTTTTGCTACTTGAAGTGAACAAAAAAAAAAATTTTGAAACTCTCAAGAACTTTTCTTTCATTATGTGATGCTTGCCTGTCCTTCACCAAGGCTACCTCTTTTCTAATTCTGTTTTCAGTAAATGGAGTTATCAGAGTGTAGAATTAAAAGCATGCAGCTATAAGCCACACAGAGCAGGCCCCTCTCCAGGTATATATCAGTTTACCCAGAGTTATGGGAAATCGATAATATAACTTTGGTCATTATTCTCCATTTGGCAATGTGTATATGCCTGCTCCCACTCACAATTAATCACTGGTAGGGAATAGCATGTGGCTGTGTGTCAGCCGAAAAGCACTCATGGCAAGTGAAATGATTTCTAACATCCAGTTTAAGTCAAGCATTTATTCAGCCTTTTCAGCATGATTCAATTTTACTAACAATAAATGTTATATTTTTGCTCCATTGATTTGAATGCCGACTCTGGTGTAAAGCATATTTCTTAGAGCAACAAGAAATGTAGTAGATAATAAACTCAGCAGCACAGCTCAGCCTCGGTACATTTAGATTGGAATAAAAAAAAATGGCCATTAACCACAAGGGAAAGGACTGATTTCTCCGAAATACTAAGTCCAGCTGCACTATCGTTTCTAATGTCTTTAACAAAATGTTGCCATAAACCACAGAATGCCAATAATAGCAATAATCTCTCCGAAAATGGTTGTTACCAGCAGTTAGTGACCAGTTTCTTAGTTAATCGCCTGAGGGGAAAGGGTTTAAGAAAGCCGTCTTCACTATTTCCTCTCAGGCACTTTAACTGGGTGCATTAAACTGCATCTTCATGGGGATTTCAAAATGTTTGTGCTCTGACAAGGCACTCTTCTTAAGGTCTTTTGTTTAAATCTCCATCTCTACAGTCTTAGGAAGCACAGACACATCTAAGTGTGGAAGTGGGATAATTCAAAGTCTCTTAATTAATAACTTCAGTGACCATCTGAAATATGCAAAAATACATATGCTGAAATAATCATGCAGAGCATCTTTGTTCATGATTGAATGCTCTGTGCCATTGATAAACTGTAAATTGACACTTCGTTCATTCCTTTCTACGTGAAAACTATAATCCCTGCTGCAGTCTTTACGGGGTTATTGTGAGGATCAAAGGCAATTCTGTTTGTGAAAGAGATTGAAAACTACGTGGTGCTCAGGACGGTGAGGCAAGGACTGCCAACCAGCCATCCTCCTAGTTCATCGGTAGTAACCAGGTGTTCTTTGAGAGAGCCAACTAGTTAATTCGTACATATGGCCAGAGGGTTAAATTTTAACTCTATATTGCAAAGGAGGTTTGGGGTGGGAACGAGGAGGTGACCAAGGAAATGAGTTTGCAGTAATTACTTCTAGCAAGAACCATAACCCATTCAAATTTAGATTGGAATTTTAAGATTTAAGGGATTCAGCTTTTATTTTAGGGCTTATAAAACAACTCCACTTCTTTTGAAAATGTAAATTTTTTATCAGATGTCATGAAACATCTGATTATTATAGGATAGTTTCTGTCAGAAATAAATTGTTTCTAGCATGCAAATTAAGTCAGACCCATAGACTTGGGATTTTGAAGTGATTATGAGGAGTTTTAAAATTTCACATAAGAAAAAATAAGAACTTTATAATAATTCATATTGGGATAAACTACCTGATATTGTTCTTATTTAATCTCCCAAAATCCATTTCTTCAGAGGTGTTTTACTAATAAATGTGGGAATATCTAACAAATATATTTCAGGTGATAATCTGGTATACCATCATTGAAATAGTTATAACTACATCATCATCATCATCAGTTTTAACACTTGCCTCTGAGAAACTTCAAAATAATATTTCATATGCCATCTTTTTCATGCATTGTTTTTCCTGACCACACCTGTAATAATTTCCTCTTCTGATTCATATTTTATATACATAATTAACATATTAAAATGAGGCATGGCCACCAAAACACTATTTATTTCAATGCATGAATCATAGGAATAACACTTCTAGATTCAAATGTTCTGACACTATTTATCTATCAGTCATAAACCATTCAGAAACCTGAATAGGTTGCATAGTATTATTTAATTCATCTACTTCCACAGTCTATTGGTTTAAGTGAAACACTTCAACTGCTCCTTAATTGCAAACATTAACTTAACTTTGTAAATAAAGGCAAAATGATTGACATTACAAAGAGAATGGTTTGTGCCAGGCACAGGTCTGCACATGCTCATTAAATCCAGGGCTATCTCAGATTACAAATACTCACTTGGTGTGTGCGCTGTGGGGACAAAGGTAATGCACCTGTTCTCTCTCTCTATGGATATGTATATATATATATGTCTTAGTTTATATTCCATGTTATATGTTATTTTTTGTGTGAAAAAATCAAAGCAATTTAAGCAAAGTCTTATATAGTAACTTTATCGAATCGAAATTACATTTTGAGGAAAATCAAATACACTCTTGAAATCAGAAGATTTTGTTTTCCTAATAACCAAAGTTCAAGCTGGGTCTAGCACCCAATCCCTTTAAAGGATGGTAGAAAAACGATCAAGGGCAGGATTTGTCACCCAAAGTGGATGTGTTAAGAACAAACGGGCATCTGAAGAGCTGAGATTAATGGCTTGTCCTGACTCTGAGGTGCCACCTTACAACATGAAAAGGCAGCTGGAGAGGAGCCTACACAAAGCAGAGGGTTAGAAATCGTTGCCACAGAAATAGGCTTGAGCTTGGGCAGAGAAGGGAGATGCTGAACCTGCTTTCTTCAATTCTGCTCTCCCTCCCATACCCCCAAAGTGGCCGGCTTCTGGATATCTGAAATTACTGCAATAGAGACAAAACTTTTTATCCTGCAAAGCACCTCAGGAAAAGGGGATGGTGTAAAGGTTTGGCTGAAAGGCAGAGCATGAGGTCATAGTCCCTGAAGGGGAAGAAGGGAGCTATACAAAGTGGGTCATGGCCAAAGTACAGACAGGCTGTGGCTACAGGAAACCAACTTTGCAACTCCTCATGCATTTCTTCATGCCACCAGCCATTCTGCCAACCAGTCCATCTCTTAGGAATGTCATCCAGATCTAAGATAGATACAGTGCTGAATTTCTTGCACGGAAGATGTGCAAGTGTTCCACTATGACCGTGCCTTGAAAGAGTGAAAAATGGGGGGAAAGCTCTATGTCTTACATATGAAACATAGTATTAATTCAGAATTTTAATAACTTAATTTTCTTCTATTTGATGTGATGCAAACTTGTTATATGTTAGAGGAATAAATAAAAATGTAAAAGGAATGATAAGAGCACAGATTCTTTCAGAGGACCCTAGTGCCTATGTATACTCATGAACATTGCCATTGATGGGAGGGAATGTTGGAGGCAGGAGAAAGGAGAAGGAAAACGTACTGGTCACAATGTGTGACATTTTCTCAAGTATTACTTGTTTAGTCCTCAACTATGAGGTAGATATTATTACTCCAGTTTATAGATGGCAAAGCCATAGAAAATTTAAGTAATTTTCCCAAGCTAGTAACTTGCATAGCTAGTTAAATGGCAAAGCCCCAAATCCAAAACCATATCTCTCAAATCCAATGCTCACATTCTTTCCACAGTAATAATTAGGGGTCCTAGAACCCGTGAAATCGGGCCTGGCGGGGCCTTTGCTTAGAAGCACATTGACAATTTATTTGAATGATTATAGAGACCTGCTATTGCAGTTACATTTTAAAATATCAGTTTTTTTTTTTTTTTTTTTAAATTATTTATTTATTTATTTTTTTGTCTTTTTCGTGACCGATACTCAGCCAGTGAGTGCACTGGCCATTCCTATATAGGATCCGAACCGCGGCGGGAGCGTCGCCGCGCTCCCAGCGCCGCACTCTCCCTAGTGCGCCACGGGCTCGGCCCTAAAATATCAGTTTTAAAGTCTACAAACTCCCAAAGTAAATATTTTGCAAATGTTTGATCCCTGACACGTTTCTACGTTCTCCTGGCTGGAAAAGAGTCTTTGAAAAGGGTGTTCTACCTCAACTAGTGGCCTACTTGCTTAACAATTATTGAAAGATTAAAAAATTTTTCTGAAATATTTTCTTAGGATTCTAGTATGTAAATTTTTGCCACTCATTGCTCCCTAATCTGCTTTTATTTTCAGACTTTAAGAGATTTCCTAGAGACACACTTTTCCAGAGTCCAACATCAACACTCTCAGGCTGCTTATGGAAACAGAATTGCAAACACAGAGCCTTGTACCATGGGCTTATCAAAATGTGAAACATTTTTCAATATACAATGTTATCCAGTGACCAAAGCCATTTAATATGAAATCACAAAATTTCAGGGCTAAAAGGGACTACCAAAAACATCTAGTCCAAATTCTCAAATATGTTTGAAATATGTTTGAAATTCATCAGGATAGAGCACAATGTACCTAGTGTAGCTGATTTCTTTCCCTAGATGTGGAACGTCCATGCTACAGACATTTTACTACAGACAATTCTCAGCATTACGGCCCCTGAATGCACATGATGTAAATTAAATCTGATTTGTGCCTATAAACATGTGCTAATGAGATTAATGTATGTTCTGTAGTTGGATGAAATGTTCTGTAAAAATCTGCCAGGTCCAATTTGTGTAAAGTTTAGTTTAAGTCCTGTGTTTCTCTGTTGATTTGTTGCCTAGATGATTTGTCCAATGATGAGAGGGGGTTGTTCAAGTCCCCCACTATTATCATATTGGGATCTATCACTTTCTTTAGGTCTAATAGTATTTGCTTTATAAATCTCGGTGCTCCAGTGTTCGTTGCATATTGATTCAGGATTGTTATGTCTTCTTGTTGGATAGATCCCTTTATCATTATATATTGGCCTTCTTTGTCTCTTTTTATGGTTTTGGTTTAAAGTCTATTTTATCTGATATAAGAATAGCTACTCCTACTCATTTTTCATTTCCAATAGTGTGCTATATCTTTTTCTATCCCTTCACTATTACCCTGTGTGCATCTTTACCGGTGAGATGAGTCTCTTGAAGACAGCCTATAGTTGGGTCTTGTGTTTTCATCCAATCCATCAATCTGTGTCTTTTGAGTGGAGAGTTTAATCCATTTACATTTAGGGTTTTTATTGAGAGGTATTGTCCCATTCCTGGCATTTTGTGGCTTTTTTTTTTTTTAGATGTTTTGAGTATCATTTGTTTCTTCTCTTTTGATTTTTATTTTATCTCTCTCATTTGCATTTGCATTTTACTAGTGGGTTTTTTTCTTACTTTTATATTCATGGTAGTGACTATTGTTTTTTGGGTTCTAGATGCAGGACTCTCTTGAGTGTTTCTTGCAGGGCTGGTTGTGTGGTGATGAACAACCACAAGTTTTTTTTGTCTGCGAAACACACTATTTCTCCCTCATTTCTGAAAGATAGCCTTGCTGGGTATAATATTCTTGGCTGACAATTTTTTTTTTCTTTTAGTCTTTTGAATATATCATCCCATTTTCTTCTGGCCTGTAAGGTTTCATTTGAGAAGTCTGCTGTTAGTCTGATGGGGGCTCCCTTATAGGTGACTTGTTGCTTTTCTCTTGCTGCTCTTAGATTTCTCTTTTTGTCTTTGAGCTTTGCCAGTTTGACTATAATGTGTTTCAGAGAGGATCTTTTTAGTTTGAATCTGTTTGGGGATCTTTGAACTTCCTGGATCTGAAGATCTGTTTCTCTACCTATACCTGGGAAGTTTCCATTATTATTTCACTGAATAGATTTTCAATGCTTTTACCTTTTCTTCCCCTTCAGGAACACCCATGATTTGGATGTTTGTGCACTTAAAGTTGTCTGCTAGCTCTCTTAGACATTCTTTATTTTTTAAAATTCTTTTTTCCTTGTTTTTTTTTTTTTTTGTCTACCTGGGTTATTTCATAAAGACCATCTTCAGGTTTGGAAATTCTTTCTTCTGCTTGTTCTAATCTGCTGCTTAAGCTCTCAGTTATGTTTTTTATTTCATTGAATGAGTCTCTTATTTCTAGGAGTTCTGCTACATTCTTTTTTAAGGTATTAATCTCTTTGTAAATTTCTTTCTTCATATCCTGGATATTTTTTCTCTTTTCATTGTGTTGTCTTACAGAGTCCTCTCTTATTTCATTGAGTTTCCTTAAGATAGTTACTCAGAATTTCTTTTTGGTCATTTCAAAGGTTTCCTATTCTGTTGGGTATGGTACTTGAGAGTTACTGAATTCCTTTGACCATGTCATACTTTCTGATTTTTTCTTGTTTCTAGTATCTCTATGTTGATTTCTGGTCATCTGGTAGATCAGTGACTTCTTCTATTTCTCTGTAGGGGACTTTGAGGAGAAAGACTTCTTCCTCTTTTCCAAGTTCCTCCTGTGACTCTCCTTGTGTCAGTGAAGTAAAATATGAGGTGGGCCAACTGAACAGTGGTTGTGGATGTTATGGCAGCAAGCCATCATTGCAACAGTAGTGGCTGGGTGGTGGCTGTTGTGGTCTGTGGAAGCTGTGAGAGGCCTCATGGTGGTGGCACAGGGTCTTGCCTAGAAGTGCAGGTGCATCAGGGGGCTGTGTGGGTAGCTGGCCTGTTCTCCTGCCTGCCTACCTGGAGCTTTTCCTGTCAGTGGCAGCATGTAGCACAGGACCTTGCCTTTTTCATGGGCAGGTGGACCAGGGGGTTTCACTCTCAAAACTTAATGACAGTGGCCTTTTCTAAATTTGTAGAAAAAAATTAATTAATGGAATTCCCTCCACTAAAACTTTTAACCCCTCAAATTTTTCTTAAGCCTTCTCTACATGAGACTTTAGTATAAAATGCTGTCTTAGAACTAAATTATATTGAATTTGATGTCTTAATATTTCATCATATTTCACATTATGACTTTCCGTTGCTCCACCAGTTGAATACGTTTGAGACTCACAGTAATAGGGGACTATTTTCCTGATCAAGAACCTACCTGGTACCTAATTTTTTAATAGAACAGGCCACAAATGTAGTGTTTAATTGACTATCAATAATATGTGTTTATATCACAGAGCATAAAATGTTGTAATCACTTTTCTATAAGTGGTGAATTATAAATAACACTAACATACTTATAAATCATATAGGGAAAGAAGAAAAGTACCAATGATTCACATTTCTCCAATGGATTCCCAGAGAAATCTTGGGAAAAAACAGAAGACTCTTAGGCTGGGGCATATCCTGGTAGGCCTAGTCTAAGGTGTCAGGTCAGAGGAAGGTGAAGTTGCACACTGACCAGGTGTCTCTTTGCTGAGTGCTGTGAGTAAATAACGTGGGCATAATTTCCAGAATTTTATCCATATGACCACAGTAAGTTGGATCATCGTGAGTCAAGAATGGATCATATTATAAATAATGAAAGCAAAAAATAATAGAAAGGACTTTATTGCAAAACATATAAAAAGAAAAGAAAGTCTAATAGGACAGGTTTAGCTTATAAGATGGAAAGGAAATGGTCATTGTTGATTCTTCAAAAAATTTATAAAGAAATTTGAGACAGTTTTTCAATGTATTGGGGAAGGTCTTTAAATTGTACTTGACTTGGGATTTAAAAAGAAATCCTGAGCCTAGTATTGCCTTCTTTTGTTTGAGGACCAATATGATTCTCATTTAGAATTTCCAAATTCAATTTAGGACTGCAGGATTTATCTCCTCAACTTCTAGTTATCAACAGAGGTTAGGTGCTGAAAAGAGGCACCTGAGAAAATGGGGCAGAGGGATGGCAGTAGTACTATATTTTAAGATTCCACCCTGAAAAACAAAGTAATTAATTATCTCATCCAACTTCACCAGCATAGCAGGTCAGGTGAACCGAAAAAAGGAAGAATTCTTCCCTTAGCTAATTCGTCTTTAAATTGGCCATGAAGATAGGTGAGAAGATATGAATGAGAT
Organism: Cynocephalus volans; assembly: GCF_027409185.1. Lineage (NCBI taxonomy): Eukaryota > Metazoa > Chordata > Mammalia > Dermoptera > Cynocephalidae > Cynocephalus > Cynocephalus volans. Next base: position 129,725,395 of record NC_084468.1, on the reverse strand, counting down.
GAAATCAGCAAATAGAATTCTGTGGAATGAGGGTATAATGCAAAGAGAAAATTAAACTAATGTATAGAATTCTTTTGGCTTTAATTCCTTATGTATTTGTTATTCCTTCTCTATGTGAGACCTTAGTATAAAATAATATCTCATTCAAAACTGGTTTCTTGGGGTGAGGTGATTTGGTGTTGCTGGAGACTGAGCTGACATTTATCCTTCAGTATCATATCACAACCTTGCTCTGCATCTGGCACATGGCAAGTGTACACAGTCAACTATTGTTCAATGGTAGAATAAATGAACCCAGGCTGTGTGCGTGGGATTCTGCAGAGGAAGAGGCAGTGCACCATAAGTAATGTATTAGTACCACCTCTAAAGTGTGGCCTTTTTTTATATATAAAAACTTCTATCTCCACTGCTACCACCTTAGTCCAGATTTAATCATCTCTCATGTAAACTACTGCAGTGGCCTCCTACTTGGCCTTCCCGCTTCCACTCTTGCTCCTTACATTCTGTTCTCCACAGAGAGGCCAAAATAATCATTAAAAAACATGAATCAGATCATATCAGGCCCTGCTTAAAACCCTCTGATGGCTTCCTGCAGCATTTAAAGTACAATCTGATCGTCTCACCTGGTCTACCAAGGCCTTACCTAACTTGGCACCTGCCTAATTTTCTGATATTTCATTCCTCACTATCAAGCTTAACTACTGTGCTCCTGTTACTTTACCTTCTTCCTATTCCTTGTATGTGCCCAAACTGGTTCCCACCTCAGGGCCTTCGTACTAGGTGTCCTCTCTACCTGGTAAGCCCAGATGCTCACAAAGCACGCTCCTTTTTATTATGGAGACCTCAGCTGAAATCTCCTCTTTAGAAGGCTTCTCTGACTATCCATCCAAAAATAGCTCCTAGGTGCTCTCTGGGACATCACTCTGATTATTTTCATCATTCAGTACTTATCACTGCCTGTCATTTTTTTAATTTACCTTTTTTATTAATTGTCTTCCCTGCATTAAATTAAATACATATTCAAAGATGTATTCCCACGAATCAGAACAGTCTGGAATTGAAGAGTTCAGTAAAAGATTGTTAAAAGAAAAAAACACAAATGAGCAAATAAGTGGAAGTTTGTTTTGGTTTGTGAAGAGCCTATGATGGAGAATCCTGGTGAACAGATTGTTCTGTGTGATTATGCGCATTTCTGTGCATGTCCCAAATGCCAAAATATCAAATTAATATAAAGAGTATATCAGTTAAGCGAGAATATCTTGGGTATCGTGTGGGCAACCCAATGCCTTCAGGAATGGTATTATTTTCTTTTTAGCTTCCTATATGGAGCTTTCATCAGACATAAACTATTTGAATCATATTTGGTCACATTTATAACTTAAAGTTTTCAAGGGGCTATTTTCAAGTGGCTTTTATTTTCATAACTTCTAACTTGCTTCACAAAGTCTGTGATTCTTTCCACCCATCAGGATGGTTTTCTGTGTATTGGGTTTATACAATTGTTGACAAATAAACACTGGCTGTGTCTGGAGCTGGCATTTCCTGAGCAGGGTGTCAGAATAGGAATTTGCAATGGGCTGGGGGAAAGAGTGGGAGTGATGAGGTGGCAATCTGTCCACCCACACTGGTTGGGAAATCTACTTTAAAACTCACCCAGCACCAACTGAGCTTAATACGGTTGTTACAGGGAGTATGAGCACTGTGATGGCAATGTGTCAGGCCTAATTGGGACCTTCTGAGAGCGAAGAGCACGTGCAATTCTAGCAGGAAAATGTTAATCCAGTCACAAACACTATATTCACAGGAAAACTTCCCTTCAGCCCTCCCTGCCTCCCTCACTTAGCTATTCAAGGGAAGTGATCGGTGCATGCAAAACTTATAAAAATTTAAACTATTTGGGTGCTTTTGGAAATGAGTTACAGAGCTCCACTAAACAAAAAAATTCCTCCATAAAAATGAGATACTTAATAGGTATGGCTGACTCCTCTCTCACGCAGGGGATCCAGCCAGGGAGCAAACCACCTGGATATACAGGAATGACATTTGCAGGTGATTCAAATTCAAACCAAACCTACCCTGTGAACCTGAGCCCCAAGGAATTCACAGCTCTCTTCAGCAACCTCTCCAATTTCCAACTTTAGGTAAATGTTCACCAAACCATTTCTAAAACAAATGGAAAATAATATGAGAGAAATCTCTCGCTCCCTTAGAGGGAAGCTGGGTGTGGGGGGAAGGCTGTCCATGTTGATGTGATCAATTCTGGTGTCATTAAGACCCAGGGAGGGGGCTTGCCACGCATATATTCTACATTTGTCTTTTAATGGTGTGAAAGCACAGGGTCCAGCTACTTCTTCAGGTCATGAGATGACTTTAGGTGTTGTGACCTTCATTTCACCTTGCTCTCTGACAAATAATGAACAAGAAATGCACAACTCATAGCTAAAAGGAAAGTCTCCGCCCCGCATTTTATGTGGTCCACCATGAAAAGAAGCTTTGACCAATAAACTGTGATGCCTATCAAGATAGATGTACTTTACCAGGCCACTCCTTTATATTTAAAAAATGGCAAAACAAACTCTAATGGGATCCATTGGATATCTAGATTTACTGAGGAAATTTGATGTAACTGTTGAATACTCTTTGTCTCGGCTGGTTTGCCCTAACATTTATTGTCACTCACTCTGCGCCAGATATTATCTAAGTGCTTTACATACATTAACTCATTTAATTCTCACAACTTTAGGGAGCAAGTATATCTATTTGTTTGTTTTGCTTTGTTTTGTTTTGGGGGCAGCTGGAGGGCATGAACCCTTGACCTTGGTGTTACAAGGGAGCGCTCTAACCACTGCAACTAACTGGGCAGTCCAAGTATATCTATTCTAACAGACATGGAGGTGCACAGGTCTCACAACTTTAAAAATACAGCACTCTAATGAATAATAAAATAACACCTGATTTATCATTTCTAATAAAGGGCTTGAGCAAAACCGGAGAAATGGTTTTTGTCTTGTAAGATTGAACAGTTTCAGACTAGATGATATCTAGGAAAGTACATTGGGAACTACGAGGAGGAAGACAGCAGCATTCCAGACTTAAATGAAACTGTCCTCATGGATGTGAGCACTCGTGAATTAGAACCTAGAGTTGCCAAACATCAGAAACCTTGCATTCAGACCTTTTCTGCCACCTAACGTGAAATACAGCCCTGCTTAGCAGTATTTGCCTTGACTGCACACCAGTTGTTTACGTATGTGTTTGCTTTGTTTTGTATAAACATTGTATCTCAAGGGCTGCAGGAGGAGCAATGTGCTGAATGTCCACAATAAGAGCTCTTCTCTGGGTTCATGTCCTTCCCTGCTTCCACTGTGTCATTACAAGTCACTTTCTTACAGGTTACACTTAGGACAAGGTAAGGCGATATGTCCTGCCAGTTTCCCCAGAAGCAATTCTTTGTTTATCCAGATTTCTCCCAGATCATCTCCAAAGATCTACCTACTTGTGTTTTAGTTCACCCATGTTTTATTTATGGCATCTCACTGAGACCAGGCAGTACAGAAAGAGACCTTGTGTTTTGTGGCAAATTCTCCTTTCAAGCCTTCATGCTCAAAGAGAATTGACTACAGAGTGTCAGGTGACCTTTAGCTGAGACTTAACAAGCAGGCAGGAACTATGAACAGAAAACAAAGCCACGCACCAAACTGGACGTCATGTACCAAACCACAGGCAATGTCTTCAGTCCTTCCCAAGTATTCAAAATTAGAATAATGCTTATTATGAAACAAATTTTTAAAAATCACAGGGGGAATATGATTTTGTTCCCTATAATACTTTCCTTCCTCAATAAACTTTGTACAGAAGTAGCAAACATTCTTTTTCTTTTCTGCCATATTCAGCTCGGTAGGAAATAATGTCAGCCCGAGACATTAACTCCTGCCTTGTTGTGCATGCTAAAGCATGCTCATTATCTGCCATGTTAGCTCTAAACTTATCAAGAAGGAAAAAAAAAAAAAAAAAAAGATCTCAGCATGAAGCTTATTCTGACTGGAGGGGGCCCATGAACTGTGTTTAAAAATTCAGCAGAAAATGTCCTCATCCCATACATGAATTTCTTATTGTAAATGCCTAAGGCCTTAAACTTGGGAAGCCACTTTCATGATTGTTTTTCCAGAGAGTCTATGAAATCAAGAAAAGCCACTACTACAGGTGGCATTGTCTGTGAATATGGAGCTGTCCTGGTTAAGAACACCACAGAGCCGCTGGCAGCACTTGCTAGATTTCATACAAATAATGAATTCTTTCAGCACTGTCTTGTCATGCTTACTTCTGAAACTGATGAACCAGCCAGTGGCAAAATGGGGCACATTATAAAACAGTTTCAGACACTGAAAAGACCAGCTCAATGAGCGCATGTATTATCCACGCACTCCAGTCTGCTACCACCCACAAGCCATGTTGCCCAGTGAAGTGGAAGATCGCAATGGTGAGGACTCTAACATGCCGCATAACGCATACTCAAGGACAGCATGTCAATGCTACTCAGAGGTTCCATCATCAGTAGTAAATGTAGAATTGCCTCTCTTCTGGTCCTGCGCTCCCAAATGCATCTCAGGTGTCTCTGCTTTGGTTCAGGTGCTCTAAGTACATGTATATCAAGGCCCTCAAAAAGACAGGCCTGGGAGATTTCCCTCTTTCTTTGGGGTGTGAGGTAGGCCTTAATTCTCCCTATAGCTAAATTGATATGATGGGATTCCTGGCTTTAAGGGAGAAGCAGAGAATCCAAGAGAATTGTCTGATTCACTGGGCTCTGATGGTTTTCCACAGTGAGCCCACCCAGAACCCCTTCTAGACAACAAGGATTCCTTGCTACTTAAAATAGTCAAATTTAGATAATCCACGGTGTCTGCCTGCGACAGAAATCATTTAGCATGGATACTCACTGCTCTAGGTCCAAGGCAGTGAAAGGACATTGGGGAAGGACTATCTCTCATGCCTGAGATACAGACTCTTGGGCCATCTATGAAATCAACATCTCTAGCATAGTGGTTCTCAAACTTCACTGCATGTTTGAATCACCTGCGAAGCTTTAAAAAATCCTCATATCAATGAAATAGGAATCTCTAGAAATGGAACTCAGGCAGAAGGATTCAGATGATTCCAGTTGTGCAGCAGAGTTTAGGAATCGATGCTCTGTTGCACGTTACTCAAAATACAGTCCATGGACAAGTAGCTTTTTGGAACTGCAGACTTTCAGGCCCCTCCCAGATCTTCTGAATTAGAATCTACATTTTAACGTGATTCTCAGATGATTCGTACAAACACTGAAGTTTGAGAAACACTGTAGAGGAATGTGAATTTATAACAAGCACCCCTGTGATTCTTAGGGCCACTCACATTTGAGAAACTCTGACCTAGAACTGTTTTAATTACCTAGAAGGATACTACAGGGATCATTATCCTCAGGACCATGTAATTTCTTCTTTCTTGTCAATAAGAATCCTGTTTCATGTTCCAGTCCTAATTTTCTAGTCTTCTTCTTATCTCTGTTTCACACCCTCCTCCTCCCTTGGCTTACTCAAACCCCCACCTTCAGGAAAGCAGCCTAACCCCAGCTATTTATGACAGTCGAAAACAACCATAGGGATTACTATGGAAGGAGAGAATTCCCAAGAAGCAGACCCAGTTTAAAGGGTACCAACACGTGCCTTGTCATTCTTGATGGATGCTATTTGATTCATGTATCGTTTATGTAATCTGCCTATGAAGAATGGCAATTTTGTTGTTGTTTTGTTTGTTTGTTTGTTTGTTTGTATTGAAGCCATAAGATTGTTTATCCAAAAGGCTAATTTCAATGGCTTGAATCTGACCAAGAAGGTAGAAGTTACCATAAATCTGGTTCTGGAACCAAGAGGAGAGATCAAACCTTCATGGACACGTGTCGTGTGCATTCACCACTCTAATCTTGGTAACATGCTAAGATATGGAGGTTGAGGCATGTTAAGGAAAACATTTGGAATGGCAGACTATATTGTACAAATATGGAATCATCCCTTTAAATATAGAACATTTAGCCATGCAAGACATTTCCATTTGCTCTTTTCCATTTACTCTTATTCAATGTCATTGTTAAGCCCTTAATAATTCATGCATTCCTAGTTTCCTCTCCTCAAGTTTCTTCTATAGTACTAGAAAGAAGTAAGTGATGCCTCATTAGTTACACTCATGATCCCTCTACATTTACCTAGTCGTCAGAGTTTCTCCATGTAAAGGTTTCCCTACACCTATAAAAAAAACATTTTCACATGGGCCAACCCCGTGGCGCACTCAGGAGAGTGCGGCGCTGGGAGCGCAGCAGTGCTCCTGCCACAGGTTCGGATCCTATATAAAGATGGCTGGTGCTCTCACTGGCTGAGTGCGGTGTGGCCGGTCACAAAAATGACAAAAAAACCCCCCAAAAAACAAAAAAACATTTTCACGTATTAAAAAGGTTTTCTTGACCACATTGGAGAAAAGAGCATGAGATGTTTTCTTTCGAATTTCACCATCTAACACAGTGTCTGGTTCATAGTGTCACTCAATAAATCCTTATTGGATTGATTTTTTAAAATTTGATTGCTGAAATAAACATAGTGCAAAGTAATGGACATTAGCCTTTTCACACAGCCTCTCACCCCCCTCCTCTGCTCATGCTACAAAGTGCTGACAGAAACTTCAATGACTTACTACTTTCAGTTACAAAACTTTGATTTAAAAAATGCAAAAAAACTTACTGGGAATAAAAATTAAGCTGTTCTGCAATAATGAGATAGGCAAACTCGAGAAGAGTTTTTAAACATTTCTGCAGTAGAAAAATAGTACTTAAATATTCATATTGAATCCATCATATAAGAAAAAGTTTTTATCAATTTCCACTTAATATCAAGACCCTCATATTTTATTTTAAAAAAGCTACTATGAAAGAAGAAAGATATAGTTCATGAAGGAAATGACATTGGAGAGGGTCTTGAAGAGCAGATAGGGTATTGTTTTGTTTTAATTTCCACTATCGATTTTAATAAAACTAAGTATACACAAGTAATACACAATTTTGTGTGTAGGTGTGTGTTTCTGAATATCAGGCAGGCTTTGATTTTGGAGGGGGACAAGGATGGGAAGCCAGGGCAATGTGAGATCAAGGATCATGTCTTACACACAGTAGGGCCTGGCACACAGGAGGTGCTCTGTGACTGTTGAGTGGAGGAATAAATGAAAGAAGCCTACAAAGATGAACCACACACAGACTATCAAAGAAACCCAAAGTTGTCCTGAATAGGTTAACTAAAAAGTTAGGCTAAATAGGTTAGGGCAGGGTTTTTCAATCTCAGTACACTTTATAGTTTGGACTGAATACTTCTTTGTTGTGAGAGAAGACAGTTGTGTACATTTTAGGATGTTTAGCAGCACCACTGACTTCTACCTACTAGATGCCAGTAATACCCCCAAGTCATGACAGCCAGAAATCTCCAGACATTGCTAAATATCCCCCAGGGGTAAAATCACCTCTGCTTGAGGATCATTGAGTTAGGAAATTAATGGAAAACATGGCTAGAGAAGGAAGTTAGGGTCACAGTTTGAAAAATATCATATGTTAGGATAGGGGATTCACACTTAATTTGATAGACATAGGGTATTCATTAAAGATTTCTGGGCTAGGGAATTCCAGAATCAGTATTGTGATTTAGGGAAAATAATTTGGCAGTTTGTAGAACTGTTTGATTTTTTGTAAAATATAAGTATTTATATTTTGTATATGAGTGTGTATATATATATATATATATATATGTATATATATATATATAAAATAAGTAAATTATTTACCTTTCTGGGCCTCACTTTTCTCAAATGTAAAATGGGGATAATCATAGTATCATAATGAGAATTAAATGAAGTAATTCATATAAAATGCTTGGAACAGTCTTTGGCACATTTTAAGTGAAAAATAAGTTTTTTGTTTTTATTGTTAATATCACTCGTAAAAAAGCAAGGAAGGCCCTGTTGTGGCTCAAGAAACTGAATCATATTTGAAGTACAGCTACCATTTTAAATATGAATCAATATAATATCCTTTATTCCAAAACTAAGTCTCAATATAATCAAAATAATTACACCCCAAGGAGTTGCTATTTCCATTCCTCCTTAAATCCTGGAGTAAAGGCTAATAAATCACGCTTAAAAACGAAACAGGAGAAAATATTTAAGAGGGAAAGAAAACTGATTTTAAAGTTTCTTCTCAAATTCTATTGGAGTGCCCTGAAACTGTGTAAAGACAGACTGAAGGAAGGCAACAGCCTAAAACTACTCTACAGGGGCAACTTGAGTGGGTCTTCTTCCACAATGTAATTGCTAACAAGCCACAGGTGCCAAGCCACATGAGCAGATGATAGCCTGATTTTGAGAAGAGAAATGACAATTCTTTACCCATCATTCATCCCAAGGTGCGCTTGTCATCTCTCATAGCACATAGCAAGTTACCTTTTTATTAGTGGCTTTGGAAATATTTTTGCAGGGGAGTAGCAGCAGCATCCATATCTGCAAAATTGCGAGTAAATGAGACTATGCTGGATGGAAGATGTGCAATCCACCTGCCAGAAGGATGAAAGGTGTGCGTTTGAGCTCTCAGGCAATAAGATTAGGGGCTCCTTTCCTTTCTGCCTGTCTCTTCTCACTGACCCAAATGATGGGCAAATGCAGTTCCCCATCTGGCTTTGTTCTCTTCCCCTATTTCCCTGGCCATCTAATCTTGCCAGCTTGAAAAAAAGAAAATTCTTTAAAGATTTAAAATATAAAACCAAGTGAATTTTATTGGTTTGCTTAATAACACAATCTTTCATTTTGAAGGAAGTTTTCAAAATGCTTTCTCATAAGTCATCTTGTTTGAGCCCTACTTAAGATAAACAGCACCAATATTATCTCCCCCTCATGGAAGGAAACTGGGGTTCAATGAGGTTAGATGACTTGTCAATGGAAACGATGGAACTTGACGATAAAAGTCAGGTATTTCGACTTATAGTTCCAACATCTGCTGAGCCCTAGGGGTCCATCTACCATCCTATACCAAGCTGATTGTTCCTCCTTTATTCTGACCACACTTTTGTAGCCCATCTCTTAAACCATCTCTTGGGCAAATTAGGTACACCCAAGATTTCATTGACTCGCCAGTCTGCTTCTGTGGCCCTGCATGTCTTGAGCTGTAGACCCATGATAACAGCTGCTTACTGGACATCATCCCCTGGATGTTACTCAGTCCGTCCAGAGTGGACACGTGTGCAATTCCCCTGCTCTTTCTTCTCCACCCATCCCATTCCTTAGCCTGTTCCTCCACCTGTATTTCCCATCTCAGTGGATGGCACAAGCATCTAGCCAATTATCTTCAAAATTTTATTTGATACTTTTCTCTCCTTAAAGCCAACTGCTTACCATGCTCTGTCTAATTACCTCCTACTTATCTCCAGATTCTGTATCTTCCTTTGTGTCTTCTCTGCTACTGCTTTAGTTCAGGTCTTCATCATCTGTCTCTTACCTGAACTCTTACAAAAGCATGTGACCTTCAGTTTCTTTTCTCCATCACGTTGTGACTCTCAACAAACCACATCCTTATGTGGTGGAGAAGAGGGAGTAGAAGCCCTACAGCTTGAGCACTGATCCTAAGAGGTCTCCTCTCATTCTTTCCTCTTCCAAATAATAATAGTAATAATGGCAACAACAAGAACAAATGCTTTTAAAGAATTTATGATTGCTATGCTCTCTGTAAACATTCTCATATATGGATTCATTTAATCCTCACAACTGTGCTACGAGAAACAGACTGTTATTTACCCCCGTGTTACTTATGGGGCACTTGGAGCACAAACAGGCTGAATAACACACCCAAGGTCACACAGCTGGTAAGTATTTATGCAGATATTCAAATTCAGGCAGTCTATCTTCAGAGACTGTGCTCTTGATGGCCACACTGTGTTTTCTTTTTAAATGCTATTACATTTCAAAAATTTAAATTTACATGTCAGACTCTCTACCTTTCCCACTTGTTTCAATGCTTTCTCTTCTCATTTCTTACCACTTCACCGTTTTCATCCTTCACTCCTGTTATTACTGATCACTTACAGATCACTATACATACCCCATGCTCTTTCATGCTTCTGTACCTTTGCCCAGGCCATTCTTTCTGCCTAGAATGCCCTTATTCCTAAAGGGCACCTATCACATTCTTTTGCATACACCTAGGGCCCCCTCAAGTAACTTTGCCTGAGAAAAAAACTTCTCTGCATTTCAACCCATGTTTGAAGTGCCCAGGTGTTCTGTGGTGGTTTCCTAACCCATCATTGAAGGGTCCAGGTGTTCTATGGCCATTTCCTGCAGATGCTGTCTTCCTCATCCTGGCAGTGAAGGTATGTTTTGGGAGTTGTTAACTATAGAATAACTTCACAATTCAGCAGCTGTTTCCTTAATGTCTCAATTCTGAAACATGGTTCCTAAAACTGTTTCTAAAAGCTTAGCCTACGGTCTATTTCTTCAGCCTTCCCAATCATCTATAAGCCATCTTGTTGGGAAAATTCAAAATAAACTCTTTCAGTAGCCTGTTTTGCCTTTGAAATAGTACTTGCTTATTGCATCAGCCTAGCTGTTAATCAACTGCTTGCATTCCTTGCTTCTGTAACCATGCTTGCTTATCACATTAGCTGCCGCCCTGGCCACATGAATTCTGACAAAATGAAACTTACAGCTGCCTTAGCCATATGAGTGCTGAGAAACTGAAACCTAAAACCTGGAAGAGTTTGCCTATATAAACCCTGTAACATTTGAGCCTGGGGCTCAGATTTTGGAAGTGCTAGCTCATCTGGGCCCACTGGCGTAATAAAATACCCGACTCTCCAACCCTCTAAGTGCTGATTGCTTCTCTGTCGAGTCCATTCCTTAACAATCTAATATTCCAAAATAAATTCCTTCTTGCTTAAACTTAGTAGAATAGCTTCTGTTCTCTGCAACTGAACCTTGTTCATAACATGTTTGTCACATTTTCCCTTAAGACTATTCTGATAATTCCAGAATTCCAACACAGAGGGAATTCCCCCTTCTGTGAACATTTACCTCTTACTTTCCAAAGCAGTGGTTCTCAAATTTTGCTGCACATTAAAATCACTGGGTAGCTTTAAAAAACCCTAATGGCCCTGTTGCATCTCTTACTAATTAAATCATAATCTCTGGGGGTGGAACCCAGACACCCACATTATTCTAAACTGCCCAGGAGAGTCCAGTGTGCAGCCAAATTGAAAGGTCAGTTGTTGGAATACTAATTAGATATCTATGTCATTGTACTATACTGAAGAGCTAAGTACAGAAGATGAAATGCAGTTGGTATGAATAGATTTTGTCTCTACCTTAGAACTCATTTCACCAAGAGATTATGAAACAGAGAAAAGGAACTAAAAAGTTAAGTTCATAAGCTCATTCTAACATTGCTCATATGATTTCCTAGATGAGAAGAGCATATGCTCAAGCATTTGGACAATTTAAATATAGCTTATCTTGATTAAGATGTGTGGTATTCAATATTTTGAAACAAACACTAGAAGACTCAACTTCTCTTCTGTTCCTACGTATAAGACTTGTTCCACCTGTCTGTAAACTCTCTGTTACTGTTCTAAACAAAACTACCTTCTTGCCCTGTGTCCATGACTTCCAGGGTTATGTTCTTAGTCTACAAAGCAAGTTTGAATGTTGACATACCATATTTATTGAAAATCTATCTATGAGAGTAAATTCCTGAATTATACAAGGATGAAATTTTGCTGATTCGATGAGTATACTGTTGCCTTGTATCTACTCCATTAAAGCATCCCAAAATTACTGACCAAAACATTTTAAAAACTTTCATAAAGACTAATAACACTGAGGCATATACCTATACATGTGTAATATTCCTCTTTAGTCAACACTTCAATATTGTTTCAGATTAGTTCCTTTGAGAAGGCAAATACATATTTATCTCTGGGTACTAGGCAAATGCCAATACCAAATGGTATATATATATTTTCTCTTAAGATATTTGAATTAAAACTGATATTATATAGGTTGTAAGTCTTCAAACTGTATCATGTAAGCAAAGAAATATGTAGTTTTAAGGTATGTCTTACTCATATGATAGATGCTGGATAACAATTAGTTTGAAGTGAAAAATGGTTGAAACTGGAGGAAGATGCTTTTATGCATAAGAAATATTGTCATGCATCTCATCAGCATAAAACCAGCTATCCAGGGCCCAATTGACTCAGGGTAGGGAGAGCTATGTCAAGACAGAGGCATAAGCATTTGAAATCATGTATCAATGATCACAAAATCACAAGTAAGAGCAAGTGCGTATTTATGGATCACAGTCAGTGGGCCAAAGGGAATTTAATAATAGCTTAAATAAGTTATCCTATTCTTGTATCTAAGAAACTCACTATTAATAGTAGGAAAAATAGACAGAATATAAAACTGAATTTATACAAAAACATATCAAACCAAAATTCTTGCTTACTCAAGCTCCTGAAAAATAGTTTTGTTATTTTACTAGCTGAGTAAAATATCAAATTAGTTTTTATGACTCATTCATTTTATTGAGATTAATGTACATATACTAAAAGGCACAGATATATATACATTTCAGTGAGTGTTGACAAATGCATACACCTGTGCAATTTACACCCTTAATAATATATACAACATATCCACTTTGTCAAAAATTCCACTCATGCTTAGTCAAATCCTGCCCTCCCAAAGAAAACCACTATATGCTAATTTCTATGATCATAGATTGTTTTTTCCTGTCCAAGAACTTCATATAAATGGAATCATATGGTAAGCACTCTTATGTCTGGAATCTTTGGCTCATATAATGTTTTTGAGATTCATCTGTGTTTTGACTGTTTTAGTATTTCATTCCCTTTTATTGGTAATTTATATATTATTGTATGACTATCCTATTACTTACTTATTCTCTAATTTATGGATGTTGGAATTGTTTCCAGTTTGGGGATAACATGAAAAAAGCTACTACAAAAGTCTCAATTTGTGGACTCAATTTGTCTTCATTTCTCTTTAGTAGAATTGGAATTGCTGAAATTCATAGAATAGGTAATAGCTTTATGTGAAACAGCCAATAATTTTTCCAAAGTGGTTGTACAATTTTATTCTCCCACCAGCAATGTATAAGCATTTCAATTGTTCCACATCCTCACAAATATTTAGTGTTGTTAGGTTTTATTTTTTTAAATTTTATGCATTTTAGTGAGCATGTGGTCATATCTCGTAATTTTAATTTGCATTTCCCTGATGACTATTGATGGTGAGTACTTTTTCATGTGTCTATTGGCCATTTATATATCTTCCTTTGTGAAATGTCTGATAAAGACTTTTGCCCATTTTTAAACTGGCCTATTAGTTTTTAAATAATTGATTTGTAGGAGTTGTTTCTATTTTTGCATATGTCTGTTTTCAAATATATATATTGTAAAGATTTTCTTCTACTCCATGACTTGCCTTTTTATTTTCTTGGTGAAAATTAAATTAAACTAAATTTTGATATAATAATTAATGCCTTCTAAGAAATCTTTGCCTATGTCAAGATTATAAAAATATCCTTCTAATAATTCTTTTAGAACCTTTCTTTTTTAGCATTTACATTTATGTCTATTACACATCTTGAATTAATTTTTGTGTGTGGTGTGAGGTAAGAGTCAAATTTACATTTTCCAAATGAAATCAAGTAGTGCCAACATTAGTTGTCGGAAAGACTTTCATTTCTTCCACTAAATTACTTTGACTCCTATGTTAAAAATCAATTGACCTTATAAGTTTGGATCTGTCTTTGGCCAATATATTCTGCTCCATTTATCAATATGCTTATCCTCAACCTAATATCATACTGCCATTATATTATAGTTTTGTATCAAATGTTGAATTTAGGTAGTATAAATCCTCCAACTTTGGGCTTTTTAAAAATTATTTTCACTATTTTGGTTCTTTGCATTTCCCATATAAATTTTAAAATCAGCTTGTAAATTTCTGCCATGAAATAAAAGACACAACTCCTTGCGTTTCGATTGCAATTGCATTGAGTTGATATACCAATATGGGATCAACTATTTTAATACTATTGAATCTTTCAACTTATAAACATGATATAATCTCTCAATTTATTTGTCTTTTTAATTTATATTAGCAATGTTTTATACTTCACAGTGAAGGGATCTTTCACATCTTTTCCTATATTTATCCCTAAACATTTTGCAGTTTTTGATGCTAATCTAAATGATATTTAAAAATTTTATTTCTTAATTGTTCCTTGCTAGTTTACAGAATTTCAATGAATGTTGACCTTTTATTTTATGATCTTACTAAATTTGGTTATTAGTTATAGCTGGGTTTTGTCTTTTTTTTTTTTTTTTTTGGTAGATTCCTCAAGGTTTTCTAATATTGATCTAGTACATGATTGTGTCATCTGCAAATAAAGACAGTTTTTCTTATTATCTATTTCACTCATTTCTGCTCCTATCTTTATTATTTGCTTCCTTTTCTCATATCTTATTCTTCTTTTTCTAGATTTTTAGAGTGGAATAACTAGATAACTGATTTAAGCTTTTTTCTTTTTCTAAAATAAGAATATAAAACTATGGATTTTACTCTAAGCACCGCTTTGACCTCCCATAAATTTTGGTAGGCTGTGTTTTTATTATCACTAAAATATTCTCTAATTTTTTGTGCGATTTCTTCTTTGGTCTGTGGGTAACTTAGAAGTGTTTTAGTTTCCAAAGTAGAGGAATGTTTAAATACTTTTTCTTATTGATGTCTGATTTAAGTCTATTATAAGCATAGAACATATTCTGTATAATTTCAATTCTTTGAAATGACATCTTTTTTTTTTTTTTTTTGTCTTTTTGTGACCAGTAAGGGGACCGCAACCCTTGGCGTGGTGTCGCCCGCACCGCGCTCAGCCAGTGAGTGCACCGGCCATTCCTATATAGGATCCGAACCTGCGGCGGGAGCGCCACTGTGCTCCCAAGCGCTGCACTCTCCCGAGTGCGCCATGGGGCCAGTCCAACATCTTTTTTTTTGATTGAGCAGGTGATCTCTCTTGGTAAATGTCCCATGTGCACTAAAAAACAATGTACGTATTCAATAGTCTTTTTATGCAGTATTCTATAACTGATAATGGTGTTAATTTGTTGGTTCAAATATTCTGTATACTTACTGAATTTCTTATCTACATGTTGTATCACTTACTGCGACAGGAATGATAGAATCTCAATGATAATTTTAGTTTTCTCTCTTTCTCCCTTTATTTCTGTCAGTTATTGCTTTGTGCATTTTAAAACTCTATTAGGTGCATACACATTTAGAATCTTTCTCTCTTTTTAAACAACTTTTCCTTTGATTGTTATGAAACAACCCCTCCCATATCTCTGGTAATACACCTTCCCTTAAGTCATCTTTGTCTGCTATTAATAAAACCTCTTGAGCTTTTCTATCATTAGTGTGTACATGTTACAGATCTTCCCATTCTCTTACTTCTAGTTTATCTTTGTCTTTATATTTGTTTATTTTTTTGTTCTTATGTGAAAAAGAATTTTTTTTATTGTACCATAATTGATTATACACATATGTGAGGTACAGAGTTGACTATCAATAGTTGTGTACAGTATGTGATGTCTTTATTTTTAAAGTGAGTTTCTTGTACACAGCATACAGTCAGGCATTGAATTTTTTCCCCCAAATTGACAATCTCTGCCTTTTAATTAAAAAATTTTAAACTATTTACATTTAGGGTTTAAATCTACTGTCTTGCTATTTTCCGCCATTTCCTCTGTGTGTCTTTTATTCTCTTTTCCTGCCTTCTTTTGGATTAATCAGGGTTTTTTTCAGTAATCAATTCTATTTTCTCTATTGGCTTTTTAGCTTTTGTAGTGGTTGTTCTAAGGATTGCAATATTCATCTTTATCTTAATCTACTCTGCCTTGAATAGTGATTTTACATCACTTCATGTATATTATAAACACCTTATAACAGTGACTTCCATTTGCCCCACTCATATCCTAAGTGCTATTGTGTCATACATTATACTTCCTCATGCTGGGGTCTTCAAAAAGTTCACGGAAAATGCACATTATGAAAAAACTGTGCATGAATTTCAAACATTTTTTTACTGAAATAACTGGTACTAACTTTTTATAACATATCTGAACAAGATCTAGTTTGAGGCACTAAGAATAAGACATCAGGTTAAAAAGAGCCCTTAACAAAGCAATATAAATTCTGCTAAAATTGAAATAAGAACACTCAAATTTATGGTGAATCTTGGGTGGAAGAATGGTGAAATCACTGATGCCTTACAAAAAGTTTATGGGGACAATGCCCCAAAGAAATCAGCAGTTTACAAATAGGTAACTCATTTTAAGAAGGGACAAAATGATGTTGAAGATGAAATCTACAGCAGCATCCACATCAATTTGCAAGAAAAAATTAATCTTTGTAATATAATTTGAAGTCAGGTAGTGTTATGCCTCCAGCTTTACTTTTTTTGCTCAGGATTGCTTTGGCTATTCAGGGTCTTTTGTAATTCCATATGAATGTCAGGATTGCCTTTTCTATTTCTGCGAAGGATTGGTATTTCTGTCATTGGCATTTTGATGCAGATTGCATTGAATCTGTAGATCACTTTGGGCAGAATAAACATTTTCACAATGTTAATTCTCTCCCTCCAAGAGCATGGTATGTCTTCCTATCTTTTTGTGTTCTCTCTAATATCTTTCAGTAGTGTTTTGTAGTTCTCATTGTAGAGATATTTTGCCTTCATGGTTAAATTGATTCCTAGGTATTTTATGTTTTTGGTGACTATTGTAAATGGGCTTGCTTTCTTGATTTTTTTTTTTTCTGCTAGATCGTTACTGGAGCATAAAAACACTACTGATTTTTGGGTGTTAATTTTGTATACTACAACCTTACTGAAAGTGTTAATCAGGTCTAAGAGTTTTTTGGTAGGTTTATAGGTTTTTTCTGTATATAAGATCATGTCTTCTGCAAACAGGGATAGTTTGACTTCATCCTTTCCAAT
This sequence comes from Cynocephalus volans, assembly GCF_027409185.1. Taxonomy (NCBI): domain Eukaryota; kingdom Metazoa; phylum Chordata; class Mammalia; order Dermoptera; family Cynocephalidae; genus Cynocephalus; species Cynocephalus volans. Next base: position 129,708,267 of record NC_084468.1, on the reverse strand, counting down.
CTGGATGCCCTTTATTTCTTTCTCTTGCCTGATTGCTCTGGCCAGTACTTCCAATACTATGTTAAATAAGAGTGGTGAGAGTGGGCATCCTTGTCTTGTTCCTGTTCTTAAGGGAAAAGCTTTCAACTTTTCCCCATTCATGATGATATTGACAATTGGTTTGCCATAACTGGCTTTTATTGTTTTGAGATACTTTCCTTCTATACTTAATTTGCTGAGAGTCTTTATCATGAAGCGATGTTGAATCTTGTCGGATGCTTTTTCTGCATCTATTGACATAGTCATAGGGTTTTTGTCTTTGATTTTATTGATGTGATGTATCACATTTATTGACTTGTGTATGTTGAACCATCCTTGCATCCCTGGGATGAATCCCACTTGATCATGGTGAAGCTATGTGTAACCAAAACAGCCTGGTACTGGCATAAAAACAGACAATTGGATCAATGGAACAGAATAGAAAACCTGGGAATCAACCCACATTCTTACAAACAACTGATCTTTGACAAAGGCAATAAAAACATACATTGGGGAAAAGACTGCCTCTTCAATAGCGGTGCTGGGAAAATTGGACTTCTGCATGCAGAAGAATGAAACTGGACTTCTACCTCTCACCATATACCAAAATCAACTCAAATGGATTAAAGACTTAAATACAAGACCCCAAACCATAAAATTACTAAGGGGAAACACTCCAGGAAGGAGGACTGGGCAAAGACTTTATGAATAAGACCCCAAAAGCACAAGCAACAAAAGAAAAAAATAAACAAATGGGACTACATCAATCTAAAAAACTTTTGCACAGCAAAGGAAACAATCAACAAAGCAGAAAGACAACCTATGGAATGGGAGAAAATATTTGCAAATTATACATCCAACAAGGAATTAATATCCAGAATATATAAAGAAATCAAACAGCTATGCAGTAAAAAACCAAATAATCCAATTAAAAAATGGGCAAAGGAGATGAATAGACATTTTTCAAAGGAAGACATACAAATTGCCTACTGGTACATGAAAAAATGGTCACCATCACTAATCATCAGAGAAATGCAAATCAAAACCACATTGAGTTATCATCTCACTCCAGTTAGACTGGCCATTATTAAAAAGACTGAGAACAATAAATGCTGATTAGGATGTGGGTAAAGGGTAACTCTTCTACACTGTTGGTGGAACTGTAAATTAGTGCAGCCATTGTGGAAAACAGTATGGATGTTTCTCAAACAACTATAGATAAAACTACCATATGGTCCAGTAATCCCACTACTGGGCATAAATCCAAAGGAATGGAAATCATTATGTTGAAGGGATACTTGCACTCCCATGTTCACTGCAGCTCTGTTTACAATAGCCAAAATATGGAACAAGCCTAAGTGTCCATTGATGGAAGACTGGATAAGGAAAATGTGTATATATACACAATGGAATACTACTCAGCCATAAAAAAGAATGAAATTCTTCCATTTGCAGCAACATGGATGAGTCTGGAGAAAATTAAGTTGAGTGAAATATTCCAGACAAGGAAAGAGAAATACCTCATGTTCTCACTCATAACTGGGTGCTAGGAAGGAAGGAAAGAAGGAAGGAAGGAAGGAAGGAAGGAAGGAAGGAAGGAAGGAAGGAAGGAAGGAAGGAAGAAAGGACAAAATATGTTGATCTTTCTGAAGGAGAGAACAAACCTAAGGATACTAGAGATGGGGAGGCAGGGTGGGGGCTTGGGGAGGGATAGACTGAGTAAAGGGCATAAAGAAAAATCACAATTTGTAATAATGAATATGCTTATAATAAATAATATAAATTTAAAAAGACATCTTGTCCATGAAGAGGACTGACAATTAACAACAGAAACAATAACTAGCACCATGCACGTGTCAATTGGTCCAGCTTACACAATTCTGACTGAAAAATTAAAGTTGAGCAAACTTTCTGCTTGATGGATGCCAAAAGTGTTGTGCCCAGATCCTCTGAAGACAAAAGTAGAGCCTTCAATGAAAATTTTAAACAAGTGTGACCATAATACTGAAACATTTCTTCAAAGCATTGTAACAGGAGACGAAACATGGCTTTACAAGTATGATCCTGAAGATAAAGCACAATCAAAGCCATGGTTACCAAGGGATTTAAGCACCAGTCAAAGCAAAATCAGACCATTCAAGAGCAAAAGTTATGGCAACAGGTTTTTGGGATGCTCAAGGCATCTTGCCTGTTGACTTTCTGGAGGCTCAAAGAACGATAACAACAGCTTATTATGAAAGTGTTTTGAGAAAGTTAGCAAACATTTAGCAGAAAAACACCCAGGAAAGCTTCACCAGAGAGTCCTTCTCCACCACGACAATGCTCCTGCTCATTTCTCTCATCAAACAAGGGCAATTTTGTGAGAGTTTTGACAGGAAATTATTAGGCATCCACCTTACAGTCCTGTTATGGCTCCTCTGACTTCTTTCTGTTTCCTAATCTTAAAAAATACTTTAAAGAGCACCCATTTTTCTTCAGTTAATAATGAAGAAGATTGCATCGACATGGTTAAATTCCCAGGACACTCAGTTCTTTAGGGGTGGACTAAATGTCTAATATCATCACTTACAAAAGTGTCTTGCACTTGATGGAGCTTATGTTGAGAAATAAAGTTTATATTTTTATTTTTACCTTTTTTTTTTTTTTTTTTGTCGTTTTTTCATGACCGGCACTCAGCCAGTGAGTGCACCGGTCAGTCCTATATAGGATCCGAACCCGCGGCGGGAGCGTCGCCGCGCTGCCAGCGCAGCACTCTACCAAGTGCACCACGGGCTCGGCCCTATTTTTACCTTTTTATTTCATGTTTCCATAAACTTTTTGAAGTCTCTTAGTATGTTATAAACCTCACCATATATTATTATTTTTTATTTAAACAGTCAATTGTTCTTAAAGAAATTAAGATTCAGGCAAAAAATAAACCCCTCAAACCCTTTTCTATTTCATCATCATATTTCCTCCTTCCTGTGCTTTTTGTTTCTTCATGTAGATCCATGTTTCCAGCTGGTATCATTTTCCATCAACCCCAAGAACTTTCTTTATAATTTATTGTAGTTCATATTTGCTGTTGACAGAAGTTCTCAGCTTTTGCTTATTTGAAAATGTCTTTATTTTGCCTGCATTTTAAAAATTTTAATATTTATTTTTATTTATTTTTTTAATTTTTAAAATTTTTAAAATTATTTTATTTTATCAATATACAGTGTAGTTGATTTTCGTGTCCCTTTACCAATTCCTCCCTCCCTCCTCTCTCTCTCCACTCCCCCCCATCAACATCATATCTGTTCACTTGTCTTAACAAGTTCAAGGAATTGTGATTGTTGTGTCTTCTTCCCCACCCCCTCATTTGTTTGTGTATTTATTTATTTATTTTTAGCTCCCACAAATAAGTGAGAACATGTGATATTTCTCTTTCTGTGCCTGACTTATTTCACTTAATATAATTTTGCCTATATTTTTAAAGGGTGTTTTTCCTGGATTTCAAACTAATTTGACAGGTCTTTTCTTTCAGCACTTTAATGGTATTGTCACATTATTTTCTGGCTTGTGTTATTTCTGATAAGAATCACCAGTTCTTATTTTATGTCATGATACATAGTAGGAAAGAGCTGGGACATAGCCTGGACACACTCACAGAGGATGGGCCTTGCCGTGAGCAGCACTGAACAGGAGTGATGACCATTGGCAGGAGAGAGTGGTCACTGTCCCAACCCTGAGTTGGGCACCCAACCTGGGGTAACACCTATATGTAATGTATCTTCTTATCTTGATGCTTTAAAGATTGCGTTATTTTCTTTGATTTTCAGCATATGACTCTGATGTGCCCAGATATGATTTCCTTTGTGTTCAGCCTTAGATCTGTGGATTATAATTTTTAATCAAACTTGAAAAATTTTCAACTATTATTTCTTCAAATATTTTTTTCTGCCTCAGCTTCTCTCTCACTGTTCTTCTTTTGAATTCCAAATACACACTTATATTGTATTTTTCAATTCTAGCATTTCCATTCATCTTTTTTATAGTTCCTATTTTTCTGCTATGATGCTACACCTGCCCATGCATAATGTCCATTTCTTTTTTAAATTTCTAAACATATTTATAATAGCTGTTTTAAAGATTTTATATACTAATTTCAACATTATTATCATCTCTAGATTTTTTTCCTTCCTAGTATTATGTTGCATTTTTATGATTCTTTGCCTATCTAATAATATTTTATTGTATACTAATCACTGTGAATGCTACATTGTTGTAAACATCAGTTTGATCTTATCAAGGCTTGGTTTTAGATTTCATTAGGACAGTTAGAGTAGCCCTTACTCTAAGGTTAAAGAAGCCCAGTTTCTAAGGTGTGGCCTGTCTGGAGTTTTGATGGAATGCCTGAGTTTTCAGTAAGACTTCCCCACTTTGTTGGCTAGAATTCCAACATCTCCCAGTCCTATGTGACTTCCAGAATCTCCGCTCAGATCACAGCACACCTCATGCTATTGTTTTCTCCGCCAGACCTCTCAAGCCTCTCATTGCACAAGTGCAGCCCAGGATTTGGCAAAACACTTAAGGAGGCCCGAGCTTGAATCTAAGTCATCTCAGTATGTAGATACAAGCCAAAAATTCGCATTACAATTATAGTCAGGGATATCCCTGGAAGATGTGGAGAGTAAAAAACTTCCTATCTGGCCAAGCTGTGAGCAGTGCACTTGGTCATACATTTTGTGTGGAAGGAGAACTTACTTGTATAAATACTCCTGAGCAGTGGAATATTTGGCCTACCCGATTGATCAGGGACTTCAAAAGAAAAGGACTGGAAGATCTGAGAAAAGTATTTCTGAGATAGAGGCATTTGGATAGACATATGAGAGTGGACATACAGCAGAGGGTTTTTGTACCACATATTAATGCCTACCAAGAAGCATCTGCCATGGAAGAGGTACTGCACAACTAAGCAGATAAAATGTATTGGCCTGTTGATGTTAGCCAGCCTTCATTATCAACTACTCCAGGCACACGTGATGGCATTATGGGCATATGGTGGAGGCAAAAACATAGGGCTCAAAAGCAGGGACTTCCACTTACCAAGACTGATCTAGCTATGGCTACCTCTAAATACCCAATTTGCCAGCAACAGAGACTGATGCTGGGTCCCCAATCCAGTTCTATTCCTCATGGAATACTCCTGGAAGGGCCAGGAGGTCATAGCGATGATTACCTAATCTAGGTATGGGTTTGCCTTTTCTGTCACAGGGCTTCAGCCAGCACTGCTATTTGGTGGTTTATGAAATGCCTGATCCACAGGCAACAAATTTACATAGCACAGCCTCTGACCGTGAGACCAACTTCTCAGTGAAGTGGATACAGAAATGGAGCTGAGATCATGAGATCCAATGTTTGTATCACATGTCATACCACCCAGAAGCAGCTGGTCTCATACGAGGCTGGAAGAGTCTTCTAATGCTGCAACTGAAGCACCAGCTCTGAGGAAACACTGTGAGAGGTGGGAGGCCATCCTCCAGAATGCAGCATATTCAATTAATTATAGATTCTATGTGCTGTGCATGAAGGAAGGAGATGTGGGTAAGGGCATCAAGAGGTAGAAGTAGAAGTAGCCCCACTTACCATATCTCCCAGTGCCATACTGGTGGCTTGGTACTTCCCGTCCCTGTAACTCTGGACTCTTCAGGGATGGAAGTCCCGGTCCCCAGTAGGAGCACACTCTGCTAGGGGACACAGGATGGAACTATAAGTTATGGCTGTTAAGGTTGCCACCAGAGCCCTTAAGACAAATTGTTTCCAAAAGCCCTCATGAAGAGAGGAGGCACCATACTGGCAGGAGTACTTGCCCCTCATCAGCAAGAGGAGGTAATGCAGCTTTCATACAGGAGGGGCAGGGAGGATTCACAGGTGATCTGTTTGGACACCACCTGGTTCTTGCTTTCCCCAATGTCACTATGAGTGGACATTTGCAAACCCCAGACTGGGAAGGATGTGCTTTTCAAAGGCTTAGACACTTTAGGGATGCGCCAAGACCTACCTAGGGAGTAGCTGAGTGTAACGGGAATTAGAATGGAGAGTGGAGGAGAAAGAGGGTAAGTCTCAGTCATGGCCCCAAGATCAACAGCAGCAATAAGAACAGTGGCCCGTTCCACCCACCTCCCTGTTCTGAGTTTTCACACAGGATGAAAAGACCACAAAAACCACAGAAGAGCTACTCCCCAAATCTATGGAACAGTATACCCATGGCAGCCATGAGAAACACACCTTGCAGACCTGCAACTGCGGGGAAGCATACTTGGCCTAAGGCCCCAACTACTGCATTTTGAAACCCATTGCCACATTTCTGCTGAAACCACGCTTTCCACAAGCCCCTCTCAGCCGTGATGAGCATAGTGCTTATACTAAGGCAGGACAATTCCTGGAAGACATGCGCAACCTCTGACAGCAAATTTGAGTTTAAGGACTTCCCAATGGCCTTGCTTAGACTGCACAGCACTCACACTACCTTCTCTCCCACCTTCCCTTTGGGTCAGACTGGCATTGCAGTCTGATGGTGTTTCCAGTCTAACCTGGCCTCTACCCTGTTTTCTCTAACACAGCATTTCTCCTCACAAAATTTTTGCCTGTTAATGTTGTCTTGGTGTCTGCTTGTTGCAGGAGCAGGATTTAGAGTTTGAGAGTCTTCTAGGTATGATGTGACACCTTTGAAGGATTGAGAGGAGAGGATGACATAATTAATTACTGGTTCAGCCAGTGGTGTTCAATACTGTGTGCCTAATATTATATGAGGTCACTTAATCAGATATAAAGTCAAGAACTGACAGAATAGTGAAGGAGAGTTTTGCCTTATCTCCTTCCAATTACTAGTGCCCCTGACTATGATATGACTGTAGAAAAGTAGTATGAATTGTGTCTTCCATCTAAATTCTATTCTTGTCTTACTCCAATCTTCCCCACTATGTCTTTCCCTCTCATGAAACTGTTGCCCCTGAAAGCCCATGAAAATGCTGTCACATATGAAATATTTTCTGGACCTGATCTCAAATAATTGTAAATATGAAATAAGTTTTTCAATGAAGTAAATAATAAGAATTATCTCTTCTCCTAGGATTCTCCCATTTGGTAACTATTAATGAATTCATTAATTTCTTCATTTACTAGCAACAAATGCAAGTTTACATTTGGCTTGGTTACCCTTTTTTTAAAATAACACTTTTGTTTTAAAAAGGAGAAAACAGAAAAGAATTATACTTTAAAGAGTTTTGATGTTTAATATATAATCTGTGTTTTATTTAGAGCATATTAGTCTGGGAGAGGAAAGTTTTAATTGTCACTGAGAAATGAACTGAACCTGCCATATTCCCGAATCTATTTTTTTTTTTACAGATGGTAAATTGTAGTTAATTAATCAATCCACTTTGAACAACATTTCAAGTTTGATGTTTATGTGGGATGCTGTGGCCAAGGTAACTCCCTGATGGCTGTTTCCAAAAACAAGGACTTTAATTAAAGATTACATTTATGTAACAACAGTCATTGTGTTGGTCAACATGTAAGAACCAGCATTCTGAGATTTTGACCTCAAAAATACTTTAAAAATTAGTTTCTTTTACTTTAAGATTAGCTTATCACCTGGAAGGACTTGAGAAAAAGGAGTGAAAAATATAGACCAGCACAGTAAATTTTCAGCTATCTGTAATCAGTGTCGTCTCTTCTCTTTTTATATCCTCTCAACTGACTTATATTGACTTACTGACTTTTGTTTGTTGTGTATGCAAAATGTTTTCTACAGGGATATAATAATGACATTACATTTGTAGAATCCTGTATTTTCACAGCACACACATCACACAAGTTATTTCATTTAATCCCCAGCAATCATGGGAAGAAAATAGAACAAAGAATATTACCACTGTTTTACAAATGTAGAAATTGAAGCACAGAGAGGTTAAGTAACCTCTGAAAGGTCACGTGAAATTGGAAGAGAGCCCAGACATTCTTATAGAGGTTATTTAACCAAAAATGTAGCACATGTAAAATGGAGTTTTGTGTACTCTATGTTTATAGAAATACGGATCAAAATTAGTAATCAAGCTTGGAAGATACATGTTTTATATGACATACAAATTTAAGCATGTATTATCACAACTATTTTTCAAAAAGAAATATGGCAAAATAAAATCAAACTTTAGGGGTAGACACAAAATGCTGTTAGAATCAGAAATTAGTCTTTTCTGAACTTATTTGTTAGGTTGCATTTATGGCATTGAAAGTCAGCGTGTTGAATGCAGTTTCCAATGGATTATTTTAACTCCCCAAAGAGACAAAAAATGATGCTGCTGAATCCCTTCTGCATTCAAGTGATGGGGCAAGCTGAGCTGATCATATTTCATCAAATCAATTCAACTAGCCCAACTTTAGACCATGTCATGATTCTTTCACATCAGAATTGTTCATCTGTCCTGCCAGTGCGTTGGCAACATTTGGGTTTGCTTAACATTCTCAGCTCTCTTCTCCTTTGATTTTCATCTCTTTCCTTTGCTTTTCCCTTTCTTCATTAAGACCCACTCCCGAGCCCACTCCACCTTAAAGAGACTTTTGTTCTGGTCTCAATTTGCCCACTTGGCCAAATTAAATGGCTGAATTATCATAACAGCAAAGCATCAGTGAAGGATAATCAAATTCCAAGTCAATTACCTGTGACTGATGAGATTAATTTTCTCTTGGCATTTATAATACATGTTGCTTATTTAGATAGTAAGCCCACCAGGCAGGGGTCTGATGTTTTTGTAAGTTTTATCATGTAGTCAAAATTTCATCAGCACTCATTGGTATAAAATGATAACATATTATAGTGAGCTACATGAACATCTACACTGTTCATAATGCTACATTATTTCATGCAGAGCATATTAGCAACTATGCATAAGAAAGGAATTCTGCAGCTATTGGTAATGAACTAGCACATGGGTTTTTTCCTCTAAAATTATCATAGCTAACATGTAGCATTTATTGCATGCTGATATTACACTAAGCACTGTCCCAAAAAGAAAAATAGCAATCCTTTTTATACTGTATTTGCTATCTGTAATCCATTGACACAAGAAAATAAAAACAAATACTCAACCCCACAATAAAGCTGCCCACTCACCCCCGTGGTCTGAAGAGAATGTTCAGCAGCATTTGCTGATAGGGCAGGCAGTTAGCTTGGCCACTGCGGGAGGCCTGATCTGCCCTTTGCTCAGTTCGTGTAATCAGAGACCAGAATGTTCTTAACCTTTTATGGGTGGATGAACAACAAATTAGGAATTTCTAATTGCCTTCTCTCCAGGGGCCCTCTCCCATCTAAGTAGCAAAGGTATTAGCAGAAAAGTGTTGTTCATCCAAGGTGATGTTAACTTCTCGTGAAATTAAGAGACCTTTATTTGAAAACAGCTTCAATAGCTAGAGGCACAAAATATAAGAAACGTACTGCAGGCTGTAATAATTGCTGGCTGCCCTGGGAAATGGCTTCAAGGCCAAAGCAGTCGTGGCTCCATGCAAGCACATCCTCTAATTATTGAAAAACCTGTGTACAGTCTCCCTGTTAATCAGTCTCTCAGAGACTTCAGCTTTATGTGGTTAGTGCAGATTTATAGCATTTTTCTTTTCCTGTTATTAAAACTGATATTTCACAAGGAAAAAACTATCTCCAGACAACTGTTAAAATGCAAAGTTTCAGTCATAAAAGAAAACTGCAAGATTATTCTGAGAATATTCCATAGAGAATTCCAAACAAGGATAAAAAAACAGCACATCAAAGACAAGGGGGAGAAATTCAAAAATAAAAGGCATGATTCTAAAATATTAACAAAAAGACTCAACAGTTGGCCCATAGAATCAAGAGGTTATAGTGTAATTAATTTAAGTGCTTGTTACAATTATGGAAATAAACATTTCATGCATAAATGCAAACTGAATTATACATAATTATGAGAGCACCAAACTAATTGGAACATTTGGATTAACGGAGTAGAAGCCAAATTGCCTTTTTAAACCAAAGAAATAGTGTTTTGCATGTATCTTGCATTTACATGGCAAATATTAGTTAATAATGAAAGGGAGCATATTTAGAAACACTTATTTCCATGAAGTTAGCATTTTACTTCTCTTGTGGAGTATGCTAATATATTATAGGTTAAATTATAGTGAAATATTATGGAAGAAATACAAGGCTAGAACTGGCTGCTTATGCCAGTTGTAAATGATCTGTAGATGAAGACTGAAGAGCAGGGCTCATGTTCTGGGATTCAAGTCTTCTTCTGACTCTACCACCTGCCATATTCTCAATACTCCAGGCTGGAGGGTTGCTGGGGATGGATAGCAGGAATTGGCAATATGATAAAAATGAAAGGAAAATTGTGCTTAGTTGAGATGAAGAGGATCCAGTATTGAGGTTCTCCCTCACTAAGTCTAAATTTCAAAGTTTGTCTGGACCCTCCTAGCTCCCTTTGGTATTTTTTAAACTTCATCAATTAATGTACTTTCTCCTCTCCCAGATACACCACACCATTTTACTGCATTAATGCTGTGCAAATCTTTATAATTTATTGCTACAGAAGACATACTCCTTCTTGAAGTGCCCTATGCTAAAAAAAAAAAAAAGAAGAAAAACAGACGACTAAAGCAACAAAAATCTTTCTACTTTTCTTCCATCACTCAAAACTCACATTCCTACAGAGAGGCTGATCCCAACCATAGCTTGGCTTTAGAAAAGCAATCTGATGAAACTACATGGTGTTATACTTGAAATGACTGATAATATCCTTTTTAACTCTCCCAACAGTAACATCTTTTTTACCCAGCATTCCCCAGACATCATCTCATCTTCTTGCAAAATTTCACTCCATGATTTCTAAAGTCTCGGGGAAATTCTTACCCGTTCTTAGGTACAAGTTAGCCAGTTACAGTCCATATGCATCTGTCACGGTCCTCTTGTCTGTCCAACTGTGGCCATGTTCATTTATATGCTGCCTGAAAACCCCCTCATTACGACCATCGCTCATGGTGCCCTTCATGACAATATTGGCACCCAAACCAATAGTACTATGTATTGATACTCCCTGAGACTATTGGGAACACTCCTGAGACACAATCGTTGGGGTCTTCAGTGATTTAAAGGCATTATATATTTTATCCAATAGTGAGCAGAATGTTTCCCTTTCTAGCCCCATGTCGCACATTGTCACTAAAGTAACCACATACACCTGTGTCTCATGGAGTCTCACAAAAATAGTTTCTTTAGCTTCTTCCTTCAACACTCTTTACGTAGGACTCAAGTTCAAATCACTGGAGGTGGGTCGCATGAAGAACTAGACCGTCAACCTTCAAGTCTATTTACTCCCTTCCCCTTCCTTTATTTAGGGTCCCAATCCCATGCAACTTAATTCATAAAAATGGTTGACTGTGCACCTGTACCCCACTAAATCATCTGACTTTCAAGCCTAGAGCTGTGTCTGGCATATGGTAAGTGTTCAGTGAATCTTTGTAGAATTAGTGAGTCAATGGGGAAAAAAAAATGAATACAATATTATGAATCCCAGTGGTAGATATAGTTTAGGCTATAGCTACAGTCACAGCTGAAAGTCAAATTTCCAGCAGAATTTCAGATAAGTATGGAGGTCTTTCTGGGACTCCTAAGATCCACTCAGCCTTTCTATCTGCACACACACATATGTGCGTATGCACACATATACACTACTGCAAAGAAGAAAAGTAAATTTTTGGTAGTCCTGTCCTCCTCTTCTTCTTTGGGGAAGAATACCTCTCAGTTAGTGCCCTTTTTCTTGCAGTGTTAATGCCAGGTCAGGTGATTATGGGTGACTGGTCTACATGATAAACCAGGACAAGAGAATCTGTCAGATGCAGAGGAGTTGGGATCACAAGGCAAAGAGGAAGGAAATTGCATGCAGATAATTGAAGCATTCAGGGGTGTCAATCAGACTAGGAGTCAGCTATGGGTAATAAACAAAACAACTTTTGAATATTGGATAGTTGATGATAGTAATCTGAATCTCTGGTAGGTAGCGAAACTTGGCCAAAGTCACACATTTAGTGAAGTTGGACCCTTGTCTGTCCAAATCCAGAACTGGTGCAATTTGTACTACCAAGCAACCATAAGACTAGCAGAAGTATCAGAAAGTCTGATCTATAATGAAGCTGACTACTTCATGAGATAAAAATAAGTATGATATGATGTTCAAGGACGGTGGCCAGGTAACTACAAACAGGAATATAATGACTATGCAAGAGGCTTCTTGCCTTTGTTTTTACGTAAAAGGAACCAATTGGAGCTGGTCTGGGCCATTGAAAGAAGCTGATTAATATAGGTATACGTAAGTAAGGATAAAGAGAGAAAAGGGAGGAAAGCTAGCTTTCATGTCATTATGCCTATTTACCAACGAGGAAATTGACGTTGCGAGAAGTTTAGTAAGTGACCTACCCAAGACTGACATTTGCACCTAGTTCTGATTTCCACATTGGTTTTGGTAGGCGAATCCTGACAACTAATCTGGAGAGGGAGACCCAGGCTCTCCAAATTCAATCTCACATCACAGTGGCAAAATGCAATTTATATTAAAGAGGTAAAAGGCTTTTTTTTTTAATTGGTGCCAAGTGTAGTTTTATGTGCCAGCATTCACTTTGCCCTTGTTCCCCATACCAGAGTGAGGCACTGGTGTTATTTGGGAATAATAGTTTTGGAAACACCCAAGCTCTGGGTACTCCTTGGTTTCCCAGGGTTGTGGGTCACAGAAACCCTAAGTACTATTTTTATTTTCTTCAGTTCCTACTTTATGTATATCTATTTTATGCTATGGATGATTGCATTTTATTTCTTACAGTAAGTGTGCAAACTTATTCACACTGAATTCAATAAATAGTACTTTTGTAAACTCTATTGTCCTGAACCTTTTAAAAAAAAATTTAATATACAGGATTTCTAAAGTGGGCTAGGGTATTGTCCATTTAAATCAGATAGGTTTTAATCTAACTCCAGTGTCCTATTTATTTTTAAAATTTTAAATTTAATTAACTTTAGTAAAATGTTTTTTATCCTTTCTACTATCTATTCATAAACAAAACCTCTAATCTAATCTTTATTCAATGATCACTATGTGTCTGGCACCTTACATGGATTATTTATTTAATCCTCTCACCATCATCATAAAGCTGTTATTATTAACCCCAGAGTGTCGGTGAACAGACTGAGGGTTAGAAGATTGCAGTGTCCTGTCCAAGATTATAGAGTTAGAAGTGGCACAGCTAGAAGACAAATTTGAATAAGCAAGATCTGTTCTTCTTTCCAGAGGGAGATTTTTTTTTTCTTTTTTCTTTTTGTCTTTTTCGTGACCGGCACTCAGCCAGTGAGCGCACCGGCCATTCCTATATAGGATCCGAACCCACGGCGGGAGCGTCGCCGCACTCCCAGCACCGCTCTCTCCCAAGTGCATCACCAGCTCGGCCCTGAGATGGAGATTTTTAAACGTCCTTCTCCTCCCCCATTTCCAAATCACTCTCCATTTTATTGAAAGTATTTTGAAAGTCACCATCATTTATAATGGCATCGTTTTGCAATGTAATATTTTAACATATTTCTCTTCCAGATCCAGGAGTTCATTGGTGGGCTCTTACAGTGGTCTTCTGATCCTAACTATTTCTCCCCTTCCTTTCTCAGTTACTCTTAGAAATTTTCATCCCTTTCTACTCACTCATCTCATTTCCCCCACTCTCTCCCTCCCACTGATAGAGATTTGGATATAATTTATTAGATGACTTTAACTAGATGCATCTGTTGAAAAGAGGCAGCCTGGCTACTTTGCTCTAGATGGAGTTCTTAGTCCAAGTATATTTGCTTTGGGGATCTTGGGTGAAATAGGACAGTGAGGCCAAGGGTTTTCACCATAGCAGACTTCTCCACAGGCTGTGAACAAGTATGTATTGCCTTATGACACTGTTCTTAGACTTTTTAAAGTTATACACAACTTTTGTTAGAGCCAGAATTGGCAAAGTGGCCAATATCCACCAATGATCATCAATGAACAATCAATGAAAAATCTTTTCAATGTAATGGTTGGCTGATTTAAACAATAATGTTTTTTAAAGATTTTAGAAAACTGAAGGAGGTAAAAATAATCTAATCCAGTAAAAAAAAGATAAACATACGCCCGACTAACCATTTTATTTTAATCATATTAAATGTGACAGCTTCAAATGAATGTAATAGCTGTCAATGAAAGACACCTTCTTTCTATTTTCAGCAGACAACTAAAATGTTAACAGATGCCTGGGTCCAACCCTAAAGATTCTGAGTTTGTTGTTTTGAAGTAGGGCCTAGGTGTCCACACACACAAAAACCAAAAACAACACTTAAGTGAAACAGTACATAAATACGTACATAAATATATTTCTATCCAGGGTTGAGAAGTACTGATATACTGTGCACCAATTCCCAAGAGGTACCCATTTGCCTTTAAAATATCTCTCAAGCACAAGTGGCCTTCAATTTAAGAACATTAAACCATCATCCCCACTGGATGAAAAGAGAACATGCTCAAGGCTCTTAATGACAAAAATAAGTATCCCATCTTTGTTTACCTCACCCCCACCCATCCTGGTAGGGGTCCAGGGCTGGGGTGGGGGAGAACACCTATCTGGGGAGCCTGGCTGCTCACCATGCAGGGTATGCAGCCAGCATCTACAGAAAGGGCCTCATGGTCCTCTCTCAGAAGGAGCATGGCAAGTTCTTCACATTGCTAGAACCACATCGGCTCTGTCTCTTCAGGTCTCTGGAGTTAGGTTTTTCACTCTATCTACAAGAGCATAATCAAAATGATTTCATTTCTGGGTTGAGGATGCCCTCACTGGGTGCAGAGGATGTGGGAGATCATTCAAACTTGCCTTAGTTTTACTCTACTGCAGGGTCTGTGCATTCCATGCCAAAAGCTCATTCTTAGTTTCATTTTGGAAACTAGAAAATTAGTGTTTCAAAAGACAAAGACACTACCACAGCTCCCTTTCTACCTGACCTGAAATTGCTACTTCTTTGTAGAAGTAGGGGGATTTTATCCTCACGAAGCCAAAGTTGATTTGCACAGGTCATTTGTGATGGGAAGGAATAGGAAAATTACAAGATCTCAGGGTAACTTTAGGTCACAAACCAGGTAAAATCAGATGGAATATGTTTGCCAGAGAAAAGGAAGTAGAAGGGGAATGTTTAAACATCTCGATTCTAGTCTCAGTACCACTGCCAGTTTGCTTAAGGGCTCTATGTGGAATGGAAAGACAATGGGTTTTTGCCCACTCAGTTGCAAGGTAAATACATGGGGCACGGACACTACAAAACAACAATGACACTTTAAAAAGAAGAGAATCGTGAGGTTGGTAGGAAGATGAGACTGTGTCCTAACTTAGAACCATTAAATCCTGGTATCCCATTGCTAGAAATGACCGCAGAGATCATTACGTCCCTTCTCTTATAGATGGGCAAGCTGGTCACCCATGAGGCTCAATGGTATGTTCTAGGCTGCAAAAACCATTAGCCACACTACAAACAGGGTCGTTTAATTCTCCCAGTTCAATGGTTTCCACTGGTTTAGAGCAAACCCCAATTTCCAGATAAAGGGGATATCTTCAATATAGTAGAAGCATACAGTAGAAGTGTGTGTGTGTGTGTGTGTGTGTGTGTGTGTGTGTGTGTGTAATAGAAGTATACAGAAAGTATAACATGTTTCTACATCTATGCAGGGTTGGACTAGTTTTCTATAACACCTTAATAGGCCCACTGGAATCTAAGATTGTGATTTTTGAATGCTAATTCGTTTCTAAATCATCAGAAAACAGCAGTTAGGGCCGGCCCCGTGGCTCACTCGGGAGAGTGCAGCGCTTGGGAGCACAGCAGTGGCGCTCCCGCCAGAGGGTTCGGATCCTATATAGGAATGGCTGGTGCGCTCACTGGCTGAGCGAGGTGCGGGCGACACCACACCAAGGGTTGCGATCCCCTTACCGGTCACAAAAAAAAAAAAAAAAAAAGAAAAAAGAAAACAGCAGTTAGTACTGTTTTACATATGGATATAAACTTTGGGGGTGCACATGTGCTAGAAGCTGAATGAACCCAAACCTTTGATGACCTTTCTCTTCTCTCAGTTCCTGTAGAACTTATTGCCCGTGTCACCCATGAGGCAGTTATCATTTGTCTCCCATATGTTTAAAAGAACATATATGTACAAGTTTGCACAAAGATGAATTTATTTTAAGCTCTCAGAGGGTAGGAACTGCGATTCACTGAATTCTCAGTGACTGGTGTACACCGAATGTATAATAAGGCTGTGCTGACAACAAGAATTTAGATGCTCATTACTACTTTCTTAGTTAATGAATGCATATGTGGGGAACTTATAGGCTATCTGGCATGAATCATTTCTCTACAACTTGCCTCTGTTCCCATGGTATAAGATGCATCTCTTTAGCATTCCTTCTCATTTCAAGGGATAGCAAAGTAAGCAAGACATGATCATAAATACACAAGCAAATCTGTAGAAATAGTAAGCAATCCGAAGGCCTCTTTTTTAATAAAGGAAATAGACTTAGCTTTGTTTTTGCAGTACTCACTTTATTTAGTTAAAATACACAACATATAAGTGAATAAAAATAAGTTCTAGCTCAACACTGGAAATGTTGCATTGTGAGACCTTTTCTCGTCAGCCTTTCCCTGTCACCTTTCAAAGGGAATGGAGGAAGTATGTTGGGGGAAGGGTCAGGCAAGACTATGTGACTTAACTCCTCTGATTCTCAGAATCTCCATCCTAAAATGGGAGTAGAGCCTTTTCAGGGGATTCTTGTGTGGGTTAAATGGGATAGTCCAGAGGACATAGGATTGTGCCAGATCCATTATAAACACTCAATAAACCACCTGTGACTTTGCCAAGAGAAATGGATGTGACAACTGCACTACTTGTCCATTGTTTCCCAGTCAATCACTTTTGTCCTTAAAATACTTATTACAAATCTTACTTTTCTGCGAATCTCCCTAATAAAATGGAATTTGTCCTTTACAATTAGGAAGTCAGCTACATACATATGCACACCTACACACACACCACTGCTCTCCCAGTAAGTTAAAAATATTTTAATATTTATGCATACATATGCTACATATTTATATATTTGAATATATCTGTATCATACTGTCATTTAGAATAAAACTTCTTTAAAGACAATTAGTCTTGTGCTAGTATAATTCTGTTTAGTTCCCACGTATAAGAGAATCCTATATAAATACTGTTATAGTTGCATTTTGTTAGAATAAAAGTTTCACTCACCAGTGACTCATCTCTTGAATGTTTCATATTATAAGCATTTTTTCCTACCCAATCCTCATGTCTCTTCCATGCATTTGTCTTTATATTTGCATTGTCTGGTAATTTGGATATTTTTATTTGAGATTATTTGGCCTATGTCAGGTATTCTTCTCTATGGTCCCCAGGGTCTTGTATCTTGTTTTTAACTTCTTCTTTTTCCTTGCTCTCTTTTTATCAGATGTCATCCATTGTGCCTCAGCATTTTACCCTTGGGTGTTTCAATTATGCATGAATGAGATCTGCCTCACAGTCGCATGTTTCCATTTTCAGTCTAAATAACTGCACACAAGAATGAAAGCCTCTGCATTTAATTCGAGGGGCTCTCAGCTGGTTGCAGGTTTCATTTGGGCTCACTCTGGTCCTCTCTTCTAGTAGCAGTTTGGTGACTGTGTTTAAATCAACTCTTGGCTGCATTCACCCTGCTTAGGTGTTATCCAAGTTTTTCATCCAGCTCTCTTCGGCCTTCATGCCAATATTCCAGCTAAGCCTCTATTTCCACATTTGTGTATTTTCTACTACTGTGGTTGCTTTGAGTTTCCATACAAACAAGAACAAGATTATTTAGCAACAGTTTCTCGAAAAGTCTTAAGTCAATGAATAGTGTTTCGGCAATGCCAATAAATCACTATTTCTCTATTAAGCCCCATGATTTAAGTCAGTCACTATCTGTCAGGCCTTTATACCTACCATATTCTTGAGGAGACAGTAATGAAGGAATGGGAAGCATCATCTTTGTTAGCACTAAAAGGTGTGCGTGCTTAAGGCAGATATGGAAAAGAGCAAAGAAAGGGTGATGGTTAGGGTTGGGGTCCTTTTGTGAAACATCAGTCTGGCTGTGAATATAACCCTCAGTTACCCCAACTTGACCCTATCTACAACGTCCCACTCTTCACCACTTCCTGCATTGCACTGTTTTTGTCTCCAGGACCCAGCACAATGCCTGGTCCATAAAAGAAACTCAGAAATACAGGAATGAATACGTAAATGCAGGAATGAATGAATTGCAAGGATGTCACAACTACTGTGACTATAAAAAGAATTGTTATGTTATGCATCTTAACTATACAATGGAAATTAGTGAAAAAAAATCTGAGGTGGTTAATAAAAACAACTGTAAAATTTGTAGCTTTCAATTAGAGCAAGTTTAGGTGTTCTATTTCCTGTGCAATTATTCTTGTAGGTAATCCTTTGAATCATATGTACAAAATGGTTTTAAATATGTCTATGCTAACTTCATGTAAGAAGAATTTTTCATTATTGATACAGTTGGACTAGCATGCATAGAAAAATACAATACAAAGTAACTCTTTGCTTGAGTGAATAAGGTGGAATATCAAACTCAAAGCCTCATTAGGATATTTTCCAGCCCAGTTAATGCTTTCATTCTTTTTGCTCTGCAGAGCTTCCGACACTGGCCCATGCTGTGTAAACAATCCTTATAGCCAATCTAAAGAACATAGTCTAGGTTTTCCTACAAGTCTCTTCTAGATGAGAAACAAGCTCTATGCCAGAGAAATATGTGCACAGTTTCCTGAGTTGTTCTACCTCCATTTCATTAGATGAGAACATCTGCTTTAACAACTCTGGTCACAGAGATCGACAGCCTGTACCATAAAGATGACAAACAATTGTGTTTTCTCCATTGCATAGAAACAGACTCTAGCAATATCAGAAGAGGAGTAAGTAGAATTTGGAAGCATCAAACATAAGCAAGAAACCTGTATATAGACTGGCATTTCCCAGGCATTGGGATTTCATAAGACAAAAATTTCAAAATATTTTTTAAAAGAATGAGTAGAACCAGTATAGAGCTGCAAACTTTCGATTGCAAATGAGACCATTAAAAAAAAAGTACACACACACCTTAATATTAACTGTTACCATCATAAAAGAAAGAACATGTTAATGCAAAAATAAATAAATAGGAAGGGCATAATGCATAATTTCAGCAGTTCTTTAAGATGAGATGTCCTCATCTTTCTTTTTTACAAGGTTCAGCCCCTATAGTTAGTTGATAGTTTCAGGCTTGGCAACTATTTCTGGAAGCCTCCTGTTTCATCCTCTTCGGGAACATGCTCTCCAGGCCCGTGTTAGAGATTGTGGACCTGAACCCCTTCTCCCACCCTTAAATATTAACTGACTAGCTTTTCTGCTTCTGTAATTAGCTTGCACAAGGTTTTACAAGCCCCTGTGGGTGGGACTTTCTGGTAAGGGCAGATAAAGGACTTCTCAAACCGCCCAAAGTTCACCCAGTTCCGGGAAGGGTCTAACCACACAAGGGGTGGGCTGTTGGGCAATTCCCTGGTTCCTTGTCTGTATACCACCCCACTGAAAGCCACCAATGAATTTAAAAGTCACCTCAGGTGACCAATAAGCTGTATACAACTCATCCTGTTGCCAAAGTCTGCCTACCAAACTGTATAAAAAGTGCTTGTGTTAAGAGCTCGGGGCCGCTTCTGTCCTGAAGACGGAGCGACCCCAGCATGCTGGAATAAAAACCTCTTGCTTGATTGCAACGATCTCTGTGTCCTGGTCTTTGCGAGACGAGCCTTCCCAACAAGTAAGATTCGTGCTTTCGGGCCAGTCTTACAAGATCACATGCACCTACTTCTCTTTAGTCCTAGGTGGAGCACAGAGAAAACATTTAGATTTTTGCTGATTTTTTAAATAACCAAATAAAAGTCTGTGTCTGTACTTGAAGTTAACATTTGAAACCCACCCAACCAATGCTAGGGCCCTGTTGCACTGTGTAAACCCATAGACAGCAGCAGCAAGAAAACCCCTAGGAAATTACATGTACATGTGAAAACCAATGCAAAACTGAGTTTTGCTCACCTACCAGCTAAATCTTTTCTCTTAAGAGGCTTCATATGTATACTCTCTTGAGTATACATATTCAAGGTAACAAACAAAATGTTTTGATCAACAGCACTTCTAGTGAGATAAGGGTAAGTAGCAAAGTAAATACAAATCTACAAACATAGGACTTTAAAAAAAACAATGCCTTCCCTTTAGGGAACTTTTCTTTTTTAAAAAAACAATCAACCTGCTCAAACAAAGACTGGGTATAAGAGGCATGATTATTAGTTAAAGCATTTTAATGAAATGTACAGACTTATGTGCTCTTAGATAGATAATTCATGTGCAATTTTATTATCTCGCAAGGTTTAATTAAATATTTGCCTTTTGGCTAATCAACAGCAATTAATAAAGAGATGCTTATATTCATACAACTCATAAGAAATGTTGGCACGGCCTCCACTGGAATTTTAGTGGTCTTCTGTATGAAAGCAAGGGTAAAAACTAACATGAGAGCCTGTGGGCCTGGCCAGAGTTGAGAGCCTGTGTATGTATGAGTATTAGACAGGATTCTCCAGAGAAACAGAACCCATAGTATGTGTGAATGTGTGTTTGTATCATATATATCGCTCATATATATGATATTGTGATTTATAATATAAAGTATATATTTTGGTATTGATCCCTCATTCCTGGCACCAAGCTTCTAAAACCCTTGTAATTTCCTGAATAATATGTGTTCTGGGAGAATCTTAAGTTCTGATATTTGGTCTTTGACCCTGGTTCCTGACACAGGGCTCCTAATACCTTAGGATTTCCTGAGAGAGAAGAGAGTCTTTTGTTCTAATGAGGCAACTCTGGAGAGGCTCCTAAGTAGGGGCTGGTCAGTAGAAAAACCAAGCGATGACTAAAAGCTTGGAACTTTCAGCACCCTCATCCTATCCGCAGTGCTGGAGATTGAGTTAATAATCAATCATGTCTAATGATGGAGGCTTCATAAAAATCCCTTAAGTATGGGGTTTGAGGAACTTCCTTCCATGTTGCTGAATATGTGGAGCTGCCTGGAGGGTAGGGGCACCCAGAGACAGCATGGGAGCTCCATGCCCCTTCCCCCATACATTGACCTGTGTGTGCATCTCTTCCATCTGGCTGTTTATCTGTATCCTTTGTAATATCCTTCATAATAAACCGGTAAATATAAGTGAACTGTTCTCCTGAGTTCTGTGAGCCACTCTAGCAAATAATTGAACCTGGGGATGGGGGAGTGGGGTGAGGGCTGGGGGGCGTAATTCCCAATTTATAACCAGCTGGTCAGAAGTTCCAGACGCCTGGACTTGTGACGGCATCTGAAATGGGAGGGCAGTCTTGTGGGACTGAGCCCTTAACCTGTGGGATCTGACTCTTACTCCAGGTAAATACTGTCAGAATTGAACTGAATCATAGAACACCTAGTTGGTGTCTGCTGGAGTACTGCTTGTTGGGGGAAGCCCTTCACACCCCCGCCCCCATTTTGGTGACCAAAAGGGTTGTGTTGAGAGTACAGTAGGAGAAAACAGTTTGCTTGTCTTTTCCCCTATACCCTGTATCTTATATGCTTTCAACTGATTGAAGGTGGGTCATCTGTTTTACTCAAAGTCTGCTGATTTAAATGTTAATCTCATCTTAAATATACCTTCACAGGGCCGAGGATCTCAGCCACACTCCCCCGACACCCACATCCAGCCCAGTGACAACCAAATATCAGATCTGCTGCCAGAAGCCCCCTGGGCTCCCCTGCCAGAATGAGACGGGTGCCTCTAGCCTCGACCACACCCTACCCTCCCTCTTTCCTCCTCCTCCCACCCTATCTCTCTCTCCTTTCTCCTCTCCCTCCCCCCTCCGACAGCTCCACAACATCACCTTAGAATGTAAAAAAAAAAAAATTAATTAATTAATTAAAAAAAAATACCTTCACAGCAACATCTAGATTGGTATTTGAACAAATATCTGGGTACCATAGCCTAGCCAAGCTGATGCATAAAATTAACCTGGGGAAAAAGAAAAAGAACCTGGGAAAGAAAAAAACCTGGGAAATCTGGGAAAGAAAAAAGAAGAAATGAGAATATTTATTTTAAAACAGAAATATATTCCAGAAGGTAAATATAATAAATTCTTGATAGGTAAAATCTCTCTTTTAAGTACCACATTTGTCTGCAAAGAACTGGGAGAAATTGACTGGTTTGAAAGGAAAAAGTAATAATGGGCAACTGATCTGAAATCATCTGTATGTATCTTAGGAGTTTCATCTTGTGTTTTATGTATGGACAGTCACCCATGACACCTGAAACATGCACATAAAGTATCCTTCAGTTGTTGCCCAGTAAAGCATAAAACTGCAAGGTAAGAGAAGGGGCACTTATTAAAAACATAAAGAACCAAAGTGTCATTTGTTTCAGAACTTGTCACAAAATAAATGATGACTTTTTGATCCTCAGTTTGCTGCCACCATCTTGTGCAATCAAGGTGACTATTTTTACAGCCTTAGTCTCCCTGGAAAATAAAAAATCAAGGGAGGAGAAGAATCATGAATGGCAATGAATTACCAGCACACTTTGCGCATTTGGACAGTGGCAAGTGCTTTAGTCATGTAAGAAGAAACTTTGAGTAACCTTCTGGTGGAAATTTATTTTGCTCTAGTTTAAACCATAACTTGGAGCAAAGAAATTCTTAAAGTCCACAATAAGCCATGAGCTGGGGAAAGAGAGTAAAGCTAGGCCCCCATGCAGAACTGAATCAGAGTAGCTCTGATTTAGACATGAAGTTTATCAGAATTCATTTGAAGAAACAATCCCACTGTTAAAGAGAGCTTAAAAATCACTGTTGACACCATTTCTTCATTTTAAGAAATTAAAATTATTTGCGTGTTTATAAAAGCGAAACAGAGGTGATGCTGAAGCAGGGCCCTGGCTACCTTACCGACAGCCTCTGCTCCAAGCAGATCAATTTGAAGAAAGACTCTCTCTGTGTGGTAGCAAATGACCAAGCTGACACAAGGCTCAGCTAACAAAAAGGTCCATCGTGTGACAAAATACATCACCCTTTCTTTTAGGGATTGCAGACCTGGCTGGGGTACAGGCAGACAAGTGGAAAAGAGCTGGACTTCATCTTCCTTTCACACCCACTCCACTCGGGAGCCTTTGTGCAAGGTCTGAAATACACTGGGAATCTTTGACCCTGTGCTGATGTACCCTGGAAGCCAGAATAAGGTATTGAACATTACCAAATCTGGTAGCTTTCTCTCTTTCTGCTAATGAGACTGATATCAAGTTACCCATAACTATACTAATAGATTGAGTTACACAGAGCTTTTCAACAAAGAGAATTTAAACTCATGCAATGACACACAGAAATTTATTGTTTGGGGAACAATCTATTTTCTACTCTTACATTCTGCCTGCCCTTCCTAGAATTCTCACCTAAAACAGCCAGGAAGGAGACAGATACGCTTAGATATAGGAGATGAGCCATCATAAGACTCATCTTCACAGGGAGAATGGGGCTGATTTTTTAGATGTTTCTCCTTAGGGTGAGACATTTTGGGTGGCCTCTTCCTCCTCCTTAGCCCCTATGTCCATTCCTCTCAGGATTAGAAGATTCTTCCTCATTCTTGCTAGCCGGGGAAATAAGTGGAGTGGTAACTCAGGGCAGAGGCTGGGTAACAGAACAGGCAGTCACTTAGCAAGAAAGGAGAAAATGGTTTTAAAGATCAAGGGACTGGAACCAGGTAGGATTTGGAGGGTGGGGCTAGGAAAAAAGAGAGAGTCCAGGGAAGATGGGCTCAGGAATGTCCACAGGAAGCTCTCTAACATACCAGGAATGAGGCTTTGAGCCTGGATAAGGCAGTGGGGTAAGTTAACAAACTAAGGAAAACACTCTTGAGGTCTTTTTGCCTTCTGACAACTGTATATGTTGGTGTGGATTGAATGGTAACACTTCAGAAAGGAACTGTCTCATTACTGCTCAGGAATGTGTGTGTGTGTGTGTGTGTGTGTGTGTGTGTGTGTACGCAAGCACATATGCACCAAGAAGGGGGAAGGAATACGTCACCATTCCTCTCCCCCATCTAAAGATACTCTGATGTTTGTACTTGTTCAGAGTAGAAGATGGGAAGACAAATAGAACACGACAGGGGACAACTCATTAGCAGGCCCATTTTTATTTCCAGTTACATCTATATCTTTTGTGATATCGGGAATAGTGCCTCAGTTTCAGATAACAAAGCTTTAGCATGTTCTGGGAGAGGCTGGGGAGTCATTATACTCCAGAGAATTTGTTCTTCTAAGTCCAGATTCACTTGAGTTCTTTGCGAGTTTAGAACATGGTGAAAACTTTTGATCCGCACCAGATAAATGTGTTAGTGTTAATGCACATTTGAGCTGATTAGTCACTTTGTGGGTTTTCTATATCCTTTGCTCTCTTTCTTTTTCTGATTTTTGGCCATTTCTCTGCTCATTAGCAACTCCATGAGAAATAAAATAGAAAATAAAAGAAGATAAAAGTCAGATCAATATGTCATATTATTTCCCTCTGATTTACTCTGATTTAGGTAGGCAGAAAATTGGACGTATTGGCTAAAAAGGTAGTTTGTGAATTTCAATGATCTATCTTGTCTCTGAAGGGGAGATTATATATTGCCCATCTCGTAGTGTGATGGAGAGAAACATGCCTTTGCAAAAGGTGGCTGGCCTGTGTTCTTCTGCCTCTGCTTTTAGCTGGATGATCATTTCATCTCTTTGTACCTCAATTTCCTAAATTACAATTTGGACTAGATGCTCTGCATTTGCCTGGAAAAATTCCCCGGTACTATTGAGTCACTGGCAGTTACGGAAATTCATTTGCAACTAAGAGTCCTTCCACCTGTCTAGCCTCCTTGTGACCATTAGTCATCATTTTATAAGGAAGCTGGTTGGAAGGTAGGCACAGTTTTTGGTCATGAAACAGAGCCAGAAATCTGGCCTTGCCCTCATTAATCCTTTGTCTCATATGATCCACCTTTCCCTACAGACCCCCAGCCAGCTGGTATTCCCACGCCTCATTTTCTTGATTTTTAAGTAATACTCAGAAGTGGCCTCCTCTTCCATCCTCATCGCTGGATGTGTGACAACTCCTTTGTCCCCATAGTCCAAGGACCAGGCTATAAAATCCACTTCCTTTAGCATGTCTAGACTTCAGGGTATGCAAATGCCAACTCCTATTCTAACATAACTCAAACATGCTATTTGTACCTCTCATTGCTTTATTATTATTTTTTGTAATAGTCTTGTCAGTATGTAAAGTCTTTAACCAGAGACTGCAATTTTGGTGGGCTTTAATCAGTTTCTGTATATTAGCAGAGGAGGTATCTCAGAGTTTTTGGGGATTCACTCTGACTTTATCCTAATTTCACTGATGGAATCATGTATATTTCTTCACAAGTAACCAGTGTTCATAACCAAATATGAATGGATTGATAGAAGAAACTTTTAAAGTAGACCTTTAATGTAGGTAATACATATACTCTTAAATATCAAACCTTTACTTGTTATATAATACAAACTAGAATGATTTTGTCACAATGTAAATCAGATGAAACATAGTATAATGTGTCCCAGGAAAAAGTATTCATGATAATTATCTTTATTCCCCACCAATTGTTCACCATCTAAAAAGTTTTGCCTTTAATTCTCATTGTTTTATTCCTTATATATTTTGTATAATTATTACAAAATTTAACATGCCTGTGCCTACTGTTAATGATAAATATCCGTGGCTTCATCCCAGGTCTCGGAGGAAAAGATTTCCTTGTCATGCATCAAACTAGATTCCTTTTCTTTGCTTTTTTCCCATTCTGTTTCACTTTCTCTACCATGAACCCTTTGTTTTCATTCTCTTTCTGAAAAGGTATATTGAAGTTTCTAAAGCTTTCAGACATATACCTCATACATGTGTCTTGAGAAATAGTTACATGGAATGAAGGAAGTTTGATAGCTTTGTAGTGATAATTTAATGGCTGTACTACTTGATGTTAGAAAATTCCTCAAAGTAAAATAGTCGGAATGAGATTACAATGTGTGCAGTCATTAAGGGTATCTGATAGGCATAGTATAAATCATATATTAAAATGTGTTCTGACTTAAATTTAAAGCATTAGCTTAAACAATTCTCTATAGAATAAATAGTATCTTGACCTAGATTTTGATTATTATCTTTCATTCAATCCAGAGAAAACCTTCAAACTCACTTGCCTGAGGCACTCATAAGCTCCAGGTTTTTCGTGCTCATGAAAGAAAGATAAGAGTCACTCTTGAGAAGGGAGAAATTCTACAGTAAAAACTTAGTGTGTGGTTATCTCTTTTTATCCTTTAACTAAATCAATCATACCTTTGTAGAATTTTAATTTATTATTATCAATTTATTTGACTCTTAACTACAATCCGTTGTACTAAGCTGGCTGCCATGTGTTAGCATTACTACAACTAAAATGTAAGAGAGGATGCTGTGGTCTGAAAGTTATTCCCCCCCAAATTAGTATGTTGAAATCCCAACCACCAAAGTGATGGTATCAGGAGGTGGGGCCTTTGGAAGGTGATTAGGTCATGAGGGTGAAGCCCTCATGAATGGGATTAGTGCCACCCTTATGAAAGAGGCCTGAGAGAGACCCTTGTCACTTCCACCATGTGAGTACATAGCAAGAAGGCTTTATCTATGAACCAGAGAAGAGGGCCCTCACCAGACACTGAATCTGCCAGAGCCTTGATCTTGGACTTCCCAGCCTCCAGAGCTATGAGAAATATGTTTCTGTTGTTTATATACCACCAGTTTATGTTTTTTTTTTTTTTTTAATAGCAGCTGGAATGGACTAAGACAGAGGGTGTAGTTTAAGTGTATCCCATTAGATAATTTTATTTTGGAATTAATTATTTCCAACTACTAAGTTAAAATTGCTATTTAAACAGGTTTTTATAAAAACCTGAAGGCAAAAAGATCACATAAAACCAGTAAGAGATGAAGGTAGGCCAACAGAGTAGGTTCCTCGGGGCTGAATCAATGACTCAAATGTAATCAGGGACAGGGGGAAGGGGGAGCTGACCACAATGAGGGCTGTCGTGGGACCTCAGCTATCCTTGGTTTTACTATATCTATATCACTCCCACTTTCAAAATTCCAAGCAAATACTAAGTACACATTAAATATTTATTTTATGAATATTATTGAACACAGTAATAATAGTCTGCTCATTTAGATGTTGGCAAACCAAAATTCTCTGTTTTCATTGTCAGAAGAAAATCTATATATTAATTTTTTTTCTTATTAATAGCATGTTAACACTTCTTCCTTCAATGATTTTTATACCATTCCAGGTTTTAACTACAATTAGTATTCTAATTATTTCCAAATACTAATCACTAATACTGAGTTCCAGACCTGTTTGTTCAATTGCTTCCTTAACACCTGACCCCTGAATAGCAAATTGACATCCGAAAGTTAACATGTCAAAATGGCACCCTGGATTTGCCCCCTCTCTGTTCCATCTGAGTAACCTAATTTTACCTCTGTCAGATTTCTCCATTTCAGTAAATGCATCATCATACTTCCAGTTGCTAAATTCAAATGTCTAGCATTTGGTAGATTCTGTGTTCTAAATTTTTCCTGACTCTTATTTCTCACCCCATTCCCTTTCTGCTGCCTCAATCCAAACCGATCTCTCTACTACCAAGTCCCTCACCTAGACTAATAAATGCAGCTGCCATCAGAGAAGTCATCCTGTCCACTCTTGACTCCCTATAGTGCACCCTTTGCAAGAAGCCAGTGACTGTTTAAACATGGCAAAAAGATCATGTAATTCTCTTGCTCACATTCCTCTGTTGACTTTCTAACACACTTATAAAATCCAATTTTCTTACCATGGCATAAGTTTCTATCCCATCTTCCCTCCCCTGGATCACTACTCACCAACGAAATGTATATTCTGACTGTTGGGCCATTTATTTGTTTTCTATGCCCTGTGACAAATTACACAAACTTAACAAATTACAGCAGCACATCTATTATCTCATAGTTTCTGTGAGACACACAGCTTACCTGGGTTCTCTGCTTAAGTTCTCACAAGGCTGCAATCACAGGATTAGCCAGGGCTGGGTTCTCATCTGGAGGCTCAAGTAGGAAAGCATTTATTTTCCCAGTGGTATAGTTTTGGAAGCATTTGTTTTCTTGTGGCTGTAGGATTCATGGAAACTTGTTTTTTCAAAGCCAACAGCAGAGGGAGAGAGAGACTAGAAAGTGAGTCTAATAGCAAGATGGACTCTTTTATCACATAAAATAATCACAGGCGTGAAATCTATCATTTTTGTCATATTCTATTGGTTAGAAGCAAGTCACAGATATCACCCACACTCAAGCAGAGGGGATTATCCAAAGGAGTGAACACCAGGGCCTGACTTCTTCATTCCGTCATTCAGACAGGTTTCAGCTCAAATGTCACTTTCAGATGGTGGCCTTCTCTAATTATCCAATGTAAACAATCCCAAATGCACATATGAGCATGTGCATGCAAACACACATCATTCTAATTATATTACTTGTTTTATTTTATTCATAGCCTTGAAATCATCTTGTTTACTTGTTTACTCTCTCTCATTTTCCACACTCGAGTGTAAAAGGCCCATTAAACTGGAGACCTGATCATCTTGTTTAGCATTGGATCTTCAGTATATAGAAGTAGCACACGGTAGCATAACCAAAGTTGTTGAATAAATTTAAAGGAATATTGGAATAAACAGCTTATAGTTTACAGTTTTACTTAGGGAAAAGAACTGAGAAAATTATAAAATTCCCATCTAAATATTTAAAAAAATTTTCAAAACCTTGTTCTAAAATTCAGTCTGCTAATGTGACCAGCAATGTATAAACTACAGTACTTGAAACAGTGAGGTCTGAATGAAATTTTATAATAATTTATACTTTCCTATTGTGAAAGGATCATGAAAAAAAGCATAGAGCTTGTAAAACTTTAACTTCTGCAGTGATAATTATATTCCAAAATGTACAATATTTATTTATATGAGGATTACGGTATTCATGTATATATTGTGGTATGTCATTTTGTGAATTTTGAAGACTTAAATCACAAAATTTCAAATTTCAACTTAATTTAAATAATCCCGATGTCTTTTTGAGTTGGGAAAATAGATAAATTAAATGGCTATAATTCTCATGGAAGGAGCAGAGGGATATTAAGAAGGCTGCTCTGTAGAGTTTCGTGGGGAGGCAGTATTAGGTGGAAAGACTGGCTCAGCGTGTCTGGTTTACAGCTTTGCAGATGCAAAGACAAATATTTACCAGTTCATCAAGGAGTAATCAGGAAGTAGAAACTGATTCACATTAACCAAATTTCTAGAGACTAGTTTACCCATGAGATTGCCTATTTACTTACAAATCTGTATTTGACAAGGCAACAAATTCTGACAAATTGTAGATCAGGAGGTCCAACATTGAGCACAGAATTAGAAAGGAGTCAGATGTCCTTAAAACGTTGATTCTAGCAGGCTTTGGCCACCTGTAGGATTGCATTACACTAGTGATGTCTCTGGCTGCATAGCTACTATTGGCCTTTGGAGTCAGCCCCACCTTCTCTGAATAATAATGGAGGACACCTGGCAAAATCCTCCTCACCCTCTGCCTTCAGCTGTTTCTAGCATCCTGACATTAGTTCTTCTAGGCAACTTTATTTCAGTGTAATCAATTATAAGCGCAATTATCCAAAAATACAATTAGTTCATTGTAACTACAAGTCTTTAGTCTCAGAGGAAACACTTTTACAAGCCATTTTATACAATGGGCTATTTTTAGAGATGCTTGGTCTTGTCTATGACAATTGAGTTTTACAATTCTCAGTTTCATTTAAACACCTCTTTCTTTCCCCATTCTCAAGCCTTCTTGATATATCTTCTTTGGTATCTGTAGCTTCTATGAATTGCCTATATGCATTGCTTTTTTGTGTGTTACTTTCTATTATGATTATTAAATAATCACACACTTAGCTAGTTTTTGGTGGCACTATCAGGGCAAAAAATTTTAAATATTTTCATAAGTTTCATCATTATTTTAGAAGAATAAGCTATTGGAAAATATCTGCAATTTTCTATCACAATTTTCAGCTTTTTCTCTCTGGAACATAAAGTAATGAAGGGAAAAATGGAGATACTGAAATAAACATTTTGGGTATCAGATTTCTTTAAAATATTTTATTCTCCCTTCAGCATGCTGTTGGAGCTGTGAAACATGACACAGATGTGCTCTTCAGGAATACACGTGTTTAGTGATGTGTGGTGAAATATATCTACTTAGAATGCTCACAAGGGTAGTTTATTTAAACTTCAAAAACACTGTTGTCTCTATCTCAACTTTCAATCTGAATGTTTTAAAACAAGGAGAGGCGATTTGTAGAGTTTTTGAGGCTTATCCTGTATTTCAAATGAGACAGCCATTTTTTATTTTCTATTAGAAAACCAGTAGGAATCATCAACTGAGGACGATTCTACTCATGCAAAAATATGCCTTCTTGTCTACGAATTTTGTGCAAAACTAAGTGCATGAATTAAGTTCACTTTATGTGTGGTGAGCTCTTATTCAGTTAAAACAGTCTGGTCACATATGCTTCTACACCTCTAAGGGTCCCTTCTTTCCAAAATACCTCCCATCGTTTCAAAAGCCGTTTCTAGAAGAGCTATAAAGTGCTAAGTTATTCCAGTTGTAGGAATTGGCAAAGAGCCAACCTGAGTAATGAACGAAGCACAACAGGGGTTTTGAAAGGCAGGAGCGGGAAGCAGTAACGATTCCAGTGATGGAAGCCAGGCTGAACAGGGTGCTAAGACCACGCTGTTCTTTCTGGAGAGAGGAAGTAAGTTAGAGAAAGATACACTGATGAAGGGCAAGTGCAAAGATATGAGCCGCACACTAATAATGTGAAAGGTGCAAGATGGTTTGTGTGGATGATAGTAGAAGTTTCAATAATGAACGCAGTTTTTTAGTCAAATTGATTGCATTGTCAATAGGCCGTAGCCAATCAGGTGATATAGAGACTGTATTCATGATGTGATTTGGAAGAGTTGTGAGGAGACTGCTCAACTTGAAAGAGACCATTCCCACCTGTGAGACAGAGCTACCCAAAGCCAGTACGGCATAATGATCAGGAGCAAGGACTTGGAGTCAGAACACCTGGATAAATCCCAGCCCTACCATTTGGGATTCTGATCTTGTATATCATGACCTAAAATGTTTAGGAATTTAGGAAAGTTTTTAGATGTATTGGTTAAATTTCTTCAAGAAGCTGATGCAAAAATGGTATAAACATGTAAGGATTATATTTGAGGAAATGCCTATTTGAAGGAAATAGGGAGGGTGCTGGAGAAGGCTGAGAGAGCCATGAGACTGTGATGCAATTTTGACCCCACATGGAGGAGAGAGAGACAGAAGTTTAAGTGAAAGTATCCTAGACTGCTAGAATGTTCGAGGGAGCCATAGGAGAATCTTTACACCAAATCTGGCCTTCAGAGGAGTCTGGTGTCTCTCACGAACTGGTCTGCCTTAGCCCTCCTGCTGCACACAGTCACTGCCCGGAAACAAGCCCAGAGAGGCATGGGAGCCACAAACTTCAAAACAGTACCTGTGGCCCTTGGTTAGTTACACTCTCCATAGTTAGCAGTCTGTGGAGTGTATTCCTAATTATCTGATTATCCTAGAAAAAAATATGAAGATATTACCACTAAAGCTGTTCATAGAACCACTGAAATTATTCTTTCTTCACACTTTCTAGTATCCCAAATTCTGCCTTCCAGGTTAGGTTATTGCAGTGGAATGAATGTGTCCCTCAGAATTCATATGTTGAAACTTAATCACCCATGTGATAGTATTTAGAGGTGGGACATTTAGGAGGTGACTGAGTCATGAAGGCGAAGCCCTTATATATGGGATTATGGTCCTTATAATAAGGCTTGCTCTTCTGCCACATGAGGACACAGAGTTTGTCCCCTCTGGAGGACACAGCAACAAGGTGCCATCTTGGAAACAGAGACCAGGCCTTCACAGACACCAAACCTGCTGGAGCCTTGATCTTAGACTTACCAGCCTCCAAAACGGTGACAAATAGATTTATATTATTTACAAATTACCCAGTCTGTGGTATTTTGTCGTAGCAGCACCAACTGACTAGGTATTATTGTCAAAGTTGTGCTGATATTACATTTTCCTTTATGATTCCTTATGGTACTTGAAAAGTTTTAATACATCACATAAATCTACAATTAGTACAGTAATTAGTAGATAGAGATATCACCAAGAGAAGTCAATGGTCACTGAACATAAGATGATCTTTTCTGAATTGGCCATGCTAGTTAAAGACCTGCTCCCCGGTTTTACAGGTCCAGAAACTCTGCAGTATACTTAGTAGTGATCAACCTTAGCAAAGGACTTAACCCAAAGTCACCAAATTCACACATGCTGATACATAAACCAAATGCCAGTACATTAATTTACAGTGAGAATATAATTCCTAGGAGAACCTAAATATTCATGTCAGTTAATCAGAACATACTTTCCATCCACTTAGGAGTCTCCACGTGGAGAAGAAAATTATAGTTATACAGTTGCTTGGTGAGCATGTGATCAGAGGAAAAAGTTAATTAAAGGCAGCATGATTTAGGAAAAAAGCTTTTGAGTCAGGTAGACCAAGGTTCTTTGTAAAATGCTTTTGAAAGTAACCAATGTCACCCATAAAGGACTGATGGCCTTTTAATTTCATTTTTAAATAATGATTTTATTTCAATCTTCTTGAGGGGCATTCATAATTCTCCCATGTCCTGACTGTAACTTATACTATAAAATCAACATCTACTCCAATTATAATCCCAAATTAAATTAATGAATATGTTATTACGTGCTTAGTTTTTCATGGTCTTGGTTGGAGCTCAAAATTTTATGTTGCTGTGATGTTTGGGGGCTGGGATCATCTTCCATAGCTTTCTGCCCCCGTATTATAGAATTTGTTTGAATCAAGTAAGCCATGGTTTTCTGCCATTCTATTCCCTTCCGTACCCCTGCACACCTCTACTCATTTTTCAAAGCTAAAAATCACATTACAAGTGTTATTCCCTTTGCAAAGTCTCCCATGACCTTCAAACTTTCATCCAGTCCCAGGCAGCTGGACGATCCCTCGTTGGTTCACAGATTGGGATGCCATCTTTACAACACTTATCACATGGTACTGTGGGTGCAAGACTGGGATGGTCCAGGGAAAGCACCAGCCACTATGATCTGTGCTTTGCAGGCTACATTGGACTAACTGGTTATGCAACTGGCTGGAGGTAGGTTAACTAATGGGATGGGAATG
Organism: Cynocephalus volans; assembly: GCF_027409185.1. Lineage (NCBI taxonomy): Eukaryota > Metazoa > Chordata > Mammalia > Dermoptera > Cynocephalidae > Cynocephalus > Cynocephalus volans. The sequence continues at coordinate 129,674,661 of NC_084468.1, read as the reverse complement.
CCTGGAGAGCCTGAAGTCAGGACCAGAGCAGCAAGAGTCAGATCTGGGTAGTGAGTTTGAGACCTTAAATAGGAAGTTAGCCAGGAGCAGAGAGAATTAGGAACAGATGGGGGAGCTGAGTGGGAGATAGGCTATGGTGGATGGACTAGTACTGAGGCCGTTACAGAAACAAGGACATCAGTCCAGTCTTTCTGTTGCTGCTACAGATGGGCTACCCAGCTTAAAAGCAAAGAAACAGTTATCTCTTTTCCATATCTGTCTTCACTTCCATGCTATTAGTTCAAAGAAGACATGACTTATCTTTATATTCCCACCTCAGCATAGTAGCTGGCTTAGAGAAATAACGGATGGATAAATGGATTTAGACTTTGAAATTCAGTACTTAGGACTGTTACTCCATATTTTTTCCCTCTGTTATATCTAATTAAGCTTTTATTTATAACTTTATTTAATAAGTTGTTTCCCAGTAAGACTGTTACTAGAGGTTATAGTAAAATTTTACTAAAATGTGATATTTGTCATCTTGTTTATAACAGTCTTTGAGAGATATTATTGTATTCTATATTTTGTTCATGAATTTAGAATTCCCCTTGAATATACACGTTACATTTTTTGTCCTTGGAAAATGAGAAACTACATTTCTGAATTACATTAGAAAAATATTAACATGTTTTAAAAATCTTAGAATGACATTTGTGTACATATAAGTAGCTGGATAAAACTGCGTATGTATATGTTTATTATTATGTACATACAAGATTTAAAGATATTTGGACAACTACTGAAGCGTATTATTTGTGGAGCTTTGTCTCCACCTGTAGAAAACATTGCCATTGTAGTTTAATCCATTGGGTGGAGGAACAAAATGATGAGCAAAATTAACAACAAAGTATATTTAGATGTTCAAGTTCAAATAGAATTTTTAAAATCAGCAGATTTAGCAGTCTGAGAAAATAGAATTGCACCAAAACAGAACTAAAAGTATGAAGATACTGAAAAAAATGAATAAATAAGTTTAATACCAACTAAGGTTTATGAGATAAATTATAAAGAGAAATTGGTTCTATATACTTTAGATTTAAAAATAATGTGATTTGTAGACAGTAAGAAAAAAAACCTAAAACTAGATTTAGTTGTTTAAGAAATACAGATTAGATACCAAACAAGGTAGCTTAGATTTTCAAGCTAGTTTCTAAAGACTTCCCAGGACTTCTTTCACATTGATGGTTTTAAGGAAATCATTTCCCAGACCTTCAGCTTTCAAATGGGCTCTTTCCTCAAACTGATATGCCTAAGTACTATGCCCTCAGTCTGCTGCTTCTCCTTTGTCAGACCTCTTTCATTTTACAAAATCCTACCAAACAAAGGGACAATTTGAGAATGCATAGTTTAAAAGCTGTTTGCTGAATCTATTTGATTAAATCTTAAAAGCTATTTTTCTAGGTTCTTTTAACTGCAAAACACTTATGAGAATTACAAGAGTGTTGTACCTATTTGTAAAATCCATAAAAAGGCTTTCAACTCTAAATTCAGTATAAAATTTATTACTTGCAAGCATCAATAAGCAAATAGCTTTTTTTGTTTTACCTTAGAATACCTGGTGCAGTGCACTGTTTATGTAAGATCAATAAATATTGACTAGACTTCTCCACCTGATTTATTATATAAATGGGAAATGTTTGAGCCTCAAAAATATTTTACAATATTTTCAGGCAGATCAAAAACATACCATCATTTGGCACTGTATAAATATTTTGGCAATTTTTTAAAACTAATTTTATCAAATTTCTATGTAACATTAGAAAAATTAATGTAACTGTTATGTATGCTCTTTAATGCAATTTCTTAACTGAATCTTAGAGTTTCAACTACTACTTTAGAAAAAGTCTAATATTCTAAAATATTCAGTACGAATAACTGATATTATCTGTAATTACCACTTACTAATTTGTGTTTTTTAATTAAATTTCATATCTGATTTGTATCATCTTATATCTTTATTGTTGTGTAAACTAGTAATCTTTGGTTGTAAGTAATAAAAATCAACTGACTAGCTTTAGAAAAATTAATTTATTGGCATGACATCAGGGGCTCACAAAAGTCACTGTGAAGCTAGAGAACCACATATGGGAAGGGTAGATATCAAGGCAGATCCTTGGGCTAGAAAACAGAACTGCAATTACTAGCTTGTGGTAGGATGCATGTGCGCAAGTGATGAGAGGCTAACTCATATCAATCTCCAAAATTCAAAGACAGGCAAATAAGTAGTTTGGATGGATGTGCAAATCTCAACAAATTGTTCTTTATATTGGAGTATCCATTCACCTAACACCTCCCCCCCTCCAAAAATACCTTGACGGAGGTGAAAGACTCCTATATTTTGAAATATTTATATTGTTTCTTTTGGCATGTACTGCCTACTATTTCTTGCTCCCTGGGTCCATTAGAACACCTTTCTGGGCAGAATTCCACCATGATATTCTGTGAGATAGTAAGATAATTAAGGTCCTGTGGATTAAATTGCAGTCAAGAGCTAGAGTTGACAGATTACTGAGTTGGAGAATAAAAGTGCACTGCTGTCCCTGCTAGGTAAAAGCAGGCTATTTCTGTTTTTTGTTTGTTTGTTTGTTTTGTTTTGTTTTTTTAAACTTATCAAAATGTGGGGGGAAACAGTACCACATAGCAGTTTGCTTCAGCAAAAAGGCTGTATCAGGAACAGCAGCACAATCGGAGTTACCATCAGATTAACCTTTTCTTCTTCAAGACATACATAACCCAGAGATTAAATGGGAATATGCAAGGAATTATCACTCCTAAAATTTTCAAGTCTGGAATTCCCCTGGAGATGCAGTATTACTTTTGATTACTATTTTGGTAGGGAAGTGTAGCATTAGATTGCAGCTGACCCATGGTAGCTTTGTCTTTAGCTCCAGGGATACCCTCCTTTAGTCATGATAGGAATGGAATGTACTAGCTAGTAATATATAATGTGTTGTTTAAAGCATGATGCTCCCCTAAATGCACTTTGTACTAGCTTGTCTACATTGTTTATTTTTAAAAAAATACAGATTGGAACCTGTTTTACCTGGTTACATATCTGAGTTTTGGCTTTGTGACCAGTGGAGTATAACAGATCCCTTGGTAAACTTTTGTTCTGAGGGTGAAGTGTATCCTGTGTAACTATGGGAGGACTGAAGAAGTTGTACCTGGGTGTTCAGGACCAATCTGAAGTTATGCTTTCTTTTTCCTGATTCTGTGTATCCTTTGACCTTAGGAAATCTTTCTGAGTAAACTTTACTAGAGTCTAATGAATCCTTTCACTTAACTGAGACTCAGAGCTTCCCTGAACAAGTCATGCCATAATAACCTTTATGCCATCAGTCAGGTGGCCACTAAGAAATTTGCCAGTTTTCTGTGTATATTTATATATTCTGAGGAATAATCATAGGATGGGCTCAGGGTCTACTAGGTCTATTTTAGAATTTTTATAAACAATTCCTTTATCTGGAATCCTTTAGTGAGGGTGTTCTGGGTCCCTAAATATTAGCATAAGCTCAGAATTAGTGTCTACAATCTAACAATCCAAAAGTTTGGGTGTACTCTTTTTCCCCTGTGCGGTTATCTGAGTAAATAAATAGTTACCTTTGAGAAAGACAAGAGGAAAGATTCAGTGTGCACTTGTGCTGCTATTTCTGGACCCCAGGATACAGAGCTTTCACTCAGTATGGTTCTGGTCTTGGAATATGGTGAGAGATCACTTACTCTCTATTCTCTATTGTGGTAATTCAAGACAGGCCTCTTTTTACCAGATTTAGGCAATTTTTTTCTCTCCTTTTCTCATACAAATCAAGTTTTAAGTAAGTGGATACACCCTTAGTTTAATTCCTAGCAATGTCATGACCAATTAATCACAGTCAGAGATCTCTATAGATGAGGCCATTTAATTAACACAATGGCTCAGCCCTATGTTACAGCAAATACACCTAATATCCCACTGCAATTTAATAGTCTGGTCTTTCTTACATGAGAATACTACATCTCCATTGAAGTCATGGTGCGCCTTTCAGTTATAACATCTTCCACCAGCACTCTTAACCAAGGAAAACAAGTTAGGAAAGAACTTATAAAAGCTCTGGCATTTTCTCTTTATATCTTAAATCCTTGGTGAAGGGAAAAGTTTCAGGACTTTCTTAGGGAACATAGTTAGGAGGTGAGACATTTGAGAGGTATGCACCCTATCATTCCTGTCTCCTTTAAATTAAACCAAAAAAAAAATTTTTTTTGCAACACAATTCACCTTACGGTTGGCCAGATTTGTATTAACCAAACCAGAAATGTGTTAAATAGAATAAACTTAGTCACCCAAATAGGATATGGAATCTAGAGTCTTTGGAAAATTTACCCATTTGACAAATTTATTTTTTCTAATACTGTATTGTATCCATATTGTCGAAGAAGCTTCAAAATTCATTCTAAAGAAAAACTATGTCCCTAGAATTTTGCTGATATAAACTAGAAAATTCCTGTGTGTGTGGAGTTTTGTTGGCAAAAACTGACAAATTGTGTGTGTGTGGGGGGGGGTGGGTGTGTGTGGGTGTGTGTGTACAGGAACATTTTCAGAGTTCTATTTTTTTCATTTTGTCTCTCAGGACATGATGGCATCCACTTCTAACTAAAGACTTGGATATTATTGAGAGGTTGGGTAAGACAAAAATTTATTGTATTTTTTCTTTAAGGAAATATCAGGCAGTGGAGTAACAGTATCTTGCAGCAAGGAAAGGACAGCTACCTCAGACAGGGAAGGGAATTTTCTGAGCCAAGATGCCTAATAGGGGCTAAGGACATCAGGTTACTCAAAGTCTTCTGAATATTCTCAGATAACCCCCTTTTCACTGTTAAAGTAGCACTCTTTTCTTATAAATGCCTTAACATTCACATGAATGGGCTGTAGAATCAGCACTTACTGTGATTTTAAGTCACTTGATTTTTTACAAGGTGGTTAGATAAAGGCCCTGGACTTTGGTCTGTGTTTTGAGAATAAAACTTTTTATTTTGAGTTTGTCATTCTCTTGTTTAAATTATTCGGTGTCACCAGGACCAGGTACTCAACCCCAAATGCTTAAATTCCTCATTGTTTCATTAAGCTCTTCGGTGGTATCTCCATGCTCTGTTAGAGTCTTATCCTCAATGCACAATTGGTTACAAGTAATGTCAGTTGATAATTATTAGCTGTTTTAACAAAGTTTTCATGGTTTTCTATGTTTCCTTACAAGAAGAACTAGAGGTTTGTTATCTTGCACTTCAATGTAGATAACTAATCCCAAGAACCCTATGTTTGCCCATAATTCAACCTCTGGTACCAACATCTATATCAGAATTTAGTCCCAAGGAACAAAATTTTACTGTAGCTAAATTAGGCGAAAGGAAATGGACAGGGATCTGAAAAATCATGCTTGGGAACTGGCAGGAATCAATGTAGATTCTGAGGTTAAGGAAACAGAAACCAAAACAATGATTTCTTGGTGGGAATTATCTTAAGAGACCACTGTTGGTATAGAATAAATGCCAAACATTTTTCAGGCTCTTTGTCTTTCTACTCAAAATTCAAATACCAAGGTGGAAGCCTGAAACTGGCCTGGTTTATGTCACATTCTTGTCTTTGACTATAGGAGTATGAGATACTTAATACTGTTTCACTGAATTGTGTCTGATAAAAAAAGTAGATATTTCTTCAAGATGTAATTTTAGGAACAGGAAATGGATTCATAACAGCCAAATGACATGCAAAAAATTAATCTTTTCTAAATTTTTGGAAAATTATATCAGCTAATTTATCTGCTATAAACTTAAAATAAGTAGTTTTTAACTTGGCTATTATGAGTTAATTGATGCCTTTTTGTCATTTTTTTATCGTATTTTCTATTTTTCTTCTATATTCTGTCTTCCTCTCTTTTCTGCCCCTTAATTTTTCCTGTCTTATAATTTCTTTCCTGAGAACAATCCAGAGGCTGACAAACCAAGCACATATGTTTATCTCTTTCCCTCCCAGGGAACTAAAATGTGTAGGCATCTTAAACAAACATAGAATGATAGTAATGAAAACAGGTAGGAGATGTCAACGGATGAGGTTTTACAAATCTTCTGAACACAAAGTGGAAGGAAGCAGGTTGAAGGATGGAAGGAGTAAGGAAATTCATGGCATTAAAGTGGTAAAGGATAATTTTCCAACATGGTCTCTTGAATCATTGCTCAGCATCCAGAGGTAAAGCAGAACAAAGGGATGAGGAGGACTGAAAATAAAGAGAAAAACTAGGTCTGAACATGATACAATTTAACCTCTCAGGACCCCATTCGACCTCTTCACCCCAATACACAAAGCAGAAAGGAGGACTTTAAACCAGACAACTCCTTTATAAAGACAGTAAATGAACTGTCAGGGGACCACTTAGGCTTTAGGTGTATATGTTGGTACCTCAGGGTTGGCTCCTTCTTACTCTGGCATAGAAGGCACAGCCTGATGGCTGGTTCGCTATGCTCTCAGCCTAAAAGAAACCCAAGGAGACATGACCTGCTCACGTCATCCAGAGCTGTCAAAATTCTCAGCCAAAGAGGAAACTTGGAGAAAAGCAGTCCTGCTTAATAGAGGAAAGCCACACCAGACATCCAGTCCTTCTTTCTTAGATATGAATTGACATCTGTAGCATTGATGCTGACTGTCCCCCATTATCCACTCTTTCTTATTTTCCATACTCTAGAACACTAATTTTTAGCAAGTCATATGGCTACTCAGAATAAAGATCATATTTTCCAGATGCCTTTGAAGCTTAAGGTGGTAATGTGATAAAGTTCCTGCCAGTGGGATGTTGCAAGAAGAAATGTGTTCATCTCTTGGAAAGAACATGCTATTATCCCCCTGTGCATGCTTTCTTTGCATAAAATGCAGATGCAATGACTGGATCACCAATGAGTCGATCTTGGGAGTGGAGTCCATATATGAATACAGTAAAGCTAAAAACAAAAGGAGCTGGGAACCTGACACCAGGGAATGTCATTTAGATTCTGTATTTTTTTCTATTACTAGCAGCTGAACCTGATGCTAATTACTATAGCAACCAAGGACAAAAAGCTACGTAAAAGAGAAATGTCAACACTCACAAAAGAAAAAATTTTCCTGCAGGAAAAGATAACTTAAAGAAAAAAAGAGATGCCTTAAAAAATAATTAATATTTTCAAAGATAATTGAGAAGATAATATATCCATAAAAGAAGAAAAGGTCTATAAAAAAGGAGCAATCAACAAACAAGAGGACTCAGACTGAAACAGGGATAAAAAGGACAAATCTAGGAGATCTACATTCAATAAACAGAATCATAGAAAAAGACAACAGAAATAATGAGACAAGGAAATCATTTTAAAAACTAGAAGACAATTATTTAAATCTAAGGAAACATGAGAGTCCGCATCGGAATAGTTCTACCTAGGGAACCTAATGAAATGGCAGGAACAAGGAGCATAAAGAGAATAACCTAGAAAGTGCCTGTGTTGAGGGGAAAAACCAGACATTATGACCATTCACAAATATCTGGTTCTTCTTTTAGACACATGGTGAGATCACAGTTACCTGCTTGTGTAAAGTTGACTATGGCCATGTGGGGTGTTGTGGCCAAGGAAATGTGAGAGGAAGTGATGGATATCATTCTGCATGAAGGCTTAAAAGCTAATGTGCCATTTATTCTCATCTTCTTTCTGCCCCAGACCAGCAATGCTCTACCCAGGTAGAAATGGTTCTCTCCGCCTGATTTTGCTGTGACAGTAGTATGGAGCAAAACCCAAGGCTGACTTGTGATGATTACGTAGTGTAACGAAGAAATAAACTTTGTCATCGTAGGCCACTGAGATTTGTGCTTGTCACTGCAGACACAGATCTTATTACAAGATCACATATAAAGTAAGGAAAATAAAACTGGCACTAGACTTTCCATATCAGAAAAAAGTGAACTAATATCTTCTAAATTCTTCATTGTTGTTGTTTTGGCAGCTGGCTGGTAAGGGGACCTGAATATCTCCTAAATTCTGAAGAATATGATTGTTAACCTCAAAAGTCCAAACCTTCCAAATGACCACAGGCAAAATGAGAAAATTGTCAGACATGAAAGAGCTCAAAAACTTACCCCACATATTCTTTCTTCAGATGTTACTTGGGATGTGTTCAGTAAAACACAGGAATAAAACAAAAATGATTCAGAGTAATTTTCATATTGGAACTGATGACTGAGATATCAAAAACACTTTGAGAACAATTGTGGGGATTAGTTAAGACATACTGGCTTGCAGTACAGGATTATCATTTGTTTCTCTGGGGAGCTGACATAACCTAAAAACCTTTCTCCAGAGCAAAAAGCAGAAGAGGGGGCTCTAGATGTTATGTCAGTAGTAACACCCACACTATCAGTTGCATGTGTCCCCTTCCCCCTCGAATTCTCGGTGGGGAAGGGAGAGGAAGAAATAAGAATTACATAAAGAAGACTCAGTTTGAGGAAACTCTATCTTGCCATTCATTCGGTTAATTCAAAAAATATTTTTGAGTACATATTATATGCCCATCCCTGTACTATTCCAGGGAATTGAGAAACAAAACAAAACAAAACAAAACAAAACAAACAAACAAACAAACAAAAAAAAAAAACAGGGAGAGGGCAGGGAAAAATCTCTTTTTCAAGTTTTCAAGGAGCTCACAATCTTTCAGGGAAGATTGGCTCATTTAACCAAGCATCATGCAAAGTAACACTGATATAACAAAGGTAGGTCTAAAAGGAAGGAATAGAAAGAGGGAGAGATTAATTCTGTGTGGTGAAAGGTAGGGGTGTTCTAGAGTCCTCTAAAGCTTTCAGAAGAGCCTGAGTCTGTAGTTAACATTGCTGAAGGTGGAATCCTTTGGTTGCAGGAAACAACAGTTCTTTTTTCACTTAAGCCAATTTGAGTTTTCGTCACTTGCAAACAATGTTCTCTAACTGAATTTCCTAGCTCGAAGGAATCTTTTGCTAAGTAGAGAGAGAAAGAGAATTAGTCAAAGAACTACCTGTGAAAAAACCAGCAAGCAAGTTCTAAAGAGGCAGAAAGGAGCCACCTTGAAAGCCAACCAAGAGAGCCTTATGAAAAAAGAAGGTGCATGGAATTCACAAACCTCTAAGGCAGAAAAAGCAAGGACTGGTTTAGAATTCACACAGGTCACAGTGGAGTTGTATTCAGGTAAGGCTGAGAAAGGGGAAATAAATTCATGAGAAGAGAACGGGCCTTACTGATGTGGGGGTGGGAGTGGAGCCCAGTTTCAGGTTATCACAGTGATCAATTGAATGTATAGTGCAAATTTACTTGGTGGAAATAATTTAGTAATTTGCAGCAAATTAGATTTCGGAATTAAAGTGTGGTTATGGTTGTTATGCTTGTTCTCCAAATAGAATCAATTTATGGTTAATAGAATGATTTGAATGAGCAATGTTGTCGGCTCACTCTCCTACAGTGTGTGACAGTGGGCAATCTAAAAAGCCAACTTTCCAGCACACAGACGACAAGCCTCACTTTATTGCCCCCTAAGTATGAGAGAATGAGGAGGCTCACTTTTTCGCACTTATATGTGAGAAAAAAGATGGAATAGTGAGCTAAGATGAACAGGATGGTATTTAGTTACTGTAAATATAAATTCCTGAGTTTCCGGTAAAAACTCAACAAGCAAAAGAGATGGGATTTAGGGAGATTCTCTGAAAGAGACCCTGAGTTTTTTTTACCTGACCACAACTCAGAGTTGAGTAATCTTTCTGTAGACAAGATTGGGAAAGGTATTTGTGTGGGTGCTGACTCAACAGAAGCTGAAGAAGAGAAGAATGAATGACATCCCCATGGATAAAGTGGCATCAAGTCATGGGAGTCACGAATGCTGAGCTGAGCATTTTCCATCAATCCTGTGGACAAAAGGAAAAAGTTGCAAAATATTGAGAATACAGAGCATAAAGTGCAAATTCAAGGCCCCTGTATCATGTGAAGTAGTTTCTGAAACTGGTCTAACCTCTGGAAGCAGACCTCCTCGCAAAGCCTGCTCGGTCTGGATGTCCCGCCCGGCCATCAGTAGGCTCCACCCCCTCACCAGGCCCCGCCCCCATGCCCGTCCCGCCCCGCCCTCTGTTCCCCTGGAGACGCTCTCGGCGTCCCCTCTTTGCGCCGCGGCCTCACATCCACCGCTGGAGGAGGGGGCAGCTCCGGCGCCCAGCACCTGCCACACGCAGGGGACGCGCTTCGTGGAACGGAAAACCGCAGTGGGTCCCTAGGGCCAGTCCACCGAGGTTCGTGACGGCGGGAGCGAGGCTGGGGCTAGGACTTCCTCACGTCCCTGGAGAGGCGGGCTCTTCTTCCAGGCAGTCCTTTCCCTGACTCCGACAGACAGACTTCCTCCATCAGTCCATCCCGTTTCTTGAGTCGAGGCCCTCCTGTAGGGAAAGGCGCTCTTGCTCCTCAGTTCGCCTGACCTTCTGAGGGCTGTGGAAAAATAAACAGGTGTAGAAATAAGTGGATTAATCCTGTTTAGAACTAGGTGGGAACAGAAATGGAACGGAGAGGCTCTCGGTTTGGGTAAAGATAACTCCATCTCATAAATTTGAGATAACAAAGGTTATCCCTAACATCACATCTGTATTGGAATATATCGATACATACACATATTTCAAATGTTTTGGCATGTCATTGAATTAATGATTAGTTTCTCTCATGGGATCTACACTTTTGAATAATAAAAGAAGGTTATCTAAACACATAGTAGGTACTTGGTATTTGTGGTATTAATGATTCAGGGTGGGGAGAGGAGGTATTCTACTGGTTGCTTTTTTACTTTTTTTCTTCTCTCCTTTGCTATTATTCTTTGCTTCCTGATTTTCAGGCTGAAGTCTGTAAGCGTGGAGAGAACTTCAACAGTGATCTGCAGATGTAAGTGAAGTGAAACATGGCTTACCTTCAAACACCTTTCCTGCTTTTTGTTTTGATTTAACCATCAATAAATGTCAGTTGGTAGGAAATATGTGATTTCTATTTCTGTTATTTAAGAATCTATCTAATTACCCACCACAGAGTGCTAGAAGTGTCTAAAAATTGTGATACAAGGTATAAAAATTGAGCGTGTTGGCGGTATAGTGGTGAGCATAGCTGCCTTCCAAGGTATAAAAATTATTTAGTGATTCTTTAAACTTATTTATTTGAATTTTCTTTAAATTTTCATAGTAAAAGAGCTTGTGGTAATAATATAAAAAGTTTTAATTCTTATGAATGATATTTTGTTGGTGGTAGTAAAATCATATTTATTTTGAACTCCTTTGATGATATATAATAAAGCTCCTTACTGTGGTTTATTGACTTTATTTCTCCTTTCTCAGCTTTTACCCCACAGTAAGTGAACCCTGGAAACACTGGTCAGCCTCAGACATAGTCACTCCCCAAGTAGCCTCTGTCTACCTAGTGGTAGGCCTTACCTCCTTTGTGTTTCCTGATGAAGGGGTAGTGGGGATAGTGGGCAGGAGGGCTACACTTTGAAGAATTTTACTTGGGGCCAGAAATTTAAACTCATACCATGGGACACATTTGGCCTGACCCAACACTCTCAATCCTTTCATCCAGTATTTCTCCATTCTCATTGGTCTTCGCATGTGGGGGCCAAACTTAGAGACTGTAACAGCGATACAAGAGCCAACCAGCAGATCAAAGAACGCATCAAATCTATTCTGAATACCAACAGTGGAATGGCTTCAGGCGGCCTTTTGATCTTTTCTCAGCACCCCTGATGCCACATGTAGCACAGCTCACTTGCTGGCACTGGGGGAGCTGCCTCTGGGTCCTCCTAACAGATTGCTTCAGCCTGAGCTCCTGGGACTAAGCTCCTTTTGGTACCAGCTACAGAGATACCTTTCATTCTCCTTCTCCCTTACTCACCTGAATCTGAGCTACTTCCTTTCCTGCAGCCACATCCATCTTATGTGTTTTCCTCTGGATGTTGAGCTGGGAGAACCCTGATGGAGTGCCATGGCTAAGGATGAAGTGTTCCATTCCTGCTACGGTCCTAGGTCAGTCACCCTGTAGCACTAGTTCTGTTCCTCATTGTTGAATCTAGGCTGGAGCTCACCAAGGAGTTGGGAAAGCTGTCTGGACAACACCAGGGAAATGATGCAACTCATATTAACAAAGAGCAAAAGGCTTTGCTCCTAAACATGCTTACACTTTTTTTCCCACTTATTTTCCTCTTGGCTGCTTCTACATGCTAGAGTACAGCTACTTCATACTTTAAGAAAATTCAGCATAAGGAAGACTGAACTTATAAGGTATAATAAAAGAGATTGTGGTTACTTAGGTAAGAAAATCATTTGTTACAGGATTCCTTTACATCTTTGGTAAATTTCAAATATTATGTGTATCATAAAAATTCAGACCACAAATTACCTATTATGTAAAATAAGATACCCTTACGTGGCCATGTATTGGTTCTGAGAAACAAAATGCCCTTTTCCAACAGGCATAGGCAAGGTAGGAAGTAGGGTTTAGATCAAGAAAAGAGCCTGCTCTACTTCCACCCTAACTCTGTGCTTAAACTTTCCAGCATATATTGGGTGAGGGATATTTTTTCCAACATTGAGTTAATAACTTTTTTCCCATTTCATCATTCAGCTCTGACCACCCCCCTTTCAGAGTTTGTGCCTTGAGGCTTGCCAGCAGGGCTTGCAATACTTACATTAAACTAAATTTAAGAGTAAAGGTGCTCCTGCTGCTAATGTTCTCAGATCAGAGGAGAGCAAAATGAAGGAACTGGCAGCTGAAACTTTAATGGTAGGAAACGTTGATTCAGAATTTGAAAAAAAAAACCTCACAGTTGATCTGTGTGACAAAGAAGACATGTTCTTCTCCATGTATATCATTTGCATTTGATTTCATTTCATTAGATGCTTATATTTTCTAGCAAAAATTGTCTAACTCAAGCGCACATCAAAAAGGATAAATTTTATATAGCATAATGGTAGGTCAACTTTTGTGGGGATTATATGCACCTTGATGGGATATGTTGGCTGGATCCGAGCTTCTGGGGTCAGGTCCCTTCATATGTCTGTATGTAGCTGGTTCTTCCTTGTACTTGGGGAAATTGCAAGCACTCTTCCTCATTTTGAAACTCCTTGGTGAACCCCTCAAAGTCCCCTGCAGTTACGTGGAAATTACCCTAGCCTCAATGCCCATTACATAATGGAATTCCCCAACTGAGGCAAGCACAGTTGTTGTTTTCTTCTCTCTCTTTAGAAATCCACTAAGGCCAAACAGGTTAGGGTTAAGAACTGAAATGGCCCAGATTTACTCTGTAACATTGAACGATTCTGGAACAGAGTCTTCACAGCTCATGGGAGGTGGGTTTCGGGAGCCTTTCGTGTCCCCTCAAACCTGTACATGGAGTTTAATCCTATGTTGGTCATAACTTCTTACTACAAGTTCTGCATAATGCTGCCATTTAGTAAGTTCTGATCATCTAAGTAACTTGACTAGTTAATATAACATCTGATCAGAAAAATGGATTTAAGAAAAACTATTTTTTAAATAGTAAATCATTATATTATGAAGTTATGATGTGTAATATGATATGTTCCTAATGTTTGATCAGAAAAAGAAGACTAACATTTGCTGTTTAGACTGTGTGCTTTAAAGCTATAACTGTATAAAAATAAGTGGGCATTATGTTTAATGAATCTTATGCCTTGACAAACCAGACAGATATCAGGATTCTGCTTTATCCAAAATAAAACTCTGATCAGCATTAGAATTTTCTCTTTAATTATGTGAAAAATTATTTTTAAGCCAGGATAATATCCTTTTTCAGAAACACAAGACTGCCCTTTTCTACAACGAATTCCAAAAGATTTTCCCTCAAGTCTTAGTGCTCCCCTACCCTCACCTCCACCCCCCACCCCTGCCACGGCTTTGTGCCACTAGAGGAACATCGTGTCTCAGCTGTCCACAGATGCCTCTACCTTGGTTCTGAGTAGGTCTCTCCACCTCCACTTCTACCTAACCCACTATCTTCTCTCACCCAAATTTCACAGCAGCCTCCTGGCTGGCCTCTCTGCTGTCTGCCTTCCTCCTCTACACTCTAGCCTCAAAAGAGAAGCCAGAGTGATCCTTTCAAGGTGAAAGTCAGATCATGTCACCTCTATGCTCTAAATCCTCCAAGGATCCTTTTTACCAAAGAAAAAGCCACAGTTTTTGCTGACTTCGCTTCACTTACCCTATGCAGCCAGGACACCACCAATATTCTCCTTCACTTCTTTGACATCATCTCCTTGTGTTCTTGTTTAATCTCTTCCCTATTGGTGAGCATTTGGGTAGTTTCTAGTTCTCTGCTTTATTTTTTTCTATAGAATCTTATCATCATCTGATGTTCTGTATATTTTGCTTATTTGTGTATTGTCTGTTTTTCTCCATAGCCACCCCTTAATGTAAATTCCATGAGGCTGGAGACTTTTGTCTTTTTGTTCATTGCTGTGTCTTCAACACCTGGAACAGTGCCTGGAACCAAGTAGTAGCTCAATAAATATCTGTTGAGTATATTCAAGGTCCATATTAAATATATTCAAGACCCTAGAACACACAGGTAGGAAATGCTGGAGATGAGTGATTTATAACCTAAAACAAGCCTCTAGTTGCTTGGTGAAGGTAAGGGTAGAGATCAATGCTGGTAGATAGTGGGGGTGGGATCAAGTACCTCTGGCCTGTTGGATGCTGCTTTATTTAACAGAAGCATGAGGTTTTTATCATAAGTGCCCTTGAAATATGTGACAACTTTTCTGTTCTAAGTCCACAGACATCATGTCCATCATGTCTTCCTCTTTGGTGTAGGTTTTAGATAACTTGATTTTATAGACCTGCCTTTCTTACAGCTCACTGCTGTGGCACACTGCATTTTCCAAAGAGGGCTGCAACAGTATCTTTCATCCCTCATTCTCTTCCTACAATGTGACTTTCATACTCTCCCAGTTAATAGGTGGCTTTGTGTTCGCTTACCTTCAATCTGGGTAGGACTGTTACTGTAGCAGAAGTGATGCCATGTGACTTCTAAGCCAAATTCTAAAAGGGGATACAACTTCCACCTGGTTTTTCTTTGGGATACTTGCCTTTGGAGCCCTGACCTGTCATGTAGGAAGTCTGAAGTCGCCATGCTGTGAGGAAGCCCAAGCCATGAGGAGACCACATGTATGTGTTCTGGCCCACAGCCCCAGTTGAGGTCCCAGTTATAGTGTCAACCACCAGATATATGAGTGCAGACACTTACAGATGATTCCTGTTCCCCACCACTGAGTTACCCTAGTGTATCAGTCCATTTCTGTTGCTTATTAGGGAAAAAAATGCTTGGAACTGCATTATCAGAAACAAAATTTATTGCTTATAGTTTGAGAGGCTGAGAAGTCCAAAGTCCAGGGAAAACATCTGGTAAAGACCTTAGTGGTGGCGACAGTGACCCAGTGATCTCCCATGGCAGAAAATGGCAGAGTAGAGAGAGGTCCTGGTGCACTCTACTTCTTAAAGCCCTCAGAACCATGCTCATGACCACCATTTTTAATCCATTCACTAGGCATCGTCCTCAGAATCTAATCCCCTCTTTAAAGGCCTGCCTTTCAATTACCATAATAGGATTTCCCACTCTCAACAGTTACAGTGGGAATTAAGCTTCTAATATATGGACTTTAGGGGGCACAATTCAATCAACTCATAGCACCTAGCTTCTGAATCTTTCCAACAGAGTCCCTAGTCATCATGGAGCAGAGAAGAGCCATCCCTATCATGCCTTGTCCTAATTCGTGACCCATGTAAAGTGTGAGAGATAAAGTTGTTTTAAACAACTTTTCTAAACCACATTTTAAGGTGATTTATTATACTATTATAGCTGCATTCTTTCTCTGGGCACCTGTCTCTGTGCTGACAATTGTTCTTAGCATATATTACTTTTAAGAGAAAGCCTTTATTTGTGAATGATAAGGCTTTTAGAAAAAAGCAAAGTATGGGCAATTTTTGATTATTGATTGTAACGAGAAAGCAAAGCATACATTTGAAATCCATAGTTATCCTAAAAATCTTCATTCTTTCATTACAACCATGTCCCTGAACAGAACTCTTACCAAAGCTGCTGATTGAATCATCAATTCATTTATCAGATTTTCTCCGTACCCACTTTGTGGTGCAGATGTAGACAAGTAATAAATTGGCCAAAAGTCAGACAGTATAAGAAAATAATGAGAGAAGCAACCTGCAGAATCCACTAACTGAGTATCATTCCTGAATAACAGAGCTAAAGCTCTCTAAAGCTCTACATACAGAGGCATTCTCAGCTCAGATGACAAACTGTGGATCTCTAACAAAGTCTTAGAGGATTCTGTGAAAGGTCTATTCTTTAGAATACTATTTCTGCTTTTTTTTTTTATAGTCCAAAATGACCACGCTACCCCCACTGTGCATGACATACCCAAAGCTTACGGCCTTAGCCAGACAGAAGCTGCCATGCTCCCCCAGAAAAATTCCAAGGTACGTGCCCCTGATTTTCTTTTCCTACAGAATGAATTTTCTGCAGTAAAACGTGTCAATAGTATATCTCAGAAAGAAAAATTGTTTAAGGAGAAAACTACATTGCTATAATGAGAATATTCAAATTTGCTTTTTCAAAAGAATTGATGAACCTTAATCAAATACTATGAATATATTTATCAAGCTAGCACTCATTTGATCATTTTATTTCCTATTGCAATTATGTCATGGTTCTTACGGAGTTTGGGAGGTAAGTTTCCATTTTTAAATGTGTGTGGAGAATAGAAAGCAGAAGTTTAGGAATGAAAGGTATATGGCTTTTACTTCACAAGGTCCCAAGTTCTGGCTTCTGTTCTGGAGGAAGGAGGGTACAGAATTACTACTAAGGTAGATTGGCAGCCATGAATTAGCTTCTGAAATGAAGCTGGGGCCTGGAAATGCATAATCAAACTGCTGCTGCCCGTGAACAGCTGCTGAGCTACTGGAGTTGTCACTGAGAAAATGTAGGACAGAGAACTGGATGCATTTTGTCATTATTATGAATATTAACTGAGATTGTGCTATTTTGAAATTGCCATTTGTAATTTTATTGACTTTTAGTAATACCAATATTATCTATCAATATAAATAATTTTCGTATGTAGATTTGATTGTTTTCTTTGCATGCATACTTTGCAATTCCTGCAAGGCATAATGATCAAAGTATTATGAGACCTCTTTGTTCTCATAAGTCGGAAGTCATTTTTAGTATTTCTGGGAAAGACCAAAGCCCCTGAACCAAAATAAATACATTTGGATAAACTAACATAAAAGTTCTTTTAAAATGGCAAATGAGAATTTTCTTTTTCTGTAGCTGAGAAATCTTTCAATAGCTGCATAATTCGTGTGTGCGTGTGCATACATATATATGTTCTTATTTTCCATTTTACTTTTGAATAATGTGAAATATTTACAGTCTGAAAAACATCTTCTTCCTGTCCTTTTTAATGATTGAGATTACATTTTCTTTTCAAGGTGAGCAAAAACACAGCTCAATCTCACATTCCTAAGATGGATTCCATAGAAAACTTTTTCTGGTATTCATTTTATTGAACAAAAACATTTTCATCATAACCATTAAAGGCAAAGTTTGTATAACATTCTTTAATAGCTTCTGAATAAAACACAGATATTTGTGTAGTTCCATAGCCCCATGGTCATGAGAGCTGACAGCATGCTTGTTTTTAAACGTGCAAGGGCGTGTAATGAATGAACACACTGCAAGTACAGTGTAATATATTTCTCAGCAAAGTCTTCTTAAAATTGTTTGGCACCTTGCACCTTGAATAACAATTTGAGTTTTATGTGTGATTAAAAAAAGAGTAAACAGTATTTTAGAGAAAAATTTAGTAATGTTTGGAACAAATGAATTTTACACATTGGTATCACATAAGTGTTCTTGGTTCAAGATTCTCTGTCAAACAAAATATGTCTTCAGCAGTTGGAAAGTTACACTGTGAAACAAGGTGAGCAAATGGAAGACTTTATCAGCTTTGAGGAGAAAACTCCATTTATTTAAGAATGTGGATTATTTCAATGTGTTGGTGTTTTATTTGCTTCCACATGGGGTTTAAGAGTCTTCTCTATTTTTTCCATTCAGGTAAATTAAAATTTTGAAATTATTAATCAGCAACCTAACTCTGTAGCTATTGCAGAACATTTATTAAATATGATGTTATACTCTGAATATTTCTGTTCTCCTGGTGGCGTTTTATATGTTTGGTAGCTTTTCAACTTGATAAAGCAGTGCTTTATTATTTCTTTCCATTTCATTTAGGTCTCAATTGATCAAAGAAAAAGATGACATAGATCATTATCTGGAGGTAAATTTCAAAGGATTGTCAAAAGAGGAGGTTGCTGCGTAAGTATAACCTTTTAAAGGTACTTTAATATAAAGTTTGTTTCTTTTGTCTTGATTCTTTATTGAAATTTCAATTTTCCTGTGCAGTATACTTTTTCATTGGAACATGGCATTTAAAAATTAAAGCTCATATTAAATAGTGATAAGTCATGTCTATTGATCTTAGACATATCAAAGTCTTTAATTTTATGGCTCTCAAAATTCTCATATTTACCAAGTTATTATACTATTGCATTTGCAATATTTAGTTAAATCTGTGCCATTAATTGCTTATTAACCTCCATGTTAAGATTTGTTGCCTACATGAGGGAGAAAGAAATTTTAAGAAAATGATTAATCGATCTTTTTTTTCCTGGTGATTAAAAAACAAACAAAAAAACCTTTACCAATGTATCTTCTTTTCCCTCAAAAAACTCATGAAAAGAATCAATGGATTATAGTTTATTGGTTAATCTAAAAATAATCCTAAATTGTCTGGATTTATTTTTTAAATGAACAATACATTTTGTCATTTTATCACTAGTTAGAATCTAATTTATGGGATGAATAAAAGCAGTATAAAAATCCATGTAGTGAGAAATGAATAGAAACCTAGAATAATAGCTAAACAGGTTTAGTATTTCTTACCTATAGATTTAGCGACTTTGTTATCCTCAGATCTTGAGATAAGTATTGAAAAATGAAAGTCTTATAAATGCACATGCATTTTATGAAATTTATTAAATGTTTCAATTAAAATATTTTATTCAACAACTGTTTATGTAAAAATTCTATTAGTATTGCCTAATGCTGTGTGATTCTACCAAAGGAATGTTCCTAATCATATTTTTGTATAGCTTTCATATATTCTGAAATTCTAAGTCTCTTGATATATTTCACTTTATCAGATATTATCTTTGTCAATTTGCATATAACATGAAAAATCAAAGTAGTTCATTCTCTCAATAGCTACTTTATAGAAAGACAAAATTTTATGGTAACTGTACTCACTTCCACAGAGCTCTATAGAATGCTCTATAGAATTTGGGACCTTCGGTTAAATGCTATTGATTGTTACATGATTAATTTTTCATGGTAACCTGTTGGATAAAATTAAAGGTCAATATTGTATGATAGTACAGTTATTTCTTAAAAGAAAAATACATATGAGCAATATTTGCATTCTGGTTTAAATATAATGATATCTAAAGAGCTTTAATTGGCTTAAGAATTAAAAATTAAATCAGAAATTAAACCTATTCTTTACGTATTCAACAAACTAAAAATCCATATATTAAAAATCTATGACCGACACCTGAGCCTTCAGTGCAGACTAAAGAAAAATTTTATCTGAGACAGTGCAAAATAGATGATGATATTATTGAATATTTCCTTAATAATATTATTTTTCCACTAAGGATATTATCAAATTAATTTCATATTCATCATTATGCTATAAAAAACAGTAGCACCAGGTAATTCTCATTCCTTGCTATTACATTCTCCTTAAAGCTTCCTGCACTTGAATAGTTTCTTAGACCAAAGCCCTTTTTGTAAGATAGTGGATGCAAATCATTAGTATGAACATAGCTTCTGCACAGCTCACTATCATGCTTTTGATTGCTACACATTCTAAACCTCTCTCTAAAAAAGCTAATTGAATAGCATATAAAGGAGAAAATTGATGCATGAGTTCAGCATCTTCCAGCAATGCCCAGCAGAGGCCATGAAGAATTATGCATATTCTGTTAGCCAAGGAATTACTACATAAAACTTTTTATTAACCGTTCAACTCTAAAAAGATAAATTGATCAACAAGCATTTATTAGGTACTTATTTGATACATAATACTAGGTTTTTCACAGTGGAGAAGACAATGATATTTTATTATAAAATACTTGGCCCCATCTTGGAATCTTAACATCTGTTTGAGGCAATAAGGCCTATGAGCAGGAGGCAAATATGGAATGAGTGAGTGCTGGTTGTACTGTGAGGTGTAACCTGGAGGTTGAGAGGAAATCAGAGAAGACTAAGATGGGAAGATGAAACTGGTCAAGGAAGACAGATTTTGAGTTTGGCTCCCTGTCTGGTAGCATTAGAAAATGATCTAACTGGTATGTCATAGATCTTTAGTATAGAAGGATGTAATGGGGAGAAGTTCAAAAATCAAATTTTCAATATCTAAGATATATTCTCAGATCCTTCTTTCTACTTCCTTATTCTTCTTTAAAATGGTAATAAATGTATTTATATATTTTCATTAATATAATTAATGTACATTAGCCTTGATATCTCATAATATGCATATGCTCTTTTTCTAGTCCCCAAATAACCCCTTGTCATCTACCCCCAAATATACCAACCTACTTATATATAAATTCACACGCTGTGACTTTCCTCCTATTGCGATGGGTGAAGAGTGCTTGCTCTTGTCTAAGGGCAACCCCTCCACTTGTGCTCTGCATCCTATCCCTGCTCTCCTGCTCCAAGACTTTCTCCTGCAGTTAAACATGTTTTCCTCCTAGACTGTCAATTTCTCCTTTTCCATTGGATTGATATCACTAGTATTCATGTTTACTTTACTATTTCCCTTGACTTCTTATCCCCCTCCAGGTTCTACCCCATTTTTTTCTATTCTTCTCAGAAAGCGGAAGCACTGTCTCAATATTTTCACATCCTTTTCTTGCCTCAATTGACTCTAACTAGGTTTCCAGACCTAGTACTCACTGAAATCTCTGTTTATGGTCCCCAACGACCTCATCTAATGGTCATGTTTCTGTCCTCATCTTACTTGATGTTTTCACAGCATTTGATAGAGTCGAACACTCTCTCCTTTTTGAATATGCTGCATTGTAGCTTCCAGAACACTATGTTCTATGCTTTTCCTCCAAACTGTACTGCCTCAGCCTCCTTTGCTGGCTGGCTTTCTCTTTTCAAATTCTCTGTGGTAAGGAGCCCAAGGGCTGGATCCTAGGCCCTTGTATTAGTGCGTTTTGTGTTGCTATAACAGAATACCTGAGACTGGGTAATTTATAAAGAAGAGAGGTTTATTTGGCTCATGATTCTGGGACAGCTGCATCCGGCATGGGCCTCAGGCTGCTTCTACTCATGGCGGAAAGTGGCAGCAGCCAGTGGGTACAAGCAGATCACGTTGTGAGAGAGAGGGAGAGAGAGAGAGA
Source organism: Cynocephalus volans (assembly GCF_027409185.1). Lineage (NCBI taxonomy): Eukaryota > Metazoa > Chordata > Mammalia > Dermoptera > Cynocephalidae > Cynocephalus > Cynocephalus volans. Next base: position 129,653,016 of record NC_084468.1, on the reverse strand, counting down.
GAAAGAGAGAGAGAGAGAGAGAGAGAGAGTGAGTGAGTTATGCCAGGGTCTTTTAAACAACCAGCTTCTGTCATGAGAGCTAATAGAGCAAGAACTCACTCACTACCTCCACCCACCAGGGAGAGCATTCATCCATTCATCCATTCAACCCACCCCCGTAACTCAGACAGCTCCCAGCGCTGCCACATTGGGGATCAGATTTCCACATGAGTTATGGGGGGACAACACATCCAAACTCTATCGACCCTCTACTTTAGCTATACTCTCTACCTTGTAAGACTGGATCCAGTCTCATAGCATTAAAAATTAACAATAATTTGATGACCACCAGATTATAAATCCAGCACTGATCTCTCCATCAAGCTCCAGATTTTTATATTCAAGGATTTTTACATCCTTGACACTTCTTGGATACATAACAGACATTCCAAGGTTAATATAACCTAAAATTGGACTCTTGCTTCACCCCTACTCCTCTCCCACCCCCTCACCCAGTATTCCTCCTAAGTCTTTCCCCAATTCATGACCTTCTTTCTCATTCTCCCCAGCACCCCCTCCTCCCAGTTTGGCCTTATTGCTGATATTCCTTGTCATACAGGTGTCACCTTGAATGTGACCTCCCCAGTGAGCCATTCCCTGATCTCACAATAAAATGTAAATGAGTCATTGAGCAGGACAAGCTAAAAGTAGTTGTTACTATAATGGCCAAGTCCACCCGATGGGGGTTAATTTTACTTTGGAATGTGTAGAGTAGTTCAAAGGGGCAAAGGGCTTCCAGGTTTTGTATCATCTACATTTACAGAAAGAGTTTTAGTATGTATGCTTCATTACTTTTTAAGTGACTAGATTATTGCTATGCCTTGTATTTACATTCTGTATTTGACACTGATGATTTGACTATTAGATAAGTCTTCAAATGGTTCATTGATATGATCTAACTTATCTTTAACAACAAAGAAAGTTATGTCAGAAGTGTTTCTGTACTTTGGGTTTTTAATTCTATATAAGAATGTATTATTGTTTTTTGAAAGGAGTTAAAATATCACTTATTATCATATCATAATTGCTTTGAGTAGCTAAGTAATAAAGGTGCCATTTATAGATTGAAATAAAAATTTCTTGGGTGCAAGTTTTACAGCTTTAGCTCTGTATATGAAGATACAAATAAAATCATCTAGAGACATAGAATGTTAATTTGTTCAATATTATTTTTTGCTTCAGATATCAAGTTTTATTATGTGGAAAAATAGATTTGGTTCAGAACTGAGCACATCTCTAAGATATTCTTTCTTTCAGGATATTTTACTTTCAACATCATCAGTTGATGTTTATTTCATGTCACTTTGTCAGTTATCTCAGTGGCAATTAGAACTATCAGTTACCATGTTCAGCAAGTTTGGGCTGTAAAGAAACAAAGAACCACTTAATTTCATATCTTTTAAAGCCTTTTTCTCCTGCCTCATGTTGAATTGTATTATACTTACTCACTTAAAGTAACTTAGCATTTTGCCAGTCTAGGTTTTCATCTTGAATTTCAAAATTTTCTTCCAAAGGTGCATTTGCGAACTACAAATATACTTGTTATATGCAAATTGAGCACCTGGATTTACGCAATGGCCAAGCACTCTAGCTATCTGTAGCGAGGTAAAGACGTTTATTCAGGGTAATATTTCATAACAACAGGATGGGAAATTAAACCTCTTCAGATGTGCTATTCCTCTGCTTCATTCATTTTTGTTTAGTTTTGAATGATTTTGTGAAATCATGCTGTTTTCTTTTCAAGCCATTTTTTTTCTTTTGTAAAGTAATACATTCTCTACAGAGATTTGCAAATTAAACTTTTTGAAGAAGCCAGTTTTCAAGTAAATGATTACATGACTAATCTTAGGATTAGACAGAGATGGGGGGAAAGAGAAGGAGAAGAAGTGGCCCCTCTTTCCTTCTAGGTAGCAAAATGGATATTTATATCTTCTTCCTGATTCAAGAAAAAGAGGATTTGCAGTGTTTCGAGGTAGAGAGACAAGTTTTTACTTTCTCATGAACACACACACACACACACACACACACAATGCAGACATGAACAAAGGAGCACTGCTATTTCTTTTTTTAAAAATTCTGGCATGGTCTTCTACATCAGAAGCCTATGTCTACCTTTTCCAGTTTAATCCCTTCCATTCCCACTTTGAAATTTATTCTTTGCCAAAGTAATAATAACGGTTATCTGTTGAGCACTTACCATGTTTCAGATACTGTTTTAATTGCCTCATATGTATTAATTCACTTAATCCTGGAAAAATTTTTGTAAGTTTCATGTATAGCTAAGACTTGAAGCACAAGGATATTAAATAACTTACCCAAGGTCACACTGATACTAAGTAAAGAGCTGTCTAGGCAGTCTGGCTCTGGAGCCCATCTCTTGAACCATTATAGCATTCTGCCTCTGAAATTACTCAGGTCTTCATTAAACTATGTTCTCTTTCATCTCTCACTCTCAGTGGATTGCCATTCTTTTGGCCTAAAATGCTTTTTCCCCTTTCTATTTCATGTCTAACTCTTACTCATCCTTAAATGGCTCATCTATATCAGGTGACCTTGCTACATTTCTGTAATACTCAGTACTCCTCCCATCATGGCACTTATAGCATTACGTTGTCACTGATAGTTTATTGTTTCCTTTACTAGACTATAAGCTTCAAGATAGCATGGGCCATGGCTGCTTTGCTCATATGTGTATCCTTAGTACTCAGACCGTGCTTAGCTCACAGGTGTTGGTGGATCAATGAATGAGTGCCTGTGATCTTTTACAAGCACCAATAGCCTTGTACATGTGCTCTGCTTGGACTGTGCTCCTTTTTCCTTCATGCCTTGTGTATTTGGTAAGCTTTTATTTACCTTTCCACCTCAGCTTAACTGTCTTACAGTCTCCTTTGATCTGTGCTCACCCACATGGTAAAGTTCAGAGCTCCTGTTTGAACTCTCTTAATAGCCATTGACCATCACGTACATGTGCATCATTTCCCTGTCTTTGTTATAATGTTTAACATGGTATAGATTGTGACCCATTCATTGGTAGTGGTTGTGACCCACCAGTTTGGAGATCATGGCCAGCATTTTAAAAATGAAAAGAGAGTGTAGTAAAATAGAACAGAAAAGAATTGCATTGCATAGAATGAAGCAGAATATTGGGAGACTTTCAGGTATAATGGAATAGAGTGTGGATTTTAAAACCAGAATCCCTGGACTGAAATCCCAGCTTTACACTCACTAACAAACTAACTGGTTGACTTGGGCTAAGTTACTTAACCTTCCTGTACCTCACTTTCCTCATCTGAAAAAATAGGATACAGGAACAGCCTCATAGAATGGTAATGAGGATTAATTGAAACATTTTACATACTAGTGCTTTTAAACTTTTGGTTCATATGTTTACATGTATAGTAGTCTCCTCTTATCTGCAGGGGATACATTCTAAGACCCTCAGTGGATGCCTGAAACCGTGGATAGTACCAAACCCTATATACGCTATGAGTTTTCCTTATTAAGTCAAGAACGTTCAACTTTTCACTTAAATGAAGCACTTTATGGCATCTCATTAGCATATCTGAATTGCCAGCATTACTGCTCTTGTGTTTTGGGATCATTATTAAGTAAAATAAGGGTTGTTTGAATACAAGCATTGCAATATCATAACAGTCTATCTGATAACCGAGAGGGCTACTAAGTGACTAAGGGGCAGGGAGCATCTACAGTGTGGGTGGATACGCTGGACAAAGGCTGGCTCATGTCCCAGGTGAGAGGGAATGGATGATGTGAGATTTCATCATGCTATTCAGGGTGGCACACAATTGAAAACATATAAATTGTTTATTTCTGGAATTTTTCCATTTTATATTTCGGACCACGATTAATAGTGGGTAACTGAAACTGTAGAAAGTGAAGCTGTGGACGGGGGGGCTACTGTATTACGTGCACATGTACATGCAGTAAATCACAATGTGAATGTCTTTCTTACTGTGAGTTGCCATAAAGAATTGACTCTGATCTAGACTGGGAGTCTTTGAAAACAGGGATTGTGTTTTATTCACCATTAAGAATCTTCTGACTTCCATAAAGTAACACTTTAAAAAAAAAAAAATTATTCTCTTTCTAGAATGGATTGAAGAAACTTAAAGTTAACATTTTCTATTCTACAACTGTCAGATTATAACTAGAAAATGAAAGTCAAATAAAGAAGTATGCAAATATGCTCTCCAGTGTAGTTACTAAACAGGGAATGTTGTTTCACTCTAAACTTCTGGGCAGACTGGGCAAAAAGGGAGACGTGATGGACTATATAATTATTACCCCATAAAAGGACACATGTCAGTTTTTCAGGAGAAACAAGCTTTAACTTGATAATAAATTCCAAAAGAAAGTTATCAAATGAACTTACACAAGAAAAGTGGAACAATTTTGCACACCTAATGAACAATAAAATGGTTATTTAGACAGCGTGTCATAAATATTACATCTCTTGGCTAAGTTTTGTTTCAAGCAAGATAGTAACAGATAAAATATATTAAATGATTACTCCATGCTAGTCTTTGTTTTAAGTGATCCTCATGACAGTCCTATGAACAGTAACCCTTGTTATTACTCCCAGACACCAAGGCATAGAGAGGTTAAGTGATTTGACCAAAGTAATTTATTGTTAAGAAGAAACAGAAACAAAGAGGTAGGAAAAAAATGGGGGGGTGGGGGGACTCATGGAGGAAAGAATAGATAATCTAGAAAGAAAATGGATGATATACATTAGAGATCAAATTTCTGGACTTGTCCTGAATTTTCAGGACTAACCTGGATCCAAAAGCTTCCTCCAAGTTCATCTCTCTTAGGAACCAACTGTTCTACAATTCTGATTCAGATTTCCATGAAATTCCCTTACTTAAGTTTGTTCAAAGCAATCTCTTATCCTACAACTGAAGAATCCAAAGAAATGCATTGTTGACCAAGAGAATTATTGTCTTAAAAGTGAATTTGGCTAAACGTATTTTTTACTTCATGATCAAGAAAAAGATGGATGGCTAAGCCCATTTCCTTCCTATATTTGGAATGACCACAGGGAAGTACAAAGGATAAGAAATTCTTACTGTGATGAGAAAAGGGGGAAGAAAAATTGGAGAGCTCAAGATTTTCAGAAATGTGTTTCCGGAAGCAGTTGGAATATTACTGAAGATAAAAAAGTAACATTTCATAATTACAAAAGGAGTTGGTTCATCAAGTTGACATAATCTTAAATGTTTGTGGTCCTAGTAACAGAACTTCCAAATACATCAAATAACTGATAAAAAGAGAGGAGAAACAGACAGGTCCACAATTATAGTTGGAAATTCCAACAACCTCTTTCTCAATAATTGATAGAAGAATCAGTGAGAATATAGAAGACTTGAACACCATCAATCACCTTAAATAACTGACATCTGCAAAATATTCCACCAAACAATAGCAAAACACACATTATTTTAAAGTGTCCATGGAACATTTATCAAAGTGGATGATATTCTGAGCCATAAAACAAATTTTAATATACTTAAAGAATTTAAATTCTAAAAATTGTGTTCTCTTACAACAGTGGAATTAAATTAGACATAACAGCAGAAATATCTCTGGAAACCACCCTCCAAATTTGGAAGCTAGGTAGCATACTTCTAAATAACCCATGGATCAAAGAAGAAATCATAAGGCAAATTAGAAAATATTTAAACTAAATGAAAAAAGAAAACATGGCATATCAAAATTTGGGGGATGCAGTTAAAGCAGTGCTTAAAGGGAAATTTATAACATTAAAATGCTTGTACTAGAAAAATAGAAATGTCTAAAATCAGTGCCCTCAGCTTTCATTTAAAAAAAAACTAGGAAAAGAAAGCCAATTCAATCCAAAGTTAGCAGAGAGGAAGAAATAGTAAAGTGAGATCAGAAAATAGATAAACAATAGAGAAAATCAATCAAACTAAAAGCTGGTTCTTTGAAAAGATCAATACAATATATCAAGCTTTAGTCATACTGATCAGGGAAAAAGAGAAGATACAATTTCAGAGATGAAAGAGTGGACACATTACTACAGATTATGCAAATATTAAAATGCTATTAGGAAATAAAATTTATGCTGATAAATCCAGCAACTTAGATGAAATAGCTAAATTTTTTGAAAGGCACTGCCAAAGCTCCCTTGGTGTATTAATTTCTGTTGATTGTAACAGAATACCCGAAACTGGGTTATTTATAAAGAAAAGAAATTTATTTCTCACAATTTGGAGGCCGGGAAGTCCAAAGTTGAGAGGGCACAACTGGCAAAGGCCCACTTCTTGGTGGGAACTCTCAGCAGAGTTCTGAGGTGGCACAGAAAATCACATAGTGAGGGCTGAGCGAGAGCGTATCCAGAGCTCATGCATGTGCTCTCCTTGTAAAGCCACCAGTCTACTCCCTGATAACCCATTAAACCATTAACCCATTAATCCATGAATATATTATCCATTCATAAGGACAGAGTCCTCACAATCCAATTACCTCCCAAAGGCCCCACCTTTCAAATACTGTAGTCTGATTTCCCACTTGCTTAACACTATTGCAATGGGGATCAAGCTTCAGTGAGTTTTGGGTGGACATTCAAACCATTGCACTTGGTATCCAAGGAAAGTTAGTTCTGGAACCTCTGAGGATACCAAAATCTGTGGATGCTCAAGTCCCACAGTTGGCCCTGAGAAACCTATGGATACCAAAAGTCGACCCTCCTTATTTGTGGATTCTGCATCCCATGAATACTGTATTTCCAGTCTGAAGTTGGTTGAATCCATGAACACAGAACTCATGAATGTGGAGGGCCAACTATCTATACATCTTTCTTTCTTTCTTTCTTTCTTTCTTTCTTTCTTTCTTTCTTTCTTTCTTTCTTTCTTTCTTTCTTTCTTTCTTTCTTTCTTTCTTTCTTTCTTTCTTTCTTTCTTTCTTTCTTTCTTTCTTTCTTTCTTTCTTTCTTTCTTTCTTTCTTTCTTTCTTTCTTTCTTTCTTTTGCTTAGACTGGAAAAAACACACAAATATTTAGGCTTAAATGGGCAATCAAAGTAAACAGAAAGGAAAGACTGAAAAACAAAAAAAAGAAAAAAAAAAAAGGAAAAGAAAACCGACCTAAATACATCCTTATGAAATGTCAGAACATTATGTATAGAGAAGATACTAGATGTTTGAGGGATGGCGGGTAAAGTTGTCATCAAGGAATACAGATCAGACAGCGTTGTCCTCAATAACACTGGACTGCAGAAAAAAAAAGAGAGACATCTTCAAAATCTGCAGAAAGATTATTTTTGACTTAAAATCTTATATCCAAGTCAAAAGTGAGGGCAAAATAAAAATCTTTTCAGATAATGTAAGGACTGAAAAACATCTCTTTCTCTGCAGTTTTTCTGGACCCTCCACTCTTCTCCCCCAATTCCAAACAGTTACTTTAGAGACTAGGGGAAGAAAAAATACAGAGTTCAAGAAAAAGTAGGCTATGGGCTTTGCCCTGAAACACAGTACCTAACTCAAAAATCCAAAATAAATGTCTACAAAGTTGCTATAGCAAATGATAGTATTAAGCACCTGAAGGATCATAGTGGTAATGTGAATATAAACCTATCACATATATTAGGATTAAGGAGATTATTAGGAAACAGATTTAATTGTATTAAGTGTACCATTAAAAGTAGAAAGGTAATACAATATAATATATACTACACAAGGGTACTTCAAAGAGTTTATGGAAAATGTAATTAAAAGATAATACGAATCATCCCATGAACTTTTGGAAGACCCCACACATATATATTATATAAAATATTAATAAGTAAAACCAAAAAAAATTGCAAATAAATCAATTGTCCCCCAAACTTTCCCCTGAATCAAAATGCCACTTTTATTAAATGCCAAATTCCTATGTCTGTAGACATACACGTACCTGTATATTCTGTTCTATTGCTTTATTTGCCTTTTCTTATCAATGCCACAAGTATTTTTGTTAATATAGTCAAAATACATTGTTTTTGTCTGGCACACAATCCCCTCTTTGTTCCAAATGATCAAGTTTTTCTTGTATATTAACTGTTGCATATGGATTTTAGAATTATCTTGTCAAGAGTCAAAAAAAATCATTGAGTTTTTATTAGGATTGTGGTGAATTTATGTGTTAATTTAGAAAAATTGACATCATTAAAATACTGAGTTCCACATTATCTTCAGTTTCAACAGCGTTAAATAATAGTGGTGGCAGCAGTATTCTTCACACGTTTCTGATCAGTGGAAATGATTGTAATATGTGGCAAAACATAAAGCTTTCTGCTGTACTTTTAGCAAGGTTTTTTTTTTAGTTTCTACTTTTCTTAATTATGAATGAGTTTTGAACTTTATTAAATAATTTTCCAGCATCTACTAATATTGTTATAATCTTACTAGACTTTCTAATTTTGAACTTTTCTTGCAATTCTGGGATAAACTGTAGTATGCTTTATGGTTTTATTTGTTATTTTTTGTGACTGGCCAGAATGGGGATCTGAATCCATGATGGTGGTGTTATAAGGCTGTGCTCTGACCAACTAAGCTAAGTGACCAGCCCCTCATTACAGTTTTAGCTTGCTATAAGTTCTCTCTCTCTCTCTCTCTCTCTCTCTCTCTCTGTGTGTGTGTGTGTGTGTGTGTGTGAGTTTTGCATCTAAATCATAATGATAATGAGATGTAATTTTTCTTTTCTTGTGCTACATTTTGGGATTTTGTAAAATGAACCAAAGAATTTTTTATCTTTTTCAATGCTACGGGACATTTTGGATGAGATAAGAATTCCCCCCTACAAAACCAAATAGTTTTGCTCTTTTGGTGGGAGGGGGGCTCAGGGAAAAGGGAGTAGGTCTTCTTTTGTAATTGGTCTTCTAAGTCTTCTCCAGCCAATTTAGGTAATTAGTATTTATTTTTTAGTAAGTGTTCATTTATATAGATGTTTATATTTATTGCAATAAAGTTTAACATGATATTCTCTAATAAAGTTTAAATCTCTTCTATACCTATTGAAATATTCTCTATAACTTGGAGGTATTATAAAGATAATGATGGCCAATAACACAGGCTCTAGGTTAGTCTGCCTGGATTGATATCCCAGCTTCATCACTCACAAGGCGTGTGATCTTCGCTTTGTTAAACTCTTTATACCACAGTTTTCTTATCTGAAAAATGGAGATAATAATAATAGTACCTAGCTTATAAAAAGTTTTGTAAAGTTTAGATGAGATAATTATATGTAAAGTATTAAGAACAGCAGTTAGCTGTTACTATAATTATAATTAGAAGCTATATTACCTTTTATATTCCCAGTACCGTTTTGGTGACAACTATTTTTGTTTTTCTTGATTATACATGCAAAGATTTCTTTGTCTTTTCACATAGCCCGTTCTTTTGTATTATGGGTTACCTTTTTTGTTCTGTATTTTATTAATTTATTAATTTACCCTTAATATTTCCTTTCTTGTCTTTATTTCGGTTTATTTAGTTGTTAGAATTTGTTAGAATTTTTTTCCCAGTATCTTGGGTTGACAGCTAGCTTGCATCAGTTATTACTACTTTTAAAAAAACATGCTTAAATCTGTGAGCTCTCTTTTGAATATCTGGTAACTTCTTCCCCCAGGATTTAATATTTAGGGTTTTTTTTCTTTCCATTCTAAATACCTGAAAATTTTCTTAGTGACTTCATCTTTAAGCAATGAATAAATTTGAAAATAAATTTGTAAATTTGCAGGTGAATAGTTTTTTTGTTTTTTGCTTTTTTGGTAGGGGTATGCAGGATTAAGGAGTGAATCTTGTGCTCAGTCAATTTGTCGTGTATGATATTAGTTTATGAAATTTCCAGTGTGTCTAGTAGATGGTCAATTTTTATAACTATTTCTTCTATGTTTGAATAATAAATATATATTCTCTATTTATTTGGCAGCCAGTTCTACATAGAAAAATATATCAGAATCTTATAATTAGCTTGAGCCTTTATTTCAATCAAGGGAGGCAATTATTATGCAAATATTTTTCTCTGTAAACTTACTTTATCTGTGAATTTCTGAAAAAAACTTCATCAAAATCATTTCTCCTTATTGTTTTATTAATTTTAGATATTCTGCAGTATATTATTGGGTGCATTGTTTTCTATCTGCTATTATTTCTCAGTAAATTAATCTATTTATGAATCTCTGATATTCTCATGCTCCTTTAATGTTTTCTGCCTTATTTCTGTTTTTTCTGATATTAATAATGCTATGCAAGCTTTCCTTTTGTTGTCATTTGCACTGTTATGTGGGAATACAAAAGAAATGACATGCTTTCTGCCTACTATGTATCTTCTTTTTTTTTTTTTAAGTTTGAATTCGAGTCTCTTTTGTATTATTTTCTCACAAATACTTCCTTTTGGTCTTACTGTATTCTTATGGATGCACATATTTGATTTGACAATCAGATATTCTTAGTTACAACTAGTACTTTTCTAAATGTTCAAGATAGCTGCAATAAAGTTAAAATGACATTCAGGAAAATAAGATATTTACACAAATGTTGTCTAACAAAAGCATCAAAATAATCGATTTACTTTTTGTTTCTATCAATTTAGTTTTTATTATGTTCTGGAAGTTCGATCACTGTGTGCATATAGTCTGTGAGTAATCCTGGCTTCACTGTAGTGTACTCCATCTCTGTAATGGTAATTAAAAAGCATATCATATGAAAGATTTCTTCATATGACTTACAACTTGGTAGTTATCTTTTAAACATTCAAGTTTGACAGGGGAATATATATTCTTAATTTATTTTTGATATGGGGAAAATGAAAATATATATAGTGAAAGGATAAACTATTTCTACAATAGAAACTTAAACACCCAAAGAAATGAGGTCCACTGCTGCCCTTAAATAGTCAGAACTTGACATTTCTCCGAAGTTAAATTATTATAGATTTGTCACCCAAGAAAAACTGAGCTGAAATGAGTCCCAAAATAATTTGGCTTAATTTTAAAATTTTTATCAAAAGGGGAGGAGGCAAAAAAGTGCAGTTAATGAGTACGAACAAATTCTTTGTAAAAGAGAAGCTTTATAAGTGTAATTTTTTCTCATGAGAAAATATCATTATTTTGCCGGGAGAAATGTTATAAGGGAAATCTAAATGCAAGTATTTGTTATTTACCCTTACACTATCTTCCATTACATTGCTGAAAAGAACATGAATAATGTTTTGTTTTCATTTTTAATTTATGTGATTTTTCTCTTTGTATTTTAAACATGTTTTATTTCTCTTAAATACTTGTCGTGTTTATAGCTCGATGTATGCTATTTTTATTGCCACTATGTTAATACTTTTTAAGTGTTATAAGGGAATATATATTTGGAGCAAGGAACATTAGAATATATATGACAAAGCTATAGGTGTAGAGAATTGATTGGTTTACTTTTCCCAAAGAAACCTCCTCATGCAGTTGTTTAATGTGAAAGATTTTTTTCTTGAAAAGGTTAAAAAAGTTCTAATCAACTTTTGTACATTATGTAGAACTTCATTTTCTAAACTCTGCAAAAGAAAGTTTCATATTTAATGGGAAATCATGAATTATTCCATTTATTATCTACTTCCTCCTTTCAAAGACATGATCTGGATAAAAGGCGGGGTGAATAATTTCAAAAAAATACAATACATTTTTAATGGGAAGGTGCAAACTACAGATTCTCATGACTATTAGCAAGTGTAGAGGAAACAGAATTTTACTTGCAAACCTCATCAAACTCTTGCAAAGATAAAACGTATGACACACTTTAGTAAAAAAAAAAAAAAGAACAGCTGAAGTTTTCTTTTTAATGCAACTTGTTTTTACTAAGTTTGGTCTTTATATTCTCAGTTTTCCATTTTTATTAAAAGTATGACATTTCACCCAATTTATATAAAAAATTGATAGCTCTTTTGTTTATAAAGATGTATAGAGAACTGAAAGAAAAAATAAATAATATTTGCAAAAAAAATCCTAAATAATAGAATTTAAAAAATTTTCCTGGCATCACAGAATTGTTTCAAAAAATATTCAGTTTTTGTCTAAAAAACTGAAGCTAACATGTCCATGTTTACATGTTTGTTGTCCATTGTTTGTAGTTATATGACATAAAGCTCATTTTTTGTTTTCCTCTTTCTCATGTTTGTTGTCACTATATTAGGACACAGAATAAAGTAGGACTTATTCAGATTTCTTTTTTAACGTTATAACTCAATTTAAAAACTAAGATTATTTTTGGGCTTTATTTTTCATCTTATGTTTAATTGGTTTTCTTACAGTTGAAATTTACAGTGTAATTTGAAAGAAAATAACAGGAATTCATATGATTGCCTCATTTAGCCAAAGGTGTTTGGACTCAAGTGTCTCAATTCCGGCTTGAAAATGCTTTCCCTGAAAAATTCCTGTTTGAAAATGACACTCATTTTATATCCTTCCCTGTTTAATCTTTGGCTTAGAACATATTTTTGTAAAAATAAAGTTTGGAATTTCTCAAGGAAGTTTGCATGTAATAAGACTTTATAAAAATTATATGTGTAATTAACCTCACATAAGGAGTTTTTCTTCTAGTCCTTTTCACCAAACTTCTAAAAAAAACCTAAAAATATGTTTAAGTTTGAGATTTTTTCAGTAAAGGAAATGAATGATTCTAGAATGCTGTGCAACAGCTATTTGGGCAAATATTTTGGTAATACTTTTTATTGACTGGTGAATAGTTTATTCATTCTCAATTGATGACAACAACTGTACTTAAAATATTTGATTGAATGGGAATCACTTGAATAAATCATTTTTAATAGGGTATGCACATAAGAATGCCTTTATATTATTAAAGCAATTATGTAAAGCTATTGTATGGGTTGCAGTCCTGTACTGTGTGCTAAACAACTACAGCTTTCCTCTGATACCATAATAATCACCACTGAAAATACTATTTATGAACATGTATTCATCTGACAAAAAGTGACTGCCTTTAATGCTAAACATGAATTCTAACATAATTGAGTCTGTAAAATGATTTTTGTTCCATTTTGTGGAAATATTTCCTATATCCTAAAATAAAATCACCCATGTTGAAATTAATTATTATTGTGCTACTGGGAGAATTCTTTGCTGATCATATTTTAAAATATTTTATTATTTGTGAAAAGAATTATATTAGTAATAGTCATTTACAAAATACTACGAGGTAAAGACTTTTAAAGTTATAATAATAATTATAATACTTTATAATAATTTGATTTTTAAAAAGTATTAAAGATTAAACTTGGGTTGCATAGTTTTTTCCAAATGATATTTTTCAATTTATATACACTTTTAAAATGTTGAAAATTTGACTACGCTTTTTAACTTGTATTATTAATAGATGAAAATTTGTGCTTTCCAAAAATGTAAAGCAAAACTTGCATATGTAACAGTTTCCTCTAAAGATTTGAATTAGTAAAGTTTATAACTGTTTAAAAAATCACATACAAATTCTATTCTATAATCTTCTGGGGGACAGATTTTATTCATTTATTTTTAAATTATCAAATTAGTTCATCTACCTAAATTGAATCTGAATCTAAATTGAGACAAAAATCCTACTACTGAATATTAATATTTATATTCTGATTTGTTGGTAACATTTTTATGCTAATTAGTTTTTTCAGTTTGCAAAATTAAAGGTGATATCACATTTATTTTGATAGTAATTCTAAGGAATTTTTTAGAAAGGGTAAATTAATACATGCATTGAGGTTTTTCCTTGGAATGAAATTAGAGTGTTAGATATTTTAATCTACAAGGAGGGTTTTATATAAAAATTATAGCAATATATAAAATACATAATGGCACAATACAGATAACACAATACTTATACCTCCAAATATTTTTTTATTTTCTCTTAAAGCAAATATGTATAACATAAATTTTACAAGGAAAATCAAGATTGTTATAATGGCTGTGATATTAAAATTCTTGTGATGTGATTAGTCATAACTGCAATAATATTATGAACAGAGATTTTTTTAATTAAAATATGTTAAATCTATACATAAGCTGCAATAATTGTATTATTTTCTTTATATGTTGATTATTCTTCAAGGAGGTTCTGAGATGTTTAGGAGAAATTATTAGCAATGTTCATTTTAATGACTAATTCTAATTGTAATCACTAATCATAAAAAAGATTCTTTTGATGCAAGTATAATAAATTCTACTTTTTTTAGATATCAACATGTAATAGTTAAGTGATATAGAAAATAGGCAGAGATCATCAGGTTATTTATTATCATAAATGTACTGATATGCAAAATGAATTTGTTTTGGGGAAACCATAATTTAAAAGTGCTTTTTATATGCATTCTATTTGAATTAATAAAAATACCTCGGTAAATATGTATATGTTAACCTCTAAGATATCTTTCCAATTTTTCAAAAAAATGAGAATTGAATGGCTTGAAAACTGTTAATCTGTGATAAGCCACCTGCCTTATTTATATTTTTAACAGTTGAGTATTCGTTAACTGATCTAATAGACAGCTACATGTTCTGCTGTTAGCAGATGGATGAGATAGAATACCATGCATAACTTTACATTTATCTGCTTTGAGTGTCGCCATATTTGCATATCAATTAAAATAATATCTGTATTAAGATGGATAATGAGAGTTATCAAATTTACATGATGCAACTGCAGTTTGCTAAATTTCCAGTAGATGCCCCCAGAGACCAGTCAACTTATTGAAAATCCTTTAAATTTAAAAAGGGCTTTTTTGAAGAATGTGGAAAATAATTAAAAGTCTTAAAAATTTTAACTCTCCAATGTTTATTACTATATATATGTGTGTGTGTGTGTGTGTGTATATATATGTGTCTATATATATGAGTGATGGTAGTGCAGTCCTTAATTAGTATTAATCAATACTGTGTCTAATACTTGTTAAAAACCTACATTTGTAAAATTAAGAAAAATCCCTTCAGTTTTCATTGAAATTGTGTTATGCTTTTAAAGTGAAGTCATTCCAAACACAGTCAATATTTTCTTTTTAACTTCTTACTCTTAATATACTTATAAGGCTAGGGAAATGCTACATCATTGTTTTAGCTTTTGAGAAGAATTATCTTTTTCACACAAAACTATAGAACATACTCAACTTATAATATTTTTATCAGTTAGTATGTGTATGTCAAAAAATGAATTTTTCATTCTAATTACGCATAATATCTACCTATATTGAAAAGTATGAGTAAGAATAGTGATTCACTTTATTCCATGGAAATTATATTAACTAAAGCTGTTTAAGTATTAATTTAGTCAATGTAATTATCCCGTAGGTGATTCCAATAACATTTATCCTTACAATATGAATGTAAAATTGTTAAAACTGACACATAGATAACCCACTAGTGATTTATAAATATTAATTTAATGGAATAAAAGTATTATCCTGACTTTTGATTAGATATTACATATCTTTTGAGTTTATCTTTGTCAGATTAAATAAAAATTTTATGATCTTGTTTTAAAGTATGCTTTTTACTGAACTGCTTTTGAAAATTTTTACTGAATGTAAAGCTTCACTTTGATACCATAATTTCAGTTCATCCTGTGAAAAAATATGTTGAATATGTTAATCATATATTTAAACAGGTGATAATGCCTTTGATTTTGAAAGTTCATCTAATAACTAATATAAATGCCAATGTATATTGCTTATTAGATAGACCAAAATTTGTCACATCTATTCATTCTGTCCAAGTTTTATTATCTTTTTCGATGTTTTACTTTGTCAGTGTTTTTCTAGAATTTACACCCTTGTGTGGGAATCACATATTTATTTTGCTTTCCACAGATGCTACTGGTTGAATGTGCCCTCCTTTTAAGGAGGAGGATTCTTGGGGGGGGGGGTCACAGAATGATTCTGATCTCTTTTCCCAATCCAACTTTAGCATGGATAAATAGAATGGCTTTCAAATTGGAAAGTTACATCATAATTGTCAACTTATGTCAAATTCCCAAACAATCAATGCAGACAAGCAAAACATTGTGTGGAGGTGGAGAATAAAAAACAACAATATTTGATATAATAGGACGCAATGTGGGGAAATGGAAAGAATTTGTAGCCTGAGAGACCTGGGTGTGACTTCCAACTCTGCCACTTATTAGCTTGTATGGCCTTGGGCAATTCACAACCTTACTGAAGACAGTTTTATCTGTAAAAATGGAAGTAGTACTTTATAGTTATTGTGCGAGTTAGAAATGATGTCTACACAGTGCCTGACACGTTGTGGGTGCTCTGTAAATAGTAGCTACTCAAAATAGTTTAAGGATGAATAAAAACAATATAATATCTCTGTGGCTGTTTAACAGTTAAGCTCCCATTTCCCAGTATCTCCACACACTCAACTGTTATGGAATTAGGTCAAATTGTTCAGTTTTGCTTTCTGTCAGTTTCTAGATTCTTTTTTTTTTAAAATCTCAGAATTTTTTAGGGAAATTGTGATGTAAATTCAAAATAGTTAACAGAATCTCTGCTGAATAATACCTTTAAATGGCAATAAAACCCACATGAAATGCATGACTACTTAATTCCATTCTTAAATGCATTCTTCTCCAGCTGCATCCCTTATCCCAGTACAGCCTTGGGTATCTGCAGTGACAAAGATCTTACCTTCCTTTGGGTATAAATTTATAGATGTTCAGCCAGCATGTCCATGAATGTCGCAACTTTTGCTTTGGTGAATGGCATATTTTCTTCTGTCAGGAAGAGTCTCCTCAAATTCCATGATATTAAATCTCTTCATAAATTTTGCCAGAATTCTCAATTTTCACCCAAAATAGTGGCTTCAGGTCAAGGAGATTTTTCTTGTTCTGTTGCTTAAAAGCAACATCTTTTAGTTTAGACTAATATTTGTTAAGTGTTCTGTGTAAATGAAACCAAAGACTAAAAACTTTGTGTCCAAATGAAATAGCAATTAAAATAATGAATTTGAGTTCTTTTTATATTTCTATTTGTGTTTAAATTGTTTTTCCAGTAAAGTAAGTAAACTTTAGTTATAGTTTTCTGTTATGAACTATAAAAGAAATTCAAATGTGATGGTGGAGATTGGCATACTTTTTTTTCAGATAAACAGTTTATTTTAATAAATGAAAATTTTCCGGTTAAAATAAATCATTCTTATTAACTTGAAGGTCTAAATAGGGGTCTGGCCGGTTAGCTCAGCTGGTTGGAGTACAGCCTTGTAAGAGCAAGGTCAAATATTCGGATCCCCATACTGGCCAGCCACAAAAAAACCCCCAAAAAACAAACAAACAAAAAAAAACTGAAATTGGAACCTATTTTAGTAAATCACAATAATTGTTCTTTCTTGCTTTCAAATATTAGTGGTAATCACTCTTCTTTAACAATGGCATTTAAATACATTTCTATTTGAAATATCTTCTTTGAAGAATGATCTTTCTAAAAAATTTACTAGAAATTTAAAAAATTGATATTAGTTATATATCATGGATGTTTTGAGGCTGAAAGATGTCTTGGAAATAATTTAATCCAGCCCCTGATGAATCAGTGTTCTTTGGTTACAGGCAGCAGAAACTGATTCTGACTAAATTAAGGGGAAATGATGTTATTGAAAGGATACTAGGTAACTAGAAGAATTTAGGGGAGAAACTGGCTCAAAAGAACAGTACAAGTCATGGGACCCTAGATGGACCTGGGTAGGAAGAACTACTTGAGAATCTTGTCAAGAAGCTGCGGCCAGCTTGACTGAGCTCCAGCAACCTTCTGCAGCCTTGTGTTGCCTGCCTCAGATTCAAAATCCTGGGCAAGAGACTGGCTGGCCTAATTTGGGTCAATAACACCCCTTCCCCCTGCCCCTGTCCCGACCTTGGCTAGGGAGTCCTTGAATTCCCTTCCCACAAGACCACACACAATGTGGAACTGATTATTTCCAAAACTATTTTAGAGTGCCACCATGTGAAAGTGGAACTAGCTGCCAGGAGAACCAAATCCAACAAAAGGACCTTCACCTTCCAGGTGAGGAAACCAAGGCCCATCCAGTGGTTTTCTGCATTTGTGTCCTGACTAGGATTAGAACTGAGATGGTCGCCTAACTGCCCTAGCTCGTGTTTAGTTGTATTGCTGAAAGTCAAGGTTTTAATTTTTATTTATTTATAATTTTCTCTATTTTTCTTCCAGAATGCTTTCTTCACGCATAGGAAAACATGCTGGCAGCCAATGCATAATCATACAAAGATGGCATTGCTTGTTTGGAGCAAGGTTGGATTTCTAGTCCCTTGTGCTCTCAGGCCTCCTATCCCAATCCCAAACTGCCTTTTGGGGTACCACTTGGATGTCCCCTCAGGCTCCTCAAACTCAAGTTATCTGAACTTGAACTCATTATCTTTCCCGAAATCTGCTAATCCTTTTGTGTTGCCTCTGATGCAAATTATTCATTACCCCATCCAAAACCCTGGTGGTTATCCTCTCTCCTCCCTGCCCTTCCCCACCAACATCCATTCAGTCACCAAGTAATCGATATTTTTTATTTTAATAGATATCGAATAAATAAATATTGAATCCACCTATGTCTATTCATCCCTTGCCTTTACCCTGATTCCATCGCCTCGTCTTCTATGAACACAGAGTCTCCTATCCGTTCTCCCTTCTCCCAGTTTTACTCTAATCCCACCCCTTCACTTAGATCAGGTATGAACTTTAGAGTCACAAACTCAAGGATGCTAAATTGAAAGTCTTTATTTTTTTATAACTTCATTTTAATTCCTGGCCCTGAGCCTTGATCCTCCCTAGTGTAAAAATCCAATCTTGTCACTCACAGGTAAAGTCAGTCCAATTCAGCGATTTCTCAGGCTATTCAAGATTCTAAAACCTCTTCCCCTCACCCTATTTTCCTACACAGAAACAGCATCACACTGGTGGGGGATGGAGGGGAGTGGCGTTACTGGATTTAGTAAATAAAAATACAGGATATACAGTTGAATTTGAGCTTCAAAACCAGAAACTTTTTTAATGCAAGTATGTCCCATACAATATTTGGGGCATACTGATATTAAAAAATCACTTGTTTATCTGACATTCACATTTAACTGTCCATCCTGCATTTTAATTGCTAACCCCAGGGTGGGGGTGTGGGAATGACAGCATTTACTTTCAGAACTTGATCTAGGACCTCGTGATTGTTGCTGCATTTGCCTAGCTAGTATCCATTCCTCACTTCTTTGCTAACATCATTCTAATTTTATTTGGGGCAGTAATATGCCCACAAGCAGGCACGATATTTGTATTTCAAGACTTCTTGCCATAAGTGATGCAGTTCTGGCCAATGGGACCAATGTGGAAATCCTCTAGTAGTTGCAGGAATGCTTTTGTTTTCCCCCAAATCAGAAAAGACACAGCCGATGCCACCCCACTTCCCCCTTTCTTCTTGCCTTGAGGGTGGACATGATGTCTGGAGCTATAGTAGCCCTATAGCAACCACCAGGGGACAAGCAGGAGGAGAAGGTCAAGAAAATCACATAGACATGGCCTTGAATTTGCCAGGCCACAACCAGGGCCCTTGACTGCCTGCCTTTAGGCAAAGAACAGAAGCCTCTATTTTTCAAGGCACCGTGAGGAGAGTTTTCTTACTTGTAGCTGAATGCATCCTGCCTACGGGGCCTATGCAGCTGTCCCTCTCTGCTGCACTTGACCCACCCTTGCTCCATCAGCTCTGGAAATATGCTGACCCGAACCCTCAGGAGCTGCCCCAGTGCTGCGCATTTCAGAGTTACAGCTGTGTCTTCCTTCGGTCCCCAGCGGGCCGCCCATAAACAGCCTTTTAGCACACATCCCTTTGCTGTGTCCAGATGACCTTGTGACTGACTTATCAGCCCTCTCTTTCCAGTAACTTCTGTGTCACACATGGTGTCCACTGTAATATTATGGCACTCCTCCCATACCATTCAGGGGCTATGGGAAATTATAGGGCTGGGCTGGTCCTTCTCCATCTAGAAACCCTATGCAGTGACTTTTGCTGCCTTTCCATGCCCATGTGCAGGGGGAGCTGGAAAGGCGGATGTTGGTAATCTCCTACATTCAAGAATTCTAGGGGCTGGCCAGTTCGCTCGGTTGGTTATAGCGTGGTTCTGATAATACCAAGGTCCAGGGATCAATCTCTGTACTGGCCAGTTACTTAAAAAAAAAAAAAAAGTCCCAGGTGGGAAGTAGAACACAAAAGTTTTTCAACTCTTAGATCCCAGCAGATTTCACAGGGTGTTGATGCTTGTTGTGTCCCCTGGCCCCTCCTCAGTTTGACTGGAGTGAGAGAGAGAGAGAGAGGACACGGCCATTCCCAGCATCTTGCTGGCTCTTTGTCCATACGCTCTTCCTCTTTCTTGACTGGAAGGCAGGAACAAGCAAACACTGTGATTTTTTTCTTCTGCATTTCCAAGATATCTTGGTCTCATACTAAATGGTGGCTTTTGATCTCTTGACCTATAAATGTGGTTTCCTTATGCTGTTTGTGGCCTAGTTCTATACCAAAGGTACCCTTCGTCTGGCTGCCAGATAGCTGGGACACTCCTTCCAAATGACTCTTCTAGAATGCAGTCTCCCTGTGTCACTGAGCTCCAGTGGCACTCCAGCACCCCTTGTTTGGAGTCCAGACTTCTCACCACTTCACCATGAGGTCTTTTCATGATCTGGGCCCTTCCTTTTTAAAACTTTGTATCTCCCCACTCTCCTCCTCACCTCTCTTTATTCATTCGTTCTATACGTGAGCTCATACACTGAATAAGAAATTCTTAGTGGATGGAGCCCGGGCATTTCTGCTGTTGTTGTTTAAACTCTATAGGTGAATCTAATGCATAGATGGGAGTTGAGAACCAGGAGTAGTGCAGGGTTTCACATTTCTCAGACTATTTCCACATATATAATTTAATTTGGTTCTTAGAAGAATCCCATGATGTAGGCAGGGCATGTATTAATATATAAATTTCACAGATGAGAAAAAATGAGGTCCAAGGAGGTTAGGGAAAACTGGGCTTAATTAACCTCAGGTGTTCTGACTGATTCTGGGCTGTTTCCACTCCACACTGAAATTTTTATTGCCGGTGGTATCACATCATACAAGCTAATGTAAATATTTAATTGTCTCCTATTTTTTTAAAAAAAGAATGTAACTTAATTAGTATAAAGCTATATCTTTTGGCATCTGATTATTCTTTCAGTGAATAATAGCCACCACACAGCTGATATCCCATAATCCTATTTCCTGTATAGAAATTTTCTTCATCTGAAATTATTTATCATTTGTTTACTTATTTGTTGGTTGTGTTTTCCCACTAGAATGCAAACTTACAAGGGTATTGAACCTTTCTGGTCTAGAATAGTGACTGGCACTTAGTAGGGAACTCAATAGCTATTTGTTGAATGACTAAGTGGAATATTCCTTTGTCACTTTATCTCCTTATATATGATTTATTATTGAACTTAGAAATGAATTATTAATCTAACAAACAATTAACTTTCTAACTGAAAATAATTTTAAAAATATATTTACTAATAGATTTCAATAAACATTTTCTGTGTGAATGAATGAATGAATGGTGAACTTGTATAACATAGTGAAACTACCTAATATAGAGAGTACGTTGTATTTATATTAAGTGGCAAGTTTGATTTTTGCTTGGTTTATTGGAGCTTTTTGTTTTTGTTTCTTGTTTGTTTTTTAATGGGAGGCTAGTATAGCAAGTAGGTTTGAATATTGTCAGTCAAGTAGCTTTTTTGTCCTTATCAAAGAAAGCTCAGCTCTGGAACTGATATATTTATAACATAATTTCATTACAATTACTATATTTACATAGCTCCTGGTATCTTTCATTACACTAAAGTTGTTCCATTGTAAGTGTTTGAGGCAAAGATCTTTTGATAGTTTTCTGTGCTTTCAATGAGAGAAGAAAAGGCAGCACTATTCAACGTTTAATTATTAGGGACTGAAAACACCGTGTGGATTGAAGGGATTAATATAAAGCTTTGAGTGCTCTGATTCTTTTTCCCAGTTACAGGAACTCATACAAGAAGAACATCTGTGTGGACATGCTGCGAGATGGTTATCATAAGTCCTTCACTGAGCTCTTCGGTCTGATGGAGCAGTGGGATGCCCTGAGGGAGGCTGCGAGAGTTAGGTCCGTCGTCTGGCTGCAGAAACCCCTGGAGGAGCAGCCTGCTAAACTGGATTGCTTCTACCACTACCTGACCAGGGCTGAGGCTGCCGAGAGGAAAGGTAAGTGGCGTGATTGTGGGCAGGACACAGCAGGACTCAGAATGGCAGGCGCCTGAGGGAAGATTCCAGATAGTTCCATGTATGAATTTGAAACATTAAGACAACTTAGCACAGTTCAACCTTTTCAACTAAGCACATTTATGGAATAAATGATAGGGAACACTGAACTCAAGGCTGCCCAAACATAGGGGCATCCTGGTGATGTCATTCTAACTAAGCCAGGGAAGAAGACAATGCATAGCACCTAATAATAACATCTCCAGAATTTTTTTTATCATTAGTTATAAACTGTTCCATAGTTTTTCTTTATGTGTAATCTGACCTTTTTATATTTAACTTCGACTTTTACTGAGGAGATACTTTCAAAGAGTACTATCATTTGAAAATTGCACTGATTTTCCAGCATTTAAATAATGAGCTTTCAAGGTTTTATCAACAAGTCCTATTGATTTGAATCAGAGAATTTATATTAGTAAATAGTAAAAAGACACGAAAAGCCTGCAATTCACAATTATGAATAAAATTAATTTTATATTTTCCATGACATCATTTCTAACAATTTTTTTTGTATTCTAAAATTTTCCAGAAAGTTAATACATATTTTGAGTGTTGAAGAAAATATTTTAATCTCTACTAAAATTAAATTGATATTGTCATGAGTATTTCTTAGTTACATATTAAGAATTGGTCATTTTAACTGATCGACTTTAATCAGAGCAAAAAAGGAAATCCTAGAATTTGGCATATAAATTTGGTTTTCTAAATTATTCTTTTTTTTTTTTGTCTTTTTCGTGACCAGCACTCAGCCAGTGAGTGCACTGGCCATTCCCATATAGGATCCGAACCCCTGGTGGGAGCGTCGCTGCGCTCCCAGCGCTGCACTCTCCCGAGTGCGCCATGGGCTCGGCCCTAAATTATTCTTTTCTTCAACTTTTTGGGTGAAAATATCACAGGACTCAAAAAGAAAAGCTCAGGCCCCACCATGACAATGTATATATATCATTTGGGGCCTTTCTGTGGGAAAATAGAATACTAGGCAACTTTTTGTTACCCAGCACTGTCATGGAGAAAATTGATGGGGACATGGAAACAAAAGAAGAGGGACAGCAGAAGTATCTCAGCCTCTCTAGCGGAGTCAGCACGCGTTTCCCATCAGATTGTGAAGTGACTTAAGAATAGGAGATACACAAAAATATGAACAAAGCAAGTGAACCAGGATGTGTGAGTGGCAGAGGGTGACATAGGAAGTGACTATATCATAAAAAGTATTTAACTGCAAAGTTGACTTTAAAAATTGAGACTTTTGGCGAAATTTAAAATGTGATTTACATATAATTTCGCAAGAAATTAATGATTATAAATAAAAAAATGCTATTGTAAAAAACCTACATTCTAATATCAGCCCAAAATTCTGAAGTGATATTTACACTGAAAATAGAATTAATCAAGATAAAACTTGCCCATTAGTCATGTTTTTACGTCAAATTTCATCATATTCACTGTTTTAAATAGAGGATTTCATTTGAGTAGCACAGATGTGAGCCAAATATATGACTTGTCATAAAGTGTCATAATTATGAGCCAACTTGTCATAAAGCATTTTGTCATTATAAAGAAACTAAAATGCTAAACAGTTTATTTTAAGGTAGAAAATGTTTTCATTTATAATTTTATATTAAAGAACAGTAACTACACATATAAATAAAAACATTTCTCCAATTGTAAAAAATTAGTCCAAGCATTGTAATAGCTATAGTCTTAAACAAGTTGTAAGAGTAATGAAAAAATATTTTCTTCACTGAACAGTTTATAATTTATTTACGGAAAAAAATTACCTCTTGCTCAGAATAACTCTTCTGTGGGGTTATTGAAATATAGAAAATTAAAATTATTGCAAAAAGTATTATCGGAGATACTTCAGTTGAAGGACATGTAAACATTGGTATAGTTGCTTTTAAAAAATTTGTATAATTTTGTTTTACATTCAACACATGAACTTTATTGGGGGAAAATTGTGATTTGAATTGGGACTGTCCCAGAAAATGGGATATGTACATTTACCCTTATTAACTTGAATTAATCCTAAATATTAAAACATGTCTGTATGTATATGTTTGTACATGTGTTTATATATATATATATAAGTGTGTATATATATATATATATGTATGTCTAGAGCATAGAAATCTGTTAACAGTGTCTCAAGGTTCCATCCCATATGGTCATGAGGTCTGAGACAATTATCCTGAAATAGCGTATCTCTCAGCATCCTCATTGCTTTTCATTGGAAAGACCATCACTCTAGGGTCACAATGAAGTTCATTTAATCAAAGCTATGGCACTAACAATAGTCATCTCAGGTCAGTTCTGTCCCTTGAGGCTTACAGAGCAGTAACCTAGAGTTATTTAAATTATTTTACAAAACATCATTTTCTGATTTATAGCAAAGTCCTTTTTAAAGTAAGCCAGTCATTTCTTTTTGGATTACTTTCCATTTGTTAAAGTGTTTTTTTTTTTTTTTTTTGTCTCTGACACATTTCTTATGTTACTCGTTGTTTTGAATCATCTCTGTGCCATCTGTAACATTATGATTAGGTCCTTGAGCCCCATGGGACTGGAGAAAAGATGGCAATAATGATAATGGGTAACTGAATCAATAGATAATTCAAACATTATTTACACTTGATTTTTAAATTATTGTCATGTGGAGCATCAATTTTTTTTCCCTAACATTTGTTTAAGGTACGCAAAGTATGTCCTACTCAAGCAAAGTTCCAGAGGATAGTTATAGGTTTTATGCAAAACAAAGCAAAACAAAAAAATTGTCTGGTGAAATAATTTTGGGAAATACCAGGTGAACTAATATGAAAGTTAAGCAGGTTAATTTATTGCTGAACTTATCAGAGCCTTTGACGTGCCAATGTATATCGTGTGGCTCACTGAAAAAGGGAAATCAGCAAGAGCATTTCCCAAATTTATTTCATCATGGAATCTCCTTTTTAGGGAGCATAATGAATGCTGGCCTTAATAGCAAAGCCACGATAAAATTATTTTTCATCTTCTGAATATATGTGCTGATGAGTCAAGAAAATGATCTACAAGCAAGAAGAAAAGACTGCTTAGAATGTAAAGGGTATAGGTTACATATTTGGATTGTCCAAAGATTCAAAACTTTAATATAATCCTTTATACTTAATACTCTGAAAAAGACTCTATTTTTCTATAGAAAAATAGCTTAGTTGACTAGTGGTCGTTAAGTATAGAATCTTGATAGCTTATATAAGTATAACTCAATCTCAAAAACCAACTTTATTTATAAAATGTTGCGAATGTTTTTGTATTAAGGTTGAATTACTAAAAAATAGAAAAAATATTTCTGGATTGCATATATATATTTTAAAACTATGTACCTTTCATTAAAATGGAGGATATGAAATGTTTTACTTACTGGCTTCTAAAAACAATAACTCTCTAATCAGTAAATATGACCAAGAATATGAAATATTATAAAACAGACTTCAGTGGTCTATTCACATTAGGTAGGAGTTCAGGATTTCCATCTGAAAGCATAGGAGAAGTCAGTGTTAAGGTGGAGAATATTTGTTTTAAATAAATAACTCAGGTTACTCTCTACTTCTCACCTAAGCTGTCACCTATTGCGAGTGCCCTCCAAAAGCACAGTGGTTCTCCAGAATCCCCAGCTCCTTCAAAAATAGGAAGACCTCTTTTTCTAATATTTTGTTTTGTAAGCATAGAATTTATTTTGAAATAAATCTTAATTTCAAATTATAAAGAAGTATATGTAAAGTAAAAGCGTAGTTTTTAGAAATTCCTTTTGGAACATTGGAGTGACATCTACAGTTCTTGAAAGCTACCTTCTGTTGTAGTCGACCTGCTTTGTTTTTTTCTGAGCTTTTTAACTTTAATCTTATAGTTGTACTAGTGAGCAATATTTTTTATAGTTGTAATTTCTTCGGGGATATATGAATTGACTCTTCTGGTACTAGTGAACAATTAATATCAGTGAATTCGAGTAATGATTGCTATAAAAAAAATCTTGGAAGGGTAACCTAGAGGCTACCACATTTTTTCAACTGTGCTTTCAGCATAAATGCAAAAAGACATAAAAAGATTATCAATTTGTTCATCTTCATTGTTAGAGTGGCGTTTACAGAACTGAGGCACAATTTATTAACACACAAACATTTTTGTTCAAGTTTACTAATGCAGTGGGGTTTAAAGAGGGATTCACAACTGATTAACTGTTTTTTGTGTACATATAGCTCAGATGCCCCTTAGGGAAAAAAACCTACAAGGGTTTAAGTAATAAACTAACAACTATTTGAGTGAAAGGGATCACTAGTATTTATGCATTTTCACCGGAAAAAAAACTACTCATAGAAACGAGAAGCATAGAAGTCTATTCTTCCTTAAGCTTGCTAGAGACATTGCTAGAAAGTATATGGAGCTTATAGGGTCATCCTGATTGACATTTCTCATATCTATCAGCCCTGTGATTTTTTATTTTTTTTTTTAGGGGGAGAATACCTAGGTCTTTCCAAGTCCTTTCTGCTTTCTTAATTTACCTTATTTCTTTGCCATGGTTAAGAAAAACAGTTCTTTCTCAGGAATCTCTAAATACTTTTCAAACCTTCAGTGGAAAAAGTACTTGATAATACCACAAACTCATTTCTTCCAAAAGAACTGAGCACATTGTTAGTAGGTGTCATCCTGTCCTATATCTTATATAAATAAGCTTCCCGTTTCAACCAGATGGTATGTCAATTTCTAACGTGTTCTAAGTTTTTGGAAAGACTTTTGTTGTTTTATTCATCTGCACATCCTTTAATTAATGTAATTAATTGAATAGTTAAATTAATTTTTGCATTTAGATTGGATTTTTAAAATAGGTAATCACGCTTTTAGGGAAAAATAGGAAATAGGGGTTGCAACATTGGTTTGCCATTCAAAAGGATTTCCCATGAGATATCTTTCTGATGCAGTTTATGATGTTTTTCTCTCTTTGAAGAATACTTGGAAGATGTATATAATAACCTGTATGCTTTGGCCTGTTACTTCAATAATTCTGAAGACAAGTGGGTAAGGAACCACTTCTATGAGCGATGTTTTAAGGTTGCTCAACTGATCAAAATCGACGGTGGGAAGAAGGAAGCCGAGGCGTGTGCGCACATGGGCCTACTCTACGAGGAAGACGGTGAGTGGGCATTTGCCAGGCTGCCCTGCCTGTGTTTTGGGGGGCATCCCGAGACCAGGCAACCAGAAGGCACTTGGAGGTTGAGAAAAAGACCTGAGGTTTCAGTATAATAATGTAAATTATTGAGATCAAAAAACAGCAGTGTGTGACTTATGAACTCAGCTTCAGTATTCCGTGAAGAATATACCTCGCAGAACTCCTTGCTTGGGCTCCTGCCTGTGCGCTCAGCCTGGAGCTCCCCGCAGCATCCTCCCTGTGAGAAAGCATCCCCGCCCCCACACACATCCTTCAGGCCTCGTGCTGCACCATTTTGAATTTTTTTTTTCATTCACGACAGCCCTCTTTGTTCATTTTAACTCGATTTCTCACGTGTGAAAATGCTCGGGGAAAAGAAAATGTACGTTTCGTGATTTTCCTAGTGACCCAAGTCCCCTATACAAAAACCAAAAAATATCTGGATAACTCAGATACCACCCCATTGTGATTATATAATAGTTTCTGAAGGAAAGGATTCTTTAAATATGACTTCATACTTAATAATGTTATCTTAACACAAGCCAAAGTCTAAAACAACAACAGCAAAATTATTGGAAACAGATTTTATATCGTGGTTGATCAGGGATTGCAAATAGGAATTTAAGAATTCAAATTATCTGTGGAAGGCTAGTGTGTAGATAATATGCAAAGAAAATATAAGGGAAAGTGAAATATTTTTATCATGAATAATGCTGTTTCTTCCCTCAAAAAACTATCTCTTTTCCCCAAAAGTTTTGACTCTGGCAAAACAGTTAAATTTAAAAACATTTATTATTTTGTGGCTAGGACTGCATAAAAATGAAAGAAAAAAACAAAACAAAACAGTTTTTGTGCCTTGGGAATTTGCAGTTAATGAGATTGTAACCTAAAGAATGGTAGGTGCTGGAATGTGGTCAGGGGCCATCTAGTGTGATAGACACAAGGAATGCCAGAAAAATTCAAAGAAGTGAGAGATCATACAGACTAAATTCCAGGAAGGCATGACGGAATCAAGAGGAACTGGCAGGGGACTTGGAAGATGAGTAGAACTGAGGCAGGTAAAGAAATAGAAATATATGAGAAGCTTCAAAAGCCTATGGAAAAATTCATATTATCTTTTAATTCTATTTTTCCACAAATTTTTAGAGTATCATCTAGGAGAGGGAACAATGCACACGAAAGCATAATTAGAGGAACTGATAGGAGGACCAATCTGCTTAAATAAAGTGGAGAGTGTATTTCTGAGCAAAGATGGGAAATCACAATGGAAAGATAAAATAGGGACATGCTAGCATTCAGTTTGGACTTAAGTTTCTACACTTTCAGGGCAAGGAAAGGAGTGTGATATAATAGAAGTCTGCCTGTGATGCAAACTATGCAAGGAGGGAAAGGAGGAAGGGGGTATGGTTAGGGAGCTGGTACACTAATTTAACTCAGAAGAAACAATCGAAAAGTATTTAAGAGAACATATTTAAGTATTCCATTGCAGTACGATTTACAATATCTCTAAATAGGGGATTAGTTAAATACATCAAGCAACTTCCATGCAACAGAGTTCTATGCAGGCATGAAATTACAGAATAGAGCAAAATTAATTCCTTCATTCTAAAAATACTGAACCTAGTGCCAGCGGATAAAACAATGAAAAGACAAAGACCTTGCCCTTGTAGAACTTACATTCTTCTGGGAAAAATAGGCCTTGATAATTAATAGCTATGTAATATGATATGAAGTAGTGGTAAATGCTGTGATAAACAATAAAGCCGAGCAAGGGGACAGACAGGGCTAGTTCACATAAGGTATTCACATATTGGAAGGTGAGATATGAATGAAATGAGGGAGAGAGCCTCATCCTCATGAAAATCTGAAGAAAGGGGTTTTGGAGGGGGTTCACGGTAAGTGCAAAAGCCCTGAAGCAAGTGAGGCAAGTGTGTGCCGAGCGTGCCCAGGAACCCACAAGATGGGCCTCGGGGGTGGAACTCAGAGAGAAGGGTGGGAAGTGGAAAGGGCTGAAGGTAGTTAGGGAGGCTGGAGTAGTCCACATTGGGGCTTTAGGCCACAGTGAGGACTTTGGATTTTATTCCAAATTGTGTAGGAAACCCCAAATATTTCTTGATTTGAGAGAATACTCATGACACATTAAGTAGAAAAATACGATTCAAAACACAACGTAAAATATAATTATATTGTGTGTATATCATATACCAACATGTTAACAGTGGTTATTTCTGAGTGTGGGCATTATAGGTTATTATAAAATTATGCACTGAAGAGATGTTATCATAATTTGGGAAGTTATTTGTTAAAACTTTTAGCCTGTTGTTAAAAGTAGAATTTTTTTTTTCAGATTGTAGAAAAAGAGATAACTTATTGCTTAAGTAAAATTCTTATTCAAGCTTTTAAAAATTATTTCCACTTCACAGTGAGATAAATGCTTTTTTACCCTTTTAAAAGTTATCTGTCTTGGGCCGAGCCCGTGGCGCACTCGGGAGAGTGCGGCGCTGGGAGCGCAGCGACGCTCCAGCTGCGGGTTCGGATCCTATATAGGAATGGCCGGTGCACTCACTGGCTGAGTACTGGTCACGAAAAAGACAAAAAAAAAAAAAAAAAAAAAAAAAATTACCTGTCTTTTGAGGATAAGGAAACTAGCACAGAAATCGAGTTGGTTGACGGTGGAGCTGGTATTAACAAGTCACTGGCTTCGGAGTCTGTACGAATGCATGCAAACAAAGGATCACTTTGCTTTCATGGTGTGCTAATTGTGAAAATTCCTGAATCATCCACCTCCAACTGAACAGAATAAGTATTGTTTTTATAATTGGAGCTGTCAAGTTCTGTCACCTGCAAAGGCAAATCGAATATTTGGACTGTCAATTGCTGGTCCCCCCACCAAAGTAGCCATAGAATAAATAATAGATAATGTATGAAAATAAGGACTAAAGAAGTCAGGGCTATATTGATGAAAATTGAAGAATGGCTGCAGTGAGATTTAGAGAGCTATCATAGGAGTATTCTAAGTTTTTCTGTAAATTTTATTTCTGATATTTTAAAATTTGGTTTTATTTTTTAATTTTTTATTGTGGCAGAAAACATATAGCATCAAACTTTATCTTAACCATTTCTAAGTATACAGTGTAGCAGTGTTATGTATATTCACATTGTCATGCAACCAATCTCCAGAACTTTTTCTCTCTCCTTCCGATTTTTTAAAATCTCTGGATGCATTTCTATTGGAGAACTTATACGTTGCTTATGTATAAATTGCTCCATTCATTCATTCGTCTGTTCATTCACTCACTCAACAAGTTTATTAGAGTACCTATTAGCCCTATGGTTAGTAACCATGGCACCATGGTTGCCTGTATCATTTTAGTGGCAGACACACAGCATCTGAAAGCAAGGATGACTTTTGGAAATGTGATCAGTATAGGGCAGCTGTGAGACTACGTTTGCAGGTCCTTAGATGATAGCATGATAACATGCAGCTGTATTCTGTAATAAATAGAATGTTTGGGCTATGAAAATTTTTAAAGACTTTTGCTTTTTAAATTATTTTTAACTTTGAATGCATTATTTTGTTTTGGAGCCACTTTTTTGTCAGATCTAAAATGTTTTCCTATGCCCTTAGACAGTTTATAGGCCCTTTAACCATGCCTTTATTTCCTGATGGATAAAACAACTGAGTCAGTGCTGATGAAAATATTAGAGGTTGACTTTGAGTGTTTGATGTACCTAGTGATGGTGAAAATTATCTGTGTAGCTTTTGTAATCTGGGGTAGAATTTTCACAAGAAGAGTAAACTAAGAGTATCAAGAATATGTGGCTAGAGTGGAGTGGGGGCTCACATGGCTATATGGTTTCCCCTGAGGTGATAGTGGTGTAGCTTCCACAAATCTGATCTGACTGGTCCAGACAAGCGAATGGAGGTCCCCCAGGAACATCTAGGCTGCAGCTGTGTTCAGGGCAGGTGGTAGCATCCTGATTCAACGGGTGCACCCATTCAGGTTAAACCAGGACATTAGCCAGCAGATGGCAATGGGCAGGTTGTCAGGGCCCAATCAAGTGGGCTATAGTCCAGGGCAGGACTCCAGGACCCTCAGGGAAATGTAGAGCAAATGAAGAACATAAGTAAAAGCCATAGTCACAGAGACTAGGCACATGGTTGCAGTTGGGGTAATGTTCAGCCCACTGGCACAAATGTGACCAGAGCTTCATCCAGAGCCCCCTGGCCGGAGTCAAGTACAGCAGACAGGGTCAAGTACCCACTGCTGCTAAAGATGGGACACTAGTTTACAGTGTGGCCTGGTTCCTATTGACTCAAGATCTGGCAGTCTCATTCTTTAGGTCAAATATCTTCAGGCATGTAGCTAGGGTAGCAAGCATGGAGTAGTCATGAACTGACAAACACTTGTAGCAAATTGGTGGCTGTATCTCCCTTCAGAATTGTGGTCTTATTTGTAAGGATTTTATCAGGTAAACAGGACAAGTTGGCAAGCATCATTCACACTGCATCTTTGGAGCACTGGAAAAAGCTCTCAGACACTGGATCCATAGGAGATGTGCCCATTCATTCTAGAGCAGCACAGAGATGTCTAGCAGGGCCAGGTGCCAGACCTGGGAGAAAGAAGACTCTTTAAGAGACAAGGTTAGGGAAACACCAGCTCCTCTCTTGGTGGTCTGGAGCTAGGGCACAATAGCATGATGTGGCAGAGCCTTAACTTCAATCCTATCCTGCCAGGTCGGCTTTAGTGGCTGGGTGCAGCACTGGCTCCTTCCCCGGCATGATGAGGGGACTGGGGCCAAGCCTTGCAGTGCAGCTTTATTGGTGGGGAATTGGGGGAGGAGGCACAAACTAACAGCAGGGTTCACCACATCAGCATTCATAGATGAGAAAGCATCTGTATACTACTCCCCATGCCCCACCCTCCATGATTTAGGAACTGGATCCAACCCTCACTTTTGACCAAATTAATGGACTTAAGCACTGAGACTAGCTGGTTTTCCATGGAGCCTTACAGAAGGCCAATGTCTTTTCTGGGAGTGTAGACTGGAAGAATCAGTATTGGACTAATTAACTCTTCATTTCAGCCCACGTTTTTCTTTTGTCCCTCTTCCCCCAATTCCAATGATGGTCTTCTAAGTATCATCTCCTACTTGGTCAGCAGCTCATTCCAGTTCACCCCATCAACTCAGAGTCTAGTTACTGACTTTGCTGTGGGACCCTAGGAGGGTGATTAGATGTCCTCTTGAATGACAGATATTGTGACAACCCCAGGGTACTGAGCATATTCATTGAAGACAGGCAGGGGAGACCTTTGTAAAAACAGCTTAAGTGATGCACATTTTTCATTCAGAGGCCCTCATCTGTGACTCTAGCACAGGGATCAGTAAAGACTAACTTGGATCTACAGCACCAATCCCATGTTCTCTCAATGACTGAGAACTTCTGAAAAGAAAGAGTTGTCCGGGTTGGCTCGCTCAGTTTGGGTCTTAGAATTTATTGCTGACAGTCAGTTCCATGGACAGATACTAGATATTTTATCTCAGTATGGATTGGCAAGGATCCAGAAGGCACCAGGAGCTGTGTAATGTTGTAAAGACACGCTGGAATGACTACCAACTCTCCCCTGAAGCATCCGGTAGCAGAAGGCATACCCAGCAACAGATTAGTGGGAAGGCCACCAGTATAAGGGACTGTCCCCTTTACCATTTGATCTCATGAAGAAGAGTTAGAATTTAAGAGCCCACATAACCCTGTCTTGCTGATGGTGGGTACCCTCCCCTAATATGACTCCACCCATTCTTTAATGATCATGGAGAAAACATCTTCTCTGGTTTTGGTTTTTTCCATTAATTTTATGAGGACTAGTGGTTCAGTTTTCCTCTTAGTAAAGTATCCTAGGCACTTTCCATCAATATCACAAATGAAAGAAAAAAATAAAATAAAAACAAAGAATTCTATCACTGAGAGTCTTAAGCCCTAGGTGTCCCTACTACTCAAGATTTTCCAAGGCTTGTTCCTGCTAACAGTCACTAAGTCCTGAAGGCTGGCCACAGTACTGCAGATAGAGTCTTTCCATTCCAATCTGTGTCATTGAACTATCTCCAGTTCCTTGACTTGCTTCCAGAAGGCCGTGATGTGTACCTGGAGAGATGTTCAGTTTGCTGGGATAACTGCCATACTGGCAAGGAAACTTGGTATGCAGCACTCACACCAGGCCTGCTGGAGCAGCATTGCTCTGAGACAACACACAGTGAAAGGAGCTGTAGCAGGTGTGTTGGTCTCCCATGATCCTTTGTATGATTAGAGAAGTATAATCACACTCCTGGTGTGAGCAGGGGCCAAACACAGTAGCAATATGACTTGGCCAAGCCTTAATGTGAGCCCTGTCCTCACAGCTCAGCATTCATGATTTGATGTAGCATCAGCCCCTCTCCTGCATGTTGGTAGGGGATCAGGGGAAAAGGGGTTAGGGGCTGAGGCAGAGGCCTGTGGTTGTTGCCATAGGGTATGGCATGCAAACAGCAAGATTTGCCACACTGGTATTCACAGTTTGGGGAACACCAACCTCTTCCCTGTCAGGAGAGAGAGACTAAGGTCCAAGCCTTTGCGATAGGTCAGGGATGATTGCCTTGAGCACTGAGCCTAATTGATGTCCATGGAGCTTTGCTAGAGTCCATCTTCTTTCCTAAGATACTAGCCTGCAGAGAATCAGTTCTGAACAAGTTAACCTGCCTGTTAGATCTTTAAGTCCTGCATAAGGAATGCTGTTAACATAAAGAGACTCTGGTCAGATTATGGCCACCAAAGTCCTGGCAATCCACATACTTACAGTCAACTGATCTTTGACAAAGGCACCATGAACATACATTGGAGAAAAGACTGCCTCTTCAATAAATCGTGCTGGGAAAACTGAACATCCATATGTAGAAGAATGAAACTAAACCCGTACTTCTCACCATATATCAAAATTAACTCAAAATGGATAAAAGACTTAAATATAAGACCTGAAACTATAAAACTCCTAAAAGAAAACATAAGCAAAACACTTCAGGAAGTAGGACTAGGCAAAGACTTTATGAATATGATCACAAAAGCACAGACAACAAAAGAAGAATAAACAAGTGGGGTTATATCAAACTAAAAAGCTTCTGCACAGAAAAAGAAACAGTTAACAGAGTGAAAATATAACCAACAGAGTGAGAGAAAATATTTGCAAACTATGCACCTGACAAAGGATTAATATCCAGAATATAGAAGGAACTCAAACATCTTAACAGTAAAATTAAAAAATGGGCAAAGAAGCTTAATAAGCATTTCTCAAAGGAAGATATACAAATGACCAATGGACACATGAAAAAATGCTCACCATCACTCAGCATCAGGGAAATGCAAACCAAAATCACACTGAGATATCATCTCACTCCAGTTAGGCTGGCCAAAAGACTGAGAACAAGAAATGCTGGAGAGGATGCGGAGAAAAAGGAGCCCTCCTACACTGTTGGTGGGACTGCAAAATGGTGCAGCCTTTATGAAAAATGGTATGGAGGTTCCTCAAACAACTATAGATAGATCTGCCATATGATTCAGCAATTCCACTGCTGGGTATGTACCCAAAGGAATGGAAATCATCATGTTGAAGGGATACCTGCACTCCCATGTATATTGCAGCTCTGTTTACAATAGTCTAGAGTTGGAACCAACCTAAATGTCCATCATTGGATGACTAGATAAGGAAAATGTGGTATATTTAAACAATGGAATACTACTGTGTCATAAAAAAAAATGAAATACTGCCATTCACAGCAATGTGGATGAACTTTTCTCTAAGTATATCAAGTGAAATAAGCCAGACACAGAAAGAGAAATACCATATGGCCTCACTTATAAGTGGGAGCTAAAAAATTGAATAAAAAAAGAAAGATACAATAATCACAATAATATGCTGCATTTTCAAAAGGAAAGGACAGAGTTGAGGTTACCAGAGGTGGGAAAGGGGGAAGTGGAGGGGGGTAAAGGAGAAATTGTAAAGGGCCACAAAAATTGATTATGTTGTATAATGTTGAACATACTAATTACCCTGATTTGAGCATCACATATTGTATACAGGTATTGATATTCAATGCTGTACCCCAAATATATGTACAATCAACATACAATCAATTTCAATTAAAAATCTATATATAATTTAAAAATAAAAAAATAAAAGAAATGTTATTTTACCTCAAAAAAAAAAAAAAAAAAAAAGGACAAAGATAGGACCATGAGCAAGACTGAAGCTTCCAAAGAAGCCCCGCCCCTAAAGAGTAGATATTTTCAAGAACTGATCAAAGTAGAAGAGAACCAGTAAATTAAAGGAAGAAATGGTCAAATCTCAGACCTAGAAGAATGCCTGGTGGACGCTGGGATAGAGTGAGGTGCTGTTTCTACCAGCTATCCACCATCATAGGTAGAAGCGTGGGATTCCACCAGCATCCCATGGTCAGTGAGTAGAACCGTGGGCCGACTGTTTCAGTCTGCTTGCCTTTCAACCAGGACTAAATAAGTCCCTCCTAATTGTGGGATGTAGGAAACGCAAGGAAAACAAAGCATTAATCTGGGGAGGATTAACCTGAGGGTAAAGAATAAACCTGTAAAAGTGATAATTAAAAAAAAAATGCTTAGCGTCTTCAGAAAGATGCAAGTAGAAGACAGAAAAGCACAAGGACAGCAGCAGATGATATGAGCATGAACACCAGATGGAACGAGGAAGGCCTTCAATAAAATGTGTTGGCAGAATTAAAACACAGAGTACAAAGAGTAGGGAGCAGAACTGGCACAGCGGAAGATTGAATCAGTGATGTTGAGGACAAACTGAAAAAGACCGAGAAATGAAAACAGTAAGAAAAGATGACAAATGCGTAAGTTCCTGAGGAAGAGTACACAGTAATTGGAACTAAAGCAATAATCGAAGATATTTTAAGAAAGATTTCTTGGCCCCTCAATTCAGGGGCTTACTTTTTAATGGGAGAGGCAAGTCAGTTCTCTGATAATTACAATAATGTGAGTCATAGCACAAATAGGACGGGTACAGAATCACCAAATTCAAATGTGAAGGAATCAAGGTCATTTATTTGTTTAAGATGGCATTCAACGTTAGTGAAGTTTCGACAATTTAAAGCATGTTTCTTACATTCCTGCTGACAGAATAAATTAACCTGCCGTTACTATCATACAATTTGGGATATATATATATATATATCAAGAGTTCTTAAAGTGTCCATATCCCTTAACCCTGCCATCCCACATCTAAGAAATAACCAGATATGAAGACAAGAATTTTTATAAAAACATATTGTGTCTTTATATAAGTATATTTGTAATAGCATAAAAAAGGAAACAATAGAAATGTCCTACAATAGAGTAATAGTTAATTAATTATGGTAATTACACATGATGAATTCTTAGCCAGCTATTCAAAGTGTTGTTTTCCCATAACTGTAGTGATAAGGGCTACCATTTGTTGAGTGTTAAGTATCTGTCATTATGAAAATGCTAATTTGGGCCAGAAGACTGTTAGTCACTTCCAGGCTGAAGCATGGAGGAGCAGATGTGAATTCTCCATGCTATTTCTATTTTTGTCATGGCAGCCATGGGGGACTTATATTGAGAGAGTGAAAGCACAAGATGGAAACAACCTGGATCCCTGAATGACCATTTGGAATGGAGCTGCCCTGGAGAGTCACCCATCCTCAGTGGACTTCATGTGAGCAAGAAAATTAGTTTATCTAAGCCCATGGGATTTCAGGGCCTGTTTACTACCACAGTAATAAATCTAACATTGACTAATGCAGTCTCCAACATTTATATGCCTTTATTGTGAATTAGGGATTTCAAGAGTTCTGTTGACAATTTTTGGCAATTTCTTTGAAAATTTCATACGACAGTCTAAATCCTCTCTTTCAAATGTGATACCTAATGTCTTTATACTTTTCCCCAAATTTCCACTTTGATATTTTTGAATGTACAAATTCTTCAATTTACTAATATAACTTAGTCTTCCAAAAACTCCATTTCTATTTTTTAATATAGAAAAAAATGGATGCATTTTACTTTTTCCTTTGTGTGTTTCTGTATTGTTTCATTATAGTAGACATGCAACATATTTATTATCTAAAAAATAAAAATATACAGCTCTTTAAGGTTAGCTGATGTAGAATGACTCCATCACAAATCCACAATAGTGTTTTGCCTACTACACAAGTCCCTAACTGTTTCAGAATATTCAGGGGCTTACTTTTTAGTGGATTTTTACCACTGAAGACTAAACTCAGGAAGAATTAGTGAACCCTTTGACCCAGTCTCCCAGAGTTTCCATCTGGACCGGAGACTCAGAACCTAATCATAGGTCTTGGAATTGGGATTCACTACTCCAAACTTGAACTCTCAGACTCAAACCTGAAGTTTCCCTTCATTCAAATGTCTTGGAAGTTCCCACCAGGTTAACTCAGTAACCCACTCTGGAAGAAGAACCAGCCACTAGAACGAAGGTGTCAAAGAGGTGTGCACAGCAGTCATGGTTGTCAGCATTGCACACTACATACAGACATCTCAGAAACTCAGTCAAATTAAAGGTATTTAACAGATTCCTTACAGACGTTTTATCCTAGCAATCAGGGGTGTCTGATCTGCTGTCCCGACAATCCACCCTGAACATATCTTTCTCACCCATTTCCACTTGAACCATATCCCAGGTAATAATTCATACACTGGACACATCTTCTAAATCTCTGTGGACTTTCCCCAATCCCACTGCTGAAGAACGTCTTTAGATAGACTTGTTACCTGTACGTCCCACCATAAACACACCGACCCTTGTGTGCTGACTGTGCCACAGCACTGCTCTGCCTGCCGAAATAGTTGATGGCCTTGAATCATGCCAGTGTCTGCTCAGACCTTGCAAAAACCTCAGCATCAAAAGTCCCTGTATGCCTGCTCACCACTTAATGTTTGTGGACTTCTAATCTTTGTATTTTACCTCCCAGCTGCCCCAGCATAAGGACCTTGATGTTGTAATGATGATGGCAGTTTTCAAACTTTTCTCTCATAGCTACATATATGATTGTTAACATTGACTTAGGAGGCACTCCTATGAGAATGCTGAGATTTAAGCAAACCCTCCACCCCCAAAGCAGAAGCAAACTCCACCACTAGTTGTGGGCTTTGGTAAAAATAAAATAGGCTGAGGGTTATGTGCTACCTGTAGTTCTACAGACTTTCTCTCCCACCTGGAAAACCCATTGAAATTCAAATGAGTCAGAATAATGAACTCTTTTAAAATAATGAACATCAGATCAACAGAATGAAAGGAAAAAACACCATATGATCATTTCAATAGATGCAGAAAAAGCATTTGGTAATCCAACACCCCTTCATAATAAAAACACTCAACAAACTAGGTATAAAAGGATTGTACCTCAACACAATAAAGGCTATATATGACAAACCCACAGCTGAAATCATACTGAAGGGACAAAAATTGAAGGCTTTTCCTCTAAGATCTGGAATGAGGTGAGGATGCCCACTTTCCCCACTCTTATTCAACATAGTACTGGAAGTTCTAGCCAGTGTAATAAGGCAAGAAAAAGCAATAAGGGACATCCAAATCAGAAAGGAGGAAATCAAACTATCCCTATTTGCAGATGACATGATCCTATAAATGGAAAACCCTGAAGACTCCACCAAAAAATTACTAGAACTAATAAATTCAGTATAGTGGCAGTATACAAAATAAACAGAAAAATCAATAGCCTTCTTCTATGCCAATAATGAAATAAATGAAGAATAAATCAAGAAAGTAATTCCATTCACAATAACTACTAAAAAAAAAAAGAAATATCTAGGAGCAAATTTGACTAAGGAAGTGAAAAACCCTACAATGAAAACTATAAAACGTTGCTGGAAAAAATTGCAGCAGTCACAAATAAATGGAAAGATATCCCATGTCCACTAGGATTAACATCATCAAACTGTCCATATTATCCAAAGCAATCTACACATTCAATTCAATCCCTATCAAAGTACCAATGACATTCTTCACAGAAATAGAAAAAATGATTTTAAAATTTGTATGGAACCACAGAAGACCCTGTACGTCTGAAGCAATTTTGAACAAAAAGAACAAGGTTGGAGGCATTATACTTCTTGACTTAAAAATATACTATAAAGTTGTAGTAACCCAAACAGCATGGTACTGGTATAAAAATAGACAGATAGACCAATGCAACAGAATAGAGAACCCAGAAATAAACCCATGCACTTACAGTCAACTGATTTTCAACAAAGATGCCAAGAATTTACATTGGGGAAAGGACAGCCTCTTCAATAAATGGTGCTGGGAAAACAGGATATCCACATGCAGAAGATTGAAACTAGACTCCTATCACTCACTGTACACAAAAACCAACTCAAAATAGATTAAAGACCTAAATTTAAGACCCAAAACTATGTAACTACTAGAAGAAAACAAGAGAAATGCTACAGGAAATGGGAGTGGTCAGCACTTTTTTGAATGAGACTGCAAAGACACAGGCAACTAAAGCAAAAATACACAAATGGGACTACATCAAACTAAAAAGCTTCTGCGGAGTAAGGGACACTATCAACAAAGTGAAAAGGCAACCTACAGAATGGGAGAAAGTGTTTGCAAACTACACATCAGATCAGTGGCTAACATCCAGAATATATAAAGAACTCAAACTACTCAACAGCAAAAAACGAAATAACCCAATAAAAAATGGGCAAAAGACCTGAACAGTCATTTCTCAAAAGAAGACATACAAATGGCCAACAAGCACATGAAAAAAATGCTCAAAATCGCTAATCATCAGGGCAATTCAAATTAAAACCACAATGAAATATCATCTCACCCCAATTAGAATGACTATTATCAACAAGACAGAAAATAACAAAAAGAGGTGAGGATGCATAGAAAAGGGAGGGTTCCTACACTGTTGGTGGGAATGTAAATTGTGGAAAACAGTATGGAGGTTCCTCAGAGAACTAAAAGTAGATCTACCTTAGAAACCAGCTATCCCACTATTGGGTATACCAAAAGGAAATGAAATCAATATATCAAAATACACCTGCACTCCCATCTCCATTGCAATGCTATTCACAATAGCCAAGAGGTGGAATCAACCTGAATGCCCATCAACAGATGAATGGATAACAAAACAAAACAAACAAAAAAAAAAATGTGATATATATATACACAATAGAATACTATTCAGCTATAAAAACAAATGATACTCTATCATTTGTAGCAACATGTATGGAACTGAAAACCATCATGTTAAGTGAAGTAAGTCAGGCAGAGAAGGACAAATACCACATGATCTCATTCATATTTTGAATTTAAAAAAAAAAGTGGTTTTCATAGAAGTAGAGAATAGATTAATGGTTACCAGAGGGCAAGGGGTGGGAAGGAGAAGTGGCAGACTAATGGGTACAAAACTATGATGTCTACCTGAAGTGAATCATTGTGCAGTGTATGCATGTATTGAAACAACATACTGTACCCCACAAAAATGTACAGGTAAATGTTAAAAAAATTCAAAAAAAGAACAACATAATGAAAAAATAAATAAAATGGATAATGACAACGTTATATATTTTTAAAATTAAATAATTTAAAAAGTTTGGCTGTTCGTTGTTGTAAAAAATTATTTGCAACACATTTCAGAACAGATCAGTACACACATCTGGGCCCTAACAGAGCCGTTAAGATCTACTAGCTTGAGATAGATTTTCAGGGCTACCCACCTATCCAGAACTGTGACTAATACGCTTCGAGACCCTTCTTCATCACTGCCATCAGCAGTCTGGTTTTCTTTCTTTGCACTTTCCTCTTTGTATCTCTCTATGTAAGCTCCATATCTGTGGATCCATCATCTGCCAAATCATCAGACCCCATATCTCATTGGATCCTTCTTTCAATGGATCCCTCAATAGTTAAAGGAGATCTCCAAACTCAACCATGTGAGCTGAACTCCATTCCCATTTACCCAGGGAAACGAGGCTAAAGTGTGCATAAATCAGAAAACTTTCCGGTTCCTGGAATGAACTCCTTTTCTTGTGACACTTTCCCAGTGACTGGTTCTGCCCCACAAAGTCCAAGCCCTGCATGTGAGGAGAATGTTCAGCAATCTGGGCATAAGGCTGGTTGGAGGCACAACCTCAGAGGCCAGTTCTCATCCTTTCCAATGAGGCCCCCTGCAGCAAAGCCTCTTAGGACTGTCCTCATACACAGCCGGGCTCTTCTTCCCTGTCTCCTCTCTGCTTTGACCTTGGATTTGCCATGGGTGCAGGCTCCCACATGCACCTCCCTTGCAATTACATCTGTGAGACTCATTATCTCTTTGCTGCAGTTTCTTATCTCTATCCAGCCTGCAGTTTCCTGTCATGAGTCCCACATGAGGCCCTGCTTGGCCTCAGCCTCTCCAGTTCTGGTGCTGACTTCTCTCAGAACTACACAGCTAAGGCAGGACAACTATTGCATATATTGGCGGCACTTTTGTCTTCTCATTTTAGAGAAATTTTTCAATTATATATGTTATGGGTTGAATTGTGAACCCCCAAAAGATGTTGAATTCTTAACTCCCAGTATGAATGTGATCTTATGTGGAAATAGGGTCTCTGCAGATCATCAAATTAAGATGAGGACATTACAGTGGGTCCTAATCCAAAATGATGGTGCCATTATAGAAAGGGGAAATTCAGACAAAGAGACAGACATTTACAGAGGGAACAGGATGTGAAGACACAGGAAGAATGCCATCTACAAGCCAAGGAATGCCTGAGACTACCAGAGGCTAGGAGAGAGGCATGGGATAGACTCTCCCTCACAGCCCTCAGAAGGAATCAACCCTACTGACATCTTGATTTGGGACTTCCAGCATGTAGAACTGTGAGATCATAAATTTCTGTTTAAGCTACCAGTTTGTGGTACTTTGTTATGGCAGCACCAGAAAACTAATACAGTATTCAATATGATGTCAGTGATTTTTGTGAAGTAACAAAAAATGTTATTTCAGAAAAAAAGAAAGAAATCTACCAATGGTAGGGTGATATGACTCAACATATATGAAGAATATATTGTTCTTTCATTTCAACCTCTTGACATACAAAACAACCATGTGGGTGATGATGAACTGAATACTACCTAAAGTAGTTCAAGATGATTTTCAAAAACTCCTTAAA
The DNA here is from genome assembly GCF_027409185.1 of Cynocephalus volans. NCBI lineage: Eukaryota > Metazoa > Chordata > Mammalia > Dermoptera > Cynocephalidae > Cynocephalus > Cynocephalus volans. The sequence continues at coordinate 129,610,208 of NC_084468.1, read as the reverse complement.
ATCTCATATAAAAATTCTCAGAGTTTTGGGTTTTTACCTTATTCTGTATTCCATTACACATGTGACTTCATTTTTATTCTCTAACATTTAAAGTGAGGTTGATTATTTATCAAGGTATTCAGTTCTCCCCCCCCAAAAAAAAGGTAAAAATACAATAATTTAATACAATCAAGGATGCCACATCAAAATTGATAGAAATTTTATTGTAGTTTCATATTTGTCATGGGATAACTTTTGCCAGTTTATTAGAAAAACAACCTTAATAACTAAAAGAAATGCAAAGGATATATCAGTTTTTAGTATGGTATTTTCTCTTTCATTTTATTAAAAATTAATAGGCTGTAAGCGCCATTGAGAGGATTTAAAACCCATTGAATACACAAAATCTCAACTGGGACAGCCTCTGGAGAAGGACATTAATGATGTGAAATGATGGGGAGATTTATTTTGCATTATATGCCCTTTCACACTGTTAGAATCAGTTACTTCGTACATGCATTACTTTTTAATTGGGATAAAACTAGCTAATTTTCAAAATCCAAGTGAATTGCAAAGTACTGAAAAAACAGGTTTTTACAGCTAGTAAGAGATAATGGTGAAGATTAAAAACTATTATAGATGCAATCACAACACTATTAATGAAGTAGAAAAGTGTGTGTGGAGTGTGTGTGTTAATTAAATGCATAGATTCAATGGTCTTCAGGTGGCAAAGAAAATCTGGTAAAGCCAAAATCTTAAGGGATATTAGCAACATGGAATAAAAGTTTTAAATGAAAATATAAATTGGAAACCTGCAAATTCATACCCAGGGGGTAAATTAATGATAGTTGATAGACATTGAATGACTATATTGGTCTTGGAACTTGACATGGCATTTGAGCATCACAATAGAAATGAAGTCTAGCACTGGAAAAGAGTATTAGACTGCGTAATAAACTTAGATGCTCTTTTGACACTGCCATTTGCTAATTATGTGGATCTAGGTACGTTATTGATCATTGTGGATGCTGCTTCCCTCGTCTCTAAAATGAGAAAATGGGGGCAGATGCCATCTGCTCACCTTCTTCTCTGATTTCTATGGCCACTTAAATGGCTATTAAAAACTGTCATTAAAAACTCTGTGTCAACTTATTTTACTAATTAGGGAGAGAAAAAATATCGGTTTATGAAAATCAGAGATGGAGCCTAATATTAACCTTTCTGTGCCTCCCTTCATTATTAAAAAAAGTAATTTTAGTCTCTCAGATAATTGTTTGAGGGTAGATGTAGTAAGTGAAGCGTCTGCTACTCTGTTTGGCACACAGGCCTTCAGTAAATGCCACTTTCTCTCTCCACGTTCTCTTCGCTCCCCGGGTGTGCGTGTCACTTAAATAGGGCTGGGAAGAGTTAAGATACTGTTGTGACTTAGTATCAGATGTACAGGCAGCAGTTCCAGAGAAAGTAAGTAACAAAAAAAATGTTATATCAGGGGGAAAAAAAGAAGAATATGCCAATGATAGAGTGATATGACTCAACATGCAGGAAGAATGTAATATTCCTTAAATTAAACAGTTCTTTAAAACTGGAGAAAGTCTTCAGAGAGGCCACCATAGAAAGCCAAGGGCAACCGGAGTGAAGAGGTACTTGGTGAACTTGCTCAACTCTTCCACCTTGGTCACTGATGATCTCCTATTTCCCTTGATATCTCCTTTCATTCATCTCATTCTTCCTTTTAACTCCTGACATTTTATCTCAGTGCTGTCATCTTCTGCTGTCCCTAATGTTCTACTTAGATGCTAGGCTACTGTATACATGAGGGGACACTTTGAGGAGTAGCAGCTAGGGTAGGGTAATAGAAGAAGCAAGAACTGTTCTTTGCTGAGTAATTTTTCATAAGTGTTCATGATCCCTAAACGTTGATGTCCAATATTCTATAAAGGGGCATTAAGGGCCAGGAAAAACTCATTTCCTCGGAATAACAGGTGGACATGGATTTAGTAAATTGTGAAATAGTCGTCCATTATTTAAAAGTGGGTTGGGAACTCAAGTTGTTCAATTCTTTTAGATGGATGGATTTTAGAGCCATCTTTGATCTTCAAAATAATCTAATCCATAACCTAAACTGATAGGTGAGTAAGCTGACAAAGAATAATCAAACAAGTTTGCCATGGCCATATAGTTTGTCGGTAGCAGGTGCTAAATTTGAATCCAGAGCTCCTAATATCCATGTCAGGCCACTTTCTCCTCTCTGTGTCATATTAAAAACGAATAAACACAAACTATCTCTATACATGGTTCTTAAAACTGACTTAATAGTAACATTTAGACCAACAGAACAAATCAGATGTATCTACAGTGTGCATAATGGCAGTAATACAGAGAAACATACATTGATAGACAAGTGTTTTTTCTCATGCATGAGGTAGGTGATATGATCCTCATTTTAAATTAGGATTCTAAAAGATTTTTTTCTTTTTTTAAGTTTATTTTTATTTTATTTTATTGTGATAAGAATACTTAACATGAGATCTATCCTCTTAACAGATTTTAAGTTCACAATACAGTATTGTTATCTATACTCACGATGTTATACAACAGATCTATAGAGCTCATTCAACTTGCATAACTTTTATACCCGTTGATCAGCAACTCTTCATTTTTCTTCCCCTTGCCCCTGGCAACCACCTTTCTACTCTTTGCTTCTATGATTTTGACTATTTTAGATACCCCATATAAGTGGAATCATGCAGTATTTGTCCTTACGTGACTGGTTTATTTCACTTAGTGTAGTGTCCTCAAGGCTTATGCATGTCACATGTTGCAGGATTCTCTTCTTTTTCTAAGGCTGAATAATATTAAATGACAGCTAAAGCATGTCAGAGCCAGGATGAGAACCTGTGTCTTCAGATCTTATGTTCAGTATTCTCTCCACTACCTTATACCACCTCCCTATACAAGGATTTCCTCACTGAGACCTCACAAGTTGATCTTCCGCATTTATTTTTCTCAAAATTATGGTAAGAAAAGGCTTTTGAAATAGGACTGGCCCAAACAAAATTATAAATAAAAATATTCCGTCTCCCTTTTTATTTCCTCTTTCATCTGCCAGTGGGTACCACCACTAGCCTTCACAGTTCTCACCTCAGCCCTACCCCCACCTAAGATTCCCATGTAGTGTTCAGTGAGTGTCCTATCCCATTAGTGGGTACTGAGACATAACCCCCTCATTACTTAATCCCTACTACCCTTCTAGCCTATACAGATTATACATTATAAAAAATGTTTCTTTAAGAAAGCTAAATCCATGAAGTTTAATATAGCATAGAGGGCCTTCCAGATATGTCGAGCAAAGTTGAAGAGAAAAAGGTTAGCACACTGAGTCAGTGGGAACTGGTGGGTTTGGATGGCTTTATAGCAAGACTTTTTGTGATATGTTGAAATCAAAGTGTGATTTAAATAGTTTAGTAATTGTGGATGGACATTGAGATATCGTCTCACCCCAGTTAGACTGTTTATTATAAAAGGACAGAGAATAACAAACAAAAGGATGCAGAGAGAGGGGAACCCTTCTACACTGCTGGTGGGACTGTAAATTAGTACAGCAATTGTGAAAAACGGTATGGAGGTTTCTCAAACAACTACAGATAGAACTACCATATGATCCGGCAGTCTCACTTCTGGGTATATACCCAAAGGAATGGAAATCATCATGTTGAATGGATACCTGCACTCCCATGTTCATTGTGGGTCTATTTAAAATAGCCAAGACATGGAACCAACCTAAATGTCCATCGATGGATGATTGGCTAAGGAAAATGTGGTATATATATGTAATGGAATATTACTCAGCCATAAAAAAGAATGAAATTCTGCCATTTGCAGCAACATGGATGAGTTTGGAGAAAATCATGTTACGTGAAATAAGCCAGTCATAGAAAGAGAAATACCACATGTCCTCACTCATACGTGGGAGCAAAGAAAGAGAGAAAGAAAAGAAAAAACCACAATAATACATTGAACTTACAGAAGGAGAGAACAGATCTATGGTTATTAGAGGTGGGGAAGGGGGAAAGGGAGGGTGTTAGGGAGAAATTGGGTAATGGACACAAAGAATAATTACAATTTGTAATGATGAACATGCTAAACATACCAATCTGATCATTACATATTGTACACAAATACTGGTAGTCAACTGTGTACCCTATAGATATGTATAATCAATTGTTTCAGTTTAAAAAAAATTATCATGCAAAGTAGCAAAATAAAAAGAAAAATCATTGCAAAAAAAAGATAATAATTGTGGATGAGACAATATAGAACAGGGGAAATTAGAAGCAGGGGGAAGACTTAGGAGGCATTAAGACTGGTGAGGAGAGAGGGATGGTATGTTGGTGGAATAAATGGAAAGGAAGGAAAACTTCCAGACATTATAGCAAAAGAGATAGCATCAGTATTCTGATATAGGGAGGGGGTCAGGAAAAAGAGAGAAAATAACTTTATGTGCAGTGTATATAATAAAAAATTAGTAGTTATCCTCTATATAAAGTATGCATCAATCGGTAAGAAAAATGTTAAGACATCTATAATTTACGGAAAAAGAATACAGACAATTCACCAAAGAAAAAATATACAAGTAATAAGTACATGGGAAAATAACCAACTTCCTAAAAATCAATTTGAATAATTGTAAAGTACCATTTAACACTTCTTAAAATAGCAAAAAAAAGTAATTATGATTTCTTAAAGTAACACTTATGTGTATTGATCCTGATAATGTAAATTATTTAAGTGATTTTGGAAAGTAATAAAGCAATAGGTAGCAACTGCAAAATTTGCCATACCTCTTTATCCTTTAATTACACCTCTAGAAATCAAAGATTTCTTTTAAAAGATAGAAATATAAATGAGGTTATTGAAACATTACTTATAATGGCAAAATAATCTCAAAATCCAAGTAGTAGACAGATGATCAAAGTATACATCTTCTCTCAAAAAAATTCTGTGTAGTCTTTAAAATGCAGTTGTGAACATATATAATATGGAAAAAGTTCTAATAAAATAATCTACATAAGCAGAAAAACTGTATTCAACTCTTTACAATTGTATAAAACTTCTACATGAATATAGAAAAGCGTAGAATGAAACGTGACCAAAATAAATACATTTTAAATGATTGATGGTGTCATTGTTAGCAATATTTAAGATTTTCCCTTGTAGTATTTCCTTCTCGCTGGTATATTTTTGCCCTTAAAGTCAGTAAATATATATTGCATTACACTTGTGCTAAATATAACTTTTTTTCTTTATTGATTGTATTTTGGGTCAATGGTAGGATGATATGATTTCTGTTTGCCTGGGACTGAGAAAGTTCCCAGGACTCATGACTTTTGGCACTAGAATCGGGAAAGTCCCAGGGAAACTTGAATGAGCTGAACAGAGTATAAAAAAGAATATGACAATTTTCTTTTGTCTTTTTTAAACCTACTATTTTGTTTATGCATCAACAATAGGGAGACAGTAACATTTTTGTTATATGCTATTCATAGATTTCGACAAGAATACTATGATTATTTTTTGGTTTTAAATGACTCATTTTCTATTTCAATTGCTATCATGTTTGAAAACTTGTTAACAATGAAGCCTCCTGTACATACAGGCTATTGTAAGAGAAAATGGGCACTTAAACTGACAAAGGGCATCTTATTAATGTTTAGCCTTGAAAAAGAGGTTCACTGGTGGGCACTGTGGATATTTGGAGGGGAAAAAACAAACAACAACTCAGCAAAACCCCCCAGAGGCTGCTGCTGAGTCATGACCAAAGCTTGCTGAAGGTTCTCCCACTGGGGTATTTCAATCCTACTGGACTTTCCCAGCTACTCACGCCTTTACACAACTAAGCAAGTTCAATGGGAAGATTTTTTCCTCTTCATAGTTAAAAACAAATCCTATTTGTTTGTTTCCCCACTTGTAAACTGCTTCTAAATTTGCTTCTTAAAAGTCCCTTTGGAGGAAACTTTTCCAGAAAGTTTCTCTGGAAGAGCAAACCCATTCCGTTCGGGTTTCCTAGTCATGATGTGGAATGAAGCCAGTCAAACAAGTGTCAAAGTGTGGACACGGGAGATTCCAAAATATCTCTCACTAAAGCTCTCAGGCAAACCGCAGGCCAGTTGACAGCACCTCCCCTTTAATCTCTGTGATTCCAAGGCTAGCTGCTTCCCGCTATTACTTCCCACACTTCATTTTCGGAGTAAATTCCAAGAATGGATTTAGAAAGTGGGCCCTGGTATAAACTTTCTAAGGTGCATGTGACTAGACCAATATTAGAAACACAGTTACTTTATTCCTGAATAAAAACGAATTTAATAGTTAAAAAATTATTTTAGAAGTGAAGTAGATTAACGTTGCTATTTCTATATAAATTAATTGTTACTTTTTTGGGACATGTCAGTTTATTCTCCATCTACTATGTGTATATGTTCATAAGACCTTAGAGTATTTAATGAAGAGATCCTTTTTAAGTATTGATAGCCACAAGAAAATTATACCATGTTTGATCTGTATTAAAGAATCAAAGTCCAAGATCTTTGAATGGAACTTAGAATAAAAATGTAATTAGGTTACATCCCTAAAGTCTGATATATCTTTAAACAAGACTGCAAATGAAACTTTATTAGAGCTTCAAATGAATTATTTCATTGCTTCTTTTTTTTTTAAAATTCATTTTCTTCCCTTCTCTTTCATGTCTATGTTACTGACATTGCTGCTTGTATTTTACCTGTCTTTTTCAGAGTGTTTTAATTATTTACTGCTTAAGGAGTAGCACCGAGAGGAAGCCTCATTCAAAGGTGACTGCTCTGCAGCAGGTTTTTCCTTTTCAAAGCTTTGCAAGGAAGTCTTGAATACCTGTACTGAACCTACCGTTCTTGCTACACTGAATGAACTGTTCTGGAGGCAGTATTTCCTCTGAGAAGAAACACTGCCCCAGAAATATCTCTTCAGAGGCACAAATAACCAGTAGTGAAAGGGGTGTTGGGCTAGAGTTGGATGAAATGTGTCATTTCTAATTAGTGCCTTAAATAATATTTAACCTGAATAAGTGTTGCTGTTCCGTAACATTTAGATGTTTAAGGCGTTCCATATAACAGGCCCATCCAGATTCACTCCGAATGTTAAACTTGGAAATAAATAAATAACATTGCATGAAAAGTCACTGGATGTCTGTGGAGCACCAGGCACTCAGCATGGGTGTTTTAGCACCTGTTACAATGACACCTCAAGCTCGGCATTGTTCTCCTCGTTTCAAAACCCTTAAATAAAGGGAGCTCAGAAGCAGTGTGTGCGTCCAACCATATCATGGTGTTAGGATCAAACCTTGGTCTCTCTGCCTTGAAGTCAAACATTTGACACATTTTCTGAAAAAGGGAGTCACCTTGAGGAAGTAGAGCCACCATGGGCTTCGTGCATAAGCTCTGCCACCTAGTTGGCATGTGAATTTAGGCAAGACAATCCCTAAGGTTCAGTTTTCTCACCTCTGACATATAGATTCTAACACCCAAGGGTGACATAAGCTTATATATATGTATAACTCAGATATATGTATAAGCTAGTATTGTGCCTGGCACATATTAAGTGTTCAATTAATGTTATTTCTCTACCTTCGTATTCACATAAATAGATTATTTTCCATTTGTTTAGTTGTTTTGTAATATCCAAAATTACACATTTCATTGTATATCAAAACGAAGATGCAGAGGCAGAAAAGTTGATACTCTCCTCACTTGCATCTTCCATAATCAATGCTGATACTTTGGTATATATGCTTCCATACCTTTCTCTTTGCTCAAATAAACATGTACAAAGCAGATTGAGTATGGTTTATTTAAAATCATGTGCAATGCATAATTACATTAGATCAAGTAAGAATTACATTATTGATTAAGTCCCAAGCAAAATAATTCATTAGTTGATCTAATGTCAATATTGACTTTGTTTTTCCTCAGACTTTTATGCCTGTCAACACTTTTAACTTAGTATTTTAAGAAGAGGTGGAAATACTAAAGTAAAACAAATTATTATGAGGACAATAGTAAATTCTACAAGGTTTATAATGGGTAATATTAATTTCCTATTGTTTATATATTGTATAAATGTTTTATGTTTTTTAAAAATTAATTTTTTGAGTAATGTCAATACCTTCAATTATGTACTTTAAGAGCAAAGCTGCCTAATGCTTAATCCTTAGAAATTACAAAATTCAGATAGAAACTAGCCATCTGAGGTTTGTTGACAGAAAGCAGTCAAACTTGTGTACTGACCATAATTCAGCTGTCTAAAATCACAAACAGCAACAATTAATAAGTTCCTCCAGAGTATTTTGGAAGTCGAGGCAAATTTTCTGCATCTTTAAAAATTAACTTGTACTAGTATTGCCATTATCAGTAATAAAGCCCTTGGCGAGTTTCTCCCAAACCTATTTTCGTTTCTACATGGGACCCTTTTCAGTTTCTGGTTTAGTGACAAATACCCTTTAACTGGTGTGCAGTAACATTCCTATAATGTTCACCTGAAATCTGTGCTCAAAATGATAAAGAGAGGATTCCATTTTTAAAACAACCTCTTAAATTTCTTCTAAATATCCCAAAGTAGCTACTCAAAAGTTATGGGCACATTTTCTTCCCAGTTTACTAGGGATCTGCTGAGTTACGGAACAAAACCTTTGTTTTCCAGCATTCCATTTTGCAATGGTGTGCAGTGGTTATAGTGCACAACAAATCTCCTCTGACAGGAGATAAACCCTTGAAAATGATAGTTTCTGTTGGAAGTGTAGCAAGCCCTTAGCCATTTTAGCATGTATAGTGCTGTTATAATTATCATAATTGAATGTAAAAACCCAAAGATAATATAAATTGTTCATGCAGTTCTGCTAAAATGGAAAGCAATGTCTTTTGTTTTTACAAAAGGGCAATAACATTTTTCTCTTTTTGCTACTGTTCAATATTGCTCCTAGCAGATTTTATTTCTACATATTACGGAATAGTAACTTATGCCAAAGATGTCCAGTAGCTCCAGATTAAAATGTAATATAATGTACATAAAGCTTTATTGTTCCTTTAGGTTGTTGTTTTAAACTAAAGTGGAATATTTCCCTAAAGTCCTCAACAAATGTGCACAGTTTAGAACTAAATATGTTCAAGACTTATACCAGTGCTGCTGAAGAAATGGGTCTTATGGAGCTGTCAAATTATTTTTATGCAATTGTTTCTGCACCATTATTTTTACTGGCAAATGTACAAGTTGATAGAAAAGGAAATAATTAGCCACCTTCAGAAATGCTGATGCATGGATCTAAAACAGGTCAGTCTATGTGTCTTAGAGATTGTGACATTTTAAATTACCTGAACAATACCAGCAGCCATCTTTGGACATAATTAACACCCAGCCTAATTAATGTCAGGTCTGTACAGAGTCACATTTTATTTACAAAATATTATTTTATTCAAACTTGCTTTTGCCCTTCATACATTGCAAAGTTTAGATTTGTGTGATGTTTTCTTAAGTGGAGCAACTTCTTTTTTCTTTTCTTTTCTTTTTTTCTTCTTTTTCGTTTCCCTCCCTCTTCAAGTAATCAATGCACTGCTGAATGAGTTCATTTTAATGCACTCAATCATGCCTCTAATGTTCGTAGCTTACGGGCGCAAGCATCAGTAATGCAGGAATGTTATATGGCTTTAGTTTGGGCCATTTCATAAAATATTCATGGAATCAAAAATGTGCATCAAAATAGCGGCTGGGAGAATTACATTTATGTTCCTGCTTTTATGGCAGCTTCACATTTAAACCCATTTGTGTTAATATCTAGTCAATCTTCCTACTTTAAAAAAAACTAAAATGGGAGAGATCATATACATTCTCCTTTGCTTAATATTTGTTCTAGACATCTGCTGTGATACAACAAATATCCATAAACTTTCAGAGATGTTGTGCAGGGAAGAGGGGTAAGCAACAATTTGGGTAATACCCAGCTATATAAAATCTCATTTTCTCTACATAGTGTTTGTCTTAACATACTACCAGGCATTTTGCAGTTTACAGCATTGTTTGGGTTTTGTTTGTATTTTTAAATAAATGGATGGATTTCTTGTTTGTGTGGGCTTTAGATAAAGTAAAACTCCCTTGTAGTAGTTTTATTTTGAGTGCACTTTCCTTTGGGTGCAAAACCATCAGTGCATGCAAACTCCTTATTATTTATGTAGATGTCATGTAATTATTAAAAAAACAAAACAAACAAATCTGAGGCTAAGGCTACTTCTATCCATACCTGGATGCTCTTGTTTTACACAATTCACAGTGTTCTCCCAAGATTTTTCTGATACTACTTCATATTATTGAAATAAATTGACTCCTGATGGTATCTGTGGAAGACCATCTGCAGTCCTGCCAACAAGACATTTTGGCTTCATTTTCTTCTCTGTTTCACATAAAATATAGGTGGACTACCTAGATTTTTGCTTAGTATAAAATCATGCATTCCAGGCTTAGTTCGGCAGTAGTTAGCGTGTCTTTTTTATTGTGGTTACTACTATGACCCTAGTTACTAATAGTGGTGAGGATTTGCTGGTGATTCCTGGAGCAACATGATAAAACTTACTTCCTCTCAGGAGACCTTTAATATTCCCCATGAATATCCCCCAGGCCTTCTCTTTTCTGTCCTGTTTTCTGTTAACTTTTATTTTTGTCACACCTTGGTGTAATCATTTCTCTTCTCTCTGTCTCATCTTCCTCATGGGAAATAATGTGAGCCCTTGATAATTTCAGAGGACAGTTCTTGGACCCTTGGACTAAACACTTTTCCTTGTCCTTCTAAAGGATTGGTAGTGGGATCTAGAAATCTCATCTGATTCCGATATATTAAAATTTATTGGGTAACAAAAGGTAGGCTATGTATGAACACTTTGGAGAAGTCATAAAGTGATGCTGTGAGCCAAATTAGAATGTCTGATTCATTATCTACATTGATATTTACATTTAGTTTTTTCAAAATTATCACTGTATCAATGGCCTTTTATAATATTTCTCTTGCGTATATTGAATTTAAAATTTCCAGATAAAAACAGTATGCATTATTTCTTACTACATGTCTAGTCTTAATTAATACCAGAGCCTTTACTCAGAAATTAATAAAATTTTTAAAATCCTTTTCACAGTTGGAAATAGAAATTGGATGGAAATCATATCATTGTTAATCATGCTTAAAGGGAAATACTTGCATATTTAAATTGCTCTGCTCTTTCCATAGCATAGACATATCTTTTAATATTTTAAAATCAAATATTATATTACATCATAAAATTTGCTTTCAAATGCTGACCAGCCTTTAGAAATTGTAGCAAAGTCATATGTGTGCTGAACTGCCACCAAATCCTTATATAAATGAATCCTTACACGTGAGAAGGATTGAAAAACTCTATTTCTGTATAGGTACTTCCATTTAAATAGTACTAATCAGAATCCCAGGGACCTTATCTGTGGCAAAGTGGTGAAGGAAGGGAAAGTGAAATAATGAATAGCTAAATGACACCACAGGTGACTATGTCTGGAACACCCAAGGAATTCCAGGTCCCCCCACAGATGTCACTGCATAAAGGAAAGCATGGAATTTAGATATAGATGTAGCTAGTTATACATCCATCTCCTTCAGAAAGACTAATCAGAAGCATATCAGTGGCTAATGTCTGTGCTTCTGTTCGATGGTCTGAGTAGAGTCACAGAATTATAGAACTGGAAAAGACTAGAAATCATGTAACTCAAGCATTGTTTTTAACACAGAAATATATCTCCAAAGAATTTAACTTACTCCAAGTAGGTTTCCCAACTCGTGGTTTGTTGATCAGTGTCTGGTGTGGTGGAACCAGTTGTATGGGCTTTTGGTGATCTTGGGTTTAAATCCTAATCATCACTTCTTAGAATTCTGACATAAATTTAAGTGATTTAAACTTTGTGGGCCTCAGTTTCCTCTTAATGAAAAAGTAATAATCATATCTACTTCACTGCTTTTTGGAAGGTTAAATAAGATGGGGGAAAACCTTCCATTTTGACTGGAACATAGTAAGTCTTCAGGAAAGGGTAGTTCCCTCTTCCCTTTTACCCAATCATCTCAGGCCTTTTCCCAGGGGAGATGTCACATTGACCTTTCTGAGAGCTGAACCTTCGCCAGTAATCATGAGCTAAGAAGTACACTGGTATTAGCTCGTAAAGTTTTAACAAAAATCAGATTTAACCGAAAAGACTATTTCTAATCATCCCAAGGTCAGCCTCCATAGTAGCCAACTGAGACCAATGTCCCAAGAACCAGCCTTACTTCATTTCTGCTTGGACAGCCTGTCAAGATACAATAACACACCCATCCAAGACTACATAACACAGAAGGAAGTCTCGCTTATATGGAATAAAAAAACATTCTTCCCCTCCTTTCGTTTCCTCCACCTGTCCTTCCTGTACTCTAACTCTCCCTTCCCTCCTGTATCCTTCCCTTTCTGCCCTCATAGAGATCAAATTTTGGACATGGATATCAGCTCTCATTTATTCTTTACATCATTGTACCTCATTTGCATCCAATTCAATTAATAGAGTTATCCAGAGCTTTGTCTTTTTTTTTTAGTCCCTATTTTTTCTGGAACTATCTGGTATACTCACAGTTTCCTGTATCCACCCTCCCCCATTCACATGGCTAAAAAGAAATATGGAGCTATCCTTTATGAATAAATGGAAACTGCATATAAAAAAAAGAACTTTTGTATACATCTTTCCAGGGATACAGAGCTATACTTTATAGGCAGAAATGTAGTTAACAGAAGAAGCATAACACACGTGTATGTCAATGCTCCTTTCTAGTTTTAAAAAAAATGAGGGTCATGGGTATTTGGAGGAAGGTGTTTCTGTCGAGGTGCTATAGGAAAGATGAAAAACTATGCCTGCTTATGTGGGAGGTAAAGAAAAAATTGTCAGATAAAGTAAAGATAGAGCAGAAAACTTCAACCTTGAGTATTTGTAACAAAATGAAAAAGAGATTGGGCATTATTTTAAAAATAATTTATATTGTATATTTCTTATTACAAAATAGGCATATTTTGATGATAGAAACTTTAGAAAATGATAATTAGTAAAAAGAAAAAAACATCAAGAAAAAGAAAAAAATTAATCAAAAAAGAAACCATCCATCACCCGAAATTCTACCTCCCAGAGATAACACTGATAATGCTTTGTAAATGTTATCTGATGTTTTCCAAAATGTTCACTTATCGTAAACACCTGTCCAGATAATGAAACATTCTTCTGTAAAGTTATATTTATAGCTTTGCAGTCTTCTGTTTCATAATAAAAGTTTATAAACAACTCGGCAGTACACGTTGCCCTCTGTATGTGTCTTTGCTGGATGCCCTTTGGCATGGTAGAGCAAGAACTCAGACTGACCATGTCTTTACTGAATTGTTGTACAGATCATTTACTGGTTATCCACCACTGTTGATTGTCTTTCTTTGAAAATGCTATTTTTAACTTGCTTAACTGTGTGTGCATTCTATAACACTGATTTTGATAAATTCAGTGCAACATGAATTTATCAAACGAATTTATCAAATATGCAATAGTCATGTCAGCAGCTCCAACCTGCACTATACAATGAAATCTCTTTGAGGAAATATATTGAGCCTAATATGACCTGCTAGGTTAATTAAATCAGCCATGACAACATTGTTGTAAGGACTCAACTAATTCTTGTTTTTTGCATGAAGAGTAAGTTGTACTTAAAGAATATAACAAATTAATGGCTATATTTCAATTGCCCAATTGGATTTTTAAACAACATTATTACTATGCCAACTGATAAGAGTAACTATTTTATTGAGCACCTACCCCATAACACATTGAACATGCATTAATTTGTTTCTCACAATAGTACCTGAAGTGGTTATACTGTAATCCTATTTTGCAGAATAAACTAAGGCTAGGAGAGGGTAGGAATTAGCCCGAGGCTAAACAAAAAGTGGGATGGCTGGGATAGGAATAGGCTGTTTGCTTGCAGCCTGCACTCACTCTTAGCCACTGTGGTTGGAGTGCCTAGATATAAGTGTTTTTTCAGTTAATTCCAATAGTGTAACTTCAATACCATAGAACAGTATTTATATAACAGGATATTGTGAGCATTTCCATAAGACAGTTGACAAGTGTAATACAATCCACAGCGTGGAGCTGCAAACTACCCTTCCAGAAATACATTTGCTCATATTTTAAGGAATGAAATGACTTAAGGTAATTGAGAGTTTTGACTTTGAGAGGATATATTTTGTACTATATTATAGGGAATAATCCAGAAAGGCAGTTAAGTTACATCTCATCAAAAACTAGATGGAGTATACAGATGTCTCCTTGGGAAGTTCAAAGTTTAAGAAGATTCATAATATTTTAATTTGAAATTTGTAACAGATGCCTCCTTTCTCAAGATATCTGGTTTTTTCTTATGAGTGAAGAAATTGCCAGTCTGTTGGGAAAGCAGTGCAGGATAATAATTGGGAGCATGAGCTCTGGATCAGACTTCCTGGATCTATCACCCACCAGACATGCAGTCTTGGGCAAAATTGTTAACCTCACTAAACCTCAGCTTTCTCTTCTGTAAATGGAATCATAACAGTTCTACTCCAAAAAATTGTTTTCAGAATTAAATGAGAAATGCATGTAAAGCACATAGCACAGTGCTTTGCACACATAGTGTTAAATAAAGTTTAGCTAATATGATTTGGTATTTATTATTGCATTTCACACTGTCTCTAAACATACGTGATCCCAGTCAATTTCTCCTAGCTGAAGTACATCCCTCTGGCAGGTGTCTATTCAAAATTCATGCTGAATCTGATGGTCAATTAGATATAACTCTTTTCCCAGTTTAACTCCTCTTCAACCTTAGAAATCCTTCACTGTATTTCATGGTGTTTCCCTCTTTAATAGCAAAGCTAACATGGACGCAAAATTTTTTAAAATACGTTCTGGCCTGTGGTTTATATTCATGAATGGTTTTTATCCTTCAGGTCAGCTTCTGGAAGCTGCCGAGCATTATGAAGCATTCCATCAATTGACGCAGGGACGGATATGGAAGGATGAGGCAGGCCGCTTTCTCAACTTGTTGGCCTGTGAGAGTCTCCTGAGGACTTACAGATTACTCTCAGACAAAATGCTGGAAAATAAAGAATACAAACAGGCCATCAAAATTCTAATAAAAGCTTCTGAAATAGCTAAAGAAGGTAGGTGGAAAAGAACATTCTCACATTGCTTCTTTAATGGGCAGACACTGGTTCTCTCCCAGGAGTAAAGTAAAGATCGTCAAGTGTTAGGGTGATTATTTCCTATGAAATGCAAAGAAAAATGCCATCAATATACTTTCACTGTACAATAGAGATGCCTTAGTGCTGACAACAAGAAATCCATTAGTTTCTTGAAAGCTTTTTCACCAAAATTACAATCCACTCAAGACAGTGGTGTAAAACCGGGAACCCAGAATGAGAAGGTAAGGTTACCTGCAAAAGTTGAGGGGGTGTGTATGCTGTGTTTAAGGTTATATATTTCTCGCAATCTTAGAGACCTTTCACTGTTTGTAAATTCCCTGTTGTCAGGTAATGGGGAAATATGGTAAATATTTAGTTAGGAGTAATAGGAAAATAGGACTCTAATCTAGAGCCTTCGCTCGCAAAATATCTTTTGGAACGGCAGCATCAACATCAGCATCACCAGGAAACAAGTTATAAAGCAGCATGCCAGGCCCCGCCCCAGCCCTACTGCATCAGAATCTGCAGGTTAGCAAGATCCCGGGTGACTCATATGCACACATACGGCTTTTGTAAATGCTTTTCTTCTTCTTTTTTTTTTTTTGCCTTTGTAAAAACTCTATTGTGAGAGGAAATCATATCTTTAATATTCTGTATCATTTATGTATGTATAAAATATAAAGAAAAACTGTGGAGCATATTTTATAAGCTTTTAATTTGTAAAATGCAAGGATATTTTATTCTCATATAATAATTTATTAAAAGAGTAGCCTTTTCACGAAGGAGAAAAAGATGGAAGTTATGCTCTAGATCTAAAGTTTATTAGTTCATGGATGTATTTAATTAATTAGCTTAAGTAACAGGTGGCTTATTTGGAGTAAGCAGAACTGATGTTCTGGGTGTGATTTTAACTTACAAAGAGCAAAAGTTAACATCCTAGCTTATTCTCTGTGTTACATCTTTTAACAATATTAGTTATTAGGAAATCACCCCATTGAAAGATGGATCCCATTAAATGATCTGCTTTTGAATAAATGGTGATCTAGTACCTTCCCTAAAGGTGTAAATGCTTGCATAAGTAGTGAGCTCTTAGATAATTTCAGCAGCAAACTTTAGCCACCTGGAAAGTTACATAGAATTTCAACGTGGAGGAATGCATCAATTAGAAAAAGGTATTTTACTTTAGGTTCACATTTGCTAAGTTGTAAAATAGTTCACAAAGAAAGGAAGGGTATTCGGGTCTCTTTCAACAACCAGAGCCTGCCGAGCAGTCTCACTTCATAAAACATCTCTCGCTTTCCAAAGGACAGATAAGGGGAATAGGAAAAAACTTACTTCATTATTATGCTGTAATAATTTTTAGTATCTTTTAAAACCAATAAATATTTGTGTGCACAATTTCCATATAAGAAAGTACAGAGGTCAAAGGATTATACAATATTTTACAGAACTCTTACAGCAGCCAAAATACTTTGGGACAAAGCATTCATTCCCATTGTCTCCTACTTTGATCAGGGAGCCTGGAGCAGCAAGCTGATGATTGCCTTGATAAGGCATGCCTCCCACCTTGATTTACATAGTATTTAAGGGGTACTGACACCCACCATAGGCCAACTCCTTTGCTAGGGCACCTTGGTATAATGCACAAGTGTAGTGCCAGCCAAACATCTTTCACTTAGTATAATGCTTTTAGGGTTCATCCATCTTGCAGCATGTATCATGACTTTATTCCTTTTTGTGGCCAAATAATGTTCCTTTGTGTGGTTATATCACATTTTCTTTATCCATTCGTCAAGTGAGGGACATTTGAGTTGGTTCCACCTTTTGCCTATTATAAATAATGCTGCAGTGAACATTTCTGTACAAGTTTTCAGTGGTCTTGGATATATACGTGGAGTGCACTTGTTGGATTATACGATAACTCTATGCTTAACTTATTGAGGAATGCAAGTTTTCCAAAATGGCTGCACTAATTGACATTTCCACCAGCAACATAGGAGGGTTTCAATTTAGCCACTTCCTAACTAGCACTTGTTACTTCTGTCTATTTGATTATAATCACGCTGGTAGGTGCAAAATGGTAAAAAAAAAATCTCACTGTGTGGATTTGATTTGCGTTTCCCTGCTGGCTAATGACGTTGAGCATTTCTTCATGTGCTTGCTGGCTGTTTATGTATCTTCTTTGCAGAAATGTCTATTTAGATTCTTTGCCCAATTTTAATTAAGTTGTCGTTTTCCTACTGAGTTTTAAGAATTCTTTATATATTCTAGATACAAGTCTTTCATTAGATATATGATTTGAAAATATTTTCTCCCATTCTATGGGTTTTCTTTTCACTTTCTGATGGTATTCATTGAAGCACAAGTTTTTAATTTTGATGAAAGCCAATTTATCTATTTTTTTTTCTTTTGTTATTTGTGCTTTTACTGTTGTGACTAAGAAGGCCTTGACTAAACCAAGTTCACAGTGATTTACTCCTACACTTAATTCTAAGAGTTTTACAGTTTTAGCTGTATTTAGATCTGTGCTCTATTATCAGGTGTGTGTGTGTGTGTGTGTGTGTGGTGTGAGGAGGATCCAACTTCATATTTTGCATGTGGATATCTTGTCTTGGTAGCATTTGTTTAAAACATTACCCTTTCCCCAATAAATTGTCTGGATACCCTTTGCAAAATCAATTGACCTTAAACATAAAGGTTGTTTTTTGGATTCTAAATTCTATTTCGTTGATCTATATGTCTATTCTTATTGCAGAAATACATATTCTTTGTTACTCTAGTTTTATAGTAAGTTTTGAAATTAGGAAAAGTCAGTCTTCTAACACAGTTCTTTATTGAGATTGCTTTGACTATTCTCATCACTTGCATTTCCACATGAATTTTTGGATCAGCTTGTCAATTTCTGCAGAAAGGGCAGCTAGAATTTTGGTAGGGATTGCATTGAATCTGTCAATCAATTTGGGAAATATTCCCATATTAACACTAGGTCTTGATTCATAAATATGGGATATTTTTCTATTTATTTACATATTTTAAAATTTCTTTCATTAATGTTTTATCATTTTAGTGTACACATCTTGCCTTCTTTTGTTAAATTTACTTCTAATATTTAATTCTTTCTGATGTTATTGTAAATGGAATTGTTTCTTAATTTCACTTTCAAATTGTTAATTGCCTATACATAGAAATAAAATTGACTTTTGTATATTGATCTTGTATCTTGAAACCTTGCTAAACTCATTTATTAGCTTGATAGTTTTTTGTGGACTTGTTAGGATTCTCTAAATACAAGATCGTGTCATCTGCAAATATAGTTCTGCTTCTTCCTTGCTAATCTGGATGTCTTTCCCTTTTCTTGCCTAATTTATTTGACTAGGACCTCCAGCATAACACAGTGTTGAATAGAAGTGATACTAGGCAACACCCTTGTCTTATTCCTGATCTTAGGGTGAAGGTTATCAATCTTTCACCATTAAGTGTAATGTTAGCTGTGGGTTTTTTGTAGATACCTTTTAATAGACTGAGAAAATTCCCTTCTATTCCAAGTTTTTGGAAGGTTTTTAGCATGAAAAGGGATTGGATTTTGCCAAATATTTTTTCTGCATCGATTTAGATGATCATGTGTTTTTGTCTTTCCTTCTATTAACATGTTATATTACATTAATTGATTCACATATGTTGAACCAATCTTGTATTCCTGGGATAATTCCCACTTGATCATGGTGTATAATCCTTTTTATATGTTACTGAATTTGTTTTGCTAGTGTTTTGTTGAGGATGTTTGTATCTATATTCAAAGGGGACATTTGATTTATAGTTTTCTTTTCTTGTGATATCTTTGCTTAGTGTGATGTCAAAGTAATATTGGCTACAAAGAATGATTTAGGAAGTGTCTTCTCTTAATTTTTTGAGTTTGTAATGGATTAGTGTTAATTCTTCTTTTAATGTTTGGTAGAATTCACCAGTAAAGCCATCTAGACCTGGGCTTTTCTTTGTGGGAAGTTTTTTGATTCCTAATTACTTTACTTAGTATGGATATATTCAGATTTTCTTTATTCTTGAGTCAATTTCACTCCTTTGTGCCTTTCTAAGAATTTGTTCATTTCATCCAGTTTATCTAACTTCTTGGTATACGTTTGTCCATAAGATTCCCTTATAATTATTTTTATTTCCATAAAGTTTAAGTTAGTTCCTTTCTTTCGTTCCTAATTTTAATAATTTGAGGCTCTCCTATTTTTATTCCTTGGTCAGTCTAGCTAAAATTTTGTTAATTTTGTTGACCTTGTCAATGAATCAATTTTTGTTTTGTCAGTTTTCTCTAGTGCTTTTCTATTCTGTTTCATTTTTTTCATTCTAGTCTTTATTATTTTCTTCCTTCTATTTGCTCTGGGTTTACTTGGATTCTCTTTTTCTAGTTTTGTAAGGTGAAAAGATCTTTCTTATTTTAAAATATATAGTTTATAGCTATAAATGTCCCTCTATGCACTGCTTTAGCTGCATCCTGTAAGTTTTGGTTTGTTCTATTTCCATTTTCATTCATTTCAAAGTATTTTCTACTTTCACCAAGTAATCATTTTACCTTGTGATTTCTTCTTTGATCCATTGGTTATTTAGGAGTATGTTGAGTTTCCACAGTTATGAGTTTTCTAAATTTCTTTCTGTTATGTATTTCTAATTTCAATTTATTTTGAATACCATCTTCTCAATGGAGTCTACCTTGAAAACCGTATTTAATATCGAAAACTTCTTTGTCCTCTGTAGCCCCACTTAGCACATCCAATGCTCCTTATCCTGCTCTGTCTTTCTGCCAGAGTACCTATCACCATACAACTTACCACATAATTTATTATATCTATTGTTGTTGGGTTTTTAAAAAACTCTTTGTGTTTTTATCCTACACAATACAAGTTTTGGTACATGTGTCACTAAATTTTAATAGTGCCAAGATTTTAGATTTAAGCTTTTTTTTTTTTTGGTTTGTTAATCCTACTCTTTCTGACATTTACCTCTGTCATTTACTGTTTTCACTTCATCTTAGCTTTGTCTCACTTAGTAAACAGGGAAAGTTCTCATGTTTAGATACTATTTTAAAACTAACATTTGATGTATTATTACTGCTTCAACTAACTGCCTCAAAATCTGTATTTCTATCAGCCAAGAGTAGGTTTTTCTTTCTTCCTCTTTGCTAAGCTACCCCTCACATAAATTAGATGAAAATGGCGATACTATATCAACCCAGGCAGTTGCCAGAGCTTTAACACAGTTACATCACTTAACACAGCAAGTACAAACCACACCCAATTAACTTTTAATTATCCAAGAGGTAACTTCCTGTCACAGCCTCTTCCTTCTATTGCATCTTTCTCTTCCCTAGTCCTACCCCTGTGCCTATCACCCCTAAACCTGCAGCAGAACAAAAGTAGCGCCCAGGTGAATTATAAGAGATAAAATTCCCCAGATTGGGTCACAGTCACTGGCATCAATAACTATGCTAAAGTGAGATCTTAAGGGTATAATTCTCTGCAATCTGTGAAGAGCTGAAGAAGAAATAAAAAGTAATGTCACAGCCATTTGCCATCCTGTTTTCTTAAAGTCTTCCAATGAACCACTGTTTCATGAGTGGTAATTCAGTGGGTGGTGAGAGTGAATGCAGCATGGAGAATTGCTACCTTCTACTGAAATCTTTCATAGGTGGAATGCAGGGTTTAGAAATCTAAGGATACTTACTTTCCAAAGACCAGAAACACAGATAGACTGTCAGCACTTGCATTACCCAGAAGTTAGGTAACATTGGAAGCCGATGACTTTCAAAAGTAGAAAAATGAAAGTATTATTTTTTAAAATGAGTCCTTAATGGTTCTTATAAACATATTAAATTTATGTTACATTTAACATAATAAATGTAAATAGACTATATATTTATCAAATGGTATGATGTACATCTTGTTGAATCACATTATGCCTTTACACACTTTGCTTTTGGAAAGAATTGGGTAATTATTGGATAAAATGAATAGAATATCACAGGAATTAGAAAGGTTAAATTCCATGCAAAAAGATGATGAAAAGCTTTACCAGTGATTAGCAAAGAAAGTGTGTTTTGATTTCAAAATATGCATGGAATTTTGTACCAAGAAGCCTAGCTTCATTAGCCATTCTCACACAAGTTTTAGTCAATAGCTTTTAAATTGCGAATAATCAAAACAACAATTCCTTAATTTGCTAATTATCTGCCCTGTTAGAAACTTAGCTGAATGTCAGTCCCTGTGAGTAAGTATGAGTGTTCGTGCACCAATTAAGTTGCACGGTTGTTTTCCAGTTTACCAGTTGTTTCACTTATGTAGTAGCAGTTATGCTAGACGATTGTAGGTCTTTACATGGCTGACTAGTATAAAAATTACATATGAATGTCAAAATGGTGATGCCAGGTTGTGTATATAGAGGGAAACACCTCCTAATTACATTGTTAATGCACCTTACTCTAACATCTGTGATTCAGGTAAATTGTACTTACCTTAGCTTTTTTTTCATTGCATAGCTAGGCTTAGGGATTATTGATAAATCTGTGTATCTTTTCTTTTTTTGTAGTAACTTTCTACTGTCTTAAAAAGCAAGGATTCTGTTTGTTGTGATACATCAATTTCTTTAATTCCATGGTAATTTTTTTACTTCTTCACTTTAGGAAATGACAAAAAAATGGAAGGAGAAGCTTCCTATTATTTGGGCTTAGCACAGTTGGCTGCTGGAGAATATGAAACAGCCTTAACAGTAAGTTAAAGGAAACTTTTAATCATTGCCATTTTCAATTTTTATTTTATTGTATTTATTTTATTGTTTTGTGTATTAGCATAAAGCCAACACAAATGAATTGGGCCTGAAGTGTCCCTATTTACAGAGACCAAAGCAGAATAATGATATGCTTGAAGCATTAAAAAATTGCTTTTATTGCTTAGAGAAGGCAGTATACAGTCAACTACCATGAAGTACTTTAGAATATATGAAAGTTAAGGGGCTGGCCCGTGGCTCACTTAGGAGAGTATGGTGCTGATAACACCAAGGCCACGAGTTCGGATCCCTATATAAGGATGGCCGGTTAGCTCACTTGGAGAGGGAGGTGCTGACAACACCAAGTCAAGGGTTAGGATCCCCTTACCAGTCATCCTTAAAAAAAAAAAAAAAAAAAAAAAGAATATATGAACGTTAAATATATAGAGTAATATGGCTCTCTATGCTTCCATATCACAAGGGACAAAAGGAAATAGGTTTAAATGAGAGCAAAAAGTAAATAGTAAAAAAATAATAATAAAGTGATTTTATAATTTAATCAGGGAAATTTTGCTGAGGGAAGAATGTGGTTATTAAGCAGTAGAGTGAGCTGCGTTGAGTTAGCTCTTTAGTGTGTGTGTGTAAAGGTGGGTAGGGGTAAATCGGTGGGCATCAAAGTTGGAGGGTGTTGGTAGTCCCAGCCTCAGGAGTAGCTGCTTCATGATCAGATCTGTGTTTGCCTATTTCGTGGCAAGGCTTTGTTTGGCTAAAAAACAAACAAAAATGTCAAGAACTGTCTTTTCTGTACTATAACAAATCATCTATCTTTCCTTCTTCTCTTACTTCTAATGTATTTAAAGTGTAGCTTTCTATTTCATTTCACCTATTTCATTTACATCTTTTTTAATAATCCTATTTGGTATACAGTATTGGCTTAATCTTCAGCTTTGAGGATCTTATTCCCTCCTTTAGATATTTATGCTAAGTATTATTCTTATATTTGGACTAGCTATTTTTCTCTGGCACCCTTACAATTGGTCATTATAAAAAAACTTAGGTTTTCCTAGATGACTGTTAATATTTTTAATTATTAATATTTTTCATTTAATGATATGCATGTATCAAAGCTCTGTTCTAGGTATTTTGGGAACCATACAGACCATCAAGATGCATACGTCCCTCTAGGAGCTAATTTAATGAGGGTGACAAACTTATAAACATAACTATAATTCAAAGCAGGATGAACAGGGGTTTCTGAAGAGGTAAGAGTGGTTGGTTCCAACACTGAAGATCAGGGAGGTTGCAGAGAAGAGCTTTTGAAGAGGCAAGATTTCTGTAGGCAGAAAACATGACAGTCCAGGTGAGAGAACATTAGACACACATACACACAGTCAGCATAAGCATATTCATGAACACAGTGCTTATGTGAAGCAGTGAATAGTCAGGTGAAAGATGAGATGCAATAGGAGGTCAAGTTGGAAATTAGGTGAACACTATCTCATAGATTTCTCTCTCTATCTCTCAACAGGTAATGCAAACACATGGCAAAATAAATTAAAATGATATGATAGAGTTTACCATGAAAAATAAATCTTCTTACCATTGCTGTACTCAATCTAACAGTTCTTTTCTGAAAGGCAAATACAGTTACAAATTTTGGGCTTATCTTTCCAAAATATTCTATATATGCATTGCATATAAGTACACATACATATGTGTCCTTTTTGTTATTTATAAAATGGTAGTATTTTATACAGATCATTCTTGCACCTTGAGTTAACTACTTCCATACTAAAGAATGTAGACATGCCTTTTTTATGTTTTTTATTTTTCCAGCTTTATTGAGGTTTGATTTACAGATAAATATGGTATATATTTAATATGTACAACTTGATGCTTTGATATACACATACATTGGGAAACAGTTTCCTCAATCAAGCTAGTTGACCTTTCCATCACCTCACATATTTACCTTTTTTGTGTGTGAGAATACTTAAGATCTACTCCCAGGCAGATGGCAGGAGTGTGCCTGGGGACTCAAGATACTGCTGGCAGCCTTCCCACCCAGCAGGTGGCAGGAGTGCACCCAGGGACTTCAGGAGATGCCATGAGCAGCCCCTGCCACTGCCACTAATGTTTCTTCTGTGCAGGTAATCTGCCACACCACCACTGCCAGAAGGTTGGCTCACCACCTCAGCAGCAGCCACAGCCAACATGCAGGTGGCCCACTGACAACCTGACTGCATTGACACAAAAAGAGTGAGCAGCAGAGCACAAGTAAAGAGCAAGGAATCACTAAGTGTCCCACTGCCTATGCCATTGAGACACTCAGATGCAACTGCACCTTTGAAAACAGCCAAAGTATCCACAGGGAGACTATACTACTGTGTCTACCTGTAACAAATACTAAAACACTGTACTCAATGGCTGATTTGAAACACATGTACAGGAGGAAATCTCTATCCTCAAAGCCCTCTCCAGAGTAATAGAAGAAGTAACTTCTCTATAAGATGACCAGACATCCATTTAGAGATACTAGAAATACAAACAAACAAACAAACAAACAAACAAACAAAAAACAAGAATATATGGCACAACCAAAGGAATACAGTAATTCTCAAGTATCAGACCCCATATAATGGGAAACCTTTGAAATGACCAAAAGGAATTCCAAGCAACAATATTAGGGAAACTCAATGAGATATGAGAAGACTCAGTTGGACAAAACAATGAAATGAAACAGTATCCAGGATATGAAGGAGGAAATTACAGAGAGATTAATACCTTAAAAAGGAATGCAGCAGAACCCATGGGACTGATGGATTCATTCAACAAAATAAAAAACATGACAAAGAGTTTAAGCAGCAGGTTAGAGCAAGAGCAAGCAGAAGAAAGAATTTCTGATCCTGAAGATGTTCTTTTCAAAATAAACCAGGCAGACAAAAAGAAAGAAAAGAAAAAAGAATGAAAAAACTGAAGAAAATCTAAGAGAGCTACCAGTCAACCTTAAGCACACAAACGTCTGATTCGTGGATGTTTAGGAGGGGAGGAGAAAGGAAAAGGCATTGAAAACATGTGCCGTGAGATAATAATGGAAAATTTCCCATGTATAAGTAGAGACATGGACTTTCAGATCCAGGAGGCTCAAACATTCCCAGACAGATTCAATCCAAAGAGATCCTCTCTGTGTCATGTTATAAGCAAAGTGGCAAAGCTCAAAGACCAAGAGGAAATCTTAAAAACAGCAAGAGAAAAGCATGAAGTCACCTATAAGGAGTCCTCATCAGACCAACAGCAGACTTCTCAGCAGAAACTCTACAGGCCAGAAGAAAATGGGGTGATGTATTCAAAATACTAAAAGAAAAAAAACCTACCAGCTGAGAATACTATACCTAGCAAGGCTATCCTTTAGAAATTAGAGAGATATAGTATATTTCCCAAACAAAACTGTGGGATGTCACCATCACACAACCAGTCCTGAAGGAAATCCTTAAGGGAGTCCTGCATCTAAAATCCAAAAAACAGTAATCACTGCCATGAATACACAAGAAAGTGCAAAACCCACTGATAGAACAAAAATGCAAATGAGAAGGAAAAAGAAACTATATCTTACCACCTCAAAAAACCAACAAACACCAAAGACAAACAATAAAAGAGGAAGAAAAGCACAAAAGATTTAAAACATCCAAATGAAAATTGATAAAATGCCAGGAGTAAGACAATACCTTTCAATAACATCCCTAAATGTAAATGTATTAAATTCCCAATTCAAATGACACAGACTGATTGGATTAAAAAGCTGGATCCAACTATGTGTTGTCTTCAAGAGACACACCTCACACATGGAATAATAGTAAAGGGATGGAAAAAGATATGCCAAGCAAATGGAAACCAAAAATGAGTAGGAGTAGCTATTATTCTTATATCAGATAAAATAGGCTTTAAACCAATAACCATAAAAAGAGACAAAGAAGGCCATTATATAATGATAAAGAGATCTATCCAGGAGGAAGACATAAAAATTGTAGATATATATGCACCCCAAACCAGCACCCAGATGTATAAAGGAAACACTATTAATCCTAAAGAAAAAGATAGACCCCAATATGATAATAGTTGGGAACCTGAACACTCCTCTGTCAGCACTGGACAGATCACCTAGGCAACAAATCAACAGGAAAATACAGTATTTTAACTACAGTTTAGCCCAATTGGACCTGGCATATATCTACAGAGCATTACATCCAGCAACTACAGAAAATACATTCTTCTCATGAGCACAGAATAGAGCATGTTAGGTCACAAAACAAGTCTCAAGAAATTTTTTAAAAATTGAAATCATTTCAAGTATCTTTTCAGACCACAATGGATTAAAACTAGAAATCAATAACAAGTGAAACTCTGGAACTACACAAATACATGGAAGTTAAACAACATGCTCCCAAATGATCTATAGGTCCAAGAAGAAATTAAACAGAAAGTCAAAAACTTTCTTGAAACTAATGAAAATAAAGACACATCATACCAAAACCTGTGGGATACTGCAAAAGCAGAACTAATAGAAAAGCATATTGCAATAACTGCTTCCATCAAAAGAATAGAAAGATTTTAAATATACACCTAATGCTGAATTAGAGAAACAAGAATAATCCAATCCCAAAATTAGTAGATCGAAAGAAATAATTACGATCAGAACAGAACTAAATGATATAGAGACCCAAAAAGCAACACAAAAGATTAATGATAAAAAGTTGGTATTTTAGAGAAGGTAAGCATCATAGACAAACCTTAGCTTGGCTAACTAAAAAAAGAAGAGAGAAGACCCAGAGATCAAAAATCAGCAATGGAAAAGGAGACATTACAATCAATACCACATAAATACAAAGAATCATTAGAGACTACTATAAACAACTATACATCAATGAATTTGAAAACCTGGAGGAAAGGGATACATTTCTGGACACAACAAACCACCAAGACAGAATCAAGAAGAAATAGAAGACCTGAGCAGACCAATAACAAGCAGCAAGATTGAGGTAGTAATCATCAGGAATCCCAACAAAGAATAGCCCATGACCAGATGGCTCTCCTGCTGAATACTACCAAACCTTTAAAGAGGAATTAATACCAATTTTCTTAAAAGTATTCCACAAAACTGAAACAGAGACCATTCTCCCATACTTATTCTGTGAGGCCAGCATCTCACTGATACCAAAACCAGACAAAGATACACAACAAAAAAGGAAGTCAAAGGCCAATATCTTTGATGAACAGAGATGCAAAAATTCGCAAACAGAATACAGCAACACATCAAAAATTTATAAACAATGTTCAAGTGGGATTGATCCCAGGGATGCAAGGATGGTTCAACATATGCAAGTCAAGAGAGTTTCAAGATGGCGGCGGCTGCGGCGGCTGGCGCGGAGTAGCTGAGGTGGAAAAGGTGGCCACTGGGCCTCAGGCAGCCGGGAAACTTGTGGACCTTCCTCTGGCCATCTCTTAAGGGAGGACTGCTGCTGCTGGCCGGTCGTGGGGGCTCAACGCCACTTTGGCCCCGGCAGGAGAGGCTGCCTCATTTACAGGCAACAGCTTTGAAGTGTGGAGCAGGAAAAGAACTGATTCTTAGCTGCAAAAGTGAGTCTTGAAACAGGGAACACGGCGCCAGGGCTGCTGTGGATGCAGCCAGGATCCCGGAGGCTGGGGCCGCACTGAAGGCGGCCAGCTGCCCTATCCAGGATTCGAGGTTTCAGGCCGGCATTAAAGAAGACTCCTGGGAGCGCCCGAGCGGCGCCGCGACTGAACAGCCCGAGGCGGCAGCGCCGAGAACACGGAAGGCAACAAACCAGAGACAGAGCGAGCGCCTGACCTGGCACAGCACTGTGAGTGATCCCTGGCACAGCTCTGTTCGGGGGGTGGTTGCCCACGCGGCTCCCCGCCTGCACCACCAGGCCACTCACTGCCCCGGTGCTGCCTCCATTTTCCCAGGTGCGGGCAGCTCCGCCCTGCTCGGCCATCACTGAGCCCATTTGCTTGGCCTGGCGCGGGGCTTTCCGGACCCTGCGGGCCGACCTCCTCTCCCACTCCCTCCACGGTTCTCTGGCAGGGCTGGGGGTGTGGGGCGTCCCGACCAGTTTTGGGAGGGCTAGGAAGTACGGGCGGGCCGACTGTCACTCCACCACACCCTGGACTCCGGCCCCGGTAAACTTCCTGTTACTGGGAGGCAGATACCATCTCTGCGACCACCAGTTTGGAAAAAAGCCTAACGAATTTCTGGTTGGGAATAGTGTGGTAGGAGAGTTCCCAGGTCCGCTTGAACCTGCCGGAGAGCAGGCTGCAGGCGGGCACTAGACTCGGTTTATACCGGGGGGATACAAAGGTGAACAAGACCCGAGAAAGATCTACACAGTGCTACAAAGGCACCCAGAGAGACCCAGGCCTAGCAGAAACCTGGTAGACTTCCTGGGCGAGGCGGTGCTGAGCAGGGTCTTGAAGGCCCAGCTGATAGACGAGGGGTGCAGAAGACACGCCCCAACCCAGCACAGTGTGCACAGAGGGGGGAGACGTGCGGCCAGGGAGGCGGAGACTCGACAGAAACCACACACCCGGTGGGGTCGCCACTGCACGATCTAACAGCCTGGGCCAGAGCACACGGAACGGGGAGAAGTCCTGTACAGAAAGTGAAAGCTCAACAGAGATCACACACCCTGTGGTACGTGATCCACCAGCCCAGCAGAGTACAAGCTGACCAGAAAGGTGGATCCCCGGAGAAGCACAAGACCCGAGGCAACCACACACACAAGACACTAGAGGCCAACTGAGCAGTCACGGCGGGAGCCATACCAAATTGGCAACCACAGCAACATCCTAGTTAGTCATTAGTCTCAAACCGGTGGACTGTGAAACCCCCTGCCACAATGAATAAACACCAAAAAAAAGACACCAGAAATACAAAAAATCAAGAAAGTACACCACCAAAAGTTAATAAATCTCATACTCTAGATCCTATAGAACAAGAAGCCCTTGAAATAACTGACAAGGAATTTCGAGTGATAATTCTAAGGAAACTGAATGAGATACAAGAAAACTCAGCTAGACATCATGATGAAATGAGGAAAAGTATACAGGATCTGAAAGAGGAAATGTACAAGGAAATGAATGTCCTGAAAAAAAATGTAGCAGAACTTGCTGAACTGAAGAAGTTATTCAGCGAAATAAAAAACACAACGGAGAGTTTAACCAGTAGGCTTGTCGAAGTTGAAGAGAGAATCTCTGAACTTGAAGATGGGCTGTTTGAAATAACACAAGCAGACAAAAAGAAAGAAAAAAGAATCAAGGACATGGAAGAAAATCTGAGAGAGATATCAGACAACCTCAAGCGCTCAAATATCCGAGTCATGGGTATTCCAGAAGGGGAGGAAAATGGAGATTCCATTGAAAACATATTCAACAAAATAGTGGCAGAAAACTTCCCAGGTATAGGAAAAATCACAGATCTTCAGATCCAGGAAGCTCAACGATCTCCAAACGTATTCAACCCAAAAAGGCCTTCCCCAAGACATGTCATAGTCAAATTGGCAAAACTCAGAGACAAAGAGAGAATCTTAAAAGCTGCAAGAGAGAAGCGTCAAATCACCTATAAGGGAGCCCCAATCAGGTTAACATCAGACTTTTCATCACAAACCCTAAAAGCTAGAAAGGAATGGGATGATATTTTCAAAATACTAAAAGACAAAGATTGCCAGCCAAGAATACTCTACCCTGCAAGGCTATCCTTCCGAAATGAGGGGCAAATAGTATATTTCTCAGACAAACAAAAACTGCGGGAGTTCACTACCACAAGACCACCCTTACAAGAAATCCTCAAGGGAGTACTGGGTTTGGTTCCTGAAAAATAACTACCACTGCCATAAAAACCTAAGAAAAATCTAAACCCGCTAGTACAATAAAAATGGCATTCATGAAGAGAAAACAAGCTAACAAAAACAGTATCTACAACCTAAGGAACCAACAAACAAAGAAACCAAACAGTAAATCAGAAAGCAAGGAACAAAAGACACCTAAGACAACCAAACAACCAATAAAATGCTAAGAATAAATCAACACCTTTCAATAACAACTCTTAATGTTAAAGGCTTAAATTCCCCAATTAAAAGACACAGACTGGCTGACTGGATCAAAAAGCAGGACCCAACTATATGCTGCCTACAAGAGACCCACCTCACCCATAAAGATTCACACAGACTAAGAGTGAAAGGATGGAAAAAGATTTACCATGCAAACAGAAAAGAAAAACGAGCTGGAGTGGCTATTCTTATATCTGACAAAATAGACTTTAAACTAAAAACCATAAAAAGAGACAATGAGGGACACTACTTAATGATAAAAGGACTGATCCATCAAGAAGACATAACAATCATAAATATGTACGCACCCAATGTTGGAGCAGCCAGATTTATAAAACAAACTCTATTAGACCTAAAGAAGGAAATAGACACTAATACCATAATAGCAGGGGACCTGAACACCCCACTGTCAATATTAGACAGATCATCTAGGCAAAGAATCAGTAGAGAAACACAAGATCTAAACAAGACTCTAGACCAATTGGAATTGGCAGATATCTACAGAACATTCCACCCAACAACCTCAGAATATTCATTCTTCTCATCAGCACATGGATCATTCTCCAGGATAGATCACATATTAGGTCACAAATCAAGTCTCAATAAATTCAAAAAAATTGGAATTATCCCATGTATCTTCTCAGACCACAATGGATTAAAACTAGAAATTAATAACAAACAAAACTCTGGAAACTATACAAACACATGGAAATTAAACAGCATTCTACTTAATGACATATGGGTCCAAGAAGAAATCAAGCAGGAAATCAAAAAGTTTATTGAAACTAATGAAAACAATGATACATCATACCAAAACCTGTGGGATACTGCAAAAGCAGTATTGAGGGGAAAATTTATTGCATTAAATGCTCACTTCAGAAGAATGGAAAGATGGCAAGTGAACAACCTAACACTTCACCTTAAAGAACTAGAAAAACAAGAACAATCCAATCCTAAAGTTAGCAGACGGAAAGAAATCATTAAGATCAGAGCAGAACTGAATGAAATTGAAAACCAAAAAACAATTCAAAAGATCAACGAATCAAAAAGTTGGTTTTTTGAAAAGATAAATAAAATTGACAAACCATTAGCATGGCTAACAAAAAAAAGAAGAGAGAAGACTCAAATAACAAAAATTAGAAATGAAAAAGGCGATATTACAACTGATTCATCTGAAATACAAGGAATCATTCGAGACTACTATAAACAACTATACGCCAACAAATTTGAAAATCTGGAGGAAATGGATAAATTTCTGGACACACACAAGCTCCCAAAACTGAACCGTGAAGACGTAGAAAATTTGAACAGACCAATAACAATAAAGGAGATTGAAGCTGTTATCAGAAGGCTCCCAACAAAGAAAAGCCCAGGACCAGATGGATTCACAGCAGAATTTTACCAAACATTCAAACAGGAATTGACACCGATTCTTTACAAACTATTCCAAAAGATTGAAACGGACGCAAATCTCCCAGACTCATTCTATGAAGCAAACATCATCCTGATACCAAAACCAGGTAAAGATATAACCAAAAAAGAAAACTACAGGCCGATATCCTTGATGAATATAGATGCAAAAATCCTCACTAAAATACTAGCAAACAGAATACAGCAACACATACGAAAAATTATTCATCACGATCAAGTGGGATTCATCCCAGGGATGCAAGGTTGGTTCAACATACGCAAATCAATAAATGTGATACACCATATTAATAAACTCAAACACAAGGACCATATGATCATCTCTATAGATGCTGAAAAAGCATTTGATAAAGTTCAGCACTCATTCATGACAAAGACCCTCTATAAGTTAGGAATAGAGGGAAAGTATCTCAACATAATTAAAGCCATATATGACAAACCCACTGCCAATATCATCCTGAATGGGGAAAAGCTGAAAGCTTTTCCTTTAAGAACAGGCACTAGACAAGGATGCCCACTCTCACCACTCCTATTCAACATAGTGTTGGAAGTACTAGCCAGAGCAATCAGAGAAGAGAAGGAAATAAAGGGCATCCAGATTGGAAAAGATGAAGTCAAACTGTCCCTGTTTGCAGATGACATGATCCTATATATCGAACAGCCTAAAACCTCTACAAAAAAACTGTTGGAATTGATAAATGATTTCAGCACAGTAGCAGGATACAAAATCAACACACAAAAATCAGTAGCATTTCTTTTCTCCAATAGTGAACATGCAGAAGGAGAAATCAAGAAAGCCTGCCCATTTACAATAGCCACCAAAAAAATAAAATACTTAGGAATTGAGTTAACCAAGGAGGTGAAAAATCTCTATAATGAGAACTACAAACCACTGCTGAGAGAAATTAGAGAGGATACAAGAAGATGGAAAGATATTCCATTCTCTTGGATTAGAAGAATCAACATAGTGAAAATGTCCATACTTCCCAAAGTGATATACAAATTCAATGCAATCCCCATCAAAATTCCAAAGACATTTTTCTCAGAAATGAAAAAAACTATTCAGACATTTATATGGAACAATAAAAGACCACGCATAGCCAAAGCAATGCTGAGCAAAAAAAATAAAGCTGGAGGCATAACACTACCTGACTTTAAGCTATACTACAAAGCTATAATAACCAAAACAGTATGGTACTGGCATAAAAACAGACACACTGACCAATGGAATAGAATAGAGAATCCAGAAATCAACCCACACACTTACTGCCATCTGATCTTTGACAAAGGCACCAAGCCTATTCACTGGGGAAGGGACTGCCTCTTCAGCAAGTGCTGCTGGGATAACTGGATATCGATATGCAGGAGAATGAAACTAGATCCATACCTCTCACCGTATACTAAAATCAACTCAAAATGGATTAAGGATTTAAATATACACCCTGAGACAATAAAACTTCTTAAAGAAAACATAGGGGACACACTTCAGGAAATAGGACTGGGCACAGACTTCATGAATACGACCCCAAAAGCACGGGCAACCAAAGGAAAAATAAACAAATGGGATTATATCAAACTAAAAAGCTTCTGCACAGCAAAAGAAACAATTAAAAGAGTTAAAAGACAACCAACAGAGTGGGAGAAAATATTTGCAAAATATACATCTGACAAAGGATTAATATCCAGAATATATAAGGAACTCAAACAACTTTACAAGAAGAAAACAAGCAACCCAATTAAAAAATGGGCAAAAGAGCTAAGTAGGCATTTCTCTAAGGAAGATATCCAAATGGCCAACAGACATATGAAAAAATGCTCAACATCACTCATCATCCGGGAAATGCAAATCAAAACCACATTGAGATACCATCTAACCCCAGTTAGGATGGCTAAAATCCAAAAGACTATGAACGATAAATGCTGGCGAGGCTGCGGAGAAAAAGGAACTCTCATACATTGTTGGTGGGACTGCAAAATGGTGCAGCCTCTATGGAAAATGGTATGGAGGTTCCTTAAACAATTGCAAATAGATCTACCATACGACCCAGCCATCCCACTGTTGGGAATATACCCAGAGGAATGGAAATCATCAAGTCGAAGGTATACCTGTTCCCCAATGTTCATCGCAGCACTCTTTACAATAGCCAAGAGTTGGAACCAGCCCAAATGTCCATCATCAGATGAGTGGATACGGAAAATGTGGTACATCTACACAATGGAATACTACTCAGCTATAAAAACGAATGAAATACTGCCATTTGCAACAACATGGATGGACCTCGAGAGAATTATATTAAGTGAAACAAGTCAGGCACAGAAAGAGAAATACCACATGTTCTCACTTATTGGAGGGAGCTAAAAATTAATATATAAATTCACACACACACATACACACATACACACACAAACCGGGGGGGGGGGGAGAAGATATAACAACCACAATTATTTGAAGTTGATACAACAAACAAACAGAAAGGACATGGTTGGGGGGGAGGGGGGGAGGGAGAAGGGAGGGAGGTTTTGGTGATGGGGAGCATTAATCAGCTACAATGTATATCGACAAAATAAAATTAAAAAAAAAAAAAAAAAAGAAAACAAAACAAAAAAAAAAAACATATGCAAGTCAATAAATGTGATACACCATATCAATAAAATCAAGGACAAAAACCATTTGATTATCTCAATAGATGCAGAAAAAGCATTTGACAAGATTCACCCTCCTTTGATGGTAAAACTCTCAGCAAATTAGGTATAGAAGGAAAGTATCTCAGCACAAAAAAAGCCATATATGACAAACCCATCACCAATATTATTCTCTTTGATATTTAAAAGCTTTCAGATTTTCCGTTAAGAACAGGAACATAGCAAGGATGCCCACTCTCACCACTCCTATTTAACATAGTACTGGTAGTGCTAGTCAGAGCATCAGGCAAGAGAAAGAAATAAAGGGCATTCAGACTAGAAAAGACAAAGTCAAACTGTCCCTGTTTGCAGATGACATGATCCTATGTATAGAAAAACCTGAAGGCTCTACAAAAAAAAAAAAAAAAAAAAACCCTCTTAGAACAGATAAATGGTTTCCATAATGTGGCAGAAAACAAAATCACACTCAAAAATCAATAGTGTTTATTTTTCAATAATGATCTAGCAGAAAAAGAAATCAACAAAGCAAGGCCATTTGCAATAGTTGTCCCCAAAGTGAAATATCTAGGAATCAATTTAACCAAAGGAGTTAAAGGATCTCTATGAGAACTACAAATCAAAGGGGAAAGAAATTAGAGGATAAAAAAAGATGCAAAGACATTCCATGCTCTTAGATTGGAAGAATTAACATTGTGAAAATGTCCATACTACCCAAAGTGATCTACAAATTAAATGCAATCCCCATCAAAATACCAACGATATTTTTCACAGAAATATTAAATCCTAACATTCATATGGAACAACAAAAGACCCTAAATAGCCAAAGGAATCTTTAGCAAGAAAATAAATAAATAAATAAAGCTCGAGGCATAACACTACGCAACTTTAAATTATACTATAAAGCTATAGTAACCAAAGCAACATGGTACTGGCATAAAAACAGACAACCCAGAAATCAGCCCACATACTTACAGCCAAGTGATGTTTCATAAAGGCAACAAGATCATACACTGAGGAAAAGACTGCCTCTTCAAAATGGTGTTGGGAAAACTAGACATCCATATGTAGAAGAATAAAATGAGACCTGAACCTCTCACTATATACTAAAATCAATTCAAAATGTCGTTTTTTCGTGACCGGCACTCAGCCAGTGAGTGCACCGGTCAGTCCTATATAGGATCCGAACCCGTGGCGGGAGCGTCGCCGCGCTGCCAGCGCAGCACTCTACCAAGTGCGCCACGGGATTAAAGCCTTAAGCATAAGACTTGAAACTGTAAAATTCCTAAAAGAAATCATAGAGGAAACACTTCAGGAACTAGGACTAGGCAAAGACTATCAATATGACTGCAAAAGCACAGGCAACAAAAGAAAAAATATAAACAAATGGGATTATATCAAACTGAAAAGCTTCTGCATAGCAAAAGAAACAGATAACAGAGCAAAAGGACAACATACAGAATGGGAGAAAATATTTACAAACTATGCATCTGACAAGGGTTTAATATCCAAAATATGTAAGGAACTCAAACAACTTAGTAGAAAAACAAGTAACCCAGTTAACAAAATGGGCAAAGAGGCTGAATAGGCATTTCTCAAAGGACGACATACAGATGACCAACAGATATATCAAAAAATGCTCAGCATCACTAAGCATCAGGGAAATGCAAATCACAACCACACTGAGATATCATCCCAGTTAAACTGGCCATTATCAAAAAGGCAGAGAATAACAAATGCTGGCAAGGATGTGGAGAGAGGGGAGCCCTCATACCCTGTTGGTGGGACTGTAAATTTGCAGCCATTATGGAAAACAGTATGGAGATTTCTCAAACAACTGCAGATAGAATTTCCATACAATCCAGTAATTCCATTGATGGATATATATCCAAAGTAATGGAAATCATCATGTCATGTCAAAGGGATACCTGCACTCCCCTGTTTAGTGCAGCTCTGTTTACAGTAGTCAAGAGTTGGAACCAACCTAAATGTCCATTGACAGGTAAGTGGACAAGGAAAATGTGTATATGCACAGTGGGTTATTATTCAGCCATAAAAAAGATGTAATTCCTCCATTCGCAGTAACATGGATGAAAGAGAAAATTATGCTGAGTAAAATAAGCCAGGCACAGAAAAAGAAATACCACATGTCCACACTTACAAGTGGGAGCTTAAGAAAAAAAAATTTTTTAAGAGACAATAACTGTAATAATTGTTGAACTTTCAAAGGGGGAGAACAGAACTGAGGCCATCAGAGATGGGAAGGGCAGAGGGGAGAGCAAGGAATGGGTAAGAGTGCCTCATCATGTTGTGCAATGTTGAATATACTAATTATCTTGATTTGAGCATCACATATTGTTGGGTCCGCCGCCGGCCGACCCGAACAGCCCTAGCTTCGTTCCTTTTGGTGGGCAAGCAAATGGCCCGGGATTCCTCTTTCCCTCCTGTCCCCTTTGGAAGGAGACGGGGGAAGAGAGCCGTGAAGAGAGGTGAACACAACCGCCGGCCCCAAACCAGCCTGGTCAAAGGACACTCAGACACGGCGGGGGTTCTGTCGAGCAGTTCCGTTTATTATCACACAAGCACTTGCTTTTAAAGGCAAATAGGGAAGGGAGGTTTTTACATCCTCCAATCAGCTTAAAGGTTACAAGGGCATGCATCCTATCTCAATGCCTAACTATTGCAATCACGCAGTGTTCACTAGCACGGAAGCACGTATTTAGCCAATAAGGGCTAAGGCAAGGTTCCTGCAGACACTCCCACCCTACTTCCTCCTGAGGCCATCTTAGGCTGCCACGTTAATACGCCCTTGTGGGCCCATAATGGCGCCACTTGTAATGTCACTTAAGGTGGCGTTAGTTTTTAAGGCCCGACAACATATTGTGCACAGGTATGGATATTCAATGCTGTACCCCACAGATATGTATGATCAATTACGTCTCAATAAAGAAAAAATAAAAATAAATAGAATAAAATAAAATAAATAAACAAACAGACAAATAAATAAATAAATAAAAAAGAAACTGGGGAAAGCAATGAGGCCTTCCAAGTTGGTCAGGGGTATGAGTAAACCTCGGGCCAATGGTCTAGATTCTTTGATTATCATTTTGAGAAATATAAAAAGAAAGTGAAAGAAAAAAAGATCTACTCTCTCAGTAAATTTCAAGCATGCAGTACATTAATATTAACAATAGATATGCCTCATTTTAAAAGGGCTGCATGGTAGCACATTGTATGACTGCTCCATATTGATTTAACCATCTCTTATTGGTGGGTAATATGTTGTTTCCAGTAACTCTTTTATTACAAAGAGTGTAGCGGTGAATACCTTTGTCAAATGTGACAAATTTACCCATAAAGTAGATTCCTAGAGGTGGACATTCTGGGTGTACCCTGGACTCTAGCTGTACACCCAGATAGCCTAGTAATGAATGGATTGGAGAATCAATATTTGACATACAAATGATAAATTTCCTGAAACTGTTACTCCTTTCAGAAAAGTATTAAAATTATTTTTCTGGAAGTAAATGTGACTCTCAGGTCTACAAGCTATTAACTGTGTGACCTTGGGCAAGTTGCTTAAACTCTGTATGTCTCAACTGCTTCGTCTATCCAGGGAGACTAATAACTATGCTTACCTTATGGAGTGCAGTGGGTTAAATGGTGGTTCTCAGAAAGATACACTTTCTAATCCCTAGAACCTTTGGATGCAGATGTAATTACGCTATGATGAAATAAGCATCCTGGATTATCTGGGGGAGCTCTAAATTTGAAGACAAGCTTCCTTACGAAAAAGACAAAGGAGATTTGAAACAGGTAGAAGACAAGATAGACACAGAGAAGCACATCATGTGAAGGAGACAGCAGAGATTGCAGTGATATAGCCACAAGTCGAAGAATGCCTGGAGCTACCGGAAGATGGAAGAATACAGAGGAATACTCTCCTAGAGCCTGCAGAGGGATCACAACACTGCTGGCACCTTCATTTCAGACTTCTAGACTTCAAAGCTATGGAAGAATAAATATCTGTTATTTTAAGTCATTTAGTTTGCAGTAATTTGTTATGTCAGCCCTAGGGAACTAATACATAGAGTGAGTAGAAGAGATAATTTATGTAAAGTTTTAAAAGATTGTCTGCTTGGTTTGTAACAAACCTTTGATAATTATTAACTTTTTTTTTTTTTTTTTGCACTAGTCTAAATCTCTGAACTTGAGGAGTAGTCGTGAAGATAGAGCTAAGTAGACAGATTTCAAAGTTTGTGAAAGACTTAGTAGTAGACTAAATATAGGAGGTTAGGGAGACAGAGGTGTCAAGATGGGCTCTGAGTTTCTGGCTGTGGAACTGGATGGATGCTGGTGTCATTTATTGAGGTAGGGAAAGTTAAAGGATACCCAGGCTTAGAAAATGCAGAGTTGAGTTTGGGATATGTTGAATTTGAGTTTTAGAGATATCAGAGGTGAGTTCAAGCAGACAGTTATATATGTGGGTCTAGAGTTCAAGAAGAAGTCTAGGTTGGAGATAACTATATGTGATGGTTTATTCTATGTTTCAACTTGACTGGGTCATGCGATGCCCAGATAATTGGTTAAACATTCTGGGTATGTCTGAGGGTGTTTCTAGAGATTAGCATTTGAATTTATAGGCTGACTAACAGAGATGGCCCTCCCCAATGTGGGTAAGCATTATACAATTCATTGAGGGCCTGAGTAGAACAAAAAGTCAGAGGAAGGACAAAGACACTCTGCCAGACTGTGTGGTCAGGGACATTGATCTTCTCCTGCCCTCATCAGTAATGGTTCTCCAGTCTTCAGACCCAGATTAGAATCTATACCACTGGCTCTCCAGTTCTTGGACCTTCTGTATTAGTCTATTTCTGTTGCTTATAATAGAGTACCCCAAACTGGGAAATTTATAAAGAAAAGAGGTATCTTTCTTATAGTTTCGGAGGCTGGGAAATCCAGAGAACACATCTGAGGGCCTTTTTCATCCCATGGCAATGCAGGGTATCACATGGTAAGAAAATGGCAAGAGCTCTCTTATGTGCTCTTTATAAAGCTGCCAGTCCACACCCATGATAACTCATTACTCCATGATTGATTAATCTATTCACAAGGACACAGTCCCCATGATCCAATCACCTCTCAAAGGCCCAACTTTTAAATATCATAATCAGATTTCCCACCCTCTTAACACTGTTACAGTGGAGAACAAGTTTCTAACACATGAACTTTTGGGGGACACATTTGACTCACAGCACCTTCAAACTATACCACCAGCTTTCCTGGGTCTCCAGCTTGCAGATGACAGAGAGTAGGATTTCTCAACCTCCATAATCATGTGAGCCAATACCTTATACTAAATCCCTTCATATATATATGAGAATCCATGAGAGAATACATTTGTTATTTTAAGATGTTTAGTTTGTGCCAATTTGTTACGTCAGCCCTAGGAAACTAATAAATAAGGTGATTATAAGAGGTTTTTTTTAATATATCCTATTGATTTTATTTGTCTGGAAAATCTGATTAGTACATTGTATAAATTTGTATGTTTTCAGCATATTGAAGCTGTGGAGTGGGTGAAATCTGGAAAGAGTTAGTAGTGATGAAAGAAAAAGGCCGAGGGCCAGGCTGGGTGAAAGAAGGAAGTACAAAGGGGAGTAAGCAGGAGTATCCAGGAAGGTAGGAGGAAAACAGCATAGACTATCTCATATAAGCCAGGGGAACTAGAAGTTTCTAAAAGACAAAAATGTACAAACTCCTTCTGCCTCCTGTCCCAGGATTTGGGCTGGAATGAGAGAGCTCTATGCAGATATTTCTAGTAGGAACTACACCCATGCCCCAGGCATGTACTTGGGTTAGAGTTAGAGTTAGTTAATTCTCCTCTTTTAATTCTCTAGCTTTGTGAAACCAGGCAAGGCCATATTGCAGCCCTCAGGCTCATTGCTACCAAAGTAGCCTTTGCAGCTTGGAAGAACCAGGGGCTGTCTTCAGAGCCCCTACATCCTGCTCGAGGCAGAATACTGTTGCCTTCTTGGACACAGCTCACTCAGAACTAAGGACTTGCAGAAGCCAAGTGTATTAGTCAGGATTCTCCAGAGAGACAGAACCAATAAGATATGTTATAAATATATGAAAGGGGATTTATTAGGGGAATTAGCTCGTGCGATTGTGAAGAAAAGTCCCATGATAGGCCATCTGCAAACTGGATGCTGGCAGCATGGCTCAGTCCAAGTCCAAAGGCCTCAAAACCAGTGAAGCTGGTGGTGTCATTGGTATAAGTCCTGAAACCCCAAAGCTGAAGAGTCTTGAGTTCTGATATCCATGGACAGGAGAGAAGAGTGTATGCCAGCTCCAGCATTCCTTAATAAATAAAAATCAAGATGACATCTAGAATTAACCTTAATACCAAAGATAATATTTGAGCAGAACTGCAGGGCCAACAAAGGACGGGTTGT
The DNA here is from genome assembly GCF_027409185.1 of Cynocephalus volans. Taxonomy (NCBI): domain Eukaryota; kingdom Metazoa; phylum Chordata; class Mammalia; order Dermoptera; family Cynocephalidae; genus Cynocephalus; species Cynocephalus volans. The sequence continues at coordinate 129,569,501 of NC_084468.1, read as the reverse complement.
TAGGTCTGGATACAAGTTGCCAAGAGCAAAGTAGAGAAGGCATCAGATTCATAGTTGTAAAACAGGAGCCAGGGAACAGGTACTACACAGTCACCAAGGAATGGGAAGTTGGCATTGGGGTGCTGCTGGGGTGGAGAATGGCCATTTTACCTAATTCAGGGGATGGAAGCCTTTCAGCTCACTGATTTTAGAGGTCAGCCTATTTTTGCTGTTGCACTGAAATAGATTCCTGCAAAACCTGACATCTCGCTTTGATTTCAGATTTGAAGGCAATGTCTTTTTATTCTCCCTAGTACTTTATTTTAGCCACTTTTTCTGCTTCCTTTAATAGATAAAAGGACATTCTTAAAATATTCTTTGAATCCCTTTTTTGTTTCTGGACATGATGAAGATAATCATGTTATGCAAATGACCTATTATCTATTTGCAAATTTCAGCATGTTTTCTATCTGCAGTCTCTCTTGTCTGGTGGCATTTCTTCTAGCTTACAATATGCCTATTATAAATCTACAACAGAACAGCACACTCCTTATTTAATGAAGATATTGTTTAAAAAATACAATGATAAAATAAAATAAAATTAAGTAGTATTTATTTCCTGATTGATTGATTAGAGATCTGACCAGTTATCTAATCACAAAGTAAATATTCAATATATTAAAATTTTTTCTTTTAAAATTCTCCTTTATCCTACTTTCTGACCCTGCACAGTGTTACCTTCATTATCTGCATCTGTTTTAAAGTATTGATTGTGGTTCTGTCATAGTGTGGCTGTGGAGAGGGGTAAGAAAGCCCAAGAAATGTCAAAGAAATCAGCTTTCTCTTGTGAGAGCTGGAGCAAGATGATGTATGGTTAGATTTAGCATTTTCCTTCCCTTTTCATATTCAGTCTACTTTAATTCTTGTTATTGATTCTGTAGACTTTTTTTCTTCACATGTATTCTAGATTTATGAATTAGAATATTTTCAAATTTTCAGTATCTTGCCTCTAGATTCAACCTCTACCTCTCACACATTTTTCCCTCCCAATAATGTTATTCATCTATGCATAGAATTCTACAAGATTTTTTCAAAGAAATTTGACTTAGATAAATCTGTCACAAGTAAATATTCCTAATTAATAATTTTATTGATCAAAAACAGAAGGGGTTTTGAAATTTTGCTAATGTATCTTAATTTAAAGGCTTTAATTCATTGATAAACTGTTAATACATGTAGTAGAAGACTGTGTTGACAAGCATATATAAATAAATTTTGGTGATTCATTCCTTGCTGGTAAAGGGTTACTTACTGAATGACAGAATAAAGCTAAACTAAAAACAAATAGTGGATTTATTTGGGGCTGATATACCTACTAAAGAGGAGAGGGTATTTGGTAAAGAAAAATAGTTAGAGTATAGTTACAGTAATAAACCTGTGCAAGAGGTCATGGAGACCCTGACATTTAAAGAGGAGACTGCTACCTGCATATGTCAGGTGCTGAGAAAAAAGTAGTAATTCCCTTTGGCTATCATCAGTTTAGACCTGTAATTGTTCCAAGTAGGGTAAGCTTTGAATTTCAGAAGGTATCTTATGAAGCCCTAAGATCTGAAAGAGAAAAATATTTTACTAAAAATTACATTTAAGGCTTTGTGCAAAGTTTGACCAGCCATATTTCAACCATAAAGTTATTTTAAGAAAAAGGACGGCCCTCCCTTAATACTTTGTTTTTGTGTATGAATTTCCTCCCTCCCTAAATATTTCATTTCACTTAATAATCTTAGGGACACCAAGTTTATTCAGCTTTTAGTATATTCTGTGAACTATTAACTATCTATTATCATAATAATGTAACCTATCAAAAATTATACTGTAAAAGCAAAATTCAACAAAATGATGTCTAGTTTGCTTTTATAATTCGGGATTCATCACATGTACTATTATTTAATTTTTCTATATACAAAACAGTAGCTGTCTCTCTGCAAATATGTTAGCATCTTTATAATAGCTTGGAATGCTTCTTGCATTAGTGTTAACTTGTGTACATGGTTGACCTATATCTCCAGCCTTACCAGTAGCATCAGATAGAAAAATGCAAATAAATAATATATCAGAAAAAATGGTTACATTAATATTCCAGCAACTTATGCTTTGATATATACCTATTAGCAATGAAAAATATGTATCATGTTTGTAAAGTGATGCATTCTTAGTTTCTCTAAGTAATTGTAATAAAATTTAATTTATTCTTTTAACTTAGTAGATGCAAGCAAAGATAAAGCCATAATATATCAGAAGTCATTTCTAACAAAAAATCATTTATTTGATTTGTAATGTTTAATTGACAGAAAGTTTTGGGGGAGATAATTCTTACAATTGTTCCCACTTAGTTCCTTTCTTTATATGGTTTACCTCTCACTCAAAACTCATCCCATGGGTTATAGCAGTAGGCTCTTAAATCAGATGATAATGTAGCTGACTGACATACAGATCCCTTGGCAGATTCCACAGTAACATACATAAAACAAGTTTCCTTTTTGGTCACTTTTATAAGGGAAGATACATTTTCACCTACCACTGAAACCATTATGCAACCCAAATAAATTTCAGAGTTCTCCATGTCTCATTCTTGGTACATTAAAAGAAAAAATCCAGTAATCTAAACTGAAAATAATTTCAATTTCTACTTCACTGTCTTCAAAGAACAGTAATGAGATCATCATCATTTCTTAAAATCCTCTTTCCTTTCATTTCTCTAATTTTTCATTTGTTCATCAGAGGATATTCTGAAGCCCAAATCTTCATGTCACTCCCAATCCCAAAAGTTCCCTCCTGTATTCCGCTTACATTTGGCTATTACTCTTCTCTCTCCTCTCTCTATATATTAGTCTGTTTCTGTTGCTTATGAATGAATACCTGAAACTGGGTAATTTGTAAAGAAAAGAAATGTATTTCTTATAGTTTCAGAGGCTGGGAGTTCCAAGGTCCAGGGAACACATATGGTGAGGGCCTTCTTAGCAGGGTGTCACATGGCAAGAATGGACTGAGCAAGAGAGTGTTAACCTTCTCACTAGCTCTCCTTATAAAGCCATCAGAACCACGCCCATTACTCCACGAATGGATCAATCCATTCACGAGTGCAAGTCCCCACAATCTAATCATCTCTTAAAAGTCCTGCCTTTCCATTAGCATAATAGGAAAGGCAGCCTATTCATGTTGATTCAATGGGGGTCGAGTTTCCAATAAGTTCTGGGGAGACATTCAGTCCACAGCACTCCCTTTCTGCCTTCTTTTCTCTCCTAGGTCAATAAATCTTGGTTCTTTTCAGCAGGCTCATCTCCACTTCTTACAACTCCATTTCCCCCCCCAAATTATAACTCTGATCTGCATTATAGAACCCAGTTAGGGATAGGGCTGGTTTGGAAGAAGAAAGAAGGCATACCAAGTAGGCCATGCCACAACTTGTAGTCTGGGAAAGGAAAGGCAAGCAAACACAGTTACATTAATCATTTTTCACTCTCTTATATGATATGTGACAGATTCTTGAAAACTACTATGTAAGAAGAAAACATATAAATAAAAAATAATAAAAGAATAGAGAGAGAAAGGAAATGAAAGTAAAGAGGCCAAGAAATCAGGAGAGAGGCTATCTGAGGCTCAATCTTTATTTCGGTCCTTTTTGTGTTATTTCCAGTACTTCAACTCTAGAAAGTTCTGTATGTTTGCAGTATGTGATAACAGGATAAATCTATCTGATGGATACTACAGCTGTTAATGTGAGAGCACTTCAAAAAGTTCATGGAAAGATTTGTATTATCTTTTAATTCTATTTTTCCACAAACTTTTTGAAGTAGCTTCATGTATATAGTCTGAGTCAATTAGTCATGAGAGCAATTGCTTCTCTGCATCTGCATTTTCACCCTTCCCTGTCATCTTTTAGCTGTGCATAAGTGACTGTGAGAACACAGTTGGAGCCAGTTTAGCATGGCATCATAATATCTGGTTAAAGTTGCCTGGAATGAATATAGATGTTCACATCTGCTACCAAATCTTTGATCATTAGACATTTGCATGAAGCAAAGGCAGTAAATAGTAGCTCTTCTCAGATAAGGCACTCTCAACATGTTTTTTAGAGAGTATATTTATCCAGTGCTTGGAGTGAGAGGGCAACAAAGTGGTTAAGAAAATGAGCTTCAAAATCAAACTGATCAAGTGTGGAATCCAGCTCTGCTACCATCTCACCATCTGACATTGTCCAAGTGACTAAACCTTTCTGAGCATTAGTTTCTTCATCTGTAAAATGGGGATAATACTACTCTCTAGCTGAGCACAGCTTTGTGAGAATTAAGAAAATGTGTGTAAAGCTTGTAGCATCGGGGCTAACACCCCAAAAACAATAGCTATTATAATGCCATTAATATACATAAAAGAATTTTTTTCAAAGTGTTAGATGATCATACATCTATAAAATCACAGTTTCTAGTTTTTGCTAACATGTTCCCAACCCAATAGTTAGCATAGGAGAAAATGTTAAATGTGTAGGTAAAGTCTACATAGTTCAAGGTGTTTGAAGTAGGAGTTGATTTAGGTACATATATTACATGATAAAAAGTATCTTTATGTAATATACTTGAAGTGATACATAGCAATAACTCTCTAATTCTTAAGTGGTCAAATATTTGAAATGACAGTAGGTTTTGATATACAATTTTTATGTCAGAGATAACTATGGTATAGAAAGAACGTGAGATTGAAGTTAGAAGACATGGATTTTGGTCCTATCTGCCACGTACTAGCTCTGTGACCTTAGGTTAGTAACTTAACTTCATGTAGGGTCTGTTTCATTTGTAAAATAAGGATCCTAATGGCAGCTTCACTGTGTCTTTGTGAAGATCAAATGAAAAAAATTATGTTTACACTTAAAACTATAAACAGTTTTCAAATGTAAGATACTATTGTTACTACAATATAATTAGCATTGGATATAATAGCAATAATAATGTAGTAGATAACTTTTACTGAGTATTCAAAGTGCCTGCTTTATTCTTATTTTGTTCTTAACTGTAACCTACTAAATTTATCATATATAAATTACACCGTGCTTACGTTTATCTTTGTATTGGCACGTATTTTTACAGTGGAAATAAGATAAACTGACATTTTTTAAAAAACTTTATTATTAATTTATTAATAACTTTTCTTTGAGTAGAAAATGACATATATCAAAAAAAGGAATTTGAGCTTTAAACTTCAGAGCTGTTCACCACCCATTATATAGAAGTTGTCTTTACTTGCCAATTCGAAATCCTTACCTAAAATTTACCCTTCTGTTCTCGGCTTAATGGCTTTGGTATCTGAGAGGAGCTCAGATACTAGCAGAGAGGAGATCCTGGTCTCGTCCTCCAGGAGGATGGCTGCTTATCATTATACATCACATTCAGACAGTCCTGCTTGCAGCCAGTTTGCCTCCTAGTCGTGTGCAGCTCATCATCAGCTCCTGAAGCATGCTAAAGAGGGCTTGCCACTCAGCTGGAGACCATTCAGGTGTAAGCCCAGGGGTCTCAGCAGTCATTTTCCTGCTCTCCATCAGAGTTTTCACCCGCTTTCTCCTTTTGTCCTGTGGCCCACCTCAGGCAGTCTCCTTCTTGGGGAATCTAAAAGGAGCAGCTATTACAGATCCCATTTCCCACAGTTGTCGCCACCGAGACCTCTTTCTATTTAGCGTCATACCCGCTCCCCCACACTTCCACGAGTACACAAATAGTACTCACTTCATTTTCTTTTCATACATTTTGTTAAGTAGAGAAATGTTCAAAATATGCAGTATCTGACAAGCAAAAGAAAGAATTTTTTTCAACCAATATAAAAAAGAAAATAGTACTTTCTAATTTTTAAAAATGGATTTATTTCCAAATTGCAAAGAAATCACACGACTCAAAATTATTAAGCAATAATTTAAGGCATAGTGTAAGCATGTATTCCATATCTGAGCCTATTTAATACCCTTTTGAACTGCTAGCCTTACTTGGAAAATAACATTTTAAGTAGTTCATTAAAAATGTGCTTCGATAATTTAGAGGTTATGAAAAAATAAAATGTTTTAATAATAATTTTGCTACTGTTATCATTGTATTTAAAGTTATGACCTTTCTAAAACATTTAAACAGATAACTTTATAGTAATAATTTAACATAAGTTTCTGTAGCAAAGATTGCAGTATAGAATCCTAGTAAGTTGAATGTTTTTTATGTCCTCATTAATGAGGAGTTTAACTCTCTTTAAACCTTTTTTAAATTTTTAAAAATTTCTCTAATGGTTATTTTTCTTTACAATGTTGCCACTTAGAAAAATGGCATGTGCATTTTTTCTTTTTCTTTTCTTTTATTTCATTTTTTTAAACTTATTAAAATTTACTTTCTTCATTTTATAATCTCTAAAATTGTTTGAAATAGCTCTCTAAAGTCTTTGAAAAGCATGCAAGTATCCAATTAATTTCAACAGAGTAAGATGAATAAACTATTCAAAGGCAAATTAATTTCTAAGCAAATCAACAAGTCTGCTTATTAAAAAAAATCAAGAATAGAAATTAAAAACCTAAGTTTAGCAACATGAATTGCATAAAAAAATCAATAAAACAGAATATAACCACAAGAGCAGTTCAAAAAGTTCATGAAAAAATAGAATTGAAAGATGTATGAGTGGCCAACAGATACATGAAAAAATGCTCAACATCACTCAGCATTTGGGAAATGCAAATCAAAACCACAGTGAGATACCATCTCACCCCAGTTAGGATGGCTAATATCCAAAAAACCATGAATGATAAATGCTGGCGAGGTTGCAGAGAGAAAGGAACTCTCATACATTGTTGGTGGGACTGCAAAATGGTGCAGCCTCCATAGAAAATGGTATGGAGGTTCCTCAAACAATTGCAGATAGATCTACCATACGACCCAGCCATCCCACTGCTGGGAATATACCCAGAGGAATGGAAATCATCAAGTCAAAGGTATACCTGTTCCCCAATGTTCATCGCAGCACTCTTTACAATAGCCAAGAGTTGGAACCAGCCCAAATGTCCATCATCGGATGAGTGGATACGGAAAATGTGGTACATCTACACAATGGAATACTACTCAGCTATAAAAAAGAATGAAATACTGCCATTTGCAACAATATGGATGGACCTAGAGAGAATTATATTAAGTGAAACAAGTCAGGCACAGAAAGAGAAATATCACGTGTTCTCACCTATTTGTGGGAGCTAAAAATAAATAAATAAATGCACAAATAACCTGGGTGGGGGGAGGGAGGAAGACATAACAATTACAATTCCTTGAAGTTGATACAACAAGGGAACAGAAAAGACATTGTTGGGAGGGAGTGGGGAGAGGGAGGAGGGAGGGAGGTTTCAGTAATGGGCCACAACAATCATCCACATTGTATATTGACAAAATAAAATAAAATTTAAAAAATAAATAAATAAATAAATTTTACATACAAGAAAACGATAATAGAAATCTTTCCATGAACTTTTTTGTTTGTTTAAATTTTTCCTTTAAAAAAACCCCAAAAAACTAAGATTATAGAAAATATGTTCTCTGATCATAATAACAGAAGAAAATTTACAAAGCTCATAAATGTGTGGAAATTGGGCCGGCCCGTGGCTCACTCGGGAGAGTGTGGTGCTGAGATAAATGTGTGGAAATTAAACAACACTCTCCTAAATAAACAATGGATAAAAAGAAAAACTACAGGGCCGAGCCCGTGGCGCACTTGGTAGAGTGCTGCGCTGGCAGTGCGGCGACACTCCCGCCGCGGGTTCGGATCCTATATAGGACTGACCGGTGCACTCACTGGCTGAGTGCCGGTCACAAAAAAAAAAAAAAAAAAAAAAAAGAAAAACTACAGGGAAATTTGAGAATACTTTGAGATAAGGATCAAAGCACAGCATATCAAAATTTATAGGATGCAGGACTCATGCAGTGCTAAAGAAAAATTTATACTTGTAACCACCTATATTAAAAATAAGAAAAATCTCAAATCAGTAATGTAAACTTCTACCTTAAGAAAATAGAAAACGTAGAGCAAACTAGACCAAAGGCAAATATAAGTAGATAATATCAAAGATTACAACAGAATTATAGAAAATAGGGAATTAGAAAACAATACAGAAAATTAACAATACCAAAAGATGATTCTTTAAAAAGATCTGCAAAATTTGCCAACCTTTACCTAGACTGACCAAGGGAAAAGAGAGAAGTACAAAATTACAAAAAAATCAGAAATAAAGTAGGGGCATTATTATGTTGTCACTATGGCTTTTTGTGGTGGTAAGAGTTAGTTTCTTTCTCTTTCTTACTTGCATTTTTGTTCTACCAGTGGGTTTAATTTTTGTGTGTATATTTGTGGTAGTGATTGTTATTCTGGGGGCTTCCTTGAGGATTTCTTGTAGGGATGGTTGTGTGTTGATGAACTCCCACAGCTTTTGTTTATCTGGAAAATACACTATTTTTCCCTCATTTCTGAAGTATATCCTTGCCAGGTATAGTATTTTTGGCTGGCAGTTCTTTTCTTTCAGTATTTTGAATATATCATCCCATTTTCTTCTGGCCTATAGAGTTTCTGTTGAGAAGTCTGCTGTTAGTCTGATAGGGACACCCTTATAGGTGACTTGATATTTTTCTCTTGCTTCTTTTAAGATTCTGTCTTTGTTTTTGAGTTTTGCAAATTTGACTATAATGTGTCTTGGAGAAGATCTTTTCGGGTTGAAACTGTTTGGGGATCTTTGAGCCTCCTGGATCTGAAGATCCATGTCTCTCCTTACACCTGGAAAGTTTTCCATTACTATTTCATTGAATAGGTTTTCCATGCCTTTTCCTTTCTTCTCCCCTTCTGGAACACTTAGGATTCAAATGTTTGTGTGCTTAAGGTTGTCTGCTAGCTCTCTTAGATTTTCTTCACTTGGGTTATTTACAAAAGACTATCTTCAAGATCAGAAATTCTTTCTTCTGCTTGTTCTAGCCTGCTGGTTAAGCTCTTGGTTGTGTTTTTTCATTTTGTTGAGTGAATCTTTCAGTTCCATGAGTGCTGCTACATTCTTTTTTAAGGCATTAATCTCTTTGTAAATTTCCTTCATATCCTGGATTTTTTTTTTCTCATTTTATTATTTTGTCTGAATCTTCTCATACCTCAGAGAGTTTCCTTAAGACTGTTGCTTGGAATTCCTTTACAGTCATTGGGTTTCCTGCTGTATAAGGTCTGGTATTTGAGAATTACTGTATTGTTTTGGTGGTGTCATATTTTCTTGGGTGTTCATATTTCTAGTGTCTCTACATTGATGTCTCTTTATCTGGTAGAGCAGTTGCTTCTTCTGTTACTCAGGAGTGGGCTTTGAGGAGAGAGACATCCTCTTCTTTTTCCAGTCTCTGCTTGTGACTCTTCTCAGATCAATGCACTTGGTCATCTGGCAGGCCACCTGCATGGTGGCTGTGGCTGCTGCTGTGGTGTCAAGTTGCTTTTTCAGCAGCTTTGGCTGTGGCAGTGGCTGTGGTGGGCCACTCACACTGAAGTGGTGTTTTTGGCATGCTCTTGCCTGCTTTTGGGCAGGGGGTACTGCCCTCAGTTTGTTGCCTAGGACCCCAGGTGTGCTCTCTTGCCTGCTTCTGGGCAGAGGGGGCTGTGGCCCTCTTCTCCTTGCCTCAGGCCCCAGGCATGCTATCTCTTTTTCTTCTTTTTAAATGATATATACATTGTAGCACTGGTCATATAAATGATAGTATTTATCATTTAAATGACAGAAGCATTATAGAAAATGAGAAAGCTCAAGAAAAAAAATAAAAATTTGTGTTTTTTAAAACAGGAATCTGTGAGGCAAAAATTTATGATTTGTAGACTGTCATGGAAGTGATGTTTTATGTCAGGAAAGAAAGTTTATGGTCTAAATTAATGTAAACACATTTTCTAGAAGTAAAATTTTTGATTTTCTAAAATGTGAAAGCTGGTTTTATATTCCCTTGAGATCTGGAATTTCACTTGAAACTTCATGATTATTTTACTAATTCATTAAAGAAAGAATGCTGCTAGACTAGTTCCTTATAAAGCTGCTGAATTTTTTTTCCAATCATTCACATTTTAAGAAGTAGTGTAAAAATTTCTGGTATTGATTTTGAAAAAAAATGAAGAGAAAGATAATCATTTTTGTTTGGTTCATCTTACAGAGGATGAGCTTTGAAAATCTGAAAACTGAGTTCTCTAATCAACTATACCAAATAGTGACATATGGAACATAATGTATGTATACTCCTTAAAGTTCAAGGCCTAGCATATGAAAGTGTTCTCTGAAGCAATAATGCAACCTGCATAGTTCATCACAAGACTAATTGTATGACAGACCTAGAGGCAATGGCACAGCTGTTAGCATACATTGATCTAAAGGCCGAGAAAGAAGAGGTATCATACCTGGAAGAACCCAGAGATGATTACAGAATTAGATGTGTTAAACAGGAATAAGCATGTGCATCATTCTTCAACATTATAAATTTAGCCAAATTACATATTTTTCTTCTAAGACATAAAAGAAAGAAAAATGTAATTGAACATCTTAAAACTTATCCAAAATATTTTCAAATCTAACTATAGTGTAGGCTATTACTTGATCTTCAGTTAACAGTAATATTGAATTTAGAGATTATTCAGTGTAATTAGTGCTCAATAAAAATAGCATATGCTAGGGTTTGAAAATAGCATTAGTACTACACTCCAAATACTCAATCCATATACTTGTAAAAAACTATTTTACCCAGTAATTTCAACTTTCTCCTGTAATAAACACATGTTTAATTAATAACTAATAAAATGGACTTGTTTAAGATTGAATCTCCATTCTCTCTATTGAGCCCCATGTTTTTTAAAGATGATGATGATGATGGCTGGGGATAGTCAGAGAAAGAGAAGGAAGATAATTACGAAACCAACCAATCCACAAGATGATGTTTGGTTCCTTAACAATCAAGAGTTGGTTATACAGATGTGTGTAACAGCTTCCGTTTGTGAGCATTTCAAGGGAGGAGTTTAATATTCTTTTGCATAAAAGCATGATGTGGTAAAAATTTAGAAAGCCAAATAGTATCAAAAGTTGGTGAGGCTCAGACACAATGGGAACTGCAGTTAGGAGTATAAGCTCGTATAGACATTCCGAGAGGGATGGGCTGGGTGACATTCAGTGTGTGACTGCCCTGTGCGTGCCAGCCCACTCCTGGATATATCTGAGCCAGAGAACTCTTCAGGGACACATTAGAGAGGACCTATGGAGGGTGGGGGGAAGGGGGAAGGGAATAAGACTAGGGAGGGAGATTGAAGGAGAAAAAAATATTTAAAACAATGAGGGGGCACACAGAGACCAATGATAAAAGTGTACCCTACTCTAAGGAATGTGGCTATCTCGATTCTATGGGCTAGAGTTTCAAAATAAATAACATAGAGTAACTTAATCACAAAATACTTTTGACTGCAGCCTGAATGTGTCTCATGCTTCTTGCTCAAATATACGTTTTCAGATATTTTATGAAAGTTTGCAAAGCATGATTTATGTAAAAGCATGGGCCACGGTAAATGAACATTGTGCTGTTGAACTAACAACTTTGATATCTTGGTTTGGGTTTCCCCAGAAGCGAACATTGAGACATGGATTTGAGTACAAGTGGTTTATTTGAGAGAGGTTCTACCAGCAGGGGAGTCAGGCAAAAGAAGGAAGCCAACAAAAGGTGTGTTGCCAAGCCAGTTACCACTGTCAGCAAGTGCAGCACAGCCCTGCTGGAACGCTCCGGGAAACCGTGTAGAAACAAATCAGTTATCCCAGTGGAGAGAGGAGGGAGCGGGTGTATTTATCCACCAATTATCCTTCGTTGGTGGAGAGCTGCTTCCAGGGACACTACTTTTCTGGAATTCCAGTTTCCCATAAGCCCAGCAATCAAACGAAAAATCCCAGGTGCTGGAATGCAGAGATTATGAGAGGGGCACTAACAGAATCTGTTACACTTGTGCAAATCACTTGACTTCTAGGCTTCCTTTTTCCATACCTGTAAACTGGGGATGATAAAGGTACTGTGAGATATTAAATGAGATAAAGAAATAATGTGTCTGGCACTTAACAAATATTCAATAAATGGTATCTCTGTTTTGTTTTAAGGAGGTAGACAATTTTTTACATCTTTTGACTCAGGAATTACTCATTTTGGAATCTATCTGAAGAAAATAATTATTAATGTACACAAATATTTAGCTATGATATTGTTCATACAATAATTAATTATTAATATATACAGAGATTTAGCTGTAACTCCTATACACAGTGTTATCTGCATTGTTTATAATGGTGAAAAATCCAGAAACAAAGTAAATATAAAACAATAGCAAATTGATTAAACCATAGTTGAGTATTCTATGTTAAAATTCATTGCAGCCAATAAAAATTAAACCATAAATAAATATTTTATAACAACAAAAATATTACTGATATTTTGAGCAAAAAACAGCTTATAGAACAATGCACATTATGATCCTACTTATATATGTATATATGCACACATATATTCATATAAGGCATAAACATATGAAAATACTAGAAACACCAAATTATGCATATAATGCAAAAATGTATATGAAAATACTAGAAACACCAAATTGTTTTCAGTGGTTATTTATGGAAGTTGGAATAATGAATGACTTTAATTTTCTATTTTGGGGGGAGGCAATGGGATCTGTATTCCCAATATTTTCTATAATTATCATATATTGATTTTGTAATAAAAAAAGAAAAAACTATTTGAGAAGTAAACTATTTGTATTTCTCTTTATTCCATTAAAATTTAAAGGTTTTAATTAACATTTTTGGTAGGTTTTATATAGACTGTTCATAGTAAAAACATTCAGCATAGGATTGATGGTAGCAGTTAATCATTTCAACAGCTAATCTCAACTCAAAACATTAAAGAAAATTATTAAATCCATAACAAGTAATAAAAGAATTCAAAGATGAATTCCTAACTGAAAAGATAATTGTATAAATTATAAAACCAAAATAATAAAATAGGGAGAAAAATACAGCCCTATATCTTTTTGTATCCTGAGTAATTTTGTCCATAGTCTATATGAACAAGAATGGTAATAAATATGTTGATGGTGAACTGTTATTTGTTTAAACTTCAGTTTGGTGCATGCTGTTGAGTAATAGATCTTTTGCCCAGGTAGATTCCTACTATACTGCAAGACTGTATTGTTCATGGAGGAAATAGACATGTCTGACATATACTTATGCCATCCCTGTAATAGGGACCAAGAACTACAGAAGCAACAGTGAAGCTTTGTTTTATTTGGAGATTGGAGATTGAGGGGATGACATTTGAATTGAACCTTGCAAGAATGGTAGCATAAGCATAGGCCTGGGAGGGCAGCCATGCTGGAATATGAATGTTGGGGGAGTAGGGCCGTTCCAGGTGGGGCTACTGGGAGAGAGGCTATTTGAAGAGAAGGCTGCTGAGACTTAGATTAAATAACCTGCCCATGGCCACAAAGCTAGCAAATAGAGAGCCAGGACTGGAGCCCATGCTTCTACTGCTAATGCTGTTGCAATTGTGGAGTTGTCAGTAAGATGATTTTAAACTTCTTTGTTGAGTCTCATCACAAATCTCTAGTATAAATTTTTAATAACATTCTCATCTGTTCTGGTTAATGAACTACTTATTGGCATAAGTAAAATTTTGTTATTCTTGTCCAGTAGAAATCATTATTGAACAACACTTGAAGCTTAAAAAAGAAATCACTTCTTTGCTACTGGACAAGTTGGGAATCAGCACAGAGTTTGGGGAAGAGCATAGAGGACACAGGAAGTAGAAGATGTGGGTGACATCAGGCTAGGAAAGAGCCACTGTTTTGTAGCTTCTCCAAAGCAAGAGATGTCAGGAATTCTCACTTCCCATTTCTCATTTCCATCCCCGCTCTTCCCCTGCATTGGTATAGATAATGGGACACCATGGACTCTAGCTGAATTTGCCTTGTTTTCTCTGGATGCTTTTCTGACAATGAAATATGTGCAGTTCTAGAGAGAATGCACTTGCAAAAAGCAAAGGTAATATAATTCTTTTTCAAAAGTAGTGTATTCAACATATTCCTGCAATCCCCAGTCTCTTCTTGCTCCTGATGCGAATTTGCTATCTACTAGCAATTCCTTGTAAATGCAAGGGGAAAAGCATATGAAAAGTGCTGTTTATTAGATTATCAGTTGAAAAGTCTGCTAGGAGAGAATGTTTATAATTTTGGATAAAATGAAATAGGGGGAGGGAGACAGGGTCCTTCCCATAGATCTTAATTTTCTCTGTTGCCATCTCAGCCACTATTGCAGTATGATGTAGTGGTTAAGAGCTTGGCCCCTGGAGTCAGAGGGTCAGACTCCAAATCCTGGTCCTCCTACTTCTAATCCTATGGCTTTGGGTGAGTTACTTAACTCTCTTGTGCCTCAGTTTCCTCACCTGCAGCATGAGGATTATACTAGAACCTAACTCATAGGGTAGTTGTGAGGATTAAATGACTTAATATAGAGAAATCACTCAGAACTGTGTCTGGCATATAGTACTCCTTCAATAAATGTTAGTGGATATTATAGAAGATGAAAAATAGGATTTGCTGGGTTAGTGCAAGGGTTATGCTATTTCTGCTGCCACTGCTTTTTTTTTTTTTTTTAAAGGATGACTGGTAAGGGGATCTTAACCCTTGACTTGGTGTTGTCAGCACACACTCTCCCAAGTGAGCCACGGGCTGGCCCTTGCCACTGCTAACTTATCAGGTCACAGACAGCTCTCTTAGCAATCCCCGCTTTGTAAAATGAAGATGGTATTTATTAATATAGCATGTTGATGACAATTGCAATGGAATGGTGAAGAGATAATGGTTTATTGGTCCTTATTATTGTACTGCAAATGATTTAACCACACATTTTTCCTAAATTTAATTAAACATATTCATTTTCCCTATGAGCTTATATTAGCTTACACCAAAGTGTTTATTATGTACATTTTATATGTTTATAATATCATAGATATTAAAAATAAACATTTTTCTTTTAAAATATTATGTGAATAAGCATTGATATTTGTCACAAGGTTTCAAAGGCAAGATTGCTTTTTAATTGTTTATAGAAATAGATTATATGGGAATGGAAAAGGACTACCCAGGCAGTCATTACAATCTTCAAAATCAGTTTCGAAAGTACCAGAAAGACCTCCAAATTGGGAATCAGGCATCCTGGGTTCTGGTTGTGATTTTTTTTTACCAAGCTCTTTGGCCTTGGACCAGTCATTAGACTTTGTGCATTTCCCTTAATGACATTACCACATGATGCCATGGTAATAATCTTGGTTGGTCAACAATAGGACAGGTTATATCAAAAAGATCCAGAAACTGCAGCCCACCCTGCAGGGTGGCATAGGTAGGCAGCATCTTGGCAATAAGCTGGGAGACAGGGGGCCAGTTAAGAGTGCTGTCTCTGAAAGCAGATGGCCTGGGTTCAAGGCCCTTCTTGACCACTTACCAGTTGTATGACTTTGGCCATGCTTTGGCTTCATCTCTATGTGCTTCAGTTTCCTCACCTTTAAAAAGAGATAAGAATAGTGATAGTGCCTACTCATGGAGCATTGAGATTAAATTAGTCAATATAAGTAGAGTAATCTTAGAACAATCTGTGACTTATCCATCCAGCAAACAGTTTTGTAGCACCTATTGCCAAGCCCTGTTTTAGGCACTTAGGATATATCAATAACAAAACAAAGATCTTTTTCCTCATGGAGCCTTCTTCTCACTGTGAAAGACAGAGAAGGAAGATGAAACATAATAGACAAGTAGATTATGTAGTATGTTAGACAATGGAAAGAACTTAGAAAAAAGGAAAAATACAACAAAGGAATGATTTAGGAGTGCTACAGCAAGTGGTAGGGTGCAGGGAGTATAACAGGAAATCAGAGAAGGCCTCACCGAGAGGTTGACATTTGAGGAAAGACTGGAAGCAGGTGAGAGTCAGCCATGCAGATACTTGAGGGAAGTACATTCCAGGTGAAGGCAGTGATCAGTGCAAAAGTCCTCAGGTGGCCATGGGCCTGGGAGCTTGGGGCCAGTGAGGATGGAGAGAAGCAAAACAGGAGAAGAGAAGTAGGAGCTGAAGTCAGAAAGTTAAGGAGTGGGACCATAGAGGCCTGGGAGGCAAGGCATTTTTATTGAGTGGAAAGAGGTTCATTGCAAGCAAATGAATGACATAAAAATACCCAGTTAGTATTGGTTATTATTAGCTCTTATAATTAAGCTGGATGATTTAAAAAAAAAAGATAGCAGCTGGTAATAGGCAAAGCTGTGACTAGGCAAGCATGAGGCTGACATCTAGTCAGACACTGGGCTGCAGTGAATGTCCCTGTAGGTGAGCTGGGAATAGCTGGGAGGTGGTAAGCTGCAAGTGAAGGTCAAGGTCATGCTCAGGGTGATCCAGCAGAAGGCATGTTACAGTGCTTAAGAACATGGGCTTTGAAGTCCAGAAAACCCGGTTCAAATCCTTTCTCCTTCAGCAATTTACTGTGTATCCTCAAATCATTCAACCTCTCTGCACTTTATTTCTCTCATTTGTACAATGGGCAAGTTAATATTTATCTCAAAGGCTTTGTGAAGATTAAATGCATGATGAATATAAAACACTCTGCACATGTAGTTTTCACTCAGTAAATGGTAGTGGCTGCCACTGGCAAGTAACAAGCACCAAGCCACAGGGACTGGGGCTCAGGGGCAAGATTCTTGACTCAGGCATATTGATGGCAGTAAGGCAGGTGTCCAGACTCACAGTGAGGAGGGACTGGGCCAGGTACCAAGACAGATCCAAGCAAGAACAAGACCAGAACGTAGCTTTAGGGTTGGGATACATGCTGGGGGCTTGGTCTCAAGGGACAGGGCAAAAGAAGTCACTTTAACAAAAGTTAAAATCAGAATATGGTCCATGGTAAACTGATGTGATACTAAGCTTCTGCCCTTGTAGACCAGGAACAGGAATGGTCTTAGGGACTGGGGCAGGTCTAAGTTACTTAATGGGGAACCTGTTCAGGGGATGCCAGGGCTAGGAAGCAGGGCGGCTGGCAAGTTATTACGGAAGTTATCCCAGCTATTCCTCTGGGCTCTATAAGTCTCAATTTCTAAGTATTGATAAGTAATTTGAGCATGCCAAATATAATGGTAATTTCCTAGTTTGTGCTATGAAACCTAAAGCTTACTATAAGAATGCTAGCAGCAATTTGTTTTGCCATTTTATTTTCAGCTCATCCGTTATTTCAGAGCTGATCAAAGGCATTGGTTGCAAAGAATAAAATAAATCACATGTCTAAATAAACCACTAAAGAGTGTTAAATTGATTTAAGTGATTTTAGGAATATTAATATTTAAAACTTCTCTGTCCCAAGCCTCTTTATGACTACCTATAGCAATATTAACTACCATTTCATTCTACCATTCTTCATGTTATAATATTACACAGTAAACTGTGTAAAAACATTAATTTTTAGCATTAGAGTGGAAGTGTAGGACTTCAGCTGCTTATTTATGTTTAAATATCTTCAATTTTATTCAGCCAACAAAAGTATACCCAGTTAATGCTTTATTACATTCTTTGCATAGGTTGAGGTGAATGAGGTGCAGTGTTTGTTTTTTATTATTAAAGAAAACTTTACCCTCTACTCACATTCCTTTGCAGTAAATTTTATTTGAAGCAGCATGTATTTCAGGGTTAGTTCCAGTCTTGAGAAATTTTCTAGCTTCATGATTTTGCATCTTTGGCTTATCCAAAGATATTCTTTTAATTGCACAAGTGGATTTTCATATATTTTTTTTAATGCATAGAGGGATAAAAAAGGTCCACAGTCCTCAGTGTTAAGTGGAATGTTGATGAATATACCTCAGTGGGAGGATCTGGGCACCGAGTCGTCCAGGCTGCACGGTTGGACAGCCAGGTACCCGAGTGAAGACATAGTGCATGACCAAAACAGCTCAGACATCTGGATCACTGAGCAGGCATCCAAAGGCATTGCTGAACTCTTCATTCGTTTGCACCCACCTGGGTCCCCAGCCTTGTCCAGGGCTCGCTCATCATTTTCTTCTCCATCTAGGCCTGTCTTCTCTTTTTTTGTACTCCAGCCACCTCCCTTTTCCTTTACAAGTCACCTCCATCTGCTCTCGGGTCAGTGTGGCTCTTCTGCCACACAGCTCACTGAGGAACTCTCAAGATGAAGAGCCGTGCAGTCCTGCCTGCTTCTGCCAGCACCGTCTCCTGCCTGTCACTGCTCAGCGCTCTGCGCCACGCTGGCTTGTTTTGTCAATAACCATTTATTTGTTGCTGGAATAGAAGCAGCCATTACATCTGACCTCCCTGTTTCATCAATTATGGATAGATTATTGGATGTGAACATCTGCAAAAGCTTGCTGTTGAACTCACCTTCTGGCTGGGATTAGATAAAGTACTAAACCGTTGTTTATTGTCAGGCCAAAACTCTACTGGGAAGCCAGGGAATTCCAAGAGTAGCAGAGCCCCATCAGAAGTACCCAAAATCGTTCCGTGTTGCCACTGTTTCCCCTAAGATTCCAGGCATGTATTATTTACACTTATGACTAGTTGTTCTAACCTACTTGATAAAAGCTCTTGGCAGGCATCACATTTCCAGTCACTGTCACTTCTGTCAGAATGGAAATGACTCATAAATTGTGTTCTTGTCTCTTCTATCACTGTGAAAGGGTAATAGACGAAGCTGCTTCTCTGTGAAAGTGTTCAGAGGAGGACTTTTCTCCCATGTTTTATTTTAAGGAAACGTGTTCACACAGCCTGATATGAAAGCATTACATTGTGGATCTAAATTAGGGTTTACCGAGTTTACCGGAATAATGGCCTGTGGTAGAAAGGATATCAAAATTGTACAGACAGAATATGCTGAAAATGTTTTTCAAGGCTTTCATGGATTTCTGAGAAAGGGAAACCAAAGTGAAATTTTGTTGAATCCTGCCCTCAATGAGAAAGAGATCTAGTAAGGGGGATTACGAATAGATGATGGCTTTACTGCCAGGGTGGTGATCGGTTCATGCAGAAATATAGAAATGTGCATAGCATTAGTGTTTATTAAAACCTTCTAAATAGTCACTCATGAATATAGGTCACTCCTATATTCATGAGTGACTGATCCTTTCCTGAGGAGCCAGAAGCCATTTGTTCGAGGCATCCAGACAGAAGGAGATTAAGGGGCTATCAGGGGGGAAGTTGAGGAATTTAGTTTGTCACCATGCTAGTGATTTTTCACAGCTTACCTCTCTGCCTCATTTTGGTATCGATGAAGATAGACACTGCATTTGTCTCTCATTATTCTAGAGTAGAAGGAAGAGGAAAAAAATGTTTTGTATTCCTTCTACTGATAGGATGGATCATTCCACAAGATACTATGACTGTTCTTACATGGCTTCAGTCTCTGATCCACCTGCCCTCACTTAGCAAATGACCACTTGAGCTCAAGATAGGGGAGACTTTTGTTTGTTCAAGAATGGGACTAGACAACACAGGCACACAGTTAGGTAGGGGGTTCTTGTGTCGTCTTGAAATCTCATTTAAGACCTCTCTAGGAATCTGGTGCTTAAACTTAATATTTGTACTTAAACTCTCCAGGCCTGGCTGTTAACTGAAAATTTTTCACATACTTTCCACTTACCATATTTATAAAGTGTCACATTTGTCCTCTATTCAGCGAGATACAATGCAAAAGCCAATGCACACAGCAGCTTGTTATATCCATATTAATGCTTCTACAGGTACTTCACTACTGCTACCCCCTGAGGGCTCTCCCATATTCATTCAACAATGTTCAGCATTAACATAATACTAGGAGCTAGGGGCACAATGGAGAACAAAACAAAGATGGTCCCTGTCCTCATGGCGCTTATGATCTAATTGAAGAGAGACAAATACTAGTAGATATACTTGGCAATGTGGTAAGTGCTAGAATAGCACAATGTGTGTGTGTGTGTGTTCATGTGTGTGTACGAGCACTGGAAGAATCAAGAGTGAAATGAGAAAGAGCAGTGCAGGTGAGGAGGGACCTGCAGGTAACAGGAGCCTGAAGGCAGAGAGAATTGAGCTCATTCCCGATAGTGAAAGGTCTAATGGCTGGAGCAAAGTTCCCAGAGTCCTACACATTCCAGCAAGTTATAAATATTGGCAAACTGAGTGACAAAATGTATTTGGTCAAATTACATTTGACTGGCATTTCATTTGATTCAGTTTGCCAACCCTGTCTTTAGTTTCCAGATGACAGATAACTGGTATCATTAGTAGTGTTGTCACAGGTATAATGGAATCGTTTGTCATGCTCAGTTTTCATCCTCATAAGAACACAACCAAGTGGAGTTTGAAGATTTCTTAGTTGAAAAAAGCACACACACAAAACTTTTTTGCCCTCACATCTTTTCTGACAATGAAATCGCTAATCATAGTATACAAGCTGTGTCTACTGTCCTATTTCTCTTGCCATGGAAAGAATCAGCCTATATTGTCTTTCACTGATAAACATGGCGGGGGAAGGGTTTGAAGTTATTTACCAACCGCTTTAGCTCTAGACAGCCATCTCTCAGCACTTCTCAGTTTTATTTTTTAGGTTCCCAGTTAGAATGGCTGTTATCAAAAAGACAAACAATAGCAAATGCTGGCAAGGATGAGGAGAAAAGGGAACTCTTTCTTAAGCACTGTTGGTGGAAATGTAAATTAGTATACCCTTTATGGAAAACAGTATGGAGATCCCTCAAAAAACTAAAAATAGTACTACCATATGATCCAGCAATCCCACTGTCAGCTATTTATTTAAAGTAAAGGAAATTAGCATGCCAGAAAGATACCTCCATCCCATGTTTATGGAAGCGCTGTTCACAACAGCCAAGATGTGGAATCAACCTCGGTGTCCATCGACAGGTGAATGGATAAAGGAGATATATACACACTGGAATAAGATCCAGAAATTTAAAAAAGAATGAAATCTGCCATTTGTGGCAACATGGATGAGCCTGGAAGACATTATGTTAAGTGCAATGTCAGGCACAGAAAGATTAATACCACATAATTGCACTCATATGTGGGAGTTAAAAAAAAAAAGTTGAGCTTACAGAAGTAGAAAGTATTTAATATACTGTTTTTGAGATTAATCCACGTTGTGTTTACTAGTACTTTTTTTTTTTTTTTTTTTACTGCTAACTTTCATTTCATTGACTTCCATTTTATGGATGTGCCATACTTAGTCAATCCATTCACCAGTTTATGGATATTTGTGTTTTGTTCTGTTTTGTGCCATTGTGAATAAACCTGTTATGAACAAGAAAAAAAAAAAAGAGGTAGAAAGTAGAATTGTGGTTACTAGAGGCTGGGAAGGGGAAGGAGAGGGAAGGGAGAGAGGCAGAGTTTGGTTAACAGATACGAAATCACAGCTAGATAGGAAAAATAAGTTCTAGTGGTCTACGACTGCTAGAAATTTATGAACAGTAATTTATTGTATGTTCTCATGTGGCTAAAAGAGAGGAGCTCAAATGCTCTCACCGCCAAGAACTGATTAATTTTTGTGATGATGAATATGTTAATTACTCTGATTTGATCATCCCACGTTGTACAGATGTATTGAAATATATAACTCTGTACCCTATCAATATGTACAATCAATATGTGTCAATTAAAGTAAGTACGTAAATAAATAAATAAATAAAATTTACCCTTTAGGTTCAAGAAAGAGATTCGCTCAGATTGCCTTGAGTAAGGGAGTTGATTGTCAGGATTCCTGTGGCAATGACAGAGACCATAATCCTGTGAATCCTCAGAAGTAACACACAGTTGGGCCTCACAGAGACCTAAAGAGTCTTGGGAACTACAAGACCCTTGCAAGATGAGGGGCTGATTTGCTTTTACTCCCTCAGCAGCAGCAGTCAGTTGATTCTCTCTATGGGCAAGTCATTCACTCTCCTGGTGACGATTTATGTTTGAACACCCTCTCACTTCTGCCATTTGTAACCGCTCAATCGGTCTGAATTTCCTAAGAGGACACAATCAAACTAACTAATCACTATAACCTTCCATCATAGAGAACTTTTTATATCAGGCCACCTCATAGATTGCTAGACTGCTTATAAATTGACTGCCTTTGAGTCAAGGGCTTCCTACCAAATATAAAACAAAACCTCCAATGGATTTCCTTAGCAGGAGTTTAAGGGCAGCCGAATTTTTCTTTTCAGGGCACTGTAAATGAACTCACACTATGATTGGGCTGTACAGGATAAGTATTTCCATGCTTTCTGATTCACAGTATAGAAAGTAACAATTGAGAATTAGAATTAGAATTAGAATTCTCCATAAATGTGTCTCTCATTAACACAGTAGAAAATTATAATGATCAATTTAGGAAGTAGCAGTTTTGAGCAATATGTTCCAATTTACTATTGAGGAGAACTGTTATTTCTAACTGCTGTGGAATCTGCCTCATTATTTTGAGGTTTGAGAGTCATCTGTATATTGGATATGTAGAGAGAAAGTTTTAGGTGGAAATTTTCTGAGATGTATGTACTTCAAAAAGTTCATGGAAAGATTCATATTATCTTTTAATTCTATTTTTCCACAAACTTTTTGAAGTACCCTGGTATTTCCATCCTTACAGCTAGCATGTGAAAGATTAATTAACAATTCAATTCAAGCTATGAAATTTAAGAGTAATCTTGAATTTTCATCAATTCTTAAAAATTTCTGACTGTAAAAAATTTTCTATTTTTGAAGAGCTCTGATTAGTATGTTTAATTCCTATTTAATATTAACCAAATAGCATTGTAAATTCAGCTCCATCCCAATGTAAGGACGTTTTTAAAAAAACAGTTCTTTAAGAATGTGTAAGACTTCTCAAATGAGGAGAAAGTAAGAAAATAAAATTTCAATTGAATGAAATGACTCATGACTCTGTTTCTTAGAAAGAAGGTTCAAAGAAACAAAATAAATTAGAGATTTTTTAAGCCAAATTACTGAAAACAACTAGGGCACATCTTAAATTACTAAATATATCAATGTAGAACCCTGAAATCCAAATCATATTTTTGGAAGGGAGAATTCTAGGCCATTTGATCCAACCTCATCATCATCCAGACATGGACACTGAAGCACAAGGTAACCAAGTGGCTTATCTGTGACCACATAACGAGCTCATGGCAGAAGAGAAACTAGAGCTCCCAGCTTTTAACACTCAGTCTCTCTGCCCTAGCCCACACAGCATCCACTTTATGTGCTGGGCAATGCAGGCAGTCACTGTGTGGCAGATAGTCTAAATGATGAATAATGGATTTCAGGGAGAAAGAGGACATACACCAAATCATCAATATTAATAATAGTATGGCCAGCCTACTCCCAACTTAAGAATATAGTTTCAGCAGAATGCAAAATATTTAACTGCTTTTGTATATTATAGTTTACAAAACTACACACTTGAATTGTCTCCAGTATTCATTCAAGATAACATATTTGTAGAAAAGAATTACTGTATCTATTGCATGTCAGATAATATGCCTCTTCAGAAAGTGTGTAAGAGCCATTAAGTGATGCGAGACCAATTCTGCTTATCCCCATTTTTACCACTTTCTACCAGTGCCTATTCCTGGCTCCAGTAAAATACTCCTGATGGCTGTTGCTGCCCAGTCTGGTCCTCAGCCTGTTATTGCAGTGCTTGTCAGAAATCATTAGCCACTGATTTCTTTGACTAATGTTGCAGTTGATTGTCTGAATCATGTTCAGATACTGTAAATGAGGCAGAAACATCCTTTCTGCTCACCAACTGTGAAATGGCTAAAGGGGGTTACATTGCCAAAAATCAGAATAAATGTATTTCCAATAAGATTCAACCATAATTCCAAGTTCAAGATGGCAATCTTTATTTTTTTTATATCTATATTTCTTATTGCACAAGTATAAATCCATATCATTACCTTTTTTTCCCTGAAACTAATGCGCTATATTGAGAGCAGCACCGAACTTTTGTTTTGAAATGGCACAATTTGGGGTTTGTGTAGGAGATGTATAGAACATGATATTAATTGAACTGACTTTTTATGGTGGGCAAGAAAAAAGGACCCTAGGCAATGGACTCAGAATTTCTTGTTTACAGACAAATCTGTTGGATGCCCTTTATGGTTTTACAGACAATTTTTGGTCTGGGTGAGCTTATTTAAACTTCTAGAACTCTCAGACTTGTAGACAAAACTGGAAATAAAATATTCAAGTGTGACTAGACTGTAGGGGTTTCATTCTCACTTATTTCAGAACATCCTGCATGACTCTGTACGTTCTTTCGATACTGGAAGAACTGTCACGTGGAGAGAGATGGGCTTTCTTGTACCACAAAGCACAACCTTGGCTAGCAGGTGG
The DNA here is from genome assembly GCF_027409185.1 of Cynocephalus volans. Lineage (NCBI taxonomy): Eukaryota > Metazoa > Chordata > Mammalia > Dermoptera > Cynocephalidae > Cynocephalus > Cynocephalus volans. Next base: position 129,545,029 of record NC_084468.1, on the reverse strand, counting down.
CAGTTAAAGATTTTGCCTCAACTTAACTGGCAGTTTTCTCCCATAACTCTCCAGTGATTGAGTGGCTTGCCTCACAAGGGAATAGTTTCCAATCATGAAAATTGTTCAAATGAATGCCAGATCAAGGTTTCTTAACAGTGGCACTGTTCACCTTTTGGGCTGAATAATTCTTTGTTATGGGGAGCTATGCTGTGCATTGTAGGCTGTTTAGCAGCTCCCCTGGCCTTGACCCAATAGATGCCAGTAGCACACCCACGCCAACCCCCGATTCTGACAAGCTAAAATGTCTCCATACATTGCCAGATGTCCTCTGGCAGGGGCAAAATAACCCCCACTTGAGAACCATGAGGTTAGATAAGCACTAGGGAAAATTAAGCAGTTGCTTTATTCAAATCCTTAGTAGGTACTTTTAACCACCTCATCTTATTCGAACCTTATAGCATCCCTTCAAGATAGGCTATATTCATTTACGTTTTACACCCGAGGAAATAGGCTCAGAGAGATTAAATCACTTGACACATATCACTCAGCTGGTAGTAGGCCTGCCGGACTCAGAAGCCTATGACATGACAAGCAAACAGAAAGGACATTGTTGGGAGGGAGGGGGGAGAGGGAGAAGGGAGGGAGGTTTCGGTAATGGGCCACAATAAAAAAAAAAATGTTCACTGCAGCATTGTAAATAAAATATTGTAAACAATAAAAAAAAAGAAGAAGAAGAAGAAGAAGCCTATGATATTTAGAGAAAATTTGAACACCCAGAGGGAGATTTGATTAATTATCCCACAAGTCCCCTCCAAAGCCTGGTCTATGGCCTCACAGGAGTCCCTACTGAGACAAACACTAAATTAATGAAAGAAGAAGAGCAGTGGGAGGAGAGTGGCAAGTGGGGAAAATGAATGCATATAGAAAAAAAAAGGAAGTAAAAGAAGTAGAGTTCATTGAAATTTTGGCAAAAATTACAAAATTTCTATTTCAAATGGTGTAGATTCTGGAATTTATTTTACATGATGGTTTCTATTGGTTATTTTCCCACAGAAACAATGGTAGTTAGCGTCACCAGCCAGAGCACAGAGACCCATTTGAACTTCATATCACTGACTTGTATGATCTGGTAGTATTAATTTGAGCTGTGCATACTCAGTGCTATGCTAGACGGAGAAAGAAAAATATTTCCTCTCATTTCCCTAGTCACTGGAACATAAAATTTTGAAAACTTGGAGTAATGGGAAACAAGGCAGCCAACTCCACCATCTTGAATGTGGCATATTTTAACCAAACACATTGAGCTGCCCAGAAAGTAAAAAGAAAAAAAATATGCATAAAAAGTCCTGTGAAGGGCTACGTTTATATGCATGTGCAATAAAAGGATGAAAATGAGTGACTTGCCTTCCCTTCCCAACAATAATCAAATTCTTTCTTTGTAATGGAAAAGATAAAATGCAGTTTGGAAGTTTGTCACTTAATAGTATCACTTAACACTGTGACTACTCAGTCCACATTACTAGACCAAACATTCTATGAATGAAATTTAAAGCAAACTTTTCTGCTGGACATGGTTGCTTCTATACTGGTAAAGCTTCTTTTCCTCATTGTGTCATTCATTCTCATTTCCACTTCGCTCGAGCTGCCCCCTCACTACTGTCCCAATGTCTATCATTCCCTTAAAATGCAGTTTGAGTTTCTCTTCTTATATGAAGACTCTCCTGGTTGTATTTTCTTCGTAGTTCTTACGACCATCTGAAATTCACTATTTGTTTATTTCATTACAAATTGTCTCCCCATCGCCCATATACAGGGCAGGTGCATGGGGGCAGGGATTTTGCATTACTGGCTGTGGTATCCCCAGCACCTAGAGCAAGGCTTGGCCCACAGAAGATGCTCAATATTTGTGTAATGACTTAATATCTTTGGACTGAATTTTTAGCCCTTTATACAGACTTACAGCACTGTATAATTTCATGCCTGTAAGTCTTATTCCCTTAGATAGTAAGGTATTTAAAAGCAGGAATATAACTTTGTATTTAGCAGTCACATCTAATGGGATGTACTGGAAGAGTTCTTTGCAACATACACTGGTTCTGAAGGTTGAGCATTGTGAAGAAGGAATGAAAATACAAACAGTTACATTTACAGGCAGCACATCTGCGGCTGCACATTTCCATCTTTCCTCTTTCCATCTGCTCCTTGCTACTGTGATAAGGAACATTGCGGAAAGCATGTGGAGCTCCTAGAAAACCTGAAGGTGCAGAAGTAGGCAAAAAAAGGGGTTATAAAAACTAGTACCTACTTAAGAGATCATATCATAATGTCCGCTTTGAAGTCAAGGCTGTATTTATAACCCTCGCCACAACTTATTCAGCTACACACTATCTGAATTGTTTCATTTCACTTTGTTAGACTGCATAAAATACCACCCAGAAGAAATTCTTTGGGGCTAACATACATCCTCTTCTTAAAACTAAAACTTCCTCCAGCAGAGTTAATGCTCTTTGAGTCATTCATACGTAATTATTAATTAGTTTAATCAACGACTTTTCTTCTACATTTCACTGAGGAAATTTTCCTGGGGAGATACAAACACCCAAGCTAAAAGAGGTGTACCAAAAGAGTAAAGGGCAGATGCCAGATTATTTTCATAAATTTCTCCAAGGCAGATCTCTCACCCATGAAAAAGAGAAAAAAAATTGTTCCTCTATCATTCTCTTCTTTCTCTTTTAAGCAGCAAACAAAAATTGAACCTGGGGAAGACTAGTATGAGGGATCCTTGTAGTGATGGAATTTTCTGTACCCTGATTGTGGTGGTGGTAAAATGAATATATACATGTGATAAAATAGCATAAAACTTAATAAACACACAAACACACAAATGCATATAAAGCTGGTGAAATCTGAATAAGTTCAGTGGGTTATATCAATATCAATTCCCTGGTTGTAACATTGTACTATAGTTATGCAAGAAGTTGCCATTGGGGAATGCTGGTGAAATGCATGCAATAATCTCTGTATTGTTTCCTACAACTGCATATGACTCTATAATTACCTTTAAAAGTTTTAAAACAAATGAGCTGAGAAAGTTTTGTCTTATAATAGCTGGCTGGTGGGGGTGGGGACAGTTCCACCTAATTTCAAAAAGTTAGGTCTGAATGTCTATTTTTATGCCAATACCATGGTGTTTTGATTACTATACCTTTGTTGTATAGTTTGAATTCAGGTAGTATATGCCTCCAGCTTTATTTTTTGTGCTCCGGATTGCTTTGGCTATTCAGGACCTTTTGTTGTTCCATGTGGATGTTAAGATTGTTTTTTTCTATTTCTGTGAAAATTGTCACTGGTATTTTGATTGGGATTGTATTGAATCTATAGGTCACTTTGGGAAGTATGGACATCTTCAGAATGTTGATTCTTCCAATCCAAGAGCATGGAATGTCTTTCCATCTTTTTGTGTCTTCTTTAATTTCTTTCAGAAGTAGTTTGTAGTTCTCATTGTAGAGATCTTTCACCTCTTTGGCTAAATTGATTCCTTGGTGTGTGTGTGTGTGTGTGTGTGTGTGTGTGTGTGTGTATGTATGTATATATATATATATATATATATATATATATACATACACATACATACTGTAAATGGGCTTACTTTCTTGATTTCTCTTTCTGTTAGTTCATTATTAGAGAATATAAACACATCTGATTTGGGAGCATTGTTTTTATATCCTGCAACATTATTGAATTTATTAACCAGTTGTAAGAAGTTTTTGGTAGAGTCTTTAGATTTTGCTATATATAAGATCATGTCATCTGCAAACAGAGTTAGTTTGACTTTGTCTTTTCAAATCTGGATGCACTTAATTTTTCTGTCTTGCCTAGTTGCTCTGGCTAGTACTTCCAATACTATGTTAAATGGGAGTGGTGAGAGTGGGCATCCTTGTCTTGCTCCTGTTCTTAAGGGAATAGCCTTTAGTTTTTCCCCATTCAGGGTGATATTGGCAGTGTTAGAGAGCCCATAAACCAACCCACAGATTTACAGCCAACCAACCTTTGACAAAGGAACCAAGAACACACGTTGGGGGAAAGACTGCCTCTTCAATAAATAGTGCTGGGAAAACTGGACATCCATATACAGAAGAATGAAACTGGACCTGCACCTCTTACCATATATCAAAATCAACTCAAAATGGATTAAAGACTTAAGACCTGAAACTATAAAACTACTAATGGAAAACATAGGGGAAATACTTTAGGAAGTAGGACTGGGCAGAGACTTTATAAGACCCCAAGAGCACAAGCAACAAAAGAAAAAATAAATAAATGGGACTATATCAAACTAAAAAGCTTCTGTATAGTAAAGAAAACAATCAACAGAATGAAACAACAGCCTAAAAAATGGGAGAAAATATTTTCAAACTGTATGTCTGACAAGGGATTGATATCCAGAATATACAAGGAACTCAAACTATGTAGTATCAAAACAAATAACCCTATTAAAAAACGGGCAAGGGAGCTGAATAGCCATTTCATGAAGGAAGTCATTCAAATGGCCCACAGGTATTTAAAAAAAAAATGCTCAACATCACTTATCATCAGGGAAATGCAAATTAAAACCACACTGAGATATCACCTCACCCCAGATAGACTGGCTATTATCAAAAAGACAGAGAATAACAAATGCTGGTGAGGATGTGGAGAGAGGGGAACCATCCTACACTGTTGGTGGGACTGTAAATTAGTACAACCGCTGTGGAAGACAGTGTGGAGGTTTCTCAGACAACTGCAGATAGATCTACCACACAATCCAGCAGCCCCACTTCTAGGTATACACCCAAAGAAATGGAAATCATCCCATGCGTTCCCATGTTCATCACAGCTCTATTTACAGTAGCCAAGATGTGGAACCAACCTAAATGTCCATCAACGGATGATGGGATAAGGAAAATGTGGTATATATACACTGTGGAATACTAGTCAGACATAAAAATGAATGAAATTCTGCCATTCATAGCAACACGGATGAGCTCAGAGAAAATTATGTTAAGTAAAATAAGTCAGGCACAGAGGGAAAAATACCACATGTCCTCAATCATAAGTGGAAGCTAAGAGAGAAAGAAGGAAAGAAAGACCAGAGTGGTGCTTTGGACTGGCAGAGGGAGAGAATATACCTAGGGTTGCCAGGCATGGAGGTGGAGGGAGGTCAGGGAGAGATTGTGTGGAGTACACTGGGAATAATGGCAATTTGTGGTAATGGGCATACTGATAGTATTGATCTGATCATCACATCTTGGACACAGGTAGTGACGGTCAGCTTTGTGCCCCGTGAATATGCGTAATCAATAATAAATAACTAAATAAATGATACATTTTTGTGATAACAAATATGCTAACCACCCTGATTTTATAATCACACATTGTATACATGTATTGAAATATAACTCTGTATCCCATAAATATGTACAATTAATAGGTGTTGGTAAATAAATAAGAAAAAAATTTTTCATAACACTATTGACCATTTGAATGTCTTCTTTTGAGAAATGTCTCTTCAGGACTTTTGCCCATTTTTAATTGTTATTGAGGGGAAGGGGGTGGTTACATTGAGTTTTTTATGTATTTTGGAATTAACCCATTATCGGATGTACCAGAATAGTTTTCAAATATATTTTCCCATTCTGTAGGTGGTCTCTTTGTGCTCTGTGATTATAGCTCTAGAAATTCTGAAATAACATGCTTGAATTTACACATTATAGAAGAAGTGAATTAGATAACTGGTAGGCTCCCCATATTTATTAAAATACTTGGTTTGTAAGTTTAAGTTTTCTGCATACAAAAGTTATTAGTAAAATTTTCATGCATTTCTATGAACATGTATCTAAATGTTAGTATAATTTATTTATAATTAAACAATTATAATTTTTACATTAGTTTCATGCCATATTTTATAATTTTAAGTTGTTCCTGCATTTAGAAATACAAGGCTTATCTTTGCTTCTAAAAGCTGAATTATAGCCTTTCTATTTTATGTAAGAATACCAACAATATATTAACATCATAATAAAAATGTTTTTCTAATATCAAAAAAAGAAGAAGTCTGGAGTGATAGCCATTCATTGTAGTAGTTTAAATTAAGTTTCAGTTGTGAAAGTGAACATGAGGGCCGTGATTGTTGGAATTTTTTGTTTTAGTGTTGTCTACAACAAAGAGCATATAAGAGAAGAATTACAGTGGGGTAAGGAAGAGAAAAATAGAGGAAGGCAGGAAGAGGAATCGATACCAAATAGTTTAATTTCTTCTGTTCCAAGGTACCCTCATAACTGGAAAAACAAAACAACTGGCTGTTTGATATTATTAGACCTAATAATGTCTTCCCATATGCTAAAGGTGCTAAAGTTCAGGCACAAAATTTATTCTTATAAATTTTAAATTCTTAAATTCTGGGAGGGCAAAGGGATTTTAAACTCTGGGAGGGCAAGTATACTTTTCTATTCTATAGATAGATAGAGATATACAGGCACAGAGATATAAATATAGAGAGATAAATAGATATCCCACTCTGTCGACAGGTGACAATCTTGATCTAAATCTATTGGTCCTTTGAAGGATATTGCAATAAAAGAAATTACTGGTCTTTAAATTTTAATTTTACATTAAACAAGTCTTCAAAGAATTTGTAGCATATCACCACCATTATGCTTTTGCACAATCTCGTTTTCTATGCTAAGTATTCTGCTAATTTTGTTTTAAGGTGACTGATAGCAATTATCTCATTGTAAGAAACTGGATATTTTTTACAATGCTTTTCCAAATACATCAATTTCATTGTGGTGAAAAAATAGCCTGTTATCTTTAAAGTCCAGTGAGAAAGTTTTCAAAGCTTCATTTCCCTTATTCACTGAAATTATTGGAGAAGTTAGATTGAGAGGTCATGAAGCACTCAGTTTTTATTAGGTGTATGAATTGACTTTTCCAACTTTGGTAACCTGTTATTATGCAGTTTGTTGTTCATTGAAATTTACATAGTAATGTGCTAAATCTGTGTTTTCCTTTTGATAAAGGTTGACTAAATTAATTGCCCATAAACTTTAAAGATACATGAATTTTCAATTCATCACAACATTTTGCACCTCGGGGTTCTGTATTCTCACCTATATTTGATTTGCCACGATAGATTCTAACCATCCAGATCCTGGATTTGTTTCCAATATATTGCAATGCCACAGGGATATTCAGTCAAGTATAGTGGACCTCTCAGATTTCCATACTGTATTTTCTCACTTGAAATATTCTTCGTAAAAAAGGTTCCACTCCTTGTCTAATGATTCAACATTATTAATATTTATTAATTTGTAAGTTATACCTACTTTTAAAAGGCAAATAAGGTAGCTTCCCATAAATCAGTATAAAACATCTTTAACTTCTAAAGAATTCAAAATTTCACTTTATTTTTCCACTTATTTTTATGATTTCTTTTTATTTTTATTTTAATGAATGCCTTCCTGCTGCCTTTAGTTTGAACTGCACAATTCACCGATCTGCCGGGTATTCTTACGATTTCACCTGTATGTTTCCTCCCACTATAGCTCACATTTCTGAGCAGCAGAGGCCTTGTCTTTGATTTAGACAGCTCAGTATGGATTTCAGATAGACTGTTTCCCTATTTGGCCAGTAATGGACTATATTCTTCCTACTGCCTATGTATTTCCTGTTTTTAGGTAAATTGTTTAAAGAAATACCCAGACTCACACAAGCCACAAATAAAATGGGTTGTCTTTACTTGGAGGAGGGAAACTCCCATGAGGAGCTGTTCAGTAGTGGCTGGTTAACAAATTTGCAAAGAATTCTTCTCAGGTTTACAAAGCACTTTATATTATCTCATGGTAGTCTCACAACAACTCTCTGAAGTAGGTTGTCTTTTTTACTTATGAGGAAACTAAACTAAACGAGCTTTCCTGGCTCAGATGTGTTGGCTATGGAAGAACTAAGATGTGAATTCAAGTTTTCTTATTCTAAGGTTAGGTTAGTGTTTATTCCAGTAGACCACATCTGTCTCCATGAGAAAGCTAGTTATAGAATTAAGTCTAGGGCCAAAGCTAAAATCCAAGACTGAGCTGTTTCTTGCCCTATGCTGTTCCCTGAAAGTATGGCACACTGGTGTGGAAAGGGAACCATCAATAGTGAAACATCTACCTGTAATTTCTTAGCCACCTACCCTCCTATCCATGAGCTAAAGAATCACCCTCTCAGATAAAATTGGGCACTTCTGGATGTTACCATACACCTCAGGACCCAATGTGGCCAGGAGCATGGGTAAGTGGTACAGTATAAGCACAGGTGTAACCCTGCAGAAGCCTATCTTCAGTCACTGCTATTTCACATAGTCATATCAGTCCAGTGTCTGTACCATTGGACTGTAAATGCCTTGAGGGCTGCAAGTATTTTTCTCTTGTATTTGAGATTTCTTATAGTCTAACATAGTGCTTGGGACACATTAAGAGTATTTGCTGGAAAAACAAATAAACTATTTTGGCACAAAATATAATAATATTCAATCTTTTAAAAAAGTTTTTAGAATGTCATATAACAATATATGGACCAAAAAAGACACTAGAAAGTCTCTTCTTATATATTTTGGTATTTGGATTCAATAAGATCTCATAAATTCACAAAATTCAGTGATTCTGCCCCTTTACTCAGAAAGGTCTATGTCAAGTCATATGAGATTAAATCTAAGTGTTGTCAGTTATGTAAGACAGAGTGAAAGGAATATTCTCAGTCTCATTAAGAGGTTTAACAATAAGAATCAGGGTTAATAATGTATTGTATATTTCAAAATATAAGTTGGTGAGATGATAAACATGTTAGCTTGATTGAATTTTTCTATAATGTACACATAGTTCAAAACATCACATTGTATTCTATGTATATACACAATTATTGTCTGTCAATTAAAAGTGAATAATTTTTTTTAAGTAATAAAAAATAAAAACCAAAAGTTTGAACTTTGCTGGTTTAGCAAGAATTCGAACCCTGGGTAAGTATATATCTGAGAGTAAGTTTTAACATCAGCATGTCAAGCAGTCACTTGTAAACCACAAGAAACTCAGATTTTATGACATATCACAATGGTCTCATTGAAGTTATTCTCCAAATCTTAACTTCAAGAAAGTAAAGATGAATATCAACCCTGCCTCTAATACTTAAACCTTCTAGGCTGCCTAATCCAGGCAGTCGTACATGTGGCAGGATTACCTCCTCCCTCACACTGACTCTCTCTCCCAAATGCCGTCAAATGACTTTCACTAATTCATTCTTAGAAAATGTGCAAAAAGGATTTCCATAGAGGTCTTTGGAGATTTCCTGTGTCCTCATGTGTGTAATAGATTGGATCAAGTAACAATAAAGGAAGAAGAAAGAATGGGGATTTCGTTTTATGTATTTTTTCCCTTCTGGCCATTGAAAGAGGGGGGGAAGGAAAATTATACCATACAAATGTTGTCAGTGTTAAATTAAATTAAGATCATATGTTTGGCTGTGGCAGCTGTAATCTTTCGATTATTGATGAGATTGTTGGTAATGGAGTACATTTGTAAGAAATATTTTTAATGTATACTGTATACGTGTGCACACTGTGAGATATGCATCTAATAAAATGATAGATTCAGAAATTGCCTGGCATCTAAATTAATGCTTTTCAAATAGCTATTTATAGAAAGAAAAGTGATATTTAAGCTATCCTAGTAGAATATTATAAGCTACCTTATATCACCTTAGATAATAGTCCCATATGTTAAAATAATGTTGTAAACCATTCAATTATTTATTCCCACCTAAGTTACATAAATTGGAAGATTTGGGATTGTGCAGAAAAACAATTATTTTTACAAAAGTAAGACCTCACTGTCATGGCTTAAAGAGACTGCCATGAAACACGTTATACTATAGACAAAAATAAACCAAACCAACATGAATTTTTAATAAACAAAAAAAAATTTATAGAGGCATTAAAAACAACTATTAATTTTAATCTTTTCTGTTTTGAAATGAAACAGTATATTTGGACATGCTGTATGTTCAGTATGTGTTTCTCTTCCTGATAGGCCCTTAACACTTACAGTAAAATCTCCGCAGACCTAGATGATGATCTCAGCCTGGGGAGAGCCTATGAAGCGATAGCCAAGGTCCTGCAGAGGTAAGTTAGCACATCCTTGTCTTGCTGTCACTGTGAATTCACTCAAGTGTGAAAGGCTTAAATTGTTTGAGGTCTGTCGCTTTCCATTACTGCCTGCTTAAATTTTAAGCAGTGCCCTTCTTAAGTGACCCTTTCATCGTAAGTTATTTTAAACCAATGTGGTACTTTAAAATATGCATCTGAACTCTTCGTTGTCTATTCCTCCTTTGTATTATTTTCTTTTGGTTTTCTGTAAGTTTAAAGATGACCTTGAATGAAAGGGAAAAAATCAGGTCACATCTCACAGGTTAAGAAAGCAGAGAGCACAGAAATACGTAGTACGCTTCAGTAACTGGCTCACCATAACCTTTCCAGAGCTCTTCTTTGAGGAAAGTTTCTATTTATGCTTCAGTCTTGTTTCCTCCATTGAGACTTCTCTGCTTTGAACGTATCTGGATAAACAATTGGGTGCAAAACCAATATTCCCAATATTTCACTTAAAACAGAAAATTTAACCAAAGTGTACATGAACAACTTCTGATATATATTTTTCCATGGAAAATACATGATTTGCCCTTCACTCATTGCATCGTGATCATTTTGTACTTTGTCATTACTTTACATAGCAGCATTATGCCTTAAGCCGAGATAGAATGACAATAAGAAAAGTTATCAAATTTAAAGCCTTGGTTTTTGGTATGTTATCTTATACCCAAGACATAGATTTTTAATAATAGTAGTAGTGGTGGTAGTAGCAGTACTAGTAATAGATAGAGATTGTGTTAAGTTCTGATTTCTTCCCATTTCTATTTCAGTTGTAAACACATACAGGATGGTGTTTTAAAAGATAAAATTATTTGAAAGACATTTCATTTTAACAACTTTAGATACCTAGTGATCTGAAAGTGAAATCATCATTATATAAGGACCATTACTAATATAATAATCATTGCTTAAAATACCAATACCAATGAAATGAAAGCTACCCTACAAAATACCAAATAAAATGCCGTCACCTCTGGATAAATGGTTTAGGAACACAGACATTTTTATAAGGAGAGTTTGGATGTTTACTCAAGAAAGATGAGGCCAGCCATGGGTAAGGCAACCACTCTTGAGTGCTGTGGTCCCTCCAAATAACGAATAATAACTAGTCCAAGGAAGATCAACCCAGCTATCCCTTAAAACTTTTACTTTCCAAGTAACAACCATGAAAAAGCAGATGTTTTAATACGAATAAGATATTGGTAGGTATTCAATTTAATTTTTGTTTTTTGGAACAAACTAACTCTGTGCTCTTTTATTTTATCTGTGTTCATTTTGATTATTAAATTACTTGACTCTGCTGTTACCACTGCTCCAAATCAATAATAATAATAATTATAATAAAGGTTGGATTCTTTGTCTTGCTTTGTAGTAGCAAACCTGGCCTAAGACTGCAACAGTTATATAAATTTATCCCTTAACATATTTATAAAATAATCATTACAAAATGACATTTCCATTGTTTCCCAACTTAACTAAAAAGATAAAACTCTAGGGGAAGAATACTTTCTTTTATAAACATCTAGTAAGTATTGCTATATCATGGGACAATTATTCAAATGCCCCTTTGGTTACTGATGTTCTTTATAATTATTTTTGAAACTTTTGGAGACATGAGGTTGTCTTCAAATAATTCTCACCTGTTACCCTTGTGTCTCAGCTGGAATATTTTAGTCTCTACAGCGAGATTTGAATTCCTTGTCTATACAGTCAAAGCTAAAGGGTGAGTTGAACAATTATCTGGTAAATTTTGGCAACAACAGAAATCTGATGCTTTAATTTGGCTGTTTATGTATTATTTAGGGTTTAAGAATGGGAAAGGATACAACTGTATTTGATATATGATGAAGTCGAGTGTGTTTTTGGTAGGAACGGGGATGATTCTGCCCCAACACTCTCTGCAGCCTAGCAACTTGCCTTCGGGCAGACACGTAATGGAGCAAGAAGATTTATCCCCATTTCACTGTTATGCCAAAGGAAATAAATTCCACTTAAAAGAATTCCCATCTACTAAAATACAATAAAGCTATCAATGATTTGTATGATAGACATGGATTCTTAATTTTATAATGTTATATAATGCACAAGAGAGTACAGGTGATATCTCTTCTGAGGTTGTAAGAGAAAAGTGTCCTAAGGCCACAACAAGCTTTCTAATCCAAATCTGCAATTTTGCAGCATTGTTGGTGGTTATAGAAGAGCACTCAGGGGAGTGTAAGACTTGGCATATTCTTTCAACATCTGTGCAAAATAATTTTAAAATATGATATATTGACAGGCAAATGTTTCAAAACCAAAAATTCTGTGTATGTAGACAACAGCACGCTGGATATCTAAGAAGCCTTATTAAACCAAGTTCACTAAATAGTAGAAATGCTTTGATATAAATTTTGTGGTCATTTTTAGAGAATTATGCCTCAAGGGCTCAATATTCTTTAATAAGCGTGCATGCAATGCACACACACATATATATGTATTATCCTTTTTGTATTCCTAAACTGTCCTTCTCAGGTTAGTAGTAACCTGTAGGAAATGGAGCACAGCCAAAATAGAGAAAATTATGATGGCGGTAGCTGAGAAATAAATCAAGTTGCATATGAAGCTTAGTGTTACCTCTAAATCTCTTTTTCCTAACCTGTGCAATTGCACAAGTTTCACTAATGGTAGCCCTATCTCAATAAACATATTTTATCTCTTTAAAGGAAATGTAAGAAGATAGCCATGTCCGGGATAAGTGTGTGTCTGAGGCCATCAGCTGAGCATGCAGGAAAGGTGAATAAGCTCTAAGGCTGGAAGCTTCTAAAATGGTTATAAGAATTTATACTAAGACCTCAATTGAAAAACACACCACATTCCCTCAAGATTGAGGATTTGGTAACACAAAGTTGCCCAGTTGGTTATGCTAGCCCCATACCTGGTATTAGAGTCATTGAGGAAGGTTTTAATAGTGAATAAGTTTTGTTATTTTTGCTATTGGTCTGAATAATGTTAATTGCATAAGGGTTTAAGCAGCATAACAGAAAATAAATGTTTACAATCTCTTTTTCCTCCTACTTGGAATACTAGTAAAAGTAAAAGAATTGATGTTCTAAAATGATAACAATTGCCTTATGACACTATTATAAAAGCCAAAATTGTGGTCCATAAGACAAAGAGGAAGTGAGTTAAGAAATTACCAGGTAAATATTATTACTATATAGACAGTTTGAGTAAATATAGAGGGGAAAATCCTCAATTTTCCTTATGGTATTTTTTGGTCTCATTTACTGAAGTGACTCATTTACTGAAATGCCACAACTCTCCAACATAATAATCAGGATGATTATTTAAAAGAATCTGGGGGAAAAAATCACAAATATGTGTTCAGGATTCCTTGGTCACAACTAACCCATCCCTGGGTTTATTCCATACCAATAGTAAATTTTTTTGCAAACTCCGGTTAAATTATTTCTTAGGAAACTTTCCACAGTGGAGATCTTTAAATCAATCTGTACGAAGTTTCAAGAGTGAAAATTACCTTTCTGTTATAGCTGAAAATTAATTTCTTCTTGCTTGAGAGAAATGACATGCCCTAGTAATTTTCATATATTCTTTAAAATGGAACATCCAAGCTTTGATGCGAAATTTCCTAAAAATGACCAAAAAATACATCAAAACATTTCTATTAATTCATGAAATTAAGAATAGCTTTTTACATTTTCTCCTGTCACTGATCCCATTTGCCTTATTACTTTCATCTGTGGCCCACAAACTTGGTGGCACAATCAACAAACCCCTTAGTGGCTGTTTCATCTCTGCTCTATTTGATTTCTTCTCCCTGAGTAAATGATTAAGTTTTCATGCATTGGTTCAACCAAAATCTATGTTCACTCAACCACATCCTTTATTGATTACTTCTACTGCAAACAGTAGGCCAAGTGTGATATACATAATTGGACAGTTGTCAGGGGACGTGGGTGTTAACAGTCCTGTTTTCCCAGTTGGAAACTGGAATCACCTTGATACACAAATATTCTGCACTGTTTCATTTACATCCTTTGGACCGAGGAGTCCTGGTCCTCAGAATATATGTTTTTAACTCTCTAAGGCCTGGTTGAATGAATTCAATGATTATACCATATAATATGCTGTTCAAGTTGCACCTGTGCACTGCATATAGAAAACTGGAATTAATATTTGTCTAACATTTCAACCTTGTCCTTTAACTTATACAAATAATCTGTAGCCTTTCCGTAAGAAAATATTTGATTTTTTTCCTCTTCCAAAGAAAAACTGGCTTCTAAATCTATTGCTAACTTTTAGCTTTGGGACCCCTTTAACATAGAATGTTTATATATCAGAGGCTCTGTTAACAACTTTGCTGGCTATAGAACTGTACATTCATTTAGTGAAGCACATAATTTATAATAGAAAGACTTTTTCTCTAGCAGTATTAGAGCAAGTTGCAGATAATCTTCAATGTTTTGGAGATCTGTTTTTCCTTTGGGAAAAAAAAACAGCTCAAATCACCCAGCAATAGTTTTATTTATACTATTTTGTATTTCTTGTTCACTGTGCTTGATATTTTTTTGTTTGTGTATGTTTTGATTTAACAAACCTCAACAGGCCAAACACTAATCGAAAATGTACTTTCTTCAAAAACATATCAGCTTTTAGGAACATGAACATAAATAAACTTCAGTGAGTCCATTTTAGCTAAATAATAATAAAAATAATTTTCCCTAAGGTCTTAAAGTGGTATGCAAAGAAGACTACACTTCTTTTCTTTTATTATTAATTTTTTCTCAAATTATAGTCCAGGAAAGAGCTTGGAAATTTAACATCAATTTGATAAAACATTTTCAGCCTTAGAAATCCACAAGTCTGCTCAAAATTCTAAATAGTGTATTTTACTTATTAATATTTTATACTCTTGAGCTCTGTCAATACCTTTTAGTTGTTCCACAAAACAGATATTTAAATTAAAATATTTAGATGTCTCTCTATATTTTACTGTATACCTGCATTTGAAAAATTCCTCAATCAATTCATAATATTTCTGAAGAATTGACATATGCCTGACTGTGGAAGATTAGTTACAATTTTGGTATAAAAATGTTAGGACAGAATCATAAAATGCAGTATTCACAACTTCAGGAATGTGAAATTCCATTCTATTTCTGATATGTAGAGCATTCTTTTACCAGTAAGAAAGGAAAAAGGAAAGTATTAGATTGTACCTGCTAGTAAAGTAAACAAAAAATGTTAGTTCATTGATCTGCCCCCTAGAAAATAGACACCGGGACTTTATGTGGCTGTCAGTTTTGCAGAGCATATATTCAAATAATAGTATTTAATTCACTGCATGATGAAAGGTTTTCAAAATGCAATGCTCAGCTAAATTGAATTTTCTTCTAGAATTATGGAGGACAATATCAAATAGAGCACTATGCGTGTGATAGCTGTTCATTTCATTGAGAGATAATTATAATACTAACTGCCAATGCTATATGCCAGGCTATACATTTACAGTTTTTCATCTCACAGAAATTTCCGGTCATTTAAAAAATAAGGACAGTAAAGTTTCCTTCAGTCGTGTAACTTTAATATAATCAAAGTTATTCGTCTGAGAAGGTGAGCTGGGATTCAAGCCTAGATCCTTCCAATATCCACAACACTGTGACTTTAAAGAAATCTAACTTATTTTTACAAACACACCACCGTTTATCTATGGAAATGAATGCTGTCATCCAAGTGTTTGAAGGTTATACATGTTGTTACCCCTAATCCTGCCACTACCTGTTTAAAATAAACTCCTTTCAAAATGCTTTCTTAGCTTGTGGCATATTCTTTTGAATAGCCCCATTAGCAGGACATCACTGTTTGAGAGATCAGTTTGGTCTTTGGAAACAGCCCAAAGAATATAGAGTTGCATTTAGAAAACACAGTAAAAAGTCTGTGTGCGTAATCCCCCTTTTTGGACAAAATTCATTAAATTACTTATGAATGCTTTATAACATCACACTATGAAGTAGTTCTTTAAAGAGGCATTCTAAAAATGCCATCAGCTTCTTCATCAGATGACATCTTTGAAGATAGCCATTTGGAAGGAACTGTCTTTCTTTTGCATGCTAAGTATGTCTGGGCAAATTGAAAGTGGATCTGAAGTACAGATGGGGGAATCAGGGCAGAAGAGCTAGATTTGCCAGACATGTGCATATAGGAGTTAGATCATACCTTAGTAGTATATGAAACTGCCCATAGGAAGCATTTAATGGAGGGGAGAGGAAGGCCCTGGACAGAACTCTGGAAAGAGCCAGCAGAGATCTCAATGTCAGTGAGAGGTCCAGGAAAAAGATGAGAGACACAGGAGAAGCAAGAGAATAGAGATTGGCTGAGTGCTAGATGCTGGCGAGAGGAAAGCATTTGGAGAAAGAGGGAATAGTTAACAGTAGCGACTCCCAACCCGTGTGCTGAAGACCTGGGTGAGGGTGGAGGAGGAAGAACATGTAGCAAGCAGAGCCTGTGGCCTGCGCGTCTGTAATCACACTGAGCACTTTATACAGTTCGAAATTCAAAGATGTCTCCCACAGTACATATTGAAAATTTCCAAATTTATGTAAATGTTTTGAGATCACCATTTCACTCACTAGATTTGGCTTGAAATTCCCTTTGGCTGCTTTTTAAGACCAGATTTACCCCACAAACACAAGACTTGTTCTTATCAAGATAGTCAAATGAATGTTCCAGGTTTCAAAGCACAGTATACAATTCACAGTATCTATCACAGCTAATCCCATGTATGACTTGATACATTTCTCTCTCCAAATTGACAGTGAAACACTTCAAGGGCAGGAGCCATATTCCCAAGCAGCTAGCATATTTTAGGGCGCTTGCTAGGTTCTCAAAGTTTCTTGATGTTACTGAAATATCCAGGAGACAGGAGAGTCAGTTTAGTCATGAACTCCAAACAGCCATATGACTGAGGTTCTCACAATTTACCTGGGCACTTAATTTCTGTGTGTACTGCATCAGTGTTTACCGTTTCAAATTTTCAACCATTCCTTCATTCAAAAATATATAAATGCCTAGCATATGCCAAGAACTGTGCTAGAAATTATGTCTTTCTGAGTATCTTGCCAGAATATATAACACTTGTATATGTGACTTTAGTGACAACTGAGATTTCACTGCTGAGGGAAACCTGCAGGAATAAAGTAGCATCCACATTTTATAAACTTTTTAAAGATTTTTAAAAAGTAACTTTATTTTATTGAGACACAGTTCATATTCCATGCAGTTCAGTCTTTTATCATGTGCAATTCAGTGGTTTTTGGTTTACAGGTATTCACAGAGCTGTGCAACTATCACCATTAATTGCAGGATATTCTCATCACCCTAAAAAGAAACCCTCTACTGATTACCAGTCGCTCTTCATTCCCCCCGCTCCTCACCCTCTAGCAACCAATAACCTACCTTCTGTCTCCATGGATTTGCCTATTGTGGACACATCATGTAAATGAGATCATACAATATGTGATCTTTGGTGTCTGGCTTCTTTCACTTGGTGTGTTTTTAAGTTTCATCCATGTTGTAACATGTATCGCCGCTTCATCCCTTTTTACCACTGAATAGCATCCTGTTGAATGGATGTGCCACATTTCGCTCACCTGTTCATCCATTGATAGACATTTGGCTTGTTTCCATTCCTTGGCTATTATGAATAATGTTGCTATGAACATTCATGTACAAGTTTTTGTTTTTTTTGTGGACATATGTTTTCATTTCTCTTGGACATATATTTTGAAGTGAAATTTCTGGGTCATATGGTAACTCTATGTTAAAGTTTTTGAGGAACTGCCAAATTGTTTTCCAAAGCATCTGTATCATTTTACATTTCCATCAGCAGTGCATCAGGGTTTAAAAGTTTAGGTTCTAATTCACTGTATACTCCAACAAAGATAAGCCACATGTTTTTTAACTTGGTATTTACCCTTCAAATCTCATTATCCCAATAACCATGTCGCATTTTCTACAGCAAGGACACAAAATATCTTCTCTTCACTGTGACATTAAGTGAGATGATGTTCAAGTGGCTTTTTATTTTATTTATTCCAGCCAAGGAGAGATGACAGAAGCAATTACATACTTGAAAAAAGTTGTGAGCATTACAAAAGACAATTTTCAAAGCCTAGATATTGTGAGATCAAGTACAATGCTTGGGGACATATACAATAAAAAAGTGAGTATATGTGTTTCTTGTTTAGAAAGAAATTTGCAGAGTTTTAAAAGTCTATTCTTGTGTGATCCTCACCTTCCCACAGTATGTTCTGCAGAATGGCCTGGGGACTGCAGGACGTAATTAATGCACAAGACAAGGACTGGGAAAAGAAATGCCTCTTTCTTCCTTCCTTCTAGTACCTTAGTGCCATCTGGGGCACAGTCTCCAGAAGCTGCTAACCCTGATTCATATATTCACAGCCAATGATGAGTCTAAGTGATGTTGGATTTAAGGAGCAATTAAAATATTTAAATTCAAAAGAACTTTGCTATAACAGCTGGCTATCTGCTTACACTGGCGTTCATCTCTCTCACTGCAAATTCTTGTTTTATTAATCCAGCTGTGAAGCCACCCACTAGCTCCCTCAGGAGAAGAAAGGACAATCTCGAAGAGTAATTCTGTAGAAAATTTAGAATGGAATTTTAGCAACAGATTGGTTATGTGAAAGAAGACAGAAAGAAGAGAAAAAAGTTTAAAATAAAATTGTCTCATCCAAGAAGCCATTATTAGTAAAATGTACTGGTCATCATGGATTTCTGACTTATGTTCTCCTGATTTTACCTTTTACTACCCAGATTCTCCTTTAGAAACGGTATGAAAGAGGCTTGTTTCTCTAGTTATATTTGCTATTTTGATCATGAATAAGATACATCATTCTTTTGAGGATAATTATTGTGTTCAAACTGTATTTATACACTTTATCTTAATCTCTTTGAGAGGCCTTGTTTGTAGTGATTAAAAGCACTAACTCTGAAACCAGACTGCTTGGGTTAAAAGCCCAGCTCTTTCACTTACAGGATCTGTGACCTCATAAGGTGGTTGTGAGTACTGCATTAATCTATGTAAAGCAGTCAGAACAGTGCTACATAGCAAGAGAAGTCAGTGCCGTCTACATAGGCGTTAGCTGTGATTATTCTCTGCACCCTGAGTGGTATCAAACAATTCCCCTTTTCCAGTTCCTCAGAGACTTTCACTTACCCCAGGTCAACAAGATTCTAGGTGGTGGTGGTATTCAAACGCATACTTTTAACCACTAAAATATCCTATTATTTGCCTTAAAATTGACTTTATTTTGGAACGACTTAGGTTTTCTTTAAGGAAAAAGAGTTTGAAATTAATTTCAATGAACAAAACTAATATTTCTTTAGTTTCTGCTAGGGGAAAAGTTCTTTCAAACAAGGTACCTCGTTTCTTGTCTCTTACATGCCTCTCTTGTTCTCCCTGGATCGTTTGCCTCCCCTCTCTCCTGTGACTTCACATCTTAAAGCCCCCCTTTTCTCTAGACTCGTCCCCACCCCCCGTGCCCACCTTGCTCCCTGCTCTCCTGCTTGCTCCTTCCTGGCCTCTTGCCCTTGCTGTCTCACCCTTGGGCCGCTGTCCTCTACCTCCCCCTCGCGTCTCCCTCGCTTGTTTCCCTCTCTCTCTTCGTGCCCCGACCCGTCTGTTGCCCAGATGTGCTCAACCTTCCCTCCCTGCCCTGGGCTTCTGCTGCCGCCTGCCCCCACCTGTGTCTGTGCTGCTGCTGCCCTTTGCCTCGATGACTCCTCTGTCTTGATTTTGCATTTGATTTTGTTTGCTCTTCAGGATACAGTGGTGAAAAAAGGTAAGGCTCACACCCTTGTGAGGTTACAGCCTCCTGGGGGAGCTTATCCTATAGTAGCAGAATGAACATTCCTTATAAAAAGGTGTAGTCTCACTTTTTAAAAGGATTGTTCTTCAAAACAGAAGTGTAAAAAGCACAGTTTGTTTTACCCCACCACCAAACAACACCCCAAATTTAGCCCGTTAGTATAATGTGAGCATCCACGATCAGTCTATATTTTCCTAATTACAGAAAGCATAAGGAAAATAAGACAATAAACTTTTCTGAAGTGTGATATTTTTATACCTAAATATTCTTAACAGTATGTTTTCCTGTTTATCTCATAGTTTTCGTGTTTATGGTATTTTCCTGTTATTATTGTTGTTTAATTTGGCTTCAATGTAAGCTTAATGAGAGCAGGAGCCATATCTGCCTTATTATTTTATTCTGTGCATAGAAGAGAAGCCGCACGGAGTTGGTGAGCAGAAACATGTCAGTTCAATGAACCAATAGATGCATTTGTAACCAATTTCAAACCATTGGAAAGTGTGTTCTCTCACTTTTGAAATTCCAAACTTCTGTTTCATTTCGTACAACATTTTAGCATGTCGAAAAGTTGTCCTGAATCTTTAATGCAAATTTTATATTGCTGCTGTCCTTCAGTCTACCTGTTAGGTCCTCTACAGACTGGCTTCATGTTACTCATGCTATGTATTATACCTGTATCCTTAACATTAATTTCCAAGATATAATATTACCATAAGGCCAAAGTTATAATACAAAATTGTATTTGGAAAAATTTTGGAATTGCCATTTTCTGTAATTATTCTAGTGTTATTATAATTAAATTCAGGACATCTTAAAAATATTCTTTATCCAGGTTTACCTTTTACTGTATAATCACGGAAGATGGGCCACCTCTTCCACCCTCCAGATGTGATCTTTTGATGGACTGTTAATCAAAAAAATATAATTAATGTAAAGTGGTCAAATTAGAATGTTTTAGGGGAAATAGACTATGGAATTTCTCACTCTTTAATAAGGTCAGAGAATAATCGTAGTTTAAACAATTGTTGTTCCAACATGAAAATAGTAGAAAAAATGGGGAGGAAATGGTTTATCCTTAGTACTGAGAAAATGCCCATTTATTTTGAGCTTGCTCATCGGATAGAGTGACATTTTAGGCACTAAGAAGAATCTGGTGAGAATCAGAATAATGCATAAAAATTCTGTGTTATAACGTGATAATTCGAGTTTTGTTTCAAGGTCTATGATGTCATTGAGATCCTGTCCCAGAATTGTCCACTAAATGCTTATCAGGGATATTTATAACATCAAATGAAGTTGCCTTCTTCCCACAGGATGCATTTATGAAGTGCATAAATTTACTGCATATTCTCAAACCCAAACTAAAGACTGCCAGGACTAATCACTGGAATCTTCTGAATTTTATAAAAGAATAGGGATTGTCTAATAGCAGAAATTAACTGTGGAAATTTGTAAAGAACCTTTGGAAAAGAGATTTAATTTGATATTAAACTCTTTTAGAATTAAAAATCTGGAAATACAGTATACATTGGTGAAATCTCATTCCAGAATGGTATGTATAAAAATGCTTGCATCTGAGAAGAATTAATCTCATATTTTCTTAGCAGTGTTTTCAACTAGAGAAATGTAGGTTGAAACCAGTTTATGGCAGTTGTGTGTATGTGTCTTAAGATGTGTGTATGTGTTTAAAGATAGAACACTAAGTATAATCTGAGGGAAAAATAATTACCTGATGATAGTGCTCTTATTTTAGAGGGGAAAAAAGCACTTGTTAAATAAGATCTAAGCAAAGTTTTAGGCATATCACTACTTCTACTAATAGCAAGCTCGTCAGCTTGACTGTAAACTCCATTCACTGCTCATCCCCACTGCCTGGCATGGGGCCTGGCACATAGTGGTTGCCTAATGAATGGATGGATGAATGAATGAGTCAGTTTTAAAATAGTAATATGCAAAAATAATTCTGGGAATTCAATTTATCTATGGTCCCTAATTTTCCTAATTAAGACTCTCACCTAAAACAATAAATAGTCTAAATCTCAGAAGTTTAACCAGAACGAAAATTAGATATTTTTTCTTCTCTGTTCCTAAACAAAAATGGTAATATTTGGCCTAAATATATATTCTTTTATCATGTCTTTGATGTCTACCAAGACAATCTATTATTTTAACCAGTTTTATTTCTATTGTCTTCAGTATCAGTATTGTTTCTCAATCATAGTTTACTTACTTGGTACACAAATATCTTTGATAAAGTTTTATTTTTTCCTAATTAAGTAATAATTTTCTCATATAAATTCTACGTTTTATACTTTGAAATAAGAGAAAGAATTGTTCACCTCAACAAACAAAAATTATTATTGACATAATATAGAGGGACTCTGTTTAAGTTAACAAATTTAGTTAAGAAGAATCATTTGAATAAGCAGTTCGCCTAAACTGTCCTTGTGGGCATATAACACACCATATTATATGTGCTATGTGTGTAAGTAACGTAACTGTCACATAAGTCCTCTTTCTTCCCCTCCTTACCTTGCTAGCAACTTCTTTCTTCCCTCAGTTTGACTATTCTCTGAGCTCCGTGTGTGGAGCTCAGAATTCCCCAGTGGATTGTGGAATTCAAGATGCATTGTACTTGTACTTATGTATGGTATAAAGCTATTTCTACGGTGGTTTTGTGTCCATTTCCTTCAGAAAATGTTGTGAGAGAATGACTTGAACACTCATAGTAAAACATTCTCTCTTGTAAGAGCTTCTTTTCAAAAGAACGCACATGCATGTTTTTATTTGTGTGTATTGGGGGTGGGGAGGGTGAGCGGAGGGGAGGGGATGATGGAGCCCAAAGTCAGTGAAGAAAAGAAATTTTGTTCCTAGAACCTACAAATATAGCACAACCCTAGAAATAATATCCTCCTATGAAGAAAAGTTTTTAATAAGGATTTTTAGAAGATTCGGGGGTGGTAGAAGATATTCTCTTCTCTGAGGCTCAATTGCATTATCGGTAAAATAAGAATAATACTTTCCTCAAAGGGTGACTTGTGAAGGTTAATGACATAATATACATGAAGTATTTGGCACTGGCCCTGATGCTTCATAAGAACGAGGTAGACACTATTTATTTTTGGACAGTAGAGTTTAGCAGAGGCGAAGATGACAAAAAATAAACTTGAATTTTTGCAACTTGAAATGTTGCAAAAGAGGACTTAACAAAGAGATAGATATCTAAACAATCATTTGATTTGTACTAGTGCTATCAAGATCATATTTTTTTCTTAGAAAACTTGGATACCGCGATATCCTCAGTAAAGAAGGGCATGTACACATGGGAAAACGAAAGCCATAACTGAATCAGAGGACAGATACATTTATTTTCACTGGCCATTGATTGAATAGGTTGGCTGAAAATCACCTGTTGCTGTGACTAAAAACAAAAGATAGCTAAAAAATATTTAATTAGGTAAATCCAGTGCTACAAGTAATAAAATTTTATTCAAATCAATGTGAATTGTTTGATTCTTCCCCAAACTTCTTTTTGAGACCATACATTAGGCTGAGCCATACAAAGCCACCAGTATTTGACCACTTTTTATTAACTAGAGTTTTAGTTTCATACATTTCCATCTAATAGATACAGCTTCCTTACTAAACAAATTTCAAGATATTGAATGGTGAGAAATCACAACTTAGAACCTTATCCTAATAGATAGTGATCCTGCTTGAAATTCTTTTCTTCTTGAAGATGAACTGCTGTAACTCTTGAAAGATCAGCCTGACATGCTAAGGTGGTGTGGGCAAAGATGGGAAATGGTGACATAAAAACTAAGAAAAAAATGATTTCTCTTACCTTTTTAGGGAGACTACAGCAAAGCTTCTGAATACTTTCAAGAAGCTTTTGATGCAACAGGAGAGCTAATGAACATGCCTCTGATGGATGAAACAAAAGTTCATTATGGAATAGCAAAAGCTCATGACATGATGCTGATGGTGAACAACTGTATAGAATCTGCAAATCTCACCAGCCTCCAGAGCCTGCTGTCATGGAAGGAGAATAGGAGTAACATTGATCCTTATCTGACTATTGGTAAGGCATTGGTTTTTCAAAACATTTTAGTTTTTGTATTATGCTTAATGGTTAGGTCATTTACATTAGAAAGGTTTGTTCAGCTGTTGGTGATTTTAATTTAATTGGTAATTTTAATTTTATTGATTTATTACTACAGGAAGGTTGGATATACTTTCATGCTATATTATACATTTGATGTCTAAGAGAAGCATGAAAGAGTGGTAATGATTTGTTCTACTTGACAGATCGCCATTCCCATGCTGTTTCTTTTTTCCAGTTATCTTAAATTGTCAACAATATGTACTGATCAGTCGTAAGGAATATGAAATAAGTTTATTCTTTCTTAAAATGCTCAGTGTTGTACCTTACTGACAAGAGCAAGTGTTGATAGATGCTAATTTATATTATGCACTTGTTTTTGGGATGGTAGTTAATTTTCTTATTCTTTTTGATCAATTTGAGCTTGAAGATTAATTTTTAAAGTATTTCATAGTTATTTCTCTTAATTCTACTTTTTTCTACATACTTTTTCTTGTGAAGAATTAGAGTCTAAATAGTCCATTAAAAACAAACAACTAGAAGGGATTTAAGGGTCATTTTAATGTATCAACTTGGCTAGGTTCTAGTCCCCAGTAAAGAACTTAGAGTAGAATATTTTAAAAACAAAAACAAACAAAAATCAGTACTGCCTATGACAGACCTTTGAGTTACATAATTATTTGTTTGCAAATCAAATTTTTTAAAGTAAAATAATTTAAATATTTTGGAATAACTCAAATTGAATCATGAGGCAAAATTTTGTAATGTGAAGAAACATCTATTTGATTTGAACTTCCCCCTGCCACACACCCCCCTTAGGTCATTTAGATGAAATAACAATCTGTTTGGTATTTATTTCCTCCATAGAATAAATAGTAAATAATAGTAAATTTGGCACAAGGGGATTTTATTGACTCTTTTAGGTCTGTAGAATACCACTTACCGCTCTCTGTCTTCTAGTTATAAAATAAGGAAAGGTCTCACTCCAGATATATGCACAGTAAAAGGAAATGAAATGAAGTCGTCACTTTTTTTTTTTTTTTTTTTTGGTGGCTGGCCAGTATGGGGATCTGAACCCTTGACCTTGGTGTTACAGGGTGGCACTATAACCAGCTGAGCTAAACAGTTAGCCTGAGATAAAGTCTTCAAACACAGACAGCTTGCTGAATTTCAGTGTGCTCAAGTGCCCCCAAATTATTTATAGTCACTTATTAACTAACCATTTTTAGATAATATTTTGCTTACTTCAGGATACTGTCTTGTCATCAAATATTTGGGAGTTTGTTCTGTAGTTTTGATTTATCTATTTTTTTGGCTCTTGCGTGTTCTGCCCAGAATGGCAGGGGAAAAAAAAAAGCAGTGAAAATATGATCCATATTAGATTACTTGTTCTGATAAACGTTTCATAGAGGATAAGTTGATCTTCTCACACTTTCAGATTTAACTCAAATAAACTCTAACCGTCACAATGGTAATTATGGGAAAAAAAAAAAGCTCCAGGACTGGCCAGTTATCTCAGTTCGTTAGAGCATGGTGTTGTAACACCAAAGTCAAGGGTTCAAATCCCCGTACCAGCCAGCCACCAAAAAAATTAAAAAATAAATAATTTTTAAAATAAAAAGAAATGCTTCTGAAAAAACTATTTTCTGATCAGATTCACATTTGTTGCAGTCCTTTTTTGGGCTTTATAAAAATATCTTTTGCTTTCCTTTATTCTAAAAAGCTATTTATTATTCTATATTTTCACATTTTATCTTCCTGTTTTTTGTAAGGTCATGTTTTGTTCCAAACAACTTAGGAGCAAAACAAACAAAAATATATATATTTTGCATTTCAAAATATTTTTCAGATATGAAAAACTCAGCTATGGTGGAGGGGGGCAGATTGAATTCCTCAGAATACTATAAAAATATATCCACTCACTAATTCATTTCTCCCAGGTTAGAAATCTATGCGTGGATAAGCTATGTCATTGTAAAAGTGAAAAATAATAACATTTCAGATTCAAATATAAATGAGAAGTTAATTCTCATACTATTGTCATGTTTAATATTTTTAGAGGTAGTCATTCTATTTGGAAATAAAACCTGTAGGAGATTATCAAACATACTTGCTTGTTTACATAGACGTGTTTTTAGTTCAAATTACACTAAAATCTGCTTTGAGATGCTTCAAAAAATATTTCTTAAACCACAGCTCTTATTCTCTCTGCCCTGCTTACAAACCTTCATTGGTTCCCCAGTGCCTACTAGTTAAATACAAGCTTCTCGACCTTTTTTAACCCTCTCTCTCCCAGCTGCCCCATACCCACACACACAACACACCTTATTATTGCCTTAGTTCCAGCTCCAGCCCCATCCAGGGAAATCTCACCCATCTTGCAAGGTCCTTATCAAATGCTGAACCTTCCCTGATCTCCTCAGAATGGAACGTGGCCTCTTCTCTCTGTTCATACATTGAATGGCATTCATTTCTCTCCAGGCATTTTTCATTTGTCATCTTCTGTGTCCTACCATGGCCATTTTTGTAATTGCCTCAACTGTCCGATTAAAAGTATGAGTCTCTTGAAAACAGGTCCTGACTCTTGGTATTCCCTACAAAAGAAGACACAATGTTTGACATCTACTAGGTACCAAGTAAATATTTGTTTAATTAAATAGAATTCAAACTAAGTATGTATGCCCTAATCATAAACTAGTTTTCCCTAACCCCTTTTTTAAAACAAAATTCATAGTTTCTCCCATCTCCTTAGAAAACATATGATCCAACGGTGCATTTTGATTACCATCCAATTATCACATGAATGAAGGACGACACTCACCAAACATATGTTGACAAAATGAGAAAATACAAAAATACTATTTGGAAACCTGAGCAGCTTTTAAGTTTTCAACGTTTGCCTTTCTTCTGTGAAAAGGCATCTTTAATCTTGCTATTGAGGGGTCCCATGTATTCAGAAAAAAGCAGATCAAAGATCTGAAAGATACATTATAAAGGCTGTGCAGTTATCTTCACCTCTGAGACTTCCATCCTCCAAACAAATCATTAGCTCAGAGAGCAGGCAATATTCTTTTAAGCAGAGGAACATGACCCCCTAAGGGAATGGAGCAGTGAGAGCGCTCAGGTCTCTAGATGAAATAGAACAGTGACTCACCAGCAGTCCTCTCTCATCTTTGTACCTTTCAGAGGGAACACAGCAAATATAGGCACCTTCATACTATTCTAAAACTCTTACATATGGTTGGAATGATTTCATATTCCTCCTTCCCTTTGCAATATTAAAATAAGAATAGATTCTCCTCTCAAATTTAGGAATTTAGAAGGAATTTAGAATAAAATTATTCAAGCCTGAGGCAGCCAAAATTGGTTGGCTCTGGAAGGCTTAAGGGACTATGAACTTCTGCTGATTTCTTCAGAATATTGTTTACTTTCCTCACTAAAACTACTTTCTCTACAGTCAAGGAGAAATTTATTTTTTTGAATGAAAGGTTAATTTATCTTGCCATATGAAGATCACAGACTCAGACGTGGGACAGCAGCACAGAAGCAAAAGCTTTTCTTATTCAACTTAATAGCAGTGTGAACCTAGAAATGTAATTATAGCCATTTAAATGCTAACATTGTTAACCATTTAACTGATAATAATTATATCAGTAACATAGTTTTAATGAACTTTCTTATTGTAGCCAAATGTAAATTCTATCAGGGAAATAGGATGCAAATCCTGAGTATTGAAATAAGTGAGAATTCTGGCTCGTCTGTACTTTAAAACACCGCTTTCTATGAAATGGCACGTAAAGATTTCCTTGAGTGGCAAAGATATCACTCAACTTTTATGAACCATTTATCATTCTCAAGGAAAATCAAAATCATGACTTTGTCTCACAGTTTATGTTGGCTTATGTTGGGCTCTGTGTTTAAAGTTGAGCCATGTTTTCCTACCCTGTTTCTTGCTGGTATTTTTCATTCATGGTCTCAACCCTTTTGAAGAATGTGAAAAAGCCACATTCATGAATGGGCTCTCATGTTCTTCTGGGACCAGCTACTTCTGTTTGTTAAATAACCCTAATAATACGGAGAAAGTTATGGAATTAGTCAAAAAGTCAGCAAGTACATTTCATACCATCCTGTCGTCACAGAACAAATCTCAGTCTCTTAATAATGTGTTCAAAAACATGACACATAAAAAGAAGATTCTGGTGAAAAATGTGACTGAATCAAAGCTCAACCTCCTGGCAGCTGGGTGTCATTGGGAGAGGCTGTTACTCAAGAGCCCAGTGATCTGGATTCTAATACTATATATGAGCACTAATTAGACTTGCAGCAGCAGATTTCACTTCAAGTCTCTTTTGCCTGTAATCTGAGATTCAAAATAGACCATTCATTGATAAGAATCCTCTGGAACTGACCATAATTCCTCCATAAGAACATCTTACTAAATAAATATGGCATTTTGTAGTTCCTAAGAGTACAATCTAGATTTTTGCGAGCATCTTATTTGCTGTCCACTCCTGCTCCCCAACATCGGTTTCTGTGAGTTTCCACTGAACGGAATTTATTATGATCATCTATTATAATTATCATTATTATTATATATTGAACAACTGTATAAATGCCATATGTGTAAGTATTTGACCCATCTGCTAGAATTTATAATAAAGGAGTTTTTAGCTATCTGATGTCATGTGCAATTTTACTTTTCCCTGGTTGCACTGTTAAGGTTGCTAAACCTAGTGAACTATTTCATCTGCAGACTTTCAATTCATCCTCCTGTTTTCAACCCTGTGTCTTACTTTCCCTCAGCATTTCCTGAACCCCTGCCCTTTCCCCTGCTGTTCCTGGGGCTCCCAGTTCTTTAATATGCTTGCTTCTCTACTCATCCTGATTCCTTCTTCATGCACTTTAGTGTGCTGCTGTCTCTGCCCTCCTAGATCTGGTGCCACTCCTACATCCTCTTTCTATCTGCTGAAAATAATTTAAAATCTTTTTGAGCTTTTTTGAATTTTGTGAAATCATGAAATGATTGAATCGCATGGTACCGAAGAGATCACTTGGTCCACACTTTTTATTTTTAAATGCCCTCCCGCCCAGGAAAATACAGTCATGCATTAGCAATTTAAGAGACAAAATGGATCTATAATTTAGTTCTCTAGAATTCCAGTCCAAGATTCATTATGTGTGTTGTACTTTCTTACATATGACTTTATAGTTAATATAAGCCTGGAAAAAGATTACATTTTAAGTTAAAGTCTGGATAAAGCTACTCCCAGTGAAAAGAAACAAGTGAGACTGTATTTCTGGATGGAGTGACGGGGGGCAAGATTTACCCTCCTGCTTTAAACAACTGAAAAACCAGACAAAACATATAAGACAACTGTAGAAATTGGACAACAGGCAGCACAGGATAGTGATCCCTAGGAAAGGGCAAACAACTGAGCTGAGCTGCATGACCGTCTCAGGGCACTGCCTGGAGGAAGTTCCCGGGCCGTAGCCTAGGGAGAGGGGAAAAGGCTGAGCCCAGCAGGCTCTGAGTCGGGAAGACGGAAGTGGGAGTTCAGGAAGGCCATGGTGGCTAGAGTTCACAACACAGAGTTCTGGGAAGAAAAGAGCTACACAGAGAGAGCTCCAGAGTTCTGCACCTTCAACTGAGTGCTATTGGTGTGTGCATGTGAAGAAACTACGGAAGGCCAGGAAAGTACCACACCAAAGGATCAGGTTGAACAATCACTTAAGCTCAAACAGAGCTGGGAATAGTTTGCATTTTCACCACCCAGGATAAGAAAATCTCATAAAACATGGGGCATCAGGAGGCATCGCTTCAGTAGTGGGGAAAAATGAGCTGTAGGTGAAAGGCTGCTTTGACCTCTCCTAACTAGAAGCTTAAAAACAAGTACCAAATGATCAAACTGTTTTCAAGGAATTTAACTGAATCCTAGAACAGAACTCAATAATATTTATAGGAATAAAGAATATCTAGCACCCAGCTAAGTAAATTCCCAACATGTGGCATCCAGTCAAAATTACGTACACATGCCAAGAAGCAGGAAGATATGATTCATAATGAGGAAAAAAATAAATAAATAAAAACTGGCGCAGAAATGACACAAACAATAGACTTAGCAGATAAGGACATAAAACAGCTATTAAAACTATAGTCCATATGTTCAAAGAGTTCTTAGAAAGATTAAACTTATAGAGTCACAAAAACATTTAAAAAGACCCACAGTGAATTTCTAGAAGTAAGAAATAAAATGCCCAAGATGAAAAATAAACTGGGATTAGCAGCAGATTAGATAATGCAAAGGAAAAGGTTGGTGTAGCACCAAGACATAGCAATAGAAACTATCAGAGAAAAAATACTGGAAATAAAAAATGAATAGAACATGTCAGAGAACTGTGGGTCAACCTCAAGACACCTAATGTCTGTGTTAGGTTCCAAAGAAATAAGAAAAATAAGAGGGCACAGAAAAAAATATTTTAAAAAGTTATGTGGCCAATTTTTTTTCTGAATTTGATGAAAACTATAAACCCAGATTTAGAAAGCTCTCAATAAACCCTAAGCAAATGAAACATAAAGAAAACTAAACCAAAGCACATCTTTATCACAGTACTTGAAACCAGTTAAGCAGCCAGGGTGGGGGTGAGGTGTGAGAGGAAGGACACATTACCTACAAGGAATACAAATGAGAGCAGAAGTTTCTGGAATTTGGAGCAACAAATTTAAAGTATTGAAAGAAAAAAAGAACAGTCAAACCTAGAATTCTTTGAAAATATCTTTCAAAAAAATAGGCAAAATAAAAGTTTTTTCAGGCATACAAAAGCTGAGAGAATTCATCACCAACACACAAGTATGTTAAAGAAAATCCTTCAGGCTGAAGGAAAATGAATCCAGAGAGAAATCTGGATCTACACAAAGGAATGAAGAACATAAAAATTAGAAATATATCAGTCAAAATAATATATTTTAAATTGCTTTTTAAAAATAATTGACTGCTTAACACAAAAATTATAATGTATTGTGGGGTTTATAACAAATGTGGAAGTAAATGGAAATTAAATGGAAAATCTAGTTCTGTAGAGGTACTTTCAGTTTTGACAGGGTGGACGGTTCCAGCTTGGGGACCACCATACATAGCTCGATATTCAGACTGAATTTCTTCATTGCTCAACGCCATCATCAAACCCCTGTTTTAGCAGCGATATTCTCATTGCCTAGAGGTTGGATCCCTGTAAGAGGGATTTGTTTCAAATTCTGTCTTGTTTTTTTCTCAGATTGCAAAGTCTTTACCTGGCTTTGGGTAGGTGACGTATTTTTATCCCGGGTATCTTTTGGCCCCGTGTCATTACAGCCTCCTGCACAGAGTAGGCTTCTACAGCAGGCTTTGTGGGGTTTGATGGCTTTCTTGCTATTTGCTATGAGAAATTGTTTCAGGCTCATTGTACACATCTTTGAATCCAGATCTGGAATAAACCTCTACAAGGAGCCCTAACAAAAGTCAATTCTCCAAAAGCAAAAGCAATTCCTAAAAATCCGGGGAAAAAACAACAAACTAATGATGCTAAATATGTGTCCATTTGGAGATATCGTCACACAGAAAAGAAAAATTCCAAGTGGTTTTAAAACAAAAATATTACACTGTAAGTCTACTAGCTGTCTCCTAAAAAATGCCTCCCCTCCCAAAACTAAACTGTTTTCAGTAGTCATGTTATTGGTATTGATGTTGGTATTATTATTGTGAGACTATGGTGTCTGTGATGTAGGATACATCAAATAGATAATTATTTGATATATTAAGTTTTTTATTTCCAGCATCCTTACAAACTGGGAATCCCAGAATTGGACAAGTTTCCTCACTTGTAAATGAGACAAGTTGCCATGTCCTTAGGCATAGTTGAGGCCTTTCTCCATCCCCAATTGATTGGGGTGCAAGCAAGGTGATTAGACTGTATGATCTCTGCATTCCTTTCTAGTTCTTTGAATCTATGATTCTTAAGTCTGAGAAAACTCTTCTGCTTTTAAATTTCACTTTACTGTAATTGAATTAAAGAAAATTGAAAGCCAGAATAATCATTACAAGTTTTCAAACCATCATTGTCCCCAATATGATTTGCAGTAAATCCCATATAAATAACTCCTTTACATTGTTTTTGCCTTGATATTGCAAATACCTATAGAGGCAGGGAGTGGGAGGTAGAAAAAAGATAAAGGTTTATGAGAGGAATCATTTCATAATCTCAAACAAAATTACTTCAAAGTTCCGTGTACTTTACAATAAGAATTCTTTAAGGCTTTTAGGAGTGACAAACTGAAGTACAGAATTAAGGAAAACACAAAAGAGATAAGGCCGTGAATTCGGAAAAGGTGTATTTCAGTGATGGGCAATCTTCTTTGACCGTAGTGTCCAGATGTTGTGCAGTGAGGAATTTGGGCTTTGAAGTCAGGCCATCTCTTTGTCTGGCTCCCAGCTCCACCACTTTGTAGGTGATGGACCTGGGTAACTTTATCTTCTTCATATAAGAGGAAGATGACAGTTCCTCCTTCAAAAGGTTGCCTTGACGGTCCAAAGACATAACGCATCTATCCGTGTGGAAGGCCCAGTTAGCTGCCTACCCAGTGGCCATTGCACAACTCCCAACGTGCTAACGGAATCTGATGTGCTCTCACTCCTCAGGTTGCCATGTCCGTAGGGAGAGGCGAGGCCTTTCTCCATCCCCAGTGATTGAATATTTACTGTACAAGCCAGTCACCGTGACCTCATTATATTTGCCAAGGGACAGTTTTAGGGAGGGTGCATGACACAATTCTAGTTAATGCTATAAGAGAAGAAAATCTTCTGAGGAATTCCTAGGAAGGCTCCTTCTTTCTTAAAAAGGAGAGCAAAATAAGGAGACTCCCTTTTTCCCGACTTTGAGTATTGATGTGTGAATATGTGATTTCTGGAGCTGCTGTAGCCAACTTGCAACGAGGCTACCAAAATGCTGGGGATGGCAATGAGAAAGCAAAGAAGGAATCTAGATGCTTAATGATTTCCCTGGATGCTAAGTTAACCAACCTTGTAACTACCACCACCACCACTTTTTATATGTGAGATAAATTCCCTATTTATTTTCCAAAAAAAATTTTTTTAAATTGACAAATACAAATTGTATATATTTATCAGGTACAGCATAATGTTTTGAAATATTTATACATTGGGAAATGGCTCAGTTGAGCTGATTAACATAGGCATTACCTCATACACTTATTTTTTGTGATAAGAACACTTTAAATCTACTCTTAGCAGTTTTTCAAAATTACATTACATCTTTATTAACTATAGTCACCATGTTGCACAATAGATCTCTTGAACTTATTTTTCCTATCTAATTGAAATTTCTCTCCTTTGATCAACATCTCGCCAGCCCCCACATTTCCCTATTTCTTAAGCCATGGTTAGCTGGGGGGTTTTTTTGTTACTTGCAACTAACAGCACAGTAACAATAAAATGTCAAGTAGTACTGACATATGTTATCTAGCACAGAAGACTGTAGTTACTGTTGTAGCCCCAGCAGCTAACACAATGCCTGGCACATAATAGTGCTCAAGGAAAACCTGAACTGTGCAACTATTTCATGAATAACCTACTTTTTACAGTAGAACTTTATTAAATATGTTTTTCAAGTGTTCGGTAGTATCTCAAAATCTGATATTCTCTACGAATTTTAAAAATGCCTTATATTATAAATTTACTTGCCTCTCCTCCTGTATTAGTCTGTTTCTGTTGTTTATAACAGTATGCCTGAAACTGGCTGATTTATAAAGAAAAATATAATGTATTGCTTATAGTTTCTGAAGCTGGGAAGTCCAAAGTCCATCTGTTGGTAGCAACAGTGACCCAGGAATTTCACATTGCAAGATAGTGGAAGCAGAGAGCAAGAGAGAGAGAGAGAGAGAGAGAGAGAGAGAGAGACTCTTCTCTCTCTTCTTTTAAAGTCCTCAGAACCACGTCCCTGACCACCATTTTTAATCCATTCATTAGGGCATTGTCCTACAATCCAATCACCTCTCTAAGGCCCCACCTTTCAATTACCACAATAGGATTTCCCACCATCTTAACAGTCACAGTGGGGGCCAAGTTTCTAATACATAAAAAGACACAATTCAAGCTTCAGTGAGTTTTGGGGAACATAATTCAATCCACTATACCTCCCAACTTAACTCCTTTCCTAATGACAACATGCATTCCTTCAGAGCCTCGAAGTTATGAATATTGTCAGGAAGA
The DNA here is from genome assembly GCF_027409185.1 of Cynocephalus volans. Taxonomy (NCBI): domain Eukaryota; kingdom Metazoa; phylum Chordata; class Mammalia; order Dermoptera; family Cynocephalidae; genus Cynocephalus; species Cynocephalus volans. The sequence continues at coordinate 129,510,577 of NC_084468.1, read as the reverse complement.
AATCTGATTGAACTGATTCACACAATATTATGTCTGAAAGTGCTTTAACCTATTCAGAGAAATTAGGGTTGTCTTTTTAATTTTGGAAGATTACCTATGGCCAGAACTTAAGATAAGTTCTGGACAATGAGGCCAATACATGGATCAGTTTTATAAAATCCAAGAATCTGCTCTTAAATTCAACATCTGCAAGCTATTCCTGAATTTCAAAGCTTTCCTTTCTTCCATATGAACCTATACTGTTAAAAAATAAAAAAGGTTATTAGAATTTTTAAATGACAGATAACTCTCTGATGAATCTGATGAAAGCTAAGGTCTCTCTCCTCTCTTCAGAAAAAGGAGTAGTTATTGCATATAATTTCAGATGGTTAAGTAACCATTGCTCAAGGAGGTAGAAATTACAAGTGCTTACAAGTATCTGGTTCTTTTCTGGGCACATGGAAGATTGCACTTCTCAGCCCCTGCAACTGGCCAGGGCTACGTGACTAGTCCTGGCCAATAGGACATAGGTGAAATTCACTGCTGGGCTTAACCATAAGACAGCTCACCTGAGACCCTGCAGCTGATTCTTTCCCTGCTGCAGTGATCATGGAGGAAGCCTTATTAAAAATAACAGAGCTACAAGATCGAAGCAGCCCAGATCACTAAATCTCCTCATGGAGAACAGTTGCCCTGGAAAGTCACTCATATCTGCAACAGACTGTGTAAACACAGAACAATCCTTTATTGTGGTAAACCACTGAGATCTTCAGTCGTTTGTTACCACAGCTTAATTTAGCCTGCCATGACTCCAAAAGTTTCAGGATTCTTCATGATGACTCCCAGGACAGCAGCAGTGGGAGAATTGGGACAGCCATTTCTCTGTATGACAGTTTAAAAACTGTGTGTTTAGGCTATGGGTCTGTCTGTGATTTTTTTAGAGGCAAAGATCCTTAAAATCCTTTGATTTTTACTTCCATTTCTAGTCACAGAAAACAATTTTGATAAGACAAATGGGAAATATAATGTTAAAATATGTTCTCTATATACTCTAGTGTCAAAAAAGCATAATAAGGATATGCATCTTTTCTGCTAATCTTATTTAAATATAACAGATTATGTAAGTGTATTTATTATCTAATAAATATCAAGAAAGAGCTTAGAGACTTCAGTGACTTCTGCAACAGATAAAGAAAATAAAATAATTCCAAAGGTGAAACATGCTGAAAAAGACAAATTGATACTTAATTGTAACCAAATTTTAAAATAAAAGAGACAGCAGAATTTGAGCTGAATTTTAAATTTCCTCATTCAAATACAGTTCACGCATCTTCATATATTTTCTACAACACAAGTGACAACTTTCTTACTTAAGAATAAAGTATTTCTTTAGAAACTAATGCTCACTTCATTGAGAAATAATAATGCAGCTCTAGATCCCTCAGGTTGAAAGATCTTTTTTTTCCTTTTTTCTTTTTCCTCCCTCTGAGAGTTTCCTTCTCTATCTGCTGCCTTGGTTCAATAAAAGAGAATTCTTGATTGCTCAAACAAAAACTGTACTTCTTTTAGATTCCGCTCACAGTTCTTGGTAGCCGATGGTGTTACCAGTTTTAACTTTCCAATGTACACTGAACTCACCACTTCCAAGAAAAATGTAGCTGGGTTTCTCTAATCTAATTTTATTTCAATTTTGTCTTTAATTGCTAGCTTGAGAAGTTTATGAAAAGTTTGTTGTTTGGATAAGCCACAGAAAAACCAGAGGAAATGCTGGAGCTGTATCAGTGGAAGGGTAGGGTCTGATGTTCTGGGAAAACCTAGTTGTCATTCATTTATGTTGTCTCATTCCCTGTGAGGGAAGGGGTCTTACCTCCACTTCAACCTATGTCTTTTTACGTGTGGTCATGGATTCCAAATACTGCACCAATTTAGCTAACTGCTTTCTACCATTGCTAGAATTTGGGGGCAAAAAGATCCTCTCCGAGGTGTGTTTAAACCTTCTTTGATAAAGCTGTGTTAGGACAATTCCAATGATTCTTGATCCATAAGATTCCTTCTGAAAAAAGAAGTGATATGACATTAGTATTTAAAACATGAACATATTGGAGGTATGAGTTTTGTTGGCTTCTAGTTCTTTCTGAACTTTCCCTAATTTGGAGTTCGTAAAAAAATTATATCCATGGTCTTGGAATTCACTTTTCTTTAAATTCCTTTACTCTGTTCTCCCTATGTTTTTAATTCCCAGATAAAAGTAAATGTTCTATAATCTAGATACTTTAGCATAATTAGTAGAAAAATAACTACTTTTCACAACAAATATTCTTTTAGAAACTATTTCTAATGCCTTATTATGATGGCTGACTTTAATAAGAATCCCTGGATATATATTTCAGTTACCATGGATAACGCCTGCCTCCTGGGGACAGGTATGATTTTCTCAGTATAGGAAATATAAGGCAAAAATCTAATGAGAAGAAATTCTACCATATTTTTTTAACTTTAATGTTAGTCCATTCTGACCAGTGTTTTGACCTTCTTGAAATGAATCTTTGAATCTCTGTGATTCTACCTGAACACATTTCCTTTCTGAATCCTCTGAACTACTGCAGCAATGAAATAAATATTAAAAGCACTAACCAATATTCACCATCCCCAAATCCTTTAACACTACAATGTACTCAGATTTTTTTCTTCCTTTCATTTCATTCTAACCTTCAGTCAAAAACTCTAAGCAAATAGATGTTATTTTGTCATGCCCTTAAGGTAAACAAAGTTGAACTTTATCAAACCAGTAGGGAAAACTAAAGTTAGTTCATTTAAGTACTGTGCCTTTAAGCTATTGCATTTATTGACCTCTAACATGGAATCAGGGACCTAAATTGAAAAAAAGACTGGTTAATTCTATCTAGCCTTTAGTGAGATAAGTCTGATTTGTCTTAAGACTATGCATTGCATTGTATCAGCTGCTAATAAAGTATATTTTGCACTCTTGTCAACGGAAGTTCAGTTTAACATTTTCAAAGGTCATGTAGCCTTGCTTATTCTAGATGATAATACCCAGGGAAGTAATACATAGTTTTCAATTCTCCAGGTAGTTTTAATTCAGATATTAAAATAACAGTGGAGGAAAACAAAGTAAAATGAAGATCCAAAACCAGTAGGAAGAGAATTGGTAAGAAAAATTGGGAGAACTGGGTCAACTAACTATCACAAAATTTTGAGGTTAAAAGATATTTATGCTGCTCAGATGTATTTGGCCCAAGTTTTTACCACCACCCACTAACAGGATTATGAAAAGGGGGAAATAAATTAAACAAGAGGAAGCCATTATGTCCAGTCTTTAGGTATTAATTTTCTTCTATCACAATATTAAAAACTAGTTGTGTTGAATACAATGTGAGCAAAAGAAACAACATTTTTTCATAAAAATTTAGTGGGCACAGATAAGCACACTGATATTATGATCTGATCATAGGAATACTTCCTAAAAATAAAGATGTCCAGATAGCTACGTAACTCTCATCTGAATGAATTCACTTTTTCATTCACCTTAATCCAAGGCTCTACACTGTAATCTCATTTGAAAATTTATATGATGAAACGTGAATATAGTATATTTCTTAGTAATTTGATTGGCAGGATATAGCAAAACATTACAAGCATGGTTTTTTAATAATTTACAGTTACTTACACGAATCTACTAAGGTTAGGCACACAATTATATGACCAATTATGTTGAAAATGCAAGTGGATGCTTAAATAGATGACCGTGCCCTGAGGCCCTTCTAGTTGTTTCGGCTGTCTCATTTAACCATGCAAATGTTATTAAGCATTCTTGGCTAAAAAATTTTAAGCATATGCAAGTGTAATTGCATAGATAATTATGCGTAATACTCTCACTTTCTATATCTAACATCAGAATTTTCCTTTTTTTCAATATCAACTTTTTCCTGAGTAGCTTTTTCAGTACAGATATAATTTATAAAAGGTAAGTAGACAAAAACCAACCTATTGCTCTTCTTCAGGATCTTGTCTTGACTCTCTTTTGCACATTAATTTGAAGGAAAAAAAAGATCAAGCCATATACTAAAATTAAAGCAAGTTTAAAATACCTATAAATGAAACCATCTATACTTACAAATAGACCCAATTGAAAGTATAATTTCATAATTATACTTATGGTAGAATCATAATCATACTTATGTTGATCTAAGTCCACATAAGTATTTATACAAACTTGATAAGAGGGATATAAAAGAACTAACTGTCCTGTTGTAGGAATAAAAGTGTAGGTGGCAAGTTTTTCAGATTTGCATATACTGAAGCCATATGACAGCAAAAAAAGTCCAGAAATTTTTTTTTACCAGCACATTCATGTTAATGAATTAATTTCCTGTAATGAGAACTATGAAGGACGCTTTACAATACAGAAACTTGCCTGATGCTATCCCTTGCCAGGTTGTTAAGCACAGCCCTGCTTACCAAGGCACCTGCTCCCCGTGCAAATTTCACCATGTGCGCAGCTGATTGGTGGAGCCTGGTTCACATCACTCCATCCCAGCTGCAAGAGAAGCTGGGAAAGTGAATATTTGGCTTTTTAACACCTACAGTGAGAACAAGTCTAAACTTTCTGTGGAAATGGAGGTTTAGATGCTGGCTGGCAACCTCTTGAATAGTGCTAAGCGCTATGAAGAAAAAATAAAGCAGGGTAAGAGGATAGAAAGGGATTGGGTTTAGGGGAGACTACTTTAAATAGAAGGTTCCAAAGAAGCCCCTCAAAAGAAGCCTTGTTTGAAGAGAAGCCTGATTGAAATGAGGAAGCAAGGCACGTGAATATCTAGGAAGGTGGGAGAAGCTATCCAGGTAAAGCTAGGCGTGTTCAAGTAACGTCAAGAAGACCAAAATGTCTGGAGCAGAATTGAGTCGGGGGAGGACAGGTAAGAATTGAGGTCTGAGGGGCATCCAGTTGATTTAGGCCTTGTAAACCATGGTGATGACTCTGGATTTTATTCTAATGTGATGGAAAATTATCACTGAGGTCTGAGAAGAAGACTTCAAAAAGATCCCTCTGGACATTGTGAAGAATAAATTGTAAAGCATGACCTTTCTCACTAAAATCTACATTAAGAAATACATTTTACCTTGCGACACAGAATACATAAGTGAATCATCAGTTTGACAAAACAATACTTACTATCTGTGAAGCACTCTGGCATTTGTCTATCGTATTCTAGTCTCTAGTCTATGTCACTTTTTAATGATTTTAAAGAAATTATGAGTAGGAGATTCTTGTGAGGAAAAAATGACATTGAAGTTCATTGGCAACTCAAGATATTTTGCTGCATTTTCTATTTTACACAAGTATTTTAAGATATTCTGTGGAAAATTAAAGTTCACAACAAGCCTTAAGCAGTTTCTCGAAGTGCAACTCCAAGACCACTTATGTCAAAATTATCAGTGAGAGTAGGGGTGGAATTTTTATAAGTATATATTTTAGGACCCTACCTTAAAATTCTTGAATAAGAATCTCTAATGACAGGGCTCAAGAATCTGCTTTTAACAAGCTCTCTAGGTGATTCTTATGTGTGAAAACTGTTCCTAAGTTTCTTAAGTTTTTAAATATCACAAGGTGATAGTGCAAGGTTAGCTTTTCTTCATAAACTTGTGTTATTTCTCTACTATATGTAAACCCATTTAGTGAGTCATAAGATAACATTTCCTTATCTCCAAACACATCAAGTTGTATACATTTAAATATATGAAGCTCAATACCTCAATAAAGTAATTTTTCAGAAAAGGATAACATTTCTTAGTACTGCTGAACATTATATAAATTCACATAGGAAATATGGAAAGCACTTCAAGTCAGTGCTTTTATTCATGCGTCTATGCCTTTCACCTCCTTTAGATATTTATTTTTAAATCATCTCAAAAGTTCCTTGAACTCTTTTCCACCCCAATCCCAAACCTGTATCAACACTTGTCACTTCATATAATTTATCAAAAATACTTATTTTTCTCTGCTTAGTTATTTTTCCTTTCCCCTTCTAAATGTTCCTAAAATTTCACTTCTCCAAGAATCCAACCTACCCATGTTGAAATGTGATTAAATACCACATATTCACAACTCCACAATTCTAAGTAACATTTGACAGGATTATTTTTCCGTAGCTTTGCATGTGACTGATTTTCACTAAACATTATGCTCCACTGTGGCACAGGGGCGATTTTCTCACCATGTCATTCTCCTTAGATACTTTCTGGATACAACAGGTTAGATGATTTCTCTAAAAAAAAGTTTTCAAACTATCATTAAAGGGCGTGGGAAATTTTTCTGTACTTGGTACTAAAATGGAACACAGGAAACCCCAGACAATAGCTATATTGTGAACCACACATGCAAAATCAGGTATCAATTTGGTACTTTTGAAGTTTGGAAGAATGCGGCTTAAGATCTGATGTAATAAAGTCATCATATGAAACGTTTTTCAATGTCACATTTACTTTTACTGTGGATGGAACGATGTCCCCCATTTTAGTGACATCGCTGTAGAGAAGGCTATCACAGGGACATTCTTCTCATCCCGACCTTACCTCAAAGAAATCATCTCCCATCAGTTCACCTTCAGAAACAAAAAAGGGATAGAATTCTTATGTGTTCAAGGGGAAACATGGGGTTAAAGTGGACTGAATTTCAGGAAGTGTTCAGTTGACTTGCTATGTGGTGAAAGGCTGTGCAGTCCTAGCTAATGACTTGTAGGTACTGAATCCTCAGGTCTCTCAGGTGGTTTCAGTCGATCAGTTTCAGCAGAATGATGAAAAGGTGGAGATAAAATAAACTGACAGTTGCTACTCATCGTAGGCAGCAAGCTGTACCCAGGCAGCTGAGACCCTGGGAGCCCTCTTTCTCAAACAAAGGCTTTCACTGCAGTGAGCAATGAACTCCAAATTTAAAAAAAATAAATGGGGGCAGATTGGCAGCTGGTGACCGACAGGAGGAGGGAGAGGAGGGAACTGGAAAACACAACAATTGTTGGCTAATTAGAAGCCATTCCCACCTACTTAATACCAACCCATTAAGCAGAAAACACTTTTCATCTTTCTCTCCTGCTACACATGACATTATGCTCCAATCAATACCCTCCCACTGGCTGCCTCAGTGCCCACAAATGAATACACTGCAAGCTTAAGAATGCAGTAATTGATTTGGGACAGTGAAACTGCAGCTTTCACAGAATATTTTCTGAAGATACTAATGCAGTGTTTGTGGTGCTTAGATAAAGCAGTCATATCTGTAAACTGACAGCTGTCAAAAATTGACAAACACAGGCAAAAACCTAAGCATGCTAGACTTATTTAAGCCTTATTAGCAAGTAATTTTGTAAATCAGTTTCCCCCCTTTGGGGGAAACAACTTAAATACTCAGATTAATAAATTCACTATCACTACCACCATTTCCACCCTCTACACACACACACACACACACACACACACACACACACACACACACACCAAATTTTTAAGATGACATATGGAAAGTGTAATTGGGGTATATAAAATTATCTTGCACTACCTTTTCAGCATTATGTTTGGGTAGAATTTTCATTAGTTCCACTTTAAGACTTTGGGAATTTATCTCAATAACACAGATAAACTACTGGAAATGTATCCTAGTGCAATAAGATGCTACTCATGTACCATCACCTTCATATTATTTTGAACAATTTCCCATCCTCTCTAGGTGAGTTTGATGGTTCTCAGAAACAGATTCTATCCCAAACAATATTTACATAGAAACAAAATATATCTAAAATGTTATTTTGGTTTGTTTCAGTTCCATGACTTTTGTAAAGGTTGGATTTTTTTTTTCTGAGCCTAAATATCAGCTTCTAAATTTTGTACAGATTTTCTAACTGATATTAGTCACTTTGCATCCCTGTGCACTCTTTCTGGGACACTGATCACAACATTACTCTAATACGTACAGATGTTGGAGTAGGGAGAAGAAGAGAAAACAAATTGTTCTCCTAATCTCTGTCAAAATAACTAGGAAAGAGTTGAGAAGCCAACAGGACTTCAGAAACTGAGGTTTACATTCATTGTACAGAAAGCTGCTATATGACACTGCCTGGGGGTTTCAGAGTAGGATCTGAAATAGGGCAGAATTTATTGGAAATGATTTGATCAAAAAAGCAGAGCATGGTGCTATGATTTCACCCATGTGCATAAAACAAGTAAGGTAAGATCCAAATTATCTTTTAATATGTGAGGAAAACAGATTAAATTTTACAAGTTGATTCAACTATGTTATTTTAAGGCACATATTTCAAACACAGGTATGATTATTACTCAGAATATTGCCTGGCAGTGCCAGACTTTTATAAAACAGACACCAGCCACTCAAGCATCACCTTACACATATCTGCAAGGTAAGAGGGAGTCTCTAATAATGGTGCGCTGCAGGAAGAGGAGGAGGGAAAGTCTTGCTTTAAAATTATGGCATGAGTACAAAAAACAACCCCTCTCATCAGTTTTATTTCTTAACAAGTATTTAAACTACCAATATCAAGCCTTATAAGTAATTCATAGGAAAATTCTTCTGGTGTCCCAATCCAAACAAGTTTACAATTTCAATTGAGAGTGTGTATTTGTGTCTGCATATATGTGCTTTAATAACCCAATTGTAATAGAAAGAATGTGGTTTCCTCCGTACTACTCATTTAGTGACCTTTAGTTAAATGCTTAAACTCTCTTATTTCAGATTAACTATTAGAAAAATGCAAAAATATCAAAAGTGTTAACATCATTTTAAAATATAATAACAGAACTGTTAATAGAAATGGCAAGTCTTTTATTATTAGGCTACATTTTGGGTTTTGAAACCAGAGAGCTTAAGAAACATGTGAAAGCATTGAAAGGGATTTACAGAATTATAATGAAAAATTTAATCATTTGGAAAATGTGACACATGACTAAAGGTTGACATTCAGTAGACGGTGGGAAAAGAAGGCTCTCTAACGATCCAGTAACTGGCTTCAAGTAGGCGTCGCTAAGGAAAGAAGACTTTCGCAGCTGTCCTCCCTCTGCTCAGAGGATGCAGCAGGAGAAAATGGACTTACAATTACAGCAAGAGAGGCTTATTTTGAGCTCTCATGTTGATTAGAGTGTAAAGTACCTCATTATCCATCAGTTAAACTTTGATGACGTCAACAAGCCAAACATTGTTTGTTGCTGTTGTTTAAGGCAATTGCAACCTACTTTATAGAAGAGTATATTTACCCCTCAATAAGTATATTAAAATCAAGGCAGCAAACTGTAAACCAAGTGACAATATAATAAATAACAATACGCTATAACTAAAAATAAAAAGATTCAAGCACACACACACACACAAAACCATTCACACAAGCATGCAGCAGTCTGGGGCCATTCTATGTGGGAACCAAGGGACATTACAATCTCAATAGCCTCTTACTATACCACATAATTAGCTTTTCTATTGATGACCCTCAGCCACCTAGAAAAGATTAAATTATTATATTCATTTCAGTCTGTTCAAGAATGCAGGGAAATATTAAGGATTTTTTTTTTTTTTTTTGGTAGAACGTTAGTGATGTAAAAGACTCCCAGATTTCTAGGTCATCCTCCATTTTACAGATAAACTCAAGTTCACAGAAGATGAAGCGTACTACTGTTTTAGTCTATTCAGGCTGTTATAACAAAACACTATTAATGGGGTAGCTTATAAACAACAGAAATTAATTTCTGACAATTCTGAGGCTGGGAAGTCTGATGCCAAAGCAGATTCTGTGTATAGTGAGGTCTGACCTTCTGGCTCGCAGACAGTGCCTTCTTGCTGTGTCCTCACATGGTGGGTACTGTCTAGCACAGATGTAGAGCAAACAATCTCTCTGCGGTCTTTTTTACAAGGGCCCTAATCCCATTCTTGAGGGCTCCACCCACACGATCTAATAACCTTCCAAAGGCCCCACCTCCTAATACCATCACCTTGGACATTAAGATTTCAAAATATGAATTTGGGGGGTCACAAGGCCAAACAGAGTAGGTGGCAGGGTCAGAACTTGAATGCATACCTTTGAAGAGCACATCTGACACTCTTTCCATTTCACAGTGCTGCCTCTAACAACTCTACTATTTTTACTTTTTTAGTTTTGGTACTTATACGAGTAAATTTAAGTTACCTAAAAAGTTTGCCATCCACCTTCTCAAAAGATGTTGGAAAAATAAGGGGATACTATGTTTACTAAACAATATACTATATTAATGTATTTTACATTGTATATAAAAATATAGTATTCCCTTATTAGATAGTAAATATAGTATATATTTTGCATATATAGTAAATATAGTATATATTTTTTATATTATATTATACCTGGAATTTAGGTCCTTGCTCAGTCGTGAAAACTAATTCAAGTACTGAGTTAACTGGTTTTTTTTTTTTTTAATTTTATTTTGTCGATATACAATGTGGTTGATTATTGTTGCCCATCACCAGAACCTCCCTCCCGCCCCCCTCCCCCCCTCCCCCCCAACAATGTCCTTTCTGTTTGCTTGTTGTATCAACTTCAAGTAACTGTGGTTGTTATATCTTCTCCCCCCACCGTTTTTTTTGTGTGTGTGTGTGTGTGTGTGTGTGTGTGTGTGTGTGTGTGTGTGAATTTATATATTAATTTTTAGCTCCCACCAATAAGTGAGAACGTGGTATTTCTCTTTCTGTGCCTGACTCGTTTCACTTAATATAATTCTCTCAAGGTCCATCCATGTTGTTGCAAATGGCAGTATTTCATTCGTTTTTATAGCTGAGTAGTATTCCATTGTGTAGATGTACCACATTTTCCGTATCCACTCATCTGATGATGGGCATTTGGGCTGGTTCCAACTCTTGGCTATTGTAAAGAGTGCTGTGATGAACATTGGGGAACAGGTATACCTTCGACTTGATGATTTCCATTCCTCTGGGTATATTCCCAACAGTGGGATAGCTGGGTCGTATGGTAGATCTATCTGCAATTGTTTGAGGAACCTCCATACCATTTTCCATAGAGGCTGCACCATTTTGCAGTCCCACCAACAATGTATGAGAGTTCCTTTTTCTCCACAACCTCGCCAGCATTTATCGTTCAGAGTCTTTTGGATTTTAGCCATCCTAACTGGGGTTAGATGGTATCTCAGTGTGGTTTTGATTTGCATTTCCCGGATGCTGAGTGATGTTGAGCATTTTTTCATATGTCTGTTGGCCATTTGGATATCTTCCTTAGAGAAATGCCTACTTAGCTGTTTTGCCCATTTTTTAATCGGGTTGCTTGTGTTCTTCTTGTAAAGTTGTTTGAGTTCCTTATATATTCTGGATATTAATCCTTTGTCAGATGTATATTTTGCAAATACTTTCTCCCACTCTGTTGGTTGTCTTTTAACTCTGTTAATTGTTTCTTTTGCTGTGCAGAAGCTTTTTAGTTTGATACAATCCCATTTGTTTATTTTTCCTTTGGTTGCCCGTGCTTTTGGGGTCGTATTCATGAAGTCTCTGTCCAGTCCTATTTCCTGAAGTGTCTCTCCTATGTTTTCTTTAAGAAGTTTTATTGCTTCAGGGTGTATATTTAAATCCTTAATCCATTTTGAGTTGATTTTAGTATACGGTGAGAGGTATGGATCTAGTTTCATTCTCCTGTATATGGATATCCAGTTATCCCAGCACCATTTGCTGAAGAGGCAGTCCCTTCCCCGGTGAATAGGCTTGGTGCCTTTGTCAAAGATCAAATGGCAGTAAGTGTGTGGGTTGATTTCTGGATTCTCTATTCTATTCCATTGATCAGTGTGTCTGTTTTTATGCCAGTACCATACTGTTTTGGTTATTATAGCTTTGTAGTATAGCTTAAAGTCAGGTAGTGTTATGCCTCCAGCTTTATTTTTTTTGCTCAGCATTGCTTTGGCTAGGCGTGGTCTTTTATTGTTCCATATAAATGTCTGGATAGCATTTTCCATTTCTGAGAAAAATGTCTTTGGAATTTTGATGGGGATTGCATTGAATTTGTATATCACTTTGGGTAGTATGGACATTTTCACTATGTTGATTCTTCCAATCCAAGAGCATGGGATATCTTTCCATCTTCTTGTATCCTCTCTAATTTCTCTCAGCAGTGGTTTGTAGTTCTCATTATAGAGATTTTTCACCTCCTTGGTTAACTCAATTCCTAAGTATTTTATTTTTTTGGTAGCTATTGTAAATGGGCAGGCTTTCTTGATTTCTCACTCAGCATGTTCACTATTGGAGAAAAGAAATGCTACTGATTTTTGTGTGTTGATTTTGTATCCTGCTACTGCGCTGAAATCATTTATCAATTCCAACAGTTTTTTTGTAGAGGTTTTAGGCTGTTCGATATATAGGATCATGTCATCTGCAAACAGGGACAGTTTGACTTCATCATTTCCAATCTGGATGCCCTTTATTTCCTTCTCTTCTCTGATTGCTCTGGCTAGTACTTACAACACTATGTTGAATAGGAGTGGTGAGAGTGGGCATCCTTGTCTAGTTCCTGTTCTTAAAGGAAAAGCTTTCCGCTTTTCCCCATTCAGGATGATATTGGCAGTGTGTTTGGCATATATGGCTTTAATTATGTTGAGATACTTTCCCTCTATACCTAACTTATAGAGGGTCTTTGTCATGAATGAGTGCTGAACTTTATCAAATGCTTTTTCAGCATCTATAGAGATGATCATATGGTCCTTGTGTTTGAGTTTATTGATAAGGTGTATCACATTTATTGATTTGCATATGTTGAACCAACCTTGCATCCCTGGGATGAATCCCACTTGATCGTGATGAATAATTTTACGTATGTGTTGCTGTATTCTGTTTGCTAGTATTTTAGTGAGGATTTTTGCATCAATATTCATCAAGGATATCGGCCTGTAGTTTTCTTTTTTGGTTATATCTTTACCTGGTTTTGGTATCAGGATGATGTTTGCTTCATAGAATGAGTTTGGGAGATTTGCGTCCGTTTCAATCTTTTGGAATAGTTTGTAAAGAATCGGTGTCAATTCCTCTTTGAATGTTTGGTAAAATTCTGCTGTGAATCCATCTGGTCCTGGGCTTTTCTTTGTTGGGAGCCTTCTGATAACAGCTTCAATCTCCTTTATTGTTATTGGTCTGTTCAAATTTTCTACGTCTTCATGGTTCAGTTTTGGGAGCTTGTGTGTGTCCAGAAATTTATCCATTTCCTCCAGATTTTCAAATTTGTTGGTGTATAGTTGTTTATAGTAGTCTCAAATGATTCCTTGTATTTCAGATGAATCAGTTGTAATATCACCTTTTTCATTTCTAATTTTTGTTATTTGAGTCTTCTCTCTTCTTTTTTTTGTTAGCCATGCTAATGGTTTGTCAATTTTATTCATCTTTTTAGAAAACCAACTTTTTGATTCATTGATCTTTTGAATTGTTTTTTGGTTTTCAATTTCATTCAGTTCTGCTCTGATCTTAATGATTTCTTTCTGTCTGCTAACTTTAGGTTTGGATTGTTCTTGTTTTTCTAGTTCTTTAAGGTGAAGTGTTAGGTTGTTCACTTGCCATCTTTCCATTCTTCTGAAGTGAGCATTTAATGCAATAAATTTCCCCATTAATACTGCTTTTGCAGTATCCCACAGGTTTTGGTATGATGTATCATTGTTTTCATTAGTTTCAATAAATTTTTTGATTTCCTGCTTGATTTCTTCTTGGACCCATGTGCCATTAAGTAGAATACTGTTTAATTTCCATGTGTTTGTATACTTTCCAGAGTTTCATTTGTTATTAATTTCTAGTTTTAATCCATTGTGGTCTGAGAAGATACATGGGATAATTCCAATTTTTTTGAATTTATTGAGACTTGATTTGTGACCTAATATGTGATCTATCCTGGAGAATGATCCATGTGCTGATGAGAAGAATGAATATTCTGAGGTTGTTGGATGGAATGTTCTGTAGATATCTGCCAATTCCAATTGGTCTAGAGTCTTGTTTAGATCTTGTGTTTCTCTACTGATTCTTTGCCTGGATGATCTGTCTAATATTGACAGTGGGGTGTTCAGGTCCCCTGCTATTATGGTATTAGTGTCTATTTCCTTCTTTAGGTCTAATAGAGTTTGTTTTATAAATCTGGCTGCTCCAACATTGGGTGTGTACATATTTATGATTGTTATGTCTTCTTGATGGATCGGTCCTTTTATCATTAAGTAGTGTCCCTCATTGTCTCTTTTTACGGTTTTTAGTTTAAAGTCTATTTTGTCAGATATAAAAATAGCTACTCCAGCTCGTTTTTCTTTTCTGTTTGCATGGTAAATCTTTTTCCATCCTTTCACTCTTAGTCTGTGTGAATCTTTATGGGTGAGATTGGTCCTCCTTTTTGATCCAGTCAGCCAGTCTGTGTCTTTTGATTGGGGAATTTAAGCCTTTTACATTAAGAGTTGTTATTGAAAGGTGTTGATTTATTCCTAGCATTTTATTGGTTGTTTGGTTGTCTTAGGTGTCTTTTGTTCCTTGCTTTCTGATTTACTGTTTGGTTTCTGTGTTTGTTGGTTCCTTAGGTTGTAGATAGTGTTTTTGTTTGCTTGTTTTCTCTTCATGAATGCCATTTTTATTATACTAGTGGGTTTAGATTTTTCTTGGGTTTTTATGGCAGTGGTAGTTATTTTTCAGGAACCAAACCCAGTACTCCCTTGAGTATTTCTTGTAAGGGTGGTCGTGTGGTAGTGAACTCCCGCAGTTTTTGTTTGTCTGAGAAATATACTATTTGCCCTTCTTTTCGGAAGGATAGCCTTGCAGGGTAGAGTATTCTTGGCTGGCAATCTTTGTCTTTTAGTCTTTTGAAAATATCATCCCATTCCTTTCTAGCTTTTAGGGTTTGTGATGAAAAGTCTGATGTTATCCTGACTGGGGCTCCCTTATAGGTGATTTGACACTTCTCTCTTGCAGCTTTTAAGATTCTCTCTTTGTCTCTGAGTTTTGCCAATTTGACTATGACATGTCTTGGGGAAGGCCTTTTTGGGTTGAATACGTTTGGAGATCGTTGAGCTTCCTGGATCTGAAGATCTGTGATTTTTCCTATACCTGGGAAGTTTTCTGCCACTATTTTTTTGAATATGTTTTCAATGGAATCTCCATTTTCCTCCCCTTCTGGAATGCCCATGGCTCAGATATTTGAGCGCTTAAGGTTGTCTGATATCTCTCTCAGATTTTTTTCAATGTCCTTGATTCTTTTTTCTTTCTTTTTGTCTGCTTGTGTTATTTCAAACAGCCCATCTTCAAGTTCACAGGTTCTCTCTTCTACTTCGACAAGCCTGCTGCTTAAACTCTCCATTGTGTTTTTTATTTTGCTGAATAACTTCTTCAGTTCAGCAAGTTCTGCTACATTTTTTTTCAGGACATTGATTTCCTTGTACATTTCCTCTTTCAGATCCTGTATACTTTTCCTCATTTCATCATGATGTCTAGCTGAGTTTTCTTGTATCTCATTCAGTTTCCTTAGAATTATCACTTGAAATTCCTTGTCAGTCATTTCAAGGGCTTCTTGTTCTATAGGATCTAGAGTTTGAAATTTATTAACTTTTGGTGGTGTACTTTCTTGATTTTTTCTATTTCTGGTATCTTTTTCTTGATGTTTATTCATTGTGGCAGGGGGTTTCACAGTCCACCAGTTTGAGGCTAATGACTAACTAAGATGTTGCTGTGGTTGCCAATTTCGTATGGCTCCCTCCGTGACTGCTCAGTTGGCCTCTAGTGCCTTGTGTGTATGGTTGCCTCTGGTCTTGGGCTTCTCCGGGGAGCCACCTTTCTGGTCAGCTTGGACTCTGCTGGGCTGGTGGATCACGTACCACAGGGTGTGTGATCTCTGTTGAGCTTTCATTTCCTGTGCAGGACTTCTCCCTGTTCCATGTGCTCTGGCTCAGGCTGTTGGATCATGCAGTGGCGATCCCACAGGGTGTGTGGTTTCTGTCGAGTCTCCGCCTCCCTGGCCGCACGTCTCCTCATTCTGTGTGCACTGTGCTGGGCTGGGGCGTGTCTTCTGCAACCCTCGTCTATCAGCTGGGCCTTCAAGACCCTGCTCGGCACCGCCTCGCCCAGGAAGTCTACCAGGTTTCTGGTAGGCACAGATGACCAGTCGCTCTGGGTGCCTTTGTAGCACTGTGTAGATCTTTCTCGGGACTTGTTCACCTTTGTATCCCCCCGGCATGGACCGAATCTAGCGTCCACCTGCAGCCAGCTCTCCGGCAGGTTCAATCGGACCTGGGAACTCTCCTACCACACTATTCCCAACCAGAAATTGGTTAGGCTTTTTTCCAAACTGGTGGCCACAGAGATGGTATCTGCCTCCCAGTAACAGGAAGTTTACCGGGGGCCGGAGTCCAGGGTGTGGTGGAGTGACAGTCGGCCCCGCCCGTACTTCCTTGCCCTCCCGACACTGGCCGGGGACGCCCCACACCACCAGCCCCACCAGAGAACCGCGGAGGGAGTGGGAGGGGGGGCCGGCCCGCAGGCCCCGGGTAGCCCCATGCCGGGCCAAGCAAGTGGGAAGGCTCAGTGACGGCCGAGCCGTGCAGAGCTGCCAGCACCTGGGAAAATGGAGGCAGCCCTGGGGCGGTGAGTGAACCGGTGATGCAGGCGGAAGCCGTGTGGGCATCAGGCCTCTGAGCAGGTCTTGGCCAGGGGTCACTCACAGGGCTGTGCCAGGTCGGGAGCTCACTCTCTGCCTCTGGTTTGTCGCCTTCACTGTTCTCGGCCGTTGCCGCCTCGGGCTGTTCAGTCGGTCCCACGGCGCGGCTCGGGCGCTCCCAGGAATCTTCTTTTATGCCGGCCTGGAACCTCAAATCCTGAATAGGGCAGCTGGCCACCTTCAGCACGGCCCCGGCCTCTGGGATCCTGTCTGCATCCACAGCAGCCCTGGCGCCGTGTTCCCTGTTTAGAGACTCGCTTTTGCAGCTAAGAAACAGTTCTTTTCCTGCTCCACACTTCAAATCTGTTGCCTGCAAATGAGGCAGCCTCTCCTGCTGGGGGCAAAGTGGCAGTCAGCCCCCACAACCGGCCAGCAGCAGCAGTCCTCCCTTAAGAGATGGCGAGAGGAAGGTCCACAAGTTTCCCGGCTGCCTGAGGCCCAGTGGCCGCCTTTTCCACTTCAGCTACTCTGCACCAAACGCCGCAGCCACCGCCATCTTGAAAACCTCTTGGTCAATTTAAATAAAACAAGATTCCTTGCCTTCAGGCTCCTATATTCTGTTCTAAATAATCATCCATAGCAAAGAAATAATTACAGAATAAATTGGTTGGATTTGTCATTTTCTACTCTTGTAGATATTTCCCTGTAGGTGTTACAGAGAATTATAGAGTATTATGTTTGTTTTAAAAACAACAAAATATGGGCTGAGCCCATGGCACACTTGGTAGAGTGCGGCGCTGGGAGTGCAGCAACGCTCCCGCCGCGGGTTCGGATCCTATATAGGAATGGCCGGTGCAGTCACTGGCTGAGTGCCGGTCACGAAAAAGACAAAAAAAAAAAAAAAAAAAAAATACTATAATATACAGCATTTTACATCATGGAATAGTGCATTACATTGATAGAAGAAAAATATTTTCGTCATCAATCACTGTCATTTATTTCTTACTAAGCAAAAACCTTGAGCTGGTTGTTGTATTGAATGTGGTATTTGCTGGTTTATTTCTCTGTAAATTTCTCCAACAAAGTAATGTCAGAAAACTAGTTACATAATAAATATTTTATTTCTTAAGTAATTTTATAGGAACACAATTAACATTTATTCTATCTTGTTCTTTTCTTTTTCTCTTCTCTTGATAATCAATACTCCCTTAGGAGTGAGGGTGTTACATCTAAAGATGCCATGTTTTAATTGGCTAAATAGCATGTTTAATAGCTGGCATTGTTTGGGGTTTTTTTGTTTGCTTCCTAGTGGAAATTGGCCTTGAGATTTGCTTCTGGTTGTCATTTTAGATTTTTGTTCATTGAAAATTAAAAGTCAAAGTCTTCTCTTAGCTATCAGAATCTTCATCTAGTTTACTCTAGAATTTCATTAATACTCCATGCATGCATAAAAACTTTTGTAAAGAGGCACTCCATGTGCACAGCTGGGTGGATTTCATTTCCTCAAGATACCAAAGTGAAAACATTTCAAAAGTCCTACTGTGATAAAAATTTCATTCTGGTAGTCGTATAATAGAGGTGAATAACTAGAGATAATGCAGTATTGGAATAGCATGTTAGTGAGTCTGCTTGTTATGAAGTTCTACCGAAACCAGAATATGGTGAGTTGGTTTTATATAATGCTTGCTTTTATTGAGTAAATCTTTCATAATACAGTCTTACATTAACTTTACACTGGGCTGAGCATACACTACAGCCTACCAGTTTTGTCATGAGCATTTCAAAATTTTAATCTTAACCTCTAAAATTACATGTGTTTTCAACCATCATTTGTTTTGAGATATTGGGATTGGACGATATTTTTACTGTGGTTTGAAAACCTCAGTTTCAGTAGTCTTAAGGATATCTTCTGTCAGAGTTTGATTCTCTTAACCCCTTTTCTCAAGTTTAATATGAAATTAATTCATTTCAGTGTGATGCAGTCTAAATATTTTTATTGGATATATATTTTTTGATTGGGAAAGATGTCAAGCCCTCTAATACTGGATTATCTGATCTAGAAATTCTTCTATTCATATATGGTTATAGATTTTATTATATTTCATTTTTTGTCCCAGACACTATATTGATAGCTGTGTTTCTGAACATGTATTTATTTCAAGAAGCTGATGATGTGTTTTTATAACACAGCATGTCTGGTGCCATTTTCTTTTCCATTACAAGTTATTGCCTTTCTTGTGTACTTTATATTTCACATGCTGTATAACATCTAACATCTAACCAGTAAACTACAGTTTATCTAACAATTACTATCCTCAAGTCCAAGATTGTCAGGATATTTTGATGTTTGTGAAACACATGCAAATCCACAAGCTCCACTCCCCTGGGAAGAAACCAAGAGAAGTTATCTATAGTGAGAAGTAAGAGATGTGGATTCTAATACCAACCCAGCAATCATTTACTATCTGATCCTCCATGTTCAAACTTGTTATATGAGCAAATCATTACAAGTTCACAAGACTGTTGAAAGAATTAAGTGTGAAAAACCCTGATACAGTGATATCTTATACATATATTTTAATAAATATTTGTTCAGCAATTTAAGAGATGAACTTTTTACTCCTGAGAAGGCAAATCTAGAGCTATGAGAAGCTGGAACTAGCCCAAGGAAGAGCATTTAATCATAGAGAAGAAATCCCTACAGATATTCCCCACTATGTACATGCCTGAATGTCTTGTCTCATTTGACGAAATGGGACACACAGTCCCTGGAAGAGAGCTGGAGACTGCTGGCTTCAGGAGAAAATGCAAAGGAAAAATGCTTCTTTTTATTTTTGTGCCTATTAAACAATTTAAGCATCTTAAACAATAAGAACATTTATAATGCAGAAAATGATGGTTCTTCTAACAGCTACACACACACACACACACACACACACACACACACACACACATCAAAGTTAGAAAGGTTCATTCAGAAAATTATTCATTTGACCATGCTATACCCATTAAGATATCCAACCCTGTGTACTACTGAAATGACTGGGACACTGTGGTATCTGCCCATACATGTTGCCCAAAAAGCACTTTGAAAAGAGGTATATTCCACTAAGTTCAATTTGGGGGAAGCTGATAGATTTTTAGCAGATTTGGAAGAATATATGAAATCCAGATATTTTATAACTCTAAAATTGTCCTTTCACAACTGTTTAAATTCAATTAAAATATTTTTAAAGTTCTGCTACAAAGCATAATGTCACATTTGTTCCAAATGGGAGAATTTTAGAAGGGAGTAGGTAACTTTATGTTTAAACATTATTTCCTTTTATCTCTCATATTGAAAATTGATACATACTTCAACGTTCTTTGCTTTCTTTTAAAGCTAAAATTTTTAGTTAGAATTGTGTTTACTATCCTTGACATTTCAAGGATAGTAAAAATATATACAATACTTTCAAATTTTAAAATATCCCAATTTTTGAGTCACTATAGGTCCAGAATTCTAAGTAACTATAAATGTCATTACTAAGATGGGGTCGGGGTGAAATATAACGTCTTATCAGCCAAAAAGATTATTTGAATGTAGTGTTGAATTTAAGATTCACTTTCTAGCTTCAGCTGTCTAGTAATAAGAGGCTCTAAAAGCAGTGGAAATAGCAGGTGGTTCCATTCTACATGAAAACCTATAAATTCAATTTACTTTGACTAGCTTCCAGGTTACTCTTCCACTAAGTGGAGATTCAGAATCAATGTAAAGGAAGTAAAATGAGCCCTTGGCAGTTTCACCAGTAGTTGAGAGCCAATGACTGTGGGGTAAATGTAGTGATGCCCAGACTCAGCCAGACAGGACCTAATCTAATCTCATTCTAACCTATTCTAAAACCCCAGATTGTAACAGGCTGTCATGACAAGAATTAATACAGGTATCATGCCATCTATTTTCTTTTCTTTTAATTAATTAATTAAGGAGATATTAAAATTACTGATAGATCTCAAATATTTCTACCACTGGATCTAGTTTAAGAATGTGCCACATATTCTGCTTGAATTTAATTCATATTATTTCAAAGCTTTTTCTAAGTTACAGTAAATTCCTTTGAAAATGTATTACTCCTATTTGTTTATGCTCTCTCATGCTATACCCAAACATTGAGAAAATTAGAAATTACTTGAAAAAATTGGAAAATTAACTGAAAGGAATCAAATTATAAAGGAAAAGCTACAAATTGTAACCAGAAAATCTCCATTGGGGTTGGCAATAAATTACTATTGCATAATATTTTTCAAAAGTCCTCACAGAATAATTCTGAAACGTGATGTTTATTTTATTCTTACCTTATATGTTATCTTTAAAGGGATCCTAACCAGGTTACACTTGGACCAGGTGCACAGCAGATTTTAGTTCTTCCTATCATTGTGTAAAACCGTTGCTTCGCAGTCCATATGTCTTACAGCAGCATTTCAGAACTGCTTTCTACAAAGTTGCTCTTTGTTGCTCATCATTTCTAGAAACGAACTTCAACATACAGTCTCCTTCTTTTCTGATGGAGAAATGTGTACTCACATATGTACAGATGCAAGCATGGATGTGATTGTGCTTGAACATGGGTAGGAAAGTTGCTGATTGTTTTGTACATATGTTCAGTTGCCTTTCTGCAAAAGAGAGTCTGTAAATCTAACCATGCAGAATACAGAAAGCAAAGTGGGAATGAGATTTTTCAACTTAATTCCCACTGAAAGAAAGAATAAATGACATACTGAAGTTCTCACCCTCTCTGAAAATTTGGCTAGCATCAGGATGATGGCACAGATGCAGTGATAAAGAGAAGCAGACTGATTCAAGATATACGTTTGCATAGAACCAACAAGATTCATTGATGGATTTCATTCAGGGATGAAAATAAAAGAGGAATAAAGGATGACTCCTAAATTTTTGACTTGAGTAGAGGTGATTTTGTCTGGAAAGAAAAATATTGGATAGGAAAAATCAAGGGTCTATTTTGGACATGTTATGCCTTAGATGTTTAAGATGTTTATTAGATCCTCAACTAAATATTTCAAGCAGGAGTTGGAGCTCAGAGGGGAAGACCAGGCTGCAGATACAATACTAATTTGAGAGTTATTGCTTATGGATAGTATTGGAAGCAGTGGTACTTGATGAAATAACCCTGAGAGAGTATAAAAAGAAAAAAGAAAACTGACCAAGTTTAGAGAACCAGGGCATTCTACACATAAAAGTTGTGTTCTAGAGGGGGAGTAGCAGTGGAAGGCAAGAAAGAGCACAGATGACTACCTATCCTGAATAACAATACTACCATGAAACACTTTATTTCCATTAAAACGTGGAACAAATATTTTATAAAGACTTTAAAAATATATGACTAAGCTGAAAAAAACTAAGAAAAATGCCCAGAGGCTTAAAACATGATATGCTTGTATGCTTGAGAAATAACAACGAAGTCAGTTTGGCTTAAGAGGAGTGAGCGAGAAGACAAGTGATAAGATATGAAGTCCCAGTGTTAATAGCTGGGGTGAAGTGGGAATGATGCAGTAGAGAGGGAAGATATCATAGTGAAGGAGAGAGAAGACTTGTTAGCACAATGTTCTTGTTTAGACAAATGGAAATGAGATCAACTATGAAAATGACAAGGATGGCCTTCGATGGCAGCACAGACACATCTCCATAAACTTCCAACACAACTATTTACCTTACAGGGCGAGTTAGGTGAGTAGATGTGTTGGAAGTTTATAGAAGTTATAAATGCTCCAGTTTCCTTAGTGAAATAAGAAACAACGAGAGGAACTGGGTGGCTCCATGTGGCTCCCTCACCCTGCCATCTTGGACCCAGGGAGGGGGGGAGCTCCAGGCCGTGCTCCTGGGCCCTGAACTGGCTCCACGCAGGTGAGCCCACCGGGGGTAGGTGGCAGCAACACCAGCCAATGGAACCATGTGGTTCCATGCAGCCCCTCATCCCACGTCAGACTCAGGGGGGAGCAACAGCCTATGGTTCCAACCCACTGAGTTTGGCCTAGCAGAACTCCACGTGCAAGGGGCTCATTCTATGATCACAGAGTCTAGAATGGGGACCAAGGTGGTTTGACATAACCACCACCACACCTACTTTTAAGCAAAGACAATTCACCCCCCACAGTAGCAACCAAGGCCACTCTACAGCCAACCTCAGTGTAACAGAAGAAGCAAACCCCCTACCTAATGCCCAGGCATCAGCAAAAAAACACTAGAAGCACAAACAATAAAGAAGAAATGACACCACTGAAAGGATACAGTAATGCCCCAAAGTCAGACTCCGTGGAACAGGGAATCCTTGAAATGTCTGAAAAAGAATTTCAAGCAATGATCTTAAGAAAACTTGAAGAAATAAAGGAAGACTCAATTAGAGAACACAATGAATAAGAAAAAACATCCAAAATATGAAGGAGGAAATCTACAAAGAGACTAACACCATAAAAAAGAGTGTAGCATAACTTCTAGAAAGACTCACTCAATGAAATAAAAAACACAACTGAGAGCATGAGCAGCAGGGTAGAGCAAGCAAAAGAGAGAATTTCAGAGCTTGAAGATGGTCTTTTTGAAATAAGTCAGGCAGACCAAAAAAAGGAAAAAAGAATTTAAAATAATGACAGAAACCTATGAGAGAGAGCAGACAACTTCAAGCACTCTAACATCCAAACTGTGGGTATTCCTGAAGGGCAGGAGAAAGGAAAAGGTATCGAAAACCTACTCAAGGAAATAGTAACAGAAAACTTCCCAAGTGTAGAGTGAGATACAGACCTTCAGATCCAGGAAGCTCAAAGGTCTCCAAACAGATTCAACCCAAAAAGATCCTCCCCAAGACATATTATAGTTAAATTCGCAAAGCTCAAAGACAAAGAGAGAATTCTACAAGCAGCAAAAGAGAAGTGTCAGGTCACTTATAGGGGAACCCCCATCAAACTAACAGCAGACTTCTCAACTGAAACCCTACAGGCCAGAAGAAAGTAGAATGATATATTCAAAATACTAAAAGAAAAAAACCTGCCAGCCAAGTATTCTTTACTCAGCAAGACTCTCCTTCAGAAACGAGGGAGAAATAGTGTATTTCCCAGAGAAACAAGAATTGTGGGAGTTCACCCCACATGACCAGCCCTGTAAGAAATTCTCAAGGGAGTCATTCATCTGGAATCTGAATAATGGTGACCATATTCACGAATACACAAGAAAGAGCAAAACACACAGTTAAAGCAAAAATGCCAGCAAGAAAGAGAAAGAAGCTAAATCATTCCACCTTAAATTTCCAACTCACATTGAAGAAGAGAAATAAAGGGGAAATAAAGATCAAAAGATATTTAAACCACCTAAACAAGTAGCAATTAAATGACAGGAATTAAACAGCATTTCTCAATAACTGCTCTAAATGTGAATGGACTAAACTCCCCATTCAAAAGACACAGACTAACTGACTGGATTAAAAAGCTGGACCCAAGTATATTCTGTCTTCAAGAGACTCACCTCACCTTTAAAGACACTCAGAGACTAAAAGTGCAGGGATGGAAAAAGATATACCATGCAAATGGAAACCCAAAACGAGCAGGAGTAGCTATTCTTATATCAGACAAAATAGACTTTAAACCAAAAAACATTTAAAAAGGCATAGAAGGCTATTATGTAATGATAAAGGGAACTATTCAGCTAGAAGACATAACAATCAAAAACATGTATGCACCCAATACTGGAGCACCCAGATATATTAAGCAAACACTCTTAGACCTAAAGAAGGAGTAGGACCTAATACTTTAATAGTGGGTGATCTGAACACCCCTCTCTCAGTATGGGACAGGACTTCCAGGCAACAAGTCAACAAAGAGACACAGGATTTAATCTACACCCTAGAACAACTGGACTTCGCCGATATATACAGAACATTTCACCCAACAGCTAAAGAATACACTTTCTTCTCATCAGCTCATGGTACATTCTCCAGGATAGACCACATATTAGGTCACAAATCTAGTCTCAGCAAATTTTTAAAAAATTGAAATCATTCCAACAATCTTTTTAGACCACAATGGACTAAAACTAGAGATAAACAATAAGCAAATCACTGGAAGCTATACAAATACATGGAAAATAAATAATAGACTCCTAAATGACCTATGGGTCCAAGAAGAAATTAAACAGGAAATCAAAAAATTTCTAGAAACTAATGAAAAAAAAGATACATCACACTAAAACTTGTGGGATACTGCAAAAGCAGTACTAAGAGGGAAATTTATTGCAGTAAATGCTTATATCAAAAAAAATGGAAAGACTCCAAATAAATGACCTAATGCTACACCTCAAAGAACTTGAAAAACAACAACAATCCAAACCTAAATGCAGTAGGTGGAAAGAAATAATTAAGATCAGAGCAGAACTAAATGAAATAGAGACCCAAAAAACAATAGAAAAGATCAACAAAACTAAAAGTTAGTTTTGTGAGAAGATAAACAAAATAGACATACCATTAGCTAGATTAACAAAAAAAAGGAGAGAGAAGACCCAAATAACAAAAATCAGAAATGAAAAGGGAAACATTACAGCTGACACCACAGAAATACAAAGAATCATTAGAGACTATTATAAACAACTGTATGACAACAAATTTCAAAATCTGGAAGATATGGATAAGTTTTTAGACACATATAAATTACCAAGACTGAACCAAGAAGAGACAGAAAACCTGAACAGAACAAAAACAAGCAAGGAGATTGAAGGGGTAATTAGCAATCTTCCAACAAAAAAAAGCCCGGGTCCAGATGGCTTTACAGCTGAATTCTATCAAACTTTTAAAGAGGAGTTAATACCAATTCTCATGAAACTGTTCCAAACAATTGTGACAGATGCCACTCTCCCAAACTCATTCTATGAGGCCAACATAACTCTGATACCAAAACCAGATAGACACAACAGAAAAAGAAAATTACAGGCCAATATCTTTGATGAACCTAGATGCTAAAATCCTCAACAAAATATTAACAATTAGAATACAGCAACATATTAAAAAAATTATACACTATGATCAAGTGGGATTCATCCCAGGGATGCAAGAATGGTTCAACATACAAAAGTCAATAAATGTGATACATCACATCAACAAACTCAAGGACAGAGATGATATGATCATCTCAATAGATGCTGAAAAAGCATTTGACAAAATTCAACATCCCTTCATGATAAAGACTCTCAACAAATTAGGTACAGAAGGAAAGTATCTCAACACAATAAAAGCCATTTATGACAAGCCCACCACCAGTATTATTCTGAATGGGGAAAAATTGAAGGTCTTCCTCTTAAGGACAGGAGCCAGACGAGGATGTCCACTTTCACCACTTCTATTCAACATAGTACTAGCTAGAGCAATCAGGCAAGAGAAGGAAATAAAGAGAATCCAGATTGGAAAAAATGAAGTCAAACTTTCCCTATTTGCAGATGACATGATACTATATATAGAAAAACTATATATAGAAAAATCTAAAAACTCTATCAAAAAACTCCTAGAGCTGGTTAATAACTTCAGTAACATTGCAGGATACAAAATAAATGCCCTCAAATCAGTAGCATTTATATACTCAAATAATGAATTAACAGAAAGAGAAATAAAGAAAGTAAGCCCATTTACAATTGTCACCAAAAAAATACAATAACTAGGGACCAATTTAACCAAGAAGGAGAAAGACCTCTCCAATGAAAATTACAAACCACTTCTGAAAGAAATTAAAGAAGACACAAAAAGATGGAAAGATATTCCATGCTCTTGGATTGGAAGAATTAACATTGTGAAAATGTCTATACTACCCAAAGTGGTCTACAGATTCAATGCAATCCCCATCAAAATACCAATGACATTCTTCACAGAAATGGAAAAAACAATCTTACCTTTCATATGGAAAAACAAAAGACCCCGAATGGCCAAAGCAACTCTGAGCAAAAAAAAAAAAAAAAAAAAAAGCTGGAGGCATAACTCTGCCTGACTTCAAATTATACTACAAAGCTGTTATAACCCAAACAGCATGGTACTGGAATAAAAATAGACATTCAGACAAGTGGAGTAGAATTGAGAACCCAGAAATAACTCATCAGGTTTATAGCCATCTGATATTAGACAAAGGCAACAAAAATCTACATTGGGGAAAAGATTGCCCCTTCAAGAAGTTGTGCTGGGAAAACTGGATATCCATATGCAGAAGAATGAAACTTGATATGCATCTCTCACCATACACTAAAATCAACTCAAAATGGATTAAAGACCTAGGTATAAGACCCGAAACTGTAAAATTACTAAGGGAATATAGGTGAAATGCTTTGGCAGTTAGGTCTGGACACAGGCTTTATGAACATGAGCCCAAAAGCACAAGCAGCAAAAGAAAAAATAAACAAATGGGACTATATTCAAACTAAAATGTTTCTGCACAGCAAAAGAAACAATCAACAGAGTGAAAAGACAACTTACAGAGTGGGAGAAAATTTTTGCCAACTATGCATCCAATAAGGGACTAATATCCAGGATATACGTAGAACTCAAGCAATTATACAGTAAAAAAAAAAAAAAAAAAAAAAAAAAAAAAAAAAAAAAAAAAAGACCCAATTAAAAAATGGGCAAAGGAGCTTCATTTTTCAAAAGAAGACATACAAATAAATGGTCAACAGATACATGAAAAAATGCTCAACATCACTAGTCATCAGGGAAATGCAAATTAAAACCACACTGAGATATCACCTCACTCCAGTTAGATTAGCTATAATCAAAAAGACAGTGAATAACAAATGCTGGCAAGGGTGTGTAGAGAAGGGAACCCTTTTGCACTGTTGGTGGGGCTGTAAATTAGTACAACCACTTTGGAAAAAATTTGGAGGTTTCTCAAACAACCACAGATTGATCTTCCATATGATCCAGCAATCTCTCTTCTGGGTATATATCCAGAGGAAAGGAAATCATCATGTCAAAGAGATACCTGCACTTCCAAGTTTATTGCAGCTCTGTTTACAATAGCCAAGATATGGAACCAACCTAAATGTCCATCAATAGATGATTGGATAAGGAAACTGTGGTACATATACACTATGGACTACTACTCTGCCATAAAAAAGAAGGAAGTACTCCCATTTGCAACAACATGGATGAACCTAGAGAAACTTATGTTGAGTGAAAAAAGCAAAACACAGAGGGATAAATACCACATGTGCTCACTCATATGTGGAAGCTAAGAGAGAAAGGAAGGCAGGAAAGAAAGACCACAGTAGTGTGGTGATCCAAAAGAGGGAGGGAACATTCCTAGGGCTACAAATTAGAGTTGAGGGGAGAGGGGGGTGGGGAGGGAGGTTTGGGGATAATTGGGAGGGGACAAAGGTTACAAAAGTAATTTCTGGTAATGGATATGCTCCCACTATGAATCTGGCCCCCACATCATGGGCAGGAGCGGGTACAATCAGCTTTGTATCTCATGAATATTTGAAATAAATAAACAAATATATAAATAAATAGAGAGAGAGAGAGAGAGAGAGAGAGAAGGAAGGGAGGGAGGGAGGGAGGGAGGGAGGGAGGGAGGGAGGAAGGAAAGAAAGAAAGAAAGAAAGAAAGAAAGAAAGAAAGAAAGAAAGAAAGAAAGAAAGAAAGAAAGAAAGAAAGAAAGAAAGAAAGAAAGAAAGAAAGAAAGAAAGAAAGAAAGAAAAAGAAAGAAAGAAAGAAAGAACATCATTATCTAGAGGTCATACCAGGATGTTTAAAGAGAAATGAGAAGGCATGAAATCATTTTCTGGGAGAATGACAGAGTACGTGAGCTGAGTCCTATATGGTTATTCCAAGGCAAATCTAGTGGGCCACATAGGTGTTCATGAAGGACAAAGATAAAAAGGAAAGTGTAGCTGATGACTCCCAAATTGGCAAATCACTAAGGTATTCCCTGAACCTCCGGTCAGTATGGTTAGCTGCCCACTTGACATCTCCTCTAATATATTTAATATCCATTTGAAACTCAACGTGAGCTCTTGATTTTCACCCCAAATTTTTAACCTCATTCCACCCACCATGTGCCCCCAGACTTGCTCCTTGAATAGTCGAGTCTCAGTTAAATGGCAAATTCACTCTTCTACTTTCTCAAGTCATGACCCCTTGGAGTCATCTTCACATCTCTCTTTTCTCAGACTCCACGTCCAGTTAGTGAGCAAATCCTCTTGGCTTCCATCAGGTTGTTAGCTCAGGAACTTCTCTAAAGTGGGGAAATCCCACAAGCATTCTATTTTAAATCTTGATATAATTTTAGTCATACGAACATTGGTATGAAGTTTCCAAGGCACCACATATTGGAGTTACAGTGCTAAGAATCTAGTAAAACAGAAAGAAAATTAGAGGCTTGGAAAACTGCATCTGGAGAAGAGAGGACTGGCAAAGTATAGATAAATGAATAGGAAACAGCCAAGTGAAATGAAATATGAAGGAAGTAGGAGGATTATGTGGGGGTTTCTTCTATGCTTCTAAAATGCCATCTTAGTTATTGGAACATATACATATTTTGTTTTCTCACTTAGAAATTCTCTGCTCAAATAAGAAATATCCAGGACATATAAATAAGGAAGACATAAACTCCTCTTTCCTAATTAAAACAACAAAAAAGGTCAACATGATATGTAAAAACCAGTTGGAGTCCAGTCCTGGCTCTGGCACCTGGCAGATGAGTTGGCAGTGGCATTTCAACTCTCTGTGCCTCAGTTTTCTCTTCTATATTGAGGAAAGCAGACGTTCTGTGATCACAGAAGTATCTTCTTCCTCAGAGGGTCCATGATTCTAGGAGACAGGACACAGAATAGAGGGGACAGAAGTACCCAATACCTACAATCATTCATCCAGAAAAACCTGTAGGTGCTCTGAATTGCAAATCAGGAGCTTGGTTTAAGGTGTATTTTTCATTATGTAAGTTACAATGAGGTATTTCTATGTTCTATGAAATCTGGGTTATGAAAATGACTCAGTTTTCTTGAAGTCTGATACAAAAGGAGAATATTGACATTTTTATATTTTAATCCAGTGCCCTTCCTGTACCCAACCATCTGCAGGAACTGTTTTAGAAAAACTATCTCTTTTTATGCCCTCTACATTTAAAAGTTTGCAGTTGAGAGAAATTTTATATTTTAAACGATATCTCTTTAAATCTATATGTCTTTAGAAATGCAAGAAGTAGAAAACCTGCTTAGAAAGAAAAATATTTTATTATTAAACTAGCAGTTTCAAAAAATACTGAACTAATGAGATCCAAAGCTTTTATCAGTAACTTTAAGTTCAAGGAAATTAAAAAAAAAATTTTGCAGTCTTGCCATCACTTGAGTTTACTGATCACTTTTACACTTTTACAGACATACCCATCAGTTTTATTAGAAACATCTGAACAGCATATAGTCTTTGACCAAAAGCTGACCATAAAACTAACAACTAAAATCCACACACTTCTTAATAATGAAGGCTTAGCTCTCTGCTCCTGGACATATTCACATAATATGCCTGTAAGCTCTGTTCTGTATCCAAAATTATGATAAGTATATTTAATCAATGGTTCCTGTCCTTATCAGAGTATCAACATATCAAAACAGTGTGTACTAATTGGACATAATAACATCTAAGATTTTAGAACTAATATAAAATAATGACTAGCATTTATTGAGCTCTTACATGTTAGGCCCTATGCTAAGCAATTTCCATGCAGTATCTCTTTTTTTCTTAGGAAGATGTTATAAATTAATTATAAAGAAGCTTTTTGGCAGCAGAGACCTTGGATACCCTGCTCTTCTCTGCATTGAGGAGATTTTGGATGTATTCATTGATTAAATGGAACAAATATTATTATTGCTTCCATTTTACACATTAGAAAACTGAGGTTTACAGATATTAGGGAACACACTGGTGAGTGATGGAGCTGGAATCTGCACCAGGTTTGTTTAACTGCAGAATCTATGCTTCAAACCACTATCTTTCCCCTATTTTTTTATTGACCCCAAATATTCTGAATTTGGAGAATCTTATCTCTTAGGAGATTATGCTTCATTTTGATCTCCTTGAAGATATGAATTCAGTTGAGTGTATTTCTGTTAAGCAGTTTATAGTTTATTTATGTCAAAGAAATTACTGGCCCACTCAAGAAAATATTTTCATCTAATTTCTTAAATATTAAAGAGCCTCTGTTTAAAAATGTGAAGATCTTTTCCCATCAAGGTGGCAATAGAAAACTGATGTAGCTTTATTTTGCTCAAAGCAGCATGGTACTGGCATAAAAACAGACACACGTGTCAATGGAATAGAATAGAGAATCCAGAAATCAACCCATACACCTACTGCCATCTGATTTGACAAAGGTAGCATGTCTACATACTGGGGAAGAGACTGCCTCTTCAACAAATGGTGCTGGGAAAACTGGATATTCATATGTAGGAGAATGAAACTAGACCCTACCTCTTACCATATACCAAAATCAACTCAAATGGATTAAAGAATTAAATATACATCCTGAAACAATAAAACTCCTTAAAGAAAACATAGGGGAAACACTCCAGGAAACAGGAGTGGGTACAGACTTCATGAATAGAACCCCCAAAGCACAGGCAACTATAGGAAAAATAAACAAATGGGATTATATCAAACTAAAAAGCTTCTGCACAGCAAAAGAAACAATTAACAGAGTGAAAAGACAACCAACAGAGTGGGCCAAATATTTCCAAAATATACATCTGACAAGTGATTAATATCTAGAATATACAAGGAACTCAAACTTTACAGCAAAGAAACATATAACCCCATTAAAAAACAGGCAAAGGAGCTGAATAGGCATTTCTCAAAGGAAGATATGCAAATGGCCAACAGACACATGAAAACATGCTCAACATCACTCAGCATCTGGGAAATGCAAATCAAGACCACTTTGAGATACCATCTCACTCCAGTCAGGATGGCTAATATCCAAAAGACTGAGAATGATAAATGCCAGCGAGATTGCAGAGAAAAAGGAACTCACATACACTGTTGGTGGGACTGCAAAATGGTGCAGCCTTTATGGAAAATGGTATGGAGGTTCCTCAAACAATTACAGATAGATCTACCATATGACCCAGCTATTTCACTGGTGGGAACATACCCAGAGGAAAGGAAATCATCATGCCAAAGGGATACTTGTACTCCAATGTTTTTTGCAACCCTATTTACGTACAAGAGTTGGAACCAGTCCAAATGTCCATCATCAGATGAGTGGATAAGGAAACTGTGGTGTATCTACACAATGGAATACTACTCTGCTGTAAAAAAGAATGAAATACTGCCATTTGCAACAACATGAGTGGACTTAGAGAAAATCATAAGTGAAACAAGTCAGGCACAGAAAGAGAAATACCACATGGTCTCACTTATTTGTGGGAGCTAAAAATAAATTTTAAAAACCACACAAACAAATAAAGGGGGTGGTGAAGAAGACACAACAATCACAATTCCTTGAACTTTTAAAAACAAGTGAACAGATATGATGTGGGGGGGAGAGAGAGGGGGGAAGAGGAACTGGTAAAGGGTCATGAAAATCAACTACAATGTATATTGAGAAGTTAAAATTTAAAAATAAAATTAAAATGATGTAGGATGTAAAAAAAAAAAAACTGATGTAAAGGAGGGAAAATGGTCTTAGTACTCAAAGTGTAGTCTGTGCCTGGCAGTGTGGACATTAGCCAGGAGTCTTTTAGAAATGTAGAAGCTCAGGCCCACCCAGCTCTACTGGATCAGAATCAGCATTTTAACAAGATCCCAGGATTCTCAACCGAGCTACACTTAAGAATCCTCTGTGAGCTTTCATGAACTAGTGATGCAGAGACCTCACGTCCAGGGATTTGGATTTAAATGGACATTAATTGGGTGGCATTCAGGCCATGGTATTTTTTTAAAGTTCCCCAAGTGAGTCTAAGGAGCAACTAGGGTTGAGAACCACTAGAATTATAAGCCTGAAAACCAAAAGATCTAGTTCTTTTCTCAGTGTTCCCACTAGCTCAAAGAAATCATCTAACTTCTGTAGGTCTGCTTTTTAATCTAGTCAATGAAAATGTTATATACCTGCGTACTTCAGGGAAGTTGTAACAAATAGACACAAAAAGCTTTGAGAGGTTTACAGCACAATTGCATAATATTATTTTTATTGCACTTAACTACATGTATAATCTCAAATCTCATCATTTGAATGTTAGCATTACCCTTATTTTAAATGAGCTAGAGTGTACAGTGTCATTTTTTAAAAGAAATTTATAAATTATGAAAGCAACTGAAGATGTACAAGCTCCTTAAACTACATGAGGAATAACAGAAAAGTGTCATAACTAAACCCAGTTCTGGATCACTTTTGTGCAACACTGATTATGAGCCTAAAGTGTAACTAAGATGATAGTGAACGCAGGGCAAACCCACCTTGTGAAGACAGGCAGCACGTTTGTTCGGTACTGCTTAACTCACAACAGAAATTGGGACTGATTTTCTCTTGTTTTTAATTACATGTAAGATGCTTTTGCATCTACATCTTTCTTCTGGGTGTGCGTAAAAAATATATATGCTTTATGCCAATTTTAGTATCTGAAAGCTCTCATTAAGCAATAGTAGACCTTTATATGACTCTTCCCTTGTGTATTTTTTGTAGGTATATTTTTGTCAAATCCTGTAATTGATCAAATGAGAGAAATCATTTTTTAAAAAAGTCCTAGAAATCAGAAAAATATTCAAAACATAACTTAAAAGCTTGAGTATTTGATTTTTATCAGATCCAGTGTTTTTATTGCTTATAAGTCAGTGTCTATCTAAAAGGAAGTCAAAAATATTTGCAATGTTATGGCTTGCAGAATTTCAACCTCAAATACTAAGAATTTTAGTAAAAACTGTGAGATTATAGGGCAATAGGTAGTTTTAAAAAAAGAAAGATTTGAAGTGGGGAGAAATACTTGAAAGCAACCGTTTTGTTGCTAAAAGTTAGGCACAGTTAATAGGTTAATTTTGTTTATTGAATAAGAGAGCTGATTGATATAGTAATTTCAGTGTTTGCTATGGCAAATATTTAGCTCATTATCAGTTTTAATAGCATTTTGCAGAACAAGCCTTTTCTTGACATCTAGAAAATACTATTAAATTTCCCTGCATAGATACATTGTTATGACATGCAATAACTACATGAATATAAAGGGGATTAATAATTTAAAAGGTGTTAACAAATTAGGGCCATCATTAAAAATAGACTTTGAACCATTTTGTAGCAAAATCAGATTGAGGTAATGCTCTGCTCTTATGATAAAGAATTACTGCATTAATTCTGCAAAGTGAACTTATTGCTCCTATTCGTCTCCAAAACCCTGGAGCATTAAAAGACAGGAAGAATGAAATGATCACTGCATTTTTTTCAGG
The DNA here is from genome assembly GCF_027409185.1 of Cynocephalus volans. Taxonomy (NCBI): domain Eukaryota; kingdom Metazoa; phylum Chordata; class Mammalia; order Dermoptera; family Cynocephalidae; genus Cynocephalus; species Cynocephalus volans. The sequence goes on along the minus strand of NC_084468.1, from coordinate 129,476,511 downwards.
CACAACAGCTCTAATATTTCCATCACAGTTTCACAGCTCAGCCAGCCTAGTTGTGTTAATGGGAGGGGGAAAAAAACCCTTCAAAATGTCATCTTTTTCCTTAATTTTGCTTTTAGACTGTCATATAAAATTGGGCCAGATTTTCTTGCACAGTTTATAATAGAGAATTTTCCTTAACAGGGTCAACATCAGTATTGACTACATGGCTTAATACTGTTTTGCATCTGACTTTTTAAAATTTAATCCATAAGTATGTTGATGATGTTATTTCCACATCTGTTATCTTACTGATGGCTGGAGTTAATTTAGCTGATGGGGATGGCTAAGTGGTGTCCCTTTCCTCCTTCCTACTCCATGTACATCCCTCCTAAAACTAAGTGATTTTGGATACAGAAGACAACCCCACAGAAGTTGTTGCTTGATCAAGAGAAATTGGTTGCTATACTCTCCGTTTAACACTCAGTTTTCTGCACTACTTCTTTCCTCCTAAAAACATTACATATCATAACCCATTTTGAAATCCTATTGTACTCAATGACAACTAAATACCCTGTACAACTATTTACATAAACTGAAAAGGAAATGAAAATTGTACAGAAATTGCAACTATGATGCATATATTCATAGATTCATGAAATATTAAAATAAAAATGGACCTAAAAGGGTACCTTCCCCAACCCTTGAAGTTTAAAGGTGAAGAAAGAGGCCCAGACAGGTTAAATAGATTGCCTTAGCACACATAGCCACGAGTGATGGGCAGGACCTCTCCATTGTTATTTCTGCAATATCAGCCATCCTTCAGGACTGAAATTCCAGTATTTCTCAATACTGCCTGAGCACTTTACTGATTACAGCTATGAAGTATAACAAACACTGGACTTAGGGTCAGCTGGCCTAGACCTTGAGTCCCAAATAATGCACATATCCTTGAGAAAATCACTTGACCTTTTGTTAGTGTCAGTTTCTTCATCCACTAAATGTGAACAATAATGCCCTACCTTAGGTATGCTATGTGAATTAACTGAGATTATATATGTGCAAACGCAGCAAGCTATAAATCTGTATACAAATATTGGTTATTATCATTAAGAAGGAGTGTCTGCTCCCACTAAATTAAGGCATTTTGTTATCTGGGAGGGAAATTATTTGTTAGCTAATGCATTAGCAAGGCCCTGAAGCATTGGTACAAAACAATGAATTTTCATTTGGGGGAAAAGAAAGGTAGAGAAAGATCTAAGGCACTGGCAATTAGAACAGAACAGTGAGGGACCCAGGGCAGTTGTCAAAAACAGCATAAAGAAAATGGAGGAGATGGGGAGTTCCATTTTACTGGAGAAAATGAAGACTGTAGAGGTTAAGGAATTTGACCTCAGTGAACCAGCCGGAAGGTGGAAGAACTGGGTCTTTGATTCTACAGACCAATTATGATCAACCACAAAGGGAACGATTAAAAATATCATAAATATAGAATGAAATCTTTGCATGAAGATTATAAGAGAACATTCTTTTTTCGTGTCAAAGCGGAAGTTACACATGAAGGAAATCTAGGAAAGCTCTAGAGGAGATCTGTAATGCCAAGTTACTAAAGCAAAAGCTAAATAATGGAGTAGATGTTTTGTCTACAGCATGATATAATGAATGATTCTAAAGAAATTCCAATTGGAAGTTGTCAATGATAGTTTTTTCTTTAATCTTAAACAATTCATTTAAGAACTGACTAGCTCTAATAACACCAATTTCCCCACTACTTGACTGCTTCCCAGTTCACAATCCTTGTAACAATCCTTTCTAACCTAACTAAAGTCCATATTTCCTTCTTGGGTTATACATTTATTGGGAAAAAATGCATTTAGAAATTTATTAAACCTTGTGATTTCATGCTCTGTCAAAGAACCCATAAAACCTAATACTGACATACATCTATACATAATGTCATTAACCCGGTTTTGAAAATCACTACAATGAAATTTAGCAATTATGAGACTAATGGTTTTATCACAAACCCACTTTTAAAAAATACAGATTCAGTTTTCTTGTTTAATTTTTTTATTAGACAGGTAGTCCATGTGCAATAAATATATTGTCAAAATGTTTATTTAGAAACATTTAGCCCTACCTATCCCCTCCAGACAACGAAGCTGTCCTCATACACCAATACAACAAGAATGTTGGAAAGAATTGTAAGATTTATATTTGAGGGTAACTATTGGTGCAAAAGTAGAGAAAGAGAAGCAGCTATGAAAATGGTAACAAATAAAAGAATGGTAACAAATAATTTGTTCTGTGGTAGATGCCAACCCAAAGACCAGTGCTGTACATAAGACCAGTGTTGATCTCCTGATCAATAGCATCTTTCCTCTAGGGTTGGAATTATTTGTTTACATACATCTTGCTCCTCTGTTTGAGATTCAATAATTAGGTATTTCTGGAAGTCAACAAACATTAGTTTTTAAATGCAAACATCTGTATGAACGTTATGGCCATTCATGTATTAGAATCGATTGGCTTAGTCTGAGCTTTTTAACCCTGAGCTGAGCACAGCTGAACTAAGGCACCGAGTAAATGATACCGTGACTCAAGACCTCTCTGCTCCCCACACTTCCTCCATTTCTGAAGCCTCCGACTTGCCCTTAGGGTTCTGCTCACTCTGAGAATTCAGCTATCTGACCTGCACATGTGTTTATTGCAGAGGCCATGTATTCTGAGCAAAGATCACTTCTAGAGAGTTGAAGATTTAAAAACGTTTCAGCCAATGTTATTGACAATTGATTTATATACTTTGAATTTGCACTCCCGGGCCAAGCTTCTTCTTCTTTTTTTTTTTTTTCCCCAGCCACAGAGTATAATCAACATTTAAAATGGTAAATCTGGGCAAAAAAAATCTTTTGAAGGCTGCCTGTCTAATCAATTCACTTATTTCAGGGCCACAGTACATACCAAATCAACTGGAAGTGTCGGTGCTTACATAGGAACAGGGAAAACCTTGCCATCACTGAAGGATCATGTACCTTACATGCAGAGATGCTTTCAGGAAGAAATTACATAAAATGCTCTCATTTTTGTAGGCAAAATAAAAATCAGAATTTTTTAGTTCCAAACTTAGCTCATTCTTTGATTCAGAAATTAAAACCTGGAAAGTCTAATGCATTTCGCCTAAATGTTGGTTTGTGGCTTTTGGTTTCTTTTAAAGAAATGGCTAGGCATTTAAATTATAATTTAATTTTATAAAGAATGACTTTCTGTTAAAATTGTTAGCTCTTTCATGTGAATTTACCTTAATACACACACTTTAAAAAAATATACTGAGGATGTAATGTTATAAATTTTAAAAATAGCAGACCATTACATTTTAAATTGTATCTACATGTACATGTCTTTAAGATCAACAATTTTTAAATAAGCCCTAAAATTCTTCCAAACTTTTAATTGTATTTTTTTAATATCATAGAATGATGAGATAGTATGTTGAGGTCTAACTAATAACATTAATGAAAATTTTTTGGGAACACATAAAAGATACATAAATAATGCTTATGGCTAAACTTAAAGTTAACAAGCCTGTCATGAAGTGAGATGGTAAAATCAGTAAACTGTAAACTGATGATCTTTGTGGAAAAGAAAAAAAGAAAACAAACCCTCTTTACAGTTGCTGTCACTTTTAGCTGCTCTAAGAAAAAACATTCACATTAGTGGTACCTCAGGACATGATCATCCTGTTTTAACCGAATTTATTCAGTACATTTCTGTTCCTCAGCACCATGTCCCCAAGCATTGCTTTACTCAACATTAAGAGCTGAAGTCTGGCAGTGATCCTTTTATTATATTTTGATCATCTGTAGATAAAATGTCAAGCACAGTGATGAAATAAAAGCAAATGATACCTATGTCTGAACATGATTATAAAAGGAAAAACTCTTATATAACTGAGCCTACGTATATGTACTTTCCTAAACCAATTCTATTTTAAAGTGGTATTTTTCTTTTTAAAATAATTATTCTCATTGAAGTACTTATAAACCAATTAAAACCAGAGAACTTAATGTCAGTAATGCCTTCAGAAGTATTACTTATTGGTGTGACTGAGGCTTGGAGCTGTGGTAAGATATGGTACTCTCTGCCCTCCTGTCTTCCCCTCTGGCCCCACAATGAGAGGGGTAAAGGCTGCATCTCTCTCCAGCAGCCCCTTGAGGTTAGCTTAGAGCAGTGCTTCTGCTTTAGAAAAAGCTGTCAGCCCTCTGGGCTACAGGAATATGCTGTTTCTAATAAGAATCTTGCACAAGACAGCAGCTATGAATTGGAATCTATTGTCTCCACATTCCACTTTTGAAATGGAACCGATCACAAGGTGATTGAATACGTAATGCAAAACTAGCTCTGAACGTTACCAAGAATTTCAAATCCATGTGTTAAACTTTCAAAGAGTGGTTTGATTAAGATGCTTTTGGGGTATATCCTCCACTTTGTGCTCTTGAAACATCATTATGTTTCATCACCATAGCAGAAAGTTTAAATTGTAAGAATAGGTGTCGTCATTGTCCTCCCCTCTGGCTTAGCAATAATCAACCCTATTATTTAGTATGATCTTTTCTCTAGAATAAAGTTTACAACTTGCATGGAGTCAGCCTATAAATATTAATGCACCATATCTGAAAGTGGGATAGGCACAGATTGAAAAGAAGAGACTTTCTGGTGAAGTCTATGAGTACAGCACGTTTGGAGGTCACACTGTATGACTTCCACTTTCAGAACTCACTTTAGATGGTGACTAAGATAAAGTGATATCACTTTTATTTCTGTCATCCTGCTATGCTTTGTGACCTCCATCAGTTAACCACTGAAAGATTATACCTTTTTAAAAAAATGTGTCAATTAACCAAATCTATCTGAAAGTTATTAGATATGTACACCTGCTCATTGTGTTACCTTAAGAGCACTACCCTAAATTCAACTGTTCACACACCTTTAACAAACCCTCTCTGGTCTCACAACACTTAAACCTCACAGAAATCTGAATGTGGATGAGTGGAATGTTCTATTATATCTGACACTGCATTCGGGTGAAAGCAGGGAAGCCAGGCATCTGTAACCACCATGCCATGAGCTGGACTTGGAATTACATTGCCATTAACAAAAATGCCTTGTACTTAGCAAAGTCAGAAATAGGAGAGAACCAAAAGTCTGTGGAGATCAAGAAAATTCTTCATCCATAACCTCAAGAATATATGACTCTTCAACATAAAGTTAATGAAGAGATTAAGAAGAGCTTCTCATTCACTTAACACCGTCATAGTTTGGGGAAGGAGAGAAACGTCAGAAGAAAAACACAAGCAACAGAGAAGAGAATTGGCTGAATTCCACATGGCTAAAGAGCCTTGCAAGTCCTAGGAGACTGAAAAGTTGAACAATTAAAATAAAGAGAGATGAGAAGAGTTTTGGGTACCTAAGTCTTAAGGCTGAGTCACCGAAGAGATGAGCAGAACTATTAAAAACGCAAAGAATTGGTGCTATGAAAACTTCATCCCTAGGGAATTGACCATGAGCCCCAAATCCTGAAATAACTTTAACTAAACAACTGCAGCTCGAAGTTGACATAAGTTTTGTTTGGGTTGTCAAATTTGTTAACTGTTGTAGATTATAGACATATATGTTGTTTATATTTTTTTAAAAAAGAAAGGTGTTCATGTCTTGGAAGTGTATCAGAAATCAGACAAAGTGGCAAGTTGTACCTCGGTTACACTCCTTAGTATTAGACGAGCCAGGCAAACTATGAATCTGAGTTCATTGAGAACTCAAATTCTCATCTCCTTTTTTTACTCTGAATTCTTTTATGACTACTTTTCAATAGGTAAAATTTTTTAACTGTAACAATGTGCATATGTCAAAAGTATCTCCTTCCTTAAAAGATATGTGTGAATTATATGTAGAAACTTAAAATATATATATATACACTAAGTACTTTAAACATTTTATCATTGCTTGAATTATATTTTAGGGGAGGCAGGAAATGTGACTAGGCTAGATAAACTATTCCTAAATCCAAAAGTCTTAAGACAATGATCATGTTGTTAATTACTACACATTTTCTTGAAATCAAAATAGAACATACTGCAGTTAATAGAATTACTGTTTTAGTGAGCCCTAATTGTGTATTTAACAGTTGCCTACTATATACTTTGTGTGAGATGTTTCTTTGTTGACTGTACCAGCAGTGGGATCACAGTAAAAACAGATAGCCAGTTTTTACAGACACAGAATACATTGCCTTAAGAGATACTGAAACCAGCAGAGAAAAAAGAAATTACGCTGATCTGATAGATATACTTCTGAGAGCTTTCTATTATATTCCTATCTCATATGTTGTAGCACCATTAAATTCATACATTCAGGCCTGGGAATAAGACTACTCTGACACAAAGTTTGGCTAAAATGGATCTACTGTATTAGTTTTTGTGAAAATGATTAAGCTCTATGGATTTAAGATCAGTTCTATTTTTCAAGCAGTCACAGCCCTATAAAACTAGGCAAATAAACCATAATATAGGAGACAAAGTGGGAGGAAGACTGTCAGAGATAAAATTGAATCGCAAAGGCAAGCAAGCTGCCATAAGACATGGTTTGAGCAAGAAAACAACACAAGGTCATCAATTTGGCAGAGCTGTTGTTTTAATCTGCTAACAAGCAACATTTCTTTAAAGCCTTTTAAGGAGACTGTCTGTCACAAAGTCATAATTTTAATCAGAATTCTTACAATGTTTCCCAAATTCCTAAAGGCAATCAGCTCCACTCAAATTAGTAACTCAGATAAATCACCATTAATTAGCTAATATAAGCCAGCAGGTGGTTTTGAGCCCAGAGACATTCCATGCTTATTTAAATTATGTATACTACACCACACTAAAAAAAGATTAAGTAAAAGAGAGCAACAAAGATAAGTGTATAAAAAAAATAAAAAATAATCTGTTTAGGGATAAGGCTCAACTAAAATCTCCTGCAGCTTTCACATCTTACCCAGAGGAATACAAGCCCGCTTTAACCCCTTACCTCAAAAATATATATATTATTTACCAACATTCAGCTCTTATTTCAACATTGGTTATGCATGCAGTGTACAAAGTGTGCACTGGAAGCTTACTTGAATGCATTTGTTCTAGAAAGATTGCCAATTACCAAAAGAATAGGAGACGAAGAATTGTTTCTCATGCATAATTTGTGACACAGGAGTCTTCTTCATAATCGTATGCCTTGTGTTCTTTAATCGACCTACTCTAATTCATGACCTACTCTAATTCATGTAACTGAGGGTTATTTCCTAGACTATAAAAAAGAGATAAATGCACTATGTAACTGCCTACCATGTAAGATGGTATTTGTGACTGAATGGATAGAAGATAGTTTGTATTAAAAATCCAACTTGTCCGGATGGAGGCAACTTTGCTTATTCCTTTTAGAGAGCTATCCCTTTACTCTCATTAATGTCTCCCTAAACAGACAGCAAAACTTTGAAGTCTACACAGAATACTTTTTGTACAAAATCATGTTAGACTCCAGATACCTAATTTTATTCTGTTTATTTATAACACTATTCATAGTATCATTTTGATTTGCATGGGTATAATGTCTACTTAGGATTTCTAAAACATGGTGTAATAAAATAAGTAGACAACTAAATCTGACTAAAGGCTTTGCTAAAGAAAATCACAGGGTCTCATTCTGTTTAAAATGAGAGTTGAATTTCAGGAAACTATAGTAGGTTAAGTCTGGAGATACATATTTATTTTAAGGTCAAAACTCATTTTGGATTTCAGCTTCTAGAGATAAACTAGCTCCTGGAATAGGGTAGACTTGGTTCGGGGTCATTCTTTGAGACACCTTTGGACTTGTGATGTAGAACCCTAAATTTATGTCTCAATCACATCTAGAAGGGGGAAGAAACCAGACCAACCTACAGAATTGGAGAAGTGAGGAACTGTTCCTACAGCATTTCTCTAAACACACTTTCTTTCACCTGGGGGAGCGCAGGGGAAGAAGAGAGACAACTCTCCCCACCTCTCACAACAACAGTAAGAATTGCTTCAAAATGGTACTTTTTTAAACTAAAATTATCTGGAAAATACTTGTAAGCCAAGATTTCACTGCGTTTGCATGTTCGCAACAAGATCAAGCTAAACAGAAAATCATGACTATTTTAATTTCTTCAAGTTAGGATTCACCATCAAACTGCATAGTTACTCCACAAATGCAAATACTTAACATCATAATGCTGAGCTGACTGGAAAATCGGTAGTAAGTATATCTGGAATTTGTGGCATCTTTAATACGTCTAGTTCTCGATACAAGTCTCCATCCTTTTCCGAACACACTAATGAGTCCTGCGTGTTATAACCCTGGACGTTCGGAGAAGCAAATGCTGACTTGTTGCTCCCTTCATGTAGCCATGCCCTTTGATATCTTTTTTTTTTAAGTTTGTAATAATGCTGTGACTACTGCTGTTCACAAATATTTTATTTATAAAATCTGTCCTCCCCTAGGGCTGGTACAGAGGATCTATAAGCAGAAGGCTAGTCTATAAACTCCACTCACTCTAGGAGACTGGGCTTCTTTCTCTAACATCAATCGCTGGGCTGGGAGTTTAGACAGAGTAAACTAGCTGTGCTTACAATTGCAATATAAAAAGCAAAGTATCTCTTTGCAAATAGGTTTTCCTGTTGTGACATTCTTTAGACAAAAAGAGAAGTACATTTTGAGGTAACAGTGTCCATTCTTTCTGTGTTAGTGCTAGAGGCCAGCACTTAAGGCAAAAGAAAAAAAAATGTTTTAAAAACCTATAACCATCTTTAGATTAACATTTGAATAATAAACCTTACATAGTTTATTATTTTTTCTTTATATATATTTTTATTGGTTATGAATATTCATGAGATACAAAACTGACTGTCAGCACTCGTGTCCAATATGTGATGTACAGATCCATGCTGGCAACCTTCCCATTACCACAAATTGCAATTATGCCCCACGTCCCCCATCCAATTATCCCCAACCTCCCTTCCCATCCCCTTTTCTCCCACTCCATTTTGTATTCCTAGGTGTTCTCTCTCCCTCTGCAAGTCCAACACACCACTGTGGTCTTTCTTTCCCTCCTTCTTTCTCTCTTAGCTCCCACTTATGAGTGAGCACATGCAGTGTTTATCCCTCTGTGCTTTGCTTATTTCACTCAATGCAGTTTCTCCGAGCTCATCCATGTTGTTGCAAATGGGAGAATTTCATTCTTTTTTATGGCAGCGTAGTATTCCATGGTGTATATATACCACATTTTCCTTATCCAATCATCCATCAATGGACATTTAGGTTGGTTCCATGTCTTGGTTATTGTAAACAGAGCTGTGATGAACACAGAAGTGCAGGTATCCCTTCAACGTGATAATTTCCATTCCTCTGGGTATATACCCAGAAGTGGGATTGCTAAATTGTATGGAAGATCTATCTGTAGTTGTTTGAGAAACCTCCATACTGTTTTTCCATAGTGGCTGTACTAATTTACAGTCCCAACCACTTCAGAAACTAGGTCTGGGCACAGACTTTATGAATATGAGCCTGAAAGCACAGGCAACAAAAGAAAAAATATAATTTAAAAAGTTGAGTAGCCTTTACATACTCCACACTGTTGATACTTGACTATGCTATTACATAAATTATTAAAAACATTAGTACAGCATGAGAGTCTGTGTGGGGTGGACAGAAGAGCACAGCTTGTGTATGAGAAGGCCTAAGGTTTCTAAAGACACGAAGACTGTTCTATCAGCTACTGTTTAAGCAACCTTCCACCCATGGAGTATTATGCTTAGCTATTGTTAATATCTAAACAATAATCTAACCTATAGTTCAGACTTCGGCTAAACTTTTGTTTAATAACTGAAACAGGAAGGAAAATGTGTTCTTCATTTCTTCTCTCCCTGGCGCTCAGCCAAACTTTATCTGCTGCAACCAACAGAGAACCAACAGAGAGTGCTGTCTTGGCCAGCTGAGCCGAGATTATTTCCCCCAAAGCCCAAATTTATATGCCAGTCTCAGCTCCATGACTTGGGATTCTCTGCCCACCTGCCAGCATTTCATTTTCTGTTTCTACTTCCAGAAGGCTTTGGTCCTTGCCAGCAAGTCTCTTATCTCTCTCACTTAGCTGAGAGCTGCAGTTGTCTTAGCCAGAGGTCCTGCACTCCCTTTTCTAGAGGCTCTTGCCCCACTCCTGCTTTACTCATCAGTCCACTGATTTCTGGAGCCCTCCCAAATATGCCACTGTCTTTCTCAGACTCTTTGTCCAATGTCCCCAACTGTGAATATGGCATGCACTTGATCAGAATTGGCAGTAGCCTACTACCCATACTAGACATCTAGATGTTGTCATTCAGCCGTATTTGCCCCCTGAATCCTGGTGACGTGTCTGCTGCTGATGAAGGACAGGGAGTCCTCTCCACTTTCCTGTTAACTTTTCAGGTTTTCACTTCTAAAATATTATAGGGTAGGGGACCCACTCCCTCTCCCCACCTCTAGTACAGCTCACACTATCCTGTGGGGATAGTCGTATAGCCCACTAGCCATTAATTCACCAAACATCATTTGAATACGAACTATAACCCAGACATTTTCTAGGCTCTGGAAATATAAAATGAGTAAAACACGATCTCTTCTGTCAAGGGGCTCATATACAGACAAGTAAGCAGATGACAGCATACTTGGATAGTCGGTAAGAGAGGCATATACATCACCTGTGGGACCACAGAGAGGCTGCCACCCACCTGCTCATCAGAGATATTTACTGTGACTCCACCTGTGCTACTGGAGTAATTCAGTAACTGTGTCACCCACTTTGTGGAACTAGAACCCACAGGAGAAAGCAGTTTGGGAAACTTGTAGACCTTCACTACCTAAATCTCTTTTTATCCTAGAAAAAGATTCTGTGGCTTCTGTGTCTGCTACTGTTTACCTATTCACTCTCCATCTGTCTCCTCTGCCTTCCCTGCCCTGTCCCCTCCCCCTCACACACACACACACACACACACACACACACACACACACACACACACACACACACACATCTCTGTATGGGAGACATTTGACAAAAGGCTTCTTCATTCAGAGTAAAAATGAATAACAGCCAGATACATTGGAATGTCATCTGTACAGACAAGAGTATTTCAGAGGATATCAATACTCTTTCCTTTCTCTTCTTCCCCTACCTTACCCCTCAAAACCGTTCTGGCATTGACCCTCTTCCTTACTGATAAAGCAAGTCTGGGTGACTTAGGTTTGCTGGCATTTGCTCCTGATAGTGCCTGAATTCTTCAAATATCCCCTCTCTGGCTCTCTATCCCTTCGTTCTATGTGAGGGAAGCTCTCATTAGCCAGATTTGTAGACATTTCCCTGTGATCAATCCCAGATGTAAAGGTTCCACACACTGCTGATGGAGCAATTCAGTAACTGCTCCCCCTTAATGTAGATGAAATGCTCTCTCAATTTAAAGTGCTATACAGAGTTTGATTTTTCAAAAGGTAAATAAGCAAAATGCTCAGCAGAAGGAAATCAAAGCCATCTATAATAATCCTCAAACTAGGTACATTCACCCCTGAACTGGCACTTAAAGGAAACTGATGTGCTAAAGATATATGAGTGGAGTTGAACTAAATATTTTTGGGGTGCCACATAACCAAAGGGTGTCTTGTTTTCCATGCTTTGCTGTCTTTAAACCATGAAAGGGGAAAAAATGACCGAGAAAAAGCAGTCTGGCTGTGCTGCTCGTTCACTTTTGAACTCTCCAAACCATCCACCTCTAATTCAACCTGACACTGCTAATTTTGGCATTAGAGGTTGAAATGAAAATCAATATCTGTTTTGAGCTTGAAAACAGAATGACTATACCCTGGGTAGAGCATGGCCAGGCACTTATTTTCAGTGATCTGTAAGTGAGGTAATTGAAATTTTCCATTTTAAAGCATTTAAAACACTTATTCAGATGAAATCTGATTGTATTCATGAAATTAATTACGTACTGCATTCTTCCACCCTTCCAGGGCCAATTATACAATGTTTTTCAAGGTTTCTTGTATGTTTTCTTTTTAAAAAACCCTGTTCCTGGGAATGTTTTCCACTTGGGATTTACAGACTTTGACTGGCCCTTCCTGCCAGGACAAAAGGTCTTTGACTAATGTAGGTGAAGAGTAAAAGGGCTCAGGGTCTAAGAACGGATTTCTCTTGTGAAGTCAGGCTAGAAGTCAGTTAATGCTTTTGCTGAAAAAAAGTCCTTTCTGAGGAATTTGCTTTCCCTTGTGTTTCCTGTTATCTTTGTTTTATATTTCCTTTAAAATCTCTCCTGAAAAGCAAATTATATCATTAAAAGATGTTTGATATGTATAGCCCAATCTAATCTAACCTTTATTTCATTCTAGTACTGAGATCAACTGTTTTGCTTTAAAGCATCAAGGAAGAGAAGGGAGGACAAGCAAAGAAAGGAAAGAAAAGGAGAGGAGAGGAAAGGAACATGGGAAGGAGAGAAGAAGGGAGTGAGGGAAGAAGAAAGGAAGGAAGGAAAAAAGGAAAGGAGAGGGAGAGAGGAAGGAAGATTAGTTCATTCTAATGTGTGTAAACAAAATTTTTTTCTAATGTCTTATTTTTTAGTATTTCTTTTATTTTTAATTACTAGATATATTTACTATACAAACCTATAACTATACCAGTCCTGTCTAAAGGATGCGAGGAGTCTGCTCTCACAGAGACAGAAGGAAAAATGAGAAGAGCCCTCATCTGACCCCTCTAGAGTTGGTTGGTAGCCCCCGGCAATACCGTTCTTTTTTTTTTTTTTTTTCTTTTATAGTCATTGTGGTTTTTTTAATTTAATTTAATTTTGTCAATATACAATGTGGTTGAATCTTGAGGGCCATTACCGAAACCTCCCTCCCTCCCAACAACCTCCTATCTGTTCGCTAGTCGTATCAACTTCAAGGAATTGTAACTGTTGTGTCTAGAGAGCATTATATTAAATGAAATGAGTCAGGCACAGAAAGAGAAATATCACATGTTCTCACTTATTTGTGGGAGCTAAAAATAAACAAATAAACACACAAATACACTGGGGGAGGGGAGAAGGAAGAAGACACAGCAATACAGTTCTAAAGTGCCACAGAGACATTCTTGTGGTCAGGTTGCAGCTGAGTATAGTGTGACCAAGTATGCACTTGCTCATAACCTGGAAGTCAGACTTTGGCCAGGTGAGAGCAGCATGTCCAACTATGCCCTTAAGCAAAAGGGCTGCCACAGAAAGGAGAGGTAGATTGACTAAATAGCCTTAATTTCTTGGCATTTTCCAAAATGAATATGAGACACAATGTTTTTTCACTAGCAAATTGGAACAGCTATTTAGTACAAGCTGGATGCTCAGAAACCCTAAACAGAGTTTCGAAAAGAAAGATAGAAGTGGAGAGAGAAGACTCCATGGAGTGGAGGTTCACTGGGCAAATGGAAGAGTGATGTGAAGTGCCAGCTCTGAGGTCGGATGACCTAGGTCTAAGTCATGGCCCCACCATTTACCAGCTGTGTCACTTCGACCCTTTGGCCGTCGGTATATTCATCTGTAATATGAGGATAAAAAATACTATCCTGATAAGTTAAATGAGATAATGCATGTGAACCCATTAAGTTCCTAGAATGCTGACTACCATTATCATAGAGGTCTCTGGGCTGAAAGAACTGGCTTCCTAGCACAATCTCATGAGTTCTAAAATCAAGGTATGTAGTGCGATGAAGAACAAAGGAGAATCACCTAATTTAAGGGAAAAGCTTCCCAGAGTTGTGATGAAATTTGGGTAGGGATTCACCTGGTAGCTGGAGGGAAAGGATAATCCAGCAAGGGCAAAGTCTCGTGAGAAGCTGTGGCATGCTTGAGTGACTGTAGCTAGAACAGGCAGCTGGAACATGTGGGAAATATGGCCAAACTCGTTGGGAATGTGCAAGTGTAACTCTGTGGCAATATAGAGGATGGGCTGGAGATAAAGACAGACCGGAAGCAAGGAGTCCAGCTAGGAAGCTATTACAATAATCCAGAGAAGAGATGACAACCTGAATCAGGGCAATGTCCGAAGGAGTGGAGAAAAGGGAATAAATAAAGTAAGCAATAAAACCTTTCAGTTCAGCATAAAAATACTTCTGATTTGTCATCTAAAAGTTTTACACTCTACATCTGAAAGAGTATTACTTATGCGCTACGTGTTTGCACTAAAATGGCCTCCTTGTCAATATGTCAAAACACAGATTCTTTCATTTGTGGGGCAGAGTAAGGTCACACTACTGAGTGACTTGTCTATGCCAGAAGGATCAATTCAGACTTCAGATCACTGAGACATAAGACGGTTTAGTATCTAATTTAAATTTTCCCTGACGAATTTTAAGCCTGATATTTTGAATACTTTCCTCAATAAAAATGAAGACTTTGTGTCTATCACAGTTACTTATTCAAATACCCAATCTTTCATCAAATATTGTTTCTGCCTGAGCTAGGTGCTAGGACAATGGTGGGCAAAACAGCCAAATAATTAAAGATTCTTATCACTTACTCTTGGTCTTCTATTTTCCATGCTAAATAATCCAATTCCTTTAGTTCCTTCAACATCCTTTTTCTTTTGAGCTACAATAAAGCCTGAGCAAGCTAATGGTTCTAGCTGGTGTAAACAAGGACATGTTTCTCCCTAGACAGTGAAATGTAGTTTGCAGCCACCATCATTTTCCCTACTGTGTCATTAGTGTAGGCTAGATTGCAGTAATAAACAGATACAAACATACTGTGGCTCCATACAACAGAGGTTTATTCCTTATTTATTTAGTAGGCTAAAGAGGTTCCAGGTCAGCATGTGGAGTCTCTGCTCCTCATAATCACTCAAAGACCCAGATCCTTCCATCTTGTGACTCCACCATCGCTCAGGCCCATCATTGTTTGCATCCAACCAGCCAAACGGGGAAGCACTTAGGAGACTTTTTATAGGACTAGGCCTGTAAGAGGCACACTCCACTTATATTCACATTTCTTTGGAGGGAATTTAGTCTGAGCCACACCTAACTGCAAAGGACAGCTGGGACATGTAGTCTAGCAGTGGTGCCCAAACAGGGAGAAAACAAATTTGGTGACTAGCTAGCAGTCTCCACCCCAACTACCTATCACCACCAGCTGTACAACAGAAAAAAGGGTATAGAGGTGCACTGAAATTATTGTTCAAATGTGGGGACTGTAGGCTGGCCAGTTAGCTCAGTTGGTTAGAATGTGGCCTTGTAACAGTAAGGTGTTACAAGGTTCAGTTTCCTTTACTGGCCAGCCACCAAAAAAGAAAAGAAAAGTGGGGATGGAGGCAAAAAAGTATGAATATGTGAATACAACAGAACCAGAACAGATTTTTAAAAATTAAGTGTTAGAACCAATTGCACCCCCCCCACACACACACACCAACCCATACTCCAAATGTCCAAGCAAACAACAATAACCTTTTTCCAGACAGTGCTGAAAAATCATTCAAAAAATATTTACTGAGAGTTTATTCTATGGAAAGCCTTGAGCTAGAATTTGATGGGGAGGGAGTATACAAACCTGAATCATAAATTCAAGAATTTTACAATCATAATTTAGAAGAAAGCCATGCATACAAATAACCAGAATATAAGGTAGGATGTAATATATACTACAGAAGAGAGAAAGTGTTACAGGAGTTCCAGAAGACAGAATGATCACGTTCAGTTGGATGCATAAGGAATGATGTCATGGGGGAGGGACACCTAAGCAAAGCCTTGAAGGGCACACTGACCACAAGCACGTCACAGAGAAAACAGCATAGGCAAAGGCATAAAAGCAGGAAAACATGAGGTGTGTATGAGGATTAGGGAGTAATACATTCTCGAAATAAATATTGCATTAAACTTCGTAACCTATGAAAACAGATGCTAGACCTACTATGGATTGATGTAATAAGCATAAACAATATGAGAGACTGCAAATCTCCAAAGCCTTACTTAAAACATCAATCTTCAAAGTATAGTATTCCTAAGGGTGATACACTCATATTCCAAAACACACCTCATTCAAATAGCAAAATAAATGCTTGTTGTGTGTGCCTACTGTGTACAAGGTAAAAAATTGAAAGGCCATTTCTTAGATTTTAGCAGATAACACTGAATCTTTCTCTACTAATAAAACTCCATGCTGGGTTAAAATTCTTCATTGTCTAAAATTTCCCTTCATGACTTCTCCCAGTCTCTGGGATTCTTACTGAAGTCTAACCTTAAAATGTATTTTACATGTTTTTTCTGTCCTCAGTAAAGGCAGAAAATCATCTCCTATAGCATTCAATGGATATACTATTTTAGTTGAATTCCAAAACATGTTCACTTTTTTCAGTTTTTCTCATAGTCTTCATCCTGCCAGTGAGCAGTTTATATAATCTAGTTATCTATCCAGTGTGATAGACTTCAAATATCATTGGAAATTCCTTCCTAATATCCTTTACTAGTTCCACTTCATCCTCTTGGTCTTTAAATGTTAAAGCTCAAGCTTTTATTTCTTCTCTTTTCTACTTGCACTCACTCACTTATTAGCTTGTTGATTTCATGGCCTTAAACATCATCTCTTCTCAAAATTATATATCCCACCTGGAGCTCTCCCTTGAATTCCAGACTTGTATACACAGATTCCTGCTTGATACAGAGTACTTCAAAAAGGTCATTGAAAGATTTGTATTATGAAAGAATTGAAAGAATTTTATGTTTCCACGATCTTTTTGAAGTACGCTCGTATCTCCACTTGCA
Source organism: Cynocephalus volans (assembly GCF_027409185.1). Taxonomy (NCBI): domain Eukaryota; kingdom Metazoa; phylum Chordata; class Mammalia; order Dermoptera; family Cynocephalidae; genus Cynocephalus; species Cynocephalus volans. Next base: position 129,459,680 of record NC_084468.1, on the reverse strand, counting down.
TATCTAATAGACATCTCACACTTAGGATGTCCGAGATTGCACTCTAATCACTCACCTCAAGTGGGGGTCCTCCCCCAGGCTTTTATATCTCAATTAGTGGGTGCATCATGCCCCATTTGCACAGATTTGAAACCTGGGTGTCATCCTTAATCTCCTCACACCCCTCATCAGGCCTGTGCACAAATCCTGTCAGTTGTTTCTTGAAAATATATCCAGTGTCATGTAACTTCTCTCTCTCTCTCTCTCTCTCTCTCTCTCTCTCTCTATTGCTACCACCCTGGTCCAAGACCATCCCTTGCCCAGATTATTGTAATAGCCTCCCATCCAGTCTATTCGCAATGCAGTGGTCAGAGTAACCCTTCTAAAATGCAAGTTAGACCATGTCGCTCCTCTGCTCAGAACCCTCCAAAGGATTTTCCATCTCCATGAAGTAAAAGCTAATATCTTCACAATGGCCCATGAGGCCCTGCACGATGTGGCTCTCTATAGCCACCCTGATAATCATTTCCATGACTCCCCACCTTGCTTATAACCTTCTCCCCTCATAGGTCTTCTTTCTGTTCCTGGAACGTACTGAACATGCTCCTACCTCAGGACCTTTGGACTTGCTATTTCTCTTGCCTGTGTTGCTCTTCACCAAGGCACTCCCGTGGCTTATCTCCTTTAGGTCTTTAATCAAATATCACTTCATCAGACCACTAAAAGTTGCAAACCACTGCCCGCATCCACCTGTATACAGTCCCTATACTCCTTTCCTCCATAGTGTATATTATATCTGATATATATTATGTTTTACTTATTTACTCTTTAATCACTAGACTTATAAGCTTCATGAGAGCAGGATTTTTTAATTCTATTTTCTTCCACCACTGTTTTATCTCCAAAGCTTAGAACATAGGCACATCATGGCACTCAACAAGTATTTGTTCAATGAATGAGTAATTGAAAGAGAATGATCATATAATCATCTCAATGGATGCTCATGAAACATTAATAAAATTTATTACCTATGCTAGGAATAATTCTGTTAAAGATAATAGTAAAACAAAGATGCCCACTATTGCTGCTAACAAGGAACAAAGCTGATATACAAGAGCTGGAAAAGCACGAGGAGAACGTATGCTTATTTACGTAAACGTAATTACTTGATCGAAAAACCAAGGAAATCAAATGAAAACCGTTGTAAACTATAAGAGAACTTGATAAGGTGGCTGAGGACAAGATGAATGTGTAAATATTAATATTAGTCTAGCTTCTGCTTGTAAAATACTTGAAAGAGTGTCAATCCCACCCTTACAACAAAAGAAACTTTTCTGGATTCGTAAGAGACCCGAGATTGCAGGGCAACCAACCAAAGTATAAGACCAAAAAAAGGGAAAAACCACAACATACCTTCATAAAAATAAAATATTTTTGCATGACAAAAAACACCACAAACAAGTTTAAAAGATTGAAAAATGAACTTGGAAAAAATTATCTGCAGATGTCACAGAGAATTTATCTCTTTTACATATAAAGATCTCATAGATAAGCAAAAGACCAACAATCCAATTTATAAAAGGAAAAGAACATGGAGAGTTAACTGAAAAGTAACTTTTAATGTGAAAAAAACTCTAAACTTTACTCATGATAAGAGAAATGTAAATTTAAAATATAGGAAGCAATTTTTCAGTTATCAGATTGGCATAATAAAATATGCTGGTGAGTATGTGATGATACAGGATCTCCCACATATTAACTGGTGAGAGAATAGATACAACCTCTACAGAGAGCAGTTTTTCACATCAATATTTAAAATGCACAAAGCTTTGACCCAGTAATTCCACCTTTATCCAACAGATACACTGTCACATTCATTCATTCCACAACTATTTAAGCATCTCTACAAGCCAGGCATTGTCCGAGGCACTGGGGATACAGCAGCATCAAAACAAAACGAAGTCCCTTTCCTCTGGAACCTATTCACTAGAGAAGATCTAGACAGCTAAAAAGCAGATATATATGTATTTATTTAATATATTTACATATTATATATATTTACATACATATAACATTGGGTAGTAAAGTGTGTTATTTAAAAAAAAAAACAGAAACTCCACGTGGACATGGAGTGATGGAATGGGGTGATTCTCTTTTAGGTAGAATGGACAGGGAAGACCTTTCAGAGGAGGTAACATTTCAGTAGAGACCTGGATAAAGTGAAGGAGTGAGCCATAGAGTATGTGGGGGTAACAGTCCAGGCTGAAGAATGAGCAAATTCAAAAGCCTTACATATGTGCAAGGATTGATTTACATCATTGTAACAATAAAAGTTGTAAACATTTTAATGTTCAACAGGACATTTAGTGATTGGTTAAATTATAGTACATCCACATGTGGGCTTTTATTCTGCTGTTACCAATGAATGAAGCAATTCCATATATATGAAAAGAGAATGATCAAGAGACTGAGAAGACAGTTGGGAAGTTTCTTACAAAACTAAACATACTCCTACCATTCTATCCAGCAACCAGACTAATTGGTATTTCCCCAAATGAGCTGAAAACTTACATCTACATAAATACCTGCACACTGATATTTATAACAGCTTTATTTACTTACTTATTCATAATTGCCAGAACTTGGAAGCAACCAAGATGTCCTTCAGTAGTTGAATGACTAAATACACTGTAGTACATCCATACAATGGAATGTTATTCAGTGCTAAAAAGAAACGAGTTATCAAGCTATAAACAGACATGGAGAAAACCTAAATGCATATTACTAAGTGAAAGAAGCCAATCTGAAAAGGCTATCTATTGTATGATTCCAACTACAGCACATTGTGGAAAAGGCAAAATTATGGTACCGGATGTCAGTAGTGGGGGAGGCTGTGCATGTGTGCGGACAGGGGTATATGGGAAATCTCTGTACTTTCTGCTCGGTTTTGCTGTGACCCTAAAACTGCTCTAGAAAATAATGTTTTAAAAAGAGAGAGGGAGAATGATATTCAAGACACACTCTTTCTCAAAAAGTACAAAAATATATATGACATTTATACAAATGTAAAACATCAAATGTATTATATACTTATATGTAAATATATATTCTTTTATCTTTTATATAAATGCATGAAATGTTTCTAAGAGAATATCCAAGAAACAGTAACAGTGGTTGCCTTTAGGAGAGAGGAAGAAAGTAGCTGGGCAGATGGAGGATTTCAATTTTTCACTGTCCATTCTTTAAAAAAAATTGTACCACGTGCATGTATCATCTATTCCAAACCAAACTTTTAAAGTAAGAAATGTGATATACAGGGAATAATCACATAATTCTTAGGGTCGATTATTTTCTTTACTCTTTCACAAAAGATTTAATAAAGTCCTTCTATAATAAAGTCAATGTTTATGGACTATTCTACGTATTTACTTTCCAAAGTTGAAACCCCTTTACCATGCTTAGTTTATATTTTACAGTTTAGAAAAGTGGCCTCATAGAGTCATTGGTGATATGCCTAAAGTAGTAGATTCTCTTTAACATAGTTCCAAATATGTTGTTTGTATACCATCTTAATGAAAAATACCCCTCAACTCTGAGCAAGATAACAGGTGCCCAAAAGAAAACAGTAATTTTATGACAATATTTGAGCAAGAAAATAAGTCAGGCCGAGTAAGAGATAACTGAGTAGGAGATGTCAGGGCAGAGACTATGTCAGGGAAATTTTTTAAATAGGTAGTTTAGGTGTATAGATATGAAGGACTCCATTCAAGTTGACATGTCATTTTTTTTTTACTTTCCCAATATTTATTCAGGTGATAAAAGTTACTGACAAAAGACTACTTTTATGGCTAATCCCATGTAAATGAATTAAGTTGAAGAAAAATTTGGTATCATCTTATCACTGAAAAGCCTGTTTTATATCTACCTTTGTATCTCTCTATCTTTCATCAATGTGCTACCCTGCACTGTTCTTACCATCTTCTGATCTAAGAAACTGAGAATAAAAAACCAAATACAGTATGTAGTAATGCTGAATTTCTCCAACACTGAAGAGCATTTCATCTCACATACTGGGAATTTTAATAGCATCCCATTCTTTAAAGCATAATTTATACAATGTCTTCCCACATAAAATGTTTGGTTTTAAAATACAGTACTTTTTTTTTCTCAACCACAGTGCAATGGAAGTAAAGAAGGTAAACTTGAAGGAGGCAGATTATTTGTGTAGTAAGGATAAACGATCTTCCAACTCTAGTATTTCTTCTCTCTTCTCCCCTCTAGGCCCGTACATACTCCAATTACATTAACTGCAATGGGGAAAGGTGACTTGATACCTCTTAGCTCTTTAAATCAACTGATTGGTGAAAGCTAAGACAGCTTGTGTAGCTAAAACCTGTTTCATTAAGACGGGGAGGAAAAACAAATAGATATTTCTTTAAAATTAAAGAATTGTTTTAAATTATTTTAGGAAGTTAAACATAAAGATCTTATTTATTCTCAGAAGCACTTCAGAAATTGTGACCAAAAGTTTAGACCTTCCCTACTTTACTTGTAAGATGAACAAATAATACATTCAAGAGGAAAACTAGTTCTTACAAACTATTTATTATGTACTCTTTAAAGAGTTATCGGGCATATCAAGTGAATAACTTTGTCTTTGTTGTCTTTTATGCTCTCATCTAAACTTTTAAGAATATTCATTCGTTCTGTCTGTCTTTCAATAGAAATTTACTGGTTATCTGCCAAGCGCCAAGCAATGTTTCATTATGTCACATTTTTAAAAGGAAACCATAAGCTGCAAACTGTTCATTCAAAAACATCTAGTATGGACTGCCTCTAAAATATCATGCAAAGTACTGCAGATACAGAGACAAATATATTGCTTTTCAAAAGAGAAAAGGCTGTAATCTGAAGAGGGCAAAGAAAACCACAAAGAGTTTTTAAAAAATGACTTCTACTTATCTATCAGTTAAAATACATACAGAGTTGCATAATATGCACATGTTGAGTCTTGAGAAGACATCTTCTAACACAGAAATTCTCTGCTTTTCAAACTTTTGACCCACTTATCATGTTATAAAAGAATCTAAGTCCTACCACGAAAAATCCAGCAGGCTATTTTTCCTGAGACAAGCATTTAAATGCATTTATATGTATTCTTTTGAAACCAGTATTAGTTTGAAATCCTGTGCCCACTACTAAATTGTTTTAAGAAATTATACGTAAAAATCTTATTTCTTCTCTGAAAACCAAGCATTAGTAATCTAGAAAGTTATGCCCCGATTACAGATTGATCTCCCCACCACCCCCCTCAGCCATTTACTCTTAAATCCATTTAATTTGAACACTGCTACAAACTGTTCCCCAGCACCAATCCTTCAAATGAGTGTATTTCATTCAGTGGGCATTCAATGAATATCTGTCAAATGAATGACAAATACAGATTACCATTTGTGACTGACACTGTATATTCAACATAAACTAGATCCACTCCTGGAAAGGCAATTTACAACTTGTGTCATTCTAACAGTTATTAATAAGAACTAATAATTAATAATTATTATTATTATATTGATAATGAATTATTTCATTCATTATTACACAAGTGAGATCAAAAATATGTTTAGTTAAAAGAGTATCTGCTGAATAACTGGTTTGCTACTTGGGTTCTACAAAACACATGTCATAATGGCCCAGAGCCAGTCTAAGTGGCATTTCAAGAGTCTTTGTGTGTGATTTTTATTTCTCATTGTCCTCACCTTCTCTGAAAAGAATGGCTGATAGCTTTTCCTTGTGTTATCTTGGTTTTTGAGTGTTGCTGTATCAATTTTTTATGATTACCTTACACTTGTTAAGTGTAATTTTTGCTTTATGTAACATAAAAAAAAAAAAAAAACTGTGACATGGTGCCCCATGAATTAACAAGAGTGGCTGGGGAAAAAAATGAATGTTCATGTTTGATACCTTGGATAGGTAGGCTTTCTGGGGATTTTTCTTTAATGCAACAAAAGTGTACCCTTTCTGTTTTCAGAAGTAGTTTCTTTCAGGTTTATACTGAGCTCGTCTAAAGTCATATAACATAAATAAGGGCTTAGTTTGTACATTAGTATTTTACATCTTGTAGTCTTACTAAATCCTGTTTTGATCAATCTGATATTTAACAGATCTGTATTGATTTCTTCTACACTTGTTTATCATACTTCTTTTGATATATCTAGGATTAAAAGCCAAATTAACAAGTGTAATCAATTTTCTTAGTGATAAAGAACAGTCCTCTAGAACCCTTAGATACATTCATCTAGGGATAAAAAACTCAAGTGAAGATGTTGTAATAAATGGATCAATTTATTCAATCACTGGGCATAAAAACATTAGCCCTGGGAAAGTGTTTTCCTCAAAGAGCTTTAGCTACCGAGTTTCACTTGTGAGACACCAAATGATTTGCATTTTTAGAGAAATTTCATGTCTGCAGTGAGCTCCAATGAAAACATGAATAAATTGCTTTCCTTTTCTCTTTTTCTGACTTTATGAAGCTGAATCCATCAGGGGTTGATTCAAAGTATAATGAAATAAAGGCTATAACTTACATGGTAGAAGCCCTGGATTAGGTTTCTCACTAGTCCAAGCTCCGTTGGCATGGCCTACACATCAGATTAGTGGTTTTCAAGGAGATCCCTGGGGTGCGTGGCTATTTTTTTTAACTGCTGCATTAGAAATAGTCTCTACAAGACAAGGAATTAAGTAAACAAACAATGATTAATAACTAAATAGGCTTGCTGTGGCAGTTCTTGCCACAAAGTCAGATAAATCAACCTCTCCAAGTCTAACCAATGCACTTGACTAAGAGGCTTTGTTGTGATCCACCTTCCCACTTCTAAATTCATTGAATAAATAAGGAGCACTGAAGTTATGAGCACGGGCTTAAGATACAAATTGACCTGGGTTTGGAGCTCCAATGAGCCAGTTATCAGCTGCCTGATATTGAGCAAGTTAATCTCTCCAACCTTTGGTTTCCTTGTCCATACAACAGGAATAATAATACCTAGAACATAAGATCACTGAGAGATTCAACATTATTTTTCATAGAAATAGAAAAAACAATTCTAAAATCCACATGGAACCAGAAACACCTCAAATATCCAAGGCAAACATGAGCAGAAAGAACAAAGCTGGAGGCATCACACTACCTGATTTCAAACTACACTACAAAGTGATACTAATTAAAACAGCATGGTACTAGCATAAAAATAGACTTAGCAACCACTGGGATGGAATAGAGAGCCCAGGAATGAACCCACATAGGTATGGTCAATTTATTTTCCCCAAAGTTGCCAAGAACACACATTGAGAAGAGTACAGTATCTTCAACAAAAGTCAGAGAGACTGAACATCTGTATGCAAAAGAATGAGATTGGACTCTTATCTCATCTCACATACAAAAATCAATCCAAAATGGATTGAAGATTTAAACATATGACATAAAACTGTAAAACTACTAGAAGAAAACATAGGCGAAAAACTACACAACATTGGTCTGGTCAGTGATTTTTAGATTTGACCCCACTGGCACAGGCAACAAACACAAAAACAGACAAGTGGGATTAAATCAAAATAAAAGGCTTCCACACAACAAAGGAAACAATTAACAGAGTGAAGAGACAACTACTGATTGGGAGAAAATATTTGCAAGCCTTACATCTGATAAAGGGTTAATATCCAAAATATGTAAGAAACTCAAACAACTCTACAGAAAAAAAAATAATAATAATTTGATTTAAAAATGGGCAAGGGACTTGAATAGACATTTTTCAAAATAAGTCAAACAAATGGCCAACAGATATATGAAAAAATGCTCAACATCACTAGTAATTAAGGAAATGCAAACTAAAACCACAATGAGATGTCACCTCACATCTGTTAATGGCTGTTATCAAAAGATAACAAGTGTTGGTGAGGATGTGGAGAAAAGGCAACACTTGAACACTGTTAGTAGCAATGTAAATTAGTAAAGCCATTATGGAAATCTGTATGGAGTTTCCTCAAAAAAACTAAAAATCTAAAAGTAGAATTGTCAGATGATCCAGAAATCCCACTTCTGGTTATTTACCCAAAAGATTTGAAATCAGTATGTCGAGATATCTGCACTACCATGGTCATTGCAGCACTATTCACCGTAGCCAAGATATGGAATCAACCTAAGTGTCCATCAACAGATGAATGGATAAAGAAAATTTGGTATATATACAGAATAGAATACTATTTAGCCTTAAAAAAGAAATAAATTTTGTCATTTGTGACAACATGTATGGAATTGGAGAACATTATCCTAAGTGAAATAAGCCAGGCACAAATCACTACAGAAGGAACTGCCATACAATCCAGCAATCCTGCTGCTGGGTGTATACCCAAAGAAATGGCAATCATCATGTTGAAGAGATACCTGCACTCCCATGTTTATCACAGCTCTATTTACAATAGCTAAGAGTTGGAACCAACCAAAATGTCCATTGACAGATGACTGGATAAGGAAAATGTGGTATACATACACAATGCAATACTACTCTGCCATAAAAAGGAATGAAATTCTGCCATTTGCAGCAACATGGATGAACTTAGAGAAAATTATGTTAAGTGAAATAAGCTGGGCACAGAAAGACAAATATCACATATTCTTACTTATAGGTGGAATCAAAAACCATCAAACTCAAAGAAGCAGAGAGTAGAACAGTGGTTAACAAAAGCTGGGAAGGGAGATTGGGGGAAAGGGGAGATGATGGTCAAAGGGTACAAAGCCTCAGTTGGGAAGAATAAGTTGCACAGAGTGGTGAATACAGTAAATAATAAGGCATTGCATGTTTCAAAATCTCTGAGAATAAATTTCAAATGTTCTCACCACAAAAAAATGATAAGTATTTGAAGTGATGGACATATTAATTAGCTTGATTTAATTATTTCACATTGTAGTTATAATCATATAACTTCGTACCCCATAAATATAACAACTATAATTTGTCAATTTACAATTTGAAAATAAAAATTATAAATGAATAAAGTGCTAACCACATTCACTAGTACAAAATATGTTCTCAATCCATGAAAACAAGTTTCATTTTTACTTAAGATCTGAATGTTGCAGCTGAATGAAAAACAAGCAGTTATTACTACTGCTTTTACTGAGTATACTATTTTGCTCCTACATTAAATAAAGCGTAAACAAGAGTAAGGTTATACAAAACAGTGATTCTCAAACTTCAGTGAGCAAAAGACTCACCTTGGGATCCGTTAAAATGCAGGTTCTGATTTACTAGATGTGGAGTGGGGCCTGAGATTCTGCATTTCTAACAGGGTAATATTGATGCTGCTAGTTTGGAGGGAACACTTTGAACAGCAAACATACAGATCTCTTGGGAAATGGAGATTTATTTCAAATTCTTATTTCTCATTGTCATTGTTTTAAATAGACCCATTTATTCTTATGAGAATTTAAAAGGAATAATATGAGTATTAAAAAGGAAGACTACCTCACTTGGGCTCTATAAGGTTTTGATTTTTGGTTTTGGTGGGGAAATTGTTTTGGTTTTTCAAGAAAGTTATATTTCTAGAAACTACTTCGCTGCTGATAAGATCCATATTTACTCATCATTATATTTGGACTGGTCATTACATATCCACAACATCTTCTCTTTGGAAAATCTCAGCATACATTAGAAAATTTTAATTTTTGAAAAAACATTAATTTTTACATCTCTAGATTATTCATTAAAAATATCATCTCCGGTTTCAAGATGGCGGCGGCTGCGGCGGCTGGCGCGGAGTAGCTGAGGTGGAAAAGGTGGCCACTGGGCCTCAGGCAGCCGGGAAACTTGTGGACCTTTCTCTGGCCATCTCTTAAGGGAGGACTGCTGCTGCTGGCCGGTCGCGGGGGCTCAATGCCACTTTGCCCCCGGCAGGAGAGGCTGCCTCATTTACAGGCAACAGCTTTGAAGTGTGGAGCAGGAAAAGAACTGATTCTTAGCTGCAAAAGTGAGTCTTGAAACAGGGAACACGGCGCCAGGGCTGCTGTGGATGCAGCCAGGATCCCGGAGGCTGGGGCCGCACTGAAGGCGGCCAGCTGCCCTATTCAGGATTCGAGGTTTCAGGCCGGCATTAAAGAAGACTCCTGGGAGCGCCCGAGCGGCGCCGCGACTGAACAGCCCGAGGCGGCAGCGCCGAGAACACGGAAGGCAACAAACCAGAGACAGAGCGAGCGCCCGACCTGGCACAGCACTGTGAGTGATCCCTGGCAAAGCTCTGTTCGGGGGGTGGATGCCCACGCGGCTTCCGCCTGCACCACCAGGCCACTCACTGCCCCTGTGCTGCCTCCATTTTCCCAGGTGCGGGCAGCTCCGCCCTGCTCGGCCATCACTGAGCCCATTTGCTTGGCCTGGCGTGGGGCTTTCCGGACCCTGCGGGCCGGCCTCCTCTCCCACTCCCTCCACGGTTCTCTGGCAGGGCTGGGGGTGTGGGGCGTCCCGACCAGTTTTGGGAGGGCTAGGAAGTACGGGCGGGCCGACTGTCACTCCACCACACTCTGGACTCCGGCCCCGGTAAACTTCCTGTTACTGGGAGGCAGATACCATCTCTGCGACCACCAGTTTGGAAAAAAGCCTAACGAATTTCTGGTTGGGAATAGTGTGGTAGGAGAGTTCCCAGGTCCGCTTGAACCTGCCGGAGAGCAGGCTGCAGGCGGGCACTAGACTCGGTTTATACCGGGGGGATACATAGGTGAACAAGACCCGAGAAAGATCTACACAGTGTTACAAAGGCACCCAGAGAGACCGGTCGTCTGTGCCTAGCAGAAACCTGGTAGACTTCCTGGGCGAGGCGGTGCTGAGCAGGGTCTTGAAGGCCCAGCTGATAGACGAGGGGTGCAGAAGACACGCCCCAACCCAGCACAGTGTGCACAGAGGGGGGAGACGTGCGGCCAGGGAGGTGGAGACTCGACAGAAACCACACACCCGGTGGGGTCGCCACTGCACGATCTAGCAGCCTGGGCCAGAGCACACGGAACGGGGAGAAGTCCTGTACAGAAAGTGAAAGCTCAACAGAGATCACACACCCTGTGGTACGTGATCCACCAGCCCAGCAGAGTACAAGCTGACCAGAAAGGTGGATCCCCGGAGAAGCACAAGACCCGAGGCAACCACACACACAAGACACTAGAGGCCAACTGAGCAGTCACAGCGGGAGCCATACCAAATTGGCAACCACAGCAACATCCTAGTTAGTCATTAGTCTTAAACCGGTGGACTGTGAAACCCCCTGCCACAATGAATAAACACCAAAAAAAAGACACCAGAAATACAAAAAATCAAGAAAGTACACCACCAAAAGTTAATAAATCTCATACTCTAGATCCTATAGAACAAGAAGCCCTTGAAATAACTGACAAGGAATTTCGAGTGATAATTCTAAGGAAACTGAATGAGATACAAGAAAACTCAGCTAGACATCATGATGAAATGAGGAAAAGTATACAGGATCTGAAAGAGGAAATATACAAGGAAATCAATGTCCTGAAAAAAAATGTAGCAGAACTTGCTGAACTGAAGAAGTTATTCAGCGAAATAAAAAACACAACGGAGAGTTTAACCAGCAGGCTTGTCGAAGTTGAAGAGAGAACCTCTGAACTTGAAGATGGGCTGTTTGAAATAACACAAGCAGACAAAAAGAAAGAAAAAAGAATCAAGGACATGGAAGAAAATCTGAGAGAGATATCAGACAACCTCAAGCGCTCAAATATCCGAGTCATGGGTATTCCAGAAGGGGAGGAAAATGGAGATTCCATTGAAAACATATTCAAAAAAATAGTGGCAGAAAACTTCCCAGGTATAGGAAAAATCACAGATCTTCAGATCCAGGAAGCTCAACGATCTCCAAACGTATTCAACCCAAAAAGGCCTTCTCCAAGACATGTCATAGTCAAATTGGCAAAACTCAGAGACAAAGAGAGAATCTTAAAAGCTGCAAGAGAGAAGCGTCAAATCACCTATAAGGGAGCCCCAATCAGGTTAACATCAGACTTTTCATCACAAACCCTAAAAGCTAGAAAGGAATGGGATGATATTTTCAAAATACTAAAAGACAAAGATTGCCAACCAAGAATACTCTACCCTGCAAGGCTATCCTTCCGAAATGAGGGGCAAATAGTATATTTCTCAGACAAACAAAAACTGCGGGAGTTCACTACCACAAGACCACCCTTACAAGAAATCCTCAAGGGAGTACTGGGTTTGGTTCCTGAAAAATAACTACCACTGCCATAAAAACCTAAGAAAAATCTAAACCCGCTAGTACAATAAAAATGGCATTCATGAAGAGAAAACAAGCTAACAAAAACACTATCTACAACCTAAGGAACCAACAAACAAAGAAACCAAACAGTAAATCAGAAAGCAAGGAACAAAAGACACCTAAGACAACCAAACAACCAATAAAATGCTAAGAATAAATCAACACCTTTCAATAACAACTCTCAATGTTAAAGGCTTAAATTCCCCAATTAAAAGACACAGACTGGCTGACTGGATCAAAAAGCAGGACCCAACTATATGCTGCCTACAAGAGACCCACCTCACCCATAAAGATTCACACAGACTAAGAGTGAAAGGATGGAAAAAGATTTACCATGCAAACAGAAAAGAAAAACGAGCTGGAGTGGCTATTCTTATATCTGACAAAATAGACTTTAAACTAAAAACCATAAAAAGAGACAATGAGGGACACTACTTAATGATAAAAGGACTGATGCATCAAGAAGACATAACAATCATAAATATGTACGCACCCAATGTTGGAGCAGCCAGATTTATAAAACAAACTCTATTAGACCTAAAGAAGGAAATAGACACTAATACCATAATAGCAGGGGACCTGAACACTCCACTGTCAATATTAGACAGATCATCTAGGCAAAGAATCAGTAGAGAAACACAAGATCTAAACAAGACTCTAGACCAATTGGAATTGGCAGATATCTACAGAACATTCCACCCAACAACCTCAGAATATTCATTCTTCTCATCAGCACATGGATCATTCTCCAAGATAGATCACATATTAGGTCACAAATCAAGTCTCAATAAATTCAAAAAAATTGGAATTATCCCATGTATCTTCTCAGACCACAATGGATTAAAACTGGAAATTAATAACAAACAAAACTCTGGAAACTATACAAACACATGGAAATTAAACAGCATTCTACTTAATGACATATGGGTCCAAGAAGAAATCAAGCAGGAAATCAAAAAGTTTATTGAAACTAATGAAAACAATGATACATCATACCAAAACCTGTGGGATACTGCAAAAGCAGTATTGAGGGGAAAATTTATTGCATTAAATGCTCACTTCAGAAGAATGGAAAGATGGCAAGTGAACAACCTAACACTTCACCTTAAAGAACTAGAAAAACAAGAACAATCCAATCCTAAAGTTAGCAGACGGAAAGAAATCATTAAGATCAGAGCAGAACTGAATGAAATTGAAAACCAAAAAACAATTCAAAAGATCAACGAATCAAAAAGTTGGTTTTTTTGAAAAGATAAATAAAATTGACAAACCATTATCATGGCTAACAAAAAAAAGAAGAGAGAAGACTCAAATAACAAAAATTAGAAATGAAAAAGGCGATATTACAACTGATTCATCTGAAATACAAGGAATCATTCGAGACTACTATAAACAACTATACGCCAACAAATTTGAAAATCTGGAGGAAATGGATAAATTTCTGGACACACACAAGCTCCCAAACCGTGAAGACGTAGAAAATTTGAACAGACCAATAACAATAAAGGAGATTGAAGCTGTTATCAGAAGCCTCCCAACAAAGAAAAGCCCAGGACCAGATGGATTCACAGCAGAATTTTACCAAACATTCAAAGAGGAATTGACACCGATTCTTTACAAACTATTCCAAAAGATTGAAACGGACGCAAATCTCCCAAACTCATTCTATGAAGCAAACATCATCCTGATACCAAAACCAGGTAAAGATATAACCAAAAAAGAAAACTACAGGCCGATATCCTTGATGAATATAGATGCAAAAATCCTCACTAAAATACTAGCAAACAGAATACAGCAACACATACGAAAAATTATTCATCACGATCAAGTGGGATTCATCCCAGGGATGCAAGGTTGGTTCAACATACGCAAATCAATAAATGTGATACACCATATTAATAAACTCAAACACAAGGACCATATGATCATCTCTATAGATGCTGAAAAAGCATTTGATAAAGTTCAGCACTCATTCATGACAAAGACCCTCTATAAGTTAGGTATAGAGGGAACGTATCTCAACATAATTAAAGCCATATATGCCAAACCCACTGCCAATATCATCCTGAATGGGGAAAAGCTGAAAGCTTTTCCATTAAGAACAGGAACTAGACAAGGATGCCCACTCTCACCACTCCTATTCAACATAGTGTTGGAAGTACTAGCCAGAGCAATCAGAGAAGAGAAGGCAATAAAGGGCATCCAGATTGGAAAAGATGAAGTCAAACTGTCCCTGTTTGCAGATGACATGATCCTATATATCGAACAGCCTAAAACCTCTACAAAAAAACTCTTGGAATTGATAAATGATTTCAGCACAGTAGCAGGATACAAAATCAACACACAAAAATCAGTAGCATTTCTTTTCTCCAATAGTGAACATGCAGAAGGAGAAATCAAGAAAGCCTGCCCATTTACAATAGCCACCAAAAAAATAAAATACTTAGGAATTGAGTTAACCAAGGAGGTGAAAAATCTCTATAATGAGAACTACAAACCACTGCTGAGAGAAATTAGAGAGGATACAAGAAGATGGAAAGATATTCCATGCTCTTGGATTGGAAGAATCAACATAGTGAAAATGTCCATACTACCCAAAGTGATATACAAATTCAATGCAATCCCCATCAAAATTCCAAAGACATTTTTCTCAGAAATGGAAAAAACTATTCAGACATTTATATGGAACAATAAAAGACCACGAATAGCCAAAGCAATGCTCAGCCAAAAAAATAAAGCTGGAGGCATAACACTACCTGACTTTAAGCTATACTACAAAGCTATAATAACCAAAACAGTATGGTACTGGCATAAAAACAGACACACTGACCAATGGAATAGAATAGAGAATCCAGAAATCAACCCACACACTTACTGCCATCTGATCTTTGACAAAGGCACCAAGCCTATTCAGTGGCGAAGGGACTGCCTCTTCAGCAAGTGGTGCTGGGATAACTGGATATCGATATGCAGGAGAATGAAACTAGATCCATACCTCTCACCGTATACTAAAATCAACTCAAAATGGATTAAGGATTTAAATATACACCCTGAGACAATAAAACTTCTTAAAGAAAACATAGGGGAAACACTTCAGGAAATAGGACTGGGCACAGACTTCATGAATACGACCCCAAAAGCACGGGCAACCAAAGGAAAAATAAACAAATGGGATTATATCAAACTAAAAAGCTTCTGCACAGCAAAAGAAACAATTAAAAGAGTTAAAAGACAACCAACAGAGTGGGAGAAAATATTTGCAAAATATACATCTGACAAAGGATTAATATCCAGAATATATAAGGAACTCAAACAACTTTACAAGAAGAAAACAAGCAACCCAATTAAAAAATGGGCAAAAGAGCTAAGTAGGCATTTCTCTAAGGAAGATATACAAATGGCCAACAGACATATGAAAAAATGCTCAACATCACTCAGCATCCGGGAAATGCAAATCAAAACCACATTGAGATACCATCTAACCCCAGTTAGGATGGCTAAAATCCAAAAGACTATGAACGATAAATGCTGGCGAGGCTGCGGAGAAAAAGGAACTCTCATACATTGTTGGTGGGACTGCAAAATGGTGCAGCCTCTATGGAAAATGGTATGGAGGTTCCTTAAACAATTGCAGATAGATCTACCATACGACCCAGCCATCCCACTGTTGGGAATATACCCAGAGGAATGGAAATCATCAAGTCGAAGGTATACCTGTTCCCCAATGTTCATCGCAGCACTCTTTACAATAGCCAAGAGTTGGAACCAGCCCAAATGCCCATCATCAGATGAGTGGATACGGAAAATGTGGTACATCTACACAATGGAATACTACTCAGCTATAAAAACGAATGAAATACTGCCATTTGCAACAACATGGATGGACCTCGAGAGAATTATATTAAGTGAAACAAGTCAGGCACAGAAAGAGAAATACCACATGTTCTCACTTATTGGTGGGAGCTAAAAATTAATATATAAATTCACACACACACATACACACATACACACACAAACCGGGGGGGGGGGGAAGAAGATATAACAACCACAATTATTTGAAGTTGATACAACAAACAAACAGAAAGGACATGGTTGGGGGGGAGGGGGGGAGGGAGAAGGGAGGGAGGTTTTGGTGATGGGGAGCATTAATCAGCTACAATGTATATCGACAAAATAAAATTTAAAAAAAAATAAAATAAAAATATTATCTCCTAGGTGTTAGATGTGCTTATGGCATAGATTGTGGATGATTTCACAGATATATACTTATCTCCAAATTCATCAGTTTATATAAATTAAATATATACAGCTTTTAGTATGTCAGTTGCACCTCAATAAAGTGGTTTTTAAAAAATCATTTTCTATATTTTCCTGTGTTCTAAAGTAGACTGTTCATGAAAGAACAGGAACATAGAGGCTGTGTAATATCCAAACTCTGTTATTTTTATAAATGAATCAGGAAAAAAAATCAAATATAACAGCATTTAACTTGGTAAAGGAAAATTAATCTTTGGGAGTGAATAATGAAGTAGTTATTGCTTTTTCATTAACTTATCCTCAAGCCTCAGTTCCAGGAAATATATGAGAAGGATAAGTTTTCAAATTAATTGTTTAAATTAGAGACAGACTTTCTCGTTTTCAGATTTGAGGAATCTTGATTTTCAAATCTTGTTTACTTTTCTCTTTATAACCAGAATAGTTAAAATAAAAAGTGTAAACTAAAATGTAAAAATAAAAGTAATAATAAGCATACATCTTTAATTTAATTAATCTTTAACTATCACAGTCTACCTTCAAGTGACAACATTTAAAACATAGTATAAGAATCTTACAATAATGTACTTCCATTTCTCCCTTTCCCACCTTTGCACATAGTTGTCATGTTTTACTTTATGACTCAACTATATTGTTATTTTTGTTTAAGCAGTAAAATATCATTTAAAGAAATATAATAATTTTTAAAAACCTTTTATATTTAGCCATGTATTTACCAATTCTGATGCTCTGCATTCCTTTGCCCAGGTCCAGATTTCCACCTGGTATCATTTTCCTTCTGCCTGAGGTTTTTATCATTTCTTACAGTGTGGGTCTGTTGCTTATGAATTGCTTCAGCTTTTGTCTGTCTGAAAAGTCCTTATTTTTGCCTTCATTTTTGAAAGATATTTTCATTGGGTATAGAATTCTAGGTTTGAAAGGTTTTTTGTTTGTTTTTCTTTTTCTTTAGTACTTTAAGTTTCTTAAGCTTGGAGTTTGTTGAGCTTCTTGGATCTGTAGGTTTATGACATTCATCAATTTTGGAAAATTTTCAACCAGCATTTCTTAAAATATTTTTTAATTCTCCCTCCATCATCTTCTAGAACTCCAAAAACATGTATATTAGGCTGCTTGAAGCCGTCCTACAGCTCACTGATAATCTCTTTGTTTTTAACTCTTTCTACATTTTATTTTTTGTAGATTCTACTACTCTATTTTCAAGTTCACTAACGTTTTATTTTATCTTATATTCTGCGTCTCTACTTAACTTTCTCAATATTTAAAATATAGTGACTGCTTTAATGTCTTTGTTCCTAATTCTAACAACTGTGTCAGTTCTGGGTCAATTTTAATTAATTTATTTTTCTCTTCTTTATGCTTTTTTGCATGTTTTGTAATTTTTTGGATTAGATTCCAGACATTGTGGAATTTTACCTTCTTTATTATTATTTTTTTTTTTTTGGTGCTGGATAGTTTTATATTTTCATAAATATTTTGAGATTTGTTTTTTGAGATGCAGTAAAGTTACCTGAAAACAGTTTCATTCTTTCAGGTCATTTTTATAAGATCTGTTAGTCAGAGTCAGAACCAAGTTTATTCTAAGGATATTCCTCATATCTACAGCAAGACCCTTCTGAGTACTCTACCCAATGCCCTGTGAATTATGAAGTTTTCTAATCTGGCTGGTGATAACAGGTAGTATTCCCAGTCTTCTGTGGATACCATCTACTGTCAATTCATGTCTTTTGGGGGTTTTCTTCTCCTGTCCTTGGGTAGTTTCCTCACATACAAACTCTGATCTATACTTGGCTGAATACTCAAGGTTGACCTCCACAGATCTCCATAATTCTCACTCTGAATAGTTTTCTCCTCTCTGGCACAAGGGTCTCTGTTAGTTTAGACTGCTATATTATTCATGCAAATTACCTTAGACTAGGTGGCTTAGACAACAAACATTTATTTCTCATAGTTCTGGAGGCCAGGAAATCTGAGACAAGGGTGCTAGCATGATTGGGTTCTGGTGAGGGCCCTTTTCCTGGCTTGTGGTGGACTCCTTCTTGCTGTATCTTCACATGGCAGAGAGAGATCATCTTTCTCATATCTCTTCTTTTAAGGACACTAATCCCACTCCTGAGATCTCCACCCTCATGACCTAACCTAATTAATTCCCAAAAACCCTGCCTCTAAATCCCATCACACTGGGGATTAGGCTTCAACACATAAATTTGGGGGTGAAGGGGGACACAAATATTCAGTTCATAGCAGCACTAGTTACAAACTCTAGTTTCCTTGGTCTCCCCGAACCTTCAGCTGCATTTCCTCAACACAGGAAGTCTGCTGGACTCCTCTTGGGCTCCCACTCCGGGCTATGGCTGAAAAACTATTGAAGGAAGGAAGCTGGGGCAATTGTAGGGTTCATATTGTTTCCTGTCTCTCAGGGATCACTGACTTTTGTTTTCTAATGTCCAGTGTCTTCAAAGTTATTGATTTTGTATATTTTGTTCGGGGCAGGGAGGTTGTTTCAGGAAAGAAGGTAATCTGCTTTCTGTTATTCTATCTTGGCTAGAAAAAAGCACAGGATTTGTAATGTAGCAACCATAGGAGAAATAAAAATAACTATATGAAGACATCAACACTATATTTATCTTGAGAAGGTATTTAATGTCTGGACAGGTTAATAGACCTGAATCAGATACTTTCATTAAGAGTTAAGACACCCAGAAGAAGAAATTCAGTAAAATTCTTTGTCAGTATGGTATCTTTGATGCTTCATCCAATTCTAGTTCCATTCCATCTATTTAAGAAAACAGTGCTTAAGGGAAAAAAGAACCTACAATTTTGAGTTAGAATATACTTCTGATCCTCACGTAAATTTTAGTAGTCTTCAAATATTAACAAAAGTGCTTGGAAAGAAAGTTGCTATATTCCAGAATCTGTAATATGAAAGAACATATGTCAGTTTCTGACACTTAAGAGAGTCTGTCCAAACCTGAAAAATGTCTCCTGCCTGAAAAGTTTATATCTTAATTACTATACTCATCAGATATAGAATTGCCACATCATGGTTTCTACTTCAAAACACAGATAGTACAGATTAACTTTTTGTTTGTTAACAATGAAAAATAGAAAAATATTACCAAGAAAACTCATATCTTTTGATAGAGTGAGATTAACTCTATAGTCTCAGGTTCTGGTGCCTAAAATTTTTATAAAACTGTAATATAAGTACCATGAGTAACAAACAAGTATTCCAAAAAAAAAAAAGAGGAGGAGGCGGAGGGGGAAGAAGAGAAAAGAGAAAAGGAAAGGTAAAACGAAGCACTCAATCATATGCCAACATCAAGTATGTTGACCCTTATACTGCACTTCACGTGACAATTTTTGCTGAAAGATAACATTTGCATTTTGTGATTATTATATGCGATTTGCCAAACACACACAACACGAGATCAACTCTCCCACCTTCTTTGCTCTGTGTCCCAGGAGACTGACTTCGAACGGCATCACACAGTCTCACTTGCCTTCTGGCTCCCTGGTTTGGATTTAGCCAAGGGGAGTCACCAGCAGATAAGAGGTTAGGAAGGTGGAGAGGTTAGGATATTATTCCTCTGTCCCTCGCTTCAGCTCAGTTCTGACAACTGTGACACTCTGCAACTGCTGCTTCTAGATTCAGCTGGGTGATCCCTTTTCTAAATCCCCATCTTCCACTCAGGTTCAATAGCACCATCATCTCCCCCTTACCCTGCAGCCCCAGGGATGATAATGGCCTGGCATCCCTCTATTGCTACTCCCTGGGTGACTCAACGCCCCTTATTAGTTTCTTAGCCCTGCCCTCACTTCTTAATAGTCTCTTCATTAAAGTCTCTTTGATATTCCAGTTGAATGTGCCATCTGTTTCCTCCTGACTGACACCCACTCCTCTGTTGTATCAAGTGGGGTGGCTAAAGGAAAGCAAGAACAAGAAATATTAGGAAACTTCCACTTGCTGAAAAGTTCCCTTGATTAGAGAACAGTGCTAATGAGGCCAAAATCAGTGTCTGGCTGTGTTCCAGGATCACAGCCTGTATCCCTGACCAGCCGTTTTGCACACCATTGGTTATGGGGAAGACCATGCCAAAGAGAATACACGAGGCTATGCCAATTCATCACCATTTCTGGGACATAATTCAAGGACTAGCTGTTCAATTGAGATAGCTTCAAAATCGTCTTTGTACCTAAAGGGCAGCTTTGTAATGTGAGTCTAATGAAAATTTTATATATGTTATTTTAAATAATAAAGGCATACTTGTCAATATCTTTTTCAAAGGAAAACTTTCATTTGTTTCTTATTTGTGGCTAATTCATAATAAAATACATTAAAAGTCAAGCTTATCTAAATATGCTTTTATTGGTAATAGCATTCAGTGTTTATAAAAATCCAATATTTAACTCATTAATATTCAACTGTTGTCATTACATAAATGAAATTATGCAGCCATTGTCTAAAGAATAAACAGTTAAATATTTTTATATTTATTTATTTATTGGGAGTGATTTTTCTGATTATTAAGTATAAATCTCACATTTCTAGTTTATATGCATATTTCCTCAAAACAAAACTCTGCTCTCTTCAGTATAGTGGCCTTGCAAAACCATATTGTAATTAGGCCACTGTAGATGTACTATTATATTTATATTGATATACTGGCTTACTTCCATGGTGTTAGTTTTTTATATGATTTAAGTACATGGTGGAGAAGGGAGAGACTTCTGTTCCTCTTACTTTACTGTCAGACTCTTTACTGCCAATGAGAAAGAAGTACTATTTCTACTAAAACGAAATCTATGACTTGAAGTAAAATGTGCTGAAAAACAAAAGCAAAATATCATCTCATCGTTAATAATGGCATAATGCTAAGATCACCCATAATATATGAGTTTTTTTTATACAGTGTTTATTCTTAATTAGTTTTATAAAACATAATCTGGGTTTTATTTTTTAACAAAAGCATTTGAGTCATTTTGATAAGGTCAGCAGAAAGCACAGTCTTTTAACATTAGGTGATCAACTTTTTGACAATGGCAGGACCAGCATAGCTAATGGAATAATAGCCTGCAGGGTCCAGCTAAATATGATATACGAATGTAATCAACCTCTGTGATGACTATTCAAAAGTAATCCCTTTAGCTTTGAACTGCGACATATATTTCAACAAGGCAAAAACCATATGAAGAAATTCTCTGCAGACCACACTGATACAATACAGCCTTCATATCCTGCTCTATGTGTTTGCTGCTTATAGTGAGTTTTAAATTTAAGGTAATGACTACTGTATATTCATGTGAGCATACAACAATACTTTTGATTTGTTGTGGAAAGGTTGAATCCATTACCAGGGGTCTAGTCTATAAACTCTGATGCAACCTTTATGTATGAATTATTATTTACCCTTTTCCAGCGTAAGGCCACTAAAAATGTTTTGCATGCCAAAATTATAAAAATTCATTTACCTTTCCAGTCACCAAACTACCAGGTAATGTTTCCTCCACTTCAATTTATATTCCTTTACAGATAACATTCTTAAAATCTCATTTATATATAATACTGTGTTATATGAAAATTGTATGCTGTTGTTTTCAAATAAAGGGATGAAATGGTGGCTTTATTGCAATTCAGCACTTGCTGGCTTATTCTATTGCTTTAGTACAGTACAGGCTAAGTGGTGGCATAAAGGAGATCCTTCTGTTGCCCACTTGAGAGAATCTACCATGTGAAAGTCTTTACCATTAGCGACTAAGAAGTGCCAATTTCTACAGAAATAGTAGACAGCATGAGCAAATACCACACTTCAACTTTTTATTAGTTCTGGCCTCTATTGTTGAAGAGGTATTGGTCTCAGTCTTCCAGCTTTCTTTAAGTCTGACAAATCAAACATCTCCCTTAATCCTGAAGTGAGCAGGCTACATTTGTGAGACAGCTTCACAGGCATTGAAGGGGGGATGGTCTTCCAGCTTGTCGCTCTACCATTCCCTAGGGCAGGGTTTCTCAACCTTGTACTGTTGAAATGGGCTGGACAATTTTTTGTTGGGGATGGGGTGTGGAATGACTGTCATGTGCACTGTTGGATGTTTAGAAGCCGGATGCCCGGCTTCTACCTTTTAAATGCCAGTAGCACTTTCCCCTCCCAGTTGTAACAACTAAAGATGTCTCCAGACATTTCCAAATGCCTTGGAGGGCAAAGTCATCCCCAGTTGAGAACCACTTCTTTAGGGTTTTGTCACTGTCTGTATGGTAGAATCTGAATGATAGGGTAATTGCTCCATGTTCAAGATTGAAGAAAAGGGAAAGTTCAAGAAGGAGTGAGTGCCCGATGTCTAACACTCAGACCCAGAATCAGTATATATCACTCTGTCTGCTGTCTGTTCATTGGTGAGAACTTAGTCACATGGTTTCACCTAAATAGATATATGCCAATGAGGAAGATTTAGTGGAGAGTAAAAAAAAAAACTGATGAGTGAGAGGCTGAAGGAATTACTAAAGCTATGTCTTGTGTAGGCAAGCAGGGATGAGATCTAGGGAAAACGTAGGGGGGTTGGCCTTAGTTCCTTGATAGTAACAAGACGGAAGACAAAGTGTATAGCACAGAAGCAGGTAGGTGAGTAACTCTTGCCACAGAGCTCGTGGAAGTTTTTCCCTACTGTCTTTTATTTATTCTGTGAAACTGGAAAATAAATCATCAGATGAGAATGAAGATGCAGATGGAAGGCTAGAGGTTTGAGAAAATAGTAGAGAATTAAATAGTCATCTAGGAGAATGGAAGAAGGAAGGGAATAAGAATGTTTAATAGGGTGACCTGAAAGCATTAAAGGCCCACCTAATATTTGTGGCCATGAAATTAAAGTGAGGCCTCTCAGCCCAGTTGAATATGTTCTCCAGAAATATTGAGCTATACAGTACACGAAAGAAACAAACATGGAGTTGGACTTAACTAGGGTTAGAGTTTTGTTGAATGAGCATGACCAAGTGAGAAAAGGGTCAGGAAGTCAAGGTTATGTGCAAGGGAATGGGGGACCGTGGAATTTAACTTGTATGATAAAGGGAGAGAAGACATAAAAATGAGGAGGAACAATGAAAAGATGGTAAGACTGGAGGTCCCAGTGGGGTGGAAGGAATGCTGGGGTGCGGTGCTAGAGGGAGTGATCTGAAAATATAAAAGGCAGCAGTCAAGTAGCTGAATGCAGGACACTGAAATTGAAGGAACTTGTGGTTACTGTTAAAGACAAGATCTAATTGTGACCGGAGGAATTAATGGCTGAGGAAGGTCGAAAGACAAGATCTGAGAGAACAAGGAGCTCGAGGAACTGAGAGCTAGAGTAGGACAGTCTTCCACATGCACATGGAAATTGCTGAATGAAGACAGCCAGTGATGAAGCCAACTGAGAATGATTTCAGCTGCAGAGAGATCACAACAATAGTGATGAGTGGTCGATTGTACGATCTGATGACATGAGTTTTAGGAAGAAAAAGAGGGAGGGCAAAAGTACTGAAGGAACAGTAGCGTGGAAGGAGGACACTGCCCGTCTCCAGGTCCGGTAGTAACAAGAGAGAAAAACAAGCAAAAAGGGCTTCTGCACTGGTAGCATCCTCAGAGGACAGCCAGATATCTGTTAAAGCAAGAAAGTAAATTTAAGAAAATACAGTGAGCCTTATGAAAAATAGAATACAGGAAATAAGGGCGGACATGACTGGGTCTGTAACAAGCAAGGATAAAGAGCATCTTAGCAGATTAGCCCAGTGGATTCAAGTCAAAAGTGAAAGGGCAGATAGGAAAGTTAAGTAACAAATTAACATGTCTATTTTTTATATATATATAATTTTTATATATTTATATATAAAAAATGTATATATAAATTCTATATTGTATATATTTATATACAATATGTATATAAATATATACAATAAATATGTGTATGTTTAAATATATACAGTATAAAATTTATATACACATAAAAAATTTATATTTATATATAAATTATACATATAAGTTTATATAATATATATAATTTTGTACATACATGAATTTTATATATATATAAAATTTATATATAATTATTTATATAATATAGTTATAAAATTTTATTTACACATTAATTATAAAATTATATATATAATTTACATATAAATAAAATTTATATATGTATTAAATATTATATATAATTAAATTTATATATAATATATACATAATATATATGTATATAATTATATACATAAATTTCTCATGTTTGGCTTCATTATTTGGGTACTTTATATTGCTCTCTAAATTAATTTTCCTTCTGAATATTGTTTTAACAAGTCATCTTATCCCCAAAAGATAGCCTTTCCAGTTCCCGTTTTATTATATCACAAGAATTCTGTGGTTTAAGAATTCAGGCAGGGCTTGGCTGGCCATCAGCTGAGGTCACTAAGTGGTACTCAGCAGACCCATGGGCTGGTTTGAAGGGTCTAAGACAGCTTCACTCACAGACTAGAGCCTTGGCAGGAATGGCTGGAAGCTGGGCTCAGCTGGGACTGTCTACTAGAGCATCTCTATGTGGCCTTTCCAGTGTGGCGGGCTCAGAGTGTTAGGACCTCTCATGTGGCGACTTGCTTCCATAGACACAAGCATCCTAAGGCAACCAGGTGGAGGCTGCATAGTCTTTTCTGACTTTGTCTCAGAAGTCATGTGTTCACTTCCTTCACATTTTGTTGGTTACAAAAGAGTCCGAAGACTAGCCCAGTTTCAAGAAGAGGGGAGTTAGATTCTGCTTCTTGATGGGGGGTTGACAAGGTGATAGTGTAGAGGAACATGTGGAGTGGCAGATATTGTTGTGGCCAACTTTGGACAATCTGCCCATGTTATACCCTTATCATGTAGGGATAGATATCCCTGGAAAGGGATTGTCAGGTTCAAGCTCAAAATAACTCTGAACTGTATTCATGATAAACCACTAAATGTATGTGTCTTATTTTTTTTTAGGGGAGTCTGGAAGATCTGCAATGGCAAGTTTATCTCAAAACTCAGAATATTTACATGAACTCCATCGGTATGCTAAATCAAGTAAAAAGTTTCTTTTAAGTACCCACTTTATGCAACATACTCATTCTCCAAACATAAAAAGAGTAGTTTCATTCAGCACTTGATAAATTAACTCTGAAACACTGCTTTAAAAAACAAACAGAAAACCAGATTTACTTTTAAATGCTGTATAAAATTAAATATTTTTAATCTTTAAGCTGTGTCTGAAAATTAAAGAAAGCAAAATATCTTTCAAAGTAAGTGCGTCTCACTTTCTAGCCCAATAGAAAAGTTAACTTTATAATTTATTTTATTTCAGATTTCCAGATAATCAAAAAAATGAAAATTAAGCAGCTTTTGGCTCAACATCAAAGCAAGAAGAAATTTACCGTGTCACCTTAGAGATTGATACCTGTAATTGGAGCATGGTACAAATAATATAGAGTTATAATAAAACTTACTATGACTATGTTCTCACTGAATTTTTTATTACAGTGTACTACTACAAATTTAGTCTAAAACATCAAAATCCATGAAAATAAAATAATCCCAAATGCTTAGAAATATCAACAATTATCCATAAAATAAACTGTAAAATTTTTCCTCATATCACTACTCTACAAGAAAAAGTGATATCGTAGAATCAATATTTGATTGTTTCTTATGGGAAAATAATTACAAGCTTGAGGAAATCTTCTATGCTGAATAAATGCAGGATAATATTTCCTAAAATTCCAGGGAAACTTTTTAACATAGATAAAAGGATTATAAGCAATAAAGACTATCATATTAATAGGTACTATTCAAAAAAGTTTGCTTTACCTGTGTAAGAGTATATTTTATGATAATTTTTGCTGACAGTACATAATCAAATGTATCCATGTCAATTTAAAAAGTTTACAAAAGTTTAAAAAGTTCAGTCTTAGGAGCATTTCTTAATATGTCTTGCAAGTGAAAGAACACAGCTAAAATGGTTACATGTACAATTTCTGCAGATCTACAGGTCTAGGGAAATCCATGAAGGAAGTACATTACAAACAATAAAAACTTTTATCCCCATTTAAACTTGGTCAGTATACAATTTAATTCTGGTTCTTTGGAATGCTCCATGGTTGAAGGGTAGGAGACTAGCCTTAGAAAACTGTAGTGTGTGGGGTCACCTGCCTTCCACATAATAGTGAAGCATTAGCATCTATCCAAGGAGATGATGCAATGCATCAATGCAAATACCAAAAAACTGTGGCTAAGGTGTAGGGGGTGGGGAGTGTGCGGTGGGTTGGTGGGGGGAGTGCTTTCCCATGTTGTTTATTCAATCGACAGAACTAATTTCTACAGCATCTCTGATCCCTGAATGACTTTTTATAGTACCCACAGACTTCCACAGGTTGTTTTGTCCTAAAATTAGAATTAAAATATGTTTCTCTCTTGAAAGCAACCCCAGATGTCTGACTTCAGGCTTAAAAAATATTGAGACAGAGAAATAAGGTGGTCAACAAAGGTCTTTGAGGATAGACCTTCCATAGTGATCACCAGGTCTTCTTTTTCCAGAAATGTTCTTCTTTTGCTAGGAAGGATCATTTAAAAGGTGATGCTGATTAGGAACAAATAGATAGATACAACAGAAAAAAGCATTCAGAAATAGTCTAAATTACATATAAAAATTTGGTATATGATAAAGGTGGCATTTGAAAACAATGGGAAGAGGATGGATTACATAACAAACATTCTGAGACCACTGGTTATCTCGACAGGAACAAAATCCATAATGTGTTCCCTATCTCACATCATCAAATCAGATTTAACAATAAATATATCAGAATTAAACAGAGGGGAATGTTTGTTTCTAATCTTAGGTGGGGGAACACCCTTTTAAGCAAGAAATCAAGGTCAGGTGCAGAATGAACAACCACTACAACTTCTGAGACTGCCTTTAAAAGATTCATGCAATGGAACGGTCATTACACAAAGTCAAAAGACCAAAGACAGAGCAAGAGAGGAATTGCAACAACAACAAAAAAGCTAATGCTTATAAAATAGAAATAATTTCTGAAAAAAAATTAATAAAGAAGCAGAGAAAAGGAGAAGAAAAAGAGAAAGACAACCTGGAAGGAAAAGGACAAAGCATACAAATAGGAAATTTGGAGAAGAAAAAATACAATTAGTTATACATATAGTAAAAGGTAGCCAACCTGGAACACTTGTGTGTTGCTGGTGGGAATCTAGAATGATACAGGTGCTATGGAAAACAGTATGCCAGTTTCTCAAAAAGTTAAATACAAAATTACATATAATCCAGCAACTGCACTCCATGTATGTACCAAAAAAAAAAAAAAAAGAAAGAAAAAGAAAAAGAAAAATTGAAAGCAGGGAGGGACTTGAACAGATATTTATATACCAGTGTTCATGGAAATATTATTTACAATAAACAAAGGTAGAAACAACCCTAATGTCTATTGATGGATAAATGGATTAAAAAGTGTCATATTTACTACAACAAAATATTATTTAGCCTTAAAAAGGAATGAAATTCTGGTGCATACTACAACATGGGTGAGCCTTGAAAATATATTTTGTTAAGTGAAATAATCCAGAGACAAAAAGACAAATATTGTATGATTCCACTTATGAGAAGTATCTAGACTATGAAAATAGGGACAGAAAATAGAAGTTACCAGGGGCTGGGAGGAGTGGGCAATGGAAAGTTACTGTTTAATGGGTACAAAGTTTCAGTTTGGAAAGATAAAAAATTTTGGAGATGGATAGTGATGATGGTTTCACAACACTTTGAATGTACTTAGTGCCATTAAATTGTGCAATTAAAATGGCTTAAATGGTCAATTTTATGTAATGCATAATTTACCACACCAAGAAAAAAAAAATAGCCAAGCCATCTAGAGATGAAGAAAACGCAAATAACCAATAAAATACATATTATTTTTCATTAATCAAATTAACAAAAATTTTAAAAATTGAAAATATCTAGTGTGGCTAGGTTTTAGGATGAAGGGCACTCCATTATCAATAGGACTGGAAACTGGTAAAGCCTTCTGTGAGGTCAGTTGGGATGTACTTATCAAAATGTTAAAAAATAAATATTCTGTGAGCTAATATTTCTACTTCTAGAAATATTTCCTTTAAAAGTATTCAGACAAGTGCATAAATATTTACATATAAGGATGCCAATCACAGATCATCTTTAATATCGGAAAATTGGAACCATCTTAAACATTCATTAACTTGGGAATAGCTAAGTAAATTATGGTACAGCCATCCTACAATATAATATGTAGTCATAAAAACGGTGAGGTAGAGGTTAATATACTGACATGGAATTGTGTCCATAGTATATTGTTGTGATAAAATCAAGTCATAGTCATATACCTAAATGTAAGAGCTAAAACTATAAAATTTCTAGGAGAAAACATAAGTTGTTGTGAACTCGAATTAGGCAAAAATTTCTTGGTAGACAAAATGCACAAACCTTAAAAGAAAAATTGATACAGTGTAATTCATCAAAATTAAAAATGTCTGCTCTTCTAAAGACAATATTAAAATAAGAAGATAAATCACAGACTGGTAGAAAATATTTGCAAAACAACTATCTGATAAAGAACTTGTTTCAAGAATATGTAAAGAACTTTTCCAGCTCAATAATAAGATAAAGAATGCAATTTAAGAAATGGGAAAAGATTTGAACAAGCATTTTACCACAGAAAATACACATATAGCAAGTATGCACATGAAAAGATCCTCAGCATGTTTAGTCATTAGAGAACTGCAAATTAAAACCACAATGAGGGCCGGTCCCGTGGCTCACTCGGGAGAGTGCGGTGCTGGGAGCGCCAAGGCCGCGGGTTGGGATCCTACATAGGGATGGCCAATGCACTCGCTGGTTGAGCATGGTGCAGACAACACCGTGCTGAGGGTTGCAATCATCTTACTGGTAAAAAAAAAAAAAAAAAAAAAAAAGCCACTATGAGATATTGATACATACCTACTAGAATGGCTAAAATTAAAAAGTCTGACAGGACCAAATGCTGACAAGGACATGGAGCAACTGGAACTCTCAAAATCTCTGATGAGAATGCAAAATTGTACAGCTGCTTTGGAAAACAGCTTAGCAATTTCTTATAAACTTAAATACATACCATATGACCCAGGAACCCCCCTCTGAGGAATATACCCAAGAGAAATAAAAACATATGTCTATACAAAAACCTGTATGTGAATATTTATAGTAGTTTAATTCATAAGAGTAAAAAAGTGGAAATAACACAAATGTCCATCAACTGGTGAATGGATAAACAAGTTGTGGTACATTCATAGTATGAAATACAACTCAGTAATAAAATGGAAGCAACCGCTGATAAATATAACAACAAAATGAGCCTCAAAAACATTGTTTCTAAGTAAAAGAAACAAATCACAAAAATTCCATTCATATTCTGGAAAAGGCAAAACTTATAGGGCAGAAATCAGATTAGTGGCTGCTGAGAGCTAGGGGATAGAGGAAGGAAACTGACTACAAAAGAACATGAGGGAACTTCTTGGGGTTAAGGAATTGTTCCATATCTTGATTGTGATGGTGGTTGTGCATCTTTATACATTTGTCAATGCCAATCAAACTGTAAAGAAAATGAGGATAAATTTTACTAAG
The DNA here is from genome assembly GCF_027409185.1 of Cynocephalus volans. Taxonomy (NCBI): domain Eukaryota; kingdom Metazoa; phylum Chordata; class Mammalia; order Dermoptera; family Cynocephalidae; genus Cynocephalus; species Cynocephalus volans. The sequence continues at coordinate 129,429,422 of NC_084468.1, read as the reverse complement.
TAAATTATAACTGAATAAACCTGACTTTTAAAAAATAAAAAGAAGAGGCTATACAGTAGATTCAGCCTGATCATGTTCCTATTTAAATGTAGTTGTGCATGTTTGTGGTTTTATATATATATATATTTATATTTATATTTATATTTATATTTATATGTGTATAGAAAAAAGGTCTTAAATGATCTAAACCCAAATATAAATTGTGACTATCTCTAGGGAATGGGGTGGAGACAATTTTACTTTTTATTTTATATAAATCTGTATTGTTTAAATTTTTTCCACATACATAACTCTATGTGTGTGCATATTTTTAACAATAAACAACATCAAAGACAAAAGATTCTCCTACCTAAGTGAAAAGTGTTTTCTTAACCATTTACAGGACAAACACCCCATCTCATCTCATTATATTTAAAAAGTACTTTAACTATGAGAAAACTTTTTTCCTTATATAAGTACAAATCTGGCTTTGGAGTTCTAAATCCAAATAGCAAATACTTATTTTTTTTTTCCTCTGAAGCCTTTTCTGTAATAATTACCTTTTACTCTATAACGTCTTCTTAATTTTAAGATCCCTTTAAAAGATGTCTGGAAAGTTTTGTGGAAATATTTTTAATCAAAATGCTCACATCTTTTAAAACACTTCAGGGAATTAAATATATCAAACATAAACCTGTCAGGAAGGTCAACAGAAACTAGAATTTACAATCAAATGCTAAACAGCCGCAGTGCTATCCCTTCTGATAGGTTTAATAGAAAGATTTCTTTGGCGCTAGCTACTTAAATTTCAATTTGAGTCCTTTTTATCTGTGAAACTCAAAACAAATCTGAAAACAAAATCAAGGTTTTATGGATGGCAGATGCAAATCACTATTGTATCAAATGCTGGTTCTTCCCTATGAAAGGTCCTTCCACAAATAACGCAGATGGGTCCACTCACTGAGAACGTGTCAGTATTTACAATGGTCCCGAATTCCATTTTTATCAAAATGACGGTGCCTAAAATGCAACATTGTGTAATGTACTATAATTACAATAGCTTTCAGTTTCTCCTTTTAAAAATTGCTAAGATATCGTGCCTGTTTTGGTTTTCATACCATCTCTAATATGATTCCCTGAAAGTGGTGGAGATACAGAAGCATCTCAGCTTACAGTAAACAAATATGTTTGTGCTCCCACAATTTATATAACACTAAAAAGATCTGGTAGATCTGTCATCTAATTTTTAAAGGTCCCTGCATCTCTCTCTTCTCTTCCACTTCTTCCCTTCTCGGGGTGGGGAATTCCTTTCCTCTCGTAGGATAGTTATAAGTGTATCTGCAACAGATGATGGTATATATCAAAATGTAGAAGACATATATTTAGTTAACTTTCAAGAGTCACACTTAACAGTAAAATATAGGGAGTCCTTAGAGAAAGCAATGAACATAACTAAGATGAAAAGCTTTAATGCCTTGTTTCCAATGTTACTTTATCCTTGTATTTTTAAAGTAATGTTTTATAACTATCAGTACTGATATTTATCTTCCCTCACCTCCCCCCACACACACAGCCCACAGAAATTATAAAGTATACCCTAGGGAGTAATGTGGCCATGAAATGATTTTAAGATTTTAATTTAAAAAAAAAAAAATTCTGGTAGATCTATTACATGATCCAGCAATCCCACTACTAGGGATATATCCAGAGGATGGGAAATCATCAGGTCAAAGGGATACCTGCACTCCCATGTTTATTGCAGTTCCATTTACAATAGCCAAGGCATGGAACCAACCTAAGTGTCCACTGATGACAAATGGATAAAGAGAATGTGGTATACATACACCGTGGAATACTACTCAACCATAAAAAAGAATGAAATTCTGCCATTTGCAGCAACATGCATGAGCCTGGAGAAAATTATCCTAAGCGAAACAACCCAGATACAGAAAGAGAAATAACACAAGTTCTCACTCATAACCAGAAGCTGAATCCATAAATAAATAAACAATACAGACAGAGAGACAGAAAGAAAGAAACAACAATCACAGTAATATGTTGAACTTTTAGAAAGAAAGAAAAGAACTGTGGTTACTAGAGGTGGAAAAGGAGAGGTACGGGGAAAAAGGAGAGGGGCTAATGAGGAATTGATTAACAGACAGCAAGAAAGATTGATACTGTAATGATGAATAAGTTAACTATCCTGACCTAACCACCACACATTATACACAGTTATTGAAAATCAATGTTGTACCCCACACGTGTGTATAATAAATTATCTAAAAAAATAAATGAACAAGATAGAGTCACACACAATATGGATAAACCATACAAACAAAATGTTTAATGAAAGAAGAAACACAGAGAATATAGATTGCCTAAGTCCATTTACATAAAATTTTAAAGAGGCACAACTATATTGTTTAGAGATTATTTCGGGTATCAGGAGAATGATTGCAATCTCAGGGGAAAAAAGGTAGAGTGACCAAGAAAGGACACACTGAAGGTCTGTGGGGATGGATGGATTGGAGCAGAACATTGGTAACGTTCTGCTTCTTGGCCTGGATAATGAATTATCTTCTCCACATAATTATTCATTATACTGTACGTTTATTTTGTATGCACTTTTATGTATGTGTGTTCTAGTTCAGAATTTTAAATTCTATAAAATTCAAACATGCAAAACAAGTTTTGGTGATTGTATTAGTCCATTTCTGTTGCTTATAACATAAATATCTGAAACTGAGTGGCTTATAAAAACAAAACAAAACAAAATTACCTAAATTGACTGAAAATGAAAGAAAAAGACCCAAACAATGTAGGCTTAACTAGTAGGTCATTAAAAATTAATTTTTTCTAATAATCTGACATTGGTATCTTAACTGCTCAAGTTCTACCTTAAATAGTTCTTTGTAAAATCATAGGTATCAATTTTACAACATTGCAATTGATAATATTAAGTTCTCCCCAAATTTTTAGTACATGTGGATTGCCTTAATACTAAACACACACACACACACACACACACACACATTTTCATTAGTTACTTACCTGGACAATCTAGAATTTACCAGGCTAAATAAATATGGGCTCAGAGAACAGAAAGCTTATCACTGCCTATAACCCCTAAATTTTTAAACATGTTCTGTAGTCACTAGTTTGAAGAAATGCAAATTAAAACAGCAATATAATACTAATCTTTTGCCTACCATTTCATCAAAAATTATGAAGAATAGGAATAACTGGTGTTAATAATGGGTAAAAAAGGAGGTACACATGTCAATTGTAAAAAGAAAAAGGTAAATTGTAAAACAAAAAATTTAGAGTAATTTGACAGTATGTACCAAAAGCCTTTAAAAACTCTTTTACCCTGTTATTTCATTCAGTTACAAAGCTGTTTATTGAAGTTTCTTATGCCAGCATAAGAGCAAACAAAACAAACAAAACTTAGAATTAATTTACATATCAGTTAATAAATAATTGGTCAAATAATTTGTATTACCTTCATACTGGGAGTATGAGTTTTCTCTTACTGCTGCAACAAATTACTACAAACTTAGTGGCTTTCAGAACTTATATGAAACTGGGCAATTTATAAAGAAATAAAATGTATTTCTTACAGTTTCAGAGGCTGGCAAGTCCAAAGTCCAGGGAACACATCTGGTGAGGGCCTTCCTGGGGGTGGTGACTCTCCAAAGACATGCAGGGTATCACATGGCGAATGGTCTGAGCAGGAGACAACTAAGCTTCTCACTCGCTCTCCTTATAAAGCCATCATAACCATGCCCATGATCACCTACTAAATCATCAATGGATTAATCCATTCACGAGGTTACTGTCCTCACAATCTAATCACCTTTCAAAGGCTCCACCTTTCAAAAACCGTAATTGAATTTTCACCCTCTGAACATTCTTACTTTGGAGATGAAGTTTCCGATGCATGAACGTTTGAGGAACACATTTGACCCATAGCACACAGTGGTGTTATAGCCAAGGCAATATGCAACACATTACTCGTGTGTTTGTGGTGATGCTGGTGCAAGCAGGCCTACTGCAAAACATGAGGGTACTTCAAATAGTTCATGGAAAAATAGAATTAAAGGATAACATGAATCCTTCCATGAACTTTTTGAAGTATGTTTATATGTTGAGGAGAAGTGCTTAGTTTACCCACAGGTGACCCTCCCAAAGGTAGCTCAGACCTTTAAGATAGAAAGCCATGCATTTGACACATTAGGTCTGACCCCGAGTGGAAGGGTTACTGTTTACTTTAGAATTCTTGCATTTTTTAATGATTCCCATCCATTCTCATAGCAAAATAATAGTTAATAACAGTTAGCTAGTACTCACTGCTTGCTGAGTGCCAGAAACAATCCCTTCCTGTCATTTAATTTTTATAATTTTGTGGGTATGGTATTACTCTAATCTCCATTTAACAGATGAGAAAATTGAGGTACAGAGAGACTTAGTAACATAACTAGAGGGTCAACACTCATGAGACTAGTGGCTAGTGTAGATAATAGGAAAATTTACTGCTGTTCTCTTTCATAATATACTTTATTTAACATTACAACAAAATTGCCTATGATGAGTTTCTTAGAAGGTATCCCCATCATTAAATGACATATGACTGTATATTAGTGAATATGTCTAGGAGCAATTCCTGAAATTTATTTATATTACTGAATGTGAGTAAAAGCAATTTCTAAAAGATATACCACATAACATTAATTATTTCTGAAAGGTAGAATTTCAAGAGACATTAATTTCATTTTTTAAATTTTCTTTATTTTCCAGTGAAGATATATTATTGGCATAATAAAAGGAATATATAATAAAGACAAAATAATTCCTGGGCTTTTCTCTCCACTGACCTTCTATGGTCTTGGGGGGAAAAAAATTCTCATTTCTGAACCTCTGTTTCTTAATTGGTAAAATGAACTATATGATATTTTTCATCCTTTCCAGCTCTAAAAATTTCCGGTTCTAAATCTACTCAGGTTCATCCTGGGTCCAAAAAAAAAAAAAAAAAAAAAAGAAGAGAAGAGAAGAAGGAAGGAAACCATCAGAGCCTCATAAAATTAAGTCTTAATTTTGTCCATTTTACACATTGTAGAAAACCATAATTTCCTTTTAAGATGACATAACTTATTCAAGATCGAGCTTCCTAATGTAATTATTTGTTCACCTTCCCTAATTGTCTAAGTGATCTAAGTTTATTCTGGCTTTTAAACTACATGTCTTAACTATTATTATCGAAGCAACAGTGACTGAGGATAGCATAGACTACAGTGAACAAGACAGACAGCCTACATTCATGAAGCCAACAAGTGCAGTGTCCTAACAATACATAAACAAGTACAATGTCTTAACAGTATGTAAATCAACAAGACAAATTATTGTAGCTTGAAGGAAATAAAGAAAATATGATAGAAAGTAATGGAGAATGAAGTCCTTTATGAAGGGGCCATCAGGGAAAGTGTCTCTGAGGAAGTAACTTTGAGCTGAGACCTGTACATTGAAAAAAATGTAGCAAAATGAAAAGCCAAAGGAAGCATTCTAGCAGAGAAAATGGCAATACAAAGTCTCTGAGGCAAGAAAGAATTTGGCATGTTTGTGGAATGCAAAGAGGATGGTATAATCGCAATAAATCAGTGGGAAAGAGTGGCACCAGATAAAGTTAAAGAAATGGATACCAGATCACATACATCTTTAGAAAAGAGTAAGGAATTCAGATTTTATTCTAAATACAATGGGAAGCCATTCAAAACTTTTAAACATATTTTTAAACATGCTTTTTAAACTTATCTATGTTTTTGAAAGATAACTGGCTGTTGTGTAGACAGGAGATTATAGGAGGGCAAGAGACAAGTTAGAAGAAAAAAATCAACTCACTGAATCATTATGCATATCTGTCAAATTGAACTAATTGCATTCCGTTTTAAAATATTTAATATACACTTGTATATTAAACATTTGTTGTATATAAATGTTTCACACAAAACATGGCAATGCTTTTAGAATTAAAGGCATTATGAATTCACTGTAATTATCTGCTACTTAGAAATTTGTCAGAATTTTTGGCTTGAAATCCTAGTGGCTACCATGTCCCATGACAAAACACTTGGTTTACCTGGAGATCAGTTAGAAGGCAACTGCAGAAGTTCAGACAAGAGATAGACAAGAGTCACTAAGAGTAAAAGAGTGTTAGTGAAGATGGACAAGAGCAAATGGTTTAAAATACAGCATTTTTTATGCCACGAGGCATAAAATTTGCTGATGGGACCATGGTGAAAGAAAGGAGGAAGTCAGAATGGCTCCTAGAGTTTTTTTCTTGAGCAATTTGGTGATTGGTGGCACCATGTACTAAGATGGGAAAGACGGGGGGAAGATCAAAATTTGAGGGTAAAATCAAGAGCTTTATTTTAGACACAAGTTTGAGATGTTTATTAAACGCCCGACAGTAAAGGTTGAAGAAACAATTAGACATAAAAACTGAGAACTCACACCAGGCTACAGATATCAATTTGGAAGTCCACAGAATATGGACGGTAGTTAAAGAATGGCTGAGATGAAGCAGAGACAACCAAAATTTAGGTACAGTAAGTTTTAATATAGAAAAAGGAAATCAATTATGTTCATTTATCTTAACATAAAGTACACCAGTACCAAAAAGAAAAAATAAATATAATTATACACATAATTATATATACATGTTTTTATACATTTATGTATATATAGTTACATATACATATATATACATACTTCATGAAAAAGTACATATGTTATAAACGGACATGTTTGGAACTAAAGTTTACAACCTGGAATTCTTTATTAAGTACCAAACACAAAAAAAGTAACTCATTCTCTGAGAGAAATATTATCTTGAAGCATCTAACTTCTTACCAGCAAATCACTTACCCATGAACAGAACTAGCAAAGTCAAGTCAAAAAGAAACACTGTGAGCCCAACATTCACTATGAGCCCAACATTGCCCTACAAGGTAAGTTTTGTCATGCAACACGGAAGCCACTAGGACTTCAAGCCAAATATTCTGACAAATTTCTAAGTAGTGGATAATTATGGTGAATTCATAATACCCTTAATTCTAAACAGCATTGCCATGTTTTGTGTGAAACTTTATATACCACAAATGTTTAATATACAAAGGTATATTAAATGTTTAAAAATGAAATGCAATTAGTTCAATTTGACAGATGCAAGGGGACTTCAAAGAGTGCATGGAAAAATGGAATTCAAAGATAAAAATAAAAAATATAAACTTTATTTCTCAACATAAGCTCCATCAAGTTCAAAACACTTTTGTAAGCAATGATACCAGACATTTATTTTACTCCTAAAGAACTGAGCTTCCTAGGAACTTAACCATGTCCATGCAGTCTTTTTTACATTATTAACTGAAGAAAAATCTGTGTCCTTTAAAGATTTTCTTAAGATTAGGAAACAAACAGAAGTCAGAAGCAGTCAAATTAGGATTGTAATGTGAGTATTTAATGATTTCCCATTGAAATGCCCGCAAAATCGCCCTGATGTGATGAGAGAAATGAGCAGGAGCATTGCCATGGTGGAGAAGGACTCTGTGGTGAAGCTTTCCCAGTCATTTTTCTGCTAAAGCTTTAGCAAACTTTCTCAAAACACTCTCATAATAAACAGCTGTTATTGTTCTTTGGCCCTCCACAAAGTCAACAAGCAAAATGCCTTGAACATCCAAAAAAACTGTTGCCATTACTTTTGCTCTTAACTGGTCTGCTTTCACTTTGCCTGCACCACTTCTACCTCTTGATAGCCATCGCTTTGATTGTGCTTTGTCTTCAGGATTGTACTGGGAAAGCCACGTTTCTCATCTCCTGTTACAATTCTTCGAAGACATGCTTCAAAGGGCCGAGCCCGGGGCGCACTCGGGAGAGTGCGGCGCTGGGAGCGCGGCGACACTCCCGCCGCGGGTTCGGATCCTATATAGGAATGGCCGGTGCACTCACTGGCTGAGTGCCGGTCACGAAAAAGACAAAAAAAAAAAAAAAAATCATTCGAAGACATGCTTCAGAATATTGATCCCACTTATAAATGTGCACTGAAAGTTCTGCTTTTTTCTGCAGCCAATCTGAGCATAATGGTTTTGGCATCCATCAAGCAGAAAGTTTGCTCAACTGTAATTTTTCAGTCAGAATTGTGTGATCTCAACCAATTGAAATGTCTATGGTGCTGGCTATCATTTCTGCTGTTAATTGTCAGTCCTCTTCAATTAGAGCATGAACAAAATTGATTTTTTCCTCACAAATTGATGCAGATTTGAAGATGATGCAGGCTTCAACATCGCCTTGTACCTTCTTGAAACAAGTTATCCAGCCAAAAAAACAAAACAAAAAGAAATTATCAATTTGTAAACTGCTGATTTCCTTGGGGCATTGTCCTCATAAACTTTTTAAAAAGCATCGATGATTTCACCATTACACCACTCAAGCTTCACCATAAATTTTAGGTTTGTTCTTGCTTCAATTTTAGCAGAATTCTTGTTGCTCTGTTAGGTGCAAGTGGGGCACATGCAGTAGAGATTCCATCTGCCCTGGGCAGCTTTCCTAAGGTTTGGGGTCAAGCTTGCCCTGAATCCCAGGTTTCTGTTGTCCCTTGCTGTCTATCTGTAAATAGTAAATCTGTTTCATGTAATGTGTGGTGTGTAAGGGTGTTCTGCCTCGATGGACTCAGACAACTTGGTAAGCAGTGCACAGTGAACCTGATTCACACCTATCTCATGGGTTACAAGATTTAAATGAGTTAATATTTGTAAAGTGCTTAAATAAAAATATTTGATGCATTGTAAGTGCTATATAAATGATAATAAAAAGGATTTTCCAACAAAGTAAAAGTTTATGTTTTGATATACATGTCCCCCTTCCTGACACATAGCATTAACAGAGTAAATATAAAAATAATTTGTAATACATACAACCAATAAAACATTAAATCTAGAATGAGATCATTTAAATCAATAAGAAAAAGAGAATACAATAGAAAAATAGGCAAAGTATAAGAACAGGCAATTCATAGGCAAAGAATTTGAAATAACCAGTAAAAATGTAAAAATATAAACAACATTTCAGTTAATCAGAAAAATACATAGAAAAAATATACACTTTGTATCCATTCAATTTGGCAAAATGTAAAGAATTCTAATAACCCTAGTGTTGATGAGGATGTGGAGAAATAGGACAAACACTTTAGAGAACAATTCAACACTATCTCGGAGAGCTGAACAGCCTTGCACCCTGTGAACCAGCAATTCTGTTTCTGAGCACATACACTAAAGAATCTTTCTCACATATGTGTAAGGAGACAGACTATTTTTTGCATCCTTGTTTGTGGTAAGAAAAAAGCGAGAAAATATGTATTAATATGAGAATGACTACATGTAGCATTCATATTATGGAAATCATATATATAGCAGTTCATGAATGAACTAGAGCTACACATAACACCAAGGACAAATCTCCAAAAACTTAATTTTGTACAAAAAAAAGTATTTTAGAAAGACATGTACATTATATTATTTTACAAAATTTATAACATGAAACATAATGCTATATATTTTACACATACAGGTAAAATAAAAATAGCATGAGAATGATAACAAATTCAGGGTAGTGATTATCTCTATGGAAGAAAAAAGGAAAACAGGATCACGGAGGGATACACAGGAGGCAACAATTACATCTGTAATGTTGTATTTCTTTAAAAATACCTGACTGAAGTATAAGTACAAAATAATATAAAGATTTACTAAAGGAGAGTGGTGGGTGAAAATTATATTTTTCAAACATATATCTATATTATAAAGAATAATTTTTAAGAAGTAAAAAATAAAATCATGCTTTCCAGTTCTTTTTTAAATTTTTTGAGGAACTTTCTACTGTTTTCCATAATGGCTATACTAACTTACATTCCCATCAACAGTGTGCAAGGTTAACATCATTCTTTAGTTACAGTTTGTTCAATTTAGATTAATCTGCTCTTATAAAAAGGTATTGCTATAATCAACTTCTAATATATTCTTAAACCCATGACCTTTTTAGGAGACATGAACATGAAAAAAGAGCATTCTTTGTCCTTCTTTTACCCAGTTGATCTATCAGAGGCAATTTAGGTGAATAAAACTTAGAAATAACTAAATTTCCAATTTAAAACATTAAAGGAGAAACGTAAGTTTCAGAATTTAGTACAATAACTTAGCTAACAATAGAATGTGATTAGGAAAATTGTAGTCACTCCATCCATAAAGAATAAATAGAAACTTTCCTTTCAAATCTTCAAGATTAACAATTTAATTTTTCTTATGATTATCCAATTAGTCAAAATTATATAGGAGAGTTTATTTTCTGAGAACAGGAATAAGCATTTTGAACATATTTTTAACGGATCATACAATCCTTACTCTTAAGAAGTGTACACATGAGGTGAGGAGTAAAGACTCCAAAAAATACACTTTGGAAACAACCATAATGCAGCACATTGGCAAATCATTCAACTCTAGCACCTTGTTTCTAATATCTGGTTCAGATCTCAAGAACAAAGGCACACCACCATAATTCATATGTATAGCACAAAATTATGGCAGAATCAGAAAGTAGTCAGGAAGTTTGGTTTTTGCGCCCCAGCCTTGTACTTCTGTTACATTTTCTCTTTAACAGCTAGACTCCCTGAAGATTACAGGTCTTTATTTATTTAACATACACTATGTGCCAGGTACCGCTATAAGCATGATAGAAGTAATAATTCATTTATATCAGTAAGATTAGGTTAAGTCCTACAGCAGTAAAAAACGACCCTAAATCTCAGTGACTCACAACAACAAACTTACATCGTAAGTTGACTTTGACTGTGGTTGTGCTTCATTTTCTCTTCAGTCCAAGATCCAGGCTGAGGAAACCCCTATCTAAGACATAACCATTCTCATGGCAGAGAGAAGAGAATAACAGAAACATGCCATGGCTCTTAAATCTTCTGCTCATAAATTATATACATCACTTAGACCCATGCTTCAAAGGCCAGCAATGTGACTTGGCCAAGCTTAACAAGGGAATAGGAATGAGCCATCCTCTCATAGAGAGGGGCCATAACAACTTTGAAAATCCAATGTATCATCATTATGTCAACTATACTAGTGTAGGCATTATTATTATCACTTCACAGTTGAGGAAGTGATATAATAATAATGCCTATACTAGTGTAGGCATTATTATTATCACTTCACTACTTAATATGATTAAGTAGCTAGATCAAAGTCATACAGCTAGTAAGTGGCAGAGCCAGAATTTAAAACCCAAGCAATTCATGCTCTTAACTACTAGACTGTGCTAACTTATTATGGTCTTGCTCTATTCTTTTCACCTCTTCAAAAGAATTCTGAAACTTATTTACACAGAAATATTTGACAGGAAAACATTTAAACAGTAACTACCCTAAAGGAATTTGCACTTTAAGGCAACAAAGCCTGAAGAAAATGTTGCAAAGTTCAGACACCTGGATTTCAGAAGCTTGGTGGAGGAAAGCAGCTTTTCTAATGACCTGAAATCACATCTAATACTTGGTCCCTTATTTTTTTTATACACACATACTTAACTGCTGCAGCTTGAGGTCTCTGCTCAACTATCATCTACTTAGGCCTTTCCTCACAACACTATTTTAAAAACACACATCATCATCACCACTACAATAACTACCTCCTTTATTTTTTATTGTTTTTCACTGCTTTTTTCTTCATAGACTACTTCCTAATTTTATCTTACATAATCATTTGTTTATTTCCTTATTATTTGTCTCCCCCATGTAGTCATAAAGTCCATAAAAGTATGAACACTGTTCATCTTATTTATTGTTGTAACCATAGCACCAAGACAGAAACTGACATATGGTAGGTTCTCAATAAATATTTGTTAAATGAATTGATGAATGGAAGTACAAGAGTACTTCGAAAAGTTTGTGGAAAAATGGAATTAAAAGATAATATGAATCCTTGCATGAACTTTTTGAAATATCTTCATATGAGTGAATGAATGAATAAACTCAATGTCTGATACACATAAAAGTGGAGTAAGACTAGCTATGGAAGATATAATGGGGCAAATCTCAGAGGAACGCAGCAAGACATTGTTCAAATTTACTTAAAACAGTATCTTTTATTGAGTGCCATCTATGTGTCAAATGTCATGACTACAAAGAGACATAAAATGAAAGTTCATCTCAGGGGCTCACAATGTAAGTAAGGAAGCCAAATGTACTTACAAAGAAATTAATAGTAGTAGAAGGGAACAATTTTATGATTAGTAAAATATCTTCAAGTAGTACAAGATGTTTCAACTTTTTGCAATAGGTATATAAATATACATATATGTATATATGTATAAGAGATTTTGGTGTAAATATATTATGAGAGATTTTATAAATTTCATAAATTATTGGAATATAGCAGAAATAAATACAGCAGACCCATCAAGATAAAAAGGATTTGCTAGTAATTTATTGTGCCTCAACAGCTTTTAAAAGAAAAAAAAAATCCAGTCTCTCAAAAATGTATCTTAACAATGTCTGGCACATGATAGTAAATTACTAAATATATGAAAAATTAGGAAAATGTACTCATAACCAAAAAAAAGGCAGGCAATAAATACAGATTGAAATTTTCCAGATTAGCATTAGAAGACAATATCTTTAAAGAAGATATTAACAAATTTGTTCATGAGTTTAAAGGAAAAGATGATCATAATAAGTAAACATATGAGGAATCTCAGCAGAGAAATAGAAACTATTTTTAAAAAAGAGCTGAGTGGAAGTCCTAAGCTGAAAACATATGAGGTATGATTTTTGTCTGTTCTGTTTTGTTTGGTGGCTGGTTAGTATGGGGATCCAAACCCTTGACCTTGGTGTTATAACACGATGCTCTAACCAACTGAGCCAACCGGCCAGCCTAAGCTTTTTTTAAGTTATGGGATGGGCTTAACAGCATGTTGAAGACTGCAGAAGAAAGTTATAGTGAATTTGAAGGCAAATCAAAAAGAATTAGCCAATAGAACAGACAGGAAAATGAAAAAAATTAACAGAGACTCAGTGTCCTATGGGACAATATAAAACAGTAACATATGCATATTGTAACTAAAGTCCCAGGTGGAGAGGAGAGTGACAATAAGGCAATACACACACACACACACACACACACACACACACACACACACACACACACACACACACACGAAGAAATAATGGTCAAAAATTCACCAAATGTAATAGAAAACATCAACTTATAGATCCAACAATCTCAGGGAACTCCAAACGAAACAAACGTAAAAGGCAAAAAGCATCTGGGCACATCAAAGTCAAACCTATGACAGCAAAAGTTAAAGAGCAAATCTAAAAGTAATACACAATACAAATAATGTCAAACTTTCATCAGAAAAAATAAAAGCCAGCAAACAATGAAATGACATTTTAAACTGCTAAAGGAAAAAACTGTTAAAAGAGAACTCTGTGTTGAATGAATATATCCTAATGGGTGTGATAAAGACATTTGCGAATGAACAAAAGCACAGATGATTTAAAATCTGCAGCTCTCAACTGCTAATGAACACTGTTATGAAAATAAAGTCATACCACAGACCATGAGATATTATTTACAATATAAATATATGACAAAGGTCTTATATCCAGAATATTAAAAGAACTCACACAACTTCATAATAACAAGGTGCAAAATTTATTCCAATTTAATAAATATGCACGACTTAGACACCTCACAAAATGTTTATGAATGAACAATAAGCACATGGAAAGGTGCTCAACATTATTAGCTATCAAGGTAATGCAAATTATAAACACAATAAAATTTTACTTCACACCTACTAAGAAGGCTATAATGACACTCCCACATTGGATAGGGATATGTGCATTGCTTGTTCGAATGAAAAATGGTATGATCACTTTGGAAAACTATTTAACAGTTTGTTATAAATTTAAACATGTATCTAGGCTATGACTCTCTAACTCCACTATTAGGTACTTATCAAGAGAAAAAAAATGTATGTTCATACAAAGACTTATATGTAAATATTTATAGCAGCTTTGTCTATAAGAGATAAAAAATGATAACAGCCCAGATCACCGTCAGCAGGAAAACGGACAATTTGTGATATACACACAGTGGAATATTACTCAACAATAAAAAATAATAAACTACAAAACACAAATGAATTTCATTACATCAAATCAATAAATTTTGTGAATTCAACACACAAACCATGAAAGAATTTTAAAAACATTATGTTGAGCAAAAAAAAAAAAAAAAAAAAAAATCCAGACACAAAGGAGTACATACCAAATGAATTCATTTATTTAAAATTCAAGAACACAAAACTAATCTATCACAATAGAAGCCAGAACAGTGGTTGCTTCTGGCAGGTGGGGATTGACTAAAAGGGAACACCAAGGGAACTTTCTGGGATGATAGAAATTTTCTGTATTTTGACCAGGTATTGGCTATGTAAGGTCATACACTTTCAAAACTCATTGAATTTTATATTTAAAATCTTTATTTTATTGCATGTAAAGTTTACTTCAATAAACAAAAATCATGGCAGAATTTTCTTTTTTTTTTTTTTTTTTTTTTTTGTCGTTTTTTCGTGACCGGCACTCAGCCAGTGAGCGCACCGGTCAGTCCTATATAGGATCCGAACCCGCGGCGGGAGCGTTGCCGCGCTCCCAGCGCAGCACTCTACCAAGTGCGCCACGGGCTCGGCCCCATGGCAGAATTTTCAAATAACTTGGCAACTCAGTTTTAAAATTTATAAGAAAAGGCAAAGTTTATGAATAGTCAAGACACTTTTGGGGAAAGAGGAGGAAGAGCACAATGTGGGGAAACACTTTTGACAAAATTCAAGATCTATTATAAACCTATTATAATTTTAAAATGTAGTATTGTGAAGGGATAATTAATCAATGAAATAGGACAGAAAGTTCCAGAACAGAGCCACACAAATATGAAACCTTGATTTATGTCAGAGATGGCATTGAAAATCACAGAAATAGACTATTCATGACTAGTTGGAAGAATTCATTATTCAAGTGAAAATAAAACTGGATCCTTATCTTAATACATACACAAAAATCAGTTCCAAATGGATTAGAGATGTGAAGAACAAAACTTGAAAACTTCTGGAGAAAAATATAGGAGAATATTTTTATGACCTCAGGTTAAAAAGAACTTTTCAACCAAAAAGTACTAAACAAAAGACATAAATAAATTCAACAAATTAAATTTAAGAAATTCTATTTATCAAAAGACACTAAAAGACGAGTGAAAAAAAACAAGCCACAAAATTAATAATAAAACAAGGCCAGGCAGAATTTATGAAGAACTCTCACAAAACTATAAGAAAAAAGATACATATATCCCAAAAGAAAAGTGGGCAAAGCAAATAAACATTTCATAGAAGAAAAAAGTAACAAAGAAAAACACAGAAGAAAAGATGTTCAATCTCATTAGGAACATTGTGAGGTCTTTCTTTTTTTATTTGTTATACCTTGGAAGAGGGATGTTTTAAAGTAGAGGTGCACCAAAGACAAATTACAGAGTAATGCTAAATGAACAAATTGTTAAAGCCAATATTTGGCCAAAACCAAAACCAAAGCCTAAGCTCGTTGATTGAACTCCTCAGAGATAAGAATTTTACCCAAAAAGTCATTTTTTGCTACAATTTATCATTAAAACCAGTTCTAAATTTTTTTAGTTTGACATCATATATGAAGAATCATTTCTCAGTACTGTCAGCTGCTGGATTGCTTCTGCATTCACTGTACAGCTTATTTGTGATACTAAAAAGATGCACTCTTTTCAACTGACATTGGTAGAGGAACATGATATTTTAGGAGTTCCTCGTTTTTCTTTAACACTTTTTTCCTTTATTCTTTATATTCTTTGTTACGTCTAGATCAAAGATGATTTATCACAGATGTTGTTGTACATGATTTGAGTTGTTTTCCTGCCTTGTGAAATTTTAACAAGGCAAACTTAACATTTTGCTTTTCATTCATCCTTCAAGATGTGAATAATTCCCAAAGAGAATTTTTTCCTGAAAGACTTGTGGCCTAAATGGAATTAGATCACTAAAAAATATTAAAGGTACAATTTTAAAGATTATCTTCTTTGATATTTTAATGATAATACAACAAATAATTCCAAAGATTCATTCTAATCTTTATGATAAGATTTCTATTATTATTTCTTATATTATTTAAAATGTTATAAATATCTACCACCCTAATAGGATCAAATGTTATTCTTATAATTTTCTAGCTAACATATTGTCTCTTAACTTTAATTTTTACTTTAAATCTATTTCCTTATACATTTATTATTTGAAAAGGTCTAATTAGACAATTTAATGATCTAATTTACATTTTTTGTATATAAAGTTAGCGGTTTTTGCAATCATCATTAATTATTGTTGAATTTTACCCTTGCAATAACATTTACACTTCAACAGACCTATAGACTGCCAATATTTAAACGTATAGAAATATTTTTCATTTCGAAGTACACATAAAATGCATATTTATATTTGAAAGTGAATATTCAGCTAGTAACAATAAATCTGAATTATGTCTTGTTCATGCTGTCAGCAGTGTTATGCTGATACAATGAGATAGTAACCTACAGATTTACATTGTTGATTCTGCAAAAGTTTAGTAAGAACAGTTGAAATAGGCATTTGGCTAGTCAGGCCTCCAAAAGCTGTGACCTAAGCCAAAGAGAAAATATTTGGCCAAGTACTAAGGTTAACGCCTAACTATGGTGTATTCCTAAAAGAAAGTATATAACCAGACATCTATCTATTAGATAGAACCGCATAGCATAGCCACATAATTACATACACAAATGCCTTATCTCCAAGATTTTAATTTCCATCCATACAAAAAATAAACACATAGAAATGAAATATAAAGGTCCTCAATGAAAATGCTATGGTTGTTCTTGTTGATAACGAATTATTATCATCTGTAACCTACTGCCATCTAGAACACTTTGTGGCAGCTCCTCAGGCAACATTCACTCATATCCAAATCCTGTCCCCAATATATCCCCTCATTATAGTAGCACTCCTTCAGAATGGACTTGGACAAAGTGGGTTTCATGGTGAATTCTGAATAAAAGAATAAAAACAAGGTTATTTGAAGAATAAAAAGCATTAATACAAATGAATGAATCATTGGCTTGAATCAAAATGGTAAAAACAGAAATAGGAAAAGACAAAAAATGTTCACAATGGTTTGGCTCAGTGTGTACCCTATTCTGAAGCAAAGAAATTTCCACTTGTAGAGGCGATTATTGACTCAGAGAATAGATCATGATTATAATAAAATAACAAATAATTTGCTTTAAGTCTTTAGACTTTACCCATGTTCAAATTGCCCAACCCTCAAAGTGTAGCAAGAATATGGTTCTCAAACTGTCTGATCTCAGGGACTTTCAGACTCTAAAAAGTTATTGACGATCCGAAAGAGCTTTTATTTATGTGGGTTATATATATCAATTCTTACCATATTAGATATTCAAATAGAAAATTTTTAAACATGTATTTTTAAAGTACCATAATCCATTACATGTTAACATAAATGGCATATTTTTATAAAAGAACATAAGAAACTAATAAAAATGATTTTAAAGGGGGGTTGGAGTAATAAGGTAGACAGAGTCATGGGTGAAAGACGGACTTTGCAATGTACACCTTAGTAGATTATTCTATTTTTTGTACCACAAAAATGTATTACAAACTCAAGACAAAACACTTAAAATAAAAAACTCACAGTACAATTATTTTTTGTAAGCAAACTGACAATTTAGAGTAAAAGGTTAATGGTACTCATTTCTTTGTTATTTTTGTTCATTTACTTATTTGTGATTTTTCTTCTCATTTACTTATTTGTATTTTTTGAGTTTTCTACAATAAATGCATATTACTTGGACAATTTTAAGTGTTTTTGAAAACTTATCATCCCACTTCCCCAAATTAATGGAGACTAACAGGAACATATCCATATAAGCATTTGGGCAACACCAAAAATCTTATGAATCCCTAGACTCCAGAGTCCACTTTTTCCTACATGTGTTCTGCTGAAGTATACCATCAATGAAAAGCATTCAGTGCTTGTCTTAAAACAACAGACTGCTTAAATTATTTTCAAACTATCAAGAGAATTTTTAAAATTTGACCACAATCAATTTACTTTCTTTCCCTGAAACCAATTTTACTACTTATAGTTAATAAGTAAAAAGTTACAACGTAATTCATTCATATGTATTTCAGATAAACAGAAATATCTAGCTTACATAGACTTCCCTAGAATGGTTTTTATTGATAGTCTCTTCTTTACTGCTTAAACTCATTTGGATTCTCTTCCAATGCATGTCCATACATAAAGATGAAAAGTGTAAAACTATTTTATTAGAAATATTGATTTTAAATTTGAGACCGTTGAGAATAAATTGCTTGTTTAAGAAAAGCCAGAGGGGAAACAGCAAACTCGGGGGTTCTGTGTAAATAAGCACTATTAGGGCATGCCATTCTTATAATTTCTATGAGGAGATATCATGCAATCAAGTGTAATTCATGTCTCTGAACCTCTGCTGAAAAGAATATAAGAAATCTGTGACACAATATTGTCATAGTTGATGTCTAGCAGCAACTTAAATTCATGGCACATACATAATATCTACACAATCATTATCCTCCCTCCTCATCCTCTAAATATATGACAAATAAACATTTTGTCAGAATAAGATAATGAAACTCATTCAGAGAATGCCTGTAACATATTCTGAAGAAAACAAAGGGGGCTTTTAATCAGGTCCAATAAGCAATGATCCAGCCAGCCAATATCCTTCAGCAAACACTGTCCTAGCCCCAAAAGGCCCATTCAGTGAGCAGGAAGGATCCTCCCATCAAGTGTCCAAAGGAATCTTTATCAGGGGGTTCTTCCTAGGACATCCTTCAGTAAAGAGATAAACTCATCTCCAGAAGACCTCCTAGGACTCCACGTGGTAAGGATGGGAGTATTCTGAGAAAGTACAGTTTCCTTAGAAAGAAAGACAAGACATGCTGTACAGGATTTTAAGTGTAAACTGGTCATTCTTATTCTACCGAATGCTACTAATCTGGAAGTTTGCAGCAACTATCAAACAAATACATTAATTTCCCTGTTACGTGTTCCACATAGGTGGCTATTACAACAGAAGTCACTTTAAACATGTAAAAATAATCTATTGCATCACATCTCTATTTTTTTTAAAATGAAGAGTATTACAAAAATAATTTCACTGTTTAATCTATGGAGACTTGTGGAGCTACTATTAAGTCCTATGAAGCAAGGACTGAGGGATGTAGGGCTGCTTGTTCCTATGTACTCCATGGCCACTGATGACTATGCTTTTATAGTTTTTCTATCATCATTTTGCATTTTCTGTCATTTGTCTGCTATTTGTTATTTCAATTTCAACTGACTAACGATAAGTGCTTTCTATTTTCCAAACACTGAATGAGGATGATAACAATTAAAGACCTCCCTAACAGAGCCAAATGCTTGTGCTCTTGGACAAGGTCTTGGTAATCAGAGAAGCATTTACTAATTACTTCTAGGTTTAAGTCAAAATATGTTATAGTTGATATATGACTTCTAGAAAAGTGGTGTACTCATTTAATACAATTCCAACCATTTATGGTCATTGTTTCAACATTCTAATCTGCATCTTGTCACAAAAGACAACATTAACTATATTTAAACCAAAATTCTATGTCATAGTTTCTCAAGGTTGTCATTGTTTTTACAAATGATAGATTCAGCCAGTTTCTCAAACACATTCTTCAGAACACAGGATTTTCGTAGGTGATATAGCAAGTGGTACTACACTCAGAACATGATATGTTGGGCCCCTACCCTGGGTCCTCCCCACCATCCTCAGTGCTCTGGCTTTCCTAGGGCTTGCCCCTCCCCAGCAGCTTAGAAGGGCCTTGTCACCCCTTACATGGGTTGTAAGCCCAAAGGATGTGGGGGAGGAGAACTCAGGAGAATATACTTCGGGGGAAAGGGTTGCAGTGTCCACAACATGCACACAAAACTTCTCCTGGGGCGGGAAGGGAAGAGGGAAATGGGGGGCACAAGCAGAGAGCACGGAAAAAGCTGTTCCTTCACCATCAGGCCACAGACCCCAAAGAATCCAGAGATTCTAAATGAAAGCCTGGCCTTCCGGGTCTGGAGACATATTTTAATAATTTGCTAGCTTAACAAATAGCTTTTAAATACTTAGACCCATGATATGTGGGTGCTGATTTGTACTGGTGCTCCATCACTGGCAAATGACTGACCGACTGTAAATTCTACACATTCAGCGAGAGAAAAGCAATCTTTTATCTTGTTCACTGCTCTGTTTCCAAGACCAAACACACAGCTGATGAAATGTGAAGTGAAAAAGGTGCTCCATGGATTAAAAAAAATGTTTGGAAAATGCTGCCTTTTGCAAGTCCTTTTAGAGAATTATAATGCAAATTAGTACTTTAAGGGTTTTGAGAATCCAACCATTTTAATCAAGGCTCCCCCACCTCCCTTTTTTCCCAGAGACCATCTCACATCTACTCTATTGCAGAAGATTTTTAGGAATTATTCAAACCAATGGCATAAATCAACCAGCTTACTTTGGGAGCAACTCAAGGAATCTGGAATAAATATAATGTACCCTCAAATATGGTCCCAGATACAATGTAAACATTACAAAAAGGTAAGAATTACATGGGATGCTCTAGAAGAAAATAAACATCAGAGTTTCCTTTTTGTGAACAAATCAAGACTCCAATGATAGAAAAGCATTGATCTCTTCCTGGAATTTTTCTACCAAAAAATAGAAAGTTTAGAGAGCAATGGAATGAGAGAAAAAACGTTACAAACCTATCATATTAAATTTAAGGTGAAGAGTAAATGTCCTGTAAACTTTTAATACTCATTTGACATTCATGTCAATTTAAAATGTATTTATTTCTGTTTAAAGTTGTCACTAATCTTGATTTAAGCTACCTGTAACCAATTTAGTATTTTTAGTTTAAGCATGGGTATCCATTGTAATTGGCATTGAGGCAGATTATGATTAGCACTTGGTATTAGTCCAGTGTAGAGTATGAAATTTTACTGTAGATTTCTAATTTAAATTGGAGCTACAGGAGAGAAAGTGGGATGAAAGGTGGGACTCTTTCAGAAATAAGCCACAGAAATCCTATTCAGACTAACTTAATCACATAAAAGCTTTTATTGACTCATGTAACTGGAAAGGATATGAATGCCATTGACCTCAGGAATAACTGAACAGAGAAACTCAGATCTCTCCCCTCTCCTTTGTTCCTCTATGTCTTTTCCTTATTCCCTTCTCCCCTCTCCTTGCTCCCCTTATCCTCTCATTCTCTTTTTCTCATTCTCATTTTGTCTCCACCACCCCAACCCACAATGTCTCATCTCAACTTCTCTCAGTATTACCCTCCTTCTCTCTAATTGCAGTTTCTTCCTTAAATCAGGAATCCTGGCAGCAGACAAGTTTCAAGGTATACCATCATAGCTTAGAAATCCTAGAGGACAGACTGTCTCAAGGTTCAGTATATAAAAACTCAAGGAAAGAACTCTGATAGGCCTAGTGTGGGTCATGTGTCCCCATTATATCAATTGCTTAAGACCTAGGAAGGCATGCTACTGCTTGGCTGTACCCTGCTGCCTCCATGGTCACATCACTGAGGTGAGATAAATCCAGACAGGGCAGGTATTCTTACCAGAAGAGGGGGTAAAGGGATGCTTGACATATAGAATATCAGATGTCTCATGTAGACCATAAACTGTTACATTTTTGGAAAGTAATTTGACAACATATATCAAGACCTGTTAAGTCCATGACTATAATCTATGCTAAGAAAAAACTCCAAACCCAGAAGTCATACATATCAAGAGGCTCTATTTATAATAACCAAGATATGGAACTAACCTAAATGACAATCAACAGATGACTGGACAAGGAAAATGTGGTATTATATACACAATGGACTACTCAGACATAAAAAAGGATGAAATTCTGCCATTCAGAGCAACATGGAGGAGCTTGGGAAGATTATGTTAAGTGAATAAGCCAGGCACAGAAAGAGAGATACTGCATGCCCTCAATCATACGTGGGAGCTAAGAAAGAAAGAAAAGAAGGAAGGAAGGAAGAATCACAGTATTATGTTGAACTTGCAGAAGAAGAGAGCAGAACTGTGGTTACTAGAGGTAGGAAAGGGAGAGGGGGAGGGGATTAGGGAGAAATTGGTTAATGGACACAAAGAATGATTACCTTTTGCAATGATGAATATGCTAATTATTCTGATTTGATCATCAAATGCTGTACACAAATACCAATAGTCAACTCCATACCCCACGAATATGTATAATCAACTGTTTCAATAATTTGTGTTTCAATTTAAAAAAAGAGGTTTATTAAACATCATTTATAATGATAAAACTTGTAGTCAATCTAAGATTCCAATAAAAGGAAAACAAATAGGCAAATTCTGGCATATCCTCATAGTAGAATAAGATGTTGCCATAATAAAGAAAAATTCCTGCTGCCTGGAGCCTGTCTACTACCAAGAGTCCTGACCTAAGGAAAAGAGGAAAATGCAAAAATATATATATACAACCCTGGAAAAATAAGAAGATAGAAAAGAAACCAGAAGAAACAATAAACAATTCCAAAATGTTAGTAGACTTTGGATACTAAGATAATGGGTGATCATTTATCCTTTACATCACTTCCTTGTTTTCTATAACAAACATGTACAATTTTAAGATGAAAAACCATTATCTTCGAGGTTCAAAAAACTATAAAACTCAACATTAAATATATCAGATGGTTGTTCTTTGAACTTCTCATCTTCCCAAGTTTACAAAGCATTCTTCAAAACCAGCCATTTATTTCAAAATATTATCCTAAATTGTATAGATCTAATGGCCTTTGCCTACTCTAGGGAAGGAAACAAACTGAAAAGGAACATACAGAATGAGGTACAAGCTAGTCAATTACAATAGGAGAGAATATTTGCTTCCCTCATCTCTTAAAGTCTATGCTATTCAGAGACAAACATCATTAGGCAGCCTGCACAGCAGGTTAGCTATTTCCATAAGGATGAACTTAAATTACTTAGAATGGAAGAGAAACAACTATGCCTTTGTATGACTAAGGCAAGGTCTAGAAACTGTCTCCCCACCTCTACCCCATCCTTCAGGCCTCCCTATCCCTTGACCCCAAGCCCTGATGTATGCAGACCTCACCGGCCCCACTCCCGGTCCACACGTACCCCTCTTTATTCCCAACCGCAACATAACCCCTCTGCATTGTGATTCACGTCACTCTTCAGGTTTCCACTCAGGAGGATAAGGAAGGTCATTAAGAATCATCTTCTAGTCGAAAGGTCAATAAGGCAAGACAGGGCAATAGGGAAGAGACAGCTTCAGGGACAGAGGCACACTCAACTGCTGCCCCAACCTCATTATTCCACCCAGGCAGAATAGACTATTTCTTTGCCATGGTCTGTCAGAGCTCAGCCTCACCATCAGCAAAACGAAAAACTGCTCTAAAACAAACTCTGGCAGAGGTACAGATATAGTGGTGAATATTTGTAACAATTTATTTTGCTTTTACGGAATCTTAATTTCTCATGTGGTCATTATCTGAAGAAAAAGTACATAATAAAGGTTGGTTCTACCTGAAGTTCAATACCAACTATATTGACAATTTTCTGTGACCCAGAAAAAGTCATATCATCTCTTTGTTCCTATGATGTGAGAAGTTTGTACTAAATCATCTCTCAAACTTTTTTTGGCTATAACGTTTTATTATTCTATAGAATTCTTTTTTCAAAGCTTTAGCTACTGTGCTTCAAAATATGGGGCACAGCAAAGCCAACATCTTTTGTTATTGCTTGCTAACTCTCACAGGATAAATTTGAAGCTTTTCAGTTTACCCATGTGCTTATTACATATACAAAGTCTTTAAGCTCATCCATAAAATCAAAATGCTAGTAATAAAAACAAACAAACAAAAAAGCCCTTTCATTTAGTATTTTCACAGAAAATTTTTAGCTATTAAAATTTAGCTAGATGATTAAAATTAAAATTAAAATATTGGCTATAATGTAAAATAGGTTTCAGATAAAGTCTGTGCTAAGGAGAAGGAGGAAGATAGTTTGCAGGGGAGACTGGATGTGGGGGGTAGGGCAGCAGGATGTACAGGGAAGGAAGGAAAGGAGGAGGCTGTTTATTTTTAGACAATGTGGGAATAGACTTTTTAAAAACTAAATCACTAAAGCTCAGCTAAAACTTTGTCATTGGTATTGGAAAAGTACAACCTGGGAAGTCAACTTTTATTACTTTTTATATCATACTTAACACGTACTAAATCCCCCAGATGATAAAGATCAAATTACTTTTATTCCATACACCCATGGTCTTCAGCTCTCTCCCCGCCCTCTGAACAGAATACAGAAGTCCCCCACAGCTGACTTAGCCGGGAACCACGTCCTTGACTGCCCCACCTCCATTATCGACACCAAATGCTAGTCTGCACTATTGAAGGGTCTGAGACTCAAATGGCCAATACCCCACTGTAGATCATGCTTTATGTCGCCCTAGGCAATAGTCTACTTTCATCCTTTCCTTCAATGGACAAAACGTTGCTTTTGCACCAGACTAACCAACTTTAGATGCTCTCCCTCTATGTGATAACAATAAGAATTCTTATTTATTTTTTTTTTAAGTTGACTTCAGAAACAGTGGCCACTTTACTATAAGACCACTCAAAATTAGGAAATTTAAGTGGGGGTAATTGTATGGAGAACATACCCAGAGCATGGACCCCACAAATCCAATAGTCCACAGGTGTAAGTAACTTGAACGTGTCTAGATACATCCAGAAGATGTAAGCTGAATGTGCTCAAATGTCTTACTACTTTGATAAGCACCGCCTGTGCCTTCCATGCCCAGAGGGTGACTATACTGACTGGAGTAGAGCTTCTAGCTCCGTGAGATGCCTCAGATCCTCCATCTCTATATAAATTCTTGCAGCCTCCTAGATCTGCTGAGTATCTCTGTAAAGCCTTACTACATGTCTATACTATCATCCTTAAAGCTTAGTAAACTGTTTTAATGCCTATTATTTACTGTCAATACATGGCTGGGTTTCAGCATTTAAAGAATAACTGAAGATGTGCATCTCTACACATCCCTACAATACGAAAGGGTAAATTAATTAAAAGCTTAACTAATCCTCCTCACCCGATTTCCACATTGCCTTTTCTTGTGGCCTGGCTCCCAGCCAAATCCTGCAGGGCAGCTGACTGCCAAAGCCAGGTCCCCAGGTGCTGGAAAATGTGGGGCAACTGTAGTGACCAGATTATCACACACTAAAAGCAAATCAGAAATAGATTTTTAAATAGATAACTGGGTCTTATTGACATGCTATCATTTTCTTAACTTTACTAGCACTCTGAGGCCCTCATCATGCAAAACGACCACTGCTCACATCCACAATTGTTACAGCATGCGGTAGCTGTTTCTCTTTCAAATATAACACTTTCCCAAAATACTGAACTGACACATTTTTCAAATAATAAAAGTGAAACATCTTTGAAGTGGTAGCACAGAAAATACAATCATGTAACTCCACAAAAAGAGTAAAGGAGATATTATTTGCAAACTACTAAATTCCTCAAAAATGTATTGATTCTAAAAATAAAACCATACCATTTGTACAAAATAAGGAAAGGAAAATTTTTTCTCTTCTAGCTCTAATATTCTGCTTTCTAGACACAAAAAATTTCTATTTTCATTTTAAAAAAAACGAATAAAGTATTTTTTCATTTAGCTGGGAATGTTTATAAGCCTAAAAGTTTTGAGCAAATGTATCAAAAATGGAAAATGCATGCAACGCTCAAAGGAAAAGCAGAATCTTTCCTTGAAACACCACTATAGTCATCTCAATAATTATAGCTTTACATAAGTCAAAATAGGTTCCAAAGAAAATACATTTTTCATTCTGCCTATGTAAATGCAAGGTATGTGTTGAGAAGTTGAAGGGAAGGGTGGGTTTATCATTGTTTGATAAAATAAAAATTTCCAAAATCTTGGTGGGAAAAAAGCATTATATAATTGGGTGTTTTCCAATTGGGTGTTTTGGGTCTCACATCTCACTCAAACCATAAATATAGCAGCAGAATTTCCTAAATTGCAATACATCCAGAACACACCTTCAAACTCAAATTCACATATAAAGCCCCAAAAGTATAAAGGAAACTGGAGAAAAATACTCTGTTCATTTCATTCCTATGCCCTTGGTGATGGTGTCATATTTTGAAGTACTTCATTCTCTGCATTCTGAACTCCTGCCTATCTGGAACATCAAGGACTTGTTTCTCATTCCCAAATTTTTGACCTTCTAGATCCCAGATCTTTGTTCTGTTTCAGAATCCTGGTTTGCTGGAAGCCTGTGTGCCTGCCTAACCAGTTCTGTTTGGCTGCTATTTATATCTTAGCATTATGCCTCTAAAACTAAAGCAATAATTTACTTAACATTTCCCTATCTACACTGTAACCACTCAAGATAGCATAGAATGTGAGTTCTTTCATCTTCAACTTCTTCAATAAATATACAATAAACATACGTAAAACACTAGTAAAATTCTGCATTTTAATTTATTAATACAAAAACCTGATCATCAAAACTAGGAAAGAAATGACAAATGTCTGAAGTGACATATACATTAATTACCTTGATTTGATCATTACACATGGCAGACATGTATCCAAATATCACATTGTATCCCATAAATAGATACAATTATTAAGTGTCAATTAAGGCAACTTTTTAAGAACTAGAAATGATGTCCTCGGCATATCAAGTTACCTATTTTTAAACAGATGCATATGTGCTTTTTCAAATTTATCCTGCAGATAATACACGAACATTGTCAAATAATTTATACATCAATATTATTAATTTTCTAAAGTGATACAGAATGATTACTTTCTGAATTTTGTAGATAAAATAATTGAGAGAAACTGGATTATTTTCCCACCTCCTGAAAAAATAGAAAATGCAAGATTAACACATCAAACCCTTTTATTATCATAGATCCTACCCACCACCTTCCAAAAGGATTTGAGGTTACATACTATAAATGGAAAGAAAGAGAATAAATATTCACTTAGTACATAAAATGTTCTAAATGCTGTGTTGTCTCAGACAATAATTAAAACAATGTAAAAGTAGTATTGGTCTTATTTTGCAGATGAGAACAATAAGATACAGAGAGGTTCCCTTCATAAGATCACACAGCCAGCCGTGTTAAAAAACCAAGTTTGTTCAGAATTTGAACTCAAATCTATCCAAATCCAAAGCCGATGCAATCCATTTCCTCCACAGTATGCTGACATCAGTGTAATAGATTCAAAAAGCACATAATAAAAAACAATTTTTTTAAACAAACAATAAAAAGCAAGTTATAAAAGGCTGGAGAATGAGAAGATAAATTTTCCAAAAGATCTATGTTGAAAAGAGCTATTGCATTTTAACCCCAAATCTTGGGCCTGAACTGTCAGCCAAGGCAAAGAGGGAAATTCACAGGGGTCATAGCTCTCATTTATCTAATAAGAGGAGGACTCTCAGTTTATCAAGAGAAAGAAACAACTTACAAGTTCTAAGAAGGGTTTCTTGTGTAGGTCACAAACTAAAACTTGTGCAATAGAATCCATTTTCTCCTTAACGTTTTTTCAAAAATTGCAGCGATATCATTCATGTAGCTGTTTCTTACAGGGGTGCATTTCTACAGCCAGGTACAGGCGAACCAATAGTGTGTTGCTAGCATAATAAAAGAAAAATAAGACAATGTCACCACACAAAATTTTAATTTCCTCAAGTTATTAGGTCTGAGTCTTCTCTTCTCATCTGTAGCTGATTATTAGCAAAACATCTTCCTGACAAGAAAAAGAAAGGGCCTGCTGCCTCTCCCAGACCAACTGCTGGTCATTTTGAAGTCATTCAGTCTATCAGTAATCAATCAGTCAGTCAGTGAGTATTTACTGATTGTCCATTATGTGCCAAGTACTGTGCTAGGTCCAGTTGAGCTCAAAAGATCTGGTCTGCTCTAATAAAGTTTTCACTCTGGTGAAGGAAACAAACCACTTAGTCAATAAATATTTGTATTTAAACCCCGGTAAGTGTTATGAAGGCATTACAAAGTGCTATGAGAGCCAATAACCGGGGAACATGAGCGAGCTTGCAGCAGAGGCAGGGAACACGTTAAAAAATGCATCCCCGAAAATGTGGGCTACCAGCTGAGATCGGACTTGCTTTTGTTAGGTACATAATGAATCACCTACATTTGTTGATTACACACCATGTGTACAGAACCATCTTAAGAAACCATGAAGTACGCAAAGAGCCTGAAAATATACATCTTCGGAGAAGTTTAAATTCAATTAGGAAGAAATACACGCGAGAAGTTAATAATACAGTAAAACATTAGAGAAGCATTAAATAAGTAGCACAAATAAGTGACAATGGGACAAAAGGACCGAGAAATCATTTAGCACTGGTGTGACCCAGAAAGAGTTCTCAGAGAAGGTAAGACCTGAGCCAAGGCCTACCACAGTGGTTTTCAAACATTTTTGACTAAAACATACAGTTAGAAATACATTTTACACCATGGCCTAATATAAACATACAAACACAAATAAAACTAAAGTTTTATCAAACAAAACTTGCTCTCATATCATATGGCCTACATTGATTGTTTCTATACTACTCCATTTAAAAAATTTTTTTCTTTATGCCAGTCACTAAATCAAGTTCACTACTCTCTAATGAGTTGCAACTCAAAGTTTAAAATTTCAG
This sequence comes from Cynocephalus volans, assembly GCF_027409185.1. NCBI lineage: Eukaryota > Metazoa > Chordata > Mammalia > Dermoptera > Cynocephalidae > Cynocephalus > Cynocephalus volans. The sequence goes on along the minus strand of NC_084468.1, from coordinate 129,400,430 downwards.
TCACAGAAAGAATTTCTGTACACAGAAGAGGCCCTTCACAAAGGGAAAGGGAAAGCAGAAAGTAGTTCTTCCTAGGAAGGAAGTCCAAGCCAACATGACCTCCAGCTCCTTCCCACCCCTCCTCCTCCTCTCACTTCCAGTCTTATAACTACCGTAGCAAGAAGGAATCCACACCCAGTATTGGGCTCCACCACATGCACATTGTAACCTTCTCAGAGCCATTGTACCTCACTCCTCTGCTCTACCACCATCACCCCCAACAGCCTGATTCTCAGACAAAATGTGTTAAGCTTCCTCACATGAATATAAGTGAATAGTGCTACTAGAAATATGACAAGATCAGAATTCCAGATCACACCTACATTTCAGGTCCTTGAGGCTACACACTGAGGTTTTGAATTTATCAATGCTTTTTCTCAAAAATCAAATGTAACACCTCAAAATCAGAGATTTAGCTAGTATGTATCTTCATATGCATTGGTTTGGGGGCCCAATTCAGTTTTCAAGGTGAGTCCTTTTATAATTGACCAGACACCAGTTTTGTCAAGACAGAAAAATAGATTCCATGCAGAGTAGGCCACCAATTTCCCATAAATACTATGATGGTCTCTAATTAAAACCCACCAATGTTGATAAGCTTTTTTTTTCTAGGAAAAAGATCTCATTCTTTAGTCACCCCTACTCAGAAGGTATAGATTTAACAAAGGAGTCAAAAATCTGACTTACAGATTTGACCTAGGACCTGAGACAATAGTGCTGAACGTCACCAGCTTCACAAATACTCCAAAGATATTCCCTAGTTTGTTTGTTTTTTGAAGGAAAAGATAGTTGTTAAAATAGATATATACTTTAAAGTATATGGTTTTTAAATACATATACTTAAAATATATATTAAATGTTAACTCAAAACAAGATAATAATCAGCCTGAATTAGGTGGGGAATAGGTTATGAAATACACCTATTGCATTTATTGATGTAAATGATGGAAATACATTTATTGAGCAGGTATTGAAATTAAAGCCAAAATTGATACACATATATCTTGGTGTCTCAAGATATATTCTCATATTTTGCCCTACCCATTTGCAAGCCTCCTTTAAAAATCTGGAAAAATGGTTATCTTCCCCCCACTGGCGAGCATCTGGGAAGTACAAGAGGAATTCTTTAGCTGACATACAAGCCACTGTTTCATAAGCAGCTTCAAGCCTACCCAGTACCAACATTACCAGTGGAAATCCGAGCTACTTTCTGGGATAGCTTGGCTCACTCTGGGGTTTTGTTTGGGGGAGGATAAGGGGAGTGGGGTGCATGTGTGTGCGTGTGTGTTAATTTGCAGAGTCCTGAAGGCGTTTAATGCTCTAAAGCTGTAACAGAAAGGTGATGCATGGTCACTTCTGTCTAAATCACATCCACTCCAAAGGGCAGCAATGTCCCTACAACTGCCATTCTCCTTAAAATGAAACCTGCAAACCAGAATAAGTCCCAATCTTAGGACTGTCGCTCCTCTAAGCAAGAATAAGAGGGTCTCTCTGGCGACCAGATTCTGAAAGTTATCTGTGAGGTTTTAGTGACTAAAAGGAACTGTTCATGATGAGATTTGAATCAGATCTGATTATTACTTTTTTCTCTAATATCAAAGGTAATGGTTAAGTAGCATTGACATTTTTTAACTTCCATTTCAAAAACGGAGACCAGGTTGTTCGACCCGTTTAAAATATTGGGAGGGAAACGAAGCTCGTTGACTTAGGAATCGCTGTATTTTCCTGCAGTGATTGACAGGGCAGAGCTGGGAAGGCAAACCACTAGTGTCACATCTTTTTGTCTCAAGGCACGGAGAGTTGTTTCTCTCGGGACTCTCGGGACTCTCGTTTCATCGGGTAACTTGTGGGGCCGGCTGGATTCTGCGGGGTGGCCTTGGAGCGGAGTCAAGTGAAGCCCGCACGGGCTCGGGCCGCAGCCCAGAGGTCGGCGGAGGCGCCGAGGGCCGGCCTGGGTTTCCTCGGCCGAAGTGGGTGGCGAAGGCAGCTCGGATCCGCTTTGGGAGAAAAGGCGAGACCAGCCGTCGGCAGCGGGGGAGACGCGAGGGCGAAGCGGCCGCGGCGCTCGGGGGCCGCAGCGGGGCGCAGCGGGAGGCGCGGGCTGCGGGGCGCCGGCTGCTGCCACCTGCCAGTCCCCGCGGCCTGGAGGGGCCCCCGGAAGGCCCCGGACCCCCCGCGCGAGGCGGATCGCGGGGGGCGCCTGTGGCTGCCGAGGCTCGGGACGCCCCCCGCGCGGCTGCCCCCGACGGCAGCGTCGCTGCTCCTCCCGAATGCAATTTTGACCGGTGTGTCCCCGGCCGGCCGCCTCGGGCCACGACAGGGAGGTTGCAGAGGCCGAAAGAGAGAAAGGGAATGGGTGGGGGAGGGGTCGGGAGCGAGGGAGCGGTGTCATTTCCACCAACTGGGCTCTCTCCTGACCCAGCCGCTCATCTGTCACCGCTGTCTCATTCCTGTTATTTACATCTGTCTTTAGCATTCTAATTACTCGCTTTATTACTTTAGCCTGGAGGAATCCTGTAAAAAACAACGGAGATGAGGATCCTACCACACAATAAAACTGCCCAAAATCCCCACTGCACATTATACAGAGCACTTGAGAATATTTGTGCTGTTATATGACCTCAATATGTCCTTAAATTGATCTTATTACATCTTTCTCTCTCCCTTCTCTTTCTCCGTGTGTATATAATGAACTCTTTTAAGGTGTGGAATGCAAGAATAAGCTGTTCAACAAATGATGAAAATGAGATTTTTCTTTGTGGGGGAGGTAGAGAGGTGGGAGGTAGAGAAGGCTGTTGAGGTATTTGGACCAGCCCCATACAGGTCCAGGTCCTAGACTCTTGGTTTCGTTTTTACTTCTGTCTAATAGAGTAGAGCCATTTTCACACCCAAGCTTCTAAAGCTAAAAGAATCATGGAAATTGAGAGGAGAGAATAAAATACCTAATGTCTTTCATTATCTTGCATTAATCTCTGAGTTCCCAGAAGGTCCCTGCCGGAAAAGTGAATATAGAGTAGGAATAGAAGTAAGGTTCAAAAATCATGATGGTTTGAATGTTTTCCTTTTTATAGAAGATTGGGGAGCGGGAGTGAAAAATCTAATTAAACCCCTGATAGCAGGATTCACCAGTACACTCAAGACTTGATTCAAAAGGAGGCTGGTACAACCTACCAGAAAATCCAAGACAGGAATGCAGCTTGCTAACTGTTATTTATTCCTGTTAGTGGAATTATTGTTGCACTCAGTTGCAATTTTCTGCCTGTGCTAATGGTTTTCTTTATTGTGTTTCACTAACATAATCTCCTCCAGAAAGAAAATGACAAAATACATGGATTTTTAGATAAATAACTGAGGTAATTTATTGGCCTTTATGCTCTTCTGATGGGGTGGTTGATAGATAATGTAATAATATGTACATAATTAAGCGGGTTTACTGTACCTCAGTCAAAGTAGGTTCAAGGGCAGCATCTCTGTCTTTAGGCCTATGGTTTTCTCAATGGATATTTACTTCCTCCACCCTGTGGAATAAAAGGGCCGACCTCAGGAAGTAAATAACTAGGCACTAAATAGGAAATGGAGGAGAGAAGAGAAAAAGAAAAGAAAACTGGGGAGTTCTCTCCTGGAGGACATTATAGGGTCCATTTCCCTCCCACCCCTTTCTCATACAGTTCAGTAAGCATGGTAAATATGAATTGAGAAGAAAAGAAGGACATATTGTAGACAAACACAGGTCTTCACAGAGAAATGAATGACTTACACCCAGGTTAAGGAGTGGGCCTTCAAAAATGCCCTTGCAGGACTCAAAGACCTGCTGTCAAGGAGACGTGAAGCTTTCTAGCAAATCACTGCTAGTAAACTTGGTCAACAAATGCCCCCTTGCCCTGGCTTCTGGAGGTTGCCCATTCAAGGCGTGGTGCACTTGCTCTTCCAAACTCATCTAAATTACATCAATAACAGAGCGCACTCTTTAATGAGCTCTCAACTTTAAAGACTTGAAGGATATTAACAAGCCGCTTGACAAATGGTGCTTAGAAGCACATTAAAGACGCTGCTAATGGAGCGCATAATGACGGCTAATTTTCGATCAGATATAAATTAGAGCCCCAACAGTTATTTGCCTTAAGGACTTTATGTAAATGATTCTGTTCTGTATAAACTGAAAAGCGAAGAGAGCCCTGCCATTTTGGCAATCCTTGTGGATATGATTAATAGATCTGCAACAGAACCGGGCAGAGACAACTGATGGCATTTCCATGTAAAAGTCAGAGTGTTTAGGTAGTAAATATGATATCTTCTCGGGTTGACGTGTGCTTATTCTTCAAGCAAATGAGTAAAAATGTCCTTGGCACCTCCTCCACGTGATTCAAGAAGCTCACACAAAAAGAGAATCAAGACCCGTCTCCCTTTGACCTGGACCTCACACCCATCAAGATGCCCAGAACAGCCACAGTTCTATCCCTCACTAGAACCCAAAGCTGCTTCGCATGCTCCTAACCACACGTTCCCCACATCACTCTCAGAGACACAGACCACTTTCCTGGGAGCTAAGCCCTATATTCATCACTTTTCAGAATCCTCTCACTGTGAAATAGCTCAGTCCTAGCTTTGCACGCAATTCACATTCTGCAAGAGTGTGCCAGGAAGGGGAAGGGAGTGGGAGAAAGATGCTGATGGCAGTGTGAAGTGGGAAGAGGGAGGATGGGAGAGAATTTTCACGCAGAAGGAATTCAGATAGGAAAGGTCGGAGAAAGTTAATACCTACCTGATTCAAAGTGGAAGAGACACTGTGGCTTTTTTAAATTTTTCATTTTAATTTATTTATTTTTGGTCTGCTGTAAACGCACTCACCCACTCCCACATTACACAAGTTAAGTCTCAAGTCATTAGAGTGTACAAAAGGGTTAGGGGACCGACTCTTAAATTTTATGTCCTTTCAACCTCTTCCTGTTCTGGTAGTTAATGGGAAGCTGGGAAGTGAAATTACCCTAAGATGGTGTTACCTGAGTCCAGTTTCTGCTTTATACCTACTTGCCATCAGCTGGGGTAAATGTCATGTGTAACACTGAGATTGCTTGGAGCTACATCTGGCTGCAGTTGCAGGGATAGCATCCTTTCTTGAACAAGGGAAAGGGTTTGTATGATTGAGTGTGTGAGACCTGAAAAACCAACTAACTCTAGCTTGTCAATGGTTTGCTTATTATGAATTACAAACAAACAAAAACTCAGCTTTGCTGCTGCAGCAAAACCAAGCGCTATTGCATCTCAGGGTAGCTATCTCTGCCTTCCACATGCAGATAAATGTGGATGTGGGGGGGATCATTTTTATAGGCAGTGTTAGAGTTGATACAGAAATCCTGCCTCAATAAGTGAGCTGTTTCTACCAATGACACCACCTTCTAAGATTTCCTCATCCAAGCCATTTGAGTGAGTAGAGAGGAGAGGGAAGAGGGAGGGGGGAAAGAGAAGGGTGAGGGATTGAGCATTAAAGAGACTTTGCCTAGGCTGATTAAATCATTTTATCTTGCAGTAACTGATACCTAATGGCCACGAGTTAAATGGTGTGGAGTAAGGATGCTTCTTACCATCATTACTAAGTTATGAAGTAGTTTCAAACTGAGGTACAATAAATACGATTGTTCTTAGCTTCCATTAAATCTGACTGCTTTCTCCCTCCAAGCTTCCTCTCCAATTGCACACACTCCAAGTGCTAAAAGGACATGCAGGGAACATCCAGACATTTCTTCTACCCTCCAGTTTAGGATTCTGTAGCAATGGGAGCAAATAGAAAAAGCAGCCTCAGCCTTCCCTCTGTCTGACAGTGGAACCCTGCTCATTTATGTCTTTACTGGCTATTTTAGATTTTGTGCTAATGCCAGAATGGGATGGCAAAAATTATGTTTTGGAAAAATAAAACCTACAGTTATGTTAACAAGATAATTAACACCAAAACTGTAGAATTCTGGTCTCACCTGGTTTTGAGAAGAAAAGTGGCTGAGCTTTTCACAATGAAAAGTGGGGTCTGCCACATCTCAGCTCAGAGAACTTGGTTTGCTTTTTCTTCCACTTCTGCCTCCCACCTAGAGTGAATCATTCATAACACCTTTAGGGAATTTTGTGTTTACAGTGAATGAACGCACGTTGCCAAGACTAGTTACCAGTTATCTGGGTACTTTAGCTCTTCTCATTGGAACAAATTGAATATGAGCAATGGGACTGGTCTGGCTGTCCGCACCCATGCCCTTTCTCTTTTATTTTAGCTCCCTTTTCTTTTGCATGTACTATGTCTACACTGCAAGATCTAAAATAGGGCAGTGGCGTATGTGGTCATTCTTTGCATTTTTCCCTCTCCCTGGGAAGAGGTAGAGATCTCCCTCCTATGAGCCACCCGTGGCCCCTCACACACTTCCTCTCTTTCTTATTCACCTCTCAAACTGAGAGAACCACAGGGGAGGAAATAGTCTTCCTGAAAAGGAAAGCAGTATGAGAGGGGGGGAAAAATCAATGAAATGATTTAGGAAATGGAAGAATGGGCCCCTCTGACAATACTGTAATTAAAAGCTCTCAGGGCTGAAAAGTGTAAAGTTAATGAAAGGAAGTGCAAGTTGCTGACCAATTCTCACCTAACCCATTAGGACCATTCTTCAGAAGTTAGAGACTTTATTTAAGGGTGTGGATCCCAGGGTCCTCAAAAACAATTCTCCCAGAAGGAATCAGGCATTGTAGCTTGACAGCCAGGGACTGGGTTCTCTTCCCTGCAAAGATCTAAGACTTTGGAGGTAGAGGAGAAAGCAGTTGCCTTTATTCTGGCTCCAGGTGAAAAAGCAGTCACCTCCAGGAACTGAGATGAAAAGTTTGTCAGCTCACTCATCATTTGTTGGAACCTCAGAGTTGGTACCAAAATGAGACTTGAAAACAGTTAGCCAGATCACCCTTTCTGGGAGCCACTACAAATCACAGGAGAGCCCAGAGCCTGAAGCACTGACCCCTTATTCTGAAGAGAACCTTTGTTCTAATTCTAGCCCCTCATCCCTGCTCATTTCTGACAAGTTCAGCTGCAGGATGGGTCTTTATGTCCTCCCTGGGCTTCCACCTTCAGAGCCAGAAGTGCAGTCACCAAAAGACACAGTGTTGGGCTCTGTGTAAAAGCAGGACAGGTAGGAAGAACACCTGTAGCAAACAAAAGGTCAAAACCTGTCAGGAAATTTCTTTTTAAAAAGTACACATGGAGGTGAGTCTCAAGCACCTTCCCAGGCAAAGCAAGCCACTTGATTAGACTAAGAAAGTGAGATTTTGGGTGAGTTTGAAGTTTCACCATGCATGCTGGCCCGGGGGTTGGGGGGGATGGGGGATGTGAATGGCCCTGAATATGCCTGTGTGTTGCTCCGTGAACATCTATCTGTGTGTGTACATGAGTGTGTGTGTGTGTGTGTGTGTGTGTGTGTGTGTGTCCCAAGTGAGAAGTTTTGAGGAAGATGCCAGAGTCAAAGTAGAGGATCTTAGAATCTACATCTCTGCGGGTATGTGACTTCAGGCCAAGCCCACAAAGGATCGAGTGTACTCTGTCTATCCTCCATGCTGTAAAATGATTTGGCTCAGGCCGGTTCTTAGAGCATCTTTACAATCCAGACCTTGCTTTGCAACACTAAGGGGCTGGTCCCTAGAAAGGGAGAGACACCTACTCCCACCCACAGTGCAAGGAATAGGAGTCCCCAGTTTTATAATTAGGAAAGCGAGAGGCCAGTATTGCAGCAGAAAAGGTGTCTATTCTGGGCAAGTGTCAGGGGCCTTTCTGGAAAATCTTGCCCTTACATTTTGGGCCCTGGATTGCTATTGTATTTAAAGCATAAGGTGACTGTTTTTTGCAAAGGGACCTTCCCACCTCCCTCATCCCACACAGCAGGGCAATAATTCACCAAACCCAGGACCTACTCTGTCTCTGGAAGTCATGCCAGCACCCCATTTAATCTAAATGCACAGAAATGCAAATTGCCATGGCAGTCCACTGGGAAAGTAGAACTGTCTGGAACCTACAAACCCAAGTCATCCAGGCCTTGCAAATACAAACACTACCCTGAGTGAACGTGCAGAGGGCATAGATTTAAGTCTTTCTAATCACAAACCCATCAGTAACTTGTTTTTCAAAAAGCAAACCCCATTAGTTTAAAAGGACGACTTTGGTATGTTACAATAATTTCAGAAACCAATTGGCTTCTTTCAAAAATGTTGTATACATAGTTATTTTCTTGCTGCCTCCAATTATTCAGGGAGACCTATAAGCTACAAACACACCCCACCATCATCTCCAAAGAAAAAACAAAAATACTCACCAATACACACAAATAAGACTTTGAATATGCTCCCAGGGTCCAGAAAATAGAAAAGTTAGGGGAGAGAAGAAAGAGGAACTATTGTAATGGTGAAAAATTATAACTAAAATTTAAGAAGCACTGTCCAGACCCTATGGGAGGGCGAGGTGGGCACTGGCTTCCGTTAGCCACAGAAAAGTCTGGGGGTGG